>NC_086445.1:914309158-915509158 GCF_028390025.1 Pseudophryne corroboree | reverse complement strand
CCGTCTCGGGGACGTTACGGATTCGAAGATTGTTCCGACGGCCTCTGTTGTCCAAATCTTCTTGGTTATCCGCTAGCAGCATAACATCCGTACGCATTTGAGTCATCTCCTGTTCTGATTCTTGTTGGTAGGCGACGAGCTCCTCTTGTTTTCTTTCGATGGCATCAACTCTGGAGCCCAGGCTGTCCACATCCGTTTTCAAACCCGATATAGCCTCCTGCACCTCCGCGCGAATTGATTTTTTAATGTTGCGCATTTCGGACAGGAGAAGGGCGACGTCTGCTTTTGTGGCGGGTGTAGAGGAAGAGTCATCGTCTGAGTCTCGGTCAGAGGTGGGTGGAGGTGAGGATGTTTTCCGGGTGGAGGATGGAGTAGAATTCTTGAAGTAGCCCACCAGGTTATGGGCGTTCGCCTTTTTCCCCCCTTTAGGCATGGTGGCGGAGAGAGGTGAGGTATATTGGTAGTCAACGCCTGGGCAGGTATGGGGGAGCTCCTATAGCATTAGAATCACACACGGATCGGGTGCATTACATAGCGGGATCACATGGTAGGCGGTTCACACAGGATGGCCCGGAGAACCTGGTCGGGTGCGCTATAACGTGAAGGTACACCCCTATACCCCAACCCATTTGGGATCTTCTGAGATTTCTATTAGGGTCACCCAATGAACCTCATCCGTTGTATGTGTGGGTGTAAGGGGTGGCGCCTTGAGGGTGCCCCGAGTGGCACCGGTGTTTATAGGCCCACGATTGTTAAACAGGACCCTGCTTGGGTGCACCTGGAGGGAGCAGCGTCACCGTCAATAGTGAATATTTAGGGGGGGGGGAGAGCATGTGCAGGGTAGCGTATTTCCCCGGCAGCTGCGCAGTGAGTTGCCCCGTCAGCTTGCTGTGTAAGGCTGTGCAGCTAGTTGGGGGTACAATGCCAATAAGGTGTATTTGGTCCAAATGGCCCAATTCTGTGGGAGCTCAGTTCAAGTGTGGCATGGCAGATCAGGAGAGAGCAAATGAGGGGATGAGCAATCTCCCCAACACAGGACCGTGTGCTCTACCACACTTTGCTGAAGTGCAGGGCTATGCAGAGAGTATAAGCTCCGGAACCCAGGTGAGGGTTTCTGAGGGTTAGGGAGTGCTAACACGGTGTGTATCCCACTAAACAAGGCTCCGCAGGGCATCCAGGATCGAGCTGGGCCTTTGCTAAGATGGCCGCCGGGCACCCCGCAGTCCCGCCGAGCAGGTCGGCGTTTGGCTTGGACCCCAGCCGGGGAGGCAAGCAGGGCCAGCGGGGAGGCCCCCACGGGGGGCACAACGGCTGGTTCGGTGGTTAGGGATGGAGGATGAGGTCAGAGGCCCGATCCGCGGTAATCGCGGGTCCCGTCGGGCCGGTGGTGTGACCGAGGCCCCGGTCTGAGGACAGCCGACAGGCCGCAGGAGTCCCAGGGGCTGCTCCCCGAATCCGCGGTCCGTGACCGGCTCCTGTGGGTAGGTCTATGTGGGTCGGGGCAGCGGGGAGAGGGGGATCCACGGTGTTGCGCTGGGAAGCACCAGCGTGTGACTTACCCGCCGCGTGAGGCCGCCGCCGTCAGCCGCTCCCAGACCAGGTTATGGCTGCGGGGACCCCGGAGAGCTCCAGCTCGGGGGGTATCGTCGCCCACCTGTCTTCAGTCTTCACCGGGGTGTGAGGAGCGCGTCTCCCCGGGTTTCTCCGCCAGCAGGCCCGCACAGCTGCGCCCCCGGGCGGGGGGGGAACCGTACTCCAGCCCCCGGCTTTTGATGGAGGGGAAGGCCGCAACCTGCGGGAACCCTTAAACGGGCTCCCCGGCTCCGCAACCGAAACCCCTCGTCCCAGGTGACACAGGAAGCAGGTATCACTGTTTATGGGTTTGTGGAGTCCAGAAAAACCCTGTTATATGGAGGTATATGAGTAGGGCAGCAGGAGCTCATATGAATCACCTTCTCTCAGCTCACCAGCCAGGCCACCCGCATGCATCTTTTTAGCAATTTTTGTGGTTGGATCGCATTTTTGCGATCCAACCTGAATTAGGCCCAGTGTTCATAGTTTTAATGTAGGATGAAATAGCTCAATGAGTAGGGTGTTTGATTAGAATTCAACAGGTTATAGGTTTGAATCCTGGGTAAGGCAGTATATTTAAAAGTGTTATTTAATAAAGTGTATTGTAACTGAATAACAACGAGCTCTCAAGTTAAGTGCATGAATGTGGTATAAAGAGGATTTGTGTCCAAATCCATTTTCTTGCTGTGGTCTATAAATGTGTGTGTATTATATATATATATATACACATGCAATGCAGTCGGCACTCACAGGATAAGATATCACAGCCAGCCTCCGTGCAACACTCAAAATCAATGCACTACTCCAAAAGGAACGGCACTGGAGGCAATGAATACAGAAAAAATATGTATTGAAAAGCGACAGCTGTTTCACGGCTACAGCCCTTTCTTCAAGCAGCCCTTTGCTTGAAGAAAGGGCAGTAGCCCTTAAACAGCTGTCGCTTTTCAATACATATTTTTTCTGTATTCATTGCCTCCAGTGCCGTTCCTTTTGGAGTAGTATATATATGTGTATATATATATATATATATATATATATATCAATATATATATAATATCAATCTAGTCATGTCCCTTCCCCACGAGGCATGCACCTCTTATGGGCCCAATTCAGAGCTGATTGTAGATGTGCTGCGATCAGAATCTCTGACATGTGGGGGGACACCCAGCACAGGGCTAGTCTGCCCCGCATGTCAGGCCCTGCCCCTGCCCCCTTCCCCCCCCCCCCCACAGGTGTGAAAGCATCGCACAGCGGTGATGCTTTTGCACCTGCCGAGTAGCTCTCTACCTGCACATCTTAGCTGCGCTGGCAGGCGGCTACGCGCCATGTTTTGGGTCGCAGCAGCTGCTGTTGCAGCGATCGCCACTGAATTAGGCCCTATGTCCCTATTGAAACAAATGGGGGGGGGGGGGGGGGGGGGGCAATTCCCTCTCTGGCACAGGGCACCAAAAAGTCTAGTTCTGGTTCTGCTCATATGCCAGTATACCTATCATTACTCACTGTTCTGCCTGCTTTAAGTGCCCCCCCACCCATGCCATGCTCAACAGATACTGTATGCTGATATCTCATCTTGTCCAGTGTAAGGACAATTGTTTTTACATCCTTTTACTGCTCCTTAGAATATAAGTGCATAGAAAAGGAACTGCGTTACCAGTAGTTGCACTTAGGGGCCGATTCAGACCTGATCGCTATGCTGCGTTTTCTCACAGCCTGCGATCACAGGCACGACGGACCGCAGCAACGGGGATCGCCGGTCAGCGACGGAATGGTGCAAAATTTCCGAACGCACGGGCGAACGCAAGGAGATTGATAGGAAGAAGGCATTTGTGGGTGGCAACTGACCATTTTATGGGAGTGTTTGGAAAAACGCAGACGTGTTCAAGCGTTTGCAGGGAGGGTTCGTGACGTCAATTCCGGTTATGGACAGGCTGATGTGATTGCAGCGGCTGAGTAAGTCCTGGGTTGCGCAGTGACTGCAGAAAATCAGTTTGTGCAGCTCTGATACACATGCAATCGCACACTTGCACAGCTGAAATACACTTCCCCTGTAGGCGGTGACTATCTGATCGCAGCAGTGCAAAAATCGCTGCCTAGTGATCAGGTCTGAATTACCCCGTTATTTCCTAGAACGTCAAAGACTGGGGATCACTTGCGTTTCTATAATGGGTGCAATGTGTGTGGTACACACGGGCCCCTGGGTCCATCGGGGGCTCTACACCCCACACAGTGCACCCATATTTTAATACCTCTCAGGAGTCCAGTGTTGGCCATTGCAGATGCAATGATAATCTCCTCCAAAATGGCCGCAGCACACGCGCAGTAGTGAATTGGTCTTTGGAACATGGTGAGCGTCATGTTTCTGGAGACGTGTGCATGTGCAGTAGACTTGATGCCGGAGACTATTGAACCGAGCAGAGGAGGGGGCCCACCTGGAGTCTACACAGAGGCCCTCTTCTCTTTTAAAATGCCCCTGCTGTGGATATTGCAACAATTGTAATAACGTGTAAATAGGCTACAAGGCTGGCTACTAACTATTACTTGTTACAGTATATGTGCAGTTGCAGTTGTCTGTTTCCATATACTGTAAATGTACGATATACAGTGCATTTGGAAAGTATTCACAGCGCTTTTTTCCACATTTTGTTATGTTACAGCCTTATCCCAAAATGGAATAAATTCATTTTTTCCTCAAAATTCTACACAAAATGGTGGTCACTCCGAGTTGATCACTAGCTGCATTCGTTCGCTGTGCAGCGATGAGGCAAAAAAATGGCAGTTATGCGCATGCGTATGTGGCGCAATGCGCTCACACAACGTACTATTACAACGAACGATGTAGTTTCACACAGGGTCTAGCGAAGCTTTTCAATCGCACTGGTGTCCGCAGAGTGATTGACATGAAGTGGGTGTTTCTGGGTGTCAACTGACCATTTTCAGGCAGTGTTTGGAAAAAAGCAGGCGTGCCAGAAAAAACGCAGGCGTGGCTGGACGAACGCGGGGCATGTTTGTGATGTCAAAACAGGAACTGAACAGTCTAAAGTGATCGCTAGTGCTGAGTAATTTTTGAGCTACTCAGAAACTGCACAAAAAAACTTTGTAGCCGCTCTGCGACCCTTACATTCGCACTTCTGCTAAGCTAAAAAACGCCCCCAGTGGGAGGCGACATAGCGTTTGCACGGCTGCTAAAAACTGATAGCGAGCGATCAACTCGGAATGACCACCCATACCCCATAATGACAACGTGAATTTTTTTTTTTTTTAGTTTTGCAAATTTATTTAAAAAAAATAAGAATTTACTTACCGATAATTCTATTTCTCGTAGTCCGTAGTGGATGCTGGGGACTCCGTCAGGACCATGGGGATTAGCGGCTCCGCAGGAGACAGGGCACAAAAGTAAAAGCTTTAGGATCAGGTGGTGTGCACTGGCTCCTCCCCCTATGACCCTCCTCCAAGCCTCAGTTAGGATACTGTGCCCGGACGAGCGTACACAATAAGGAAGGATTTTGAATCCCGGGTAAGACTCATACCAGCCACACCAATCACACTGTACAACCTGTGATCTGAACCCAGTTAACAGCATGATAACAGCGGAGCATCTGAAAAGATGGCTCACAACAATAATAACCCGATTTTTGTAACAATAACTATGTACAAGTATTGCAGACAATCCGCACTTGGGATGGGCGCCCAGCATCCACTACGGACTACGAGAAATAGAATTATCGGTAAGTAAATTCTTATTTTCTCTGACGTCCTAAGTGGATGCTGGGGACTCCGTCAGGACCATGGGGATTATACCAAAGCTCCCAAACGGGCGGGAGAGTGCGGATGACTCTGCAGCACCGAATGAGAGAACTCCAGGTCCTCCTCAGTCAGGGTGTGCCCCTGACCAAGTATCAGCTCGGCAAAGTTGTAAAGCCGAGACCCCTCGGGCAGCCGTCCAAGATGAGCCCACCTTCCTTGTGGAATGGGCATTTACATATTTTGGCTGTGGCAGGCCTGCCACAGAATGTGCAAGCTGAATTGTACTACACATCCAACTAGCAATCGTCTGCTTAGAAGCAAGAGCACCCAGTTTGTTGGGTGCATACAGGATAACAGCAAGTCAGTTTTCCTGACTCCAGCCGTCCTGGAAACTATATTTTCAGGGCCCTGACAACATCTAGCAACTTGGAGTCCTCCAAGTCCCTAGTAGCCGCAGGTACCACAATAAGCTGGTTCGGGTGAAACACTGACACCACCTTAGGGAGAAACTGGGGATGAGTCCGCAGCTCTGCCCTGTCCGAATGGACAATCAGATATTGGCTTTTTTGAGACAAACGCCGCCAATTCTGACACTCGCCTGGCCGAGGCCAGGGCCAACAGCATGGTCACTTTCCCTGTGAGATATTTCAAATCCACAGATTTGAGCGGTTTAAACCAATGTGATTTTAGGAATCCCAGAACTACGTTGAGATCCCACAGTGCCACTGGAGGCACAAAAGGGGGTTGTATATGCAGTACTCCCTTGACAAACTTCTGGACTTCAGGAACTGAAGCCAATTCTTTCTGGAAGAAAATCGACAGGGCCGAAATTTGAACCTTAATGGACCCAATTTGAGGCCCATAGACACTCCTGTTTGCAGGAAATGCAGGAAACGAGCGAGTTGAAATTTCTTCATGGGGCCTTCCTGGCCTCACACCACGCAACATATTTTCGCCACATGTGGTGATAATGTTGTGCGGTCACCTCCTTCCTGGCTTTGACCAGGGTAGGAATGACCTCTTCCGGAATGCCCTTTTTCCCTTAGGATCCGGCGTTCAACCGCCATGCCGTCAAACGCAGCCGCGGTAAGTCTTGGAACAGACATGGTACTTGCTGAAGCAAGTCCCTTCTTAGCGGCAGAGGCCATGAATCCTCTGTGAGCATCTCTTGAAGTTCCGGGTACCAAGTCCTTCTTGGCCAATCCGGAGCCACGAGTATAGTTCTTACTCCTCTACGTCTTATAATTCTCAATACCTTGGATATGAGAAGCAGAGGAGGTAAGACATACACCGACTGGTACACCCACGGTGTTACCAGAACGTCCACAGCTATTGCCTGAGGGTCTTTTGACCTGGCGCAATACTTTTTTTTGTTCAGGCGGGACGCCATCATGACCACCTTTGGTCTTTTCCAACGGTTCACAATCATGTGGAAGACTTCCCGATGAAGTCCCCACTCTCCCGGGTGGAGGTTGTGCCTGCTGAGGAAGTCTGCTTCCCAGTTGTCCACTCCCGGAATGAACACTGCTGACAGTGCTATCACATGATTTTCCGCCCAGCGAAAAATCCTTGCAGTTTCTGCCATTGCCCTCCTGCTTCTTGTGCCGCCCTGTCTGTTTACGTGGGCGACTGCCGTGATGTTGTCCCACTGGATCAATACCGGCTGACCTTGAAGCAGAGGTCTTGCTAAGCTTAGAGCATTGTAAATTGCCCTTAGCTCCAGTATATTTAAGTGGAGAAAAATCTCCAGACTTGATCACACTCCCTGGAAATTTTTTCCCTGTGTGACTGCTCCCCAGCCTCTCAGGCTGGCCTCCGTGGTCACCAGCATCCAATCCTGAATGCCGAATCTACGGCCCTCTAGAAGATGAGCACTCTGTAACCACCACAGGAGAGACACCCTTGTCCTTGGAGATAGGGTTATCCGCTGATGCATCTGAAAATGCAATCCGGACCATTTGTCCAGCAGATCCCACTGAAAAGTTCTTGCGTGGAATCTGCCGAATGGAATCGCTTCGTAATAAGCCACCATTTTTCCCAGGACTCTTGTGCAATGATGCACTGACACTTTTCCTGGTTTTAGGAGGTTCCTGACTAGCTCGGATAACTCCCTGGCTTTCTCCTCCGGGAGAAACACCTTTTTCTGGACTGTGTCCAGAACCATCCCTAGGAACAGCAGACGTGTCGTCGGAAACGGCTGCGATTTTGGATATTTAGAATCCACCCGTGCTGTCGTAGAACTACTTGAGATAGTGCTACTCCGACTTCCAACTGTTCTCTGGACCTTGCCCTTATCAGGAGATCGTCCAAGTAAGGGATAATTAAGACGCCTTTTCTTTGAAGAAGAATCATCATTTTGGCCATTACTTTGGTAAAGACCCGGGGTGCCGTGGACAATCCAAACGGCAGCGTCTGAAACTGATAGTGACAGTTCCGTACCACGAACCTGAGGTACCCTTGGTGAGAAGGGCAATTTGGGACATGGAGGTAAGCATCCTTGATGTCCAGGGACACCATATAGTCCCCTTCTTCCTGGTTCGCTATCACTGCTCTGAGTGACTCCATCTTGATTTGAACCTTTGTATGTAAGTGTTCAAAGATTTCCCATTTAGAATAGGTCTCACCGAGCCGTCTGGCTTCAGTACCACAATATAGTGTGGAATAATACCCCTTTCCTTGTTGTAGGAGGGGTACTTTGATTATCACCTGCTGGGAATACAGCTTGTGAATTGTTTCCAATACTGCCTCCCTGTCGGAGGAAGACGTTGGTAAAGCAGACATCAGGAGCCTGCGAGGGGGAGACGTCTCGAATCTCCAGTCTGTACCCCTGGGATACTACTTGTAGGATCCAGGAGTCCACTTGCGAGTGAGCCCACTACGCGCTGAAACTCTTGAGACGACCCCCCACCGCACTTGAGTCCGCTTGTACGGCCCCAGCGTCATGCTGAGGACTTGGCAGAAGCTGTGGAGGGCTTCTGTTCCTGGGAATGGGCTGCCTGCTGCAGTCTTCTTCCCTTTCCTCTATCCCTGGGCAGATATGACTGGCCTTTTGCCCGCTTGCCCTTATGGGGACGAAAGGACTGAGGCTGAAAAGACGGTGTCTTTTTCTGCTGAGATGTGATTTGGGGTAAAAAAGGTGGATTTTCCAGCTGTTGCCGAGGCCACCAGGTCCGATGGACCGACCCCAAATAACTCCTCCCCTTTATACGGCAATACTTCCATGTGCCGTTTGGAATCTGCATCACCTGACCACTGTCGTGTCCATAAACATCTTCTGGCAGATATGGACATCGCCCTTACTCTTGATGCCAGAGTGCAAATATCCCTCTGTGCATCTCGCATATATAGAAATGCATCCTTTAAATGCTCTATAATCAATAAAATACTGTCCCTGTCAAGGGTATCAATATTTTCAGTCAGGGAATCCGACCAAGCCACCCCAGCGCTGCACATCCAGGCTGAGGCGATCGCTGGTCGCAGTATAACACCAGTATGTGTGTATATACCTTTTTAGGATATTTTCCAGCCTCTCAGCTGGCTCCTTGAGGGCGGCCCTATCTGGAGACGGTACCGCCACTTGTTTTGATAAGCGTGTGAGCGCCTTATCCACCCTAAAGGGTGTTTCCCAACGCGCCCTAACTTCTGGCGGGAAAGGGTATACCGCCAATAATTTTCTATCGGGGGAAACCCACGCATCATCACACACTTCATTTAATTTATCTGATTCAGGAAAAACTACAGGTAGTTTTTTCACACCCCACATAATACCCTTCTTGTGGTACTTGTAGTATCAGAAATATGTAACACCTCCTTCATTGCCCTTAACATGTAACGTGTGGCCCTAAAGGAAAATACGTTTGTTTCTTCACCGTCGACACTGGAGTCAGTGTCCGTGTCTGTGTCTGTGTCGACCGACTGAGGTAAATGAGCGTTTTACAGCCCCTGACGGTGTTTGAGACGCCTGGACAGGTACTAATTTGTTTGCCGGCCGTCTCATGTCGTCAACCGACCTTGCAGCGTGTTGACATTATCACGTAATTCCTTAAATAAGCCATCCATTCCAGTGTCGACTCCCTAGAGAGTGACATCTTTCAGGCAATTGCTCCGCCTCCTCACCAACATCGTCCTCATACATGTCGACACACACGTACCGACACACAGCACACACACAGGGAATGCTCTGATAGAGGACAGGACCCCACTAGCCCTTTGGGGAGACAGAGGGAGAGTTTGCCAGCACACACCAAAAACGCTATAATTATACAGGGACAACCTTTATATAAGTGTTTTTCCCTTATAGCATTTTAATATATATATACATATCGCCAAATAAGTGCCCCCCCTCTCTGTTTTAACCCTGTTTCTGTAGTGCAGTGCAGGGGAGAGCCTGGGAGCCTTCCCACCAGCATTTCTGTGAGGGAAAATGGCGCTGTGTGCTGAGGAGAATAGGCCCCGCCCCCTTTTCGGCGGGCTTCTTCTCCCATTTTTCTGAGACCTGGCAGGGGTTAAATACATCCATATAGCCCCCAGGGGCTATATGTGATGTATTTTTAGCCAGAATAAGGTACTATCATTGCTGCCCAGGGCGCCCCCCCCCAGCGCCCTGCACCCTCAGTGACCGCTGCTATGAAGTGTGCTGACAACAATGGCGCACAGCTGCAGTGCTGTGCGCTACCTTATGAAGACTGAAGAGTCTTCTGCCGCCGTTTCTGGACCTTCACTTTTCGGCATCTGCAAGGGGGGTCGGCGGCGCGGCTCCGGGACGAACCCCAGGGTGAGACCTGTGTTCCGACTCCCTCTGGAGCTAATGGTGTCCAGTAGCCTAAGAAGCCAATCCATCCTGCACGCAGGTGAGTTCACTTCTCTCCCCTAAGTCCCTCGTAGCAGTGAGCCTGTTGCCAGCAGGACTCACTGAAAATAAAAAACCTAACAAACTTTTACTCTAAGCAGCTCTTTAGGAGAGCCACCTAGATTGCACCCTTCTCGGCCGGGCACAAAAATCTAACTGAGGCTTGGAGGAGGGTCATAGGGGGAGGAGCCAGTGCACACCACCTGATCCTAAAGCTTTTACTTTTGTGCCCTGTCTCCTGCGGAGCCGCTAATCCCCATGGTCCTGACGGAGTCCCCAGCATCCACTTAGGACGTCAGAGAAAGACAACTAAGAAATCACATGCTCAGTATTTGTTGATGCATGTTTGGCAGCAATTACAGCCTCAAGTCTTTTTGAATATAATGCCACAAGCTTGGCACACCTATCTTCGGGCAGTTTTGCCTATTCCTCTTTCCAGCACCTCTCAAGCTCCATCAGGTTGGATGGGAAGCGTCGGGGCACAGCCATTTTCAGATCTCTCCAGAGATGTTTAATCGGATTCAAGTTTGAGCTCTGGCTGGCCCACTCAAGGACATTCACAGAGTTGTCCTGAAGCCACTCCTTTGATATCTTGGCCGTGTGCTTAGGGTCGTTGTCCTGCTGAAAGATGAAGCGTCGCCCCAGTCTGAGGTCAAGAGCACTCTGGACCAGGTTTTCATCCAGGATGTCTCTGCCCATTGCTGCATTCATCTTTCCCTCTATCCTGACTAGTCTCCCAGTTCCTGCGATGCTGCCACCACCATGCTTCACTGTAGGGATGGTTTTGGCCTGGTGATGAGCGGTGCCTGGTTTCCTCCAAACATGATGCCTGGCATTCACGCCAAAGAGTTCAATCTTTGTATCATCAGACCAGAGAATTTTATTTCTCATGTTCTGAGAGTCCTTCAGGTACATTTTGGCAATCTCCATGATAAGCTGCCATATGCTTTTTACTAAGGCGTGGCTTCCATCTGTCCACTCTACCCTACAGGCCTGATTGATGGATTGCTGCAGAGATGGTTGTCCTTCTGGAAGGTTCTTCTCTCTCCACAGAGGAATGTTGTAGCTCTGACAGAGTGACCATCGGATTCTTGGTCTCCCCCTTTTTTTTGAGGTCATGAGAAGATTATTAC
This sequence comes from Pseudophryne corroboree, assembly GCF_028390025.1. Lineage (NCBI taxonomy): Eukaryota > Metazoa > Chordata > Amphibia > Anura > Myobatrachidae > Pseudophryne > Pseudophryne corroboree. The sequence goes on along the minus strand of NC_086445.1, from coordinate 915,497,860 downwards.
TATGAAAAATATGTTTGATTTTATGTCTCCTTTTTTAGTGGAATATTGAGAAATATATTTATATACCCAGTTGAGATAAAAAAATATTATTATTATAAAAAATAAGATTTTACTCACCGGTAAATCTATTTCTCGTAGTCCGTAGTGGATGCTGGGCACTCCGAAAGGACCAGGGGGATAGCGGCTCCGCAGGAGACTGGGCACAACTAAAGAAAGCTTTTAGGTCACCTGGTGTGCACTGGCTCCTCCCACTATGACCCTCCTCCAAGCCTCAGTTAGGACACTGTGCCCGGACGAGCTGACATAATAAGGAAGGATTTTGAATCCCGGGTAAGACTCTTACCAGCCACACCAATCACACCGTATAACTCGTGATACCATACCCAGTTTAACAGTATGAAAACAACTGAGCCTCTCAACAGATGGCTCAACAATAACCCTTTAGTTAACAATAACTATGTACAAGTATTGCAGACAATCCGCACTTGGGACGGGCGCCCAGCATCCACTACGGACTACGAGAAATAGATTTACCGGTGAGTAAAATCTTATTTTCTCTGACGTCCTAATGGATGCTGGGAACTCCGAAAGGACCATGGGGATTATACCAAAGCTCCCAAACGGGCGGGAGAGTGCGGATGACTCTGCAGCACCGAATGAGAGAACTCAAGGTCCTCCTCAGCCAGGGTATCAAATTTGTAGAATTTTGCAAACGTGTTTGCCCCTGACCAAGTAGCAGCTCGGCAAAGTTGTAAAGCCGAGACCCCTCGGGCAGCCGCCCAAGATGAGCCCACCTTCCTTGTGGAATGGGCTTTTACTGATTTAGGATGCGGCAGTCCAGCCGCAGAATGCGCCAGCTGAATTGTGCTACAAATCCAGCGAGCAATAGTCTGCTTAGAAGCAGGAGCACCCAGCTTGTTGGGTGCATACAGGATAAATAGCGAGTCAGTTTTTCTGACTCTAGCCGTCCTGGAAACATACATTTTCAAGGCCCTGACTACGTCCAGTAACTTGGAATCCTCCAAGTCGCTAGTAGCCGCAGGCACCACAATAGGTTGGTTCAAGTGAAAAGCTGATACCACCTTAGGGAGAAACTGGGGACGAGTCCTCAATTCCGCCCTATCCATATGGAAAATCAGATAAGGGCTTTTACATGACAAAGCCGCCAATTCTGACACACGCCTGGCTGAAGCCAAGGCCAGTAACATGACCACTTTCCATGTGAGATAATTTAGATCCACGGTTTTAAGTGGCTCAAACCAATGTGATTTTAAGAAACTCAACATCACGTTGAGATCCCAAGGTGCCACTGGAGGCACAAACGGGGGCTGAATATGCAGCACTCCTTTCACAAACGTCTGAACTTCAGGTAGCGAAGCCAGTTCTTTCTGGAAGAAAATTGACAGAGCCGAGATCTGTACCTTAATGGAGCCTAATTTCAGGCCCATAGTCACTCCTGCTTGTAGGAAATGCAGAAATCGACCTAGTTGAAATTCCTCTGTTGGGGCCTTTTTGGCCTCACACCAAGCAACATATTTCCGCCATATGCGGTGATAATGCTGTACAGTCACATCTTTCCTGGCTTTAATCAGCGTAGGAATGACTTCCTCCGGAATGCCCTTTTCCTTCAGGATCCGGCGTTCAACCGCCATGCCGTCAAACGCAGCCGCGGTAAGTCTTGGAACAGACAGGGCCCCTGCTGCAGCAGGTCCTGTCTGAGCGGCAGAGGCCATGGGTCCTCTGAGATCATCTCTTGAAGTTCCGTGTACCACGCTCGTCTTGGCCAATCCGGAACCACGAGTATTGTTCTTACTCCTCGTTTTCTTATTATTCTCAGTACCCTTGGTATGAGAGGCAGAGGAGGTAACACATAAACTGACTGGTACACCCACACGGTGTCACTAGAGCGTCCACAGCTATCGCCTGAGGGTCCCTTGACCTGGCGCAATATCTCTCCAGTTTTTTGTTTAGGCGGGACGCCATCATGTCCACCTGTGGCCGTTCCCATCGATTTACAATCAGCGTGAAGACTTCTGGATGAAGTCCCCACTCTCCCGGGTGGAGGTCGTGCCTGCTGAGAAAGTCTGCTTCCCAGTTGTCCACTCCCGGAATGAACACTGCTGACAGTGCTAGTACGTGATTTTCCGCCCATCGGAGAATCCTTGTGGCTTCTGCCATTGCCATCCTGCTTCTTGTGCCGCCCTGTCGATTTACATGGGCGACTGCCGTGATGTTGTCTGACTGGATCAGTACCGGCTGGTGTAGAAGCAGGGATTTTGCTTGACTTAGGGCATTGTAAATGGCCCTTAGTTCCAGAATATTTATGTGTAGGGAAGTCTCCTGACTCGACCATAGTCCTTGGAAGTTTCTTCCCTGTGTGACTGCCCCCCAGACTCGAAGGCTGGCATCCGTGGTCACCAGGACCCAGTCCTGTATGCCGAATCTGCGGCCCTCTAGAAGATGAGCACTCTGCAGCCACCACAGCAGAGACACCCTGGTCCTTGGAGACAGGGTTATTAGGCGATGCATCTGAAGATGCGATCCGGACCATTGGTCCAACAGGTCCCACTGAAAGATTCTGGCATGGAACCTGCCGAAAGGAATTGCTTCGTAAGAAGCCACCATCTTTCCCAGGACCCGCGTGCAGTGATGCACCGATACCTGTTTCGGTTTCAGGAGGTCTCTGACTAGAGATGACAGCTCCTTGGCTTTCTCCTCCGGGAGAAACACTTTTTTCTGGACTGTATCCAGAATCATACCCAGGAACAGTAGACGTGTCGTCGGAACTGTAAGGATAATATCTCTGAACCACCTCGATGTGATGACCTCTTAGGTACCCGTGAGAGCAGCTCTTAACACAAAGAATAAACACGCAGCTGTTGGTTAAGAATCACTCTGTTTATTATAGGAATTACGGCTTACTATGTAGATAAGACACATGGGTGTATACAATACGTGCAAGAACATAATTGGTTAAGGAAGTTAACTTACGACACTACATGCAGGATATCATACAGCGGAAACATGAAATGCACGAGGGCACCACGAGCTCTATGTCCTTATAAGGACTTCCGTACACGGACAGGGGTACGTGTCGAAACTAAGGCACAGTTAGTACATAGTTTCAGTGTGTGGCGTGGGAGTAGCTTCATATGGTTATAAATTGTATATGGGAACCTTGAGACGTCTTTGTCTCTGTAGCAATAACAGTGAGTAAAGAACATGGACCCTTTAACCCTTCAACCCCCTCTTAGAATCATAAATTCATATGATATGATTCTTCCGAGGAGGTTTCCCTGAACGGTATTTGGCCAGATATTGTTTATAGCCTGCAGGTGAGTTGTCATGTGGTGGGGCTATAGACTCATACATGAGATTATTCTCGATGGTCTTAGTTGTGAGCCGTCGGCAACATGGTAGGATGCAGAACACAATAACACATATAAGAATGAGAGTAATCAATATAAAGATTCCCAATTGTACAAGTGCTTGTTTCCAGTTCTCAAACCACCCGAAGTATTGGCTCCAGGGGTTATCAATGCCGGAATTCTTTTTCAATTCTACAGATAAATCCTCTAGTTTTTTTATGGCCAAGGTGACCTTACCATTGGGGCCAGTGTTGTCAGGTATGTAGGTACAACATCCCTCTACCTTTCCAATATAGACACAGGTGCCCCCTTTTTCTGCCAATATCATGTCAAGGGCCATACGATTTAGAAATGTCATTTGGGAAGTAGCTTCTAGTTGCTCGGCTATACCTTTAAGGGCATCTTTTGTGTCATTAACAAATCTCTGCTGATTATAGTAGATATAATTAATCCAGGCCAGATTTTTATTTACGGATATTATGGGAATGAGAGATTCAAAACCAGCAGCAACCTGATCTCTCGCCTTGAATTCATCAGGGACCCCTTGAGGGACTCCTATAGCATCAATATACACATGTGGGTCAAAACTACCTCCTGGGCTTTCCCTTTTCCTTCTCTTGGAGGCTACAGTAGGAGAAGGTGGTTGCTCATCTTCTGAGAGAATATGGAGGGGCATGATTACTTTAGCCAATGCACACTCTCCTTTCCATGGGGTGTCTAATTTTGTTCTTAGCCTCATGTCCCCACAGATATAATAGATATCTCCTAGGGATTTAGTCTGGTTAACTAGGACAGTAGTCCTTCTCTCTGCACAATATCCTGGGGGGAAAGTTTTCAAATTTCTACCCGAGGTGTCATTGGATACATAACAAGTGTAATTACCAGGGTATATAGTTATGGTGTTACCTGGGTTGGGATTCTTAGACAGTATGGGGTATTCCTTTTTCCACATCTCACATTCACTACTGTTGGTTTCTGTGCCATTGTAGAGGCTGAAAAAACAACCCTCCTGGTATGGGGGTATATTCAGAGGCACTGTACCTAAGTGGGGTCTAGACTTGCCACAAACATAGCAGTTACTTTTATTATGTTTGATGGCACTGTATTTCATCCATTCTAACCAAAAATTTATGTCAGAAAACCCAGTCTCAATAGCTAGGATGTCTTCGAAGGTGGGATTGTTTATGGCTATTATGTCGTTGAATGTGGTTATGTGAGGCCTCAGGGGATTACTTTGGGTACTAGCTTTAGGCTGATAATCTGAATTATTAAACATATCTTTTAAGAGAAATTGTCTCCGAGGTGATAGATATTCTCCGTATTTACCTAGAACATAGGTGCTAGCGTCAGTGGGTTGAGGATGCCGTATACTTAGTATAAAGTGACTATCACACTTATTTTTCCTATAAAGGGTGAGTCGAGAAAGCAATGATTCCCCGTTTTTATCACGTCTGGTAGCTGCCTCAGGGGGCTGATATCCCCAATTAATTCCTGAATTCCACCCCACCGCCCCCCAAGAGTTACACTCCCCTCCCCAACTAGGGCTGGTAACACAAATGTAGGCCTGATTAGAAGAATGTGGTGTCCCATATTGGTCACATTGCCAGGACCACCGTTTGGACTTACAGGGGACGATGGTACAATAGTCTATTATGTAGGTGGCTACCTCGGTACTAGAGGAATTATACCAAAAGGTATATATGCCTGCCTTCTCAGTTATGGCCACCTCAGTTCTACAGAGGAGTGGCAGGACTGCGATAAAAGTCAGGGAAACACAAGCCCAGCATGGTCCGTGGTTCACCATCATCTTCTCCATGTATGAAGTCATCATTTTGGTTAAGTTGGAGGTCAGGGCTGTCTGCCCCCGTTAGTACCTCTTCCTGCTGGAGGTCAGGGCTGTCTGCCCCCGTTAGTACCCCTTCTGGTCTTCCTTCCCGGTCTGGTCTAGGTATGTTCTTCACTCGGGACGCATGTATCCAGGTAGGGCCTTCTTTGGTAAGGATCGCTGTTCTGGTAACTGCAACAACCTCTGTTTCGGGACCGTACGCGAAGTCTCCTGGTTCCTTGTTTCTGGGGAGAACCTTAACAACCACTCTGTCTCCCACCTGGAAGGGGTGAGTTGGTTCCTGTGGATTAGAGGGATTTTTCCGAACAACATTATGCTCAACTTCAGTCAGTTTGGTTATGAGAGACCTGACATATTCTTCCCTGATCTGATCGAGATCCCCCTCTTGCACTATCATGGGTTTCTTTGCCCAGGGCGTGGGAAAGGGTCTTCCCATGAGTATCTCAAAGGGGGAGTATCCCAAAGTCTTCTGTGGGGTCATCCTGATTTCTGCTAGAATGATAGGGAGGACTTGTTTCCATTTGTGAAAGGTACCTCCCGTGGCCTTCCTTAACTTGTCCTTAATAGTCCTATTCATCCTCTCTACGACCCCTGAACTTTGGGGGTGATACGGAATGTGAAACTTCCATTCTATCTGTAGGGCCTTTACCAAAGCCTGTGTGATCTTGGCCGTGAAAGCTGAACCTTTGTCACTATTTATTTGTAATGGGCAGCCCCACCTGGGTATAACTTCCTGTGTGAGTATTCTAGCAACAGTCTTGGCATCCTCCACCTTGGTAGGAAATGCTTCGGGCCACCTTGAAAACATGTCTACTATAACTAAGGCATACTCCTGTTTAGCCCCTTTGTTTGGGATATGAGTAAAATCAATTTGCAAATAAGTAAAGGGCGTGGTTGGATATGCCAGGTGTTGGTGAGCTGCCTTCATAGGATTGTTAGGGTTGTTTCTTAAGCATGTAATGCATCTGCTAACATACTGGTCAACTAGTAATCTCGCGTCTGTGATGTAAAAATCTTTGTCTAGTAATGTATGTGTTGTATGTTTGCTGTTGTGACCAATCCCATGATAGTGCGATATGAACAAAGGAGCGCTTGCTTGAGGTATACATGGTTTCCCCTCTTTGCAGATTAATCCTGTTTTAGGATTCTTCTGCATTATTGGAAACAACCAATCAGCTAAATCTTTGGGGGAGGCAGAAACTTGGAGTTCAGTAAGTAGATACTGATCATCTATCATGGGTGGGGTCATGACGGCCATGGCTTGGTGTATGGTAGGGAGCTGAGCTGCCTGACGGGCGGAGCTATCTGCGAGAGCATTACCCCTGGAAATTTCATCAGCCCCACCAGTGTGGGCTCTACAATGTAAGATGGCAATGTCACTAGGCAGGAGTATTGCATGAAGTAAGTCTGTGATAAGTTGGGCATGTGAAATGTTCTTACCGTCAGCTCCGATGAAACCCCGGCGGGACCAGATAACTCCATGGTCATGCACAACGCCGTAGGCGTATTTTGAGTCAGTGTAGATGGTAACAGGTTTATCCTGGTACAGAATACATGCCCTGGTTAGGGCTATGAGTTCAGCAGCCTGTGCAGATTGATAAGGTATGGGCTTTGCTTCAAGAATGTCATTGGGCAGGCGCACAACGGCATAACCTGCTTGGTATGTGGAGTCATTTGGTCTAGTACAAGAGCCGTCAACAAAGACGTGGTCAGAATCAGGTACCGGTATGGGGGACATGTCCAATCTGGGAGATGTCTCAGTCTCAATAGTCATGCAGCAGTTATGGTCATCGGGCAAGTCGTCTAGGGGACCTTTGAGACCAAGGAGAGCATTTAAAATAGGGGCAGAGCCTGAAGTTGCATTGGCATACTTAATAGCAAGGGATGGATTTCCCAACAATTGTACTTCATAGCCACTGAGGCGTTGGGCAGACATATGTTGCGTGTGGAGGCCTTTAAGTAGGGTAACTACATTATGTGTGGTATGTAGTACAGTAAGGTGACCTAGGGTGAGAGTCATGGCCATCTCAGCCACCATTGCGCAGGCTGCCAGGGCTCGAAGACAAGCAGGCATTCCCTGGACTGACACGGGCATTATTTTAGAAAAAAATGCCACGGGGCGCAGCTTACCTCCATGTTCTTGAGTTAGTACCCCCGCCATGGTTTTACAGTTGTCCCTTGCAAAGAGATGAAAAGGTAATACATAGTTGGGGAGGCCAAGTGCCGGACTTTTAATCAACAAACATTTCAAATTCTCGTATGCATCCAACATTTCTTGTGACCATTGTATGTCTCTGGGTTTGTCAGCTAGTGTGGCTTGTCTCAGAATATTGTCATAATAGGAACAATCAGATATCCACTGTCTGCAGTAGTTTATCATACCCAGAAAGGACAGCATTTCCTTCTGAGTGGCTGGGCGGACCAGACCCAGTACAGACTGAATGCGTTGTGGACTGACCTTCCTCTCTCCCTCTGTGAGGACAAAACCCAGATAATCAACTTGCTTTTTACACCATTGCATTTTAGTTTTTGACACTTTGTGTCCACATTTACAGAGCCATAGTAACAGTGATAAACCATCCTCTCGGCAGGCCTCCTCCGTTTGACTACAGAGAAGCAGGTCATCTGCATACTGTAGCAGGACAGAACCTTGGGGGGGGGGTGCCATGATTTTAAAGTGGCTTGGAGGACAATGGTGTAAACGACAGGAGCGTCTATGAACCCCTGGGGTAACCTACACCAAGTTAATTGCTGGCCCCCAAAAGAAAATGCAAACAGTAATTGTGTCTGTGGGTCAACAGGTATGCTAAAAAAGGCATTTTTCAAGTCAATGACGGTAAAATGCACAGCGTTCGCAGGGATGGCTGAGAGGAGGGAGTTAGTGTCTGGAACTATGGGAGCAATGGGGACAATTAGCTGGTTAATTGCCCTTAAGTCCTGTACAAATCTAGTTGAGCCATCTGATTTAGCAACAGGGTTGACAGGAGTACAGTAAGGAGAAACTACAGGTCTGAGTATGCCTTGCTGCAGGAATTGCTCTACCATGGGCTTAAGGCCATCCATTTTTTCTTTAGACAATGGATATTGTTTCTGGTAAACGGGGTGTACATCAGATTTCAGTGTGGCCTTGTAGGGGGTACAAGATATCAGGCCTGTGTCGAGGGGCCCTTCTGCTCATACGTGGGGGTCTATGGTGTCTAGTTCAGAGGTTTCAGTAATCACGGGGAAATGTGGTGAGATTATGTCCATACACTTACCAGTAGGGGTAATGGTTATCTGTAGTTCAGTAAGGAGGTCTCTTCCCAACAGGTTAACTGGGCAGTCAGGTATGACAGTGAATGAGTGAGTACCTATGTAATGTCCCCGTGGTGTGTCAATAGGGATAGGTACAGTGGAGTAAGCTTTTGTGGGTATCCCATTGATTCCCATTGAAGGAGCGGACTTTCTCAAGGGTCCATGGTAATGGTCCCTACACAGGACACTGGTGGTGGCTCCACTGTCAATCAGGAATGGGACACTTGTTCCATTTATGCCTAGATTGACCATTGGGGGTTCCTTCCAGTGACCAGTGAGCTGCATGAAAGTCGGGACACTCTCCTCCGGGCCCCGTCAGCGGGGCTGTCCCTGCCAGTCAATTTGGAACCTTGGGGCGTCTCTGGGAGTATTGTTAGTGGGGACAGGTTCAGTCAATGGTTGTTTAGTTTTATTAAAGGGGTAAGGACAGTCCCTAGCCCAATGTCCATCTTTTCCACAATTAAAGCAGGATGTATGTCGTCTGCTCGGAGGTGCAGGGGGACCCCTATTCTGTGGGGTGTCCCGCTGGGGGCGAGGGTTCCTGTGTTGCCTCCGGGGGTTCTGAAAACTGTGGGTTGGTACATTTTGAGTAATCTTTTTGATGTCAAAACAGCCTGCTGCTTCCTTTTCATATAAGTGTTTACTAAATACCTCAATGTTGTCTGAGGTCCAACTAGAAACACTTTGTTTTACAGTTAATGTCACGGATGGCAACAAGTTGTTTATAAATGTAGAAATGAGTAAGTTGTCAGTATTAACTAGGGTGAGACCTGCCTCCTCTGACCAACACTTTTTAAATCTCTTCCAGAATTCAGTCACATTCTCACTAGGTTTCTGTTTGCAAGCTACTGCTACTGGGAGAGACGAGCGGGTTTTAAACACTGCGTCCATATGTTCACTCAGTTCATCCCACATTTTCTTTATGCCGTCCTGTGTATTGAGGGGGTAATTAGTGGCAGTCTGATTAGCCGTTGCTATAGGGGCACTGATTGTGGGCACCTTGCTCCAATCCCACCCGTTGTAATGATCTATGACTCCGTCTATGATAAGTCTCATGTCTTCCTGTGTGAAACTGCGCCCATTACAAGCCTTTTTTTAAATAGGCGATGCAGCCCTTGGGTGCTACCGTAGGTTTGGGACAGTTCTTAATAATTCTGTCTTTTTCTATTGCATGGAGTTGGGACTGAGTATTGGATCTGTTCTTAGTTCTGACTTTTCTTGGTCTATCCTGCCAATGAGGGGCTATGGTAAGCCACTGCTCTCCCCCCGCCCGCATATATATCATATCCCATTGAGGATCGTGGTCATACCACGGCCAAGCTTCCTTGTCCTCAAGGCATAAGCCTTTTACCATATCCATATAAAATGGTAAATTTGACCCGTCTCTTGGAAAGGGATCGGGACTTTTCATGGCTTCCGTCCAGCCAGCTAGGTTGTCTAGCCAGGGGTTAACAAGGTAGTAGTTTGTAGGGGAGACACGAGCAACATATTCCTTGCAGGTCTCTCCCGGGAGGGGAGGGGGGTATTCAGTTTCTTTACTCTGGTCTGATCCCATATTACCAACAAGTAACTAACATGTTTAAAGTGAAGTTGCAACAATCTTATCATAAAAACATAGACTGTTCCGAGCACAATGTCATATAATGCGCGTACACTTACCACCCGCGCAATATATATATTTCTAAAAGAATTCACAAATAACAGGGAAAGGGAACAATAGTCTATGTATGCATTCAGCTGATCTGATTATAGATCATTGGTAACATGTGGGAGTGCATATTCCCTACAAAAACTACCGGGGACAGAAAACAACAACAGTACAACAATATGTGACACCAAATGTACGTACACTTACCACCCGTACAATTAATGTCCCTATAACTGTACACAATAATATTTGTCACAAATCAACTTCTAAATGTACTTAAAATCACTGTAAACAACAATGTCCTCTGACACTCAGCGTCCGTGCACTTACCACCCGTTCACTGAGTGTCCTTAATAGAAAAATTACAATATGAGTACTTATAAGACAGACATACAAATATTTAGGTGATCAAATCGAGGAGGCGTTGTTACGTGGACCCCTGGTCCTTCTATGGTATCCCTGATACCTGTTTATGGCGCCTTAAAAAAATCCTTTACATAAAACTACGTAACATTAAGTCCCGGACTTAAATATTACCTTGTCACGTGTTCCCGGAACACGGAGTGAGTTCAGATCCAGTAGATGGTCGCAATTCCTTAGCGGACAAGACAGACAACAAAATTCTCTATCTTACTGATCAGGGGACGATCGGCTGGATCCCGGCATCGAGCTCCCAAATTGTAAGGATAATATCTCTGAACCACCTCGATGTGATGACCTCTTAGGTACCCGTGAGAGCAGCTCTTAACACAAAGAATAAACATGCAGCTGTTGGTTAAGAATCACTCTGTTTATTATAGGAATTACGGCTTACTATGTAGATAAGACACATGGGTGTATACAATACGTGCAAGAACATAATTGGTTAAGGAAGTTAACTTACGACACTACATGCAGGATATCATACAGCGGAAACATGAAATGCACGAGGGCACCACGAGCTCTATGTCCTTATAAGGACTTCCGTACACGGACAGGGGTACATGTCGAAACTAAGGCACAGTTAGTACATAGTTTCAGTGTGTGGCGTGGGAGTAGCTTCATATGGTTATAAATTTTATATGGGAACCTTGAGACGTCTTTGTCTCTGTAGCAATAACAGTGAGTAAAGAACATGGACCCTTTAACCCTTCAGGAACCAGCTGCGATTTTGGAATATTCAGAATCCAACCGTGCTGATGTAGCACCTCCTGAGATAGTGCTACTCCCACCAACAACTGCTCCTTGGACCTCGCCTTTATTAGGAGATCGTCCAAGTACGGGATAATTAAAACTCCCTTTCTTCGAAGGAGTATCATCATTTCCGCCATTACCTTGGTAAAGACCCTCGGTGCCGTGGAGAGTCCAAACGGCAGCGTCTGGAATTGGTAATGGCAATCCTGTACCACAAATCTGAGGTACTCCTGGTGAGGATAGTAAATGGGGACATGCAGGTAAGCATCCTTGATGTCCAGGGATACCATGTAATCCCCCTCGTCCAGGCTTGCAATAACCGCCCTGAGCGATTCCATCTTGAACTTGAATTTTTTTATGTATGTGTTCAAGGATTTCAAATTTCAAATGGGTCTCACCGAACCGTCCGGTTTCGGTACCACAAACAGTGTGGAATAGTAACCCCGTCCTTGTTGAAGTAGGGGCACCTTGACTATCACCTGCTGGGAATACAGCTTGTGAATTGCCTCTAGCACAGCCTCCCTGTCTGAGGGAGTTGTCGGCAAGGCAGATTTTAGGAACCGGTGGGGAGGAGACGCCTCGAATTCCAGTTTGTACCCTTGAGATACTATTTGCAGGATCCAGGGATCCACCTGTGAGCGAGCCCACTGATCGCTGAAATTTTTGAGGCGGCCCCCCACCGTACCTGGCTCCGCCTGTGGAGCCCCACCGTCATGCGGCGGACTTGGAAGAAGCGGGGGAGGACTTTTGCTCCTGGGAACCTGCTGTTTGTTGCAGCCTTTTTCCCCTACCTCTGCCTCTGGACAGAAAGGACCCGCCTTTTCCACGCCTGTTTTTCTGAGTCCGAAAGGACTGTACCTGATAAAACGGCGCCTTTTTAGGCTGTGAGGGAACATGGGGTAAAAATGCTGACTTCCCAGCAGTTGCTGTGGAAACTAGGTCCGAGAGACCATCCCCGAATAACTCCTCACCCTTATAAGGCAAAACTTCCATGTGCCTTTTTGAATCTGCATCCCCTGTCCACTGGCGAGTCCATAAGCCTCTCCTAGCAGAAATGGACAATGCACTTATTTTAGATGCCAGCCGGCAGATCTCCCTCTGTGCATCTCTCATGTATAAGACTGAGTCTTTTATATGCTCTATGGTTAGCAGAATAGTGTCCCTGTCTAGGGTGTCAATATTTTCTGACAGGGAATCTGACCACGCAGCGGCAGCACTGCACATCCATGCTGACGCAATAGCTGGTCTAAGTATAATGCCTGAGTGTGTATATACAGACTTCAGGATCGCCTCCTGCTTTCTATCAGCAGGTTCCTTGAGGGGCGGCCGTATCCGGAGACGGTAGTGCCACCTTTTTAGACAATCGTGTGAGCGCTTTATCCACCCTAGGGGGTGTCTCCCAACGTGACCTATCCTCTGGCGGGAAAGGGAACGCCATTAGTAACTTCTTAGAGATTACCAATCTTTTATCAGGGAAAGCCCACGCTTCTTCACACACTTCATTTAATTCTTCTGACGGGGGAAAAACTACGGGTAGTTTTTTCTCCCCAAACATAATACCCTTTTTAGTGGTACCTGGGTTTATATCAGAAATTTGTAACACCTCTTTCATTGCTTCAATCATGCAACGAATGGCCTTAGTGGACATTAGACTAGACTCATCGTCGTCGACACTGGTGTCAGTATCCGTGTCGACATCTGCGTCTGCCATCTGAGGTAGCGGGCGTTTTAGAGCCCCCGATGGCCTTTGAGACGCCTGGACAGGCACGAGCTGAGAAGCCGGCTGTCCCGCATTTGGCATGTCGTCAAATTTTTTGTGTAAGGAGTCAACACGTGCTCGCAATTCCTTCCATAAGTCCATCCACTCAGGTGTCTGCCCCGCAGGGGGTGACATCCCTTCTATAGGCATCTGCTCCGCCTCCACATCATTATCCTCATCAAACATGTCGACACAGCCGTACCGACACACCGCACACACACAGGGAATGCTCTAACAGAGGACAGGACCCACCAAAGCCCTTTGGGGAGACAGAGTGAGAGTATGCCAGCACACACCAGAGCGCTATATAATGCAGGGACTAACTGAATTATGTCCCCTATAGCTGCTGTTATATATACTGCGCCTAAATTTAGTGCCCCCCCTCTCTTTTTTACCCTTTTCTGTAGTGTAGACTGCAGGGGAGAGCCAGGGAGCTTCCTTCCAGCGGAGCTGTGAGGGAGAAATGGCGCCAGTGTGCTGAAGGAGATAGCTCCGCCCCTTTTTCGCGGACTATTCTCCCGCTTTTTTATGGATTCTGGCAGGGGTAATTATCACATATATAGCCTCTAGGGCTATATATTGTGGTATTTTTGCCAGCCAAGGTGTTTTTATTGCTGCTCAGGGCGCCCCCCCCTAGCGCCCTGCACCCTCAGTGACCGGAGTGTGAAATGTGTATGAGGAGCAATGGCGCACAGCTGCAGTGCTGTGCGCTACCTTGGTGAAGACTGATGTCTTCTGCCGCCGATTTTCCGGACCTCTTCTTGCTTCTGGCTCTGTAAGGGGGACGGCGGCGCGGCTCCGGGACCGAACACCAAGGCCAGTTCCATGCGGTCGATCCCTCTGGAGCTAATGGTGTCCAGTAGCCTAAGAAGCCCAAGCTAGCTGCAAGCAGGTAGGTTCGCTTCTTCTCCCCTTAGTCCCTCGCTGCAGTGAGCCTGTTGCCAGCAGGTCTCACTGTAAAATAAAAAATCTAATTATATACTTTCTTTCTAGAAGCTCAGGAGAGCCCCTAGTGTGCATCCAACCTCGGCCGGGCACAAAATCGAACTGAGGCTTGGAGGAGGGTCATAGTGGGAGGAGCCAGTGCACACCAGGTGACCTAAAAGCTTTCTTTAGTTGTGCCCAGTCTCCTGCGGAGCCGCTATCCCCCTGGTCCTTTCGGAGTGCCCAGCATCCACTAGGACGTCAGAGAAATAAAACCCTTATTTTAATTAAATACCAGCGCTTTCATTCTATTCTTTTTTCTGTTGTACAAAAAGGGAGACTAGTAACTCCCTATATTGGGAACTGCAGGTAATCAATTGTAACGAGTATATAATCAAATCAGCGCCATGTAAAAAATAATTTTTCTTTACTCGAGAGACTTGCCTATACTTGCCTCACACACTTTCTTAACTCACCCAACTTATTGGACGCACTTCAGTCAGGCTAACATTCCTAACACTCCACAGAGACAGCACTGACTAAAGTAGTGAACGATCTGGTCACTGCTAAGTCTAAAGGCAACTACTCACTTCTTATTCTTCTAGATCTCTCTGCTGCTTTATACACTGTGACCACTCTTCTCATACAAGCACTACAATCCCTAGGTCTTCAGGACACAGCCTTGTCTTGATTCTCATCCTACCTATATAATTGCTCTTTCAGTGTTCGTTTCTCTGAATTTACCCCCTCTTTGCTACCTTAAGCAGTTGAGGTACCACAAAGGCTCAGTCGTAAGCTTTGCTTTTCTCAATGTATGCCACATCTCTTGGCAATTTGATCAGCTCTTTCAGATTTCAGTATCATCTGTACATGGATGATACTGAAATCTACCTATCCTCCCCAGATTTGTCACCATCTGTATTGGCCTGTGTCACTGAATACCTTTCTGCCGTTTCATCTTGGATGTCCTCTTGCCACCTCAAACTTAATATTTCCAAAACAGAAATAATAAAAAAAATTCCACCGGCCAATAGTAGTTACCACCCTGATATCTCTGTTACTGTTGATAACTCAACAATCAACCCTACCCCACAAGCTCACTGCCTATGTATCATCCTTGACTCTGAACAGGTTTGGCATGAATTACCAGAGGACGGGATGCCAGCCGTCAGTATACTGACAATGGCATCCCAGCTGCCAGTATGCCACCAGCGGGGCGAGTGCAAAGAGTCCCCTTGTGGGCTCACTGCGCTCGCCGCGGTGTGGACTTGGTGGCTCATTGTGCTCGCCACAGGTTCTATTTCTATTCTATGGGTGTCATGGACACCCACAAGTGGGCATAGTCCTGCGTGGCCGGTATGCCCCCTGCTTCTCTCAGCCACACCATCTCCCTCCTGCGTCTCTCAGCACACCATCCCCTTACCTCTCCATCATCTTTCTGCACACCATCACCTACCCCCTGTGTTGTCTCTCAGCACACCATCACATTCTATGTCTCTCAGTGTGTCTCCTCCCCCTTCATTCTGTGTCTCACAGTGTAAATCATTCCCTTCATTCTACGTCTGTTTGTCCCCCCCCTTTATTCTATATCTCTCACTGTCTCTTCCCAATTCATTCTATGTCTCTCTGTGTATCCCCCCCTTCTATGTCTCTCAGTGTGCGTGTCCCCTTCATTCTATGTCTCTCAGGGTATCTCTCCCTTCTTCATTCTATGTCTCAGTGTGTCTCCTCCCCACCCCCCTTCATTCTACATCTCTCAGTGTGTCTCCTGCCCCACCCCCTTCATGCTATCTCTATCAATGTGTGTCCCCCACTTCTAATTCTCTATCGTGTGTCACCACCCCCCTTCTAATGCTATCACTGTGTAACTTCCCCCCACCCCCTTACCTTCTTGGAGCTGGGAGCCAACGGGGGGCTGAGCGTTCCGTTCAGTGAACAGGGAGTGTGGCAGAACGCGGTCCTGCTCCCGGCAGCATGGTGGAGGGCGATCGGATTGCTTGGTGGTGGAGCAATGGTGGAGGGCGGGGAGTACGGGTGGATCTCCGGCGGCGGTGGGCACAATGGTGGCACAGTAGGGCGAGCAGGTGCCACTGGTCTGTCTGCTATTATCCAGTTTTGTTCTAATACTGTTGTTCCAGTTGTAAAGCGCAGTGGAATATGCTGCGCTATAAAGGAGAGAGAGCAAAATTAGGCACAAAAGCATATAAGGGTCTTTGATTTTTGTGACTGGTTAGTTTAAGCTTGTTGCTAGGCAGATCAAGGGTATTTAGCATGGTATCATTGGTTTAGGCTGGGCCTATCAGTAGGGAGAAGATGGGAGGGTTTTAGCAGCCTTTATAGGGAATGTTCTAATGTTCTGAGGGAAAATGCCCTCTTGTCGTTTTGGAAGGCTGAGTACCATTGTGTCATAGTGCTACATACTGTGCCTCTTCCTTCCTTTTGAGTGCTTCTAAATTTATCCTTCTCTGATTTTCATCCCTGTTTCTTATCTCTCTCTTCCATTCTTTTTCCTTGTTTTACTCCCCCTCTTACAATTACAGCTATTTACCTCCCCCCCCCTCCTCCTCCTTGTGACACCATGCCCAGGCCCAGTGGGTCTCTGCCCCCCCCCCCCCCCCCCTTCCCACTGCCTTGCCGATCTGGCTCCCTTCCGGCTTACCACCCGTGCTGGTACGGCCGTGTCCAGAGCTGGTGTGCTGGCGCAGGGTTCCCTGGCACCCTCCACACCAGCGGTTAGGCGGAGCATGCCGCTGCGCTTCCTGCTCCGTCCGCGGTCTCGGCCGCCGGGGATCCCAGTGCGCCAGACAACTCGGCGGGTCCTGTAGTCATCGGGCATCCCTGGTCGTGTCTAGTGATGGTGTGTGGGGTGCGGGCCTCCCAGCCATCCATGCTGTGTCTGTGGGACTCGCGCCCGCCAGTGGTGGGCCTCTAATAACAGTCCCCTTGGGATCGGGGGGCAGGGCGACAGGTATATTATAGAGATGGCTACTGACTCACTGTCTCAACACAGTGACTCGAATCATCAGGAAGTGTGAATGATTCGAGTCACTCACTGTGTAATGAGTGGAGACAGCTGCAGCAGCAGCCTCTCTCAGCCAGAGGGAGGAAACCCAGTGTGTCCTTCAGTCAGTGTGTTCTGCTGAGTGTCTTTAGCTGTGATTGGCCAGAGGCTATACCAGGTGACACCCAGTGGGAGGGGGGAGGGAGCAGTCACGACTCACCAGTCAGTGAGTGCTGTGCTGCTGTGCCTGATCCATTTCATGAATCATGATTCATCCTGAGTCTGCCTGCCAGTGAGTTGAGACAGTTGTACACTGTGTAGACTCAGTGACTCAGTGGATGGATCTGATTCATGCAGCATAAGCCTGCAGGAGGTGGAGCCCCTGTGGTACAGGGCTCTCAGCTCAGTGCTCACTGATCCTGCTCTGTGTGATTGTGGGTGGCAAACTCCCTACAGGCTAGATAGTGGATAATATAATAAATCCAAGCCCACCTAAAGAAAAGCCCCCCTAAAATCATCCAATTAGCAAAGTATGCAAAGTAAAAAAAAAAGTTTTTATTTGGGTTAGTTACAGACTGAATGATGTGTTTCATGGCTGTTAAGCTTTCTCTCCTCAGCCAGAAGTAATGTGCATATTCTGTAACTAGTATGCAATAAGTGGTTAATAATATATCAACATAACACTGAATCTCTATATTATTAACCATATATTATTAACAATCAGGGCATAAGCAGCTGCATCCCCCAGATACACTGCACAATCACTGCAGCTGAATAACTCCATGAGTCCAGCACTGATCTGCCAGCACTGGCAACTCACTGATTCATGTGCAGTCTCTGCAATACATTCCAGTACAAATGAGTCATGACTCATGTGCCGAGACACTGACTCGAGACACTTCACTGAACTGAGTCATGTGTCTCAATTCAGTTCAGTGAATCACTTTGCCCATGACTATAATTAGTCAGTCGGGGGCCTCATGCCCTGCTACTGTGGCTGCTACTGCGGCCACCATTTTAGGCCCTTTCTTCCAGCAGCATGGACAGCAGGTGGCAGACGGCTCCATTTTAGGTGGGGTTAGTGTGCCACCTGCTGTTCATCCTGGTAGTTTGCAGCTGCCGCACACTGATCACTCTATGGCAGCTGCTCTTGCCGTACCACTTCAGCCAGTTGTTGGGGCTGCATATGGGCACATGGCCGGTAGTGGTCATCTGGTGTCCGGTTCAGGTTTGCAGGCATTCACCGCGACCATACCGGTGCACCTATGTTGTCCCCATTAGTCTCCACCCCTCAGGTGGTGCAGTCGGTTTGGTCAACAGAGATAGCTCAGAATTTTTGACACACTCCCAGTGTTTCGTCTCTGGTGGGATCTTTCCAGCATGCTGCACTACCTTTGGCCAATTATAGTCAGCCGCCTTACTGGCAGCACATGTACCCCCCTGCGCAACAGTCACCAGTGCCTTTTGGGTACCCCTGGCCCGGAGGGTATGGTCTAGTGGGGTCGTCCTTGCCACAATACAATCTAGCCGGTTTTTCGCCGTGGTGCCCCACTCCGGTTGGCGCCCCGATGGCTCAAGTGTCATCACCTGGTCCCCTCCCCCTGCAGCAGTTGTAGTTCCGGAGGATGTGCAAACTACGGCTCCCGCTCCTTCTAGTGTGGGGGCAGAGTTGTCCGTGGACCTAACACCTGTTATTTCTCACCCTGAAGCTACAGCCAATGCATCTTCAGTACAGGTCCCTCCGCCGGTGGCTGAAGTTGACGGACAGGTGGTTTCGGTGTCGGTCCCTGTGGACGGAGGGGCTTCCGTCTCCGCTGGTGATCAACCTGCAGGCTCATCCGACGTTCCAGGCCCCTCTGGATCAGGTGAGCAGGATGTTTTTTCAGCTTCATCCGATGGTTCCTTGTCCGATTCCTCGGGTGGCAGCGATGGGTCAGATTCCCCCAAGCGCCCACGCAAGCTGGCAAAATTAGTTGCACGTGCGGTGGCGAAGAAGGTGGGCAAGCGGACATCGCCTAAGAAGTTGGCTACTCCCGCGGAATCACCTTTGTTTGTCAAGATGGTGCATTGTGCTAACACTGCAGTGACCAGGGGTTTGAGGATGCGGATGAGGGATAGGATTAATAAAGGGAAACATGTGGATTTCTTCACCCTTACAGGGGACATGAAGAAAGACTTCGATAGGGTGAAGAAACCGGGGGGAATGGGTGAGAAAACGTTTAGGCGTTTTCACCACTGGTTGCGGGGTTTTTGTATATTCTCGTGTTATTTGGACACCAGACCAGGGGAGCATAAGAATGTTGGGAAATATCTGTTCCTGATTAATGAGATGTTTTTGAAGTACAAAGGCACTGTCTGGAGAGATTATGATGATAAATTTCGTAAAAATCAGGACGGTAACCCGATGCTGCCTTTGGACTTCAAAGACGTTGAAGTCTGGCTTGAGGTCACCATCCAAAGCAAAACCACATCGGAGGTTCCGAACAAAAAGGGTCTTGGGGGTGATAAGTACTCTGCGGCCCCCCAGGGTAAAGGATTGTGTTTTGCGTTTAACAACTCAAAATGCAACAGGGGAACCAAGTGTCATTTTCGTCACTCCTGTAGAGTTTGCGGAGCTGGTCACCCAGCCAAAGGATGCAAGTACGTGGGCAGGGGGCAACAGCCAACTCGGGGAGAGGGCAGCGGAGGCGCGGTGTAAAGCCCCATCTCCTATAGTCGTACCAGAGCTGGCTGAGTGTTTGCTTGGTTATCCTAATGAAGTGGATGCCCGGTTCTTGTTGGATGGGTTTACTTCCGGCTTCCACTTGCCCATCTCCGATATGGTTCAGGTCAGGTCGCGCAGAAATTTGAAGTCGGCAACAGAATTCCCCTAGGTGGTGAGACTTAAGGCAGAAGCAGAGGTGCAATTGGGACGCATGTGCGGACCTTTTGACGTTATAGCTCTGCCGGGATTTTGCATTTCCCCCTTAGGGGTGGTAAGCAAGAAGGTCCCCGGCAAATTCCGCTTGATACAGCATCTGTCTCATCCTCCTGGTGGTTCCATTAATGACTCCATACCTAATGTATTTTGCAGGATCCGTTATCAATTGTTTGACGAGGCCCTGGAGTTGATACAGGGTTTTGGTCCCCGTTCCCTGTTGGCTTTTCGACTCCTTCCCCTTCATTCTGACTCATTTCAGTTCATGGGTTTTCAGTTGGGCGGCAAGTACTATATTGACAGGTGTTTGCCCATGGGGTGTTCTATTTCTTGTGCCTATTTCGAGAAGTTCAGCAGTTTCTTGCATTGGTGCATCTGTACGGGCAGCGGTCACGAGGGCATCGCTCATTATTTGGACGATTTTCTCTTTATAGGACCAAGAGATAGCAACATTTGCCAGGAGTTGTTGTTGTAGGCAGGTACCCTGTTTGCTAGGTTGGGGGTTCCCATAACGCGCAACAAGACCGAGAGTCCCACATACTGCTTGTCCTACCTGGGTATCGAGGTGGATACGTCGGCGGGTTGTTTTGCCGCATTCCGGCCTATAAGGTCCAGAAGCTTTTGAGCCAAATACAGGACTGTTTGGGCAAAAGTAGGGTCAGGCTGAGGCAGGTGCAATCCCTTCTGGGTTCTTTCAATTTTCCCTGCAGGGTTATCCCCATGGGTAGAATTCTTTGCCGTAAACTGGAGAGGGGCACTGCGGTAGTGTCTGGGGCTCATCACACCATTCGTTTGTCCGGTGAGATCAGAGATGATTTGAGAGCTTGATCCACGTTCTTAGTTGACTTTAATTTGGAGTTGCTATGGCCCCTCCTGCCTATTTCTAATGCCCACCTGCAGTTATTCACGGATGCTGCAGGGTCCACCGGTTTTGGGGCGTTCTTTCAGGGAAAGTGGTGTGTTGCTCCCTGGCCTCCTTCCTGGGTCGCTCAAGGCCTTACGGCAAATTTGTTATTGCTGGATCTTTTCCCTATAATCGTAACAGTGGAATTGCGGGCTCCCAAATTGTCGAATCAGACCATCACTTTCTGGTGTGACAATTTGGGTGTGGTGCAGGCCATCAACAACCAACGTTCCTCCATACCGCAGGCATTGCGGTTGTTGAGATTCTTGGTGTTGAAATGCTCACGTTTCAACATTCACTTCATTGCGCGGCATGTGCCGGGGGTTGGGAATGGCATTGCAGCCGCTTTGTCACGTTTCAACTTCAGTAGATTTCGCAAGTTGGCTCCGGGGGCTAAGACCTTGGAGTTGACATGTCCGCCTTATGTCTGGCAGATTATAGATCAGGTATAGCGGACTTGGCGCAGAAATCTTTGGCCCCCCTCGACGCATCGGGCTTATGCTGCAGCCTGACGGGACTGGGAGTCATATCGCACTAGGTGTGCGGGACGAAGATCTGTTGCTGGCTTTCATTTGGGACCATTACAGGCAGGGTAGGTCCAAGGCAGCCATGAACTCTGCGTTAGTGGGTATATCGTTCCACACACGCTTGCGACATGGTGACGTACCCACTACGTCTTTTGTCCTCTCCAAGGCGTTGAAGGGTTGGGCAAAGGAGAGGCCCCCTCCTGCAGATTCGCGCAGGCCCATTGATTTCCGTTTGTTGCCCAAGTTGCTGGCAATTCTCACTGCAGTGACTGATTCTGAGTTTGAGGCGTCCCTATTCAGATTGGCTTATACATGGGCGGTTTTTGGTGCTTTTAGGGTCAGTGAGTTGGTGGCTTCGAATAAACAGTCAAAGGATACCAGCAAAAAAGGTTAGAAAAGCCGTCCCGTGCGCAAGATAGCTGCTAGTCAGTGTAACACTTCTAGAGGTATCCCTTTTAACCTCCACCAAGAATATCGATAGCAAACAAAAATTGAAGTATACACTTAACCAGCGCTTTCCAGTGTTCCATAGGATGGTTCATTCGCATTAACCCTTTCCGTTTAGGATATACAAGGTATGCAAAAAGAGAAAATGGAAGGTATATAGTGTAACACCGTTTTAATATACACAAATAAACAGACAACAATTAAACTGGTTCTATGATGAACATAAAAGTGCAGTGCATGGCATTATATAGTTCCTTTTAGGGAGGTGGCTTTCCCGTCAATAGTTAACAGCGGATAATTACCAGATTAATTTGAACTGTGGTTTAGACAGTTCAAATCACGCTCAGAACAGATAATCTCACGGTATCCCTCCTCAAGGATCGTCAGAGCTTTCAGCAGTTCTCCTGTGTGTCAAAGATCGGGTCGCCTCCTCCACCACTAACGCGTTTCTTCCCCTAACTGGGGTCTCTGTCAAGGTGTAAGTTTGCCTCCTGTCTGGTCCTTCCTTCCATTTAAATTAACAGTATCCAATCGTCTCTCACCGTGCACAGCTGAACCCCTTAACAATAAAGACTACAAGTCCCATGGTTTCCTGCTGTGCACGGGACTTCCTGCTATGTCACTTCCGGCACAGCAGGGTTATAGAGGTCGGGTAAGGTTCACAGACCTTTCCCAACCTATTAGACTTTATGTCCAGAATGTCTTAAACTTATGTCCACACAAAGATGTAATGCCGAGCTGATCTTTTATACGGGACTTGAATTTCTCGTCCCGAGCAGTCCGTTGCGTCACTTCCGGTGACGCGTTAGCATAGCAGCGCTGTTACTAAGGAGATCTCGGAGTTCATCTAGTGAATGGAAAATACCATGATAGAATAAAGTGCATAATGGAAACACAGATATCATTAAAAAAAAATTAATTTTTTTTTTTAATGATATCTGTGTTTCCACTATGCACTTTATTCTATCATGGTATTTTCCATTAGTAACATAGTATCTGAGGTTGAAAAAAGACAATTGTCCATCGAGTTCAACCTATTTGTGGTGTCCTCTGCATGATGATTTGACTAAATAGTAACTATAATGCATGACTATGCACCATACCCCTGGATATCCTTATCCAATAGGAATTTATCTAACCCATTCTTAAAGGTGTTGACAGATTCCGCCATTACAACTCCCTCGGGCAGGGAATTCCAAACACGTATTGTCCTTACCGTGAAAAAGCCTTTACGCCGTATTGTGCGGAATCTCCTCTCCTCTAACCTGAGCGAGTGTCCACGAGTCCTCTGTGTTGATCTAACCAAAAACAGGTCCCGCGCAAGCTCTGAGTATTGTCCCCTTATATATTTGTAGATGTTGATCATATCCCCTCTTAGTCTCCGCTTTTCCAATGTAAACATGCCTAGTCTTTCAAGCCTTTCCTTGTATTCCATCGTCTCCATGCCCTTAATTAGTTTGGTCGCCCTCCTTTGTACCTTTTCAAGCTCCAGGATATCCTTTTTGTAGTAAGGTGCCCAGAACTGTACACAGTATTCAAGGTGTGGCCTCACTAGTGATTTATATAATGGGAGTATAATACTCTCGTCCCTAGCATCAATACCCCGTTTTATGCATGCTAATATCTTATTAGCCTTCTTTGCTGCAGTCCTACTTTGGGTACTACTGCTTAGCTTGCTATCTATGAGGACACCTAAGTCCTTTTTCAGTACAGAATCCCCTAGTTTTACCCCATTTAGTAGGTAGGTGTAATTTTTGTTCTTGTTACCACAGTGCATTCACTAGATGAACTCCGAGATCTCCTTAGTAACAGCGCTGCTATGCTATCGCGTCACCGGAAGTGACGCGACGGACTGCTCGGGACGAGAAATTCAAGTCCCGCATAAAAGATCAGCTCGGCATTACATCTTTGTGTGGACATAAGTTTAAGACATTCTGGACATAAAGTCTAATAGGTTGGGAAAGGTCTGTGAACCTTACTCGACCTCTATAACCCTGCTGTGCCGGAAGTGACATAGCAGGAAGTCCCGTGCACAGCAGGGAACCATGGGACTTGTAGTCTTTATTGTTAAGGGGTTCAGCTGTGCACGGTGAGAGACGATTGGATACTGTTAATTTAAATGGAAGGAAGGACCAGACAGGAGGCATACTTACACCTTGACAAAGACCCCAGTTAGGGGAAGAAACGCGTTGGTGGTGGAGGAGGCGACCCGATCTTTGACACACAGGAGAACTGCTGAAAGCTCTGACGATCCTTGAGGAGGGATACCGTGGGATTATCTGTTCTGAGCGTGATTTGAACTGTCTAAACCACAGTTCAAATTAATCTGGTAATTATCCGCTGTTAACTATTGACGGGAAAGCCACCTCCCTAAAAGGAACTATATTATGCCATGCACTGCACTTTTATGTTCATCATAGAACCAGTTTAATTGTTGTCTGTTTATTTGTGTATATTAAAACGGTGTTACACTATATACCTTCCATTTTCTCTTTTTGCATACCTTGTATATCCTAAACGGAAAGGGTTAATGCGAATGAACCATCCTATGGAACACTGGAAAAGCGCTGGTTAAGTGTATATTTCAATTTTTGTTTGCAGTCAAAGGATACCAGTCTGTTGTTTACGGACGTGGTATGCCAACCGGAGGTGGTGCTGTGCAAGATACCCCATTCCAAGACCGACCAGTTGGGTCGGGGACGGTGGGTAACTTTACGGAGTCATCCGGAAATGGGGTTATGCCTGGTTCGGCTGGCGCGCATCAATTTGCCCTTACGGCCTCCAGGAGGTTCACAATGCTTGCTACACAGGGATTTTACGCACTCGTTCCGCATAGGGGCCGCTACTTGCGCCGCTGCTAGCGGTCTTTCAACAGCCGCCATACAAGATATGGGGCGTTGGAAATCTGCGGCTTTTAAGTCTTATGTTAGGTTAGATAAAGTTTGATGTTGTGTTATTGCGACAACCCAAAAATATTGTTTACCCGTCAGTTCGCGAATGGCTAGAATTCGGGAATTGAGTGTGCGCAGAGAATTTTAAATTTTTCCTCCTTGGGGGCCTAATTACAATTGGCTGACTCTTAAGGTCCACTGGAGGTTTTTTAAGTTTTCTCCTGCGTTTGGGTTGCTATTTACAGTTTGTTAAGGTTTATTTTGTTTTTTGTCTTCTACACTTTGAGTTATCTGACTATTAGGTTATTTTCTGTTACAGCTCCCACCGATCCCCGTGAACAGGTCTGGGTGGTAGGCCATTCCTATGTGTTTTGGGCCGAATGGCACCCTGTTGGTAGACAGGCATCTGAATTGTTGGGCGGTAGGAGAGTCAGATGACTAGGTGTTCGAGGCCTTAAGTGGGCAGGTTTTTTGGACCTAGTATTCCAACATGCAGAACGGTGGGGATGGCCTACTTGGCTAGTTATTAACCTGGGTGGTAATGATATTGACCAGGTTAAGGGGATTGATTTGATACTTCGCATCAAGTCAGATTTTGGTTTGCCGCAGCTTCGCTGGCCGGAGGTCCATTTAGTTTGGTCGGATATCATACCCAGATTTGTGTGGAGAGGCTCCTCTGGAGTGGTTGCTTTAGACAAAGCCAGGAAGAAGATTAATTTTATGGTGTCAAAATTTGTAGTGTCTTCTGGTGGTATTGCTATTCAGCACCCATTGTTGGTGCTTCAGAGTCCCTACTATTTCAGGAAGGATGGGGTTCATCTTTCCACGTTGGGTGTTGGGGTTTTCCTTAAGGGTGTCTTTTCCTTTTTGGACTGAGGTTATAGTTAGTTAATGTCTGGTTTCGTTGGATGGCGAGCTGCAGTTGTTTACCTCGCAGTGGTGGGAAGGTGCTATGGCCAGCGGTTATAGCTAGCACAAGTGGTCGTTGTGGGGCACTTACCCCTTTGATGGACGGCCGGTGTTGTCCTGCCTCTGAGGGGGACCATGGGCGTTCCCAGTAGGAGGTCCGTACCCTGCTAGTAAGGGGTGGTGAGTCACTCCACAGCGCAGATTATGCTTATAGAGTTGGGCGTGTTTATCGCCGCCATTACATTTGGGGCGTATCAGTCACCCCAAATTTTATGATTATGTAACTGGAGCTGGCCATTGTAGCGTTTTCCTTGCCATCCCTACGTTTAGGGTCATCCAATTAATAAATACAATGACCTTGTTAAATCTAAGCAGTTGGTGTCTGTGTTGTTATTGTAGTTGATAAGTTAGCTTAAGTATAGTGTTAAGGTAAGAGCAATCACAATAAATGATATACGCCTTAATAAGAAACTGTTAATAATAATAATAATCATCATCATCATCACTTCACTGTTTTCACTGCTTAGTACATATCCCCCTATGCCCCTTAAAGCTTATGTACAATTCTATTTAGCAAAGTTAGTTTGCATTCAGCTTATTGGCTTAATAAGTTTTTTTTTACATTTCTTTTAATAAGTTTAATAAAGAGCCCCAAAGGCGCTTGAGTAATCGATGTAAGAGCATTCAGGGAAATGATGTGTGATTTATTTATTTCCGCAGAATGATCTCTGGACAGTTCTGTTCGTTATGTGTTATACATGGGTTTATCTTCCCTATCCTGGCTGCAGCAAAACTCTACATGCTCTTGAGAACATCACATTGTGATATTTAATTGGCAACACCTCTCTATAACTATTTATTCACATCTTTATTGTCCCTGTACAGACACATCAGCTGCAACCTGTAGAGCTAAAACCTTGCTGTCTACCTCTCTGCCTTCACTTCCACAGCCGAGAGGTATGCACTCTACAGAGACTTGCCCATTATGCAGAAAAGAACTGCAGGGTGAGTCACACGGGCGTTTGAATGCATTGTTTAGTAAAAGACATATCTGGATTACAATGTCATGCAGACAGGTTTTGATTAATATTGCTTTTGTTTTGTATAGAGAGAGGACAGCTGAAAAAATGTCATTGGATTGTTAAATGATCACTTTTCAAAGCAAGATAATGTAACTGACATGACATCGACTGGCTATCAAGTCACAGAATAAAGTACAGAGAACATCTTACAATGAGTACATCACCTTGACATCAAGTCGGAGTGTAACTTACAGAAAACATCTTCCATGAATTAAAAGGTAAATAAAATGTCAATTCAATTATTAAATGAATAATTTTTTTAGATATTTTTATTTTATCAGTAATAAGCAAATGATGTAACAGAAACATAAGAATCACCATAGTATACAGTATGAAGAGTAGTTAACACAGTTTGCAACATATAATGATAACGTTCTTAAGACATAATTAGTTACATGACCAGCATATACCAATATGGCAGATAATTAAAAATATTAATTAAGTATCATATAGTACAGCACATTTCTAGAATTCAGTATATGCCCTTTACAAAAATGTTTTTGTGATTTACCGTAAGTTCTGTTGTTTGAAATGAATTCTTACAAAAGTGTTTTAATTATTTAATAAAATAATTTTTTTTGTGTATTATAGCATTATATACAGCGTAGAGTTCTGTAATCTATGTTATTAAATAAATATAAAAGTGAATTTGTATCTATCAAAGCACAGCAGCTAAAATTCCACTTTCAGTGTACTAATATGTCCTGTTCAGTGGTGGATTTTACCTAAGGGCTGCAGCCCCCCCGTAAAAGCCACCTCCTCAGTGAGCCAGCTGCATCCCGTGACAGCAATTGCTACACTGTGACTGACAGTGACTTCTCAGTGGCAGTGATACCTGTCAATCACACACATGAAAGGTCAGCACCAGGGGGTGGTGTTTCCTCCCTCTGGGACTGCCAGCATGGGCTGCGATTAGCGGTTAGTTTTTCGGGCAGCCCTATCTGGCTTCTATGGACTGTGATGTTTTACGCATGTGTAGTCCTGCCGCTGCTTATGCACATGCGCAGGTCCTGGCATCTGCCAGATTCATTGTGCAGGGGCCGTGAGCAGGCTAGCTTCTGGCCAGGGCTCTTTGCTCTCCTCTCCTCCTCTCCTACTGCAGCATGGGCACAACAGCCCCCTCCTCCAAAAAGGTTGGAGTAGCCTACCTCTCAATTGTTTTATATAGGGCAGGGTGCTATCTGAGTTGCAGGCAGACTACAGTGGAGATTTATCAAACCTTTAAGAGAGATAGAGTGGAGAAGTTGAACATACAACTAATGCCTCTAATGCTGGCCATACACTAGGTCTCTATTGTGTTACGAATGCACAATATCGATACGTCATTCGACCCATTGCATGTACATCGTGCATGTTTTGGGTGCGATTACGATGCAATGCGCGTCCCCGCGATCTCACGTCACATCAACTAATCATATGTGCTGCACATACTGTATAATCGATGTGGGTAGGGGTCATCTAATGCGAGTATTCCTAATTTATGGCCAGCATAACTGTCACTTCATAGACTGTGCTAGATAAATGACAGAAGCTGATTGTTTGCAGTGTTCAACTTATCCACTTTTTCTCTAACGTCCTAGTGGATGCTGGGGACTCCGAAAGGACCATGGGGAATAGCGGCTCCGCAGGAGACTTGGCACAAAGTAAAAGCTTTAGGACTAGCTGGTGTGCACTGGCTCCTCCCCCTATGACCCTCCTCCAAGCCTCAGTTAAGATTTTGTGCCCGAACGAGAAGGGTGCAATCTAGGTGGCTCTCCTGAGCTGCTTAGAGTAAAAGTTTAAATAGGTTTTTTATTTTCAGTGAGACCTGCTGGCAACAGGCTCACTGCATCGAGGGACTAAGGGGAGAAGAAGCGAACTCACCTGCGTGCAGAGTGGATTGGGCTTCTTAGGCTACTGGAAATTAGCTCCAGAGGGACGATCACAGGCCCAGCCATGGATGGGTCCCGGAGCCGCGCCGCCGGCCCCCTTACAGATGCTGAAGCAAGAAGAGGTCCATAAATCGGCGGCAGAAGACTTTCCTGTCTTCATAAGGTAGCGCACAGCACTGCAGCTGTGCGCCATTGCTCTCAGCACACTTCACACTTCGGTCACTGAGGGTGCAGGGCGCTGGGGGGGGCGCCCTGGGAAGCAATGAATTTACCTTATTTGGCAAAAAATACATCACATATAGCTCCTGGGCTATATGGATGTATTTAACCCCTGCCAGTTTTCCAGAAAAAAGCGGGAGAAGAGCCCGCCGTGAAGGGGGCGGGGCCTATCTCCTCAGCACACAGCGCCATTTTTCCCACACAGCTCCGCTGGTAGGAAGGCTCCCAGAATCTCCCCTGCATCCTGCAACTACAGAAACAGGGTAAAAAAGAGAGGGGGGCACTTATTTGGCAAAATAACAGATATAAGCAGCTATAAGGGATAGACACTTATTGTAAGGTTGTCCCTATACATATATAGCGCTCTGGTGTGTGCTGGCAAACTCTCCCTCTGTCTCCCCAAGGGGCTAAGTGGGTCCTGTCCTCTATCAGAGCATTCCCTGTGTGTGTGCTGAGTGTCGGTACGTGTGTGTCGACATGTATGAGGAGGAAAATGATGTGGAGGCGGAGCAATTGCCTATAATGGTGATGTCACCCCCTAGGGAGTCGACACCTGAATGGATGGCCGTAATTAAGGAATTACGTGACAGTGTCGGCACGTTACAGAAAACTGTTGACGACATGAGACAGCCGGCAGCTCAGTTAGTGCCTGTCCAGGCGTCTCAAACACCGTCAGGGGCTATTAAACGCCCGTTACCTCAGTGGGTCGACACGGACCCAGACACAGACACTGACTCCAGTGTCGACGGTGAAGAAACAAACGTATTTTCCAGTAGGGCCACACGTTACATGATCACGGCAATGAAGGAGGTTTTGCACATCTCTGATACTGCAAGTACCACAAAAAGGGGTATTATGTGGGGTGTGAAAAAACTACCCGTAGTTTTTCCTGAATCAGATGAATTGAATGAAGTGTGTGATGAAGCGTGGGTTACCCCCGACAAAAAACTGCTAATTTCTAAAAAATTATTGGCACTATATCCCTTCCCACCAGAGGTTAGGGCTCGTTGGGAAACACCCCCTAGGGTGGATAAGGCGCTCACACGCTTATCAAAACAAGTGGCGTTACCGTCTCCAGAAACGGCCGCCCTTAAGGAGCCAGCAGATAGGAGGCTGGAAAATATCCTTAAAAGTATATACACACATACTGGTGTTATACTGCGACCAGCAATCGCCTCAGCCTGGATGTGCAGTGCTGGGGTGGCTTGGTCGGATTCCCTGACTGAAAATATTGATACCCTGGACAGGGACAATATATTATTGACTATAGAGCATTTAAAGGATGCATTCCTATATATGCGAGATGCACAGAGAGACATTTGCACTCTGGCATCAAGAGTAAGTGCGATGTCCATTTCTGCCAGAAGAGGATTATGGACGCGACAGTGGTCAGGGGATGCGGATTCCAAACGGCATATGGAAGTATTGCCGTATAAAGGGGAGGAGTTATTTGGGGGCGGTCTATCGGACCTGGTGGCCACGGCAACAGCTGGGAAATCCACCTTTTTACCCCAAGTCACCTCGCAGCAGAAAAAGATACCGTCTTTTCAGGCTCAGTCCTTTCGTCCCCATAAGGGCAAGCGGGCAAAAGGCCACTCATATCTGCCCCGGGGCAGAGGAAGGGGAAAAAGACTGCAACAGACAGCTTCTTCCCACGAACAGAAGCCTTCCCCCGCTTCTGCCAAGTCCTCAGCATTATGCTGGGGCCTTACAAGCGGACTCAGGCACGGTGGGGGCCCGTCTCAAGAATTTCAGCGCGCAGTGGGCTCACTCGCAAGTGGACCCCTGGATCCTGCAGGTAGTATCTCAGGGGTACAAATTGGAATTCGAGACGTCTCCCCCTCGCCGGTTCCTGAAGTCTGCTTTACCAACGTCTACCCCCGACAGGGAGGCGGTATTGGAAGCCATTCACAAGCTGTATTCCCAGCAAGTGATAATCAAGGTACCCCTCCTACAACAGGGAAAGGGGTATTACTCCACGCTGTTTGTGGTACCGAAGCCGGACGGCTCGGTGAGACCCATTTTAAATCTGAAAGCCTTGAACACTTACATAAAAAGGTTCAAGTTCAAGATGGAGTCACTCAGAGCAGTGATAGCGAACCTGGAAGAAGGGGACTACATGGTGTCTCTGGACATCAAGGATGCTTACCTCCATGTCCCAATTTGCCCTTCTCACCAACGGTACCTCAGGTTTGTGGTACAGAACTGTCACTATCAGTTTCAGACGCTGCCGTTTGGATTGTCCACGGCACCCCGGGTCTTTACCAAGGTAATGGCCGAAATGATGATTCTTCTTCGAAGAAAAGGCGTCTTAATTATCCCTTACTTGGACGATCTCCTGATAAGGGCACGGTCCAGAGAACAGTTAGAGGTCGGAGTAGCACTATCTCAAATAGTACTACGACAGCACGGATGGATTCTAAATATTCTAAAATCGCAGCTGATTCCGACGACACGTCTGCTGTTCCTAGGGATGATTCTGGACACAGTACAGAAAAAGGTGTTTCTCCCGGAAGAGAAAGCCAGGGAGTTATCCGACCTAGTCAGGAAACTCCTAAGACCAGGCCAGGTGTCAGTGCATCAGTGCACAAGGGTCCTGGGAAAGATGGTGGCTTCTTACGAAGCGATTCCATTCGGCAGATTCCACGCAAGAACTTTTCAGTTGGATCTGATAGACAAATGGTCCGGATCGCATCTTCAAATGCATCAGCGGATAACCCTGTCTCCAAGGACAAGGGTGTCTCTCCTGTGGTGGTTACAGAGTGCTCATCTCCTAGAGGGCCGCAGATTCGGCATTCAGGATTGGGTCCTGATGACCACGGATGCCAGCCTGAGAGGCTGGGGTGCAGTCACACAGGGAAAAAATTTCCAGGGCTTGTGGTCAAGCATGGAAACGTCACTTCACATAAATATCCTGGAACTAAGGGCCATTTACAATGCCCTAAGTCAGGCAAGGCCTCTGCTTCAGGGTCAGCCAGTATTGATCCAGTCGGACAACATCACGGCAGTCGCCCACGTAAACAGACAGGGCGGCACAAGAAGCAGGAGGGCAATGACGGAAGTGGCAAGGATTCTTCGCTGGGCGGAAAATCATGTGATAGCACTGTCAGCAGTGTTCATTCCGGGAGTGGACAACTGGGAAGCAGACTTCCTCAGCAGACACGATCTTCACCCGGGGGAGTGGGGACTTCACCCAGAAGTCTTCCACATGATTGTAAACCGTTGGGAAAAACCAAAGGTGGACATGATGGCGTCTCGCCTCAACAAAAAACTGGACAGATATTGCTCCAGGTCAAGGGACCCTCAGGCAATAGCTGTGGACGCTCTGGTAACACCGTGGGTGTACCGGTCAGTGTATGTGTTCCCTCCTCTTCCTCTCATACCAACAGTACTGAGAATCATAAGAAGGAGAGGAGTAAAGACTATACTCGTGGCTCCGGATTGGCCAAGAAGGACTTGGTACCCGGAAATTCAAGAGATGCTCACGGAAGACCCGTGGCCTCTACCTCTAAGACAGGACCTGCTCCAGCAGGGACCATGTCTGTTCCAAGACTTACTGCGGCTGCGTTTGACGGCATGGCGGTTGAACGCCGGATCCTGAAGGAAAAAGGCATTCCGGATGAAGTCATCCCTACCCTGATCAAAGCCAGGAAGGATGTAACCGTACAACATTATCACCGTATTTGGCGTAAATATGTTGCGTGGTGCGAGGCCAGGAAGGCCCCTACGGAGGAATTTCAACTGGGTCGATTCCTGCATTTCCTGCAAACAGGACTGTCTATGGGCCTCAAATTAGGGTCCATTAAGGTTCAAATTTCGGCCCTGTCGATATTCTTCCAAAAAAGAACTAGCTTCTGTTCCTGAAGTTCAGACGTTTGTCAAGGGAGTACTGCATATACAGCCTCCTTTTGTGCCTCCAGTGGCACCTTGGGATCTCAATGTAGTGTTGGGATTCCTAAAATCACATTGGTTTGAACCACTCACCACTGTGGACTTGAAATATCTCACATGGAAAGTGGTAATGCTGTTAGCCCTGGCTTCAGCCAGGCGTGTATCAGAATTGGCGGCTTTATCCTATAAAAGCCCTTACCTAATTTTTCATACGGACAGGGCAGAATTGAGGACTCGTCCTCAATTTCTCCCTAAGGTGGTTTCAGCATTTCACTTAAACCAACCTATTGTGGTGCCTGCGGCTACTAGGGACTTGGAGGATTCCAAGTTGCTGGACGTAGTCAGGGCCCTGAAAATATATGTTTCCAGGACGGCTGGAGTCAGAAAATCTGACTCGCTGTTTATCCTGTATGCACCCAACAAGCTGGGTGCTCCTGCTTCTAAGCAGACGATTGCTCGTTGGATTTGTAGTACAATTCAGCTTGCACATTCTGTGGTAGGCCTGCCACAGCCAAAATCTGTAAAAGCCCATTCCACACGGAAAGTGGGCTCATCTTGGGCGGCTGCCCGAGGGGTCTCGGCTTTACAACTTTGCCGAGCAGCTACTTGGTCAGGGGCAAACACGTTTGCTAAATTTTACAAATTTGATACCCTGGCTGAGGAGGACCTGGAGTTCTCTCATTCGGTGCTGCAGAGTCATCCGCACTCTCCCGCCCGTTTGGGAGCTTTGGTATAATCCCCATGGTCCTTTCGGAGTCCCCAGCATCCACTAGGACGTTAGAGAAAATAAGAATTTACTTACCGATAATTCTATTTCTCATAGTCCGTAGTGGATGCTGGGCGCCCATCCCAAGTGCGGATTGTCTGCATTACTTGTACATAGTTATTGTTACAAAAATCGGGTTATTGTTGTTGTGAGCCATCTTTTCAGAGGCTCCTTCTGTTATCATGCTGTTAACTGGGTTCAGATCACAAGTTGTACGGTGTGATTGGTGTGGCTGGTATGAGTCTTACCCGGGATTCAAAATCCTTCCTTATTGTGTACGCTCGTCCCGGCACAGTATCCTAACTGAGGCTTGGAGGAGGGTCATAGGGGGAGGAGCCAGTGCACACCAGCTAGTCCTAAAGCTTTTACTTTGTGCCAAGTCTCCTGCGGAGCCGCTATTCCCCATGGTCCTTTCGGAGTCCCCAGCATCCACTACGGACTATGAGAAATAGAATTATCGGTAAGTAAATTCTTATTATCTCTCATAGGGTGGTATCCAATTAGCCACAGTAATTTACCAAAGCTAATTAACTTGCTCAGGGCTATCCTTTTAGTCCCAATGCAAGCATTTTTCAGGTATTTTGTTTCGCCTGCTTAACCAAATCTCCTATAAGTAAGCATTTTTTGTGCAATTGTGGCACCCTGGAACTGTGTGTATGCCCTTTAAGAAACCTTTGTTGGAGCTCCGCAGCAGCAGGAGAAGTGCTGGTGCAGAAGGAGTTAACTGCAGCCCTGGGTCTGGTCATGTGGCTTCGGGAGAGAAAGCTGATTGGCGAGTGGCTGCTGGGAGAAGCGAGGAGTGCTGGAAGAAGGTGGAGAGCGTGGTGTGTGCTGGCAGGCGGAGGAATGTGGAACAGAGCAGGATCTGTAAGCTGGAGAGCGAGCCGCAAGACGCTGGGTAGTGAGAGCAGCGCTATTAAGGAGAGCAGCAGAGTTGTCGGGGAGTGTTGCTGGAGAGCAGGTGTTGAGATGCCACAGCTGGAGGACTGGACACCGCCAGGCCTGGTGATAGGCATGGATGCAGCAGCCATCTTGAGGGAGAGAGTGAGGAGCCATTATAGCAGGAACAGCCAGCTGTAAATTCCGATCCCTGGGTCAGAGTGTACTTTTCAGCCTCCACCACCTGTGTTACAAACTAGCTTGTGATTAAGAAGGGTACAGCCATATTGTACAAGCTAAGACCCATAGAAGGAGGGCTAATTGAGGGGCAGATTTATTAAGCCTGGTGAAGTGATAAAGTGGAAGGTGATAAAGCACCAGCCAGTCAGCTCCTATCTGTCAAGTTACAGGCTGTGTTTGAAAAATTAGTTGGGAGCTAACTGGCTGGTGCTTTATCACCTTCCACTGTATCACTTCTCCAGGCTTAATAAATTTGCCCCTTAGTTTATTGCAAGTTCAAGAGAAATGTTTGTGCTCCAGAGCAGAGCTTAAACGCAAGGATAAAATACATATCTGTGCTAAAGGACTGAGTTTGTGCAATGCTGACAGTTATTGCTGGAAGGATTGAGCTAATTAAACAAGTGTTAATCACGCCCTGCAACTGAAAGAGACTGAGTTTGTTCCATACCAAAGCCCCTTATTGTGACATAAGTGACAAGACATTGCTATTCCTTCGTTAAGTACATCCTCTTTCAGAGAAAAAAAATGAATTTTATTGACATTTTCCATCCCAGGACCCCCTGAGTAACTGTGTGCCCATTTGCCCCATTGATGTACTGTGGCACAGCAAACTTTGACAAGAGCTCCAACGATAATTGCCAGTGAAGATACTTGTTGCCTTGGCTAGGGAAAGTTAGGAAGTCAGTAGTTAGGATTACTGAAATGTATTGTTTTTATTCTTCTTGTGATCACATTACAGATTGGAATGCACTGTGTCTGAATTGATTTTCCTGATTCCAATGATTTTATGTTAGTTTTGTGATTCCAATTGTTTTTCATCCTGATTCTAATTCTTCTTCTTCGTGATTCTAATAACTTGTCTTTTGCAAATTGGATGACAGTCTGTGGTGTAAACTGTAGAAAAACTGCATATTCCTCTTTTCCTTCTATGTCAAAGTCTTTTTTTTGTGATTTACCACCCAAGCAATGTTTTTTAATTAACTAATCATCCCAAATCCAGAGTTCATTGCAGATTTATAAAAAAGACTTCCTGAGAAATATATGGTAACTAGTACTGCGCTTACACAACTTTTTTGTTGTTTTTGTTCAATATGGTTCAATTGACACAATAATAATAAACTCAAGGTATGTTCAGCAGCACCCCACACATTGGTCCTCTGCCTGGAAGGGCCTATTGAATAGATATAGGGAAATGTTTTCTTTTGGGGGCACCTATTTTTATCTTTTTATAGCTCTCTACAGCAATTAGTTGCTTTCCGTGCCTCTTTCTAGTTCCCACTGGCTTAGACTACATTGGTGACTCAGTGTGATTGTGGGACGCAAGCCTTCGGCTTAAGTTCCTACTTCAAGTGCCTGTTGGTGATAAAAGTGTGACGGGAGTGGAGCACAAGCAGACAGCCCATGCTCCAACCTCCAGAAGTGTTAAGCAGTGGTAACATTGTGAGTGAGTTATTATACAATAATAGGATTATCTTATACCATAAACTTTGGTTGTGAACTCACCAATTAATTTTATTACCAAGGTAACAACAATTATTATTAACCTGAGGAAACAGTCAACTGAAAAGACCACACAGTTAGTTGGAATTCCACTTTCTCTGACGTCCTAGTGGATGCTGGGGACTCCGTAAGGACCATGGGGAATAGTGGCTCCGCAGGAGACTGGGCACAAAAGTAAAGCTTTAGAACTACCTGGTGTGCACTGGCTCCTCCCCCTATGACCCTCCTCCAAGCCTCAGTTAGATTTTTGTGCCCGAACGAGAAGGGTGCACACTAGGTGGCTCTCCTGAGCTGCTTAGTGAAAAGTTTAGTTTTAGGTTTTTTATTTTCAGTGAGACCTGCTGGCAACAGGCTCACTGCATCGAGGGACTAAGGGGAGAAGAAGCGAACTCACCTGCGTGCAGAGTGGATTGGGCTTCTTAGGCTACTGGACATTAGCTCCAGAGGGACCGATCACAGGCCCAGCCATGGATAGGTCCCAGAGCCGCGCCGCCGGCCCCCTTACAGAGCCAGAAGACAGAAGAGGTCCGGAAAATCGGCGGCAGAAGACGTCCTGTCTTCAACAAGGTAGCGCACAGCACTGCAGCTGTGCGCCATTGCTCTCAGCACACTTCACACTCCGGTCACTGAGGGTGCAGGGCGCTGGGGGGGGGCGCCCTGAGACGCAATAAAAACACCTTGGATGGCAAAAAATGCATCACATATAGCTCCTGGGCTATATGGATGAATTTAACCCCTGCCAGAATACACATAAAAACGGGAGATAAGGCCGCCGAGAAGGGGGCGGAGCCTATCTCCTCAGCACACTGGCGCCATTTTCCCTCACAGCTCCGTTGGAGGGAAGCTCCCTGGCTCTCCCCTGCAGTCACTACACTACAGAAAGGGTTAAAAAAGAGAGGGGGGCACTAATTGGGCGCAGTATTAACAATACAGCTGCTATAAGGGGAAAAACACTTATATAAGGTTATCCCTGTATATATATAGCGCTCTGGTGTGTGCTGGCAAACTCTCCCTCTGTCTCCCCAAAGGGCTAGTGGGGTCCTGTCCTCTATCAGAGCATTCCCTGTGTGTGTGCTGTGTGTCGGTACGTTTGTGTCGACATGTATGAGGAGAAAAATGATGTGGAGACGGAGCAGATTGCCTGTAATAGTGATGTCACCTCCTAGGGGGTCGACACCTGAGTGGATGAACTGTTGGAAGGAATTACGTGACAGTGTCAGCTCTGTATAAAAGACAGTGGTTGACATGAGACAGCCGGCTACTCAGCTTGTGCCTGTCCAGACGTCTCATAGACCGTCAGGGGCTCTAAAGCGCCCGTTACCTCAGATGGCAGATATAGACGCCGACACGGATACTGACTCTAGTGTCGACGGTGAAGAGACAAATGTGACTTCCAGTAGGGCCACACGTTACATGATTGAGGCAATGAAAAATGTTTTACACATTTCTGATAATACGAGTACCACCAAAAAGGGGTATTATGTTCGGTGAGGAAAAACTACCTGTAGTTTTCCTGAATCTGAGAAATTAAATGAGGTGTGTGATGATGCGTGGGTTTCCCCCGATAACAACTGATAATTTCTAAA
Source organism: Pseudophryne corroboree (assembly GCF_028390025.1). Taxonomy (NCBI): domain Eukaryota; kingdom Metazoa; phylum Chordata; class Amphibia; order Anura; family Myobatrachidae; genus Pseudophryne; species Pseudophryne corroboree. The sequence goes on along the minus strand of NC_086445.1, from coordinate 915,460,218 downwards.
ATGTTATTGGCATTATATCCTTTCCCGCCAGAGGTTAGGGTGCGTTGGGAAACACCCCCTGGGGTGGATAAAGCGCTCACACGCTTGTAAGAACAAGGGCTCTACCCTCTCCTGAGATGGCCGCCCTTAAGGATCCTGCTGATAGAAAGCAGGAGGGTATCCTAAAATGTATTTACACACATACTGGTGTTATACTGCGACCAGCAATCGCCTCAGCCTGGATGTGCAGTGCTGGGTTGGCGTGGTCGGATTCCCTGACTGAAAATATTGATACCCTAGATAGGGACAGTATATTATTGCCTATAGAGCATTTAAAAGATGCATTTCTATATATGCGTGATGCACAGCGGAATATTTGCCGACTGGCATCAAGTCTAAGTGCGTTGTCCATTTCTGCCAGTAGAGGGTGATGGACACGACAGTGGTCAGGTGATGCGGATTCCAAACGGCATTTGGAAGTATTGCCTTATTAAGGGGAGGAGTTATTTGGGGTCGGTCTTTCAGACCTGGTGGCCACGGCAACAGCTGGGAAATCCACGTTTGTACCCCAGGTCGCCTCTCAACATAAGAAGACGCCGTATTATCAGGCGCAGTCTTTTCGTGGGCAAGCGGGCAAAAGGTTCCTCATTTCTGCCCCGTGACAGAGGGAGAGGAAAAAGGCTGCAGAAATCAGCCAGTTCCCAGGAACAGAAGCCCTCTCCCGCCTCTGCCAAGCCCTCAGTATGACGCTGGGGCTTTACAAGCAGAACCAGGCACGGTGGGGGCCCGTCTCAATGAATTTCAGCGCGCAGTGGGCTCACTCGCAAGTAGACCCCTGGATCCTTCAGGTGATATCTCAGGGGTACAAATTGGAATTCGAGACGTCTCCCCCTCGCCGTTTCCTAAAGTCGGCTTTACCGATGTCTCCTTCTGACAGGGAGGCAGTTTTGGAAGCCATTCACAAGCTGTATTCCCAGCAGGTGATAATCAAGGTACCCCTCCTGCAACAGGGAACGGGGTATTATTCCACACTGTTGTGGTACCGAAGCCGGAGGGCTCGGTGAGACCGATTCTAAATCTAAAATCTTGAACACTTACATACGGAGGTTCAAATTCAAGATTGAGTCACTCAGAGCAGTGATTGCGAACCTGGAAGAAGGGGACTACATGATGTCTCGGGACATCAAGGATGCTTACCTTCATGTCCCAATTTACCCTTCTCACCAAGGGTACCTCAGGTTTATGGTACAGAACTGTCACTATCAGTTTCAGACGCTGCCGTATGGATGGTCCACGGCACCCCGGGTCTTTACCAAGGTAATGGCCGAAATGATGATACTCATTCGAAGGAAGGGAATTTTAGTTATCCCTTACTTGGACGATTCCCTGATAAGGGTAAGATCCAGGGAACAGTTGGAGGTCGGTGTAGCACTATCTCAGGTAGTGTTGCGGCAGCACGATTGGATTCTCAATATTCCAAAATCGCAGCTGATTCCGACGACTCGTCTTCTGTTCCTAGGGATGATCCTGGACACAGTCCAGAAAAAGGTGTTTCTCCCGGAGGAGAAAGTCAGGGAGTTATCCGAGCTAGTCGGGAACCTCCTATAACCGAGCCAAGTCTCAGTACATCAATGAAATGGTTCTGGGAAAAATGGTGGCTTCCTACGAAGCAATCCCATTCGGCAGATTCCACGCAAGAACTTTCCAGTGGGACCTGCTGGACAAATGGTCCGGGTCGCATCTTCAGATGCATCAGCGGATAACCCTGTCACCAAGCACAAGGGTGTCTCTCCTGTGGTGGTTGCAGAGTGCTCATCTTCTAGAGGGCCGCACATTCAGGACTGGGTCCTGGTGACCACGGATGCCAGCCTGCGAGGCTGGGGAGCAGTCACACAGGGAAGGAATTTCCAGAGCTTATGGTCAAGCCTGGAGACATCACTTCACATAAATATCCTGAAGCTAAGGGCCATTTACAATGCTCTAAGCTCAGCAAGACCTCTGCTTCAAGGTCACCCGGAGTTGATCCATTCGGACAACATCACGGCAGTCACCCACGTAAACAGACAGGGTGACACAAGAAGCAGGAGGGCAATGGCAGAAGCTGCAAGGATTCTTCGCTGGGCGGAAAATCATGTGATAGCACTGTCAGCAGTATTCATTCCGGGAGTGGACAACTGGGAAGCAGACTTCCTCAGCAGACACGACCTCCACCCGGGAGAGTGGGGACTTCACCCAGAAGTCTTCCACATGTTTATAAAACTCGACAAGTATTGCGCCAGGTCAAGGGACCCTCAGGCAATAGCTGTAGACGCTCTGGTAACACAGTGGGTGTACCAGTCAGTGTATGTGTTCCCTCCTCTGCCTCTCATACCCAAGGTACTGAGAATTATAAGATGGAGAGGAGTAAGCACTATATTCGTGGCTCCGGATTGGCCAAGAAGGACTTGGTAACCGGAACTTCAAGAGATGCTCACGGAGGATCCGTGGCCTCTACTTCTAAGAAGGGACCTGCTCCAGCAAGGACCCTGTCTGTTCCAAGACTTACCGCGGCTGCGTTTGACGGCATGGCGGTTGAACGCCGGATCCTGAAGGAGAAAGGCATTCCGGATGAAGTCATTCCTATCCTGATCAAAGCCAGGAAAGATATAACCGCAAAACATTATCACCACATTTGGCGAAAATATGTTGCGTGGTGCGAGGCCAGTAAGGCCCCGACGGAGGAATTTTCGACTAGGTCGATTCCTACATTTCCTGCAAACAGGAGTGGCTATGGGCCTGAAATGGGGGTCCATTAAGGTTCAAATTTCGGCCCTGTCAATTTTCTTCCAAAAAGAACTAGCTTCAGTCCCTGAAGTTCAGACGTTTGTGAAAGGGGTACTGTATATACAGCCTCCTTTTGTGCCTCCAGTGGCACCTTGGGATCTAAATGTAGTTTTTGGGTTCCAAAAGTCACATTGGTTTGAACCACTTAAATATGTGGAGTTAAAATATCTCACATGGAAAGTGGTCATGCTGTTGGCCCTGGCCTGGGCCAGGTGCGTGTCAGAATTGGCGGCCTTATCCTGTAAAAGCCCTCATCTGATTTTCCATTCGGACAGGGCGGAATTGAGGACTTGTCCTCTGTGTCTCCCTAAGGTGGTTTTCAGCGTTTCACCTGAATCAACCTATTGTGGTGCCTGCGGCTACTAGGGACTTGGAGGACTCCAAGTTGCTAGACGTTGTCAGAGCCCTGGAAATATAGGTTTCCAGGACGGCTGGAGTCAGAAAATCTGACTCGTTGTTTATTCTGTATGCACCCAACAAGCTGGGTGCTCCTGCTTCTAAGCAGACTATTGCTCGTTGGATTTGTAGTACAATTCAGCTTGCACATTCTGTGGCAGGCCTGCCACAGCCAAAATCTGTAAAAGCCCATTCCACAAGGAAGGTGGGCTCATCTTGGGCGGCTGCCCGAGGGGTCTCGGCTTTACAACTTTGCCGAGCAGCTACTTGGTCAGGAGCAAATACGTTTGTAAAATTCTACAAATTTGATACCCTGGCTGAGGAGGACCTGGAGTTCTCTCATTTGGTGCTGCAGAGTCATCCGCACTCTCCCGCCCGTTTGGGAGCTTTGGTATAATCCCCATGGTCCTTACGGAGTCCCCAGCATCCACTAGGACGTCAGAGAAAATAAGAATTTACTTACCGATAATTCTATTTCTCATAGTCCGTAGTGGATGCTGGGCGCCCATCCCAAGTGCGGATTGTCTGCAATACTGGTACATAGTTATTGTTACCAAAAAATCGGGTTATTGCTGTAGTGAGCCATCTTTTCTAGAGGCTCCTCTGTTATCATGCTGTTAACTGGGTTTAGATCACAAGTTATATGGTGTGATTGGTGTGGCTGGTATGAGTCTTACCCGGGATTCAAAAATCCTTCCTTATTGTGTACGCTCGTCCGGGCACAGTATCCTAACTGAGGCTTGGAGGAGGGTCATAGGGGGAGGAGCCAGTGCACACCAGGTAGTTCTAAAGCTTTACTTTTGTGCCCAGTATCCTGCGGAGCCGCTATTCCCCATGGTCCTTACGGAGTCCCCAGCATCCACTACGGACTATGAGAAATAGAATTATCGGTAAGTAAATTCTTATTATTACTGAGTAAGTAATATATTCAGGTCTCATGATTAACCAACACCAAGAACTCTTAAAGTAATGTATGTGTCTTTTAGAAATTATGTTTTGAAACTTCTGGGCTATAGCATGAAAAATTCCAATACTAAAAATACTAATATTTGTTACTCTATCGATAGAAGAATGTATAATTTAATGTTATAAAATCCTTAACCCTTATAAAATGAGGGCATTAATTCATTATTTACGTATTGCTCTGTAACTTGATTGACCAACTGCACATCTTATCCTCTGTAACAGATTGACTAATTATAAGTGCAACTATGTCAAATATGTGTAAAATATGCACCTTTTACATCTGTACATTATATGTTATGTTTATTGAGACAACCTTTTTTATGTTTTAGTTTATTGTCATAGTATACCCCTGATGAAGTCATTAATGACGAAACGCGTTGGATAATTCACTTCTTTATTTTTCAGATCCAAAATTAAGGAAAAGAACTGTCTTTCAAATACATGTTAAGGGGTATATGCAATTGCGGTCGAATTCCCGAAATTGTCGAATTTCGGGTCATTTTCGCCCAAAAAAAAAATTTGCCTATGCAATTCAGTGCTTTCCGACCAAAAAACGGACTTTCAAAATTCGACTTTTTGAAATTCGAATTTTTGCAAATTCGACTTTTCTGCAATGATACAAGTGCTGCAATTCGACCAAAGCATATTCAATTCAAGTTTGAAAATTCGACAGCAGTGCTTTTAGGGGTATATGCAATTGCGGTCGAATTCCCGAAATTGTCGAATTTCGGGTCATTTTCGCCCAAAAAAAAAATTCGCCTATGCAATTCAGTGCTTTCCGACCAAAAAACGGACTTTCAAAATTCGACTTTTTGAAATTCGAATTTTTGCAAATTCGACTTTTCTGCAATGATACAAGTGCTGCAATTCGACCAAAGCATATTCAATTCAAGTTTGAAAATTCGACAGCAGTGCTTTTAGACAGCAAATTCGTCATTTTCAATCCGCCACACTTTGGAGGGTGAAAACAATAAAAAAAAATTTAAACATGTTTTTTTTGGTGTTTTTTTTTTTTTTTAGGAATAGCATATCTATTTATATTAGAAGGGATTAGGTACTTTTTTTTTTTTTTTTGGAGGCACAAATATTATTTATATATTTTTTAAAATATTTTTTATTTTTATTTTATTTTTTATTGCTGGAACGATAAAATCCTTAAAAAAAATGGCGTGGGGTCCCCCCTCCAAAGCATAACCAGCCTCGGGCTCTTCGAGCTGGTCCTGGTTCTAAAAATGCGGGGAAAAAATTGACAGGAGATCCCCCGTATTTTTAAAACCAGCACCGGGCTCTGCGCCTGGTGCTGGTGCCAAAAATACGGGGGACAAAACGAGCAGGGGTCCCCCGTATTTTTAACACCAGCATCGGGCTCCACTAGCTGGACAGATAATGCCACAGCCGGGGGTCACTTTTATGCCGTGCCCTGCGGCCGTGGCATTAAATATCCAACTAGTCACCCCTGGCCGGGGTACCCTGGGGGAGTGGGGACCCCTTCAATCAAGGGGTCCCCCCCCCCAGCCACCCAAGGGCCAGGGGTGAAGCCCGAGGCTGTCCCCCCCCCATCCAATGGGCTGCGGATGGGGGGGCTGATAGCCTTTTGTGATAATGAAAAGAATATTGTTTTTTCCAGCAGTACTACAAGTCCCAGCAAGCCTCCCCCGCAAGCTGGTACTTGGAGAACCACAAGTACCAGCATGCGGGAGAAAAACGGGCCCGCTGGTACCTGTAGTATTACTGGAAAAAAAATACCCAAATAAAAACAGGACACAGACACCGTGACAGTAAAACTTTATTACACACTACCGACACACACATACTTACCTATGTTCACACGCCGACATCGGTCCTCTTCTCCATGTAGAATCCAGGGGTACCTGAAAATAAAAGATCAATATACTCACCTCAGCCATGGTCCAGAGATAAATCCACGTACTTGTAGAAAAAAACAAACCGCAAATACCCGACCAAACGGACTGAAAGGGGTCCCATGCTGACACATGAGACCCCTTTCCACGAATGAGACCTGTCAGTGACAGCTGTCACAGAAAGGTCTCTAAAGCCAATCAGGAAGCGCAACTTCGTTGCGCTCATCTGATTGGCTCTGCGCGTCTGAGCAGACAGCGCATCGCACAGCCCCGTCCATTATATTCAATGGTGGGAACTTAGCGGCTAGCGGTGAGGTCACCCGCCGGTCAGCGGCTGACCGCGGGTTAACCCCACCGCTACCCGCAAAGTTCCCACCATTGAAAGTAATGGAGCGGCTTTGCGATGCACTGTCTGACAGCTCAGACAGTGCACAGCCAATCAGGTGAGCGCCACGGAAGTAGCGCTTCCTGATTGGCTGAAGGGACTTCAGTGACAGGAGTCACGTGATGTCCCGGCATTCGGGAGAAAGGGGTCTGATGTGAAAGCATGGGACCCCTTTCAGTCCGGTATGGAGCGGGTATTTGCGGTTTGTTTTTTTGCCAAGTACGTGGATTATCTCTGGACCTGGATTTACCTCTGGACGCTGGAAGGTGAGTAAAAATTTTTCACAGGTACCCTCGGATCGTCGGAGACCGTGTCAGTCGGCGTGTCATCATAGGTAAGTATGTGTGTGTCGGTAGTGTGTAATAAAGTTTTACTATCAAGGTGTCTGTGTACTGTTTTTGTTTGGGTATTTTTTTTCCAGTAGTACTACAGGTACCAGCGGGCCCGTTTTTCTCCCGCATGCTGGTACTTGTGGTTCTCCAAGTACCAGCTTGCGGGGGAGGCTTGCTGGGACTTGTAGTACTGCTGGAAAAAACAATATTCTTTTCATTATCACAAAAGGCTATCAGCCCCCCCATCCGCAGCCCATTGGATGGGGGGGGACAGCCTCGGGCTTCACCCCTGGCCCTTGGGTGGCTGGGGGGGGGGACCCCTTGATTGAAGGGGTCCCCACTCCCCCAGGGTAACCCGGCCAGGGGTGACTAGTTGGATATTTAATGCCACGGCCGCAGGGCACGGCATAAAAGTGACCCCCGGCTGTGGCATTATCTGTCCAGCTAGTGGAGCCCGATGCTGGTGTTAAAAATACGGGGGACCCCTACTCTTTTTGTCCCCCGTATTTTTGGCACCAGCACCAGGCGCAGAGCCCGGTGCTGGTTTTAAAAATACGTGGGATCCCTGGCCAATTTTTCCCCGGATTTTTAGAACCAGGACCAGCTCGATGAGCCCGAGGCTGGTTATGCTTTGGAGGGGGGACCCCACGCCATTTTTTTTTCCGGGTTTTTCCCGTTTTTTCCCATTTTTTAAAATCGCGGCAAAATCCGCCAAATCGGCCGATTTTCGCCCGCGGTTCTGGCGAATCCGTTTTTCATTGAATATGGTGAATTCCGGCAGCCACCTTCCGGAATTCACCTGTCGAATTAAGTCGAATTAAAAAACGGCGAAAAATTGACGCGATTCGCCGTGAATTGCATATACCCCTAAGAATTCTATTGGACATATGTATTGGCACAAGTATTGTCTTGTCATTTTATTTTAAATTTTAATTAACTATTTTAATAAATATACTTACCTCTTGTAAAAATTAATTCTGGTTGTACTCAACGAACAATCTATTGCAGTACTTTGAACAAATGTCATACTTTTATATGTGTGAGACATGTTGTAAGGTACTAATCTGTAGATACCTATAAAAAGATAAAAATAGGCGCCCCCAAAAGAAACCTTTTCCCTATAATAAAAGACTTCCTGTTGGAATTTATACTTACTTCTGATTCCGTATAAATCTTTCTTGTCTCTTTGAGCATGGTACTATGAGACAAGGTATGGAGGACAACATTTCAGGGCAAAGGTCAGTCAGACAGCCACTCAACACCTGTGATACCTCTCTCAACCACTTAGACATACCCTGTCAACCCTGGAGATTTTACACAATCACTGCCACAAAAACACATAGGTCCTTGACTATTTGCTGATCCTATGTGGTTCTGTGCGGAAACGGGTTATTGGTCGCACTAAAAAAATTGGGCTGGATAGCCCGATAATGACTATCGGACAGAAATCGTGATAAAAGTCTGCTCTTTTTAGTGCAACCAATTACCATGCCTAATAGGCTACAGCCTTAGAGTTTGATACTTCTCCCCCCCTATATCCTTTTCTGATCTCTATAGCAGACAGAAAATGTCATGCAGTGCCTATGCTAGGGGTGTGGATTATTAGATCTACACTAAAAAGTCAAAGTCACAGTCATTAGGTCTACCACTGATGGTAGACATGCATCAGGTCGGCAGGGTCAAAAGGTTGACAGGGTTAAAGGTCGACATGGAAATGGTCGATAAAAAAGGTAGACACAATTATTATTATTATTTTTTTGGTGTTATGTCACTTTTATGCCACAAACAAGCCCCATTAATGTACTACGACCCCTCGCATGGCTTGCTTTGCTCACCATGCTTCGGGCAAGGTTACTATTATCAATCATAGTCCACGTGGATGGTAAAGTATGGAGAAGTTGAAAAAAAATTAAATTTATTTAAAAAAACTTGTGTCTACCCAGTAGCGGCTCTTGCCGCGGGCAAACAGGATTTTTGCCCAGGGTGCCACAGTCCTGGGGGCGCCTCTACCGCTGCCTGTCCCTTCCCACTGGTGCCATGCGGTACACCTGATGTCACTGCACGGCATTGTGGGAGCGGCGTCAGGCGCAAGAAGTCATAATTGACCTCTAGTGTCTGTGTGCAGCGCTATGTCATGACGTCTCTCCCATAGATCCAAGGAGCGGCGGCCGGAGACGGAGGACAGCTGCAGCAGTCTGGAAACAGGAGCGGGGCTGGTGAGTATTTTTTTTTTTTGTAAGCGCAGCTACCTGGGGAACAGCAACAGGGGGCACCAAAGGAAACTTTCGCCCTGGGCGCCACAAGGTCTAAAACCGGCTCTGTGTCTATCATGTGTGTCGACCATTGTCATGTTGACATTTTGACCATGTCGACCCTTTGAACTGTCTACCTTTTACATGTCTACCTTTTGACCCTGTCGACCTAATGCATGTCTACCATTAGTTGTAGACCTATTGACTGTAGACCTTTTTAGTGTAGATCTATAGTCCAGATACCCTATGCTAGGTCTGTTCAATTGAATTCTTGAGGTTCCAGACTCACTTATACACTCTATCCTTTCTACAAAATTCCATAAAGCAACAAAGGCCCCAGCAGTTATAGGATTATAACTCAGATGGAGCACCAGAAATGGAAATGCACATCATCTGACTGGCACATCCATGTGGGTACCACACCCATCAGCTATTGCAGCTTTCCCAGGGCTATAAATGTGCAGAGAGCATGTATACTATCAGGATGACCTACCAAATGTAATTATATTACTTTACCCATGATGAGTATACGGGTGGATAACTGTACCTACTGCCAACACTAATATATATACACATCCACTTGCTATACTATGATTGCACAACCCACTAAGCATCTTCAGCTTGATAAAAGGATTCAATAACTGGCTCTTAGAAATTAATTGTGCATGGCCGTGTGGGGCATGGGCTACAAATAATAATTTGTATCCCCAACCTATTCTGAGGACACACTGTCAACATGTCTAAATAAAGTCCAAGGATTCCTCCCAGCAGGATGTGAGTCAATTATTGTTCCAAAACTTTTTTTTCCATTCAAGATCATGGTACATTTAACATGATCTTAGTAACTTGTTTTCTTCTGGGGCCTTTCTTAATCTAGATCAGGCATTCCCAAACCTCAGTCCTCAAGACACACTAACAGTCCAGGTTTTAGTGATATCCATGCTTGAGCACAGGTGACTTAATTAGTACCTCAGTTATTTTGATTAAACTATCTGTGCTGAAGCCTGGATATCACTAAAACCTGCTGTTAGTGTGCCTTGAGGACCAAAGTTGGGAATGCCTGATTTGGATAATGCATTTTTAGAATTCGTTTCTTCCCTGGTACTGTTCTAATATTAGGTCCAGGCCTTAGGTCAATCTGTCTTGGAGGACATAATCACTATAAGTTCGACACACACTTTTTTTTTTTTTAAGCATATAAGTTTTTATTGAATTTTAGTCATGAGAATAAGCTTTGCGACAACAATAGGTGAGAGATATCAAGCATCTGAACAGAAACAATGCTGTATTCAAAGTTATAACAATGGTGTGATAACAACAAGGCAATAACGTGTACATTAAACAAAAGAGTTGCCTATTTCCAATTCTTAGTATTAGAGTAAATAGTATGAACTAAGAGGCATAGCATCCAAGATCAGGGTTACAGTTCCTAAGGTCGAGGATGAAAAGAGGCGGAAAAAAAGAAAAGGATGGGGGCGTGCCAGAGAAGAGGAGAGAAATAAAAAAAAATTAAAAAAATTAGAACTGATTTGAGGAGAAGTCGTGGAGTAGCTTTCCTTTTGTATATTCTTGTATTCATACTGCATGTTCCGTAAGTCAGGGACAGGAGAGTGGATCTGCATCATTAGTAATTTTACAACAAAAAGAGTATTAAGTCAGACCTGGGAGGGGTACACTGTAATGAGAGTACCAAGGCCGCCATGTAGAATGGAACTTTTTAACAGTATTGTGTTGAAGACTGGTTATATATTCCATTTTCGCAATAAACCAAATCCTGTTCAAAAGTTCCTGCTTACTGGGAGCAGTTAGAGATTTCCAGTTGCGGGCTATTTGGTACTTGGCTGCGCAGGAGATGTGAAGAATTAATTTGTTGGTTTCTTTTGGAATGTGTTCAAAGAGGGTACAAAGAAGCATATTAATGGGGGGGAGTGGTACACTAAGAGTAGTGAGTCGTGCTAATAATTTCTGAACCATGTTCCAGAATGGAGTGATCAGTGGACATCTCCACCACATGTGAAAGAATGTACCAACTTGACCGTAGTTTCTCCAGCACAAATTGTAGGTATTAGGAAACATTTGATGCAGACGCTTCGGGACGAGATACCATCGGGTATATACTTTGTATGGGTTCTCCCGTATCGCTACAATAGTGGAGCACTTAGAGATGGTCGTACGAATAGAGTCCCATGCATCCTTATCAAAGTGAGAACCACTATCTAACTCCCATGCTCGTTTGTGGGACTCAAGTGGAGTGGACGCCAATGCCATTACAGAGTTGTACAGGTAGGAGATGGTGCCCTTGTCCTTGGGCCTGTACATACAAAGTCTTTCAAAAGGAGAGGGAATTTGAGGCAGTTGGGAGGGGAATGAGGAGGAGATAAAGTGACGAATTTGATAGGGAAATGTGTCGGGGAGTCTGTAATTTTCTTGGAGTTCAACGAATGTCTTGGGGTGAAGTCCCCTGCAATGTGATGGACCCTCATAATACCTACTGATATCCAGGGATGGGCCAGCGTAGGTGAGGTGCCAGGTGGAAAAGCTGGGTTTTCCCATAATGGGGTAAGACGGGACGGGTGTATCGACAGCTGCAATTGTTTGTTTAACTTGTCCCACGCACGTTAAATCTACAGTGGGAATTGTAAGGGTTTTCCTTGAGAGCCACAGTAATTGGGAAATGTACGATAGATCCACCAAATCACTTTCTAGATCAATCCATCTTTTAACATGTCGGGGTGAATGCCAAGCTACCAATTGACTGAGCCGAGTAGCATCATAATACCGTTGAAGTATGGGTAGACTCAAGCCTCCTGTCTGCGTTTGTTTAGCGAGAATGTTCTGACGGATTTGCGTTTTTTTGTGGTTCCAAATAAACTTACAAATCGAGGATTGAAGAGAACCAAGAGCAGTAGGAGGGACTGGAATGGGTAGTGTTTGAAAAAGTTAAAGCAGTCTGGGAAGAACATTAATTTTTACTGCGTTGATTCGCCCCACCCAAGATATGAAGTGCGAGCACCATTGTTGCAGGTCATTCTGAATTTTTCTAAAAAGAGGACTGTAATTAGTTTTGTAAAGGGAACCATACGATTTAGTAATATGGACACTGAGGTATTTCAGTGAAGCATTTATCCAGGTAAATTCAAAGTTAGACTGTAATAGTTGTTTCGTGCAGCCAGGGAGATGGAGGGGTAGGGCCTCTGATTTAGAGTGGTTCATTTTATAGCCTCATAATTTCCCGAATGCAGACAGCTCTTGGAACAGGTTTGGGAGGGAGATAAGAGGTTTGGCAAGTGTGAGTAGTATGTAATTTGCAAATAAAGAGAGAGCATAGTGGGACTGCTTAATTAGTACGCTGGCTATCTCGGTTATCTCGGATACGACTGGCAAGTGGTTCGATTATAAGCGCAAAAATGAGCGGTGACAGAGGGCAACCTTGTCTAGTTCTGTTATTAATTGAGAAGGAGTCAGAGACGAGGCCACCCGCTTGAACCGTAGCTGAAGGATTGTAGTATAGAGCCTGAATAGCCTGTAGAAACTTGCCCCGGAAACCGAAGTGACGTAGCGTCTGAAACATGAATGGCCAGGAGACCCTGTCAAAGGCCTTTTTTCGCGTCCAATGCAATCACTAAAGAAAGCTTATTCATGTTAATATAATTTATGATGTCAATTGTGCGTCTGGTATTATCGAGCGCTTGCCGGTACGGGACGAAGCCCACTTGATCATGGTGGATTAAACTGGGTAGGAGCGGTTTCAGCCTATTAGCCAGCACTTTAGCTAAAAATTTTAAGATCAGTGTTGAGTAAGGAAATGGGGCTATAATTAAAAACCGACTGTGGCCGGAGAGACCAACCAGCCACACGTGTAATGGCGGCTGCGGCACTGAAGGTGTTAACCCTTGTGCCTGGCGCCATATTAAGGGACAATGGGCGCTGGGCGTCACTGTTAAACGTACTTACGGCGCTGGGTACGGACTGTTTAAAAGTTTGTTTAATGATGTGTTTTAACATGTCATATGTAGTGCTCTATGCACAATTGCAGGAATGCATGTTTAACTGTATTTTATATTCAAGATGTGGTCATCTGTATATTTAAAGAGGAAAATGCACTTACTATTATAGATGTCTAAATAATCATGTCTTATCCTTTGGGAATGGGACAGGGCCCTTAGCATGCCACTTCCTATCAGAGAGGTGTGAAGGACAATACCTTTTGATGTGTAAGTTCTTTAGAGAGAGATGCTAATCACTGGGTTTATGGGCTTGGAACTTGTTTCATGTACCTGATTTAATTGACATGCGAGCGACCTATGCAGGAAGGAAGACTGTTTGTATTGTAGCCTTCCTGTTGTGGTCTCAGACACTGGGGTTGCCTGGAGATGTGAATGAGACAGAAACATTGTGTTTTGAAGCTATGTGATAAATTTATCAATAGTGAATGTTAATCTGATACCAAACGCCTGTGTCAGAGGAAGGAGGATATTGTTTTATTGCACTTATATCCTTGTAAAATGTGATTTATTGGTATTTTGTAAAATAACCTGATTGGTTGGAGAAGACAGGGAGGGCTTACCTCCCTGTGATACTGTGTGGAAAACTGACATAAAAAGGAGACCTGCGTGCCTCCAGGGTGTATTGTAACATCTTCTTCTGCTGAAACATCTTAATTGTATGCTGTTGCCCCTAGCAATAGGGAGGAGCCTTTTTAAAGGTTTTTGAGCAATAAACACCTTTGCCTCAAGAAGACTGCTTCATCTTGTGACCAACAGGGTTAGGCCAAACCTAGCCCCGTTCTCCGGCTGTCCAGGGAAGCACCTGACGTCTCCAAGCTCCGCCTTCCGCCAGCTACCGGTAGAGGCCTAGCAAGTGGCTAGTGGGGATTCGTCGACACCACACAGGTGTGGTAAAGCAGTGCGTCGGCACATACAGAGCAGAACCGTGGTTCCAAACGCCACGGCAGGTTAGGAGTTTGGTGGTGGCAGCGAGAACCCGCCCACAGCGCAGTGGGTGGAGTCAGTAACAGGCGGTTACTGACGGTAAGCGGGAATCCCCTATGTGGTCAGGCCTCGTGCGGCTTGACCTTCCATTCTGTGCGCAGTCAACGGGACGCGGAAGCTGCGAGTGCTTTCGTACGGTATCGTCCTGTCACAGAAATTGGTGGCATAGTGGTGGGATCATCCCAGGCGGCTTTTCATCACCTGATTGGAGAAGCCGAGTTACTCAGGAGAGGAGTAACTGCAGCGCAGGAGAACGCACAAGATGGCGGAATTCAGCGGAATGTCCAAGGAGGATCTGGAGATCGTATGCCAGGGGAAGGGTGTGGATATCCCTTCCAACGCGTCCAGAAGCGTCATGCAGGCGGCGCTCAGGAGCTGGGAGGAGTCTCATCGGGCAGAGGTGGAAAACACTGACGGCGTCAGCATCGCAGAGGACGGCCCAACAGTGGACCTTCGTAAGGAACCGGTGAGAGCCACAAGCCCCGCCCCCTCTCACAGCAGCAATGTTTCCCAGCAATCCCTAGCAGGGCCAGGATCCCAACGTCCCAAGGGGGGCGGCCCGGATACCCTAGCAGATCGGCTAGCGGAATTGGGGGAAAGGGCAACGGAGCAAGAGCGCTTGATCATCATCCAGATGTGGCGTGATGAGCGGGCACCACAGGCCGTGGTACCCCGGGAGCCATTGTCAGTTGTTGTCCACAGATCAGGACGTATTCAGTTTGCCAAGTTTGCAGACAGTGATGGGGACATTGATGGACATTTACAAGTTTTTGAAAGGACTTGCAAACTACACGATCTACCCAAGTCAGAGTGGGTGAGACACCTTGTGCCCACTCTGCATGGAGAGGCCTTGGAGGCCTATCTAGGAGTGGCGACGGAGGACTGTGGGAACTACGACGAAGTCGCGAAGGCCCTCCTCCAGCGATTCTTCATCACTCCAGAGTCTTACAGGAAGAAGTTCAGAGACTTGCCCAAGAATCCTAGCAGCACCCATGAGCAGTTCGCCAACCAGCTGCGGCAGTACGTGGTGAAGTGGGTGAAGGATTCGGAAGCCACTACATGGGACGCACTGATCGACCTGATCTGCAGGGAGCAGTTCTACCGCAGGTGCGCCCAAGAAGTGAAGGAGTGGGTGCTAGATCGGGAGCCACCCAGCTTAAAGATGGCTGCCCAATTAGCCGACAAATATGTGGCAATTCGGCCACGGGGGCAGAAGCGCCCCACCAGCAGCCAGCTCCAACAGACTGTACCACCAAGGGGACCCCCCTCTTCAGCTCATCACCCCCAAAGACAAGCATCTTCCAACCCGGGTGCTCTTAGCCAGCAACCGCACCGCAGCGTCCCTGCAACTGATCAGAGATCATCGGTGCCACGACTGGAGAAGAAGTGCTACGGCTGTGGGAAAATCGGACATCTGAGGATGAACTGTCCTGCATCCCAAGCACCCCAGACTCGTGCCCCAAATCCGAGTGCTGGAGCCCGGATCGCTTGTTTGACGAATGGAGATGAGCCTACAGAGACTGTTCCCCCTCCAGTCAGTCCGATGGAGTGTGGCGAGAGACAGGTGCACTCTGCGGAGAGAGTCACCTGCATGGCCAAACAGCCCCTACACAACATGTGGAGGCACCTGCAGCCAGTCCACGTGGGACCCCTGCAGGGAGAAGGCCTAAGAGACTCTGGGGCCTCAATCACTGTGGTGAGCCCCCACCTTATAGATCCTGCTGCAGTATTGCAGGGTCGCACTGCCACGGTCACCCTGGCAGAAGGAACAGAAAAAGCGGTCCCCATGGCAAGAGTCTACCTGGACTGGGGAGCTGGACCAGAGTTGCGAGAAGTTGCCGTCATGGATGGTCTCCCAACTGATGTGGTCCTAGGAAATGATCTGGGTGGTGGGATCGTCACTATGTTTGTTGGCGCCATTCCCCGGAGTCAAGTCCCAAAACCACCGTTGACATCAGCTACTCCAGCACAGCCCAGCCCAGAGGAAAAGACTACAGCTGCTAGACAACTGCCAGCACAGCCAACCACAGCATCAACCAGCCCAGAGGAAAAGATCACAGCGGCTAGATCAGTACATCGACCCCGCATGCCTTTTGCCTCTGGTATGCCTACGTCCCCTAGCAACGCAGAGGATGTCGGTTCCAGCTTGTGTGATCCTGTGGGGGTGCCCAATGATGCTCCTGACCCAAGTGGTTTGCCAACTCCGGCGGTGAGTATGAGAAACCACACTGACTTTTCCATGACTGACCCCTACCAGACTGACCCTAGTAGTCCCCACCTAGATCCCCCTGTAGAGTGTCCCAATTTAGGAGAGATTGAGGGCCACAGGCAGGAGTTTAGGGAGGCTCAACTCTCTGACCCATTCCCGAAAGGCATGAGGCGCCACTCTGGCAGCGGCCTTGACAGGGTTGGGGCAGGAAGTTTGACCTGGCGGGAAGGGTTAAGGTACAGGGTAGCCAGGAAAGTGGGAGGGGATAGACCAGATAGGGAATGTGTCCAACTGGTCCCCTCAGGGAACGTTCCTGCGCAACCGGTGTCGGTTGCCAGCGAAACCCCTTTGGACAGTAACCCGGAGACAAACCGTACCCTGAAGTGCCTGACACAGAGCTTACCCTGGTCTGGAATGTCGGATGACGCCCAGACCAACTGTAAGTCTGGTGCCATGAGTTGGCAGCCGGGGCACTCCAGCGGTTGTGTTGTCTCTGGGCCTCTGCCCATAGGAGAACCCTTGCAGCAAGTTGCTGTGGACATAGCAGGTCCCCTGCCTGTGCGCAGTAGATCGGGGAAGACACGCAGCCTCCCTGTAGTGGATGCCACACAGGATCCAGAGGCTGGTGGTCTGGCCGCCATCACTGTGGCACAGATAGCGGACGAGGAGGAAGGAGTAGGCCTAGTTGGCAGGGTAGGTTTCCCGAGTCATAGGTCGACAGAAGAGGATTGGAGGGCAGGTCTGACAGTTAGGGCAGACAGTTGCCAGATAGGTATGACGGAGGTGCAGTGCCTGGGGCACCATGTGGGAGGAGACAGGGGTAGGTCCAACCCAGAGGGGGTGGAGGCAACCAGAGGCTGTCCCCGACCCACATCACCCAGACCGGTACTGACCTTAGAACCTGTAAGGCCCTACGGACATGTTGTCATTGACTTTAGTCCTGTAGTGAACCCCTTGACAGAGGTGGCTAGGAAGGGCATTCCCAAGTTAGTGGACTTTGCACCCGCTTGCGAGTTGGCATTCCAGTCATTGAAGAAGGCTCGGGTACCCGCTCCAGTGCTGATGGCGCACATTCTTGACCAGGACTGTGTGTTACGAACTATTGCGCCACTGCACGGACTGGGAGCTGTACCGAGCCAGAAAGAGCCATATGGGCAGGAGCACCCTGTGGCCTGTTTGAGCAGGAAACTGCTATTGTGGGAGGTGGGGTATGCCACAATTGGGACACCGTGGGTGGCACTTGTTTGTAACCGGCCCCCCACCGTGGTGACTTACCACCTACCTGTTAGGTGGCTGCAACCTACCTTGGGGGAATTGGACAGACTTTTGTGGTGGAGCCTTGAACTTGGACTTCAGGTGGACTATTTGAAGATTGTGCACCCACGAAGAGAGGCCCACTGCACTATGGATGAACTGTCTAGGCCAGAGCCTACACATCCCAGGTAGCGTCCCCTTCACCCCAACGGACTGCGGGACCAGGACCCAAATCGTTGGGACATGGGTCCCTGGTTGACCCGCTTGAATGGGGGGGGGAGGAGTGTGGCCGGAGAGACCAACCAGCCACACGTGTAATGGCGGCTGCGGCACTGAAGGTGTTAACCCTTGTGCCTGGCGCCATATTAAGGGACAATGGGCGCTGGGCGTCACTGTTAAACGTACTTACGGCGCTGGGTACGGACTGTTTAAAAGTTTGTTTAATGATGTGTTTTAACATGTCATATGTAGTGCTCTATGCACAATTGCAGGAATGCATGTTTAACTGTATTTTATATTCAAGATGTGGTCATCTGTATATTTAAAGAGGAAAATGCACTTACTATTATAGATGTCTAAATAATCATGTCTTATCCTTTGGGAATGGGACAGGGCCCTTAGCATGCCACTTCCTATCAGAGAGGTGTGAAGGACAATACCTTTTGATGTGTAAGTTCTTTAGAGAGAGATGCTAATCACTGGGTTTATGGGCTTGGAACTTGTTTCATGTACCTGATTTAATTGACATGCGAGCGACCTATGCAGGAAGGAAGACTGTTTGTATTGTAGCCTTCCTGTTGTGGTCTCAGACACTGGGGTTGCCTGGAGATGTGAATGAGACAGAAACATTGTGTTTTGAAGCTATGTGATAAATTTATCAATAGTGAATGTTAATCTGATACCAAACGCCTGTGTCAGAGGAAGGAGGATATTGTTTTATTGCACTTATATCCTTGTAAAATGTGATTTATTGGTATTTTGTAAAATAACCTGATTGGTTGGAGAAGACAGGGAGGGCTTACCTCCCTGTGATACTGTGTGGAAAACTGACATAAAAAGGAGACCTGCGTGCCTCCAGGGTGTATTGTAACATCTTCTTCTGCTGAAACATCTTAATTGTATGCTGTTGCCCCTAGCAATAGGGAGGAGCCTTTTTAAAGGTTTTTGAGCAATAAACACCTTTGCCTCAAGAAGACTGCTTCATCTTGTGACCAACAGGGTTAGGCCAAACCTAGCCCCGTTCTCCGGCTGTCCAGGGAAGCACCTGACGTCTCCAAGCTCCGCCTTCCGCCAGCTACCGGTAGAGGCCTAGCAAGTGGCTAGTGGGGATTCGTCGACACCACACAGGTGTGGTAAAGCAGTGCGTCGGCACATACAGAGCAGAACCGTGGTTCCAAACGCCACGGCAGGTTAGGAGTTTGGTGGTGGCAGCGAGAACCCGCCCACAGCGCAGTGGGTGGAGTCAGTAACAGGCGGTTACTGACGGTAAGCGGGAATCCCCTATGTGGTCAGGCCTCGTGCGGCTTGACCTTCCATTCTGTGCGCAGTCAACGGGACGCGGAAGCTGCGAGTGCTTTCGTACGGTATCGTCCTGTCACACCGACTGAGGATCTTTATTAGGTTTCGGGATAACTGTTATTGTCACCGTGGTTGTACCAGGGTGGAACGTAGTTACCTCCAGAATAAAGTGCGCCGGCGCATGACAGACAGCCGACGGCTGCCTTAGCCCTGCGATCGCCTATGCCTGATTGACAGGCAGAGGCTTTCACTGGGCGGGAGGGGGCTGGCTTGCAGCGGTTGGCTGCCATTTTAAGGGCACGGTCAGGGCAACGCAGGCATGCCCAGACCATGCGGGGGCATGCCACGGCAGTTGCGTGACGTCACATGCAGCCGCTGTGACCCTCACAGCGACGGGTAGCTCCCTACTAGCACGCAGGAGCTGCGCTGGTGGGTAGCTACTCTTCAAGTACAAAAGCGCTTTTGTACTTGTGCGACTGGGCAGGGCCTGCCATGCAGGCGGAATAGTCCGGTGCTGGGCGTCCCCCCGCCGTGTCAGGGAAGCTGATCGTAGATGTGCTAAATTTAGCACATCTACGATCAGGTCTGAATTAGGCCCATGGAGAGGGGGGAGAGAGCCATGGAGGGAAGGAGAGAGAGAAAAACAGGGAGGGAGACACATGAGAGTTGGTTCGAGTGTGCAGGGGAGCAGCATCAAGATCCCCATTGATGCCCTTACCCCAATGGCAGTGAATCCTTTTATGTGTTCCCGTTCTCCACCGCTCGGGAGGTTAAGGGCTAGACTGCACACGTCCCATGTTGGCGCCGCGGTTTCTAGATCCTTCCTGAGTTCCTAGTGTCTGTGTGTGTGATACACACCGCCATGGTCCCGTGGTCCTTGTCTCATATGCTTCACGAGACTTCTGGGTCTCGGGTCTCGCAAAAGGGGGTCTTTTAGTGTAATGGGATAAAATACAAATAAATTACCGGGGGAACATGTGCCTTTGTGGTCCCCTCCCTCTTCTTGAATTAACCCCTGTTCACGACAACACAGCACAGCCGACTGAGCACAGAGTTTCAAGGTCACAGAGGGGGAGTGCCGCACTGATACTGATTAGCGTTCCACCTCTGCTCTGTGGCTCTTCTACTGAAGCAGGAAGAGCAGAATCGGGAGACAATGGAGGAGCCAGGTGCCCCCTTCAGGGCTGGACCCCGGCGGTAACTGACTCTGTTGCCTCCAGGTGTTCCACCCCTGCCTTTGCATGTGATTTCGTATAAATAAAAAAAGAAAAGACAAAACAATCATAGATAAAAAATACATTCACCATCCCCTTTCACTACAAAAATGTGCTACACAATAACATATTATTATTACATGTTTACAACAGTAATGTTTAATCATGAGTTCTCTAGAGCTGGGATATTTATATCAATGTCATGGTCATTGTGTAAATCCTGACAGTGGCGGTTCCAGGGGGGGCACTTCTGTCCCCCGTCTGTCCCCCCCCGGCGCCGGCGCCGCACAGGGAGATGACGGGCGCCCGCTGAGATTGTGTTACCAGCGGGCGCCTGTCTCCCTGCACAGCGGCAGAAGCTCAGTACTGAGCTCCGGCTTCCGGCGCTGTCACTGTGCGGCGTGCGCTATGGGAGAGACGTCAGTCATGACGTCTCTCTCATAGTGCTGACTGAGGAGCGAACGCCCAGGGAGGAGGACTGCAGCGGCCTGGAAGCAGGAACGGGGCTCGGTAAGTATGTTTTTTTCTTCCTTAATGCAGCGGGGGCATCTACTGGGAGCAAACTACGGGGGACATTACTACTGGGGGGGCATCAACAAGGGGCATTACTACTGGGGGGACAAACTACTGGGGGCATTATAACGGGGGCATCTACTGGGGGCATCACTACTGAGGGGTCATCTATTGGGGGCAGCTACTGGGGGACATTTTTACTGGGGGCCATCTACTGGGGGCATTACTACTGGGGGGTCATCTATTGGGGCAAACTCGTAGGGGGCATTATTACTGGGGGGCATCTACTGGGGGCATTACTACTGGGGGGTCATCTATTGGGGGCAGCTACTGGGGGACATTTTTACTGGGGGCCATCTACTGGGGGCATTATTACTTGGGGGCATTACTACTGGGGGGTCATCTATTGGGGGCAAACTCCTAGGGGGCATTACTACTGGGGGCAAACTACTGGAGGACATTATTACTGGGGGGCATCTACTGGGGGCAAACTGCTGGGGGACATTATTACTGGGGGGCATCTACTGGGGGCAAACTTCTGGTGGACATTATTACTGGGGGGCATCTACTGGGGGCAAACTACTGGGGGACATTATTACTGGGGGGCATCTACTGGGAGCATTACTACTGGGGGGTCATCTATTGGGGGCAAACTCCTAGGGGACATTACTACTGTGGGCAAACTACTGGAGGACATTATTACTGGGGGGCATCTACTAGGGGCAAACTGCTGGGGGACATTATTACTGGGTGGCATCTACTGAGGGCAAACTACTGGGGGACTATTACTGGGGGCCAACTACAAAGGTGCTAACTACTGGCGGCGTAACTACAGGGGCATTACTACTGGCGGCTTAACTACAGGGGCATTACTACTTGGGGGCTAAACTACAGGGGCCAAACTACTGGGGGCATTACTACTGAAGACTAAGCTACAAGGGGGCATAACTACAGGGGCTAAACTACAATGGGGCAAACTACAGGGGGGGCATTACTACTGGTGGCTAAACTACTGGGGGCATTACCACTGGGAGGCTAAACTAAAGGGGGGGTAAACTACTGGGGTCATAACTGCAGGGGAATTACCACTGGGGGCATAATGACTGGGGGCATTACTACAGGCAACATTACTACTGGGGGCAATACGGGCATTGCAAAAGGGGCACCACTACTATGGGGTCTATATAAGGGGCACTACCAGTACAGTGGACATTGCATAATGAGCGCTACAACTGTGGGCATTGTATAAGAAGCGTCACCTCACATGCACCGAAGCCGCACGCAAATGTACTTGCCCCTTCCATGGTGCCCCCCCTATCATTTTCTTCTGGATCCGCCCCTGAATCCTGACGTGGTAGAGAGAGACACACCATGGCCAATATTTACTAATATTCGTGTTTGAGTCGGTTTGTGTAGTGTTTAAACTCGTTTTGTATCGGGTGCATTTTCATGCAACTTTTTGAATCCATATACGTAAAGTTACGAAGCAGTCGACTTTATGGTTTTCGTGTTTTCCGATGTCAATACCAGTCGTTTTTTTTGGCACATTTACGGCCGTCATTGTCGTTTGCGTACGTGTTTTTGTTGTATTTGCTGGGTTTTTTCCTAAGTTAAACGCGGCAGGGTTTTTTTTTCCCGCGGCCGCATTTTCACTTTTAGTTTCGATTTTCATCCCCGTTCGTGATTGGTTGTGTTTCAGATGGTAGGAGTGTCTGTGCGCAACCATATAAATACGCCCCAAACCGTCCGCACCTCATGGGTTTAGTTAGTGGTGAGGAGGAGGGAGGTTGTGCTGTGGAGGTAGGTGAATTTGTAGTTTGGTGAGGAGTGTTGGTAGCGATTTCTGAGTGTGGTATTGTGTTTGTAAGTCGTCTTGTCATTCTTGTTGTCTTGTATTTTGTGGTTTTATTTCATTTTTAGTCCAAGTTATTTTTCTTTATAGTCCCTTGTCAGTGTTTTTGTGTGTGTGTGTGTGTGTGTGTGTGTGTGTGTGTGTGTGTGTGTGTGTGAGTTGTGTAGTGGTAGTGGAGGAGTGTGTTTGTCATTTTTTTCTTCTGTGTTAACTGTTTAGACACACAATTATGTGTGACTCAGAGGTGGGTGAGGTGGAGGGTGTGAGTGAGGGGGAGGAGGTTGGTCAGTTGGAGGTGAGTGTTAGTGAGGTTAGTGAGGTGGAGGAGGTGGGTGAGGTTGCTGCAGCAGCCTCAAGTGATAGTGACAGTCAGAGTGCTCCGCAGCCACGCACCACTACTAAGACTGGGCGGAATGTAAAGTTTAGTTTTGCAGAAAATGTGGCATTGGTGCATGAGCTGATGAAGTATCAGAGGCAGCTATTTGGCCCTGAGTCCGCCAAGGTGCCAACACGGAGGAAGACGGTGTTGTGGGCGAAAGTTGTTGCTGCTGTCAATAGTGAGGGGGTGGTCAAGCGGACGGAGGACACGTGCCGCAAACGGTACTATGACATAAAGCGACGTGTCAAGTCCAAAATGGCCAAGGAGGCCAAGTCGGCTCGGAAAACCGGTGGTGGGCAGCCCTATATTGCAAGATATCTGGAGTATGAGGAGCCCATGCGGAGTGTAATACCTCCTGAAGTTGTCTCTGCAGCCCATGTCCGGGATTCAGATAGGCCCAGGAAGAATGGTGAGCATGTGTATTTGCATTTACATTCTATGATTTTTTTTTTATTTTTTTTAAATGTGTGTCATGTGACGTTGCATATTACTCCCATCTTCAAGTGTGTGTCAGCAAATACATTGTTTTGGTTAATGTTTTATACAAAAGCCAATGTAACATCTTACTTTATTGTATGTCATGTGTTTTTATGAAACATATTTTGCTTGTGTAGTTTGGACTTGGTGTGTCTCTGAATTGTCCTGCAATAATGTTTTCCTTTTGGGCGTTTTTTAATTTAAAATTGTGACTATGTTTTATATTTTTGTGATCCATGTGCAGCGTTTAAAAAACAGTGGTTGTCATGTTAGAGGCTGGAGTAGTGGAAAGTGGTTTGGAAACCACTTACATGTGTAATGTCATTATTAGATAATGTAAAATATTTAAACAAAATAACACTAGTTCATTGATAATTTTTAGCTTGTATTTGTACCGTGACACCACACTGCAGTGTAATTTTTAAAATATTGCTACATTTTGGTTTGGCTCATATAGTGGTAATGTGTGTTTGGAGTGCCACATCACAGAGCAATTTATATATTGCATCTGTAATATTTTTCCTTTCAATACAAAATGAAGATGTGTGTGTTTTTGGTTGGTAATGTTTTTTTTTTTTTTTTTTACTTGTGGCCTATGTCAGTGTCCTGTACATGTTTTCCTGTGTTGATTTTGCCATAGTGCATATGTCTATTGGACAATGTTTATTGTTTTATGTTTTATTTTTTTTGTTTCCGGTCCTTATGGTTTTTAAAAAAAAAAACCAAGCATTTCTTAAAGAATAAATGTTTATAAGCATAATGGGTGGATGTATCCACAATAGCATGAATATTTTTATTTTATACAGTGTTTGAAAAAAGCAGTACTACTCGTCGGCCAGTAACTCCTATCACATCTGATGATGATGACGCTGCGGAAGCAGGTAAAGTGTCCATTGTAGTATAGGGTATGTTTGTAAAGGAATGGCCATAACAAAATTGCACTCTCATTAAAAGGTCCATCAAAAGAAGTATGGAGCAGCAGAAGTGGCACTTCTGTAAGACATCACCACAAAAAACCTGTGGCCGAAAAGAAAGCAAGGTCGTATGTCCCGGGCCAACCACAGCAGGCTACCCCGCCACGAAGATTATCGTCCGTATGTTCTGTCCCCCCACTCCAAATTTTGGACACACCTCCAAGACGTCATCCACACTCCCCTCATCTTGATTGTGAGTATCAAACTGAAATAAATGTACAAAATTTCTGAACGTAATCAAAATTTTCCATAACCGCATTAAGCCAAAACACATCAAAAACTTAGATACTTACCGCAGTAAGTAAAAGCTGAAATTGAATCCTAGCTAAATGGCCTTGTCCACATCCAGTAAAGATATGTATGTCCACTTGAGCCATACAGTATGACATTGTGTGTAAGATGCTGCAACAAAAAAGAATGTTTTTTTAATTGAAAAAAGTAAGGTTGTTTTTCCAAATTTCACATGTGTGTTTGAGGTAACATTGCAAAATACATATAAAAACATTACTATGTTTGTTTGATCAAAGCTATAAGGTAACACATTATGGATTCCAATGTGTTTTTATGGTGGAGTATGTGTGAGCTACAATAAAACTAAAGTGTTTGCTTTCACAATTAAGTAACCAGACACATTTGCCACAAACAGGCATATGTATGTATTTAAATTATGAGTGATGATGTTGCTAGGCAGAATAGTTGAAAGCAACAGTGAATGACATGTGTTCCATGTGTAGTGATTTGTTTACATTTCTCAAACATATGGATAGCTAACGGAGATTTGTTTAACATTTCAGCTTCTAGTCCTGGGAACAGCATCCCTCCGCAACAACAGCAACACAGTGACATGGAGGTGACAAACATCTTAGAAATGCAGACATTAAGGCAAGGAATGAGCCCCCCAGCACCTGTGAGTACACCATCACAGCAAAGCACACCACCACCACAACACAGCCCAACAACACCAGTAACACAAGGCCCTGATCAGGTGTTTTGGTCCATTTGGGCTAGACAGCAGGCCACTAATGAAGATTGCCTGCGTAGGCAGACACAAATGTTTGCAAGCCTACCATCTCACCTCAGAAGAATATCAAGAAATCTGAGTAGACAAAATGAACAAACAATCAGAATAGGCAATGCCATGGAACTCATGCGTACAGACATTACACAGGTCATGGGCAACTTACAATGCATAATGGAAGAACAGCACAGACTAATGGAAGAACAGCACAGACTAATGGAAGAACAGCACAGACAACAGCAAAGTTATATGAACATTTTTCAAAACAATCAAAAGATTAATGAAAGTTTATTCCGAATTGTAGACAATCAAAATGCTGCTACACGTGAACTAAATGCCACCCTCACTAACCTGAATGAAACACTCAGATGCATGCACCAACAGCAAACAAGCAGCAGTTCTGGTACGACTACTCCAAATATCACGCTAGTCTCATCACCACCAAGACGCTCCACCAGAGCATGACAACATGACAGTGCTAAAGGCAAAGGGCAGGACAAGCAGCCACCAAAAAAAAACGTGAAAATAATACAAGTGAGACATTTGTGATAAGTAACTCAAAATAGTTAGTAAGTGTATGTTTGGCAAACAATATATAACACTTAGCTCCTTGACAATTTTTACAACATCATTAATTATAAGTGGTACAAACAACAACATAAAATTTGTACGCACATTTATTCTTTACCATTTTTTTTTGGTATTGGAGGAGGGAAATGTTGATGGAGCCGCACATACATGTGAGCAGGAAGTAAACTGACCACTTGATTTTTTTCTAATCATTACTCTTTCTAAATTCCAATCATTCTCTTTTCCTGCAGACACAATAATTGGCAGCCAGGCAGAATGTATTTAGCAGGAAGTAAACTGACCACTTGATTTTTTTCTAATCATTACTCTTTCTAGATTCAAATCATTCTCTTTTCCTGCAGACAATCCAAATTACAATGTTATTGTTAACTATTTTACCTTTCTTCTCTATACAAAATTACAAGAAGAACACAATTGAGTTGCGTAAAAAGCTTTTAATATGTTGGCATTGAATTTTTAACAAAACATTGACAAAATGAATGTCAGTATTGTTGGGACATGTTTGTGTGTGTTAAAAATTAGTAAGAATGTTATTACACATGGGCCCTCATTCCGAGTCGTTCGCTCGGTATATTTCATCGCATCGCAGTGAAATTCCGCTTAGTACGCATGCGCAATATTCGCACTGCGACTGCGCCAAGTAATTTTACAATGAAGAAAGTATTTTTACTCACGGCTTTTTCTTCGCTCCGGCGATCGTAATGTGATTGACAGGAAATGGGTGTTACTGGGCGGAAACACGGCGTTTCAGGGGCGTGTGGTTAAAAACGCTACCGTTTCCGGAAAAAACGCAGGAGTGGCCGGAGAAACGGAGGAGTGTCTGGGCGAACGCTGGGTGTGTTTATGACGTCAAACCAGGAACGACAAGCACTGAACTGATCGCAGATGCCGAGTAAGTCTGAAGCTACTCTGAAACTGCTAAGTAGTTTGTAATCGCAATATTGCGAATACATCGTTCGCAATTTTAAGAAGCTAAGATTCACTCCCAGTAGGCGGCGGCTTAGCGTGTGTAACTCTGCTAAAATCGCCTTGCGAGCGATCAACTCGGAATGAGGGCCATGATACAGAAACCAACAAATAAGAACTTTTTAACCAAAAAACAAAGAATGTGTATAATAATGTATATATGTGGCAAACTGTGTATTTACTTACACATCATCAAGTTTACTGCATCAAACATTTGGAAATAAATTATTCCTGATTACAGTAAATTTGTGTCTCTTAAATATGATGGAGCATCACACATAGGGACACATGTGTTCCTGAAGGCTAACATATTATATGTTAAGGAGTGTTTTTTGGGAACACAGGTTCTCAAACTCGGCCCTCAGGACCCCACACAGTGCATGTTTTGCAGGTCTACTCACAGAATCACAAGTGACATAATTAGCTCCACCTGTGAACCTTTTAACATATGTCTGTGAGTAATTCATACACCTGTGCTTCTACTGGGTTACGTGACAAACATGCACTGTGTGTGGTCCTGAGGGGCGAGTTTGTGAACCTGTGCATTAGGACGTTACACACAATGATAAAGTGAAATACTAAATGGATTATGTGGGCTTGTAATAAATTAGCACTGCAAGTTTACGATCACTTATCCAGACTTAATGCATGCCACTCATAATCTGTTGTTTTGAGTTTAAAAATACACACAATACACATGCGACATTTGTTTTGCATAAAGCGAGGGTATGTTTGTATGTGTCAAGGAGACAGACACATTCTGAGTAATGGTTTTGCCAATAAAAATGGCAAAACATCTATTTATGATTACACAACAAATGAAATAAGCAAACCAAACTTACCTTAGAAATAGCGAGTGATGAGCTCTTGCCTAACCTGCCTCCCTACATCTGTACTCCAAGTATCACCAGATGTCTCTAATTCCTCTGCTTGCTGGCTGCTTTCTTCCTCCTCCTCCTCAACATGTGGCAGATGTTGTTGCAAACACATGTGTCAAAGTCGAAAAATATCATGAATCACATGCCTTGTACTAACCCCATGCACATGCCCGCTGCGCGTGCACACGCCCTGTGCATGTTCGCACTTTGCGTAAAAGAGCTTCTACGGCCGTGCGCTTTGGCGCGTGGTATGCGCATTTACGGTAGGGTTTGTGAGCGTGTAGCGGGCTACTCGATCATAGCATATTTAACCCATATAGTGTGTTTTATAGATAATATTCCCCTTAACAATGTCAGCAAGTATGTTTAGTTTAAACGGTTCTTGGACAGAGAGATTCCTCTTTGCATGCTAGGAAGGGTCAGATAAAGGTTGAACGGTGGTGTCTAGTATCCAGCTGTAGAGTATTTTAATGGTAACATTTCGGTGTTGGTTAGGAAGAGATTGCTCGCTCCTGCGTATAGTTATGTACAAAAGTTGTTTATAGACATTTACTGTATTTGCTGTTCATTATCCATGCGGCGGGAATCCTGAGGATACCTCCCACCTGAGCAGTTGGAGAAAGACACAGCCCACCTGTTCGAACCCACCTATGACCTTTTGTTATAATGCAGAGACACATTCCTGTGTCCAATGAACCATGAGATTATAGGGACCATTGTATTGTTACTGTATGCTGTGTATATAAAGACCACCATTGCCTGTCCAGTCACTCTCTCTCTCTGAAAGGCTTTCTCATTGAATGCTGAGGGCTGGATCCAGGACACGCTTGCGAATCATTCCCACGTGTGTAAGTTTCTTTGTAGCCATTTTGTTATCCTTTCTATTTGCCATTTATTCTCATTCTGTTTGCTTGTGTTTGCGATCGTATGCTATTGTTCATATTATTCCTTGTTATTCTGTTTAGATTTTGATGTTAGTGTTGTAGTGTATAAGCTGTATTGTTTTCCCCTTTTTACTCTAAAGAATCATCCACGAAGGTGTTAGAGCCGGAGTGGTTTTCAAATACAAATCAGTGCTGTGTTGTCACTTTCCTGCCAGGGCTTTCAAAGTGGTTTAACCTGTTTAAGCATTGTTAAGGTGTATGCACTGCTGATACTTTGTATCACCAGCGCTACTTAAAGTTTAAAGGTATAGTGCTTTGCTGCTAAGGTTTAAAGTATAAGCATATCCTTTCACTGTTTCATTACTTAAGGTTTACTGTATATCATTCTGTGAGCGTCTGTGCCGCTCGTGTCTCGCGCCCACGGCCTAGCGTCTGCTACGCTAAGTGCGTACCCTTACGGTACTCACTGCGCCAATTGCGTACTTAGTCCATAAGTATATAGCTTACGTTTAAAGGTGAAATTTGACATTGTCACATGTTATGAAGAAAGCAGCAGCAGAACACAATTTGAGTCACCTTGGAGGGACTATACAACAAAAGGCCACCAGACTTATCTAGACACCGAAACATAGATTTCAGCACACCAAAACATCTTTCTATCACATTCCGCGTGGACTTATGTGCATGATTGTAATTGTGTTCAGCAGGGGTATCAGGTCGGGACAATGGAGTTAGAAGCCAAGAGAAACAGCCATATCCTCCATCACCTAAAAGACAGATATAGTAACGTGATTCATGTTAAGATACAGCAACACATAAGTAACACACTGTGGGGCAGATGTATTAACCTGTAGAAGGCATAAGGAAGTGATAAACCAGTGATATGTGCAAGGTAATAAAGGCAGCAGACAATCTGTTCCTAAATGTTCATTTACATATTGGAGCTGATTGGCTGGTGCCTTTATCACCTTGCACAGATCACTGGTTTCTCACTTCCTTATGCCTTCTACAGGTTAATACATCTGCACCTGTATTTGGACAAAGTATACGCAGGCCTACACACATCAAATTACATACCCAGCAGCCATCCATCTGGCATTTGTCCGTCCTCAAACTTATCAAAGAGGATGACTGACTGAGGATGAAGGAGTCATGGCAGCCCCCAGGGTAACCAGCAACAACACTGATTATTTTGAGATTTGCATCACAAACCACCTGCACATTTGTGGAGTGTTCGAAATGGCGATTAGTATTTATGTGCTGCCTGCCCCTAGGTGGTCTCAGCTGAATGTGTGTACAATCTATGGCTCCAAGCACATTGGGCATGCCAGCCAGCTCATAGAAATCTACCCTGACGGCATGCCACTGAGACTCCTGGGTAGGGAAGCAGATTGAGGCCTCGATGTGGGGCTGCAAAACAGCCAACACCTGTGTGTATATTTTAAAGAACAATAAACATGAGATTTTAGGACAGAACTGGCCACCGAGAAATTAAAACAAACAAAAAGCAAAAGAGGTAGTTAGGTATACATCACCTGTGTTAAGATTCCGGAAAATGAGGGCTGTGAGATTCCTATGACATCCCCAGACACAGCCTGAAAGCTGCCAGTAGCCAGAAAGTGCAACACAGCTAGGAGTTGGTGCAGGCCTGAGACAGAGTGAGAGCGTGCTGTCTCAGGGTCTAGGCCCAGTTTGACAAGGTCATACAGACGGAAAATGTTGTTACGATTTAGACGGAACATCTGTATGACCTTATCATCGGACAATGCATTCAAGTTTAAACGCCCCCTAAAAAAACGAGGCCTGCGCAGCCTCCGCGGAACCTGTACAACCTGCTGACCATGTTCAGTTTCTTGGCCCTGGGTACTTACAGGCTGATGTCTGAGTCTGAGGAATCCCACAGCACACAAAAGATCACTGGCCCACAGTCCTGCTGCCATTTCTGAGTGTAGGTGTATTGAAATGGGCCTAACATCCTTTTATAGGCATCCTAATTCAGGTGTGAGTGATTTTTTATTTGCAACACATGTAAACACGCCTGAAAAAAGCAGGTCTATTTTTTTGCCCCTTTTTTTAACGAATAGCAAAAAAATACGACCGCATTTGAGCACTCAGAGACTAACACCCAAATACGAATGAATAGGGAATTCCCGTATTCTATGTAATAACAGCCGCGTTTGACCGATGGTCTATTCATTCGTATTTCTGAACGTTGTCATTCAAACCATTACGAATAGTCCAAACACTGCCGAGATTTGTGCTTAGTGAATTCCCGGATTGGGACTTAGAAAAAAAAAAAACACAAATCGGACAAACTCGGATTTTTAGTAAATACTGGCCCATGTGTGCTTTGGTTTGAATGTGATATAATAAGGGGAGATTTATCAAAGCTTGGAGAGAGATAAACTACCAACCAATCAGCATCTGTAATTTTTCAAACACAGAAAAAAACGAGAGGCTGGACAGGCGCACTGTTTCCCACTTATGGTAGACTAAAAATATTAAAATGGTATAAAGTGTTAATTATTGAATACAGGTTGAGTATCCCTTATCCAAAATGCTTGGGACCAGGGGTATTTTGGATATCGGATTTTTCTGTAATTTGGAATAATTGCATACCATAATGAGATATCATGGTGATGGGACCTAAGTCTAAGCACAGAATGCATTTATGTTTCATATACACCTTATACACACAGCCTGAAGGTGTGTATACGGTTTCACTATCTCAGTCTCACTCAGTCTCACTCAAAAAATTCTGTATTTTGGAATATTCCGTATTTCAGAATATTTGGATATGGGATACTCAACCTGTACTACACATTTACATGTAATCTTGTGCGGTCAACATAGAAAAGAACCAGTGGTGCTCCCCAGAGTAATAAATAAACATGTTATGAGAGAAGGACAGAGAACTCTATTGCCTGGGGAGCTAGTTATATCTGAAATAAAACTTAACTTTTATTTGTAATTGGGACTCACAAACAAACACAAAAAAACATTAATCAATGGTGGTTCATATGTGAATTTTATTGGAACCACTCTCAGTGCTGCAAAGATCTCCTACTCAAACCAATGTTACACAAAATGTATCAGTTGTCAATAATATGTCACCATGAACGTATATATAATATTTCTAAAAAGAATGGGACATATTGTACTCAGCAGTTCTGCATACAGTTGCGTGAAGTCTGCTGTAACAGAAAGTACTCTTAATGGGCAGTCTACAATACCCAAAGTGTTGTCACACAGATAATATGATATCAAAATGATACAAAAACAAGGTAGTTAGTGTAAAAAGTTGGAAGGAAGGCACATAACAGTATATCGGATGCTGGGCTTCTGCTATTGGGCCTAATTCAGACTGGAATGCTGCAGCGGCAGCGATCGCAGTCTGAAGCCCTTTGGGGATTGCGCATGCGCAGAATGCCGTTGGTGGGGCTCGGTCCGGACAACGCAGGCATGTCCGGACTGTCGTGGGAGTGGGCCGTGGCGGCTGCGTAACAGGGAGCTACTCGGCGGGTTCAAAAGCATCGCCGCCGTGCGATGCTTTTGCACCCGTGCGGGGGAGGGGGGGCAGGGCCTGACATGCGGTGCGGACTATCCCTGTGCTGGGCGTCCCCACGCATGTCTGAGTAACTGATCGTAGATGTGCTAAATTTAGCAACTCTACGATCAGATCTGAATCATCCCCATTGTCCGTTGTGTCCGGATAGAACATTGGATGAAGTCAATGAGAGCACCCTTTTATGTATACAAGTATATGTGTAAAGTTGCTCCACATCTGCTGTTAACTCCAAAAAATAATAGTTTTGATGCAGAAATTGTGTGCTCAATAAATAGGCATTGGGTTTTCCTATTGCAGTAATTTACTGTTATATAGATGCTTTCTAATATTTCACCTTTACTGATTTTATGAATTTTTATGTGTTCTCACTGCTACTTTTTTGTACACAAGTTAACTCTGATAGAGTTCATCCATACTCTCATTAGCTCAGGGTGGTTCCCCTCTGTGAATCATTAGGGCTTAACAGCAGTGTTCCTGGACTTCCTTGCCAGTGGCAGTTGCAGAGCAGTGCATAATTCAAATAGGGGAGCCACATCAACTGCCACCCCTAAACACTGTCAAACATCGCTGGGTGTGGCTCCCCTATTTGAATAATAGACTTCTCTAAAACTGCCACTGGCAACGCAGTTCAGCCTTATCGTTCAGGAGATTTTGTGATGAGTTAGTGGTATTTGCCTTTTATATATATAGATTTCAGATATAAGTACTTAACCAACCTATTTCCAGTCAGGAGTCTATTTCCAGTCAGGAGAGGATAGTGTCTCAATTATCAGAGGTTAACCTGTCACTTGAACTAAACATTGCTGAACCTCTCAGAGAGCAATAGGAGGAAAGGAGAAATAGATATTTTGACTCTTAAATGCATTAAAGGAAAGCTTGATAGTCAGCAACTGCTTATCAGCTGTGTAAAGGGTACCGACAGCTCTCCCAGTGATCTTAAATGTTGTGCGATAATCTTTACCTTTTTATGTCAAAGGAGGAGCTCTAAGGACAGCGAGAAGCTAAGCAAGGAGACCTAGAGCCATTTTAAATAGAGTCAGCCTATCCCTGCAAACCTTACATATTTAACATACAGCGGGTGGAGCTTGGACTGTCATCCCAGCATTTACAGCACTGAACAGGGCAGCATCAGAGGCAGGTTGGGACAGGAAAGAGGCCAATTATTCTCCACAGCGCAAGCCTTTTGACAGCATGAATCGGGGAAAGCCCGTCCGGAGGTGCAGCCTGACAAATTTATTTGTAAACATTTATAAAAGCAGTATTACATTTGCTTATAAAACCAGCTCTTTCATCTTTTTGTGATTATACTTGAAATTCCGTAGCGAAGTAGTACTTGTATACATAAAAGGGTGCTTTCATTGACTCCATCCAATATCCTATCTGGACACAAAGGACAATAGCAGAAGCCCAGTATCCGACATACGTATATGTGCTCTCCTTACTACTTTTTACACAAACTACCTTGTTTCTGTATCATTTTGACATCATCTTAACTGTGTACTCACATATAATATGTGTGACAACACTTTGGATATTGTAGACTGCCCACTAAGAGTACATTCCATAGCAGCAGACTTCAGAACTGCTGAGTACAATATGTCACTTTCTTTTTAGAATATTATATATATGGGAAGCGCTCGATATCCCGGCGCTCTGCATATCGGTGCCGGAATCCCGACCGCCGGGATACCGACAGCTATTGTCCCTCTTGGGGTGTCCACGACACCTCTGGAGGGAGATTAAATAGCGTGGTGCGCGTAGTGCGCCACCGTGCCCACAGTTTGGCGAGCACAGTGAGCCCACAAGGGTTTTTTTTGCGCTCCCCCCCGCTGCCAGCATTCCAGCAGTCGGGATCCCAGTGCCGGTATGCTGGGCGCCGGAATCCCAAGCGCTGGTCTATCGTAGTAGACCCATATATACGTTCCTGGTGATATATTATTGACAATTGATAAATTTTCTAACATTGGTTTAAGTAGGAGATCTTTGCAGCACTGAGAGTGGTACCCATGGACGGACTGGGGCCTCTTTCCGGCCCTGGCATCCGTGTGCGCTTGCGCCTAGCAAGGGGCGCATGGACACTGCAAATGGGGGTGTGCCACGAGTCAGGGGGCGTGGACTCGTGGCACGCCCCCATATTGCTAAGCAACGGGCACATGGACACTGCAAGTGGGGGCGTGCCTGGAGTCAGGGGGCGTGGCCTTGCGGCATGCCCCCATGTTGCTAAGCAACGAGGCACTATGGGCGTCGTTGGCAGGGCAGGGCGCGAACCAGAGAGCCAGGAGCTGCGCTGCGCTCGGCCGTCCCGGATCTCTGTGCACTGGACCGTCCCACCAGCCCATTGGCCCTTCTGGCATTTGCCAGAAGTGCCAGATGGGCAGTCCGGCTCTGGTGATACCAATATAATGCACATATGAACCACAATTGATTAATGTTAATTGTGTGTTTTTGTGAGTCCCAATTACAATAAAAGTTACATTTTATTTAAAATAAGTAGTGCCGCAGCCAATAGAGTTCTCTGTCCTTCTCTCATAACATTTTTCAAACACAGCCTGTAACATGGCAGTTGGGAGCAGCGGCGGCTGCAGCACTGTCTACCTTGTGCAGGGCGGGGAATGCTAAGCACATATAAACATACATGTATAGATGTACAGTATATAATATATGTAACATAGGAACATAGTTTATGAGGTTGAAAAAAGACAATTTGTCCATCGAGTTCAACCTGTTAGTGATCTACTACACTGTATTATTTTTAGGACTAATTTTATCTGTCGTGAATGTCGGCCGTTCTGTTTATACGTCTTTTTTTTTTTTTAACTAGAGTTCATGATCTACCCACCATAACCCTTTATATCCTTGTCCATTTGGAATTTATCTAGCCCATTCTTAAAAGTAATGACCGAGTTGTTAGGGTCTCCTGCCCTGTGCTGCCACGTCGTCATGGCAACCGGGAGACAAGTGCTAGCGGAGTAACCTGAGCGCAGCTGATACTCCGGTTCGGGTCTTTTGCTGTGCAGTGGTTACAGGCATGGGATCCGGTGCTGGTTTTTGTGCTCACAGTCTGTGAGGTCTGAGGGGGGCGTGGACAGCACCTGCTTTATAAGGCCTCTTCTCAGGTTAAGCAGATGCTGCTGAATCTTTGTTGGTTAGTCAGTTCCTGAAAGTTAGCCAGTACTGTGTAGCTTTGTATTTTGTTGTTGCTTACTGCATATAGGCCTGGGCATTTGATACTACACTCTGCCAATCCAGACCTAGCAGTAAGACTGGAGTCAGTCGTTTAGCCTGCTGAGGTTCTTTTGCTATTCTGTGAACCCAGCAGGTTTGTGGCTGTACTTTCAGACCTGCCTGCATAATCCTCTCTCACTGTGCAGGGCGTCCATGTGTCAGTTTAGTGGCAGTAAGCTGAACCTGGGTCCTGCAAGTGAGAATTAGGATTGTGGAGACTCTCCTTGTGTCTATTATTCCATCTCTGACCAAGGAGTTTACTGCCACACCCGTTGGTAACCCTTTAGGGTTTTGCTGTTGCCCTTAGCAACAGCATTTCGGGTTCTCTACGTATTAAAACACAACATCTTGCTTTTTCCATCTGAGCATTTCTAATACTAGGGAGACACCCAGTTTCTTAGCCTCTGGGCTTCTCTGTTCACTCTGTGTTGGTTTTGTTACCCTATCACCTTCTGTGTACGTTATGTCATATTTCCCAGTCTGTCTGTGAGTTCATTTGTTTTGCATCCCTCTCTGCTCAGACACCAGTACATTCCTGCAGGCACTGGTGTGTATAACAGTTCAAACACCAGTACATTCCTGCAGGCACTGGTGTGCATAACACGAGTCCACCATTACTACTTTCTCAGGCAGGGAATTCCAAATACGTATTGTCCTTACTGTGAAGAAACCTTTCCAACTCTCTGTGCGAAATCTCCTCTCCTCTACCCTAAGCGGATGTCCACGTATCCTTTGTGTTGATCTTACCAAAAACAAATCATCCGCAAGCTCTGTGTATTGTCCCCTTATATATTTGTAAATTTTACTCATGTCCTCTCTTAATCTCCTCTTTTCCAGTGTGAACATGCCTAGCCTATCAAGCCTTTCCTCGTATTCTATGTGCTGGTGTGTGTCTGGATCAGCAGTGGCACTGTATACCACAGTCGGCATGCAGAACCCAGGACTCGACATTAGGCTTCCTCTCTTAAGCCCGCCCTCAGACTCTCATTGGCTACTTTCACAGGAGTCTGAGGGTGGGCTTTGGAGAGTGAAGCCTAATGCCGAGTCCCAGGTTCTGTGCGGCGGCTGTGATATACAGCGCCGCTGCTGATCTTGACACATGCCAGCACATATATTACATACATCTACACACGTATGTTTATATGTGCTTAACATTCCCCCCCGCACAAGGTAGTCGGAGCTAGGGGCTGTAGCTGTCACTGGTTAGGAGCTTTCTCCCTCTCGACTTCAAAGTTTTTGAAAAATGTATTCAATTATTAAATTAGTTTGCATCATTTAGCAAGACAAAAGAAATATTTGATACAGAATTTCTGAAAAACAGCAAGGAAGATTACACTGGTTAAATTACCCTCGCACGGCACATTGAATAATGGGCAATTCCTATTATATTTTTTGCTGCAATTAGAGGAACATATGTTACAGATCCGATTTAACCATTAACCTGTTACAGTGAAAAATGAAAGGCTGTATCACACTTTTAATGTGTTAATTTCACAAAAGTAATTGTTGGAAACACAGACTAATCTAATTTATTTAATCAGATGCTTTTCAGCATGATGCTGCTCACATGAATCTTAAGGCGCATACACACGGTGCGATTTTGGCTATGGCCGGTTTTGGCTATACTAGAAATAGCTCATTGTAGATTGTACACTTTCTAGTCAAAATTGAGCTACCTGCACAGTCTATTTTATGCTGCGATACCGACCTCGCCGTGTTAGCATGCATCAGCATCGCAAGCTGATTGCACACGGTGCGATATGTACTATGGCCCTCATTCCGAGTTGTTCGCTCGCAAGCTGCTTTTAGCAGCTTTGCACACGCTAAGCCGCCGCCTGCTGGGAGTGAATCTTAGCATAGTAAAATTGCGAACGAAAGATTCTCAAAATTGCGATTACACACCTCTTAGCAGTTTCTGAGTAGCTTCAAACTTACTCGGCATCTGCGATCAGTTCAGTGCTTGTCGTTCCTGGTTTGACGTCACAAACACGCCCAGCGTTCGGCCAGACACTCCTCCGTTTCTTCAGCCACTCCCGCGTTTTTCCCAGAAACACCCACTTCCTGTCAATCACATTACGATCACCAGAACGAAGAAAAAACCGTGAGAAAATTCCTAACTGCATAACAAATTTACTTGGCGCAGTCGCACTGCGGACATTGCGCATGCGCATTCGCGACTAATCGCTCCGTTGCGAGAAAAAAAATAACGAGCGAACAACTCTGAATGACCCCCTATATTTTCTATTGATATGGACTATATCAGGGCTGGCCAAACCGGTCCTCGAGATCTACCAACGGTTCACATTTTCCAGACCACCTAGCTGGTGCACAGGTGTAGTCATTACTAATTAAGATGTGCTGCATTCATTCCTAACTGACAATTCTACAGATCTCCAGGAGGCCTGGAAAACATCTCGAGGAGGTAGATCTCGAGGACCGGTTTGGCCAGCCCTGGACT
The DNA here is from genome assembly GCF_028390025.1 of Pseudophryne corroboree. Lineage (NCBI taxonomy): Eukaryota > Metazoa > Chordata > Amphibia > Anura > Myobatrachidae > Pseudophryne > Pseudophryne corroboree. The sequence goes on along the minus strand of NC_086445.1, from coordinate 915,422,254 downwards.
ATATAGTCCAAAAACCTCACTTTACTGATATGGACTATATAGTCCAAAACCTCACTTTACTGATATGGACTATATAGTCCAAAACCTCACTTTACTGATATGGACTATATAGTCCAAAACCTCACTTTACTGATATGGACTATATAGTCCAAAACCTCATTTAGGGACACAGGCCCTCATTCCGAGTTGATCGCACCAAGCAACTTTTTGCTGCTGGTACGATCAACTAATCTTTGCCTATGAGGGAGTGTATTTCTGCATAGCAAGGCTGCGAACACTTGTGCAGCCCTGCTATGCTAGAAAAGAGTTTCCTGCAAAACAAGACCAGGGTAAGAGTTACTTACCCTGTGCGACGGATCCAGCGATGAAGGTCCCGGTCCTGATGTCAGACATCCGCCCACCAAGCGCCTCGACACGCCTGCGTTGGACTCACCACACCTGGAAACCGGTGAGTATCCGCTGCGTGTGAATGGGTCGGAATGACCCCCACAGATGTCCTTATTATCAGAGTAATTTATTAGACACCACAAATGACAGTGGGAGTTATTCAGATGTGAAAGCAAACCCAAAAAGAAAGCATCTTGGCAAAACCTTGCTGCATTGCATGTGGGGTAGATGTAACGTGCAGAGAGAGATAGATTTAGGTGGGGTGTATCCAAACTGAATTCTAAATTGCAGTGTAAAAATAAAGCTAAAATTGTGGGCTACGTGCAAAACCAGCCAGTATTTACCCTGCACAGAAAAAATATAAATTTATTTGGGGGCCAAGATAGAGAAGAGACATATCAGCCGTGTAGACCAGGAAGTGCGACCAATCAGTATTACAGCACGTACAGGTGCTAAAAGCGGGATTCTAGTCCTTGTACATTCATCCACATGGTTGTCCAGAAGGTAAGGAGTTTGTGAGCCATTTGCATTAACTCACAGATGGGCGACCGTCAATTTACACTGATGCTTTTGCATGCGACTCAGAATCAGGCCCCCTGTCTTGTCTTATGTTGATTTTGTCCGGTTGCAATGCAATTTGATTGAAATTGTATATATCTATTATGTTCTGCATAACAGTAACGTCCTTGTTTGTCACACCCCTCTTGTATGTATTATGACAGATTCTTCTGTCTGTTAAGCGATTTGGTCATAAATGCATCCATTCATTTATCCTGCTGCACAGGCATAAAAAGCACGTAAGTTTCTATCTGGAACAAACCATGGGGGTAATTCCAAGTTGATCGCAGCAGGAATTTTGGGGGTAATTCCAAGTTGATCGCAGCAGGATTTTAGTTAGCAGTTGGGCAAAACTATGGGGGTCATTCCGAGTTGTTCGCTCGGTATTTTTCTTCGCATCGCAGCGATTTTCCGCTAACTGCGCATGCGCAATGTTCGCACTGCGACTGCGCCAAGTAAATTTGCTATGCAGTTAGGTATTTTACTCACGGCATTACGAGGTTTTTTCTTCGTTCTGGTGATCGTAATGTAATTGACAGGAAGTGGGTGTTTCTGGGCGGAAACTGGCCGTTTTATGGGAGTGTGCGAAAAAACGCTACCGTTTCCGGTAAAAACGTGGGAGTGGCTGGAGAAACAGGGGAGTGTCTGGGCGAACGCTGGGTGTGTTTGTGACGTCAAACCAGGAACGACAAGCACTGAACTGATCGCAGATGCCGAGTAAGCTACTCAGAAACTGCTAAGAAGTGTCTTTTCGCAATTTTGATAATCTTTCGTTCGCAATTTTGATAAGCTAAGATTCACTCCCAGTAGGCGGCGGCTTAGCGTGTGCAAAGCTGCTAAAAGCAGCTTGCGAGCGAACAACTCGGAATGACCACCAATGTGCACTGCAGGGGAGGCAGATTTAACATGTGCAAAGAGAGTTAGATTTGGGTGTGGTGTGTTCAATCTGCAATCTAATTTTCAGTGTAAAAATAAAGCAGCCAGTATTTACCCTGCACAGAAACAAAATAACCCACCCAAATCTAACTCTTTCTGCACATGTTATATCTGCCTCCCCTGCAGTGCACATGGTTTTGCCCAACTGCTACCAAAAATCCTCCTGCGATCAACTTGGAATTACCCCCCATACCCCATAATGACAACGTGAAAAATTATTATTATTTTTTTTGCAAATATATTAAAAATAAAAAAACTAAGAAATCACATGTACATAAGTATTCACAGCCTTTGCTCAATTCTTTGTTGATGCACCTTTGGCAGCAATTACAGCCTCAAGTATTTTTGAATATGATGCCACAAACTTGGCACACCTATCTTTGGGCAGTTTTGGCCATTCCTCTTTGCAGGACTTCTCATATCCATCAGGTTGGATGGGAAGCGTCGGCGCACAGCCATTTTCAGATCTCTCCAGAGATGTTCAATCGGATTCAAGTTTGGGCTCTGGCTGGGCCACTCAAGGACATTCACAGAGTTGTTCTGAAGCCACTCCTTTGATATATTGGCTGTGTGCTTAGGTTTGTTGTCCTGCTGAAAGATGAAGCATCGCCCCAGTCTGAGGTCAAGAGCACTCTGGAGCAGGTTTTCATCCAGGATGTCTCTGTACATTGCTGCATTCATCTTTCCCTCTATCCTGACTAGTCTCCCAGTTCCTGCCGCTGAAAAACATCCCCACAGCATGATGCTGCCACCACCATGCTTAACTGTAGAGATGGTATTGGCCTGGTGATGAGCGGTGCCTGGTTTCCTCCAAACATTCCTCGCAAGATTGAAACCACTCTTAAATCAATTTATACTGCAGCAAGTGTAGCCCAACGCTCTACCATAGTTTGCGGCTGGATTTCTAGAGCCATGGTGAAATGGTCTGAGGATATTCTGAAAGGGTTACTTACACTACCTCAAAATGAGATAGTTACATTACTACAACACATCCAAGATGCTGCGAACTTTATAAGTGAGGCTGTTAAGGAGCTTAGTATCATTAACGGCCGTACCACTGCTATTGCAGTATCGGCTCGTAGAGCCCTGTGGCTGCGACAGTGGTCAGCAGATGCTGATTTTAAAAAAGGTGTTGAGAATTTTCTTTTTACAGGATGCCTTGTTTGGGGAAAAGCTGAACAAGTGGATATCTCAGGCAACTGCAGGTAAATCTACATATCTGCCGTCTGCCCCACCACCTGCCAGGCATTCCTATCCTGGATACTCCCTGCAGTCCTTTCGGGTGGCCAGATTCAGAGGCAAAGCCAGAGGTGCCTCCAATGCTGCTAGAGGAACTTGCGGTAAGTCCCGTAAACCAGCAGCTGCTGGACCTGCGGATCAGGCCTCAGAATCCTCTTCCAGGAAGCCCTCCGCATGACTTGCCCCAGCAGCAAGGTGACTTTCAGGTAGGTGCTCGCCTTCAACACTTAGCCCACATATGGGCAGAGTCCTGTGGAGAGGGACTTCATATCCCAAGGATACCGGCTGGAATTCCAGGAACTCCCTCCTCTCAGATTCTTCAGGTCACACTTACCAGCTTCACAGGAAGCAAGGGTTTCATTACAGCAGGCAGTGCAAAAGCTGCTTTCTACAGGGGTTACTATTCCAGTGCCTCCTCAGCTGCACACAAAGGGGTTTTACTCAAGTCTCTTTGTGGTTCCGAAGCCGGACGGCTCTGTACGTCCGATCTTGAACCTCAAATCCCTGAACCCGTATCTTCGGGTGTTCAAATTCAAGATGGAATCTCTAAGAGCAGTGATAGCGAATCTGGAGGAGTAGTAGTTTCTGATGTCCTTGGCTATATTGGACGCTTACCTACATTTGGCCCCCTCACCAGGCGCTCCTCAGGTTCACGATTCTGGACCAGCATTACTAGTTCGAGGCCTTACCCTTTGGTCTCTCCACAGCCCCAAGGGTATCCACAAAGATCATGGCGCATGAGGGGTGTCCAAATAATTCCATACCTGGACGATCTTCTGATAAATGCCGTGTCCAGGGAACAGCTACTGTACAGTATCAACTTGACTACCCGTTAGTTTACGGATCACGGATGAATGCTCAGTTTCCAGAAATCTCGCATGGAACCGTCTCAGAGGATTCAGTCCTTAGGGGTGATCTTGGATATGGTGTCTCAGAAGGTTTACCTTCCTATGGACAAGGCCTTGACTATTCAGTCTATGGTCCGGTTGGTGCTAAAACCTCACGTGGTCTCAATTCATCTTTGCATCCGCTTGCTGGGCAAAATGGTGGCCTTCTACCAGGCAATATAATATGGCAGGTTCCATGCGCGACTGTTTCAACTGGATTTGTTGGACAAATGGTCGGGATCTCACCTGCACATGCATCAGCATATAACCCTGTCACGAAAGCAAGGATATCCCTGCTATGGCGGCTACAAGTTCCACATCTGATGGAGGGTCGGAGTTTCAACACCCAGTCATGGACGCTGTTGACAACAGATGCCAGCCGCCGGGGTTGGGGGGCTGTGACTCAAGGAGCACAGTTCCAGGGGACGTGGTTCTTTCAGGATTCTGCTCTTCCAATCAACGCTCTCATACAGGCCTCATCCCTCCTTTGGAATCAGGCCACCCAGGTGCAGTCGGACAACGCCATGGCTGTGGCGTACATCAACCAGCAGGGAGGAACCAGAAGCAGGGCCACAATGTGAGAGGTGTCAAGAATACGCCTCTGGGTGGAAGCCAACGCAAGGGCCATCTCAACCATTTACATTCCAAGAGTGGACAACTGGGAAGCGGACTTCCTAAGCAGGCACGACCTCCTTCCGGGGAAATGGGGCCTCCACCCTCAGGTGTTTCAACAACTTTTTCACCGGTGGGATTGTCCACAGATAAACCTGATGGCTTCTTGTCTCAACAAGAAGCTCCGTCGTTACTGCTTCAGAATGAGGGACCCGCAGGCGATTGCGGTAGACGCTCTGACGACGTCATGGAATTACTAGTTCGTTTCCTCCAATTCCTCTAATCCCAAGAGTTCTAAAAAGACTCAAAAAGGCAATTCTCATTGCCCCAGATAGGCCTGGTATGCGGACCTCCTGACCCTGTCGTTGGAGGAACCCTGGCCTCTGCCGCTTCTCAAGGACCTTCTTCAACAAGGACCATTCGTCTATTCAGACTTACAGTGGCTACGTTTAATGGCCTGGAGGTTGAGAGGGAAATTTTAACCAGGAAAGGTCTTCCATCCAAGGTGGTTTTCACTATGGTTCAGGCCCGTAAGGTAGTTACCTCCAAACATTACCACCGTATTTGGAAGAAGTATGTTTCTTGGTGCGAGGGTCAAAAATATTCTCCTGTGGAATTTCAACTGGGCTGATTTCTACTGTCCCTGCAAGCAGGAGTGGATAAGGGCCTACGATAAGGCTCCATCAAGGTTCAAATTTCGTCTCTCTCTATCTTCTTCCAGAAACAACTGGCAGTACTTCCTGAAGTACAGACCTTTCTTAAGGGGGTATTGCACATTCAGCCACCCTTTGTTCCTCCCACTGCTCCGTGGGACCTCAATGTGGTGTTGACCTTTCTCCAGTCGGATTGGTTTGTACCCTTGCATAAGGTTGACTTAAAATACCTGACGTGGAAGACAGTTATGTTACTGGCCTTGGCTTTAGCTCGGCGAGTGTCGGAATTGGGGGCCTTGTCTCTTGTAAGAGCCCATACTTGGTGTTTCATGAGGATAGGGCGGAGCTCAGAACTCGCCCACAGTTTTTACCGAAAGTGGTATCGGCTTTTCATGTCAATCAACCAATCGTGGTTCCTGTCTTAGCCGACACTTCAGTTGCTTCAAAGTCCCTGGATGTTGTGAGGGCTTTGAGGATTTACATAAAAAGGACTGCTCATCACAGGAAATCTGACTCACTTTTTGTCCTTTATGATGCTACGAAAATTGTTTGTCCATTGCTTGTTGGCTCAAATTGACTATCCAACAAGCCTATACTTCGGCTTCTCTGCCGCTGCTGAGTTCAGTTCAGGCCCACTCCACAAGGTCGGTGGGTTCTTCCTGGGTGGCTGCCCGGGGCGTCTCGGCCTTACAGTTGTGCAGTGCAGCAACTTGGTCTGGTGTGAACACCTTTGTTATGTTCTACAGGTTTGACACCTTGGCCAAAGATGACCTTCAGTTTGGTCAGGTGGTTTTGCAGGGGTCTCAGCACTCTCCCACCCGTTCTGGGAGCTTTGAGATATCCTCATGGTAATATACTATTCCCCAGTATCCACTAGAATGTTAGAGAAAATAGGAATTTAATACCCACTGGTAATTCCTTTTCTCGTAGTCCGTAGTGGATACTGGGCGCCTGCCTCAGTGCTTCGTTTTCCTGTTTACCTGGTTGTAAGTGTTCTTGGATGGGTTTGCTGTTGCTTCCCTGTTCCATGTTTGGTTAGCGTTGCTTTCCTTATATTGTTAGCGTTGTATTCCTCTGTTCTGGTTAGCTCTGCTATCTTATTGTTTGTGTGTTGGTTGGTTACCTCACCACTTTATGTGTTATATCCTTCTCTCAAAGTATGTCCGTCTCCTCGAGCACAGTTTCCTAAACTGAGTCTGCTAGGAGGAGCATAGAGGGGAGAAGCCAGCACACACTATTGATTTCTTCAAATGCCAGGCTCCAGTGGACCCGATCTATAACCCATGGTAATATACTATTGCCCTGTATCCACAACGGACTACGAGAAAAGGAATTACCGGTAGGTATTAAATTCTTATTTTTTCTGTACCCTTCCCCAGATTTGTGCCTCGAGACAATCCTGTCTCGGAGGTCTACAGACAATTCCTTTGACTTCATGCTTGGTTTGTGCTCAGGCATGCACTGTCAAGTGTGGGACCTTATATAGACCGGTGTGCGCCTTTCCAAATCATGTCCAATCAACTGAATTTACCACAGGCGTATTCCAATTAAGCTGTAGAAACATCTCAAGGATGATCAGTGGAAACAGGATGCACCTAAGCTCAATTTTGTGCTTTGTGGCAAAGGCTGTGACTAATTATGTACATGTGATTTCAAAAAAACTTTTTTCACGTTATCATTATGGACTATTGTTGAGGGAAAAATTATTTTATTCCAGTTTGGAATAAGGCTGTGGTGGATGTATTATATATGGCACCATATCTAGTATATATATATATATATATATATAAGTTGTAACACTGTAAGGGTACAAGGTGCCGTTTCCTGGGATAAATGGCAGCCTGCAGCAGCTAAGGAACCACACAAGTCCAGTTTCCGGTACAACTGGCCCCAGCCAGTTTTATTATACAGAAAATAAAACAAACAGCAAAAGAAAAATACCTTGCCTGTCCGGCACTAACTAAACACAAGATGTTCCTAACTATCACTAAACAAAAAAACACAGAGTTCTCCAGTACACTGTATAGCTCACTTGTATCAGGAAGCATGTTTCTCTCACAGAGATCCTGCAGTCTTCCCAGGCAGTCTGCACACCCTGATCAGGCCAGCAGCTCTATAACACTCTTACACAGCTGAAAGCCTGATTAGCCTTCTGTGAGGCCAAAGACCCGAACTGGGCCCAATGTCTGGAACTTGCCCCATCTCTCTTTCAGGGCCCTTACCCAGCTTTTCCAACAAACTGAAAAGGTTCTAACAAAACCAAACATATTCCTAGTAGTTTTCATTTTTCTAATACATGTAAGACAAGAACCTGGGACAAACATACCTGCCCTCAAACACTATCCCAGTGTTCTTGTCACATATCCCCCTCCCCTGTTTCGACCTAGGGTCCGGAACACTTGTAGCCCCCAAACAGAAGGTGCGGGACAATGCATCTGCGTTGGCCAACTGTGTACCCGGTCTATGTTCGACAGTAAACTTAAAATCCTGCAACGCTAGAAACCATCTAGTTACACGAGCATTCTTGCCTCTATTTACATACATCCATTTTAAAGGGGCATGATCCGTCACTAGTCTGAATTGTCTACCCAAGAGGTAATATCTCAAGGTATCTAGTGCCCACTTAATGGCCAAAGCCTCCTTTTCCACAATGGCATACCTTTTTTCATGCTCATTGAGTTTCCTACTCAAATAAATGATAGGGTCCCCATCTCTGGTTTGTGACAGCACAGCGTCTATCCCTACCTCTAAGGCATCTGTCTGTACCACAAATTCTTTTGAAAAATCTGGTATTATCAACACCGGTTGTGAACACAAAGCCACTTTTAACACTTGGAACGCTTTTTCTGCATCAGGGTTCCATTTCACCATATTTGACTGCTTCCCTTTGGTAAGGTCTGACAACGGCACCGCTGTGGTCGCAAAATTGGGAATAAACTGTCTATAGTACCCAGTTATTCCCAAAAAAGCCCTTACCTGTTTTTTATTCACTGGACGAGGCCAGTTTTGAATAGCATCAATTTTATTCAATTGGGGCCTAATCAGACCTCTGCCTATGGTGAATCCCAAGTATTTGACCTCCTCCATTGCGAGGCAGCACTTCTTTGGGTTAGCAGTTAACCCTGCCTCTATGATTGAGTCCAGTACTGCTTGTACTTTAACCAAATGGGACCCCCAGTCTGTACTGTGAATTACCACATCATCCAAATAGGCAGCTGCATATTTTCTATGGGGCCTCAAAATTTTATCCATCGCCCGTTGAAAGGTTGCTGGAGCCCCATGCAACCCAAAGCGTAACATCTTATACTGGTACAGCCCCTCCGGAACCGAAAAGGCTGTTTTTTCTTTTGCGCTATCAGATAAAGGTATTTGCCAGTAACCTTTGGTCAGGTCCAACATGGTGAGAAACCTGGCTGTTCCCAGCCTTTCTATAAGCTCATCCACACGGGGCATGGGGTATGCGTCAAACTTGGACACCTCATTTAACTTACGAAAGTCATTACAGAAGCGTATACTACTGTCGGGCTTCGGGGTGAGCACTTTGGGACTGGACCACTCACTGTTAGATTCCTCTATGACTCCAAGTTCTAACATGGTTTTAACTTCTTTAGAAACAGCTTCTCGCTGAGCAACAGGAATCCTATATGGCTTTAAATTAACCCTGACCAATGGTTCTGTGACAATGTCATGTTTTATTATGGTCGTTCGGCCAGGCAGCTCTGAAAATATCTCCCTATTTTGGATGAGAAATTCTTTAACCTGATTGTTCTGATCAGCTAATAATGTCTCTGACACCTTCACTGCGGGAAGCAACCAAGGTGAAGACACCGAAGGGCAAGGCTCCGCTGACAGAGACAACCTATCTCTCCAGGGTTTGATTAAGTTAACATGGTAGATTTGTTCGGGTTTTCTCTTTCCCGGCTGGTATACTTTGTAATTAACCTCATTCACTTTTTCCCTAATCTCAAATGGACCCTGCCATTTAGCCAGGAATTTGCTTTCCACAGTGGGTACCAAAACAAGAACTCTATCTCCAGGAGCAAATTCCCGTATCTTGGCACTCTGGTTATAGACCCTCTGTTGAGCACTTTGGGCCTGTTCCATGTGCTCTCTGACAACATATACCACGGCTGCAATCCTATCCTGCATTTGTGTTACATGTTCAATAACGCTTCTACAAGGAGTGGGCTGTCCTTCCCACGTCTCTTTGGCAATGTCCAACAGCCCTCTGGGGTGTCTACCATACAAAAAAATCAAACGGAGAAAACCCCGTAGAGGACTGAGGAACTTCTCTGATGGCCATTAACAAGTAGGGCAACAAACAATCCCAGTTTTTCCCATCTCTCTCAACAACCTTTTTTAACATACTTTTTAATGTTTTATTAAACCTTTCCACCAACCCGTCAGTTTGGGGATGATAGATGGACGTCCTGAGGTGAGTGACCTTAAATAATTTGCACAATTCTTTCATGATCCTTGACATAAATGGAGTACCTTGGTCAGTCAAAATTTCTTTTGGTATTCCCACTCTACTAAAAACCTGCACCAGCTCCCTAGCTATTGCCTTGGTTGTGATAGTGCGTAAAGGGACAGCCTCAGGATATCGAGTGGCATAGTCCATAATTACCAGGATATACTGATGGCCCCGAGCAGACTTTAACAAGGGCCCCACGAGATCCATGGCTATTCTGTCAAACGGGACCTCTATAATAGGCATGGGCTCCTGAAATGGGGTCTAGGGGCATGATACTGGCATTCAGGACAGGAAGAACAATATTCAGACACTTCTTTATAAACCCCTGGCCAAAAGAACCTTTGTAAAACTCTTTCAGTGTTTTTTTCTGCCCCTAAATGTCCTGCGGTAACGTGACTATGTGCTAAATCTAGTACCGTTCTCCGATAAGGCTGGGGAACTACCAGCTGTTCCACCACATCCTCACCCCTTTTGACAATGTGGTACAAGAGCTCATTACAGATGGCCATGTGGGGATACGTAACCCTGTCACCTGGTACCACAGGTTCCCCATTTTGACAATGTGGTACAAGAGCTCATTACAGATGGCCATGTGGGGATACGTAACCCTGTCACCTGGTACCACAGGTTCCCCATTAACAACCTTAACATTCTCTCTAGCCTTTATTAAGGTAGGATCCTTTAACTGTTCAGACGCAAACAGATCCTTCTTTACCTCCAGGTCAGGCACGCTTTCAGTTCTAACTACTATGTCTCTGTTCCCAGCAAGAGGGTCCTCACTGGACTCCCCATCTGTCACTTCCCCAGCCAAACTAGCAAAAGGCAAAGGGTCAGAAAGTTCAGAAGACACACGTACATCCATAAAATCACCGGTATTATCAACTGGCTCTTTACTTCTCACATCTGTTGATAACCGTGATTCCCACAGTTTCCAAAAATGAGGAAAATCCTTCCCTATTATGGCCTCATGCACCAAGGTGGGGACCAGTCCTACTTTAACAATTGCTGACCCACAACAAGTTTCTATATTCACTTCAGCAGTGACATAATGTTGGGTATCCCCATGTATGCAAGTTACCCCAATAGGTATTTGCTGGACCTTTAAGGGGTTCACTAACCCAGCTTTCACGAGGGTAACTAAACTTCCTGAATCTAGCAAGGCCTCTACCCGGTTACCCTCTAAGAACACATCACACATTTGTTTTTCCAGCTCAGGTGAAGGTACCACAGTACAGGCTAACCTAGCAAAGAAAGACATTCTGCGACATTCAAAGGCAGCATCACATTGCATGGGTTCTTGCGTGACTGGGCAATTGGCAATAACATGACCTGGCATACCACACCTAAAACATTTAATCACACGATTATCAACCCGTTTGGGCAGCATAGACCGTTCTAGCCCCATTGGCCAGTCTCCAGGGCCAGTATTTACAGTCTCTCCAGCCTTGCGTTCTCTTAACCGCCCAGCAACGTTTTCCCACGGAACAGTCTTACCAGTCTTTACTGAAGGGCGCTGTCGAGGATCTATGGGTTGCTGGGTGGTCATCAGTAGTTCCTCTGCAGCCAAATACCTCTCTACCATGTCCACTAATTGGTCAGCAGTACCTGGGTTCCCATGGCTCACCCACTTGCGCAGGACCATGGGCAAAGATCTCAAGTAGCGATCCATGACGGCTCTTTCAACCATCTGGGGACCAGTTAATGTCTCTGGCTGTAACCATTTTTTGTTAGCTGAATAAGGTCGTGCATCTGGGAGCGAGGAGGCTTCTCCATGGCGTACACCCAACGGTGCACCCGTTGTGCTCGTACTGACAGCGTGACTCCCAGGCGGGTCAGGATCTCAGTCTTTAGTTAATCATAGTCCCGAGCCTCAGCAGGGCTTAAATCAAAGTACGCTTTTTGGGGCTCACCTGACAGAAAAGGTGCCAGCAGACTGGCCCACTGTGCTTTCGGCCAGTTCTCACGCTCGGCAGTCCTTTCAAACGTGGTCAAGTAGGCCTCCACATCATCAGCCTCTGTCATTTTCTGCAGGAAGTATCTGGCCCGTATAGAACTAGAGCTGGTCGGAGCACTGACGGCCATATCTCCAATCCGGGCTGCAAGGCTCTGCATCACTTCTGTTAAGGCCTCTCGCTGTAGTCTCCAATTTTCCTCCATTGCCACCTGCTGCTGTCTGTTGGCCTCCTGCTGAGCCGCTGTAGCTTGCAGCAAGGCTTTGAGCAGTTCCTCCATGTCGACAGACTTTTCAGGCGGCTTTGTAGCTGCTTTCACCCAGGACATATATCAAATCCTCAGGGCGAGTCTCAGTAACTTCACACTGGGCTGTATCTGCATAAACCACCGTTTTCTGCAGGCCTCACAAAGCTGCTGCTTTCACTTATGCGCAGAACGGAGTGCTCGCATTCTCCACCAAGTTGTAACACTGTAAGGGTACAAGGTGCCGTTTCCTGGGATAAATGGCAGCCTGCAGCAGCTGAGGAACCACACAAGTCCAGTTTCCGGTACAACTAGCCCCAGCCAGTTTTATTATACAGAAAATAAAACAAACAGCAAAAGAAAAATACCTTGCCTGTCCGGCACTAACTAAACACAAGATTTTCCTAACTATCACTAAACAAAAAAACACAGAGTTCTCCAGTACACTGTATAGCTCACTTGTATCAGGAAGCGTATTTCTCTCACAGAGATCCTGCAGTCTTCCCAGGCAGTCTGCACACCCTAATCAGGCCAGCAGCTCTATAGCACTCTTACACAGCTGAAAGCCTGATTAGCCTTCTGTGAGGCCAAAGACCCGAACTGGGCCCAATGTCTGGAACTTGCCCCATCTCTCTTTCAGGGCCCTTACCCAGCTTTTCCAACAAACTGAAAAGGTTCTAACAAAACCAAACATATTCCTAGTAGTTTTCATTTTTCTAATACATGTAAGACAAGAACCTGGGACAAACATACCTGCCCTCAAACACTATCCCAGTGTTCTTGTCACAATATATATATATAAAATTACAGGTTGAGTATCCCTTATCCAAAATGCTTGGGACCAGTAGTATTTTGGATATCGGATTTTTCCGTATTTTGGAATAATTGCATACCATAATGAGATAACATGGCGATGGCACCTAAGTCTAATCACAGAATGCACTTATGATTCATATACACCTTATACACACAGCCTGAAGGTGATTTTAGCCAATATTTTTAATAACTTTGTGCATTAAACAAAGTGTGTGTACATTCACACAATTCATTTATGTTTCATATACACCATGGGGGTCATTCCGAGTTGTTCGCTCTGTAAATTTCTTCGCATCGCAGCGATTTTCTGCTTAATGCGCATGCGCAATGTTCGCACTGCGACTGCGCCAAGTAAAATTGCTATGCAGTTAGGAATTTTACTCACGGTTTTTTCTTCGTTCTGGTGATCGTAATGTGATTGACAGGAAGTGGGTGTTTCTGGGCGGAAACTGGCCGTTTTATGGGTGTGTGTGAAGAAACGCTACCGTTTCTGGGAAAAACGCGGGAGTGGCTGGAGAAACGGAGGAGTGTCTGGGCGAACGCTGGGTGTGTTTGTGACGTCAAACCAGGAACGACAAGCACTGAACTGATCGCAGATGCCGAGTAAGTCTGGAGCTACTCAGAAACTGCTAAGAGAGGTCTAATCGCAATATTGCGAATACGTCGTTCGCAATTTTAAGAAGCTAAGATTCACTCCCAGTAGGCGGCGACTTAGCGTGAGCAAATCTGCTAAAAGCAGCTTGCGAGCGAACAACTCGGAATGACCCCCCATATACACACACAGCCTGAATGTAATTGAATACAATATTTTTAATAACTTTGTGTATTAAACAAAGATTGTGTACAATGAGCTATCAGAAAACAAAGGGTTCACAATCTCACTCTCGCTCAAAGAATTCCGTATTTCTGAATATTTGAATATGGGATACTCAACCTGTATATATATATATATATATAAATATTACATAATATGCTTTATTCAGTTTATGATGACTCAATTTAACAAAAGAGCTGTGCTTTCCAAATCTATTCAATTAGCTACTTATGTGATTTGATTATTATAAAAAAAATGTAAACTAATATTTTTGAATCTGCTATTTTAGCTGTTAATTATAAGTTTCTTGTTATAATGTGTAAGGGTTTATGTGCTTAACATGCTTAACATTTTTGTTTTGTGTTCTTTGCGCTTATTAATAACCTGTAAACTTTTATATGTCTGACACACTGATGTTCTCGAGTCTCATAAAGGGCTCACCTTTGAAAGCTGTAGCTGAAATTTGGGTTAACATGATGAACTCTATGCTGGTGAGGAGCAACCTGTTTTTTTTTTTTTTTGTCACATTTATATTTATGTGAAATTTGAAATGTAACACCACATTGTCTAATGCTGGATGTATATGCCGTTCCCATGTTATCTATAGTGAATGTATCTCTTTCACCTGTGTAGAAGACTAGAAGTGCCCTGGAATGCAATGCCAACTTGTCCACTTGCTCTGGGTAGTATTTGGGACTTTTACTGTACTGGTATCATATTCACTTATTGTGAGTGTACCGATTAATGTTTAAATTTTAGATAAATGTAAACGTTATGGCAGAGATTATCTGAGGGCAGTTTGCAATTTTTGTAACTATAGTCTCTAGACAGTTATATTCCTACTAGGCGATTCATCGCGCCCTACGGGCGCTCTTCACACCGTCGTTAGGGGCTTCGCCCCGTTAACCTCTGCACGGCTTTGCCGCGGGTGGGGGAGGGGGCAGTTAGCCGGGGTGGTGCGGTTGGGGGTGGGTGGGTGTGAGGGTGCTATGGTTGCAGGGGCGGGTGGGGGAGGGGGTGGAGTGCCACGAGTGGTGGGTGGATGCGGTGGGTGCCGCGGGTGTTGGTGCTGCGGGTGGGGGAGAGGGTGGGAGTGCCGCGGGTGGGGTGCGAATGCGGTTGGTTGCCGCGGGTGTTGGTGCTACGGGTTGGGGGAGGGGGCGGGAGTTCCGCGGGTGGGTGGTGCGGGTGTTTGTGCTCTGGGTGGGGGAGGGGACGGGAGTGCCGCGGGTGGTGCGCGTGTTGGTGCAGCGGGTGGGGGAGGGGGGGGAGTGCCACGGGTGGTGGGTGGATGCGGTGGGTGCCGCGGGTGTTGGTGCTGCGGGTGGGGGAGGGGGTGGAGTGCCACGGGTGGTGGGTGGATGCGGTGGGTGCTGCGGGTAGGTGGCGCTGGTGTTGGTGCTGCGGGTGGGGGAGAGGGTGGGAGTGCAGCGGGTGGGGGGCGAATGCGGTTGGTTACCGCGGGTGTTGGTGCTACGGGTTGGGTGCGGGAGTTCCGCGGGTGGGTGGCGCTGGTGTTTGTGCTCTGGGTGGGGGAGGGGACGGGAGTGCCGCGGGTGTTGGTGCAGCGGGTGGGGGAGGGGGGGGTGCCACGGGTGGTGGGTGGATGCGGTGGGTGCCGCGGGTGTTGGTGCTGCGGGTGGGGGAGGGGGTGGAGTGCCACGGGTGGTGGGTGGATGCGGTGGGTGCCGCGGGTAGGTGGCGCGGGTGTTGGTGCTGCGGGTGGGGGAGAGGGTGGGAGTGCCGCGGGTGGGGGGCGAATGCAGTTGGTTACCGTGGGTGTTGGTGCTGTGGGTGGGGGAGGGGGCAGAGTGCCACGGGTGGTGCGGGTGTTGGTGCTGTGGGTGGGGGAGGGGGTGGAGTGCCACGGGTGGTGGGTGGATGCGGTGGGTGCCGCGGGTAGGTGGCGCGGGTGTTGGTGCTGCGGGTGGGGGAGAGGGTGGGTATGGGGGAGGGGCAGGGTTGCAGCGGGTGGGAGAGGGGCGGGGGGTGCTGCAGGTGTGGGAGCTACGGGTGGGAGTGCCGCGGGTGGGAGCGGATGTGGGGGATGCGTTGGGTGCCGCTGGGGGGGCAGTGGGTGTTGGTGCTGTGGGTGGGGGAGGGGGCAGAGTGCCATGGGTGGTGCGGGTGTTGGTGCTGTGGGTGGGGGAGTGCCACGGGTGGTGGGTGGATGCGGGGGGTGCCGCGGGTGTTGGTGCTGCGGGTGGGGGAGAGGGTGGGAGTGCCGCGGGTGGGGGGCGAATGCGGTTGGTTGCCGCGGGTGTTGGTGCTACGGGTTGGGGGAGGGGCGGGAGTTCCGTGGGTGGGTGGCGCGGGTGTTTGTGCTCTGGGTGGGGGAGGGGACGGGAGTGCCGCGGGTGGTGCGGGTGTTGGTGCTGCGGGTGGGGGAGGGGGGGAGTGCCACGGGTGGTGGGTGGATGCGGTGGGTGCCGCGGGTGATGGTGCTGCGGGTGGGGGAGAGGGTGGGAGTGCCGCGGGTGGGGGGCGAATGCGGTTGGTTACCGCGGGTGTTGGTGCTACGGGTTGGGGGCGGGAGTTCCGCGGGTGGGTGGCGCGGGTGTTTGTGCTCTGGGTGGGGGAGGGGACGGGAGTGCCGCGGGTGTTGGTGCAGCGGGTGGGGGAGGGGGTGTGTGCCACGGGTGGTGGGTGGATGCGGTGGGTGCCGCGGGTGTTGGTGCTGCGGGTGGGGGAGGGGGTGGAGTGCCACGAGTGGTGGGTGGATGCGGTGGGTGCCGCGGGTAGGTGGCGCGGGTGTTGGTGCTGCGGGTGGGGGAGAGGGTGGGAGTGCCGCGGGTGGGGTGCGAATGCGGTTGGTTGCCGCGGGTGTTGGTGCTACGGGTTGGGGGAGGGGCGGGAGTTCCGCGGGTGGGTGGCGCGGGTGTTTGTGCTCTGGGTGGGGGAGGAGAAGGGAGTGCCGCGGGTGGTGCGCGTGTTGGTGCAGCGGGTGGGGGAGGGGGGGGGTGCCACGGGTGGTGGGTGGATGCGGTGGGTGCCGCGGGTGTTGGTACTGCGGGTGGGGGTGGAGTGCCACGGGTGGTGGGTGGATGCGGTGGGTGCTGCGGGAAGGTGGCGCGGGTGTTGGTGCTGCGGGTGGGGGAGAGGGTGGGAGTGCAGCGGGTGGGGGGCGAATGCGGTTGGTTACCGCGGGTGTTGGTGCTACGGGTGGGGGAGGGGGCGGGAGTTCTGCGGGTGGGTGGCGCGGGTGTTTGTGCTCTGGGTGGGGGAGGGGACGGGAGTGCCGCGGGTGGTGTGGGTGTTGGTGCAGCGGGTGGGGGAGGGGGGGAGTGCCACGGGTGGTGGGTGGATGCGGTGGGTGCCGCGGGTGTTGGTGCTGCGGGTGGGGGAGGGGGGGAGTGCCACGGGTGGTGGGTGGATGCGGTGGGTGCCGCGGGTGTTGGTGCTGCGGGTGGGGGAGAGGGTGGGAGTGCCGCGGGTGGGGTGCGAATGCGGTTGGTTGCCGCGGGTGTTGGTGCTACGGGTTGGGGGAGGGGCGGGAGTTCCGCGGGTGGGTGGCGCGGGTGTTTGTGCTCTGGGTGGGGGAGGGGATGGGAGTGCCGCGGGTGGTGTGCGTGTTGGTGCAGCGGGTGGGGGAGGGAGGGGAGTGCCACGGGCGGTGGGTGGATGCGGTGGGTGCCGCGGGTATTGGTGCTGCGGGTGGGGGAGGGGGTGGATGCGGTGGGTGCTGCGGGTAGGTGGCGCGGGTGTTGGTGCTGCGGGTGGGCGAGAGGGTGGGAGTGCAGCGGGTGGGGGGCGAATGCGGTTGGATACCGCGGGTGTTGGTGCTACGGGTGGGGGAGGGGGCGGGAGTTCCACGGGTGGGTTGCGTGGGTGTTTGTGCTCTGGGTGGGGGAGGGGACGGGAGTGCCGCAGGTGGTGGGTGGAGACGGTGGGTGTTTGTGCTACGGGTGGGGGAGGGGGCAGGAGCAGTGGCCCACAACGTGGGTGCGGGGAGTGCGGCCCGCACCCGGGTGTTACCCTCTGAGGGGTGACACCAAAGTGCCGGCTCCTGTCACAGCGCAGAAGCCAGCACTGCAGATTCAGCAGTGTCCCCCGAACCACAACGTGCCGAAAACGGGTTCGGGACGCGAAGCCACGCCCCTTCCGCGAAGCCACGCCCCCTTTTAGCCCACGACCGCAGCGGGTGTTAGAAAAGTGAAGACTCTGGGCTGGAGTGCTGCGGATGTTGGTGCTGCGGGAGGGGGAGGGGACGGGAGTGCCGCGGGAGGGGGGCAGATGCGGGTGGTTACCGCGGGCGGGTGGTTACCGCGGGCGGGCGGTGGGGCGGGGCGAGTCACTGTTCAGCATGTCTCCCTGACTCAGTGGCAGCCGCAAGACTGTGAGGCGGGTAATGTGAGTTCCGCTCACAGTCAGCGGCTGCGGTGTCACCACTCACCAGGGGCAGTACGGGGAGAAGGGAGACAGGGGACTGGGCGGAGATCGGGAGGGGACTGGGCGGAGAGAGGGAGGGGACTGTTCCTAACCAGATCTGTGCCTGTGACTCCGCCCAGCGTTACGGCCAGCACAGAGTCACAGACTTGGGCAAATATATAGGAGATGCTAGAATTAATTTTGTAATAATTGCAGAGTACAACCCCTATTGTCTCCCATATAGTGAAGATGGGATGTAGTTATGTGACGGTCACTATATCAACGCCGGAATCCCGATCGCTGGACAGCCTGACAGTCGGCATGCCAACTAACAGGAACTATACCCACTCATGGGTGTCCACAACACCCATAGGGTGGAAATAGAACCTGCGACAAGCGCAGCGAGCCACCGAGCCTGCTGCAATGAAAGTGGAGCGAGCCCACAAGGGGCTTCGTTGCACTCCCCCCCCCCCCCCCACCCCCCCGCCAGCATTCTGGAGACTGGGATCCTGCGGTCGTATGGTGACCTCCGGGATCCCAAACGCTGGTCTCCTAATACCAACCCCATTTTCTTTTATTGCCAGACATATTGTTACAACCCGTTGCTGTCAGGAGTTACCTTTTCTTCTTACCCTGTTCGCCTGATTTCTCTGCTGAGTAGCCAATCCTTTACTGAAAACTAGCTGGATGAGAAGATGGACTAAAGTTTGAAGAAATCAGAGAAGGGTTTTGGAGGAGGAAGAATTTTTTATTGGTTGAAGATAAAGTTGTAGTTCTTTAAATAGTCTCAAAAGCAGAATCAAATACAATCTAACGACAATCAGTGTACATACTGAATTACACTAATAATCACTGCACTTAACAAAGAAAAATTATTATTCTGGAACTAGCCGAAGGCTGTTATCTTTCAGTCTGCATCAAATTCCTGCAAAAGAGTTATGGCCCATACATGAATTTTAGCTCAAAGTAGCTCACTTTTGGCATTTTGAGCTACTTTGAGCTCAAACTCGTCCTGTGTGTATGGGCTAGTGACAGGGCCGGATTAAGGGAGGGGTGAAAGGGGCGGTCGTCCTGGGGCCCCCACACCCAGGAGCGTAGTAGTCTCCCCCCTACCGGCGGCTCAGCTCAGCTGTTCATTAACAGCGCAGCCGAGAAGGTGTTCCTTGCACAGCATTGCATAGTCTTGCGGGATTTCAATGCAGCTATTAAATGCTGTGCAATGAACACCTCCTCGGTGGCGCTGTTAATGAACAGCTAAGATGCCAGGAGGGGGGAGACTACTACGCTCCTGGGTGTGGGGGCACTGACTCCGGCATCCGCTGTACCGCCGGACGTACAGGTAGCGTGCGCGGATGTGTGTGTGTGTGTGTGTGTGTACGTCTGTGTGTTGTGTGCAGCATGGATGTATGTGTGTGTGTGTTGTGTGCAGCATAGGTGTGTCTGTGTTGTGTGCAGCATGGGTGTGTGTGTGCGTGTGTGTTGTGTGCAGCATTGGTGTATGTGTGTGTGTAAGGGGGAGGGCTCAGGGGTCTGTCATCTACTGTAGTGGGGGCCCCCACAACTTCATTGCCCGGGGGGCCCCCACCATGTTTAATCCGGCCCTGGGTAGCGATGAGCGGTGAGTGCTGATGTGCGCTCCGGCATCATCGCTAGCCGCCTCCATTCGTCGGGCTGTTTGTACAGCCTAGTGAATCACTTTCCACAGACTCCTACTGTGGAAAGTGCTTCACCCCATCCCCCCTGTGACTATCACTGGGCACAGGAAAATAGCTCAGTGTGTATGCGCTATTTTTTCCTGCCAGCGATGTCCACGATTATCGCTGTGCATACACGCTGGGCAAAAACACCCAGATGTGTATGCACCTTTAGTCTTTGCTATGACTTTCCATAACTATGAAACACTTTCATAAGAGCAATGGCTAATATTCAATATTACTATAAATGACCTGTCACCAGGGACTATAATAAACAATTACTTCAAAGTATTATTCAAGCCTGAACATACAACTATATTAAGTAAGAAAGTATACAAGCAATTAACCATAGACTATACAGTTTACAGTAACAACAAGTGCTGCAGTAACGTCCCCTTTATAAGACTGTTAGGGCCTGCATGCACACTAATTTGAATGATTAGTTCAATAAGTCCTAAGTTTGTGCACGTTTAGATCAAAACTAAAGAGAGCTCTCACAATTCGTTACCCGGGTTAAAAAGGAAAAAAGAAGCTCTGGTCCTTAACGGTATCCTTTGGTTATATATATATAGGGGTGTATTCAATTAGAGTCGGAACTGCCATCTTGTCGGAAAGATGGCAGTTTCCGACTGGAATAGGTTGACAGGAGTTCCGAACTATTCAATGCGGGCTCAGTTTTTCCGACAAGTCGGGAAATCAGACTTGTCGGGAAGCTGTCGGAAAGCACATGGATCGGCGGAATAGCTGCTGCTGTTCGACAGGTTTTGGCCCCCTTTTCGACAATCTCAATCAGACTTTAAAAAAAGTCGGATTGAGATGAGGGAGCTGAGAGGAGGAGACGTGGGAGAGCAGGAACCCAGCAGCTGCAGCAGCGGATCAGTAGGATGGGGCACCGCCGCCGCTCACAACAGCGTCCACCCGGCTCCAGCAAGTCTCGCCACCGCCACGTTGGAGAGCAGGAACCCAGCGGCTGCAGCAGCGGATCAGGAGGAGAGGCCATTCTCCCCTCTCATTCACGGCCCAACTCTTTTTTTTCGTTATCAGCGCCGGAAGTGTGGAACCTAGCATCATGTGACTATGCGGCTAAACTGTAGTGTAGCTGAAGGCATGGGTGGTCATTCCGAGTTGATCGCTCGTTATTTTTTTTCCGCAATGGAGCGATTAGTCGCTAATGCGCATGCGCAATGTCCGTAGTGCGACTGCGCCAAGTAAATTTGCTATTAAGTTAGGTATTTTACTCACGGCATTACGAGGTTTTTTCTTCGTTCTGGTGATCGTAGTTTGATTGACAGGAAGTGGGTGTTTCTGGGCGGAAACTGGCCGTTTTATGGGTGTGTGCGAAAAAACGCTGCCGTTTCTGGGAAAAACGCGGGAGTGGCTGGAGAAACGGGGGAGTGTCTGGGTGAACGCTGGGTGTGTTTGTGACGTCAAACCAGGAACGAAACTGACTGAACTGATCGCAATGGCAGAGTAAGTCTCGAGCTACTCAGAAACTGCTAAGAACTGTCTATTCGCAAATCTGCTAATCTTTCGTTCGCAAATCTACTATGCTAAGATTCACTCCCAGTAGGCGGCGGCTTAGCTTGTGCAAAGCTGCTAAAAGCAGCTTGCGAGCAAACAACTCGGTATGAGGGCCATGGAGCATAATTCCTTGTGTGGCAGCCAGGCAGGTGTGTGTTTCTTTAGTTTTCATTTATTTTACAATTTTCTAATTGCAACTTTCATCCTGCAAACCCGGACCTTGGAGGGGCAGGGCCTAAAGAAAGAGTGCAGGGTTTTGGGAGGCGGTGGGTGGGGTTGTCACGGTAAGGTGTGCAAACAGTAAAAGGCCCCAGATGGTGACTGTGCAGTGACATATAACAGAGCACAGCATAGAGTGACCCAACTAAGGCAGCCAGGCCTGGCATCATGTGCTGTCACCCAGGGTGAATCTGCTGCTTCTGGCTGCATGGTGAATAGTGCACGCATCTGTCTCCATGGGCCTTGTGTATCCTTGTACAAGGGAAACTCCTGAGTTTTTGTTGGAGTTGGGTACAATTGTCAGACAGTTTTCATATTGACAATCATTATATTGACATGTATGATATGTCACCATTAAGAACTGTCACAAACAGTCCCTTGTGGTCTTTTGGATCACAGTGCAGCAGCGATGTCTCAGCAGTGTTCTGGTATTTTCCCCACTATCCCTAATCCCTAACTCTCCCCCTAGTGCATAACCTTAACCTCCCCCCTCCCTGCAGCCTAACCCTAGCCATCCCCCTAGTGCCTAAAACGTCCCCCTTCCACAGCTTAACCCTAAACTTACCCCTAGTGCCTACTATATTGGTGTAACATATATAAGGAGCACTACTGTGTGGCATAATGTGTATAAGGGGCACTACTGTGTGGTGTAATGTGTATAAGGGGTACTACTGTGTGGCATAACATGTATAAGGAGCTCTACTGTGTGTTGTAACGTATATAAGGAGCACTACTGTGTGTTGTAACATATATAAGGAGCACTACTGTGTGGCGTAACTTGTATAAGGAGCACTACTGTATGCATACCGTGTATAAGGAGCACTACTGTGTGTTGTAACGTGTATAAGGAGCACTATTGTGTGTTGTAACATGTATAAGGAGCACTACTGTGTGTTGTAACGTGTATAAGGAGCACTATTGTGTGTTGTAACGTATATAAGGAGCACTACTGTGTGTTGTAACATATATAAGGAGCACTACTGTGTGGCGTAACTTGTATAAGGAGCACTACTGTATGCATACCGTGTATAAGGAGCACTACTGTGTGTTGTAACGTGTATAAGGAGCACTATTGTGTGTTGTAACTTGTATAAGGAGCACTACTGGGTGCCGGAACTTGTATAAGGAGCATTTTTGTGTGTTGTAACGTGTATAAGATGCTCTACTGTGTATTGTAATGTGTATAAGGAGCTCTACTGTGCGGCGTAATGTGTCTGTATCAGACCCGCACTGTAACCTGCACTCTATCCAACCTGTACTGTATCCTGCACTGTATCCGACCCGCAGTGTGTCTTGCACTGTACCCGACCCACAGTGTGTGTTCAGCACTTTAACCTGCACTGCAATCGACCCACACTGTAATCTGCACTGTATCCTGCACTGTATCCGACCCGCAGTGTGTCTTGCACTGTATCTGACCCGCAGTGTGTCTTGCACTGTATCCGACCCGCAGTGTGTCTTGCACTGTATCTGACCCGCAGTGTGTCTTGCACTGTATCCGACCCGCAGTGTGTCTTGCACTGTATCTGACCCGCAGTGTGTCCCACACTGTTACCTGCACTGTATCCGACTGCACAGTGGGGGTAATTCAGACCTGATCGCAAGGACTGTGTTTTCGCACAGCGGGCGATCAGGTCTAAACTGTACATGTGTAGGCACAGCAATGCGCAGGCGCGTCACGTGGGTGCAAAGCGGATCGCCGCTCACTGATGGGTTTGTGCAAAGAATCCATTCGCACAGGCGAACACAAGGAGATTGACAGGAAGAGGGCGTTTGTGGGTGTACACTGACCGTTTTCAGGTAGTGATCGGAAAAACGCGGGCGTGTCCAAGCGTTTGCAGGGTGGGTTCCTGATGTCAATTCCGGTCCCGGACAGGCTGATGTGATCTCGGTGGCTGAGTAAGTCCTGGGCTGTGAAGAGACTGCATAAGATCTGTGTGTACAGCTCAGCTACACATGCGTTTGCACACTTGCACAGCTAAAATACACTCCCCCTGTAGGCGGCGACTATCTGATCGCAGCAGTGCAAAAATCACTTGCTAGCGATCAGGTCTGAATTAGGCCTAGTGTTTCCTGCACTGTATCTGACCCACACTGTATCTGGCTTACACTGTATCTGACCCGCAGTGTATGTCCCTCACTGCAGCCCGCACTGTAACCCCACTCAAAGGGCGGGATGTAATGCCGCCAGATTTCAGCCAACGTGTGGGTTTCCAGTCGAACTCTGAATTTTTTTTTAAAGGGGCAATAACTTACAAGTCATGATTTTGCCTTGTAATTGATTGCCTCTTTCAGCAAAAAGTCCTAATTCTAATATTTTCCTGTGCATTTAAATGTTGCTACCACATGATGGCAGCACTAGGACTAATGTTGGCATAAACCCCATGAAAGTGAGCTGTAATATAAGATTTTTCATACATATATATGAATACTGTAAACCAGAGGTTCTCAAACGCGGTCCTCAAGGCACCCCAACAGTCCATGGCTCAGCACAGATGGTTAAATCAAATTGACTGAGGGGCTAATTAAGCCACCTGTGCAGGGCCGGTACAAGGTTTCTCTGCACCCTAGGCAAAGCTTCAACCTAGCGCCCCCTAACCTGCAAACCTCCCCAACCACCACCACCTCCCGGGGGGGAGATGAAGGTGGCCACTAGGTGGGCTGTGGTGAATTGCATCTTTATTCATATACAAAGAAAAGGTACAACAACACTCAAGGACTTTTAAAGAGATAAAGTATATTGTAAACAAGTGACAAAATTTGACAGCCTAACCCTAACCCTCACCGGCATACTAACATTCAGAATGCCGGCTATACAAATGCCGGCTGTGGGTATTCTGGTGTCGGCATACTGACAGGTGTCTGAATTTTGGTGCCAGTATTCTAAACGCCAACATCCCATCCACCAAGGTGCCAACTACATCTTTTTAATTGCATACATACTTATATACGCACAGACATGCATATATTTGTATGTTCCTTATTGTGTTCCATCCCCCCATCTGTAAGTTCATTACTTACCCGTATACAGAGACATCCTTCAGTTTTTTGCTAGATGAATTCAGTGGTGCCCTCCAGTGACTGGCGCCCCTAGGCAGCCGCCTAAAGCTGCCTAATGGTAGAGCCGGCCCTGCACCTGTGGCCAAGCATGAATAACCTTAAAACAATGACCGTTGGGGTGCCTTGAGGACTGCGTTTGAGAACCTGCTGTAAAGTATAAGTTTGTATCACTTTAAAGTAAATATCATATCCTATCTGATTTCTCAGCATAGCTACCATGGATAGCTGGGAATCATGCTTGTTGCCCGGAGCGTACAATGGGGGTAATTCAGACCTGCTCACTCCATAGGTTTTTTTTTTGTAGTCCTGCGTTCGCATAGTCGCCGCAATGCTTTGCAAGTGTGCGAACGCATGTGTAGCAGAGCTGTACAAACAGATCTTGTGCAGTCTCTGAGTAGCCCAGGACTTACTCAGCCACTGTGAACACTCCAGCCTGTCCGGGTCCGGAATTGACATCAGGAACCCTCCCTGCAAATGTTTGAACACCCTGCATTTATCCAAACACTCCCAGAAAACGGTCAGTTGCCACCCACAAACTCCCTCTTCCTGTCAATCTCCTTGCGAACACCCGTGCGAACGGATCCTTCGCACAAACCCATCGCTGAGCGGCGATCTGCTTTGTACCCGTTCGACGCACCTGCGCATTGCGGTGCATACGCATGCGCAGTTTACACCTGATCACCCGCTGTACGAAAACGCAGCCTTGCGATCAGGTCTGAATTACCCCCACAGCTAACTTTTAATTCCCCACGTATCTTGTCTGCCGCTCTGAATCTGAATCTTGCTGGACTGAAGCAATAACTATAATACAGCTTGTAACTGCTTATGGCAAATAGTGATTTTTTTTTTTTTTTTTTAGACGTAATTCTATACAATTACCACTGGAGAGGACAATATTTCATTGATCTCACCCTGCACATGTCACAATACTCAGCAGGCTCACAGTTCAAAGCAGTTGGGTGCCCACATTCAGGCTGATTAAAGTTAAACATCTATAATTGATTAAAATGTATGCTTTGTATTGGAGATAGAACAATTTAAAACTTTATTGGGAACCTGGTCTTTTCTGCTGCTGTGTGCTCATACAACAAGCCATTAAATGCGGGGAATTCTCCATTCTGATGATGCATAATACATACTGATGCAGCTAGGAAGACGCAAATTTCCTTCTAGAGCAGGAAATAAAATAATGAAGTGAATAGCTTAGGTCACTGGCTGCCTCCTCGTCTGACCCTCATCCTGACCCTGTAATTATATTCGGCAGGTGATAATTCCTTTTCTGTCCCGCTATATTGCCATTGTTACATAGAAGTTGTTGCCTAGGTGAGAATGCCCCATTAAAGCTCCATTACCCTCAGTCACAAGTGTAGATGTGATAGCAATGCGTACCACTTTGCCCAGTGACATGCGGTGGGGTGAGGCAGGTGAGGCAGAGCCTTTCCTGTCATACTAATGTTTGTGCCAGAGTTTTGGCTATATAAAGTATATGAAAAATACAAATAATATGCTAGAAATATCTTCTTTGTATTATTTTTATCATTTTTATAGTCAAAACAAAGTCTTTGGCAACTGAGGCAGTTGCCCCCTCAGGTTCTGTGGCTGTTTAAACCCAGGTGAAATGGAGTCTTGAAGTCAGCCAGCCACAGAATCTATGTAATTAATATGTGTCCAGAATTAAAGGGATGAGGTGGCAGCCCTAGGCAGTACGTATCTTTTTTGCATCTCTGATCAAAACTCACTAGATTTCCAGGAGTTTTATACTGCTGCACCTGTGTATAATGCCCACATGCACCCTTGGGCTCATATATTGTGTGTAAATCTGGCACTGGTACTAGCCAGTACCTCCTGAGCCATTCACCTCACCACACGTCCCTGCTCTGCACCACCTGTACTTGCGTGCGCTTGGTCCAGTGCGACAACATGCAAGATACTGGTGTTCCAAACCTAGTGGTTATCTCTTAGCTCTGGCACCAATGAATGAAATAGCTAGTTTTGTACATTTGCATGTATAGCAGAGTGTTGCTTATGTGGGCGGGGTTACTCTGTCTGTTTCTGGGTAGTCTAGGCAGAGGGCTGCAGCGCAGCTGGTTGCCACAGACTCATCTAATGCTTGTATAAGATGTGTGACAGGCTGCTGCACTATCACGGCGGCTGCAGGCCTTCCTCCTCAGAGAGACAAGCGGTGGTGACGTAATAATACAGAAATTATTTCAGCCCCTGCAGAGAGACGACTATTAACGTCCGTGAGTCACAGCTTTGAAGATACAGCAGAGGGAAATGAGAGAGAGGGAGGAAGAGAGGAAAATAGGTAGAGACAAAGGATAGAATAACAGAATACTGATATATGACAGGAAAGACAAACAGAAGTGACAGAGATTTGGAGTTTACTAACACATGAACAGCAACACTGAATTCATAGAAATAACCTGGCAACAGGTATAGACAATATAAATATCTATCTTATCTATCGTACGTTGCTGTTGTTGCTCAGTAAGATATACTAGTTGATGAAAACACACAGTAACTTTTCAGGGCTTGGTCATGTGTTTTACCCACTAGTGGTTCTATATAAGTGACCGCAATAAAAACCTTATTTGGAAATGCATGTAGTCATAGGGATCATTGCACCTAGTAACCAGTGCAGGGAAATGGCACCGATGAGCTCATTTGAATGTATGTGTCTCCGATTTTCCTCCCCCCCCCCAAAAAAAATGTAACAGCTAAATAATGGGGTAAGGTACAATCAGGGAGATTACTGGACTATTCAGGGAGTGAGGGAGATTGTTACTGTTTCAGGGAGTCTCCTGCAGAATGAAGGAGGGTAGGCAACTATGAATGGCACTGATGATCCCATTTGCATGTATTTATCTCGCATGCGCACAACGAGACAGAGGGACTGGGGGCATGGCCAGCAGCTCACAGAGCACTGGGCAATCCCTCTCAGTGACTGAGATGGGGAGGCATGGCTTGCGATCGCAGCATCCGTGAAGCCATGCCCCTTTCGCAAAGCCCCTTTCCAGATGCACGCAGCTCTGCCATGCAAAGGAGTCCCGATCTACATTTAGTGAATGTTGAGAGCAGGGCCAGTGCTACGGTGTTCGGCGCGCCCCCCCCCCCCCCTGCAAACTATAAATTTGTGCCCTCCAATATTTTACTAAGGGACAGCGTGCGTTGAAAAAAGGGGTGTGGTTTCACAAGGGGCGTGGTCACACAATAGTACCATTTCAAATTACACCACAAAGTAGCACAATCTTATTCACATTACCCTGTGCGTAGTAGTGCTGCTTATGCACATATTGCATGGGAGGCAACATACAATAGTAAACCTCCCTTCATCCAGCAGCAAGTGCTCCTTTCTCTGCCCTAAGCAGGAAAATGAGGACTGGCAGCCATGAATTTTATCCTTGGCTGCCAAGATAAAATTAGGCCTTTGGACCACCCCTCCCCCCCCCCCCCCTTCACACACACACACACACACACACACACACACACACACACACACACACACACACACACACACACACACACACACACACACACACACACACAATCACCTCCTTTCTTTCTGTCTTCCTCTCTGGCAGAGGCTGGGAGTCAGTGGCATAACTAGAAATGTTGCTCCCCCAAGCCAAAAAACTTTTCTGGCATCCCCCCCCCCCCCCCCATTGGCATTTAAAAAGTAATGAATTTGCGCGCCTTAGGCGCGCGCCCCAAAAAAGGGGTGTGACCTCACTGGAAGGTTAGTGGTCTCACTGGGAGCTGCATGGTCTCACTGGAAGAGGAACGGTATTGCAGGAAAAGGATACCTTATACCCCAGTTTTGCAACCTGCACATCCAGACATTGGCTACCAATGCCCTTTACATTATTTGTCATTTTTCCTCTTTATAGTAATTCACCTTACACATTATGCCACACACCATAATGCCCATTACACATTATGTCACACACCGTTATGCCCATTGCACATTATGCCACACACCGTAATGCCCATTATACAATATGCCACACACACCGTAAAGTCAATAGCTGCACTGATAGATGGCACCTATGTTCTCTTTCTCCTCGAGCAGATGGTGTTTTCAGTGTCAGTGGCACAGGGGCCACCTGTCCATACCTGCGCAGGTGCATCATGAGAAGGTTGTGCATGTGCAACTCTACATCCAAGAATCATGTATGCAGAAGACCATCCTGAGATGGCGTTATAGTTTAGCTTTTTGCAGTCCGCTAAATAATACTGCATACAAGCTATGAGGAGAGGTCTCAGGCTATGAGGAGAGGTCTCGTGCTTTGACAAGTATCATGCAATAAGGAGAAGTCTCATGATATGAGGAGTGGTCTCAGGATATGGAAATCTCAGGATATGGAGAGAGATCTCAGGCTATGAGGAGATGCATCATGGGGACACAATAACACCTTTCCTTTTCTCTTGCTTTCACTTTACATACTGCATTTACAAGAGCCTACAAGCATGATGCACCTAATCTAGCAGGACTTGACCTATTACAGATGATGACCTGAAAAGTACATCTATTACTAGCTGCTAAATCCCCAAGTCTATGCCCACCAATTATATGCCCACTAGCCCAGATTCCTCGCCCCTGCACCACATAGCACTTATCACCTAAAGCTGGCCAATGGCAAAACACGGTGTATGGCCAGATGTAGGTGATAAGTGTTATGTGGTACAGGGGTGAGGAATCTGTTATAATTGTACTTAGACTTGTCCAAAAATTGCGCGAAGGCCGGCTGACGCAGTAATGAATATAATAGTAAGTTACTAGGTGTATGATACACCTAGTAACTTACTATTATATTTATTATTGCGTCAGCCGGCCTTCACGCAATATTTGGACAAGTCTGTGTACCATTATAATATTATATGTAGTGATGTGCACCGGAAATTTTTTGGGTTTTGTGTTTTGGTTTTGGATTCGGTTCCGCAGCCGTGTTTTGGATTCGGACGCGTTTTGGCAAAACCTTCCTGAAAATTTTTTGTCGGATTCGGGTGTGTTTTGGATTCGGGTGTTTTTTTACAAAAACCCCTCAAAAACAGCTTAAATCATAGAATTTGGGGGTCATTTTGATCCCGTAGTATTATTAACCTCAATAACCATAATTTCCACTCATTTCCAGTCTATTCTGAACACCTCACACCTCACAATATTATTTTTAGTCCTAAAATTTGCACCGAGGTCGCTGGATGGCTAAGCTAAGCGACCCAAGTGGCCGACACAAACACCTGGCCCATCTAGGAGTGGCACTGCAGTGTCAGACAGGATGGCAGATTTAAAAAATAGTCCCCAAACAGCACATGATGCAAAGAAAAAAAGAGGTGCAATGAGGTAGCTGTGTGACTAAGCTAAGCGGCCCAAGTTGCCGACACAAACACTTGGCCCATCTAGGAGTGGCACTGCAGTGTCAGACAGGATGGCACTTAAAAATATAGTCCCCAAACAGCACATGATGCAAAGAAAAAAAGAGGTGCACCAAGGTCGCTGGATGGCTAAGCTAAGCGACCCAAGTGGCCGACACAAACACCTGGCCCATCTAGGAGTGGCACTGCAGTTTTCTAGCGAGAGGATGAGTGCTTCCATCCTCATGTGAATCTGAACCCCTAGCCATGAACATAGGCCAGGGCCTCAGCCGTTCCTTGCCACTCCGTGTCGTAAATGGCATATTGGCAAGTTTACGCTTCTCATCAGACACTTTTAATTTTGATTTTTGGGTCATTTTACTGAACTTTTGTAGTATACTTGACGACACAGAGGTAGAGCAGTGGACTGCTGTACCGTACTGCTATATATATACTGGTGGTCACAGCAACATTCTGCACTGTCCCCTCCTACTATATACTGCGCACAACTAAATTGCAGCACAGGTATGGATGGATAGTATACTTGACGACACAGAGGTAGGTAGAGCAGTGGACTACTGTACCGTACTGCTATATGTTATATACTGGTGGTCAGCAAAATTCTGCACTGTCCTCCTACTATATATACTGCGCACAACTAAAATGCACCACAGGTATGGATGGATAGTATACTTGACGACACAGAGGTAGGTAGAGCAGTGGACTACTGTACCGTACTGCTATATAATACTGGTGGTCACTGGTCAGCAAAATTCTGCACTGTCCTCCTACTATATACTACAATGCAGCACAGATATGGAGCGTTTTTCAGGCAGAGAACGTAGATATTTTCAGCACACTGAGCACAGATATTTGCAGCACACTGAGCACAGCTATTTGCAGCACACTGAACACAGAAACTGAGAGAATGCTGCACGTCCTCTCCCTATCATCTCCAATGCACGAGTGAAAATGGCGGCGATGCGCGGCTCCTTATATAGAATACGAATCTCGCGAGAATCTGACAGCGGGATGATGACGTTCGGGGGGGGGGGGGGGGGGTCGGATTCCGAGGAACCGAACCCGCTCATCACTAATTATGCAGCCGCAGCAGCAGAGGAGACAGGCTCAGCAGTGAGGATGGAGAGCAGGGAGAGCGCCTGTCCAGCCTGGCGTCTACCTGCTCTGCATCCCTTTGCTGAGCAGGTGGCGCCGGGCCTGGTTGGGAGGTATGGAGATTGCTAGACTTTTCAGAGAGTCTCCCTGACATACAGGGAGGGTTGGCAAGTCATATGCACTGAAATTACTATATACATACTTTCATGATTTTTAGGGGAGCTCTCCCTTACTCCTGGGAGAGTAAACTGGACTGCTGGGTACCGACCACTTCCTGGGAGAGATTTATCAAATCTTGGTCAGATATAAAGTGGAGAGACCAATCAGCTCCTAACTGTCATTTTTCTAGTAGTGACAGTTAAAAAGGTTGGTACTTTTTCTCTCTTTAACCACTTAGCTAGTGGAGAAGTTGTGCATTGCAACAAATCAGCATTTATGTAATATTTATAATTTGCATACTATAAAAGTATACAGAGCAGATGATTGGTTGCCTTGGGCAACTTCTCCAGTGGCTCACTTCTCCACTTTTATCACTGCTCAGTACATGTCCTCCTAAGTTGCCGACATCTTGTGGCTGCCTGCAACTCGCTGCCACAGGATATCCAGTATATCAGCCAAGCATTTCAATTAACTCCTGGCTCAGCTGTTTCTACTTTTCTGTAGACAACCAACTTCAACAAGGCACTAAAAGGCAGGCCAGAACCAATACACTGCCTTCTAGACTGTACAACTGCTTTGGGGCTCAATCACCATTGGACTTCAATTTTAGGGCATGCCTCTCAGGTGGAGCAGTGCACGCCATTTTCCAGTGCTGTGCGCATAGATTTGCTTTCAAAATCTCCCTGAAATGCTTTAGTGCAGAAGTGGAAGTATCATTGGTGCAGCAGGTGCAATGCACTGGAGCCCCTGAGGACTAAGGGGCCGAGTGCTGCCCAGACCAGCAATGAATGATTCCCTGAAAACCCAGCAGACCATTTTAGCAATGTCGGAAGAATGGCCCAGTGCAGAGAGCAGGGTGGGCCCCATTGCCTGAGGGACCTGTCCTTTACCTTAGGTAAGCAGGGCTGATCTTCTGTGTGCCAGGCTGACAGAGGAGTCCTCCCTCCTTTCAGTGCTGATGATCATAGCCACATACTGCCTCTAAATAACCTACAGCTTTACATTATTTCTGATTCACTGCTGTCTGTGAATTAGGGACAGCTCACAACAGGTGTAACTGGTACTGTCAGAGTCTTACTGACTGATGCATAACTGAGGGAGGCACAAGGGGCATGAGCTCCTGTCACAGACAGAGCAGAGGCCACTGTGTTCCCACTACCACAGAGGTATATGCCCCCTGTTCTCCGCACCACGCAAGATATTATGCGTATAGCTGTCACCCACTGTTTCTCCCTGTAAACCTCCCCATCACCCTTTGTCTCCCCCTGCCTTTTGCTGTCACCCTCTGCATCCCCATGCCTTCTGTTGTTACCCTCTGCCTCCCCTTGACTTCTTTTATGACACCCTCTACCTCTCTTGTCATTCTCTGCCTCCCCTTGTCTTACCATGTCACCCTCTGCCTCCCCCTGTCACCCACTGCCGTGTGGCATATTGTGATCTTGGGATAGAGGAGGGGGGCCTAAATTATATTTTTGCACCTGGGCCCACCACTCACAAGATCTTCCACTGCTTAAGCAAACATAGATAAGGATGGTCTTAATATAGCTTGTCTGTATGCGTCATTGTGCGATAGAAAGAAAAGCACAGGTTTTATTGAAAGATAATTGGGGCCCCGGATGACACCGGCCCTGATTGGTCAGTGCCAGAACTTCAGCTCTGTGACTGCAAAGCATGGCTGTTAATTGACAAACTCCTAGGCAGTGTTGCCATGGGTATTACGTATGTGATTTGTTGTATTTATTTAAATAGATCAGTGAGGCAACAGTATCAGCTCTTTCCTTTGGATTCCTAGAGAGTAAGGGACAAGGTTTCTTCTTTAAAAGCATACAGTACTGTGTAAATGTTTTAGGCAGGTGTGGAAAAAATGCAGCAAAGTAAGTATGCTTTCAAAAATGTCAGTGTTAATAGTTTATTTTGATCCGTTAACAAAATACAAAGTGAATGAACAGAAGAGAATTCTAAATCAAATCAATATTTGATGTGACCACACTTTGTCGTCAAAACAGCATCAATTCTTCTAGGTAGACTATCATGCGGTTTTTGAAGGACTGCCGCAGGGAGGTTGTTCCAAACATCTTGGAGAAGTAACCACAGATCTTCTGTGGATATGCTTGCTCAAATCCTTCTGTTTCTTCTTGTAATCTGAGACCGACTCGATAATGTTGAGATCAGGGCTTTCTGGGGGCCATATCATCACTTACAAACTCCTTGTTCTTCTTTACGCTGAAGATTATTCTTAATGACATTGGCTGTATGTTTGGGGTCATTGTCTTGCTGCAGAATAAATTTGGAGTCAATCAGATGCCTCCCTGATGATATTGCATGATGGATAAGTACCTTCCTGTATTTCCTGCATAAGGAACATGCCTACTGTGCCCACATTCTGTGCCCTGCTTCTCACATCTCTATAGATTTTATGGTAACTGATAATAACAATATCTAACATCCAAATAATCTAGGGGTACCTCCTCTAACCACCCCAATCGGCCCAAATCTTGGGTTTTGGGTTCTTGTTTTGGATCTGTATTGGTTTTGCCAAAATAGCCCTGGTGGGTTTTGGATCTGTATTTTTTTTTATTCATAAAACAGCTAAAATTATAGAATTTGGGCCTGTTTTTGTTCCTACGGTATTATTAACCTCAATAACATTAATTTCCAGTCGTTTCCAATGAAATTTGACCACCTCACAGTTCACAATATTGTTTTCATCCATTTTAGGCCAGAGGTTGTAGCGAGCCGGCTGGTCACTAAACGACACAGCAGAGGCACAAACACTCAGCAGTTTATAGCACATCTATGAAACACTGCCACACGTCAGTGCAGAAATGAAAAGTGGTAGAAGTTGGAATTTTTCATGGGCCCTTCCTACCACCCTTATGTTGGATATTAAAAAGAACATGCACAATTTAATATAGCAAGCACTTCAGTGACAGGGACAATAGGATTTTGATTACCTGCCGGTAAATCCTTTTCTCGTAGTCCATAGAGGATGCTGGGGTCCACTTTAGTACCATGGGGTATAGACGGTTCCGCAGGAGCCTTTGGCACTTTAAGACTTTTCAACAGTGTGAACTGGCTCCTCCCTCTATGCCCCTCCTCCAGACCTCAGAATAGGAACTGTGCCCGAGGAGACGGACATTCTCGAGAGAGGAATTACTATTTAACTTGTGGCGAGATTCACACCAGCTCACACCATCCATAAACAACATGTCGGCTAACATGGCCTTTAACATAAGTCATGCCAACCAGCATGCATAACGCAACAGCAACAGCTGTTAACAACTGAACACATGAAAAAATGTGCAAAAAGATAAACGTAATTAGCAGGAAAAATGAGCACTGGGCGGGCGCCCAGCATCCTCTACGGACTACGAGAAAAGGATTTACCGGCAGGTAATTAAAATCCTATTTTCTCTTACGTCCTAGACAGTGGCAAACGCAGGATTTGCATGGGGGGGGTTTCCAGAACTGGGTGGAGCCAAGCACGGGGGTGGGGATTGAGGTGACCCAGTATATGATGGGTCCGTAAAACTAGTGTGTGTGTGTGTGTGTGTATGTGTGTATATATATATATATATATATATATATATGCATATATATATATATATATACTTATCTACACACATATATATACCGTATATACACCTCTATATATATATATATATATATATATATATACACACACACACATATATATATATATGTATATATATATACATACATAGCATATTGAACATGCATATACGTATATACAGTACACACATATATATATATACACCCATGTTTATATATATCATATGTGTGTGTGTGTTTATATGTATGTATATACATGTGTATATAATGTATGCACATGGATATATATGTACTATAATTAAAATAAAGTAAACTTTTATTAAGCACTTATAAGTACCACCAGGAAGACAGCAGGCATAATAATAGTCATGCAGAAAAAAAACTAAAAAAAAAAAAAAAAAAAAAAAATATTTTTTTTTTTTTTTTTTAGTGAGGGGGGTTTCTGGGTACTCGGAAACCCCCCCCTGCGTGCGCCACTGCTAGAGGTTGCTCGGGTCCATTTTAGTACCATGGGGATATACCAAAGCTCCCAGTACGGGCGGGAAAGTGCTAATGTTCCTGCAGAACTGACTGACCAAATTTTAGGTCGTCAGCAGCCAAGGTGTCAAACTTATAAAACTTAGCAAACGTGTTTGTACCTGACCAAGTAGCAGCTCGGCAGATTTAATGCCGAGACACCCCGGGCAGCCTCCCAGTACTAACCCACATTCCTTGTAGAGTGGGCTTTTACCGAAATCGGTAACGGCAATCCTGCCGTGGAATGAGCGGGCTGAATGGTACCTCTGATCCAGCGCGCAATAGTCTGCTTAGAAGCAGGACCCCCAATCTTGTTGGGGTCATAGAGGACAAACAAAGATACTGTTTTCCTTATCCTAGCCATTCTTGCAACATAAATCCTCAACGCTCTGACGACATCCAATGATTTTGAGACGGCTGAGGTGTCAGAAGCCACTGGCACCACCACTGGTTGATTGATATGAAAAGAAGACACAACCTTCGGAAGAAAATGCTGACGTGTTCTTAGTTCAGCCCTATCTTCATGAAATATTAAGTAAGAACTCTTGTGTGAAAGAGCTCCTAACTCAGACACTCATCTGCCTGAGGCCAAGGCCAACAGCATATAAACTATAACTCTACTTCTTGTAGAGGCTCAAACCAGTCCGATTTAAGGAACTGCAACACCACATTAAGATCCCATGGCGCCGCAGGAGGCACAAAGGGAGGTTGGATGCGCAGAACCCCGTTAACGAACGTCTGGACCTCAGGGAGAGAAGCCAATTGTTTCTGAAAGAAAACTGACAAGGCCGAAATCTGAACCTTGATAGATCCTAATCTCAATCCAGCATCCACACCTGCCTGTAGATATAGGAGAAGACGTCCTAATTGAAACTCCACCGCAGGAGACTTCTTGGATTCACACCAAGATACATATTTTCTCCAAATATGATGGTATAGTTTGGACGTTACCCCTTACCTGGCCAGAATAAGTGTTGGAATGACTTCATTGGGAATACCCTTACGGGCTAGGATCTGGCGCTCTACAGCCATGCCATCAAATGCAGCCACGGTAAGTCCTGATAAACTAACGGCCCCTGCTGAAGCAGGTCCTTGCGAAGAGGAAAAGACCGAGGATCTTCCAGTAATAACTCCTGAAGATCTGGACACTAGGCCCTCCTTGGCCAGTCTGGAGCAATGAGAATTGCTTGAACTCTTGTTCTTCTGATGATCTTGAGGACCTTTGGAACAAGTGGAAGTGGGGGGAACAGATACACCGACTGAAACACTCACTGGGTTACCAGTACATCCACTGCTATTGCTTGTGGGTCTCTCGACCTGGTACAATATGTCGGAAGCTTCTTGTTGAGACAAGATGCCATCATGTCCACTTGAGGAACGCCCCAACGACTTGTTACCTCCGCAAAGACTTCTGGGTGGAGGCCCCATTCTCCTGGATGGAGATCGTGTCTGCTGAGGAAGTCTGCTTCCCAGTTGTCCACTCCCGGAATGAAAATTGCCGACAGAGCTTTTGCATGTCTTTCTGCCCAGAGGAGTATCTTTGTCACCTCTGCCATTGCCGCGCTGCTTTTTGTTCTGCCTTGACGGTTTATGTAAGCTTCTGCCGTTTACATTGTCTGACTGGATCTGTATGGGACAACCTTGAAGAAGGTGTGCCGCTTCATGAAGGCTGTTGTACACAGCTCTCAACTCCAGAATGTTTATGTGAAGGTGAGTTTCTTGACTTGACCATCTTCCTTGGAAGATTTTTTCTTGCGTGACTGCTCCCCATCCTCGGAGACTTGCATCCGTGGTCACCAGGATCCAGGCCTGAATCCCGAACCTGCGTCCCTCTAGGAGGTGAGAAATTTGTAGCTACCACAGGAAATTCTGGCTTCGCTGACAATATTATCCTTTGATGTATGTGGAGATGCGACCCTGACCACTTGTCCAGTAGGTCCCACTGAAAGACCTTGGCATGGAAACGGCCATATTGTAGCGCCTCGTAAGCATCTACCGTTTTCCCAACAGGCGAATGTACTGATGAATTGATACTGTTCTTGGTCTCAAAAGTTGTTTGATCTCCTGAGCCTTTTCCACCGGTAGAAATATTCTCTGTACCTCGGTGTCCAGTATCATTCCCAAAAATTATGATCTCATTGTCGATTCCAACTGGGATTTTGGAAAATTGATGATCCAACCGTGCTGTTGAAGCACCCTCAGGGATAATGCTATGTTCTGGAGTAGCTTGTCCCTGGATCTCGCTTTTATGAGGAGATCGTCTAAGTATGGAATTATGTTGACTCCTTGTTTGCGAAGGAGAACCATCATCTCTGCCATCACCTTGGTGAATATTCTCGGAGCCGTGGAGAGCTCGAACGGTAATGCCTGGAATTGGTAGTGGCAATCCTGAACCGCAAACCTCAGGTATGCTTGATGTGGCGGGTAAATGGGGACATGCAAATACGCCTCCTTGAAGTCCACTGACACCAGAAATTCCTTTTCTTCCAAGCTGGAAATCACCGCTCTCAAGGATTCCATCTTGAATTTGAATCTTTTCAAATAGAGATTCAGAGATTTTAGGTTTAAAATGGGTCTGACCGAGCCATCCAGCTTCGGTACCACAAACAGGCTTGAATAAAAACCTTGGTTCCTTTGTTCGGCAGGAACCAAAGCAATTACTTTGTCTTGACACAATTTGTGTATTGCGTTCAGAACATTTGAGCTGTCTTGAGCGGAAACTGGCAAGACTGATTTGAAAAATCGGCATAGGGAAGGTCTTGAAATTCCAACTTGTAACCTTGGGATATTATCTTTAAAATCCAAGGATCCAGGTCTGAGCGAAACCAGACCTGGCTAAAAAATAGTAGACGTGCCCCCACCCGATTGCACTCCCGCAGAGGAGCCCCAGCGTCATGCTGTGGCTTTTGCAGAAGTAGTTGCTGACCTTTTCCTGTGACAAAAGGGGTACTCTTAGCCTTTTTGTACTTGTTGGGCCGAAAGGACTGCATAGTATGAGAATGATATATTTTTTTTATTTTTTATTTTTTAGCCGCTGTAGCTGCCGACGGCAGAAATACTGACTTGCCAGATGTAGTAGTTGATATCATGGCATCTAGTTTCCAAAGATGGCCTCACCATTGTAGGGGATCGCCCAATATTTCTTTTGGATTCAGCATCAGCATTCCGTTGGCGGCTCCAGAGCGCCCTGCGACTGAAATCGCCATAGTTGAGGCCATTGAGCCCAGTAAGCTTATGTCCTTCATAGCCTCAACCAAGTAACTTGCAGAATTTTTGATATGACCTAGAATTTGCAGCATATCATCTTTATCGACCGTATCGATATTAACAATTAAATTGTCTGCCCACTTTTCCACTGCGTTACCTACCCACGCAGAAGCAATTGCGGGCCTGAGTAACGTACCCGTAGCAACATAGATGGACTTTAAAGTCGTCTCTAATTTGCGGTCAGCAGGTTCTTTTAATGAAGCTGACCCTGGGACAGGTAAAATTATTTTATTTGACAACCTAGAGACTGAGGGTCTCATTGGGTATCATTGGAGGTGACTCCCACTTACGCCTATCCTTAGGGAAAGGGTCCTTAGACGGAGGAAAAGTCACCACCTGTTTTTTTATTTAATTTAAAATAATCTTTTTCCTCAGGTAGAGGTGTTGTGTCAGTTCCAACACCTCTTTTATAGTGACTATCATACATTTAATGCTCTTAGCCCGTTTGGGATCTACCCCCCTCAAATCTCCAGTGTCGACTTC
Organism: Pseudophryne corroboree; assembly: GCF_028390025.1. NCBI lineage: Eukaryota > Metazoa > Chordata > Amphibia > Anura > Myobatrachidae > Pseudophryne > Pseudophryne corroboree. Next base: position 915,383,351 of record NC_086445.1, on the reverse strand, counting down.
AGTGTCGGAATCTGTGTCAGTGTCCCTTAGCTCGGAACAGGAGGGGTCCCGAGTGGGTGACGTGGAGGAATCAGCAAACAGAGCATCCTCCATAGACTGTCTTGCTTTGTCTGTTGTTCAGACTCAGAGAATTTACATATTACTCTGCAGCTTTCTCACCCACACAGGCTCAGAATACTCTTGTGCCTCCAAAATTGTTTCCTCTGGGGAAGAACTTTCTCTAGACATGTTACACACGTGTACAGTCACACCACTCACACACACAGGGGAGCTATTGGGGACAGATCTACCTAAAGTCTGTCAGAGAGACCCAGAGGGGATTGCCAGTCGACACCACGCGCCCTATATGTATTACATACAGTGAATATACATATATACCAAAACCAGCGCTTTATATCCAATGTGAAGCCCGCAGACTTCAATAATTTATGTGCTCCCCTCCCCTTCTATAACACCCTGGTACTTATATCAGCGATGTGTGAGGAGAAACAGCCTGTAGGATCAGCGCTCCGGCGTCTCTGTGAGGAGAAAATGGCGCCAAATGAGTGTTACAAGCAATTCCGAGGTGAATCCCTGCCTCCTGTAATGGCGCGGTTCAGCCACAGTAATATTTATACTGGCGGGGGTAGTGTAAATCAACGGCTCACATGTATGTACATTTTGCCAGTGAGAGTAAGGATTTATCATGTCTCTCAGAGCGCGCCCCCCCCCCCGCGCGCCCTGCACCCTGTGCTGAGAGACATGTTGCTGCACAGCGTCCCACGTTGCGCTGGTACCTTTATGACGCCATGATGACCGGAGGGCCCCTCTGTGCAGGTCTACGGTTAATACTCACCAGCCTTCTGACTTCTGGCTCTGTTAGGGGGTGGCGGCAGTGCTGTGAGAGTGAGCAGCAGCCATGCAAGGGCTGTGTTCAGTACCCTTCAGGAGCTAATGGTGTCCTGTCAGCGGAAGCAGAGCCATTCAACTAACTGAGAAGTTGGTTCCTACTCCCCCCCCCCCCCCCCCCCCCCCTAAGTCCCACAAAGCAGGGAACTGTTGCCAGCAGATTCCCTGTAAAATAAAAAACCTAACAAAGTCTTTTTTCAGCAAAACTCAGTAGAGCTTCACTGATGTGCAGCCAATCTCCCGGGCACATTTTCTAAACTGAGGTCTGGAGGAGGGGCATAGAGGGAGGAGCCAGTTCACACTGTTGAAAAGTCTTAAAGTGCCAAAGGCTCCTGTGGAACCGTCTATACCCCATGGTACTAAAATGGACCCCAGCATCCTCTAGGACGTAAGAGAAATACACTTTTGTGGCTGAAGTGCTTGCTTTGTTTGGGTCCCTACAAAACAATTTTTTAGAAGGACTAGCTCTGATCACTAATGATGAGGATGTCTACTAACTTTGGCCTCACAAATGGAGCAGATGCCTTCACAAACATTGGGCCTAATTCAGATTGCAACGCAAAGGTGATGAAAATGCAGTTTCAGTGACGGGACCAGCAGGCGCATGCCAGGTAAGGGGGGCAGGGTGAGCGCCAGACCCGGGCTCTGCATCAGGCCCGGGTAATTAGTACTAGAGATGAGCGCCGGAAATTTTTTGTGTTTTGTGTTTTGGTTTTGGGTTCGGTTCCGCGGCCGTGTTTTGGGTTCGACCGCGTTTTGGCAAAACCTCACAGAATTTTTTTTGTCGGATTCGGGTGTGTTTTGGATTCGGGTGTTTTTTTCAAAAAACACTAAAAAACAGCTTAAATCATAGAATTTGGGGGTCATTTTGATCCCAAAGTATTATTAACCTCAAAAACCATAATTTACACTCATTTTCAGTCTATTCTGAATACCTCACACCTCACAATATTATTTTTAGTCCTAAAATTTGCACCTAGGTCGCTGGATGACTAAGCTAAGCGACCCTAGTGGCCGACACAAACACCGGGCCCATCTAGGAGTGTCACTGCAGTGTCACGCAGGATGTCCCTTCCAAAAAACCCTCCCCAAACAGCACATGACGCAAAGAAAAAAAGAGGCGCAATGAGGTAGCTGTGTGAGTAAGATAAGCGACCCTAGTGGCCGACACAAACACCGGGCCCATCTAGGAGTGTCACTGCAGTGTCACGCAGGATGTCCCTTCCAAAAAACCCTCCCCAAACAGCACATGACGCAAAGAAAAAAAGAGGCGCAATGAGGTAGCTGTGTGAGTAAGATAAGCGACCCTAGTGGCCGACACAAACACCGGGCCCATCTAGGAGTGTCACTGCAGTGTCACGCAGGATGTCCCTTCCAAAAAACCCTCCCCAAACAGCACATGACGCAAAGAAAAAAAGAGGCGCAATGAGGTAGCTGTGTGAGTAAGATAAGCGACCCTAGTGGCCGACACAAACACCGGCCCATCTAGGAGTGGCACTGCAGTGTCACGCAGGATGTCCCTTCCAAAAAACCCTCCCCAAACAGCACATGACGCAAAGAAAAAAAGAGGCGCAATGAGGTAGCTGTGTGAGTAAGATAAGCGACCCTAGTGGCCGACACAAACACCGGGCCCATCTAGGAGTGTCACTGCAGTGTCACGCAGGATGTCCCTTCCAAAAAACCCTCCCCAAACAGCACATGACGCAAAGAAAAAAAGAGGCGCAATGAGGTAGCTGTGTGAGTAAGATAAGCGACCCTAGTGGCCGACACAAACACCAGGCCCATCTAGGAGTGTCACTGAAGTGTCACGCAGGATGTCCCTTCCAAAAAACCCTCCCCAAACAGCACATGACGCAAAGAAAAAAAGAGGCGCAATGAGGTAGCTGTGTGAGTAAGATAAGCGACCCTAGTGGCCGACACAAACACCGGGCCCATCTAGGAGTGTCACTGCAGTGTCACGCAGGATGTCCCTTCCAAAAAACCCTCCCCAAACAGCACATGACGCAAAGAAAAAAAGAGGCGCAATGAGGTAGCTGTGTGAGTAAGATAAGCGACCCTAGTGGCCGACACAAACACCGGGCCCATCTAGGAGTGGCACTGCAGTGTCACGCAGGATGTCCCTTCCAAAAAACCCTCCCCAAACAGCACATGACGCAAAGAAAAAAAGAGGCGCAATGAGGTAGCTGTGTGAGTAAGATAAGCGACCCTAGTGGCCGACACAAACACCGGGCCCATCTAGGAGTGTCACTGCAGTGTTACGCAGGATGTCCCTTCCAAAAAACCCTCCCCAAACAGCACATGACGCAAAGAAAAAAAGAGGCGCAATGAGGTAGCTGTGTGAGTAAGATAAGCGACCCTAGTGGCCGACACAAACACCGGGCCCATCTAGGAGTGGCACTGCAGTGTCACGCAGGATGTCCCTTCCAAAAAACCCTCCCCAAACAGCACATGACGCAAAGAAAAATTAAAGAAAAAAGAGGTGCAAGATGGAATTGTCCTTGGGCCCTCCCACCCACCCTTATGTTGTATAAACAGGACATGCACACTTTAACCAACCCATCATTTCAGTGACAGGGTCTGCCACACGACTGTGACTGAAATGACGGGTTGGTTTGGACCCCCACCAAAAAAGAAGCAATTAATCTCTCCTTGCACAAACTGGCTCTACAGAGGCAAGATGTCCACCTCATCATCATCCTCCGATATATCACCGTGTACATCCCCCTCCTCACAGATTATCAATTCGTCCCCACTGGAATCCACCATCTCAGCTCCCTGTGTACTTTGTGGAGGCAATTGCTGCTGGTCAATGTCTCCACGGAGGAATTGATTATAATTCATTTTAATGAACATCATCTTCTCCACATTTTCTGGATGTAACCTCGTACGCCGATTGCTGACAAGGTGAGCGGCGGCACTAAACACTCTTTCGGAGTACACACTTGTGGGAGGGCAACTTAGGTAGAATAAAGCCAGTTTGTGCAAGGGCCTCCAAATTGCCTCTTTTTCCTGCCAGTATAAGTACGGACTGTCTGACGTGCCTACTTGGATGCGGTCACTCATATAATCCTCCACCATTCTTTCAATGGTGAGAGAATCATATGCAGTGACAGTAGACGACATGTCCGTAATCGTTGTCAGGTCCTTCAGTCCAGACCAGATGGTAGGTTTTAAATCTAGGATCGAGCACGGTGGCCAAAATGTAGTGCTCTGATTTCAACAGATTGACCACCCGTGAATCCTTGTTAAGCGAATTAAGGGCTCCATCCACAAGTCCCACATGCCTAGCGGAATCGCTCCGTGTTAGCTCCTCCTTCAATGTCTCCAGCTTCTTCTGCAAAAGCCTGATGAGGGGAATGACCTGACTCAGGCTGGCAGTGTCTGAACTGACTTCACGTGTGGCAAGTTCAAAGGGCATCAGAACCTTGCACAACGTTGAAATCATTCTCCACTGCGCTTGAGACAGGTGCATTCCACCTCCTATATCGTGCTCAATTGTATAGGCTTGAATGGCCTTTTGCTGCTCCTCCAACCTCTGAAGCATATAGAGGGTTGAATTCCACCTCGTTACCACTTCTTGCTTCAGATGATGGCAGGGCAGGTTCAGTAGTTTTTGGTGGTGCTCCAGTCTTCTGTACATGGTGCCTGTACGCCGAAAGTGTCCCGCAATTCTTATGGCCACCGACAGCATCTCTTGCACGCCCCTGTCGTTTTTTTAAAAATTCTGCACCACCAAATTCAAGGTATGTGCAAAACATGGGACGTGCTGGAATTTGCCCATATTTAATGCACACACAATATTGCTGGCGTTGTCCGATGCCACAAATCCACAGGAGAGTCCAATTGGGGTAAGCCATTCCGCGATGATCTTCCTCAGTTGCCGTAAGAGGTTTTCAGCTGTGTGCGTATTCTGGAAAGCGGTGATACAAAGCGTAGCCTGCCTAGGAAAGAGTTGGCGTTTGCGAGATGCTGCTACTGGTGCCGCCGCTGCTGTTATTGCGGCGGGAGTCCATACATCTACCCAGTGGGCTGTCACAGTCATATAGTCTTGACCCTGCCCTGCTCCACTTGTCCACATGTCCGTGGTTAAGTGGACATTGGGTACAACTGCATTTTTTAGGACACTGGTGAGTCTTTTTCTGACGTCCATGTACATTCTCGGTATCGCCTGCCTAGAGAAGTGGAACCTAGATGGTATTTGGTAACGGGGGCACACTGCCTCAATAAATTGTCTAGTTCCCTGTGAACTAACGGCGGATACCGGACGCACGTCTAACACCAACATAGTTGTCAAGGCCTCAGTTATCCGCTTTGCAGCAGGATGACTGCTGTGATATTTCATCTTCCTCGCAAAGGACTGTTGGACAGTCAATTGCTTACTGGAAGTAGTACAAGTGGGCTTACGACTTCCCCTCTGGGATGACCATCGACTCCCAGCAGCAACAACAGCAGCGCCAGCAGCAGTAGGCGTTACACGCAAGGATGCATCGGAGGAATCCCAGGCAGGAGAGGACTCGTCAGAATTGCCAGTGACATGGCCTGCAGGACTATTGGCATTCCTGGGGAAGGAGGAAATTGACACTGAGGGAGTTGGTGGGGTGGTTTGCGTGAGCTTGGTTACAAGAGGAAGGGATTTACTGGTCAGTGGACTGCTTCCGCTGTCGCCCAAAGTTTTTGAACTTGTCACTGACTTATTATGAATGCGCTGCAGGTGACGTATAAGGGAGGATGTTCCGAGGTGGTTAACATCCTTACCCCTACTTATTACAGCTTGACAAAGGCAACACACGGCTTGACACCTGTTGTCCGCTTTTCTGTTGAAATACCTCCACACTGAAGAGCTGATTTTTTTGGTATTTTCACCAGGCATGTCAACGGCCATATTCCTCCCACGGACAACAGGTGTCTCCCCGGGTGCCTGACTTAAACAAACCACCTCACCATCAGAATCCTCCTGGTCAATTTCCTCCCCAGCGCCAGCAACACCCATATCCTCCTCATCCTGGTGTACTTCAACACTGACATCTTCAATCTGACTATCAGGAACTGGACTGCGGGTGCTCCTTCCAGCACTTGCAGGGGGCGTGCAAATGGTGGAAGGCGCATGCTCTTCACGTCCAGTGTTGGGAAGGTCAGGCATCGCAACCGACACAATTGGACTCTCCTTGTGGATTTGGGATTTCGAAGAACGCACAGTTCTTTGCGGTGCTTTTGCCAGCTTGAGTCTTTTCAGTTTTCTAGCGAGAGGCTGAGTGCTTCCATCCTCATGTGAAGCTGAACCACTAGCCATGAACATAGGCCAGGGCCTCAGCCATTCCTTGCCACTCCGTGTGGTAAATGGCATATTGGCAAGTTTACGCTTCTCCTCCGACAATTTTATTTTAGGTTTTGGAGTCCTTTTTTTACTGATATTTGGTGTTTTGGATTTGACATGCTCTGTACTATGACATTGGGCATCGGCCTTGGCAGACGACGTTGCTGGCATTTCATCGTCTCGGCCATGACTAGTGGCAGCAGCTTCAGCACGAGGTGGAAGTGGATCTTGATCTTTCCCTAATTTTGGAACCTCAACATTTTTGTTCTCCATATTTTAATAGGCACAACTAAAAGGCACCTCAGGTAAACAATGGAGATGGATGGATACTAGTATACTTATGGATGGACTGCCGAGTGCCGACACAGAGGTAGCTACAGCCGTGGACTAACGTACTGTGTCTGCTGCTAATATAGACTGGATGATTGATAATGAGATGAAATCAATATATATATGTATGTATATATAATATCACTAGTACTGCAGCCGGACAGGTAGATAATATATTTATTAGGTAATGATGACTGATGACGGACCTGCTGGACACTGTCAGCTCAGCAGCACCGCAGACTGCTACAGTAAGCTACTATACTATAGTAGTATGTACAAAGAAGAAAGAAAAAAAAAAACCACGGGTAGGTGGTATACAATTATGGATGGACTGCTGAGTGCCGACACAGAGGTAGCTACAGCCGTGGACTAACGTACTGTGTCTGCTGCTAATATAGACTGGATGATTGATAATGAGATGAAATCAATATATATATGTATGTATATATAATATCACTAGTACTGCAGCCGGACAGGTAGATAATATATTTATTAGGTAATGATGACTGATGACGGACCTGCTGGACACTGTCAGCTCAGCAGCACCGCAGACTGCTACAGTAAGCTACTATACTCTATAGTAGTATGTACAAAGAAGAAAGAAAAAAAAAAAACCACGGGTAGGTGGTATACAATTATGGATGGACTGCCGAGTGCCGACACAGAGGTAGCTACAGCCGTGGACTAACGTACTGTGTCTGCTGCTAATATAGACTGGATGATTGATAATGAGATGAAATCAATATATATATGTATGTATATATAATATCACTAGTACTGCAGCCGGACAGGTAGATAATATATTTATTAGGTAATGATGACTGATGACGGACCTGCTGGACACTGTCAGCTCAGCAGCACCGCAGACTGCTACAGTAAGCTACTATACTCTATAGTAGTATGTACAAAGAAGAAAGAAAAAAAAAAAACCACGGGTAGGTGGTATACAATTATGGATGGACTGCCGAGTGCCGACACAGAGGTAGCTACAGCCGTGGACTAACGTACTGTGTCTGCTGCTAATATAGAGTCTAGACTGGATGATACATTATTGATAATGAGATGAAATCAATATAATATCACTAGTACTGCAGCCGGACAGGTACTATATATATTTATTATGTAATGACTGATGACGGACCTGCTGGACACTGTCAGGTCAGCACAGCACCGCAGACTGCTACAGTAAGCTACTATAGTAGTATGTATAAAGAAGAATGAAAAAAAAAAAAACACGGGTAGGTGGTATACAATATTATATATATATATATATATATATATATATTATATACAATTATATATATATATATATATATATATATATATTAAACTGGTGGTGATTGATTATTAAACTGGTGGTCACTTCAGGACAGGTCACGTTGCAACTTGCAACTAGTACTCCGAGGCCTAAGCAGACAATCACAAAATATATTATTATACTGGTGGTCAGTGTGGTCACAACAATGGCAGTGTGGCACTGACTCTGGCAGCAAAAGTGTGCACTGTACGTTATATGTACTCCTGAGTCCTGCTCTCAGACTCTAACTGCTCCCCACTGTCAGTGTCTCCCCCACAAGTCAGATAATACACTTACAGTCACACTATCTAATCTATAAATATCACTTCAGCAAGTAGTATAGTAGTATACAGTAGTACTCCTCCTAATAATGCTCCCCGAAAATACTGTGTCTCTCTCTTCTCTAAACGGAGAGGACGCCAGCCACGTCCTCTCCCTATGACTCTCAATGCACGTGTGAAAATTGGCGGCGACGCGCGGCTCCTTATATAGAATCCGAGTCTCGCGATAGAATCCGAGCCTCGCGAGAATCCGACAGCGTGATGATGACGTTCGGGCGCGCTCGGGTTAGCCGAGCAAGGCGGGAAGATCCGAGCCTGCTCGGACCCGTGTAAAAAACCTGAAGTTCGGGAAGGTTCGGATTCAGAGGAACCGAACCCGCTCATCTCTAATTAGTACCTGCCTCCCTTTCTGCACCACTGTGCTGAGGCACCTTGACTTGCTGGTGGCTTATCATATATCTGCAAATAAACTCTGCACCTGTGATAGGCCAATACATAGATTATGAGCAGCCTTGCATTTTGTGTATCACAGTTTCATAATGGGGAAATATAATTAAAAAAAAAAACAGTTCTAATTTGTGAAAGATCTAGTAGTCTCCAGGTTATGAAAATAGAAGGTGAAGGGGTTTAATGAACTTGTGGTCTTGACCTCCTGCCAAAGTAAGAGGTAGCTGCTACCTTGTGTGTTTGGGTGTGTGCCTAATATCTCGTTATGGGAAAATACCTATCCAGCGAAAGGAGCAGCTACACTACCTTTCTGCTTATATATCTCTATTAAAACAATAATTTTAATTATTGTGAACAAAAAAATGACTTGCATCTTTATTAATGATCACTCTATTTAAGTTTATAAAGTAAAAGTTACATTAGTTGCTGAGGGTCAGCATTCGGGGGATCCGGTCTGAAGATCGACAGTGTCTAGGTCGACAATATTTAGGTCGACCACTATAGGTCGACAGTCACTAGGTCGACATGGATGGAAGGTCGACAGGGTTTCTAGGTCGACATGTGCTAGGTCGACAGGTCTAAAGGTCGACATTTTTTTTCTTTTTTTGAATTTTTTCATACTTAACGATCCACGTGGACTACGATTGGAACGGTAAAGTGTACCGAGCGAAGCGGTAGCGGAGCGAAGGCACCATGCCCGAAGCATGGCGAGCGAAGCGAGCCATGCGAGGGGACGCGGTGCACTAATTTGGGATCCCGGTCACTCTACGAAGAAAACGACAAAAAAAAAAAAATCCTCATGTCGACATTTAGACCTGTCGACCTAGCACATGTCGACCTAGAAACCCTGTCGACCTTCCATCCATGTCGACCTAGTGACTGTCGACCAATAGTGGTCGACCTAAACATTGTCGACCTAGACACTGTCGATTTGATGAACCACACCCAGCATTCGGATGCATAGGCAATGACTACAGTGACTGCTCCAGTGATTACCCACCAGTTATTAACAAGTGTGTCACAGCTTATGTGTGGGTTATGATCAAGGGGCTGAATGTGTCACACAAAACTCTTAAAAGTTAAAAATAGAATTAAATGCAAACTCAATTGTAAGTCAAATAATTTTGCTCTCATTTACTTTGTTTTTCAGACTGAGTGGGGGGTATCAAAGCCTGGAGATACATAAAGTGGAGAGAGATAAAGTACCATCCAATCAGCTCTCAAATTGTCCCTTTTCAAGTACAGCCTGTAAAATGACAGGAGCTGATTGGTTGGTATTTTATCTCTCTCCACTTTATCTATCTCCAAGGTGTGATACATCTCCCCCATTCTCTTTTAAACCTGTTACATTTATTTGTCGTGTGTCGCCAAGTGTTGAGGCCTCTGTGGTGGTAGATATGTCCCAGCACCAGCAACACCAGTTACCACAACACCACTGATCAAATGAATGCAGCATCATTGATATGACATCACATTCTTTCAAAAGTTAACTTCAAAACAATCTTTTCTCAGGGCGGATTTAAGTCATAGGGATCTGGCTGTTTCTGTATGTGAAATGGTCTTTTCAAGGTGTCCACTCACTGGCCCTGGGTGTCAACTAGGTGGATGATGCTGAGGGGTCACCTATTTCAGGTGGGTCTCTTGCACTCATCTGTATCTGGTCAAAGGTTATCATGGGAGAAAAAAAAAACTTTCATGGACACACAGGGCAATATTTATTAATATTCGTGTTTGATTCGATTTGTGTAGTGTTTAAACTCGTTTGTATCGGGTGCATTTTCATGCAACTTTTTGAATCCATATACGCAAAGTTACGAAGCAGTCGACTTTATGGTTTTCGTGTTTTCCGATGTCGATGCCAGTCATTTTTTTTTGGCACATTTACGGCCGTCATTGTCGTTTGCGTACGTGTTTTTGTTGTATTTGCTGTTTTTTTCCCAAAGTTAAACGCGGCAGGGTTTTTTTTTCCCGCGTCCGCATTTTCACTTTCAGTTTCGATTTTCATCCCCGTTCGTGACTGGTTGTGTTTCAGATGGTAGGAGTGTCTGTGCGCAACCATATAAATACGCCCCAAACCGTCCGCACCTCGTTGGTTTAGTTAGTGGTGAGGAGGAGGGAGGTTGTGCTGTGGAGGTAGGTGAATTTGTGGTTTGAAGAGGAGTGGTGGTAGCGATTTCTGAGTGTGGTATTGTGTTTGAAAGTCGTCTTGTCATTCTTGTAGTCTTGTATTTTGTGGTTTTGTTTCATTTTTAGTCCAAGTTATTTTTCTTTATAGTCCCTTGTCAGTGTGTGTGTGTGTGTGTGTGTGTGTGTGTGTGTGTGTGTGTGTGTGTGTGTGTGTGTGTGTGAGTTGTGTAGTGGTAGTGGAGGAGTGTGTTGTTTGTCTTTTTTTTTCTGTGTTAACTGTTTAGACACAATTATGTGTGACTCAGAGGTGGGTGAGGTGGAGGGTGTGAGTGAGGGGGAGGAGGTTGGTCAGGTGGAGGAGGTGAGTGTTAGTGAGGTTAGTGAGGTGGAGGAGGTGGGTGAGGTTGCTGCAGCAGCCTCAAGTGATAGTGACAGTCAGAGTGCTCCGCAGCCACGCACCACTACTAAGACTGGGCGGAATGTAAAGTTTAGTTTTGCAGAAAATGTGGCATTGGTGCGTGAGCTGATGAAGTATCAGAGGCAGCTATTTGGCTCTGAGTCCGCTGACGATGCTAAATTCCTTTTGTCGTAATTATAACCCTTTATGAAGTCTAAGAACACTGTACGCTGTTTACTTAAGAAGTACCGTAATGGTACGCTATTTGCGTAACGATCGCTCAGCAGTAAGCGAGACGCTCAAGCGTCACGTTCGCTCACGGCCCAGTGATCACAGGACACGTTATTGGTTATCACTAGAGTAATGATTCGCGGTAGCGTAGCGTACGCTCGAGACCACGAGGAGGTCACCAGCGATGCAGACGCTCACAGCGCTATACCTTTATGTATAAACCTTATACCAAAGAAATATACAGAATACCTTAATGTGAGTACAGGGTGTAAGTGCAACCTTGTGTAACCTGACTAACTACAAGGCTGCTTGAGCGTCACCGACGCTCAAGTGAACACTTAATACTATAGAAAATACACAGATACTGGTTTAGGGTCCAAAGCCTATTAACTGTATTATATCTAATATACTTGTAAAAAGGGGATAACAGTACAAATGATACACTACAATATAACAGAGACTTCCTAACCACAGAACTAAACAATAAATACAAAAAAAGACAATACTACACTGACCTAAATGCAATACAATACAATACTATAATACTATGAGAGATATAAGAGAAAAGAGGAGAGAGAGAGAGAGAGACGGGGAGAGATGAGAGAAATTGGCTCACAGAAAGACAATGATTACGGAGAGAAACTTACGCACAAAGGGTATGATCGCCTGCGCCTCGATATCCAGCTCCCGGCTATCAGCAGATAACCGTTGATGAGAGAGAGTGAGAGTTGGATATGGTCGGCCTGCCTATTTATGCCCCACACACAATGCAATCTCATGGTCCTACAATCCCATTGTCCATTGGCCGAAGGAATTCGGCCCTGCATCATAACAAAAGGTCATAGGGTGATTCATACAGGTGGGCTGTGACGATTTCCAACAGCTCAGGTGGGTGGGAAACTGGGTTTCCCGCCGCATACCTGAGTATGTGTAAATAATAGAAATGGACATAAACTTCTTATGTCCATAACTATTCGCACGAGCGATTAATACGCTCCAAACCAACACCGGAATATTACTAATTAAATACTCTTCCGATGGGTACCAAACACTGCTGTATGATTCCTGTCAGACCCTTCGTACAATACAAAGAGGGATTCCTTTAAACAGGGACCTTCTATTTTAACCAAACTTTCAGAATCTATCAAGGGGACCATGATCTACAAACTACATTAATTGTGAACATTTGTAACGAATGAGTCGCACGCTACGACTACATAAACTCTACCGTAAACACGCATACCGCGCCTGCGAGTGCACGCTATCGCGGGTATGCGTATTCACGGGAGAGCGTACGCATGCGCAGCGCGGACCAGTGTGCGGTGCAAATATGGCAACGTGCATAGAGACATTTTTCTGACTTTGACAGTCCACCCTTTGGCAGTCAATAATAACTGCCACCTTCTAAAATATTTAAGGAGAAAAATGTAAATCAGGGGTTAATTGATTTCCATGGTGGGGTAAGGAAGAAGAGAGGAGTAGGTGTGAAAAGGGTATGACCTAGTGAGAAAGTAGAAGCATGTGTGTATGAGTCCATGTTTGGAGGGTCATGTATCATCGTGCCGTACGTGTGGTAAATCAAGCTTCGAGGTATTGCGAAGTATACATTTGAATTCCTTCTTATCCTGTGGTACAGGTCTGTGGATGGGCTGTCAAACTCTACCGAGCTCATTTCGGCTATGGTTGTAACAAAATGGGGATGCACATTTTAGTTGATGATACATGAATGGGGGAGGTATGTGGTTGCTGATATCTGTGCCTGTATTCCCTATCGTCTATGTGTGTCGTTACCTGAGGGTTGTAGGGATGAAGATAAAGAACACTTACGAAAAATGCAATGATATTCTATGTCAGGGAAATGTACATCTGTTGTTGAAGTTGTGTTCGGTATCTGTTGAGAGTCGTCTTCTTTGCGCTGTATTGCTCCTTGGGCATGAGCAAATAGCTTTGTCTGAGCCATCAGATTTACAAAAAAATGTTGGGCTAGCGTGAGTTTAAAAGTACTAGGGAAACTGGGGATCCATGGCAAAGTTCATCAAGTGTCCATATTTAAAGTTGTCAAATCTTCTTCTTTGGTCAATCCGTTGTCTGTATACATCTCGTCTCGTCAGCTTCCTCGTCCAAGGGGGTCTTTGTATCTGGGAGAAAAGCAGAAAAACAGGTGAAAGAAACGGACCGTATAATCGCATTTTCATCACATTCTGGTTTCTATCATTGGGTCATAAATCAAATCCAGGTTAATTACGGTTTCCTCACTCCTCAAGCTCATCACTTTTGTACTTTGTTTGCACCTCATTAAAGCCTGCCCGCATCTAAATATCAATCCAATCGATATAACGACACCCAAGATACATAGTAGAAACTTTCCAACATCCATTATGACTCCTTGAGCCCAGTCTCCTAAACCGGAGAACCAATTTCGCGGGTTCAACCATGACACCCAACCAGTCAGCTCATTACCTACAGCAGCAAGGGTGAGATTGTGTTTTCGACGAAATTCCCACTTCAATTGGAGAATATCGTCCATCTTTTGGTCTATGACCTCTACCGGGTCCTCGGTGCTATTTGTGATGTACGTGCAACACTTTATGCCGTACTGTGTTGCCAATGTAACACAATATCCGCCTGTTACTGCTGTAAGATAATTAAGAACCATCCTATGCTGAACTAGTTCTGTTTTGTAGGCTTGAAGTTCTCTTCCAGTGTATCTAAACGTGTCATCATACATTTCAGTGATATTATCTAACAAATTGGCGAGTGCGGAAATGTATCTATAATTCATCACACCTCGAGCGGTGCGAGTGAAATCTAACGCTACCAGAACCTGAATCCCGGTGGATTCATGGATAAGATCAGAGGCCGGATGCTCTAACCTTTCTGACAGTTGTCGTTTAACTCGGTGCTCGTAATGAGTGTGAGTATAAGGAGCTTGGGCACCACGGTGTATGTCCTTCATTTTGTCATGTGTAACAGTCATCACTTCAGGCAATACTTTTCCAATATAACACAATCCTTCAGAGTTTGGGGCAAGCCATTTGTACGCCTTTCTCCCGCATATGAAATATGCATCATCGGGGAGAACATAAGGGACGGAGAAGGACATGACCATGTTACAAACCTTCCAGGTGAAATCTCCTGACCCTAATTCTTCCATCTGCTTAATGCACGTATCAGTTTGTACGATATGTGCACAGTATCCTGGTGATACCTCTCCAACTTTAGTAATCCTATTTCCTAAGGTATATCGATACCGGAAAGATTTTCCTCTACTGGCTATGTGGCGTACGAGCTCTGTATCTGTAGGCATTCTATCTGCTCTGTGTGAAAAGGTCATGGTAAGGTTGCTCCATGACACTTCCCAATTTCCCGGTTTTCTGGGATTGGAGATATTAAAACATAAGAGGGACCTATCCACATGGTATTGGTGGAGCTTCAAACTAGGAGGGCTGGAGATGTTAAACCTCCGATCCACCGGTCTCCCACCACTTAGCTCAAGTACCTCCCCTAACGTTAAAGGAAATGGTACTAGCCCTGATTTGCTGTGACCCTGAGGTACTTGAGAGCATACCCAACAATCTGTTTGGTTTAACACGTTACCCACTAAGGAGTGATAGTCACTCAATGGATGCCGGTCCATATGGATATTAAAACTAGATTGGCATTTCTTTATGCATCCATCTTCAACCAGATTATCACAGAGCCTACAGATACAATTTTCTTCAGCTAACAATCCATCACAATTTCTTCTATCGGATCGTTTTCTGATACTCGCCTTTGCTTGTTGGTTTGGTTGATCTTGGAAAACTACGCCTCCATCATCATAATCGGAACCCATTCCAGAACCTCTCTCGACCTCTATGGTACTCTCGCCGGAACAGACTGCTCTGGTCAACATCATGGTTAACATCAAAATCCGGATCACAGTCTCTTGGGGCAAGTCCATCTTTGAGGAAGAAATAGAGAAGAATGAGAAGGGGGAAAAAGAAATTTTTAAGGGAGAGGGGCTGGGAAGTGGAGAAAAACAATAAAAGGGAGAGGGGAGTCGACAACTGCTTCCGGTCTTCAAGGCTCAGGTGCCGCCTCAGTCCTCCTGGAACAGACACTCTAGTGATACAACCTCTACCGTCTGTTCCTTATCACGGGACTTCTCTGGATCAGCAACCTTTTTGCAGTGGGATGAATGGACCCAAGTCTCTCTCTCAGCAACCTTCAATGCTGTGGTGCTAGTCAATAAGACCTGGTATGGTCCTTCCCATCTATCAATAAGACAACCTGAGCGTAGAAAATTTCGTATCATTACATAATTCCCAGATTCAATGTCATGACAATTACTATCTGGTAAATCAGGAATCACCAACTTCAGATTATCATTTTGATTCCTCAACTGTTTACTCATGTTAATTAAGTATTTTACAGTTACTTCATTGTTACATTTCAAATCATCCTGAGGGTTAATCATGACATGCGGTTGTCGACCAAACAAGATTTCAAAAGGAGACAGATTAAGAGGGGACCTGGGAGTGGTTCTGATGCTATACAAAACAATGGGTAAAGCTTCTGGCCACGTCAATCCTGTCTCTGTCATTACTTTACTCAATTTATTTTTAATAGTACTGTTCACTCTTTCGACCTTCGCACTCGCCTGTGGACGGTACGGAGTGTGCAGCTTGCTATCAATACCCATTAATTTACACATTCCTTGAAAGACATCACCTGTAAAATGGGTACCCCTATCACTTTCGATGATTCTAGGGATACCATATCTACATACAAATTCCTGCACAATTTTCTTAGCTGTAAACATGGCAGTATTTGTAGCTGCTGGAAATGCTTCGACCCAATTCGAGAAAACATCTATACAGACAAGTACATATTTCAAATTTCGACATGGGGGTAATTGAATGAAGTCAATTTGTATTACCTGGAAAGGGCCGCCGGCAGGTGGGATATGGGATGGTTCTGTAGGTATTGCTTTTCCAATATTCTTTCTCAGACAGGTAAGGCATGACATTGCTCTTTTACCCGCATGAGAGGAGAATCCTGGGGCGCACCAGTATGCTCTTACCAATTTGCACATCCCCTCCTTGCCTAGATGAGTCAGCCCGTGAGCTGCTTCAGCCAGACATGGAAGGTATGCCCTGGGGGCCACCGGTTTACCATGTCCATCCGTCCAGAGCCCTGAGGACTCCTGGCCATATCCCTTTGCCTTCCAGACTGCTCTTTCCTGTGTGGAACACAAATTCTGCATCTCACACAACTTCTGTGTGTTGTTGGTATTAAATACCATCAGTTGTGTGGTGTCTGTCTGTATGGGGGTAGCAGCTGCAAGCTTTGCGGCTTCGTCTGCTCGGCTGTTACCAAGGGATACTGGGTCTTGGCTATATGTATGTGCTTTACATTTGATAACAGCCACTCTGTCGGGTTCCTGTATCGCTGTTAGAAGCCTTTTTATATGAGCTGCATGCGCTATCGGTGTGCCAGCTGCCGTCATGAAATTTCTGAGCCGCCATAGGGCTCCGAAATCATGGACTACCCCGAACGCGTATCTGGAATCGGTGTAGATATTGGCAGACTTACCCTTAGCCAATTCACATGCTCTGGTTAGGGCGACCAGTTCAGCAACCTGGGCTGAGTGAGGTGGGCCTAGCGGTTCCGCTTCTATGGTGTCTTGGTCATCTACGACTGCGTATCCAGTACACAAGTCTCCCGAGTCTGACTGTCTATGACAACTACCGTCCGTGTAGAACGTGAGTTCTGCATCTTCCAGTGGATTGTCACTGATGTCAGGCCTTGCGGTAAAATTTTGGGTCAAATATTCCATACAATCATGTGTATCTTCCTTTGCATTAAATCCTCCTTCCCCATCACTCTCACCTCCCACCCTTTGTGCCTGACCAGGCACACCTGGGAGAAATGTTGCAGGGTTTAATGCGCTGCATCTCCTTATGGTGATGTTTACTGGGGCCATTAATGCCAATTCCCATCTCGTAAACCTTGCTGATGAGACGTGTCTGGTTTGGGCAGAATTCAATAAGGCAGATACCGCATGCGGTGTATGGATTGTGAGGTTGTGGCCTAGCACGACATCTTCGCTTTTTGTCACTAGCAATGCTATCGCCGCAACGCTACGCAAGCATGTGGGGAGGGATCGCGCTACCGTATCTAGCTGAGCGCTGTAATATGCAACTGGCCTGCTGGCATCACCGTGTTTTTGTGTTAGTACACCTGCTGCGCACCCAGCACTTTCTGTTCCGTATAGTTCAAAGGGTTTCCCATAGTCTGGCATACCTAGTGCTGGTGCCTGCGTTAGGCATTGCTTGAGTCTCTCAAATGCTGTTTCAGATTCGTCTGTATGCGAAATCCGATCAGGTTTGTTTGAAGAGACCATTTCCTGCAAAGGTAGCGCCAATATGGAAAACCCTGGGATCCAATTACGGCAATACCCACACATTCCTAGAAACGTCCTGATCTGTTGCTGGGTTTGTGGCAGTGTCATGTCTCTAATGGCTTGGATTCTATCAGCGGTCAGGTGTCTCAGTCCTTGTGTTAGACAGTGTCCCAAATATTTTACCTTAGCTTGGCATAATTGCAACTTGTCTTTGGAAACCTTGTGACCTGTGTCTGAAAGATGAAACAGGAGCTGTTTCGTATCTTTCAGAGAAGCTTCCAATGAATCAGAACACAGTAGTAGATCATCCACGTACTGTATCAACACTGATCCACTCTCCGGTTGGAAAGACTGTAGACAATCATGCAAAGCCTGGGAAAATATACTTGGACTATCTATGAAACCTTGGGGTAACCGAGTCCACGTGTATTGGACTCCTCTGTATGTGAATGCAAACAAATATTGGCTGTCAGGGTGCAGAGGTACCGAAAAGAATGCGGAGCAGAGGTCAATAACAGTGAAAAATTTGGCAGTGGGAGGAATTTGCATTAGGATGACAGCTGGATTAGGCACTACGGGGAACTGACTCTCAACTATTTTGTTAATCCCCCTTAGATCTTGCACTAGCCTGTAACCCCTCCCCCCACTCTTTTTAACAGGGAAGATGGGACTATTTGCTGTGCTGGACGTTCTTACTAGAATGCCCTGTTGTAGCAAGCGCTCTATTACGGGAAAAACTCCTAACTCCACCTCTGGCTTCAGAGGATACTGTGGGATTTTTGGAGCTATCCTACCATCTTTTACTTGTACAACTACTGGAGCTACATTTGCCATTAATCCAGTGTCCTGTCCATCTTTTGTCCAAAGTGACTCTGGTATCTGAGATGTCATCTCTTCTACTTGGGATGGATTCCTATTTGTCATAATGGAATGTGACATTAATTTTGATGGGGAGTCTAACATGTCTCGTACTTCTTGAGCGTGATTCTCAGGGATGTCCAAGAATACACCTTCAGGAGTACAATAAATGACGCAACCCATTTTACATAGTAAGTCTCTTCCCAGGAGATTAGTTGGTGCCGATGCAGCCAGCAAAAAGGAATGCTTGGTATGCAAAGGCCCTATTGTAATCTCGGCTGGTTTGCTAACAGGGTAGTGCTGGACTACTCCTGTTACTCCCATGGCTGGAATTGTCCTACCAGTGGTTCTCATGCCCACTGTCGAATTTATCACTGACTTGGCCGCCCCTGTGTCTACAAGAAAGTTTAAAGTTTTTCCAGCTACATTGATTGCAATCTCTGGTTCACTTCCAAGGCTGGCAATCAACTTAACTGGCTGCAGATTACAGGTATGGCCACACCCCTATTGGGTATGCTGACCTCCCTGAATCCCGCTGGCAGCAACTACTTGTGAGGGAGTTAGCTGGGAACTACCAGAGGCATGCCAATCTCTGTTCGGGGGGTATCTTTTTGTTTCCCCTGTATGTGGCTCAAAACTCCGCCTCTGTGGACCCTGCTCCCAATGTCGTGTGTTGTGTTGTTGTCTAGGGGGTTGAAAAGATCTTTGTACATTCTTTGTTCTACATTCTCGTGCAAAGTGTCCCGGTCTGTTACAAGAAAAACATGTTATTACACTTGCCTTACCCACAGGATTCGGTGGTACATACGCAGGCTGCCTTGTGGTCAGCGCCTGTATACTTACTGACATCAACTTATCACTTTGCGACTCCCTGTGCCTAGTGATATTTCTGTCGTGATCAATAGCAGCCTCTCTCAATGTGGACACTGACAGACCTCGCCAGCATGGTTGCGTGGTCTGTACCCTAGCTTTTAATGTTTCTTTCAAACCATCCATCAGTACAGATACTGCTACTTCTCGATGGTTTGGGTTGGTCTTAATGTCTTCTATACCAGTGTACTTTGCCATTTCTAATAGTGCCCGGTGAAAATATTCTGTTGCCGTTTCGGACTCCTTTTGCTTAATGGAAAATATTTTATTCCATTTAGCAACGGCTGGGAAATACTCCTTTAGCTGTAAATTTATCCTTTTTACATTATCCTTGTTGTACACGTCTGTAAGCGGTACATCTTTATCCAATGCACAGTCAGCTAAAAATTGAGTTGCGTCAACATTGGAAGGTAAACAAGCTCTTAGCAGTATCTGCCAATCCTTGTTGTTGGGTTCTACAGTGTTACCTAGATCCCTGATGTATTTTTGGCTAGCAACTAAATCCTTCCTGGGGTCAGGAAATTCGGACACTATTGTTCTTAATTCCATTCTGGAAAATGGAGTGTACATGGCAATGTTCCTTATGGGAGTGGCTCCAGACACATCTGTTTTTCCATTGGGAACTGCTATTACCCTTACAGGAGCAATTCTAACAGCCTCTTCCTGTGTAGATTCTACAGCTTGTTGTGGTACAATTGTTTCAGTGTAGTGCATGGTGCCGTACTTACCCGTTGACACGACCTCACCTATCCCTCCGCTAGGGGCTTTCACTAATCTCGTGGGTGTCGCTGTGCCTACTGTGGTCTCTGCTATGGTGGCTGCAAGAGAGAGAGCTGAAATTGTTGCTGAATCGTCTTCTTGATCACACTCCTGAGGAAGGTTCAAAACAGGGTACATCTTGCACGGGTTAATACTTGCATGAGTTATTTGGTTAACATCATTAACATTTACAAGGTTACTAAGAGTTTTTGTTTTATAACCCAGTGCGTTTCTCTCCGTAATCAACTTCTCTCCTGCAATGTATGGTGGAGGAGGAGCTGTGGCTATCAGCTTCCTGACTGCCCCAGATCCTGCCGCCAGAGCCAAACCTCTCTGTATCTCACCTTCCTGGTGCCATAACTGTAAATAATCATGATGCTGAATTCGTCTCTTTGCTGATTTTACGAGACATATCCTCCTCCTTAAATTTTGTAACACTTCTGGACTAAAGCTACCTATTCTTGGGAATTTGTCCCTGTCTTGTACAGTCATTCTCTCCCATTCATCACATAAAGATTCGGTGTGACTTCCATATTTTTCACACATTACATATCGTGCCGACCCAACTGGTCGGTTCACAGAATCAACCTGAACCAGGGTTGATCGCCCCCTACCTGAGCAACTGGCCCCCATAGTCTGCAGGTGTTGCTTAGTCCTCCTTGGATCTCTGTATCAAGGTTTTCAGCAAGCCTTTTCAGACAACCAAATTACTCCACAGTAGGCCGGCGGTGGCGGTTTACCGAGTACCCCACTCACTCGCCCACCTCGACCAATACGACCTGATCACACCGACGTGGTGCTGGCGTACTCGATACAGGGCCCCTATGGAACCTTCAGTTTACTGGAACATATGAGGGTTACCCGCAGGACACTTACTCTTTCCAGTAAAGTTGGGGTTGTTAGATAGTTCCTGAGTGACCAGCGAACTTCCCTTCCAAAAATAAAAAATTACACAAATCACGTCAGAATGTACAAATAGCGTTTGTGACCACTTTACTCTAATGGTATTAGGTCAGATTACTAACTACTGCACACAATTACGTGTGGTCCAATCGTTCAGTACACAAGCACTACTTGTTATGTACTGAAAGATCAATGGAATCAATGTTTCCGGCCGCGATTCCTTCAGCAAGAGCTTGTATGGCCTATATGGGTTCTGCACCAACGCCCCCAGGGGTTGTGCCACTGGACTTTTATAGCGGACCTTTTACCTTACGACCTCCTGGTCTTGTTACCTTATGGTCCGCTATACTCTAATGCTCAAATATTATTTAACCAGGGATGCCTCCCTAGCCACCGTATATGTCACTTACACGTATGTCCCTTGACGAGTACCCGGCTTTCCTTTTGGTTCCACCTTAAAGTTGTATAAACTTATGTATACAAAACCACACTCACTCAACACATGTACACTTTGTTTCTATATCTATTTCTGCGCAGAAATTGTCTTCAGTCCAACAGTGTTACCAATTAGGAGCAGGATCTGTTAAACTAAATTTCAGATTTTTCCAAAAATAGATTTGCGTTATTTACCGCTTCGCGTTATCTACCGCTGTGCGTTACTTATCGCTTTGCGCTAATTATCGCTTTGCGCTAATTCAACTTTTCGTGACTTGAGCTACGTGGGCGTAACCGGACGCTACGTTGCGTAGTGAACGCTGCGGGCGTCTGCCTTTGGATTGCGTACGCTAGTCTTTGTTAGCGACACGTGTACGCAATGCAAAGATCCACCGTAACACAATATATACTTTTATCAATGTAAATGATCCCTGATCATCTACCGCAATCCACACTGACTGCCTTGTATCTCAGACAAATCGTGTGTTGTTCTATACTTTAACTATTACCTCTACTATGAAATAACAGCAAATCTCTTTTAGCACTTTCTATCAACTATAAAAATTGGCAAACAGGAATAGTGATATACGAAATTGAAAAAAAAGAAATGCAGATAAATGTATGCGTGCGTGTATACGCAAGACAGAAGAGAAATAAAACAGTTTTAAAAGACACAAGCGTTTTGTTCTTACTTCCGGTTCCCGGATTCCTTCAGCACTCTTTATCTAAGCGAAGCAGACGCTTATCCCGTCAGCACTGCGAGACAACCTCCCACCCTTTGCTGGAGGGATAATGTCTGCTGATCTACCTAGTGCAGATATGAGAAGGATCGGACGAGTCCCCAATTGATGATGCTAAATTCCTTTTGTCGTAATTATAACCCTTTATGAAGTCTAAGAACACTGTACGCTGTTTACTTAAGAAGTACCGTAATGGTACGCTATTTGCGTAACGATCGCTCAGCAGTAAGCGAGACGCTCAAGCGTCACGTTCGCTCACGGCCCAGTGATCACAGGACACGTTATTGGTTATCACTAGAGTAATGATTCGCGGTAGCGTAGCGTACGCTCGAGACCACGAGGAGGTCACCAGCGATGCAGACGCTCACAGCGCTATACCTTTATGTATAAACCTTATACCAAAGAAATATACAGAATACCTTAATGTGAGTACAGGGTGTAAGTGCAACCTTGTGTAACCTGACTAACTACAAGGCTGCTTGAGCGTCACCGACGCTCAAGTGAACACTTAATACTATAGAAAATACACAGATACTGGTTTAGGGTCCAAAGCCTATTAACTGTATTATATCTAATATACTTGTAAAAAGGGGATAACAGTACAAATGATACACTACAATATAACAGAGACTTCCTAACCACAGAACTAAACAATAAATACAAAAAAAGACAATACTACACTGACCTAAATGCAATACAATACAATACTATAATACTATGAGAGATATAAGAGAAAAGAGGAGAGAGAGAGAGAGAGACGGGGAGAGATGAGAGAAATTGGCTCACAGAAAGACAATGATTACGGAGAGAAACTTACGCACAAAGGGTATGATCGCCTGCGCCTCGATATCCAGCTCCCGGCTATCAGCAGATAACCGTTGATGAGAGAGAGTGAGAGTTGGATATGGTCGGCCTGCCTATTTATGCCCCACACACAATGCAATCTCATGGTCCTACAATCCCATTGTCCATTGGCCGAAGGAATTCGGCCCTGCATCATAACAAAAGGTCATAGGGTGATTCATACAGGTGGGCTGTGACGATTTCCAACAGCTCAGGTGGGTGGGAAACTGGGTTTCCCGCCGCATACCTGAGTATGTGTAAATAATAGAAATGGACATAAACTTCTTATGTCCATAACTATTCGCACGAGCGATTAATACGCTCCAAACCAACACCGGAATATTACTAATTAAATACTCTTCCGATGGGTACCAAACACTGCTGTATGATTCCTGTCAGACCCTTCGTACAATACAAAGAGGGATTCCTTTAAACAGGGACCTTCTATTTTAACCAAACTTTCAGAATCTATCAAGGGGACCATGATCTACAAACTACATTAATTGTGAACATTTGTAACGAATGAGTCGCACGCTACGACTACATAAACTCTACCGTAAACACGCATACCGCGCCTGCGAGTGCACGCTATCGCGGGTATGCGTATTCACGGGAGAGCGTACGCATGCGCAGCGCGGACCAGTGTGCGGTGCAAATATGGCAACGTGCATAGAGACATTTTTCTGACTTTGACACCGCCAAGGTGCCAACACGGAGGAAGACGGTGTTGTGGGCGAAAGTTGTTGCTGCTGTCAATAGTGAGGGGGTGGTCAAGCGGACGGAGGACACGTGCCGCAAACGGTACTATGACATAAAGCGACGTGTCAAGTCCAAAATGGCCAAGGAGGCGAAGTCGGCTCGAAAAACCGGTGGTGGGCAGCCCTATATTGCAAGATATCTGGAATATGAGGAGCCCATGCGGAGTGTAATACCTCCTGAAGTTGTCTCTGCAAACCATGTCCGGGATTCAGATAGGCCCAGGAAGAATGGTGAGCATGTGTATTTGCATTTACATTCTATAACCTTTTTTTTTTTTTTAAATGTGTGTCATGTGACGTTGCATATTACTCCCATCTTTAAGTGTGTGTCAGCAAATACATTGTTTTGGTTAATGTTTTATACAAAAGCCAATGTAACATCTTACTTTATTGTATGTCATGTGTTTTTATGAAAGATATTTTGCATGTGTAGTTTGGACTTGGTGTGTCTCTGAATTGTCCTGCAATAATGTTTTCCTTTTGGGCCTTTTTTTTTAAATAATTGTGACTATGTTTTATATTTATGTGATCCATGTGCAATGTTTGAAAAACAGTGGTTGTCATGTTAGAGGCTGGAGTAGTGGAAAGTGGTTTGGAAACCACTTACATGTGTAATGTCATTATTAGATAATGTAATATTTTTAAACAAAATAACACTATTTCTTTGATAATTTTTAGCTTGTATTTGTACCGTGACACCACACTGCAGTGTAATTTTTAAAATATTTATACATTTTGGTTTGGCTCATATAGTGGTAATGTGTGTTTGGAGTGCCACATCACAGAGCAATTTATATATTGCATCTGTAATATTTTTCCTTTCAATACAAAATGAAGATGTGTGTGTTTTTGGTTGGTAATGTTTTTTATTTTATTTGTGGCCTATGTCAGTGTCCTGTACATGTTTTCCTGTGTTGATTTTTCCATAGTGCATATGTCTATTGGACAATGTTTATTGTTTTATGTATTGTTTTTTTTGTTTCCGGTCCTTATGTTTTAAAAAAAAATAAAGCAAGCATTTCTTAAAGAATAAATGTTTATAAGCATAATGGGTGGATGTATCAACAATAGCATGAATATATATATTTTTTATACAGTGTTTGAAAAAAGCAGTACTACTCGTCGGCCAGTAACTCCTATCACATCTGATGATGATGACGCTGCGGAAGCAGGTAAAGTGTCCATTGTAGTATAGGGTATGTTTGCAAAGGAATGGCCATAACAAAATTGCACTTTCATTAAAAGGTCCATCAAAAGAAGTATGGAGCAGCAGAAGTGGGACTTCTGTAAGACATCACCACAAAAAACCTGTGGCCGAAAAGAAAGCAAGGTCGTATGTCCCGGGCCAACCACAGCAGGCTACCCCGCCACGAAGATTATCGTCCGTATGTTCTGTCCCCCCACTCCAAATTTTGGACACACCTCGAAGACGTCATCCACACTCCCCTCATCTTGATTGTGAGTATCAAACTGAAATAAATGTAAAAAATTTCAGAACGTAATCAAAATTTTTCTTAACCGCATTAAGTCAAAACACATCAAAAACTTAGATACTTACCGCAGTAAGTAAAACCTGAAATGGAATCCAAGCTAAATGGCCTTGTCCACATCCAGTAAAGATATGTATGTCCACTTGAGCCATACAGTATGACATTGTGTGTAAAATGCTGCAACAAAAAAGCATGTTTTTTTAATTGAAAAAAGTAAGGTTGTTTTCCAAATTTCACAAGTGTGTTTGAGGTAACATTGCAAAATACATATAAAAACATTACTATGTTTGTTTGATCAAAGCTATAAGGTAACACATTATGGATTCCAATGTGTTTTTATGGTGGAGTATGTGTGAGCTACAATAAAACTAAAGTGTTTGCTTTCACAATTAAGTAACCAGACACATTTGCCACAAACAGGCATATGTATGTATTTAAGTTATGAGTGATGATGTTGCTAGGCAGAATAGTTGAAAGCAACAGTGAATGACATGTGTTCCATGTGTGGTGATTTGTTTACATTTCTCAAACATATGGATAGCTAACGGAGATTTGTTTAACATTTCAGCTTCTAGTCCTGGGAACAGCATCCCTCCGCAACAACAGCAACACAGTGACATGGAGGAGACAAACATCTTAGAAATGCAGCCATTAAGGCAAGGAATGAGCCCCCCAGCACCTGTGAGTACACCACCACAGCAAAGCACACCGCCACCACAACACAGCCCAACAACACCTGTAACACAAGGCCCTGATAAGGTGTTTTGGACCATTTGGGCTAGACAGCAGGCCACTAATGAAGATTCTAAAAGGATTTAAGAAGGACTGCCGCGCCCCAGAGAGCAGCAGTGGTGATATCTCCAGGTGGTCACTCAACCCCCTAAAAACCGAATACACAAAAAAAATGAGAGATCACGTCTGCGCTCGTCTGCGAATACTAAACTAAAAGAGGTGGGGTAAAAGGTACACAGTCTCTGATGAGAGGACAGTTACTAAGTCAAGTTAGTTGACTCAATAATGTCCCATGATGTCGTTGATACTTATTAAGACACTGTTCATGTGTCTTTATTTCCACTTCTCCAAATCGGATCTTGGGTGGGTCCGTGTCTTCAATCACGTTGGGCCGTGATGGATTTCTTCTATATGATATCTTCAATCTCCGTTCTCCCGTTTTTCTCCTGTACTTCCATCCTGGGTACCAGGATGGTTCTTAACCTCAAGAGTTGGAGACAGAGAGACAGAAATATCCGCTGATAGTGTAGTAGGCGTGTTGAAAAGTGGCGTTTTAAACTGGTAGGAGGATCTTAAAAAGAAGTAGCAACTAATGGTTGCGTACCGTACTCACGTGAAAAACGTGATGTACCCCTTGCGTAAAGGTATCTTTGATGTTCGTGTGTTTTTCTCCTCTTTCTCCAGACAGGGTCCTGTACGGTTCTTATCCTCGAGCGTGTAAAAGGAGATGGAACAGTGGATAGTGTAGTAGGTTTTTAGGTGAAGTAGGTGATTACTAAACAGAAATTCACTCTTCTAAACTTATCACTTATAATGGGGGAGTGCGTACCGTACTCACATCCATACGGGAGGGTGGAAAACACGTAAGGGTATCTTTTCTTAGGTCGACATGTTCTCATACATGGTCACACTCATGCAGATTAAATGAATGGTGGGCGTACCCAACTCACACTGTACGATGCGGGCACTTGTATATAATGGTATCTTTGGGATGGTCCGGCTGGTTCTAGAGTTTCCTTATTCCAGACTCTATTCCACTCATTTTATGCATGAAAAAAACGAAGTGGGGTGTCATTGGATGACACATTTAAAATAATTTATTACTCAAAAACTTCTAAAATAACATAAAACTGCCAATGGACTCTAGGTAAGAAGGGGGGTGTACACGGGTGAAATGTAAGGTGTTAATGTCCGGATTTTCTCACCTGAGTAGATACCGTCCCTGTCAGTCCCTAGTAGTCCTGGCCCTCACACCAACGCGTTTCGACTATGGAAGTCTTTTTCAAGGTGTGTGGTGAGGGCACTAGTGCCATTATTTATACCCCTTAGACAGGAAGTCATGTGATAGGGGTGTGGTTACCAATTACAAAACATAACAATAAAATTCAGCGTAAAATACATGATGGCAATAATTATTGCCTATAGCAAACAATGAAAAAGCATGTAAATGTTTCTAAAATTACTATACAAGTCATTCTCAAGTGTATTCGATGTTTAGAAGATCTAAACACGTCACTTCCGGTATTTGGAACACATGTGGTTCCGGAAGTGGCGTGTTTGCGGGAGGACTGAAATGGTACTTATTCTAAAATAACGTTGGTGCAGTGGGAGCAAAGAGATTGGGATGCCCATAAGTAGCTTTTGTGTTGTTGTCAGGGCTTCCCTGCGGCTGAGTGCGAGGCGCCGCTGGACGAGCGGTGGAACGCATGTACCGGAAGTGACGGCAATGCGTTCCACCTGCCGGGGGGGAAGACGCGCGCTTCCGGTAGACGAAAATACCTTGTGCGTGTCAAATACTGAGAGTGGAACGCACGCGATCCCGGAAGTAGCGGGAAATCTTGCGTGCGTTCCACCCAGAGGGAGGGGTGTGTAGAGCTTAATTTATGTTGCGTTCCAGGGGAGAAAAATCACAAAATATTTTAAAAAGAAGATAGTATTGCCTGATTATTCAGGAGTAAGGTGTTAAAGGTGGTCAGAAAAAGAAATTTAAAAACGAGGGTTGGAGACCCATCGGGTACAGGTGCTGGTATTTACCAGTAAAGTGCAGCCTTTTAAAGATGTCTCCAATTATGGACAAAAAGTAATGTGCAACTTAGATATCCCGTGATAACAGTATATACACAGGAGAATGTATATGGCATAAGTAATAACGGCCGCAGGACTAGAAAATAATAGAATGAATGCCATAGTACAATTTAAATATAAGAGATTCACTGAGTAATGGTTATATACACAGGAGAATATATACGGCAGACGTAGTGACGGCCGCAGGACTGGGAAAAAAATTATAGATGCTGTGATGCAGTTTAAATATGAAAGGTTCACTGAGTAATGGTTGGCATAAAATATGCATACAGTGAAAAAAGGTCCCATAGTTACTGCCTAAGGAAAAATAAAATAAAGTGAAATTGGTTTGCTACATAATCTTCTGACTGGCACAAGGTGGGCGAGGAAGCTAACTAGTGGGTGGGGGGATTTAATGGGGGAATCAGTGCTGAAGTAAAGGTTGGAAGAAGGTCCAGGGCCCTTAGAGAAACCATTTGGTTTCAAATTCCAGGTTAAGACCTTTAGGTTTCAAGGTGCCTAAATTGAAAATACTTCGCATTTCAGTTTGAGCGAGTTTTTCTTCAATATTCCCCTTTCTCCAATTTCCTGTCACCACTTGAATGCCACAGAAGAATGATATCTCTGACGGTTTACAGTCATGTTTCTCTTTGAAGTGGGCAGAAATTCCATGGGTAGGGAGGCCTTTCTTTATATTTCTAAGGTGCTCGCTCATCCTTTCTTTTAATTTCCTTGTTGTTCTTCCTACGTATTGTTTATTGCATTTGCATTGCACTAAATAGACGACATTTTTGCTGTCGCACGTGATGAAATCCCTGATGTCATATTTTTTCTTATTACTGGTGGATGTATAGCTTGTTATTACAGTTGTGTTGCTTTTGCAATTGCGGCACATTTGACATTGGCCGCAACTGTAGAAGCCTTTGCTCTTAATGTTGGTGGTTTTTTTAGGGACCTCTAGTGCACTTTTTACTAGATGTTTGCGTAAATTGTCAGCCTTCCGATATACAAATTTAGGCTTCTCCGATATGTATTGTTTGAGTATGGGGTCCTGGAGCAATAGTCCCCAGTTTTTCCTTACAATATGTTCCAGCCCCTTATATTGGCTGCTGTATTTAGTAATGAAGGTGACTGTATTTGTATCGTCTCCCCGTCTCTGGTCTTCTGTCGACGTGGTTGGTTGTATCATCAGTTCCCTGTCTACTTGTTGGTATTTTTCATACGGCGCATCCAATAATCTGGTTTCATAGCCCTTTCTCTTGAATTGGTCTTTCATTAGAGTGCCTTGATTGCGATAATCCCTTAGTTTGGAGCAATTTTTCCTTATTCTGTGGAACTGGCTACCAGGTACTGATGATAACCAGTTGGGATGGTGGTTGCTATTTGAAGGAATGAACGAATTACAATCCGTTGGCTTGGTGTATGTTTTAGTGTGTATGGCACCTTCTTCTATGAATATTGACAAATCGAGGAAATTGACATTCTCCGTGCTCCTCTGATATGTGAGCTTTATGTTTCGGTCGTTGGTATTCAGAAAGTCGCAGAAGCTGTCCAACGAGGTTGAATCCCCTTTCCAAATGAAGAGGATATCGTCTATGTAACGTTTCCATAGGACCAGGTTCGCCCCAAAATCATGGTCACCAAAGACTGTTGTTTCTTCCCAATGGGCCATGAAGAGATTGGCATAACTAGGGGCGAACCTGGTGCCCATGGCTGTGCCATGTAATTGTAGGTAGAATGAATTATCAAACCAGAAAAAATTATTGGTTAAGATGAATTCGATGCTTTCCAACACGAAGGTCATGCGGTCGTGATCCATAGAGTCTGCTTCTAAGAAATGAGAGGTGGCTTCCAGACCGTGTTGATGACTGATGGCAGTATACAGAGATGTAACATCTGCTGTGACGAGGATAAATTCTGGTGACCAACTGATGAGTTGTAGTTCTTGTAAAACTGCTGTAGAATCTTTGAGATACGATCTGGTATTTTGTGCAAGTGGCTGTAGAATATGGTCGATATATTGAGATAAGTTGGAGGTAATTGATTCTGTGCCAGCTACTATGGGTCGACCTGGTGGATGTGTGTTATCCTTATGAATTTTTGGAAGAGTGTAAATGACTGGTAGAGACGGATGTGTGATGGTAATGTATTCACGTTCTTTATCAGTAATGACTTTCTTGCGTTCGTATTTTACTAGTAGATCTGTCATTCTTTTCGATGTTCCCTCCGACGGGTTTCCTCTGAGTTTCTTGTAGGTTCTACCGTCGTTTAGTTGTCTTTCGATTTCTTTCTTATATTCTTCTACATTCTGGATAACCACTGCACCCCCTTTATCCGCTGGTTTGATCACTATGGTATGGTTATCTTGGAGACTCTTTAGAGCCTTTCTTTCAGCTTGGGTCATATTAGGTGGGGTTGTATTCTTAAAAACTGTGTTTTCGAGTTCGTCTTTGACAATTCGTTCGAAGCTCTCGATAAAGCACCCCTTCTTAAAGGTGGGGAAGAAAGTTGACTTTGGTTTGAACATGGACACGCCTTGATCATTATGGGTGGTGGAACTATCTTGATCGTGGAAGAATTTCTTTAAAGTCAATTTTCGTATGAACCGTTGCAAATCAATATAAACCTCAAACTTGTCCAGTTTGCTAGAAGGTGCATACTTTAATCCCTTCTTGAGAACACTTTCCTCATCTTTAGTGAGGACATGATTGCTAAGGTTGTAGATCTTAGTAAATGCGATCTCATGATTAGTGTTCTCCATCTCACCGATTTCTATGGGGTTGATGGTCCTAGATGAAGTGATTGTTTTGGTCTTTTTTTTTGTGGTATAGTGATCGATGTTTTTTGGATGAGGTCTTTCCTCGTCTCCCTCTCCTTGTTAGCGTCTTCTGTTGTGACGGCCCCTGCTTAGTTCTAAAAAAACTTCATCGTTATCTTCGTTTCTCCTATATGAGTGGGATCTATTGGAAGCTCTTCTTGTGGTTTCGGGGGAAGTACATCTTCTGGTGTATTCCAAAATTCTGCCTTCTCGTTGGTTCCTATCCTCAAAGGTTCGTTTGTAAGGACGTCTTGTGTTATAGCCATCCTGGTTATGGAGTTCATCCCGTGAATATCTTCTTCTGGGGTAAGTCCGTTGTTCGTTGGGCGTCTGGGCTCTTTGTCTGGGTGTCCAGGTTTGTCTGTAAGGGTTCCTTCGTGGAGTAAATCTATGTTCAATCCGCCTCCAGTTTTGTCTCCATTCGGGGGTTCTCCATTCTTCATTTCTTTCGAATCTTTCTCTGTTATGGATTTCCTTGTTTTTGAAGAAGTTTTTCTCCTTCTTGGTTTGTTGGTGTTGTACTCCTTCCTTGAAGTCGTTCATATCCCTAAGGTACTTCTTCTTCTTTTTTTCCATTAGTTCCTTCTCATTGGTAGCAATTTTTTCAATAATGTCTTGTTCCATATCTTTAAAATCCGGCAAATTTGCCAATGGTTCTACAGTTCCTCTAAGTGTCTCAATTTCCGTTTCTAGCTCTTTCAAATCTTCACTTCTCTCTCGAACTAAGAGTCTCATTAGGGACATGGAGCAAGAGTCGATGATACGAATCCATTCTTCTTCGAAGGCTGGTGATTTATTAGTGAAAGTGGGTAGTTTATCAATTCTAAGCCCTCTGGGTATAATTTCCTCGGCCAGATATCTCTCTAATGCCACTACCTCCCACCAAATCTTTCCTTCTTTAATCAATGCTCTTTCTAATTTAGACATAACATTCTCTAAATCTTCATCTGCTAATTCGACAGAATCGTGTTTGTTATTAAATATGTTATCAAATTTATCCTTCCTCACATTTCTGTGGGAAAACATGATAACGCTATGGGGCAGCAGTGGTCCTACTGAATGAGTGAGAAACTGAATCTAAAAGGATTTAAGAAGGACTGCCGCGCCCCAGAGAGCAGCAGTGGTGATATCTCCAGGTGGTCACTCAACCCCCTAAAAACCGAATACACAAAAAAAATGAGAGATCACGTCTGCGCTCGTCTGCGAATACTAAACTAAAAGAGGTGGGGTAAAAGGTACACAGTCTCTGATGAGAGGACAGTTACTAAGTCAAGTTAGTTGACTCAATAATGTCCCATGATGTCGTTGATACTTATTAAGACACTGTTCATGTGTCTTTATTTCCACTTCTCCAAATCGGATCTTGGGTGGGTCCGTGTCTTCAATCACGTTGGGCCGTGATGGATTTCTTCTATATGATATCTTCAATCTCCGTTCTCCCGTTTTTCTCCTGTACTTCCGTCCTGGGTACCAGGATGGTTCTTATCCTCAAGAGTTGGAGACAGAGAGACAGAAATAGCCGCTGATAGTGTAGTAGGCGTGTTGAAAAGTGGCGTTTTAAACTGGTAGGAGGATCTTAAAAAGAAGTAGCAACTAATGGTTGCGTACCGTACTCACGTGAAAAACGTGATGTACCCCTTGCGTAAAGGTATCTTTGATGTTCGTGTGTTTTTCTCCTCTTTCTCCAGACAGGGTCCTGTACGGTTCTTATCCTCGAGCGTGTAAAAGGAGATGGAACAGTGGATAGTGTAGTAGGTTTTTAGGTGAAGTAGGTGATTACTAAACAGAAATTCACTCTTCTAAACTTATCACTTATAATGGGGGAGTGCGTACCGTACTCACATCCATACGGGAGGGTGGAAAACACGTAAGGGTATCTTTTCTTAGGTCGACATGTTCTCATACATGGTCACACTCATGCAGATTAAATGAATGGTGGGCGTACCCAACTCACACTGTACGATGCGGGCACTTGTATATAATGGTATCTTTGGGATGGTCCGGCTGGTTCTAGAGTTTCCTTATTCCAGACTCTATTCCACTCATTTTATGCATGAAAAAAACTCATGCGTACAGACATTACACAGGTCATGGGCAACTTACAGCGCATAATGGAAGAACAGCACAGACTAATGGAAGAACAACACAGACTAATGGAAGAACAGCACAGACAACAGCAAAGTTATATGAACATTTTTCAAAACAATCAAAAGATTAATGAAAGTTTATTCCGAATTGTAGACAATCAAAATGCTGCTACACGTGAACTCAATGCCACCCTCACTAACCTGAATGAAACACTCAGATGCATGCACC
This sequence comes from Pseudophryne corroboree, assembly GCF_028390025.1. Classification (NCBI taxonomy): domain Eukaryota; kingdom Metazoa; phylum Chordata; class Amphibia; order Anura; family Myobatrachidae; genus Pseudophryne; species Pseudophryne corroboree. The sequence continues at coordinate 915,350,065 of NC_086445.1, read as the reverse complement.
AACAGCAAACAAGCAGCAGTTCTGGTACGACTACTCCAAATATCACGCCAGTCTCATCACCACCAAGACGCTCCACCAGAGCACGACAACATGACAGTGCTAAAGGCAAAGGGCAGGACAAGCAGCCACCAAAAAAAAAAACGTGAAAAAAATATAAGTTAGACATTTGTGATAAGTAACTCAAAAAAGTTAGTAAGTGTATGTTTGGCAAAAAATATATAACACTTAGCTCCTTGACAATTTATACAACATCATTAATTATAAGTGGTACAAACAACAACATAAAATTTGTACGCACATTTATTCTTTACCATTTTTTTTGGTATTGGAGGAGGAAAAATGTTGATGGAGCCGCACATACATGTTAGCAGGAAGTAAACAGACCACTTGATTTTTTTCTAATCATTACTCTTTCTAGATTCCAATCATTCTCATATCCTGCAGACACAATAATTGGCAGCCAGGCAGAATGTCTTTAGCAGGAAGTAAACAGACCACTTGATTTTTTTCTAATCATTACTCTTTCTAGATTCCAATCATTCTCATTTCCTGCAGACAATCCAAATTACAATGTTATTGATAACTATTTTACCTTTCTACAACATTACAAGAAGAACACAATTGAGTTGCGTAAAAAGCTTTTAATATGTTGGCATTGAATTTTTTAAAAAACATTGACAAAATGAATGTCAGTATTGTTGGGACATGTTTGTGTGTGTTAAAAATTAGTAAGAATGTTATTACACATGATGCAGAAACCAACAAATAAGAACTTTTTAACCAAAAAACAAAGAATGTGTATAATAATGTATATATGTGGCAAACTGTGTATTTACTTACACATCAGCAAGTTTACTGCATCAAACATTAGGAAATAAATTATTTCTGATTACAGTAAGTTTGTGTCCCTTAAATATGATGGAGCATCACACATAGGGACACATGTATTCCTCAAGGCTAACATATTATATGTTGAGGAGTGTTTTTTGGGAACACAGGTTCTCAAACTCGGCCCTCAGTACCCCACACAGTGCATGTTTTGCAGGTCTACTCACAGAATCACAAGTGACATAATTAGCTCCACCTGTGAACCTTTTAACATATGTCTGTGAGTAATTCATATACCTGTGCTTCTACTGGGTTACGTTTAAAACATGCACTGTGTGTGGTCCTGAGGGCAGAGTTTGTGAACCTGTGCATTAGGACGTTACACACAATGATAAAGTAAAATACTAAATGGATTATGTGTGCTTGTAATAAATTAGCACTGCAAGTTTACGATCATTTATCCAGACTTAATGCATGCCACTCATAATCTGTTGTTTTGAGTTTTAAAATACACACAATACACATGCGACATTTGTTTTGCATAAAGTGAGGGTATGTTTGTATGTGTCAAGGAGACAGACACATTCTGAGTAATGGTTTTGCCAATAAAAATGGCAAAACATCTATTTATGATTACACAACAAATGAAATAAGCAAACCAAACTTACCTTAGAAATAGCGAGTGATGAGCTCTTGCCTAACCTGCCTCCCTACATCTGTACTCCAAGTATCACCAGATGTCTCTAATTCCTCTGCTTGCTTGCTGCTTTCTTCCTCCTCCTCCTCCTCCTCAACATGTGGCAGATGTTGTTGCAAACACATGTTATGAAGAAAGCAGCAGCAGAACACAATTTGAGTCACCTTGGAGGGACTATACAACAAAAGGCCACCAGACTTATCCAGACACCGAAACCTAGATTTAAGCAAACCAAAACATCTTTCTATCACATTCCGCATGGACTTATGTGCATGATTGTAATTGTGTTCAGCAGGGGTATCAGGTCGGGATAATGGAGTTAGAAGCCAAGCGAAACAGCCATATCCTCCATCACCTAAAAGACAGATATAGTAATGTGATTCATGTTAAGATACAGCAACACATAAGTAACACACTGTGGGGCAGATGTATTAACCTGTACAAGGCATAAGGAAGTGATAAACCAGTGATATGTGCAAGGTAATAAAGGCAGCAGACAATCTGTTCCTAAATGTTCATTTACATATTGGAGCTGATTGGCTGGTGCCTTTATCACCTTGCACATATCACTGGTTTCTCACTTCCTTATGCCTTCTACAGTTTAATACATCTGCACCTGTATTTGGACAAAGTATACGCCGGCCTACACATATCAAATTACATACCCAGCAGCCATCCATCTGGCATTTGTCCGTCCTCAAACCTATTAAAGAGGGATGACTGACTGAGGATGAAGGAGTCATGGCAGCCCCCAGGGTAACCAGCAACAACACTCATTATTTTGAGATTTGCATCACAAACCACCTGCACATTTGTGGAAAGTTCAAAATGGCGATTAGTATATATGTGCTGCCTGCCCCTAGGTGGTCTCAGCTGAATGTGTGTGCAATCTATGGCTCCAAGCACATTGGGCATGCCAGCCAGCTCATAGAAATCTACCCTGACGGCATGCCACTGAGACTCCTGGGTAGGGAAGCAGATTGAGGCCTCGATGTGGGGCTGCAAAACAGCCAACACCTGTGTGTATATTTTAAAGAACAATAAACATGAGATTTTAGGACAGAACTGGCCACCGAGAAATTAAAACAAACAAAAAACAGAAGAGGGCTGTGAAATTCCTATGACATCCCCAGACACAGCCTGAAAGCTGCCAGTAGCCAGAAAGTGCAACACAGCCAGGAGTTTGTGCAGGCCTGAGACAGAGCGAGAGCGTGCTGTCTCAGGGTCTAGGCCCAGTTTGACAAGGTCATACAGACGGAAAATGTTGTTACGATTTAGACGGAACATCTGTATGACCTTATCATCGGACAATGCGTTCAAGTTTAAACGCCCCCTAAAAAAACGAGGCCTGCGCAGCCTCCGCGGAACCTGTACAACCTGCTGACCATGTTCAGTTTCTTGGCCCTGGGTACTTACAGGCTGATGTCTGAGTCTGAGGAATCCCACAGCACACAAAAGATCACTGGCCCACAGTCCTGCTGCCATTTCTGAGTGTAGGTGTATTGAAATGGGCCTAACATCCTTTTATAGGCATCCTAATTCAGGTGTGATTGATTATTGAGTTGCAACACATGTAAACAGGATTGAAAAAAGCAGGTCTTTTTTTTTGCCGCTTTTTTTACCGATTCGCAAAAAAATACGACCGCAATTGAGCACTCAGAAACTAACACCCAAATACGAATGAATAGTGAATTCCCGTATTGTATGAAATAACAGCCGCGTTTGACCTATTCATTCTATTCATCTATCTATTCATTCGTATTTCGGAACTTTGCAAATCAAACCATTACGAGTAGTCCAAACACTGCCGAGATTGGTGCTTAGTGAATTCCCGGATTGGGACTTAGAAAAAAAAACCCACAAAACGGACAAACTCGAATTCTTAGTAAATATTGGCCACAGATTCTGCAGAATACTCGGAAAGCATAGCTAGTGAGCATCGCTTTCTACATGTCTGTTTGTGCAGGGGTAACCTGATTTATCAAGCCTTGGCTGCTGCACTGTGTCTTTAAAGGCTGAAGCCTGGGGATTGGCTCTGCACTGATATTCAGCAAGCGGAAAGCTGCACCATAGCAGGTGTGAGTGGGAGGAGTGGGAGGAAGGAGGAGGAGGAGAGCAGGGAGAAGCTATACACAGATGTCCCAGGGTTCTCTCATCATCCATCCTTCCGTCCAGCCTATACGCTGAGTGTGTGCACGCTGGTCCCTGTCTGTGTGTGTGCACTGTGATAGGGCTGTTGCCAGGCAGACAGCGAGATGTGTAGACGTGAGTAGGTGGCTCTGCAGGGGGCCAGGAGCTGAATGGGGCACGCAATCCATTCAGAGACTCAGTGATGTCAGGCTGGAGGGAGATATAGCAGAGTCTCCGTCGTTTTCGGTGCAGAGAGGGCAACCACAAAACATCATTTATTTAGGCTAGTAATGAAATATAGTCTGTTACATTTCATCATAGAAAAGCATCCTTGAATGTAGTCTACACTGCATTATTAACCTCTTGGAGAGAAGATAAAATAAGGTTGGAATATACGTTATCTGGACAACCTTAAATGTAACATTAAATGTAATGATTTGTCCTACATGCTACATACATGTGTGACACTGTGTATACACTGGTGACATGCATGTAACTACTATTTTCTGTAATTCACCAATGCAGATTTGCTGCTGCATGATATTGTAGCGAATGTATTATTTATCACTGTCTATTTCCTAGGTCTTATATAGCCGCAAAACTTGCATCATTTGCATTCAGAGGCATGAGCAGGCATTGCCAACCAATATGGGCTGCTGTGATTAGGGTCCTGGAAAGGACTGATACCTCCTCTGTCTTTTTCTCATTGTGAGATGGTATTTATCTAATAAACGCCTTTTTTTAATTTATTTTTTTATTTTGTTATGGCAAGATTAGTGAGTGTCCTGCTTTGTCTTATCTGCGTTTATATGCTGAAGACGGTCTTCAGAAGACCTGCATACATCTTCGGCTGCTACAGGATGCACCCCTGCTGATGATATGATGGTATTTGAACTATGAGGGCTGTATATAATCTGACATTGGATATATATTATCCATCGGATTTCAAAAATACAAATCACTGAAGCACATCCAGATAAGAGTGCTGTCAGGCCAAAATAGCTACCAGCAATTGAGACAGATATTACACCTCCATAGCAATCCTATTTATACGCACACACTGCTGTGAAAATCCTTTTATTCTTCCTGACAACCCCCCTATACAGTGGCAAACGCAGGATTTCTAAAGGGGGGTTTCCAAATGCAATCTGCAAATATCCCACTCTGTGGAACATAGAATACAGTATAGATGATTGATATATATATCAAACATATTTAAATAATATAAATAAGTGGTCAAGAAAAGGTTAAACATACTATAATAAATAAATGCACTTTCTCTGACGTCCTAGTGGATGCTGGGAACTCCGTAAGGACCATGGGGAATAAATGGGCTCCGCAGGAGACTGGGCACTCTAAAAGAAAGATTAGGTACTATCTGGTGTGCACTGGCTCCTCCCACTATGACCCTCCTCCAGACCTCAGTTAGATTTCTGTGCCCGGCTGAGCTGGATGCACACTAGGGGCTCTCCTGAGCTCCTAGAAAGAAAGTTTATTTTAGGTTTTTTATTTTACAGTGAGACCTGCTGGCAACAGGCTCACTGCATCGAGGGACTAAGGGGAGAAGAAGCGAACCTACCTGCTTGCAGCTAGCTTGGGCTTCTTAGGCTACTGGACACCATTAGCTCCAGAGGGATCGACCGCATGGAACTGGCCTTGGTGTTCGTTCCCGGAGCCGCGCCGCCGTCCCCCTTACAGAGCCAGAAGCAAGAAGAGGTCCGGAAAATCGGCGGCAGAAGACATCAGTCTTCACCAAGGTAGCGCACAGCACTGCAGCTGTGCGCCATTGCTCCTCATACACACTTCACACTCCGGTCACTGAGGGTGCAGGGCGCTGGGGGGGGGGGGAGGGGGCGCCCTGAGCAGCAATAAAAACACCTTGGCTGGCAAATATATCACAATATATAGCCCCAGAGGCTATATATGTGATAAATACCCCTGCCAGAATCCATAAAAAAGCGGGAGAAAAGTCCGCGAAAAAGGGGCGGAGCTATCCCCCTCAGCACACTGGCGCCATTTTCTCTTCACAGTGCAGCTGGAGGACAGCTCCCCAGCTCTCCCCTGTAGTTTGCAGGCTCAAAGGGTTAAAAAGAGAGGGGGGGCACTAAATTTAGGCGCAATATTGTATAAGCAGCTATTGGGAAAAATTCACTCAATATAGTGTTAATCCCTAAATTATATAGCGCTCTGGTGTGTGCTGGCATACTCTCTCTCTGTCTCCCCAAAGGGCTGTGTGGGGTCCTGTCCTCAGTCAGAGCATTCCCTGTGTGTGTGCGGTGTGTCGGTACGGCTGTGTCGACACGTTTGATGAGGAGGCTTATGTGGTGGCAGAGCAGATGCCGATAAATGTGATGTCGCCCCTTGTGGGGCCGACACCAGAGTGGATGGATAGGTGGAAGGTATAAACCGACAGTGTCAACTCCTTACAAAAAGGCTGGATGACGTAACAGCTGTGGGACAGCAGGCTTCTCAGCCCGCGCCTGCCCAGGCGTCTCAAAGGCCATCAGGGGCTCAAAAACGCCCGCTCCCTCAGATGGCAGACACAGATGTCGACACGGAGTCTGACTCCAGTGTCGACGAGGTTGAGACATATACACAATCCACTAGGAACATCCGTTACATGATCCCGGCAATAAAAAATGTGTTACACATTTCTGACATTAACCCAAGTACCACTAAAAAAGGGTTTTATGTTTGGGGAGAAAAAGCAGGCAGTGTTTTGTTCCCCCATCAAATGAGTGAATGAAGTGTGAAAAAGCGTGGGTTCCCCCGATAAGAAACTGGTAATTTCTAAAAAGTTACTGATGGCGTACCCATTCCCGCCAGAGGATAAGTTACGCTGGGAGATATCCCCTAGGGTGGATAAGGCGCTCACACGTTTGTCAAAAAAGGTGGCACTGCCGTCTTAGGATACGGCCACTTTGAAGGTACCTGCTGATAAAAAGCAGGAGGCTATCCTGAAGTCTGTATTTACACACTCAGGTACTAGACTGAGACCTGCAGATAGTGCTGCTGCAGCGTGGTCTGTGACCCTGTCAAACAGGGATACTATTTTGCGAACATAAGAGCATATTAAAGACGTTGTCTTATATATGAGGGATATTTTGCCGGCTGGCATCCAGAATTAATGCAATGTCCATTCTGTCAGGAGGGTATTAGAGACCCGACACTGGACAGGTGATGCTGACTTTAAAAGGCACATAGAGCCTTATAAGGGTGAGGAATTGTTTGGGGATGGCCTCTGGGACCTCGTATCCACAGCAACAGCTGGGAAGAAATTTTTTTACCTCAGGTTTCCTCATAGCCTAAGAAAGCACTGTATTATCAGGTACAGGCCTTTCGGCTTCAGAAAAGCAAGCGGGTCAAAGGCGCTTCCTTTCTGCACAGAGACGAGGGAAGAGGGAAAAAGCTGCACCAGTCAGCCAGTTCCCAGAATCAAAATTCTTCCCCCGCTTCCTCTGAGTCCACCGCATGACGCGGGGGCTCCACAGGCGTAGCCAGGTACGGTGGGGGGCCGCCTCAAAAATTTCAGCGATCAGTGGGCTCGCTCACAGGTGGATCCCTGGATCCTTCAAGTAGTATCTCAGGGGTACAAGCTGGAATTCGAGGCGTCTCCCCCCCGCCGTTTCCTCAAATCTGACTTGCCAACAACTCCCTCGGGCAGGGAGGCTGTGCTAGAGGCAATTCACAAGCTGTATTCCCAGCAGGTGATAGTCAAGGTGCCCCTACTTCAACAAGGACGGGGTTACTATTCCACACTGTTTGTGGTACCGAAACCGGACGGTTCGTTGAGACCCATTTTAAATTTGAAATCCTTGAACACATACTTAAAAAAATTCAAGTTCAAGATGGAATCGCTCAGGGCGGTTATTGCAAGCCTGGAGGAGGGGGATTACAAGGATGCTTACCTACATGTCCCCATTTACCATCCTCACCAGGAGTACCTCAGATTTGTGGTACAGGATTGCCATTACCAATTCCAAACACTGCCGTTTGGACTGTCTACGGCACCGAGGGTCTTTACCAAGGTAATGGCAGAAATGATGATACTCCTTCGAAAAAAGGGAGTTTTAATTATCCCGTACTTGGACGATCTCCTTATAAAGGCGAGGTCCAAGGAGCAGTTGTTGGTCGGAGTAGCACTATCTCGGGAAGTGCTACAACAGCACGGATGGATTCTATACATTCCAAAGTCACAGCTGGTTCCTACCACACGCCTACTGTTCCTGGGGATGGTTCTGGACACAGAACAGAAAAAAGTGTTTCTCCCGCAGGAGAAAGCCAAGGAGCTGTCATCTCTAGTCAGAGACCTCCTGAAACCAAAACAGGTATCGGTGCATCACTGCACACGAGTCCTGGGAAAAATGGTAGCTTCTTACGAAGCAAAATTCCATTCGGCAGGTTCCATGCAAGAACCTTTCAGTGGGACCTCTTGGACAAGTGATCGGGATCGCATCTTCAGATGCATCGGCTGATAACCCTGTCTCCAAGGACCAGGGTATCTCTACTGTGGTGGCTGCAGAGTGCTCATCTTCAAGAGGGCCGCAGATTCGGCATACAGGACTGGGTCCTGATAACCACGGATGCCAGCCTTCGAGGCTGGGGGGCAGTCACACAAGGAAGAAATTTCCAAGGACTTTGGTCAAGTCAGGAGTCGTCCCTACACATAAATATTCTGGAACTGAGGGCCATTTACAATGCCCTAAGTCTGGCAAGGCCTCTGCTTCAAAACCAGCCGGTACTGATCCAATCAGACAACATCACGGCAGTCGCCCATGTAAACCGACAGGGCGGCACAAGAAGCAGGATAGCGATGGCAGAAGCCACAAGGATTCTCCGATGGGCGGAAAATCACGTCTTAGCACTGTCAGCAGTGTTCATTCCGGGAGTGGACAACTGGGAAGCAGACTTCCTCAGCAGACACGACCTACACCCGGGAGAGTGGGGACTTCATCCAGAAGTCTTCTAACTGTAGGTAAACCGTTGGGAAAGGCCACAGGTGGACATGATGGCGTCCCGCCTAAACAAAAAACTAGATATTGCGCCAGGTCAAGGGACCCTCAAGCAATAGCTGTGGACGCTCTAGTGACACCGTGGGTGTACCAGTCGGTTTATGTATTCCCTCCTCTGCCTCTCATACCAAAGGTACTGAGAATAATAAGAAAACGAGGAGTAAGAACGATACTCGTGGTTCCGGATGGGCCAAGAAGAGCTTGGTACCCAGAACTTCAAGAAATGATATCAGAGGACCCATGGCCTCTACCGCTCAGACAGGATCTGCTACAGCAGGGGCCCTGTCTGTTCCAAGACTTACCGCGGCTGCGTTTGACGGCATGGCGGTTGAATTCCGGATCCTAAAGGAAAAGGGCATTCCGGAGGAAGTCATTCCTACGCTGATAAAAGCCAGGAAAGAAGTAACCGCAAACCATTATCACCGTATTTGGCGAAAATATGTTGCGTGGTGTGAGGCCAGGAAGGCCCCAACAGAGGAATTTCAGCTGGGTCGTTTTCTGCACTTACTACAGTCAGGAGTGACTATGGGCCTAAACTTGGGTTCCATTAAGGTCCAGATTTCGGCTCTGTCGATTTTCTTCCAGAAAGAACTGGCTTCACTGCCTGGAGTTCAGACATTTGTAAAGGGAGTGCTACATATTCAGCCCCCTTTTGTGCCTCCTGTGGCACCTTGGGATCTCAACGTGGTGTTGAGTTTCTTAAAATCACATTGGTTTGAGCCACTTAAAACTGTGGATTTGAAATATCTCACGTGGAAAGTGGTCATGTTATTGGCCTTGGCTTCGGCCAGGCGTGTGTCAGAATTGGCGGCTTTGTCATGTAAAAGCCCTTATCTGTTTTTCCATATGGATAGGGCAGAATTGAGGACTCGTCCCCAGTTTATCCTGTAGGCACCCAACAAAATAGGTGCTCCTGCTTCTAAGCAGACTATTGCTCGCTGAATTTGAAACACAATTCAGCTGGAGCATTCTGCGGCTGGATTGCCGCATCCTAAATCAGTAAAAGCCCATTCCACGAGGAAAGTGGTCTCATCTTGGGCGGCTGCCCGAGGGGTCTCGGCTTTACAACTTTGCCGAGCTGCAACTTGGTCAGGGGCAAACACGTTTGCTAAATTCTACAAATTTGATACCCTGGCTGAGGAGGACCTTGAGTTCTCTCATTCGGTGCTGCAGAGTCATCCGCACTCTCCCGCCCGTTTGGGAGCTTTGGTATAATCCCCATGGTCCTTACGGAGTTCCCAGCATCCACTAGGACGTCAGAGAAAATAAGATTTTACTCACCGGTAAATCTATTTCTCGTAGTCCGTAGTGGATGCTGGGCGCCCATCCCAAGTGCGGATTGTCTGCAATACTTGTATGTAGTTATTGCCTAACTAAGGGTTATTGTTGAGCCATCTGTTGAGAGGCTCAGTTATATTTTATACTGTTAACTGGGTATAGTATCACGAGTTATACGGTGTGATTGGTGTGGCTGGTATGAGTCTTACCCGGGATTCAAAATCCTTCCTTATTGTGTCAGCTCTTCCGGGCACAGTATCCTAACTGAGGTCTGGAGGAGGGTCATAGTGGGAGGAGCCAGTGCACACCAGATAGTACCTAATCTTTCTTTTAGAGTGCCCAGTCTCCTGCGGAGCCCATCTATTCCCCATGGCCCTTACGGAGTTCCCAGCATCCACTACGGACTACGAGAAATAGATTTACCGGTGAGTAAAATCTTATTTTCTAAGCACACATTCTCCCACCTTATGGTAAGGCTCTTGTATCTTCTTTCTGGTAGCTACTCTTTGTTCCAGTGCACTGAATGAGGGCTCAGAACCGCACACACAGCAAACTTGGTAGAAAAAGCTGCTACCACTGGGCATGTGCGACAGCTCTAGTAATCTTATTATATACCATTGGTATTGTTGTCATAATTTGCCAGCTGCCAAGAGGATGGGGGTTTCTGGGCAACCGGAACCCCCCCCTGCGTTTGCCTATGCTTTACTACTTCTCTGCTCACTAAAACTGGGGTAGTATATTTACTAAAAGCCAATTTGGGTCGATTCTGATCGATTTCTGGTCGATGTTTGGTCAATTTTGTGTTTCAGGGTCTAAATCACAATTTTACTAAAAGATGATTTTTTTTAAAACCTTTAAAAAAAAAGTTAGTAAATGTTGGATTTAGACCCTGAAACACAAAATCGAGCAAAAAATTACCAAACATCGACCCAAATTGACTTTTATTAAATACTCCCCCAGGAGTCAACTTGTACCCTTCTGTTTTTTTTAACAAGGGAAAGAGGGAACCGAACACATTTTGGTTAGGGATGAACTGCCCAGAATATTCTATTGTAAATAATATAGATTTTTTTTGAATACTCTTTCAAAGGAGCACTGAATAAGAATCTGTATTTGATTTTCAGAATTCTGAGAATGCCTGACTTATTGGGCATATTTTGCCAGTTGGTCCATGAAATGATTGCCTGTAAGGTTACTAATCCTTATTATCACACTCTTTGTCCATCTCTATTTAAAACAAGGTAAATAAGCACATTCACTTAAAGAAAATGAACCACTAGCAATAAATCAGCAGTCAATTATCTGTCTGATTGTTAAAGCAGTTAATGTTATATTGGCATTCTCAGAGACAGAACAATGGATTGAATTTCTGCACACTGGACAAAGAACACCCAAACTAATCAAACAGCCTTACTCTAAAACTCAGAAGAATGATATTTGCCATTTTAGCACATGGGGAATATAATTTACAGTGAAGACAAATTGATTTTAGTTATAATATACAAACTTCCATGTAACTCTGTTATTGGTGCAGCAGTCAGTGCTAGGTGATTGACAGATTTATTCTGTATCATATCTGCACACCATGCTCTTGTAAAGATACTCTGTATGCGCCTGTAAAAATCCTTTGTACAGAATTTGGCTTTGATTGCTGACCTTTCTTGTGCCTGCTACCTTGCCTGCTTTTTACAGTGCACCATTTAAACTTAACCATGCTTTGCCTGATCCTTGCTATCTGAAAACACCAGTGTTCCAGATTTAGGACTAAAATAAGATTACACACTGCCTACTCTTGTTGATTCAGAACCACTATGCACAGACCCCTGCATGTTTTAAGTCCTGGGCAATCCTTGTCTTTTAAATCCTTGACAGCAAGACCATCACCTTGTAGTACCTGTTGCGTAAGTTCCCTGCTCAGTACATACCAGTGCTATGTATTTTTCAGTATATATACATTAGTCCTAATACACCTGCATTGCAGGTTGCTCATTCCCCACTACCATATTTCCTAGAGCCTCTGCTACTGGGTTCTTCCCTGAACTCTTTGGGTAGTGACACTCACCTTATACTATGACACCCACCGTTGGCTCAGAATTACTGTATACATTGTTCAGTTGGTTCTTACAGTCAATGTGTACAGCAGTCTCCTGTTGAACAGAGTAACCCGAAAAGGTGTATATTAAATTCTCACTGAAACAATTCCTGTACTTATCCATAACAGATGACCATAATAATGACCGTTTTGTAGGAATGGACGCGTTTCATGTGAAGAATTTCCCCAGACTGGTTTGAAGATGTTGTTTTCAAAATGTATTTAGCATAGAAAGATTGCTCAATAGAAACTAAAATCTTTTTTTTTTTTAAATCTATTTATCTTTTAGAGCAATGTGCAGATGTGCTTCCCTCCCTCAGCAGTTACTGACAAAGATGAATGAAACTTAGACTAAAGCTGAGATATACTTGTACTGCATAGTAGGAGGCACTTGCCAGACATCACACTATTAGTGTTTGAATTACATTACATAATGAGAATCCCCTCTAAAACAATTAATTACAAATTAGCATGGGTAGCAAAACAAGGAATTTGTGATGCACCTTTAAGCTTTGGAAATTGGTAACTAAAAACCTCTGAAACCAGCCAAATGGTCCTCTTTTTTAAATAACAGTAAATGTGCAATAATAGTCAGCCAGCATATTGTACCGTACAGTCTCAATACTGAAAATGGGAGACAGCAGCCATGTCCCCAAGATGGAATTATCATTACACTTTCACAGCATGTTGAACTCCGTTTCCGAATTACCTGCTGGTTTGGTGGGTGTCTGTGGCAGGCGCCATGGTGAGAGGTCCTCCTCACTGCCTGGTGGTCCATCTCATGGTCTGCTGCGGGGTCAGCCAGCTGCTCTTATCTCTCCTTACCACTGTGCAGGTTGTTTCTTTCTACTTCCCCATTGGCAGCAGACACTATCATAGGGACGCAGGCGCCACTTAGTGTTAGATTTTAAAGGACAGGTGCACAAAAAATGTGATGTTACGTTGGTGTCAAATTTTAACCACTCCCTATTTAAGGAAGAGTCTGGGCACTATCCAGGACCAGAGTACACCTTTACGGCGAGCAGTCTCACTGCCTACCTTCGGTTCCTTCACACTCACAAGCCTGCACATCAGAACCCAGATAGAGGGCCATGGCCTGCGTATTGGGTGCAGCAAAGCCTAAACCCCCTTGCACTCCTCGCAGGCCAACTCCCAAGTGTATGGTCACATAGGCAAACAAAGGGGCGGTTTCCAGTTTTGTGGAAACCTCCCACCTCTTGGAGAGTGGCTCAAATGATGACATTAATAGCAATGGTATATAATATGATTACTAGAGCTGACGCAACATCATACAGTTTAAGCGACAGAGCAGAGCTCTACATAGTGGTAGCAGCTTCTTCCAAGTTTGCTGCGTGTGAGTGGATCGGAGTCCTCAATCAGTGCTCTTGACCAGAGAGTAGCTACCAGAAAGAAGAGACAGGAGCCTTACCATGAGGTGGGAGAATGTGTGCTTAGAAATAGCAGCTCTGTCTCCCACTGGTTCTATTATGTTTGTGTATTTATTTATTATGAGTCCAGAAGTTTATTTCTTTATCTATTATGGTACGTTTATCCTTTTCCTGACAATTTTTTAATATTATTTAAATCTGTTTGATACAGCCTATACTATAGACCATCTACAGTGTTAAATATTAATACAGTGTTCCATACAGTATCCAGAGTTGTTACTAGGTTCTTCTGCCGCTCCCCAGACTCCTACACCTGCTCCAATGTTCTGCAGAGTGGGAGATTGTGGACCACATTTGGAAACCCCCCTCTAGAAATTCTGTGTTTGCCACTGGGTCAGCATCCATACCAACCGTCTGAGAGTTTCGACAGACCCATTCAGGGGAACAGAAATTGATGGATTTATCGGGTTTTTTAGGATTATGCTACTCATAAATTTCTCATCAACAGGTTTCTGGATAAGAGATATATAATACAACACATTTGCAAACATTTTGGATACTTATTTTAGGTAGAGTTTGTGATGGTGAATTCCATCAGTGTTCCGGCTCCATAATTTACACAGTTGCTGATTGGCTCCAATTTTTTTTTTGTGTTCAGCAAAACATTTTTCTCTCACTTGTTCTGAATAATATACTGTAGATGTTTCTGTCATTGTGGTTTGAGAATAAAATAAAAAAAATCTGTAGAAGACCTTGATTTCAAAATCTTTTAAAGTAAAACCAGTAAGCTCAAACACATAATTGTCTGGGGCAAAAGTACAACCTGCAATTGCATTACGTGTACTGATAACACAAATTAGTCATAGTCATAGGGGCCTTTTATTTAACTTCTTAGCATTATAGAAATACTTTGCAAAGCTATTTGTTTACCAAAAGATATCTAAAGTGGTGAAGGTTACTCAGATTATTTAATGTATTTAAATTTTAAATGCTGTAGATCCAATCATCACTACATTAATATAAGACATATACTATAGATAGCATGGCCAAGGAATAATAAGGGTAGGACAGTGGTTTCCAAACTTTATTTGAATCACGGCGCCCTAGAATATCAGAATTTTTTTCACGGCACCCCTAGGCCAAAAATTTCTTAATGAGAAATTTAGAAAGAAATATTACATTAAGTAGATCGCGTTATATGCCATCCTTAGGGTCAGTTGTGTGGTGAGGGACAAGATTTGCTTCTGTTTGGCCACATATTTTATGACTGGCAGCCAGCAGCACTGGTTTTGCCTATTATATTGACCATGAATAATTTGAATTGTTCCTGGACCACCAAACCAGGGCACCCCTGCAAGTGTCCCGAGGCACCCGAGGGAGCCACGGCACACAGTTTCGGAACCTCTGGGGTAGGAGGCAGAGACACAAGTCTGTTATTAAGTTTGGTAGCATAAGATGGCCAGTGATAGCACATGATGGAAGTTTTGCATCATTATCATAGAAAACAACAATATTGGCTCCGCCCCTTCCTCCATGGACCACGATTCCTGCCATTATTCTCTCCATCCTGTCCACTTCACTCTTCCGAGAGACCAGGGGTGCGCCCCTGAAAATGTTTGCAGGTAATGGAAGAACAGGCTAGTATAGTACAGGTACATGTACAGAATATCACTAGCGCTGAGCGGGGGAGCGGTGGGTACTACTAACTACTGGGATTGGTGGTAGGACGCGGTAGGAGCCCCAGTCAGCTGCTGCTATGGGGACATTGCTCCCTTTTGCAGCAGCCAGTGATATCTATGTGGCACATATCAATGCTTCATTGCACCAGAGCTTACTTTTTTCTTATATTAGAGGGTGTGGCTATGCTTCCCCAGATTTGCCCCTACCCCTCGATCCTCCTCGGGGCCAATGGCCACTTTCAGCCACCCTGCAGAATTATAAAAGGAATAAAAACAGATTGGGCTAGATATAAAGTAGATCAATGAAAACAGGAGCAAAGAACAGACGAAGTGCTACACAAATACTGGTCTTCTAATAATGTTGAAGCAGAGATAACCAGGTTTCACTGGGTGTCTCAGTAGAATGAAAATCAGCTATGGCATCAGCAAAAGATGCAGTAACAGCTGCTGCAAAGGATAGTCACTACCAGTGCTGTGTTGACCCATGGCCGGGCCCCTAAGCTTTCAAGAATTTTGGACCACCTCCGTCTCTTAAGTCTTTCACTCCACTCTACAGCTGACGTTTGGGAAGCAGAGCTTATACCATCTTTTACACTTACAGTATTCAAATGGACACCGATACCCAGTTGGAATAAAGTATGCTGATGCTGCCCCCACTGTTTCCCCCAATCTGTCTCAAAACAAATCTCAGCTGACTACGAGTGTGCTATGGCACAGAGTATATAGTGCCTTTAACCACTGGAGCCCCTAGGGCACAGGTAACAGCGCCTCAGCCAAAAAAAAATTGATGGGCTCCTAGTCCCTGTGGGGTCCCTGGGATTCAGCCTAGTCAGCCTAATTGATAATACAGCCCTTGTCACGACTGCAATAGCGTCCACCTCTGAACCAATATGCTTTAGTGCAAGGCAGCGTGGTTGACCTTCATATCTAATAAAACTTATGTGTAAGTAGTTTTACAGTACAAAATTAAAGTGTAATTCCTCTTATCACTTTTCTGTCTATATTAAGTAAAGTTCACATATTCATCAGCTGAGTGTACTCACTATATATACCAATGAGACATAACATTAAATCCACCTGCCTAATATTGTGTATGTACCCCTCGTGACACCAAATCAGCTCTGACCCATCGAGGCATGGACTCCACACGACAGGCATCCTGTATATCTGGCACCAACACAATTGTAGCAGATTCTTTAAGTCTTGTAAGTTACAAGGTAGGGCCTTCATGGCTCTGACTTGTTTTTCAGCATATCCCACAAATGCTCGATCAGAGTGACATCTGGGGAATTTGGATAACAAAACAACACCTTGGATGCTTTCCTCGTCATGTTCCTCAACCCATTTCTAAATATTTTTTTGCAGTGTGGCAAGCTGCAGTATCCTGCTGATAGAGGCCACTCCCATCAGGCAATACCATTGCCATGAAGGGGTGAATTTGGACTGAAACAATGTTTGGGTAGGTGGTATGTGTCAAAGTAACATCCACAGGAATGCCAGGACGTAAGCAGAACATTTACCAGAGCATCACACTGCTTCCACCGACTTGCCTTCTTCCCAAAGTGCATCCTGGTGCCATCTCTATTCACGCACGCTTGGCTGTTCACATAATGTAAAAGAAAACTACATCAGATCAGTCCACCTTCTTTCATTGCTCCAAGGTCCAGTTCTGATGCTCACGTACCCATTGTAGGTGCTTTCACTAGTGAACAGTGGTCAATATGGGCTCTCTGACCAGTCTGCGGCTA
Source organism: Pseudophryne corroboree (assembly GCF_028390025.1). Lineage (NCBI taxonomy): Eukaryota > Metazoa > Chordata > Amphibia > Anura > Myobatrachidae > Pseudophryne > Pseudophryne corroboree. The sequence continues at coordinate 915,333,213 of NC_086445.1, read as the reverse complement.
CGCAGCCCCATATACACCAAACTGAGATGCACTGTGTTTTCGGACACCTTTCTATCATTGTCAGCATAAACTTTTTCAGCAATTTGCACTACCGTAGCTCTTCTGTGGGATAGGACTAGACAGGCTAGCCTTCACTTGAGCCTGAGCCTTGGGCGTCCATGACCCTTTTGCCACTTCACTTGTCTTTCCTTGGTAGGTACTAATGACTGCATACTGGGAGCACCCCACAAGACCTGCTGTTTTGGAGATACTCTGGTCCTCATCTAGCCTTCACAATTTGGCCTTTGTCAAAGTTACTCAGATCCTTATGCTTGCCCATTTTTCCTTGCTTCCAACACATGAACTTCAAGAACTGACTGTTCAATCGCCGCCTAATATATTTATTTATTATTTATTAACAGTTTCTTCTATAGCGCAGCATATTACATTGTGCTTTACAATTAGAACAACAGTAATAGAAGAAAACTGGGTAAAAACAGACAGACATAGTGGTTGGCAGGCCCTGCTCGCAAGCTTACAATCTATAGGGAAATAGGCATTAATACACAAGGATATATGCTACCTATTGCATATTGGTCCACCAGATTGCTAGGTTCTTAATGGGTTGTATGATATGATCACCCCGCAATGTTGGCAAAGGGTCAGGAGGGTGTGAGAGTAAAGAAAGACAAGATATGTGATGTTATGTGTACTGTATAGAGAGGATGTAATTAGATAGGGAAACATTGAAGGTTTATGCAGGTGGGTCTGGAATTTGATAGGCTTGTCTGAAGAGGTGAGTTTTCAGGGAACGTTTAAAGGTTTGGAGACTAGAGGTGAGTCTTATTGTGCGTTGGAGGGCATTCCACAGAGTGGGTGAAGCCTGGATAAAGTCCTGTAATTTTGAGTGGGAACAAGTAATACGTGTGGATGAGAGACGCAGATTTTGTGCAGAGCGAAGAGGTTGGTTAGAAAGATATCTTGAGATGAGTGAAGAGATGTATGTTGGTGCAGTTTGGTTAATAGCCTTGTATGTAAGTAAAAGTATTTTATATTTAATACGGTAGAATACCGTAAACCATTGGAGGGACTGACAGAGCGGATCTGCAGACGATGAACGTCTAGCGAGGAAGATTAACCTCGCAGCTGCATTCAAAATGGATTGTAGTGGTGAGAGCTTATGTTTGGGAAGACCAGTCAGGAGACTATTACAATAATCAATGCGGGAGATAATGAAAGCATGGATCAGAGTTTTTGCTGAGTCTTGTGTAAGATATGGTCGTATTTTGGATATGTTTCTTAGATGTATGTAACATGATTTTGAGACAGATTGAATGTGGGGAACAAAGGACAATTCTGAGTCAAGTATGACACCTAGGCAGCGAGCTTGTCGTGTAGGGCTGATTGTAGAGTTCTCAACAGTGATAGAGATATCAGGTTGGGAACTACTATTGGCCGGTGGAAATATAATTAATTCTGTTTTGGAAATATTAAGTTTGAGGTGGCGAGATGTCGTCCAAGATGAAATGGCAGAAAGGCATTTAGTGACACTGCCCAATACAGATGGTGACAAATATGGGGAGGATAGGTAGATTTGAGTATAATCCGCATACAGATGATACTGAAATCTGAAAGAGCTGATTAATTTGCCAAGAGATGTGGTATAGATAGAAAAAAGCAGAGGACCTTAGACTGAGCCTTGCGGTACTCCAACTGAGAGAGGTAGCAAAGAGGAAGTAGAATAAGAGAAATGAACACTGAAGGAGCGATTAGATAGGTAGGATGAGAACCAAGAAGGGCTGCGTGCTGAAGACCTAGGGATTGTAGTGTTTGTATGAGGAGAGAGTGGTCAACAGTGTCAAAGGCAGCAGAGAGATCTCTCCATGAGATCCACTCATCTATCTATCTATCTATCTATCTATCTATCTATCTATCTATCTATCTATCTATCTATCTATCTATCTATCTATATTCCTCTGTGAACTTTACATCTTTACTGGACAGTGAAATGGCTGTGAAGTAATGATAACTCTATAATACAATATTTGTGTTCATGAATCTAACTGACTTGTCCATTCCTATAACAGCAGAGTGTTGAGAATACAAACAATGTCTTTCTTCAGCAATAAGTTAACATTTAAAAAATTAGTAACACTAAAAAGTGGTCTTATGAAGGAGAATGTAATTCCTGGGTCAGGCAGCAGAATGTTGTTTCCGTGTTAAATGTGTGATGTCTGCATAATACTGTATCCCCCGCAGATCAATTATTCTTTATTACTTTGAGCTGTGAGACTTTACTTACCCATTGACGAAAACCGTTATACACAAATGAAAACCCGGTTTTGACACTTTATACTTGTTATGTAGACAATTATGTGATCTGAATATTCTACTGGGGACCCGTATATGAGACATCATTAAGGTTTACTCAGTTACAGGAATCCAGGCATTATAAACGCTATAGACTGAGTCATCAGTGTTTAATCACTAAACCTAGTAATTCTCCCTATGACTCTTCGTTCAGCATCCATTCACATGAGGTGCATACACAGTGGGTATTTTGCCCAGCATGTATGCACAGCGATGATCGTGGACTTCGCTGGCAGGAAAATAGCTTAGTGCATACACACGGAGCTATTTTCCCTGTGCCAGCTATGTCCCTGTGGTGGGGAGGGGGGGAGGGGGGGTCGAGGGTGAAGCACTTTCCAAAGTAGGAGACTGTTAGTGTGTCTATTAGGAGCTGATTGGTTGGTACTTTATCACCATGCAATTAATCACTCCAGTACAGTAGCTGTAATGATAGTCCAGTAGCTGTAATGTATCAAGTCACATTACTGTACCTCGTTGCCCTTTCCATTAGGACTACTGTAGGCCAAGGCAGCCTTTATGCCTCTTTCTGTAGCCCTTCCAGATTGTTGAAATATATAGGTTTTATGTTTGCATATTGGCAACAACATCTGCTGTGAGGTTTGGCAGCTGCTAGTTACGCCTCTTATTGTAGAAACACTGTCTACTGGAAATGTACAACCCCATAGGAAATCAGAACTTTGAGATGTACTAAGCAGTGGAAGAGTGGAGAAGTGAGACATGGAGAAGTTGCCCATGGCAACCAATCATCTGCTCTATATAGTTTTATAGTATGCAAATTACTGTTTGCTGTTACATCAATGCTGATTGGTTGCCATGGACATCTTCTCCACTGTCTCACTTCTCCACTCTTTTCACTGCTTAGTACATCTCCCTCCTAAGTCCCCTGCTCCATTTAGGCCACAGGCATATCTATTATGGGTGCAGTGTGTTCTGTGCACACCATACTTGCCTACCCACCCGGAATGGCCGGGAGGCACCCGAAAATTGTGTGGCCCTCCCAGCCCCCCAGAAAGGTGGGCAAGTCTTCCGCTTTCGCTGGCAGCCTCCTGCCCCTCCTCTTGGCCGCCCACAGCAGATAACAAGTGGACAGTTCGAGGGGGATATGAGTCATCATAGCTCCTCCTCCGCTATACAGTGCCTGTTTCCTCTGCACTGTTTAGTGGGGCGTGGCCACGATGATGCAATCACGATGTCACATCCCTGGACTGCCCACTTCCCCCACCGGCCACGCCCCAGACCGCCCACATTGTCGCTGGCCACGTCTCCATTAGCATACTACGCTGCCACCTTCCAAAGGAGGGTGCAGCAAGCTAAGCGCCTATGGTACACACCCTGCTACAATTGCTTACCTCTCCAAAGTCCCACGTCGGCACAGCTGCGGTAGAAATCACTCGGAAAATGGCACAGCGGATATTTTACTGGTGATTTGCGCATGCACAACAGAGATTAGTTGCCAGGCACATGGCAAGCACCATGTTTCTGGAGACCTGCGCATACACAGAGTTTACTGTGCTGAAGAAAGGAGGGGGCGTGTCTGGAGTGTGCACACCGGCCCCCTCCTTTCTTAAACTGCCCCTTATCGTAACGGGCGTACGCATAAATACACCTGTTTCCTGTACCTAGTACAAGATAAAAGTGCACAATGATGCTGATGATTAGGGTATGGTGATGCATGCAGTGCAACTACGGGCCCATCTGTGTAGTTTTCCCATTCCTGCACTTTAAGAGCAACATACACCTGATTTTTGTCCACCTCTGCATAAGGCCCAGTATGTATAAATATGCCCAGTGTAAACCAACATCGTAGTAAATTAATCTAAAAATGAGCTGTGAAATAAAGTCAGAAAGTTAGCCATTACGTTAACGAGTTACAGTATATGGAACCTATCAACCTTTTGACCATGTCGACCATATGCATGTCGACCAATTGGTGTTGACCTATCATCTTGATACCATGAAACAGAAACGATAGTCAAATGATTAGTATAGTTGGATAGATATGTAAACTTTACTGTAATAAGGCAGATCTACCAGCTAATCACTATAAATAGGGCTGAATGTATAAAAATCACTTTTGTAAAAATCCAAGAGGAAAGTGTCACTTCTTTACTAGCACATCTGGAACAGGAGGTATTATTTAAAGTGTAACAGAAGTGTCATTTGGCAGACAATGGCCACCAGGGGGAGCACTAGCAATAATTTACAAGTTAAATGAAAGTATCCCTACTTAGAGCTCTCTGTCTAGAGCCTGCTCAAAGACTCATAATGAAAAGAATTTGAAGCACAGATACGTCAAAGGATATCCTAGTCATTTAGAGGATGTAAGTAGGGATGCTTTCCTTTTAAAAGTGTGTAGGCCAGTAATATATATGTAAGTAATCATGTCTATTTCATGTTCAACCCCAGCACAGTCCTAGTCTCTTGCAGCGACTCTGACTCAGTAGCGGATCTTGCTACGGGCAAGCAGGATTTTTGCCCGGGGCGCCGCCTTCCGGAGGGCACCGCCGCCGTGGCAAGATACGCTACTGGTGCCGCCCAGTGTTGTGTAGATGCGGTGCGCGGTGAAGTCATCGCGCACCGCACTGCATTGTGGGAGCGGCATATAGACGCTAGAGGTCATAATTGACCTCTAGTGTCTATGCGGTGCTATGGGAGAGACGTTATGACGTCTCTCCCATAGATCCGAGCAGCGGCGCCGGCGGCCGGAGACGGAGGGCAGCAGCGATCGGGAAGCAGGAGCGGCTATTGTGAGTACTAATTTATTTTTACTTTTTAATTTTTATTTTGTAAGCGGCGCAACTAGGGGGCACAACTCTACTGGGGGCACAGTACAGGGGGCACAACTCTACAGGGGGCACATTACTGGGGGCAATACTACTGTGGGCACAGCTACAGGGGGCACAGTACTGGGGGCACAACTACTGAGGGCACAGCTACAGGGGGCACAGTACTGGGGGCAATACTACTGTGGGCACAGCTACAGGGGGCATAACTGACCATGCCCCTTCTCCATGAAGCCACGCCCCTATTTTTTCGCCCTGGGCACCACAAGGTCTAGATCCGGCCCTGCTCTGACTGTGTGGTTGCCTTAGCCCAGGAATAGGCTCGCTGAGCGCCAGACTGCTTTCTTCTCCCACTGATTCACCTCCTCTTCTCTGTCCAGAATCAATGTGTTACCCAACCCTCACACCTTGAGAATAGAGGTGGCTAAGATGTTGCCATATAAAGAAAGAATGTGTATGTTGCTGTAATTTAGTGTGGGCACAGGATCTAATGGTTACAGTGAGACTGCCATGTATGTCCTGCTGGGGATACGGTCAGGATCCCGGTGGTCGGGATCCTGCCAGTCAAAATACCGATGCCGAATCACATTGATCCCTAACCTGGCGCCTGGATCCCGAACAAGGATTTGAGAGGTAAGCTGCAGGGAAGGGAGGAGGGTTAGGTTTAGGCTGCAGTGGAGGCTTAGGGTTATGCTGAGGGGAGGGGGACTTAGGGTTAGGCTGCGGGGGGAGGGAGGATTAGGTTTAGGCCATGGGGGGCAGGGGTTATGGTTAGACACCACCACTGGGGAGGGTTAGGGTTAGCCTGGGGGTGTGGGGGGTGGTTGGGGTCAAGCTGCAGGTAAGGGGGATTGGGGGCTTGGAGATTAGCGCTAGTCTCCTTAACACCTTGGTGTCAGGATCCTGACCTTCAGGATGCCGCGGTCTTCATTTTGACTGCCATCTCCATACCGTCCTGCAATGCCCAAGCTCTGCCCTATCCTCACAAGGAATAACATATATTAGGTCAAGGGCCACATTGTTGTCAGTGACTACATCACCAGCAGAATGCCAACGGCCCTAACCTGATGCCGTAAAAATGCTTCTTAGAGCATCATGACCGTGCAGGCAGTATAAATTTAAGCATGCTGTTTTCAATACATATGTTTGGGATGAAGTTATGTGACCGGCGCTCACAATACCGACGCCTACATCCCGCCCACTCACAATCCTGACAGTCGGCATGCCAACGACACCCATAGAGTGAGAATAGAACCTGTGGCTTTGTTGTGCTCGCCCCCCTCGCTGCCGGGCATCAAAATGCCGGGATCTCAGTGTCGGTATGGTGATTAGCAGTCTCACGACAACCGGTCACACGATACCAACCCATATTTAATAACAAAAAATGTTGTTATACTGTTTTGGACACTTTTGATACATTGTGTGCATGGTCTTCTGGTGGGTCCATATCATTTACAGTTTATATACTGCACTTGCTGTCTTTCATTCTGAACTATGTGTTTATTTGTGTCTTTGTTTTTGAAGAGAATAAACATATATTGGGAAAACAATGCTGTTAATATAACATTTTCTGATATAAGTGGTGGGTAGGTGTAAGAGCTGTTAGTTATTAATGATGATGGCTGTGCTCAGGTGCGGAGGGCTGTGGGTGATGCAACTGCCTCGATGCAATAAAACAGGTGGATAGTCTCATAGGATTAACAATAACTGTAGGCATCCGGAATTGTGGCCACATTAAGCAGGACTCGTTTAAACTCATTTCAAGGCAGAGAAGCTTCACATAATATGTGCCTGCATTCCTTTTATGTTTATCACGTAATTTACATGTTTTATAAGTTTCTGCTTCTCCCTCTGAGGCTAATTTATACCTGATCGCTGCTGTGCGTTTTCGCACAGCGGGCGATCAGGTCTGAACTGCGCATGCGTATGCACCGCAATGCGCAGGCATGATGAACCACAGCAACTGGGAGCGCTGGTCAGCGACAAGATGGTGCAACAAATCCGATCGCACCGGCGACCGCAAGAAGATTGACAGGAAGAGGGTGTTTGTGGGTGGCAACTGACCGTTTTCAGGGAGTGTCTGGAAAAACGCAGGAGGGACCAGGCGTTTGGAGGGAAGATTCGTGACGTCAGCTCCGTTCCCGATCATCGCAGCGGCTGAGTAAGTCCTGAGCTGTGCAGACACTGCACAAACTTCTATTTGTACAGCTCTCCTGCACATTCGATCGCACACATGCACAGCAAATTCACCCTCCCCTTGTAGGCGGCGACTACCTGATCGCAGGGATGCAAAGAACGCACCCTAGCGATCAGGTCTGAATTATCCCCTCTGTACAGTGCTGCGGAGCACTTGTGGTGCCCTATACAGAAAGTTTAATAATAATAAATACTAATAATAACAATACTGATGCAATTTTTAATTTGTAAAGGTCATCTTCAAAGGCAGAATAGCAGAATTCTCAGTAACGTACAGTCTGAAGAAACAAACCAAGGAAAACAGTTAATTACTAAACTGCTTCTTGTAGACTGCCGCAGTGATTTATGTAAAAATGACACCCCTATTTATTCATGAGATTCCTGCTTTATTCTATAGCTTATAGTTAGCCCATAAGTAATACAGCAAAACACTTTGTGACTGACACTGGAATCCCGACACCACTCTGAATCCCTGCACCGGAACACTGACCACCAACATCCCAAAGGTAAGTATCGGTTGCCTATTTAGGTTACAGTCCGGGGGGTGTCAGGGTTGGGCACTAGAGGGGGATTAGCCGTAGCCGCCACCCCCTGTGTCTTAACCCTAGCCGCCACCCCCTGTGTCTTAGCCCTAGTCTCCACTCCCACTATCTTAGCCCTAGCCACCGCCCCAGAGGAATTAGGGTAGGGGACAGGGGAGGGGTAAAATAACAACCCCATCCCCTGTCTGCATTCTGAAGGTTGGGATGCTGGTGTTGGTCATGTGACTGCCGGCATCCCGACCGCCGGCCTTGAGTATCACTCCCGATTAGATTCATTGTAGACACAGAGACAAATCTTAAAAGATGAAATGAAAATTTGTTTCCATATGTAATCTTAAACCAGTTAAGCAAAATAAAGTTGATCATGGCTGTAGCAAGAAAGTGAGAGCAACACTGTTGTGAGACACCCTCCAGGTGTTAAGTAAAAAAAATATATATATATTTTTATATTCACTTTTTTTACTTTTACGAGACATGGAAGTAGATTCAGATTCAGAAACATAGGGGTATATTTACTAAGGTCCCGATTTTGACCGAGATGCCGTTTTTTCATCAAAGTGTCATCTCGGTAATTTACTAAGCAATAATCACGGCAGTGATGAGGGCATTCGTAATTTTATGGAAGTCCAACAAAAAAAATACAAATGAATACACCATCGGTCAAAACGCGGCTGTTTAAGTATGAATCTCGGTAATTTACTAAGAAGTGCAAAGCAAAAAAAAAAAAAACACTGCCGTGAAAAATTACAACTCGTAAAAAAGTGCTAAAAAAAAACAGACCTGCTTTTTTAATCCGTGATTGTATAGGCATGCAGGGATCCATGAGATCCGTGCATGTATATCAGTGGGAAGGGGTGGGAAAGTGGTTATTTTATAAAAAAAAATTGCGTGGGGTCCCCCCTCCTAAGCATAACCAGCCTCGGGCTCTTTGAGCCGATCCTGGTTGCAGAAATATGGGGAAAAAATTGACAGGGGTTCCCCCATATTTAAGCAACCAGCATCGGGCTCTGCGCCTGGTCCTGGTTCCAAAAATACGGGGGACAAAAAGAGTAGGGGTCCCCCGTATTTTTAAAACCAGCACCGGGCTCCACTAGCTGGACAGATAATGCCACAGCCGGGGGTCACTTTTATATAGTGTCCTGCGGCCGTGGCATCAAATATCCAACTAGTCACCCCTGGCCGGGGTACCCTGGGGGAGTGGGGACCCCTTCAATCAAGGGGTCGTCCCCCCCCAGCCACCCAAGGGCCAGGGGTGAAGCCCGAGGCTGTCCCCCTCATCCAATGGGCTGCGGATGGGGGGGCTGATAGCCTTTTGTGATAATGAAAAGATATTGTTTTTAGTAGCAGTACTACAAGGCCCAGCAAGCCTCCCCCGCATGCTGGTACTTGGAGAACCACAAGTACCAGCATGCGGCGGAAAAACGGGCCCGCTGGTACCTGTAGTACTATTACTAAAAAAATACCCAAAAAAAGACAAGACACACACACTGTGAAAGTAAAGATTTATTACATACATGCACACAAACATACATACATACTTACCTTATGTTCACACGCAGGTCGGTCCTCTTCTCCAGTAGAATCCAAGGGGTACCTGTTGAATAAATTCTACTCACCAGATCCTGGGTCCCAGGGTCCGCGGGGCAACCATTTGTAATCCAGGTACTTGAATAAAATAACAAAACGGAGAGCCGAGCCACGCACTGAAAGGGGCCCCATGTTTTCACATGGGACTCCTTTCCCCGAATGCCAGAAACCCACTCTGACTGATGTCTAAGTGGGTTTCATCAGCCAATCAGGGAGCGCTACGTTGTAGCACCCTCCTGATCGGCTGTGTGCTCCTGTACTGTATGACAGGCGGCACACGGCAGTGTTACAATGTAGCGCCTATGCGCTCCATTGTAACCAATGGTGGGAACTTTCTGCCCTGCGGTTGACCTAAAGTGACGTCACCGCTGAGCAGAAAGTTCCCACCATTGGTTACAATGGAGCGCATAGGCGCTACATTGTAACACTGCCGTGTGCCGCCTGTCACTCAGTACAGGAGCACACAGCCGATCAGGAGAGTGCTACAACGTGGCGCTCCCTGATTGGCTGAAGAAACCCACTTAGACAGAAGTCAGAGTGGGTTTCTGGCATTCGGGGAAAGGAGTCCCATGTGAAAACATGGGGCCCCTTTCAGTTCGTGGCTCGGGTATCCGTTTTGTTATTTTATTCAAGTACCTGGATTACAAATGGTTGCCCCGAGGACCCTGGGACCCGGGATCTGGTGAGTAGAATTTATTCAACAGGTACCCCTTGGATTCTACTGGAGAAGAGGACAGACCCTCGTGTGAACATAAGGTAAGTATGTATGTATGTTTGTGTGCATGTATGTAATAAATCTTTACTTTCACGGTGTGTGTGTCTTGTCTTTTTTTGGGTATTTTTTTAGTAGTAGTACTACAGGTACCAGCGGGCCCGTTTTTCCGTCGCATGCTGGTACTTGTGGTTCTCCAAGTACCAGCGTGCGGGGGAGGCTTGCTGGGCCTTGTAGTACTGCTACTAAAAACAATATCTTTTCATTATCACAAAAGGCTATCAGCCTCCCCATCCGCAGCCCATTGGATGGGGGGGGACAGCCTCGGGCTTCACCCCTGGCCCTTGGGTGGCTGGGGGGGGGACCCCTTGATTGAAGGGGTCCCCACTCCCCCAGGGTACCCCGGCCAGGGGTGACTAGTTGGATTTTTGATGCCACGGCCGCAGGGCACTATATAAAAGTGACCCCCGGCTGTGGCATTATCTGTCCAGCTAGTGGAGCCCGGTGCTGGTTTTAAAAATACGGGGGACCCCTACTCTTTTTGTCCCCCGTATTTTTGGAACCAGGACCAGGCGCAGAGCCCGATGCTGGTTGCTTAAATATGGGGGAACCCCTGTCATTTTTCCCCCCATATTTCTGCAACCAGGATCGGCTCAAAGAGCCCGAGGCTGGTTATGCTTAGGAGGGGGGACCCCACGCAATTTTTTTTTAAATTTTACACTGTTTAATTTAAAAAATAAATAAATAAATAAACCCCAGCACGGATCACACAGATCCGGCCGAGATTCATTTTTAAAAAGTCGGCAGTGTTTTGCTAATCACTGCCGTTAAAAAAAAAAAAAAAAAAACACGAATGACATCGACATCGGAACAAAAGAAAAACCCGAATACGACAGCTTAGTAAATTAGGCGTAATAAATTCAAAAAGTTGCAGTTTTACACTTTCGATGTCATTCGTGATTATTCTCCCACCAAATCGGGAGAATTACGAATGTTAGTAAATATACCCCATAGTGGCAGTGTGTGACAAACAAAAAAACAGCAAGAGGATGAATGGCGAAAAATAGACATTGCAGCAAAGTAAACTAAAGCAGGAGAAGCAACCCGTAAAGGTATAACCAATTACTGCATTACTTTACAATACCTAGATCTTGCATACATAGTGGGGCTGATGCATAGTGGGAAATAAAATTGCTATGATCAAATTTGCACCTATGCAGACTACGTGACTCTGGCAATAGAAAGGCTTACTATTCTAACATAGGCCGAGGGGTGGGGATATTGTAACATAGACCATGGGGTGGGTGAGCTGTAACATAGGCTGAGGTACAGAGGTGTTCTGACATAGGCCAAGGGCAGGAGCTCTAACATAGGCCGAGGGGCAGAGGCGTTCAGACTTAGGCCAATGGCAGGGAAGCTCTAAAATAGGATGACGGGTGGAGGCGTTCTGACATAGGCCAAGTGGCAGGGAAGCTCTTATATAGGCCGAGGGGTGGAGGTGTTCTCACATAGGCCAAGGGGCAGGGGAGCTTCAATATAGGCTGAGGGTCAGAGTTGTTCTGACATAAGCTGAGGGGTGGGGGAGCTCTTACATGCACTCAGGGTGGAGGCGCTCTGACATAGGCAGAAGAACAGGGGAGCTTTAACATAGGCCATGGGGAGGAGGCGTTCTGATGGGATTGTTATTATATGCCAGCTGACGGGATGCCGCCTGTCAGGATCCTGACAGTGGCATCCCGCCAGTCGCAATACCGGCAGCGAGCTGTGATTGCCATGCTTCGGGCTCGGTTGGATTCACCACCGGAGTGGGAATACTGTGGAGCGGTATTCCAACCTCCAGCATTTTACCGGCTGTCGAGATTCTGGCATCAGGATCCTAAATGGCGGGATCTGACAGCCAGTATATTAACTACATCCAGTTCTGATATAGGCCGAGGGGCAGGGGAGCTCCAAAAGAGGCTGAGGGCAGAGGTGTTCGGACATAGGCCAAGGGGCAGGGTAGCTCTAACATAGGCAGAGTGGCGGAGGTGTTCTAACACAGGCTGAGGAGCAGGAGAGCTTTAACATAAGCAGAGTGGTGGAGGTGTTCTGACATAGTCCAAGGGGCTCGAGAGGTCTAACATAAGCAGAGGTGTTTGGACATAGGCCGAGGGCAGGGGAGCTCCAACCAAGGCTGAGAGCCAGAGGCATTCGGAGATAGGCCGAGGGGCAGGAAGATCTATCATAAGCCTAGGGTTGGAGGCGTTCTGACATAGGCTGAATACAGTAAATATGTGTTTGCACAAATGCAGCTCATGCAGACTTGAATATAAGCCTGTTAGGAGGACATATCTTTACAGCAGAAAAGAGTTGTTTGCTAAAAATGTGCGCAGTTAAAAACAGGATATTCAGCTGGGTTACATCTAGAAAAGATGTTCATCCAACACCTAAAAATGGTACTAGTAAAGGAAAAAACTATATGTAAATCCCTGCGCTTTCTTGTGTACACATGTACTGAACGAAATACACCACAGTAATGAAATCTCAAATAAATGTACAACACGTGGATTCACACAAGGAAAAGTGTAAAAGATACTAAGCTTTGAGCTTTTAAGTTTTAGTCCAATCTATTCTCCGGATTTTTCGAGGTTTGCAGCAGGCATATGATAAATCCTTTGATAGGAAACCTGCAACAATATATGTGCTACCCTCACACAAGCTTGCACAGCAATGGGGGGATATGCACAATATCCCCCCAATAATAGTGCAGCAGTCTTTTAAAATGACACATCATTTTAATACAAGTTGCACTTACAAGACAAACAATAAAAACAGCATATCGACATCCTTATACTGGCAAACACAGTAACGCTTCAAATATACCACAGTGTCCCACTGGTGTTCAGCGTGGGGGCAGTCAAAAGCAGGTCCTGCATGTGCAGCAGCACTCAGGGGTCATATTCAGCGCCAAGGAATGTCCCGATTAATATGTCACAGCACCACACTCGACGCGTTTCGGACCGTGCCGGGTCATTCATCAGAATTGTGATGAAGGACCCAGCGCGGTCCGAAACGCGTTAAGAGTGTGGTGCTGTGACTTCAGATGAAGGACCCGGCGCGGTCCAAAACGCGTCAAGAGAGTGGCCACTATCCGTTTCGAGTTCCTGCTACTAATCCAGTGCCAGTCCGGTTACTACTTGGATCCATTCCAGTCCTCTCTCCGGATGAAGTCCAGCATCTCATCAGCTTCTAAATCTATTGTTATAGCTCTAGTCCAGTGCCAGCAATCTAGCCTGTCTACCGGCTCCTGTAGCCAGTCACCGGTGCCAACATCCATCCAAGAGTTCAAGCCTCAGATCTTTTGCTGTTTAATAAAGTTATCATATTTCTCTTTAATGCCTTCGGGCCAACCACTGCTAGAGCATCAACATATCTCATAAAGTTTAGTGACCTACATATCTCATTGTGCACTACACTGCATGAGTAGGAGTTAGATTATGCCCCTGCACTTCCTCATTTCTCCAGCTACCCTGGCTCCAGTCTCAAACACCAATCCAAGCCTACCCAAGTCCCCAGTCATTACACATACCCTCTTATATTATCACACTGCAGACCTACAGTATCACCCAGATGGCTGTTACAAATAATGTTACTGATTCATCTTTGCTTTGATGGATTGCTTATTCAGTGTGCACTGATATCTAATTGAGCTGCGGCAGCACAGCTTACCAGTGCAGAGCGAAAGAAAGCAAGCGGCAACTCTCCAAGGAACCCGCAGTATTTTTGGAGGACAGTACCACCCCTTCAGATTCCCCAGGAGGTACAGTATATACGGAACACTATTGTGTCTATGATTATGGGTGGCACCAGTGCAGTATGACTCCTATTTAGGCCCAGGGCATATTCATCATGAAAAAAATTATGCAATGAGAATTTTTAGTTTTCAGTTCTCATTGTATTCTCTCACAATTATTTCACTATTCATTATGCCCCCATGAGAAAATTATCACTTCCGAAAAACTGGTCTTTTTGAGGAGTCAGTATTTCGTAAATTGGTAACTTCCCCCTCTGAAGCTGCAGCCTACACCAGCCCCTGCTGCTGGCACCACCTTACTTGCGTCTCCCGGGGGCGGCCACCCCCAACCCCCGCCAGCAACTTACATATGTAACCCGGCCACGGCTGACCCCCGTGGCCGTATGGGGTACACTGGGTTCCACAGGGAATAACATTGGGGCGTAGAGTAAGATCTTGAGCCGAGTCACCAACAGGCTAAAAGCTTTGACTGTTCTCAGAATGCATAGCGCTGCCTCCTCTATAACCCCGCCTCCGTGCACAGGAACTCAGTTTTGTAGTTGGTGCCATGCAGTGCAGGCATACTACAGGCAGGGCTGCTCAGGTAGCCCTTAGTAGAGCTTTTATAAGTGAATATTGAAGACTTCAAGTACTTCGGCAGAGACACTGTCTGTGCTAGATGTCAGTCAAACATCTCCTGCTGCAGCTCCATCACCTCCACCAGCGATGCTGTATACTCCTGTGTCCTGGTTGGCGGGTAATTACAGCGGAGGCTCTGGTTTTTTACAGCAAGGCACACACATCACCGAAGTTCTCCAGGATCGTGTGTGCGCACTTAGGAAGGAGATAAGAGGGTCTCCCAGCATCGCCCACTGGAAACCGCGATCCAGCGCGGCCAGTGGGAGGCGGGCCGTTCGCGCTGGCATGGACACTGTGACTGTACAGGGACCCCACTAGACCACCAGGGCAAGGGCACGGGTCGGTTTTACTAAAAACCGTTTGTTACATGGCCCACAGTACCCGGTGGTGAAGTCCAGCAAGGGGATAAGGCTTTGACCTGTAGCCCCTCCCCCAGCCCCTGGGCGCCATTTAGAGCAAATGTTCCCGCCCTGGAGCTGCATCTCTCTCTCTCCCTCACTCACTCACTCCCTGTGAGCGTTTGGGCGCCATTTCCACAGACTGAGCTGATCCTGGGACTGTTTGGGCAAATCCTCCTCTGTAAAGCCGCCTGCATGTCAGCACTGTGCATTTTACAGGACACAAGTATTCTACATGTCTGCTGACAGTGGGGGTCATTCCGACCCGATCGCTCGCTGTAGTTTGTTGCAGCGCAGCGATCGGATCGGAACTGCGCATGTGCCGGCGCCGCAGCACGCTGGCGCAAGGCAGCTTTCGTTAACTAGCGATCGCCTCTGAGACAGAGGCGGTCGCTAGGTGGGAGGGGGCTGAACGGCGGCGTTAAGCTGCCGTTTAGGGGGAGCGGTCCGGCCAATGCAGGCGTGGCCGGACCGTTGGGGGGGCGGGCCGCCGCAGCTGCGTGAGCGACGAGCAACTCCCGGCCAGCCGCAGGAGCTGGCCGGGAGTTACTCCTCAAATACAAAGGAGAGGCGATGCTTTTGTATGTGTGTGTGTGTGTGTGTGTGTGTGTGGGGGGGAGCTGGCACTGACATGCGGGGCGGGCTTGCCCTGTGCTGGGCGTCCCCCTGCATGTCTGAGTTTACGTTCGTAGCTTTGCTAAATTTAGCACAGCTACGATCAACTCGGAATGACCCCCAGTGTTAATTAAGAAAGAGTGCATTTAGTCAGGGTTATATAGTACAAGTACCCTGTGATATACATCCAGTATTTACTGTGCATTGATATATCTATTGTTTGTATAGCTGTACTTAGTATTACTTTGTATTGCTAGTCCAGTGCAGTTTTATTGCATGTCATAATTTCTGCATTGTACATGTGACTCTGTATGTGTGTACATATACAGCTGCTGCGTGATTTCCATTCCGTGTATCTCACTCAGATTGCTATCCCTATATTATGTACCCTGATGGGGCTAGGTGCGTCAGGGTTATTGTTTAATATAGGTGTTTCACAGGATATACTTAGTATGTATTTTTCGCTGTGAGTTTCAGTCTCCATATACCTCTTGAATTCTCTGTGCTGTCACACTGCACAGAGGGTTCTTGTCAAGGTACTAGACTGCTGATATTGGGGGTCATTCCGACCCGATTGCTCGCTGCAGTTTATCGCAGCAAAGCGATCGGGTCGGAATTGCGCATGCGCCGGCACCGTAGTGCGCCGGCGCATGCTGGATGGCCGAAGGCCGTTGTTCAGTAGCGATCGCCTCTGCCTGATTGACAGGCAGAGGCGGTCGCAGGGCGGGAGGGGGCTGGATGGCAACGTTAAGCTGCCGTTTAGGCGCAGGCGTGGCCGGACCATTGGGAGGGTGGGCCGCGGCGGCTGCGTGACATCTCACGCAGCCGCTGCGGTCAGTGGCAGCGACGATCAACTCCCGGCCAGCCGCAGGAGCTGCGCTGGCCGGGAGTTACTCCACAAATACAAAAACATCGCCGCTGTGCGATGCTTTTGTATTTGTGCAGGGGGGGGGGGGGGCGGACTGACATGCGGGGCGGACTAGCCCTGTGCTGGGTGTCCCCCCGCATGTCAGGGAAGATGATCGTAGCTGTGCTAAATTTACTCGGAATTACCCACATTGTATTAGGTTGCCCGTAAATTGAGCTTTCAGATATGTCAGCAACAAAGGGCGACGGAGCTGGGGCTGATCACACATTGCATGGTGGTGACGCTGCAGACACATTAGAGGAAAACATAGCAGCACAGGGTTCAGGTTCTGGGGGTTCTCTACCCCCAGTGGGATCGTGGCAACGGGGGTTCAAAATGACCCACTCTGGGCTACACATTATTAAGTACGCTGGTAACTTAACTTACGCCCCCTATGGGACCTCCTGTCTGCTCAGTTACAGCTATTGAACCAATCACTGAATAAACAGAAATCTAACCCTAGCCCGCCTAAGACCTTGGGGTCCTCTAAGCGGGCCATTCCTTCCTCACAATCCACCCACATCCCAGATACCTCGTCTGATGAGGATGGTGTGTATACTGACCCCACAGACACTGATCCAGATACTTCTGATGAGGAATCTGTCTCACAGGTGGATGTTCCTGACTTATTGGAGGCTATCAGGCTAATTCTTTAAATTACTGATGACCCAGAGCCTGACACTACCTCTAAGAAACCAGACAGATTTAAACGTCAGAAGGTTGTTAAACAGGTTTTACCTCATTCTGACCATTTAGTTGACATACGTCAGGAATCCTGGGAAAATCCAGAAAAAGAAACTCACACCTCAGAAGAAGATGCTAGCTCGCTATCCCCTCGCTGCAGAACTAAGTAAAAATTGGGAAACACCCCCGCCAGTGGATTCGCAAGTGGCGCGGCTGGTGGTATCCTCAGCTCTGCCTGTAACTACCATCACTTCTCTGAAAGAACCGACGTATAAGCGTGTGGAGGGTTGTTTAAAAGCGATTTACACCCTAGCAGGTGCCATTATTGCAGCAACATGGGCTGCAGAGGCTATTGAAGCGTGGGCTCGGGGTGGAAGCGGAATTGCCTTCCAACTTTTCTGATAATGCTAGAGACAATGTCTCTCATATATTGTCACAGCCTCTCATTACATTAAAGAGGCGGCTTCTGATGCCAGTATTCTGGCGGCCAAGGCTTCTACTACGTCCATTTTGGCTCGCAGGATTCTATGGTTACAGTCCTGGTCTGTAGATCTGGATTCTAAGAAAACCCTTTTTGGAGAAGACCTCAACAAGATAGTGGCTGACTTAGCTTCTGCTAAAACAGCGTGTCTACCTAGTACTGCTCCTTCGGTGCAGAAGGCTAAGAGTACTTCCTTTCGATCCTTTCGTCCTTCAGGTAAAGCAAAAGGACAGGTGTACCCGAAACAGGCTCGCACTTCCAAATCCACTAAGCCCAATCCTAAACGGGCCTGGGCTGTCCGTCAGCCTGCTTCCAATCCTGACAAGCCTGCGGCATGACGGGGCGGGCCTTCATCTGGGGGATCTCAGGGTAGGGGGCTGACTTCTAGGGAGTACCCAGGAATGGTTGAAAACCACTTCCTTTGCCTGGGTACGGGAAGTCGTCACTCGAGGGTACGCCGTATCCTTCAAGAATCGTCCCCCTCATAGATTTTGCCTGACAAACGTTCCTTCGGATCAGGTGAAGGCAAAAACTCTTCAGTCGGTGGTACAGTCTCTCCTGAACACAGGAGTGGTAGTACAGGTGCCTCTGGTTCAGAGAGGCAAGGGGTTCTATTCACCGCTATT
The DNA here is from genome assembly GCF_028390025.1 of Pseudophryne corroboree. Lineage (NCBI taxonomy): Eukaryota > Metazoa > Chordata > Amphibia > Anura > Myobatrachidae > Pseudophryne > Pseudophryne corroboree. The sequence goes on along the minus strand of NC_086445.1, from coordinate 915,314,922 downwards.
CCTAGTCCCGAAACCGAATGGGTCCTCTCGGCCCATTCTCATCCTCAAGTTTTGAACAAATATGTGAGGGTCTCCAAATTTTGTATGGAAACTCTTCGCTCTATTGTTCTGGCCTTGGATCCCGGGGATTAAATGGTCTCCCTGGACATACAGGATGCTTACCTGCATATTCCTATTGCAATGTCGCATCAGCAGTACCTGAGGTTTGCTGTTGGCAACCTCCATTACCAATTTCGGGCTTTACCTTTTGGTTTGACCATGGCCCCGCGAGTCTTCACGAAGGTCATGGCGGTAATGACGGCTGTACTCCGCCGTCAAGGGGTCAGGATCCTCCCGTATCTGGACGACTTATTGATCTGGCAAATTCCTCAGAAATTCTCCTACACCATCCGGATCTGACGCTCCACTTTCTGCAAGCCCACGGGTGGTTCATCAACTGGAAGAAATCATCCCTGGTCTCAGCACAGAGCATGGTGCACCTGGGGGCATTGTTGGACACTCACAACCAACGGTTGTTCTTGTCTCAGGAGAAGATCCTGAAACTTCAGGACAGGATTCGATGCTTCCTATCTCATCCGCAAGTGTCAATACATTCGGCAAATCAAGTGCTAGGTCTCATGGTGTCGGCTTTCGACATGGTGGAGTTCTAAATATTTATCAATGGCCTAGAAATAGGCCTGGAAAGCACAGTGTCAGTCTAGGCAGATGGTACTAAACTGTGTAAGGTAATTAATTCAGAATTGGATGTGGAGTCCTTGCCGAATGATCTATCTAAACTTGAACTCTGGGCGTCTAAATGGAAAATGAGGTTCAATACAGACAAATGCAAGGTTATGCATTTTGGGACTAAGAACAAACTTGCATCCTACATATTAAATGGGGAACTCCTAGGGGAAACAGAGTTGGAAAAAGATTTGGGGGTATTCATTGATAATAGGCTTAATAACCGTACACAATGTCAAAACGCAGTAAAGAAGGCAAGTAATGTGCTAGCGTGCATAAAAAGGGGAATTGAGACAAGGGACTCAGATGTAATCATGCCGCTGTATAAGGCATTGGTACCACCGCACCTGGAATATTGTGTTCAGTTTTGGGCACCATTGTATAAAAAAGACATCAGTGAACTTGAAAGTGTTCAAAGGCGAGCTACTAAATTGATTAAAGGCCTAGAAGGACTGGACTATAAGGAAAGACTTACTAGGCTGAATATGTATACACTAGAAAAGAGGCGCCTAAGAGGAGATATTATTAATATCTTCAAATATGTAAAGGGACATCACAAAGAGTTATCAGAGGAATTATTTATTAAGAGAACACAGTTTAGGACATGTGGGCACTCGCTGCGACTGGAGGAGAGAAAGTTCTGAACGCAACGGAGGAAAGGGTTCTTCACTGTTAGGGCAATCAGGATGTGAAATTCCCTGCCAGGGAAGGTGGTAATGGCGGACTCTGTAATTGGATTTAAAAAAGGAATGGATACATTTCTGAATGAAAAAGCTATCCAAGGTTATAATACTTAAAATATCAACGTGGTTAATTCGGGGGTAACATGAGTTATAGTAGCTAACTAGTCATAAAACATTATTTAGCAAGTATGTAGAATCATCACAACTTAAAACAGGTTGAACACGATGGGCAATTTGCCTCTATTCAACCTCAAATACTATGTTACTATGTTACAATATGCTCAATTCCATTCCCGCCCTCTGCAGAAACTGATTCTTGCCAAGTGGGACGGCCTGCCTCACCGGATCAGGTCTCACATGATCTCCTTGTCTCCGGAGGTCCATCTGTCACTGAGCTGGTGGCTGCAGGACCAATGATTGAGCAGGGGTCATCCCTTCTGGATCTCCAACTGGGTCCTTCTGACGACAGATGCCAGTCTGTGAGGTTGGAGTGCGGTGTTGGTGCAACACTCTCTTCAGGGTCGGTGGACTAAGGAGGAGTCTCTCCTCCCGATAAACGTTCTAGAACTGCGGGCGGTGTTCAATGCACTGAACTTGGCCCAGCATTTAATACAGAACAGACCTGTTCAAGTACATTCGGACAATGCCACCGTGGTGGCGTACATCAATCATCAAGGCGGCACTCGAAGCCGCATGGCAATGAGGGAAGTATCAAGGATTCTTCAGTGGGCAGAACGCCATCTGCCAGCCATATCGTCAGTGTTCATTCCGGGAGTTCTAAACTGGGAAGCGGATTTCCTCAGTCATCAGGACGTACACGCCGGAGAGTGGAGCCTCCATCCAGAAGTATTTCAACTACTAGTGGACAAGTGGGGCCTCCCAGATGTGGACCTGCTGGCGTCTCGACACAATCACAAAGTTACGGTCTTCAGAGCAAGGACAAGGAATCCTCAAGCAGCGTTCGTGGACGCACTGGCAATTCCATGGAACTTTCAGCTACCATATGTGTTCCCTCCGGTGTCACTCCTGCCCAGAGTAATAAGGAAGTTCAAGCAAGAAGGAGGACTCCTGCTTCTGATCGCTCCCGCTAGGCCCAGATGGCATTGGTTCTCAGACCTTCAGGGTCTCTCAATAGAGCGTCCCCTTCTACTTCCGCAGCGCCCAGATCTCCTCATTCAGGGCCCCTGTGTATATCAGGATTTGGCCCAGTTGGCTTTTATGGCGTGGCTCTTGAAGCTTCCATTCTGAGGGCCAAAGGATTTTCTGGGGCGGTCATTCAAATCATGTTGAAGGCCCTGAAACCGGCTTCTGCTCGGATTTATCATAGGGTCTGGAATTCTTACTTTGCTAGGTGCGCATCTAACAATCATGATGCATACAAGTTTAGTACGGCCAAAATGTTGGCCTTTCTACAACAGGGCCTGGACTTGGGCCTTCGTCTGGCCTCCATCAAGGTTCATATTTCTGACTTGTTGGTTTGGTTCCAGAGAAAAATTGTGACTCAGGGTGTTTTATGGATTCAACCTCCATATGTCCCACCTGTGGCTCCTTGGGACTTGTCGGTGGTTCTAGAGGCATTACAAGAGTCTCCGTTTGAGCATCTTGAATCTACAGATCTTAAGTGGCTTTCTCTTAAGGTATTGTTTCTGCTGGCTATTACCTCTGCTAGACGGGTGTTGGATTTGGGTGCCTTGTCCTGTAGGTCCCCCTAACTGATTTTTCACCGTGACCGGGCGGTTCTTCGAACACGTCCTGGGTACCTACCTAAGGTGGTGTCTTCTTTCCACCTTAATCAAAAAATCGTGGTTCCGGCCTTTGCCTCTCCTGAATTGTCTTCCTAAGAGAGGTCTTTGGATGTGGTACGGGCTCTCCGTATCTATGTGAATAGAACTGCCTCCATTTGGAAGTCCAATTTTCTTTTTGTACTGTTTGGTTTTCACAAACGTTGCTGGCCTGCTCACAAGCAGACCCTGGCCAGATGGATTAGAATGGTGATTGCACATGATTATGTACAGGCTGGCCTTCCAGATCCTGCTACTATCAAGGCCCATTCTACTCGGTCGGTTGGACCTTCTTGGGCGGCCCTCCGTGACCCTTGAACAGTTGTGCAAGGCGGCTATGTGGTCCTCAGTGAACACGTTCATAAGGTTCTATGCCTTTGATACATCCGCCTTCCAGGATGTTTCCTTTGGACGCCGGGTTCTTGTGCCCGCTACTGTGCGTCCCCTCCCATGAGGTACTGCTTTAGGACATCCCGATGTTATTCCCTGTGGAACCCAGTGTATCCCGCAGCAGAAAACGAGATTTATGGTAAGAACTTACCGTTGTTAAATCTCTTTCTGCGAGGTACACTGGGTTCCACAGGGTGCCCACCCTGACGCACCTAGCTTCTTTGGGTTTGTATGGCATTAGCCACAGACACCTTCTCCTGTCGTGAGAATGTGGTGTATGTGGCTACTAACGGTTGCCGTCTCTTTTACCTGCTACTGCATTGGATTGGTTAACAAAACTGATCTCCTGTGCACAGAGGCTGGGTTATAGAGGAGGCGGCGCTATGCATTCTGGGAACAGTCAAAGCTTTTAGCCTGTTGGTGCCTCGGATCAAGATCCTACTCTACACCCCGATGCTATTCCCTGTGAAATGCAGTGTACCTCGCAGAAAGAGATTTAACAACAGTAAGTTCTTACCATAAATCTCGTTTTCAGGGCCGCTCCACCTACCTTCCCTGCCGGCAATTTATACACGTGCTGCGGCCACTCTCTCCTCCTTTCCCCTGCCGGCACTTTGATATCCGCAACTGTGGCCCCCCCCCCACATCGTACTACCCCCTGGGTGTTTACTGGGCAGTCCGGCTGCAGAAACGATTGCCCTCCTCTCCTCTCCCCTCCGCCCCCGGCACCTCATTACAGGGGGCTGCCGAGATCACACTGCAGCAACCTCCCAACATGACCCTCTCCAGGAAAGACACAATGCTCTGCTTCTGGATTTTTCTCTTAATGGGCGGGATGTACTAATATTCGTGGCCGAAGTAGTGAATTATCGGGATTTTTTCGTGCTAGTTCCGCTGCACAAATCCCGATAATTCCGTCCCATGTATAATTTTTTTCATTCGCAATCAGTCATTGCGAAAACTCCCCCTCCCCGCGATATAGGTGCGGTGTCCCGGTAATTCGTACGGCGCATGTGCAAGGCTGCACGAGCTTTCTCGTTGTGTTTCCGGGACGCAGTGCTTTCCTGACAGTGCAGTCGTGTTTCCTGGACGCCGTGGGTCTTGGGTCTTGTGCCTCCTGCCTCCCTCCAGGATATGTGCCCCCTGCTGTGCCTCCTGCCTCCCTCCAGTATGTCTGTCCCCTGCTGTGCCTCCTGCCTCCCTCCAGCATGTCTGTCCCCTGCTGTGCCTCCTGCCTCCCTCCAGGATATGTGCCCCCTGCTGTGCCTCCTGCCTCTCTCCAGGATATGTGCCCCCTGCTGTGCCTCCTGCCTTCCTCTAGCATGTCTGTCCCCTGCTGTGCCTCCTGCCTCCCTCCAGCATGTCTGTCCCCTGCTGTTCCTCCTGCCTCCCCCCAGCATGTCTGTCCCCTGCTGTGCCTCCTGCCTCCCTCCAGGATATGCACCTGTAGTGAAACACCTTTCTTATCCATTACCTGTGTTAACACATTAAGAGAAAAATTCAGAAGCAGAGAGGGTCATGTTGGGAGGTATGCTATTGGTGTGTAGTATATTGCTTCAAATTATTTTTATTATAAGATTGTGGACCAATGTGGAATGCTGATTATTATAAGAATGAAACACTTTTATTTTATTCCTAAAGATACATTTTTGAAATGTTGTATTGTATAATAAATGTTAATTTTATTTAAATAAGAAGGTTATTTGCATTTATGACACAAAGTAGCTATTGATTTCTTCTTATGTCAATTACTTGTCTGGCCCTGAACTTTGTTTTTGTTTGTACATCACATATACAGAACTGTATAGTATAAAAGAATCTAGATCAGAGGTTCTCAAATGCGGTCCTCAAGGCACCCCAACGGTCCAGGTTTGAGGTATATCCATGTCTCAGCACAGATGGTTAAATCAAATTGACTGAGGCGCTAATTAATTCACCTGTTGTCAATCATGGATAAACTTAAAACCTGGACCATTGTGGAGCCTTGAGGACTGCGTTTGAGAGCCTCTGACCTAGACTTTTGGTCACCTAATGCTCACAGCAGCGTCCTGTAGTGGCAATTGATGAGAGAGAGAGAGGCAGAGTCTGTCTGCCTCTCAGATAATGTCATAGTGTGCAATCGCTATTTCTCTGCCTAGCAGCCAGACACATATAGAATACAGCATGTCAGCATCAGTGATTAGTGTCCTGAGTGAAAACAGCTATCATTGTCAACCTGGATGAATCCTGTCACATTGCGTACAGGTGGTCTGTGTTGCTGTCTTCACAGCAGAGCCTGGGGCCATTGCCCCACTTGCACCCCTTTCTATGCTTGTTAAAATAATAGTATCAAATGGAGAAAGAAAAAGAATGACAGAGTCACAAAGTCATATAACCCTGGTAACTCCTTTACTCCTTTACAATGAATGGGTTTCAATCATTCATATATTTATAAGAAACAATAAGACTAAATAATATATACTGTGTGTGTATATATATATATATAAAAGACTAAATAATATATACTGTGTGTATATATATATATGGGTTGGGATTAGGTTGCCGGAGGTTGCGATCCCGGTGGTCAGCATACCGTCGCCGGGGGAGCGAGCACAACAAAACCACTTGTGGGCTAGCTACAGGTTCTATTCCCACTCTATGGGTGTCGTGGACACGCACGAATGGGAATAGTCCCTGTTAGTTGGCATGCCGACTGTTGGGATTTTCATGGGTCTGGATTCCAGGGTCGGTATACTGATCGGCGGGATCCTGTCCACTGGTAACATGATTACATCCCATATATATTGCCATAGCCAAATTAAGGGGGGTGTAGAGGATACTGTACCCCGGGCCCCCCTCTTTCAGCACCCATCCTCTGGCTGGAACACACTGACATCACTAGCTCTCCCTCTAATGCAGCAGCAGAACCAGGGAGCCATAATGCGAGCAGAACAGGGGGGGTAATTCCAAGTTGATCGCAGCAGGATTTTTGTTAGCAATTGTGCAAAACCATGTGCACTGCAGGGGAGGCAGATTTAACATGTGCAGAGAGAGTTAGATTTGGGTGTGGTGTGTTCAATCTGCAATCTAATTTGCAGTGTAAAAATAAAGCAGCCAGTATTTACCCTGCACAGAAATAAAATAACCCACCCAAATCTAACTCTTTCTGCACATGTTATATCTGCCTCCCCTGCAGTGCACATGGTTTTGCCCAATTGCTATCAAAAATCCTGCAGCGATCAACTTGGAATTACCCCCAGTATGCAGTGCAGGCTAATCAGGTTTCATAATCTACCATGGAGTTTCCTGACCAGAGGAGAGATAGGAGGGGAGAGAGCTGTAAGTGACCCAGGGATCCCAGCTTCCCCTCCTCCCTGCCTGGGTGTCTAGGTCCTGTGTAACCTATTATATAATTAGAGCATACACACACACACACACACACACACACACACACACACACACACACACACACACACACACACACACACACACACACACACACACACACACACACACACACACACACACACACACACACACACACACACACACACACACACACACACACTTCTTGCATGTGACAAGATAAATTCTAGATTTTATTTTTCTATGCATATTTTAAGGTTGTTTAAGTTGTTTTTGTTCCATTACAAGAAAACTTTATAAAATCGTTGTCTCTCAATTGGTGGAGCTGTAAACAGGTGGAGCTATAAACAGCACCCAGGCATTATTAAACTTTTAGTTTATATCTAATATATACCATTGGTTTAAGTGCAATATACACAATCCGTACATGACCTATTCCAGGAGAGACAAACTACTCTCAACCTGGACTTCCCTCTTAATTTATGATTGCAATCACCTTGTGTTGATATACTTTTGTTATCTATTAAACAGTTGAACACAGGTGACGCCAATCATATATTAAAAGTGAAGTCCAGGTAGAGAGCTTTGTGTCCTTCCTGCAAATGGTCATGTTGGGAGGTATGCACAATCTAAAGATACACCTCCCCCCCTTCCACCAGGCCATAGTGTCTTAAGTGCCCCTTCCAGACCCCCCCCCCCCCCCCCCCCCCCCCAAACCTTTATCAAGCTCTGGCACCACTCCCTTAGAAAAAATATAGAATAAAAAGTACTTTAAGCATTGCAAAGTGGTGCACCATGCTAGACAGGGGGGTGCACTGAGCCCCTCAGCCAGGAACAAATTCAGGAGGGAGCCATCTGACCAGTGTGATCACTACCCCCATCCACACAGGCAGCAGCCTCCCTGGCCACACTGCAGCCTGTGTGTATGGGTTGCTGGGCTAAGGAGAAGAGCTGCAGCTGCCAGGTAAGAAGAGGGCGGGGAGCGGGGGGGATGCGGATGCAGGCCCCCGCTGGGGCCCCCCATCAGGTTCGGGTCCAGGTTCGGGTCCAGGTCTCAGCACTACTGTCTACTTGTTGCCATAGAATGGACCTAACAGGCTTGGTACTAGAGATGTGCAAGTATGGATTTACCCGGATCTCAAAACAACAGCTTATTGGATGTCACGTGTTTTGGACAGCCAATAAGAAAAATCAGGATAAATCCAAACTTACGTTAACTCTGACATTAAGAACCAAGTAAATCCAAACCTGTACATCTCTACTTCGTACAAGGGGTGCGATATGAAATGTTGACATTTAGGGGGGAATTCAAATGTTTGAAAAGTCGGTTGGGTGTCAGTATTTTCCTGTCTATTAGATAAAACAGACTCCCAACTGACTTTTCAAACATTTGAATCTCCCCTTAGAATGTTATCATGGACTGCATGTCAAAACTTACATTATGCCAACGTGTAACATGTCGATATGCACAATATCAACATGGTCATTATGTTGACATGGTGCATGTCGACATTTGGTATGTTGGAGGAAGGGAGATGCAGATGCACACTCCTAGCACTAAGAACACTGATAGTAAAACTTATTTAAATAAACCCTCACAATTAACATGGAATATAACTGAAGTTCTTAGCACACATTTGCGCAAAAATACGGGCCCATGTACCGCGGCCAGGTGACTTAATCACATGGGTCCCTAACATTCCCTACCAGAGGAAGGAAGCCAATTATACTCCATATTAATTGTAAGGGTTTATTTAAATAATTTTTACTATCAGTGTTCTTAGTGCTAGGAGTGTGCATCTGCATCTCTCTTCCTCCAGCATAGTATTAGAAGCCTCAGCATGACATTTGGTATGTTGACATACTGTTTTTACAGTATTTAAGCCCTAATAATACCCTTTAAATAACCGCAGCCTAACCCTATCGCCGACATGTACTGTCGATATTGTGACTTTCATCATTCACAACTTCAGCATAATGACCATATCACCATTGGGAATGTTGTTATTTTCACTGTCAGCATTTTGTCCATGTCAACATTCAGACCGCATACCCAGTGCAACACTCAGCATTGCAAATAATGGGAAGTTACATATATTTGAGCAAGTATTGTAAAACAATGACAACATCTATTCCTTATTGTGCTCATTTCTTATTCTTGAGAACGCAATTAAAACTACTGAAGCTGGGAAACACTAAACTATAAAAAATTTCCAGATTAGCAAAGGGATTGAATGCTAATTACAGACCTGAATGGCTGCAGTCTATGGGATGAGTGAAGCCTTAGTGCAGAGGTTCTCAAACTCGGTCCTCGGGGGCCCTCACAGTGCATGTTTTGCAGGTAACCCAGCAGGTGCACAGGTGTATTAATTACTCACTGACACATTTTAAAAGGTCCACAGGTGGAGCTAATTATTTCACTTGCGATTCTGTGAGGAGACCTGCAAAACATGCACTGTGTGGGCCCCCGAGGACCGAGTTTGAGAACCTCTGCCTTAGTGACACATAAACAAGTAAAGCGTATTTATTGCTGTAATAAAACAGCAGGCCGCATTAATCTACTGCATAGGTTGTCCTGTTGCAAAGTGTTAACATTGCTGCTCAGAAACGATAAAAGTACTTAATAAACAGAAGAGAAACAGCTAAATTGTGTAACATATCTTTTTAAGAAAATATGAAACTACAGCACCCTACTAGGTGCTAGCTACCAGAGGGCACTGGAATAAGTCATCTCTATTTGGTCTTTACTTGTTACTTCCTCTTGTATCAATGTCCATTTGTGTGATCAGAAGATCAAAATGAGCAGTAATAAGGGTCAGGTAAAGGAGTGGGATATATAGGACGGACCTGTTAAAGACGAACTTCACCCAAAATGTATTTTTGTGTGGAATTAAGTAAAATAAAATACAGTCAAATAAGGTTTTCTAACCATCGCTCAATGGTTCTAGTAGTTTGGTGGGTCCTCCTGTCATGGTTGTAACTATGGGTGTGCAAACAATGGTGGTCATTCCGAGTTGATCGCTCGTTGCTGATTTTCGCAGTAAAAAAAATGGCAATTCTGCGCATGCGCGTGTACCATGCGCATGCACTAAGTACTTTCACACAAAAGTTTGTAGTTTTACCAAAGCTCGAGCGACGTTTTTTCATCGCTCGAGTGATCGTAGTATGATTGACAGGAAGTGGGTGTTTCTGGGCGGCAACTCTGCGTTTTCAGGGAGTGTGCTAAAAAACGCAGGCGTGCCAGGTAAAAACGCAGGAGTGGCTGGAGAAACGGGGGAGTGGCTGGCCGAACGCAGGGCGTGTTTGTGACGTCAATCCAGGAACTAAATGGACTGAGGTGATCGCAGTCTAGGAGTAGGTCTGGAGCTACTCAGAAACTGCAAAGAATTATTTAGTAGCAGTTCTGCTAATCTTTCGTTCGCTATTCTGCTAAGCTAAGATACACTCCCAGAGGGCGGCGGCCTAGCGTGTGCAATGCTGCTAAAAGCAGCTAGGGAGCGAACAACTCGGAATGAGGGCCAATATCGCTTACCAGGGTAGGTATCAAGAAACCATTGCTGCCTTGGTGGCAGGGTCAGACTGGTCCACAGGGGAAATCCCCACTGGGCCCTACTGCCTGAAAGCCCACCCCCTCCTCTAGAGATCAGGTTCCAGACTCTGCACTTGAATTATGCATTATACATATGTTACATTATACTGGCATCCCAATGGATGGGCGGCCGGCGCTCATGTGACCAACGCCAGAATCTCGACACCACTCGGGAGACCAGCGCCGGGACACCGACAGCCGACATTCTTGAGGGTAAGTATTGTGGGAACTGTTAGGGATAGGGTCCTGAAAGGGAGGGTTAGGCACTGGGGGGTGTGTGTGGGGGGGTTAGGGTTAGTGCTAGGTGCAACCTCCCTAGGGTTAGCCCTAGCCGCCAACCCCTGGAAGTTTAGGGTGGGTGGGTGTAAAAATACTTACCCCCTTCCGATGTCGGGATATTCATTGTCGGGATGCGGGTAATACATACCGAACCCATACTGCACAGCACTATGCTGTATTGTCAACAGTGCATTGATGTTATTAATCTGGTACATTATCATGCATGCTCTAGCAGATATATACTCATAAAAGGGCCAAACTGTGCACACTCTATTAGTTAGCCAGGCCACTGTGGTGGCTGACCACACCAGATCTGGAGAATGACCACACCCGTAAGCATGGGCCCCTGCCTCTGCATTCCCCTGGTGTGCTCTTCATAACCCAGTCCAACACTGCTTGGTGGCACCTGTCTTCAGCTTGTGGGATGCCTGCAAGGGCACCCAGTGATTCCTTAGGTTATGCCTGGCACCCAGCCTCCATCTTGCAGCCGTCTCTTTTGTAAACAACATGACATCCAGTAACATATATCTAATAGGTGCAGCATACTTGCCTCCCCTACCAGAATGGCCGGAAGCCTCCTGAAAATTGGGTCCACTCCCAACCCCCTGGAAAGGTAGACAAGTATCCCGCAGCAGACTCTGGCACAGTGTCAGAATTTGCATTGCAAATGCTCTTGCGCAAGGGGGAAGGACTTCCCTCAAAAGATGCCCCTGATGACATCATGTTCAGGGGTGGGACATAAGATGCAAAAGTACCCAGCTACAGTCCTGCCTCCAATGCTTTCATTAGTCTACACAGGAGATCCTGCGTCCCTTCCCATGGGGCCTTGTTTGGGGGTGCGAACTCCCTCGCAAGCATCTCATTCAAATAACTGAAAAGTTTGCAATGGAGAATCTTACCCAAACAAGGTCCATCAGACTGGTGAGAAGATTTCCTATTTGGACCATCAGATGCCTCTGGACCTGTGGAATTGCTGGATCTACAGGGCGTTTGTAACTAAAGCACTCTATTCAATTTCACAGAAATTCCATACTAAACTAAATTATTCATTTTGTAGACCTGACAATGTATTCAGTAATAAAGGAAGAGATACAGCGGCACACACAACTGTGTTTAAGGAATAATTTAAAGAAGCCTTTTTATTAGCAGAATTGGTTTCTATGTACTGTATACGATACATTTTTGAAGAGTATAATTTACTGTAAGTGCTGTCTGTAACCTGGGACATAGGAATTGTGCTCACTTCTATAAAGAGATCAATAAAAAGAGGATGTTTAGCATTAACTAAAGGGGCAATGAGTTTCTAGATTGCATTGTACTTTACTGAATGTGCAATACAATTTATGGCCTCGAGATGAAGGCCATTTATACTGTATACCGTGCACTTCAAATCAATCAATGCATTAATACATTGTTGTGAATCAGTAGCAATAATATCAAGAGAGCAATGTCTAAACCAGGGCTATACAGGGGTGGTCTTCTGTATGCCGACTGATGGGATCCCGGCGCACAGTATACCGGCGCCGGGATCCCGACAGCCGGCATACCGACACTTATTCTCCCTCGTGGGGGTCCACGACCCCCCTGGAGGGAGAATAAAATAGTGTGGCGCACAAAGCGCGCCACCGTGCCCGTAGCGTGGCGATCGCAGCGAGCCCGCAAGGGGCTCATTTGATCTTGCCACACTGTCGGTAAGCCGTCGGTCGGGCTCCCGGCACCGGTATGCTGGTCGCCGGGAGCCTGACCGCCGGCATATCGTAGTGAACCCCTATATAGGACCAGGTTATGTTACAGTGAGTGTACAGTATATGGAATACACTCAATACGGAAAGCATAAGCAGGGACATAACAGGCATTTGTGGGCCCAAAGGAGAGTTCTATGAGAACCCTTATTAACATAATGAACGTGATGCACTGTGGCGCTCCTGTTTGCCTGTGGGTTCCAGAGCAGCAGTGATCATATGTTGCTGCCTCCTAGTTGCAGCAGATCAAACAAGATAAACTAATGCTGCAGGAGCCATCTTTTGTAAAGAGACGATCACTGGCCCTCATTCCGAGTTGTTCGCTCGTTGCCGAATTTCGCTATATTGCGATTAGTCGCTTACTGCGCATGCGCAATGTTCGCAGAGCGCATGCGCTTAGTTATTTTACACAAAAGTTAGGTATTTTACTCACGGCATTACGAGGATTTTTCTTCGTTCTGGTGATCGGAGTGTGATTGACAGGAAGTGGGTGTTTCTGGGCGGAAACTGGCCGTTTTATGGGTGTGTGTGAAAAAAGGCAGCCGTTTCTGGGAAAAACGCGGGAGTGGCTGGAGAAACGGGGGAGTGCCTGGGCGAACGCTGGGTGTGTTTGTGACGTCAAACCAGGAACGAAACTGACTGAACTGATCGCAGTGGCAGAGTAAGTGTCGAGCTACTCAGAAACTGCTAAGAAATTTCTATTCGCAATTTTGCGAATCTTTCGTTCGCAATTCTGCTATGGTAAGATACACTCCCAGAGGGCGGTGGCTTAGCGTGTGCACTGCTGCTAAAAGCAGCTAGCGAGCGAACAACTCGGAATGAGGGCCACTGGTGGCTTCTCGGATCTACTGCTCTGCATCCGAAGACTCACCTTCGGATGCACATTGAGAACATCATTAGCACCATTGGACCTATGGCTGCTCAGAAAGTCTGTTGCAACTGAGACAAAGTGACCGGGGCCAGAAGCACTGCATCCGATGACACAGTGGTCAGCTGTGATGCACCCCCAAAGCGGTCGTGTCACGCCTGCACTTTAGTTGCCACTCCCTATTATCTCCCCTAAACTGTCGCTGGCCGTCATTCTAAATGCTAGCAGTAGTTGGTGTTGGACCAATGAGCGCTCAGTATTCCCACACAAAAGGAATGAATTAAAAACTAAAATAACTTGGTGGATGATACTTTATATAAGGAATGTATAAAAACAACAAAACATAACAAGAGTATTAAAAACATGTGGTGATAGAATCACAGGAAAAGGTAGCAAGTAAAAGAAAGCAAAAAGGCAATTTGTAAAATACAATAGAACTTCAATGCACCTTCAGTAATGATGTATTGTTCTTGAGATGTCATCCAGATAAATGCACAGTGAGGAATATGAATTTCCCGCTATATACATAACTGGTCATAAAGCTCAGTAATAACAGTAGTTATTAAAACCACTTAACTGACGATTTTTCCCTTCAAAAGCATTAATAACATTGGTTTTTAAAATGTATTTTATTTAATAAAGTTGAAAAAGTATTTTTTAAAATATTTAAACATTATATTATGCACATCTGCAGAACGGATCTCCTCATAAAAAATGGGGGGACAGGGTGGGACGGCGCAGTTGCATGAAATCTGACCATGCCAGTTAAGTGGTTTTTAAGATGATCATACTCGGTGTAGAAGTGTGGAGACACTAGTGGTGTGAGGCAGAATGTTCTCCGGAATAACACTCTGCTGGGCTCTAAAGCTTGTTTCCAGGAAGAGATGCAGAGTCACTGCATGCACGCTGGTGGCCACCAACACGTTTCGACAGTATCGTGGCATATGCGCACTGGTCATTTGAGACCGAATCAAAACTGTGTAAACCTCTGAAATAGGCCCTTATGAAATTATTTGCCACGCTCTCCTTTTATTTGCTAACTAGACACTATTCTTGAAGAAGGGGGCATGTTGCCCCCTATTTTGAAGGCGTGACAGATCTAGCGTTTGCATCATCAGCCGCAGACTTCCTGGACCTGGGTGTCCAGATCAAACGGCCAGCCTCAGCCAGCTTCAGCTTGCACAGGCAGGCTAGTCCCTACAAACATCGCAAATTGCGACCAATGGTCGCCTCCTGTTTGCATTTGCGAGGATCCGAGTGTGAGGATGCAGCACTTCGATTCTCGCAAATGTACGCAGGAGGCTTCCTTGCAGCTGTGCAATTCCTTACAAATATAAATTGTGCCCAATGTTACCAGGTGCACATTTGCCTACTTTTGGGAGCACTCTCAGACTCATGAGACAATAGGTTTACTGCACGAATCGGCACACTTCACCAGAGATGTGAGCAGTCCAGAGGCCTGATGATACATTTCACTGTGAACTGCTGGCTCAACCACTCACCCACCGGTTGCTGCAAATTGTTGCACTGAGCACCAGGTGGTAGGATCATAATGACGAAATCCACTGTTCCACACAACCTCACACTTCCAATTATGCCTGCCCTCCAAAATCTCCCAGAGCACATTTTTAAAATATCAGAAACTATACACAACTACGGTTTTAGGGGGTCATTCTGAGTTGTTCGCAGTGCAGCGATCAGGCTGAAAATGGCAGTTCTATGCATGCGTATGCGGTGCAATGTGCACACACGTCGTACGGGCACGACGAATGATGTAGTTTTGCGCAGGGTCTAGCGAAGCATTTCAGTCACACTGGTGGCCGCAGTGTGATTGACATGAAGTGGGCGTTTCTGGGTGTCAACTGACCATTTTCAGGGAGTGTTCGGAAAAACACAGGTGTTTCAGGAAAAACGCAGGCATGCCAGGAAACATGCAGGCGTGGCTGGGTGAACGCTGGGCGGGTTTGTGACGTCAAAACAGGAACTAAACAGTCTGAAGTGATCACAAGCGCTGAGTAGGTTTTGAGCTACTATGAAACTGCACAAAAAAACTTTGTAGCCGCTCTGTGATACATTCGTTCGCACTTCTGCTAAGCTAAGATACACTCCCAGTGGGCGGCGGCATAGCGTTTGCACAGCTGCTAAAAACTGCTAGCGAGCGAACAACTCGGAATGACCCCCTTAGTGCTTAAACTATGGCCCTCATTCCGAGTTGTTCGCTCGCTAGCTGCTTTTAGCAGCATTGCACACGCTAAGCCGCCGCCCTCTGGGAGTGTATCTTAGCATAGCAGAATTGCGAACGAAAGATTAGCAGAATTGCGATTAGAAATTTCTTAGCAGTTTCTGAGTAGCTCCAGACTTACTCAGCCATTGCGATCAGTTCAGTCAGTTTCGTTCCTGGTTTGACGTCACAAACACACCCAGCGTTCGCCCAGACACTCCCCCGTTTCTCCAGCCACTCCCGCGTTTTTCCCAGAAACGCCAGCGTTTTTTCGCACACTCCCAGAAAACGTCCAGTTTCCGCCCAGAAACACCCACTGCCTGTCAATCACACTACGATCACCAGAACGATGAAAAATCCTCGTAATGCCGTGAGTAAAATACCTAACTTTTGTGTAAAATAACTAAGCGCATGCGCTCTGCGAACCTTGCGCATGCATAGTAAGCGACTAATCGCAATATAGCGAAATTCGGCAACGAGCGAACAACTCGGAATGAGGGCCTATGTTGCTGCCTTTTATGGTGCAGAGTTAATAAAGAGTGCAATTCCAATGGTGCTCACACAACCTGCACCTGTGCAGATTTCCATCCATTACGGTATAACAATCTCACTGGTTTTTGCTTGAGGCTCTGTAGGGTGTGAGTTGAAACAAGTGAGATTTCTTTGCCCCAAATCCTGTTATACATTATGGACAGTATTCTGCACCAATGCTGATGTTGCCCCATATATTTTCAGACAGATCAATATGATATGTTTTTTTCTCCATGTTTTTCCCTGCTATTCAGGAACAATAATCTCAGGGACAGTGGTTGCATTTTCCGCTATCCCTGGCGAAGCCCCTGCAGGTAGTCTTTTCGTGAACTGTTCAGAGCTTTAGCTGGCTCAGTGGTCGGAGCCTTAGGGGTCTATTCAATGCATGTCGGATCCTCTCCGACGCAGAGGATCCGACAATGCAGTATTCAATTTGAGGGCAAATCCGACTGGTTTTGCCCATTTTTCGACAATGCCAATCCGACTGATATTGTCGAAATACGAGACTAAAACCTGTTGGATTTGGCCGCAAATTCGACAAAACATGTGGACCCGCGGCTAATCCTCCGAACCACGTGTTTTCCAACAAGTCGGAATTGCCGACAAATCAGAAAAACCGCAGGTCCATTGAATAGGTCGAATCATGAGTTGACCTAAAAAAGTTAGCAACTGATGTCTTTCTAAAACACTGCCCTACACTGGAAGCGTGTGGATTAAGAATGCTAGGGTTGACAGTCATTAAGTCAACACCAAATGGTCGACATGAATTAGGTTACTATTTCCAATAGATGTGGATAGTAAATCAAGGAAATATTGAGAAAATATGTGCAAGACACACAAAATGCGTCAACCATTGTCATGTCGACCTTTTGAACCTGTCAACCTTTTGCAGCTGTGGACCTTTAGCACTGTCGACCTTTTGTACCTGTCGACCTAATGCATGTTGACTATATGGTGTTGACCTATTGACTGTCGACCAATACCTTTTCGATTTACCATCCAGATAACGTAGTGGAAGTACATTGCACTCAGAAAAGACCTTGTCAGCAGCCATCTGATTTCCAATTATTAATCTTCCAAAAAAAAACAATAAAAAAAAAAACCCTATGTGAAACGTTTCTCTAGGATGAACCCTGTTTGCAAACGTTCTATCTTCTTGTAACGAAATTCATATAGTAACTTGGAATCAGTACTTCAAATCCCCAGCCTACAACCGACAGGCTAACTTTCCCAGTGATACTAAACGTCTAAGCTCCTGAGATTCGACACTCAAGAGGAATTTTAATTTAAATACTGGCTGGTTTTGCTTTTGAGGACTCCCCCCACCACCACCCCAACTCCACAAAAAGCATCCCCACGCCTCACTTCATGATGCTCCCTCCCTGAACGCCAACACTTAGCGCAAATTGCTAATCCCGGGATCCCAGGCTGCATTTACTGCAATGTGCAGGAGGTGCCTTATCACATATTCCTCTCCTTTTCTATTGCAAACCCCCAAATCCAAGTGCGTCCTCGTCACCTCCAAGTCGCAACCATCGCCTGTCATTGTCTTACTTCCGTTGCAGGTATTGTGCTCATAGCCCGCGGTTGTCTTCTCTGACTTTTTCCCCCCACATTGTTGCTGCTTTTTCTGCTGCATATTTCTGCGAAACTAATTTCATTAACCCGTTCTTTTCCAGTACTGTCATGTGTGAGTCTAGTCGACACCATGTAAGTATGAAAGGTGATGGCCATTGCCTATGATACCACCATTACCCCCCCCCCCCCCCCCCCCCCCATACACCCCACCTCCCCCAACCTTCCTGTCTCACCTTCTGTTTGCCCTATTAGCTACTTAATAAGTTATGGCTCTGCCTTTCACTTTGTTTTTCTGTACAGTCTGCGTCTCTCTCCTGCTCATATGCCCTGCTGTATTTTATGTATGATTATTTAATGGTGCTCTGTTTCTCATATACGCATTTTTTCTCTGTAAAGCCCCCTGAGTTCTTTCTGTAAAGCCCCCTGAGTTCCATGCACCTTCTGCTCATCTGTTCCAAGCCTGATCAGGAACCCTTTGCAAATGGAAATGGGGACAGCCTTTTTATTTTTGGACTTGATAGGTGGCATCACTTCCAATGGGATATTTTAAGTACTATTTAGCTTCATTATTAACCTTTTCTGCAAATTCCCAGTCCTGCCAATTAAGCATGATAGGACTTCTCCCTCACACCCCATAACTCTGCTCTAGTCCTCGCCCCCTGTCATCTCCTTTAATATATATATTTTTCTTTTTAGCTCCTTTATTCTCTTCCGCTCCCCCCTTTCCTTGTCCTCTGCCCACCCTCTCCCCCTCTCTCTCCTGAGCCTGCTCCCTGCTGATATAAATAGTAACATCTTCCCATTTCCTACATGGTGTCCGGATGACGTCGGAGCCACGTAAATGTGTAGGTGCTGCCTGTGAATGAATGAGGAGCCCGGCTCGCTAGTACTACAGGCTGCGTATAAAAGCAGAGCGGGGCTCTGACTGAATGGTGCTCGGCGTTGGGGCAGGGAAGTAGATGGAAGCTGATGGGGAGCTGTCCAGTGCTGAAGCTCAGACTGCTGCCTTATGCCGGGCGGGCATACAGCTCAGGTAAGCTCTACATCCCCCTTCTTACAGTGCTCTCAATGGGGAATTATAGAGGAAAAGGAGAGAGTGCTCTGCTGCCAAGTGCTGGGCTGGCGGCTGTATTAGAGTAGTTACGGTATAGTCAGAGTAACACGTGCGGAGTTGCTGTTCTCATACAGCAGAATCCCCCAATGCTGCCCATTATTAGTGCCGGTCATAGCCAAATAGTGCCCATGGGCTACAGCACTCTGCTTGTTATGCCTTTACTATGCCAGTCATACCTGTCTAAGCAGACATTTTATATATATATATATATATATATATATATAATAGTATTTTTTTTTTTCATTCTTTTGTGCATGTTTATTTATTATGATTGCTTTCTTAGATACTCTAATCTCAGCTCAGGACTTTGTTCCCCCTTAAAATGTAAACCAATCATAGTTTATAGAACGATCTGAATAGTTGATTAGTGAGTATACAGTATGTTTATACATATCTACATATACATACATCTATAATTCATGTATTTATGCGTGTCTCTGTGTTTGTGTGGTGTTATAACTTGCACCCCTGCACCTATTTTGTCCCCTAGTATTCAGGTATGTGGCAGGGTTAATTTTTCAGCCGTAACCAGCATTCTGTTCTCCTGTAGAAGGGCTATTACAATGGCAGTAGCAGCATATGCCCAGTGCCCGGTAATCGGTGCCATCACATGCTGGCTCACTGAGTGTACTGAATAGCAATCAGTGCAATACATACCCATCCGTCCCCAATATGCACCAATTTTCTGTACCCTTATCACTGCCTCCCACTCACAGAGTCATTCTGTTCTCTCTGTTTCCTCCCACTTGTAATCCACGCTCTCTTCTGCGTCCCTCAGCCTGCCAGCACCCACTCATGTCCCGTTCTGGACAAAATCACATATACATTATTCACAGCCCAGATAAATATATATACATAGATCTATAGCTCTCTCTCTCTCTCTCTCTCTCTCTCTCTATATATATAGATATATAGATATCTATATATAGATATCTATAGATATACATATCTATAGATATATATAGATATATCTATCTATATCTATTGATATATAGATAGATAGATATACAGATATAGATATATATAGATATGTATACACACACACGCATATACACATACATACATACATACATACATACACACACACATACATACATACATACATACATACATACATACATACATACATCTCCCAAAAACATTTCGGTTTGAAGCTTTCTACCAATTATCTACATGTATATACATTGTATTCTTTCTTTCTTTCTTTTTCTTCTTTCTTATCTATCTATCTATCTATCTATCTATCTATCTATCTATCTATCTATCTATCTATCTATCTATCTATCTATCGTTGCATCTCTGCCAGCTGTCCCCCACCCCAGCAGCATCCGGTGTGTGAGTGTGTGATATGTATAGTGGGAGGCCCTTAGCTGTGAGTCACTGATTAGAGCAAATACAATTGCACACTCCTTCCTTCCAATTCATCTTTCTGACCCCCCCGCCAGTGTCCTCTCCTTCCCATGCTAGTCATCTCTCCCATTTGCTTGCACTTGCCCATTCGGATTGCAGCTCTTCTCCTCCCTGTAGATTTCTTCTCTGACGTGTTTGTGGGATGAGAAATTCATCTCTGCGTCAATGCAGCCCCTCCATTCACCTGCTGCAGCCTGTTCTTAAAGGTGCAGGCAGCATAGTTTCTTCCCTTCTCACTCCCTGCTCATTTCCCTGCACCCTCAGCTAGTAACGGATTGTGCTGTGGCCATTATTTAGGTCCAGCTATATAAATAGTTGTTGTGAGTCACAACATCTCCTTGTCACTATGGAGCTTCGGCTACTGCTCCAGGATGTCTGCATGGGTGTAGGAAGTGTTATGAGCAGAATGCCAGGGTGCAGTGCAATTAGCAGAATATCAGCGCACGGTGCATTCAGCAGAATGCCAGTGTACAGTGTAGTGATTCCAATGCCAGTGTGCAGTGCTAGGAGCAGAATGCCAGTGTGCAGTGCTATGAGCAGAATACCAGTTAACAGTGCTAGGAGCAGAATGCCAATGTGCAGTACTATGAGCAGAATCAGTGTTCAGTACTATGAGCAGAATCAGTGAGCAGTGCTAGGAGCAGAATGCAGAATGTGCAGCTCTAGGAGCAGAATGCCAGTGTGTAGTCTATGAGCAGAATGCCAGTGTGCAGTGCTATGAGCAGAATACCAGTTAACAGTGCTAGGAGCAGAATGCCAATGTGCAGTACTATGAGCAGAATCAGTGTTCAGTACTATGAGCAGAATCAGTGAGCAGTGCTAGGAGCAGAATGCAGAATGTGCAGCTCTAGGAGCAGAATGCCAGTGTGTAGTCTATGAGCAGAATGCCAGTGAGCAGTGCTAGGAGCAGAATCAGTGTTCAGTACTATGAGCAGAATCAGTGAGCAGTGCTAGGAGCAGAATGCAGAATGTGCAGTTCTAGGAGCAGAATGCCAGTGAGCAGTGCTAGGAGCAGAATGTGCAGTGCTAGGAGCAGAATGCCAGTGAGCAGTGCTAGGAGCAGAATGCAGAATGTGCAGTGCTAGGAGCAGAATGCCAGTGAGCAGTGCTAGGAGCAGAATGCCAATGTGCACGCAGTGCTAGGATCAGTGCCAAATGGGCAGTGCTAGGAGCATAATGCTAGTATACAGTGCGATGAGCAGAATACCAGTGTACAGATTAGTAATTCCAGTGCCAGTGTGCAGTACTATGAGCAGAATCAGTGTGCAGTGCTATGAGCAGAAGGCCAGTGCGCAGTGTTATGAACAGAATGCCAGGGTGCAGTGTTATGAGAATGCCAATGTGCAGTGCTTTGAGCAGAATGCCAATGTGCAGTGCTAGGCACAGGAGCAGAATGCCAGTGTGCAGTGAAAGGAGCAGAATGCCATTGTGCACTATAGTGAGCACAATACCAGTACCAAGTGGAGTATCTAGAATGCCAGTGAAATGACACGGACAATATGCCAGTTTGCAGGTGTGCAGTTGGATGCTGCGCATATAACTGGAATGACCACATACATATACCGTACATAGTCACAAATCTATCTATCTATCTATCTATCTATCTATCTATCTATCTATCTATCTATCTATCTATCTCAAAACAGGAACTAGTGAGACTTTTAACAGGTGTGGGCAACTTTATCAATGGTTACTAATTGACTTTTCATAATAATTATGAGATGCTTCTTAATATTTCTCTAGATGGGATGATTTAAGATGTAGCTGCAGTGCATTGAGTTCGCTGATTTGATTTAATCCAGTTGACATCATATACTAGCCTAACATTCTAAGACACCCATTCATTCCTATTATCAATGGAAATTAGGATTTGGCTGCAGCATAGACGCTACGTGTTAGGCGGAACGCTTGTTGTGTCACTGACATTCAGGTCATTATACAGAGTGTCTGTGGATGCACAGTGTGTGATTGCTTGTCACTGGGATACCCCCACGCTCCTATATCTGCTGAGGCATCTACCCACGTCTGTTGATTGCTAGTACCTCCCGCCTATTTGTCCTGCGTTCATTCCGGCGGATGCACCACAGATGCTGCTCATACACCGGTCATTGCATCGGCACCTTGGCTCTAGACTGCTTACTGTGATACTGTGCTATAGGAACAGTAACAGTCTACAGTCATGGCTACTGACGTATGACTGTCACTTCTCGGACACCACCACTATGTGCAGTGAGAACACATACCGCAAAGGACCAGACCTTACCGTGAAGATGGAGAATAACAATGATAAGTTACGCTGGAAATGATATGCGGTTAATTGTAATGTTACAGCAATCGGATATCACCTTTAGCTCCAATGCAAATAAAGGACACGTGGAATGTGTAAATATTTTGTAGCTAATTAATTACTGGAACTATTGAATGTAGGGAAGTAACAAAATGTTTTATTTAGAAGTCCTGTTTGTAGCGAGCTGGCAGCCATTTGTTCATTGAGATATCTGCTGATAACGGGATTACTCTGTCCATGGTGCTGAATCCAAGTTGCATGAAAATCTCATTGAACAATGGTTATACTGCAGCAGAGCTACATCTTTGTGACTCTGGACAGATGGAATTATATATGTGTGCTATAAGCAGGGCTGTGGCTCTATGAATATCTACACTTAAAGGACCAGGTTGGCTCTACCATTTTTTCCCTTTGGCATGTGTTGGTGATAGTTTTTCTAACATCCCTCTGCATCACAATGGACAAAAAATATATGAATGAGGAGTTCTATTATAAAATTGATCTGACATATTTATGGGCAGCTAGTGATACCTAGGAGACAACCTTCAAGCCATTTGGGTGAGGATATTTATTGCTAGGAACTAGCACATTGTTAGTAAAGGACAAGCGTTTTCAGGAAAAATAAACATTAGATTTATATTTTAGATTCCGTAATGCTCAGTTCAAATTAAATGGTTGTAGCCACAGTCTCCCAATTTTTCTAATGAGCATCTTTTGAGAACTGTGTAATATGCCAAAATAAAATGATTACATCAATTAAATACTGATAGCAGCAGGTACAATCTATTGAGGGTTTCATTGCTCCAAAACCCCCGTACACTGACATTGTGTGATCCATGAGTGGTTCCACTGCCTGGTTAGCATTCATACCTTTGCTGTTGTTTTTTTTTACTTGTACAGTGCCTGTCTATCACAGGCATGCCCCTGTGCAGAATAACTGCCAAGGCAGACCATGGCACCATGCAGATCAATCAGTGTAGACATGGGGCCTTTCAGATCCCATTGCTCCTGCTGTACATCATAAAGTACCAATGTTCTGTACCCTGCGCATGTACAGGCTCCGTACTGTGCTTGTTCAGTATGGGTCCTGCGTTGTCGGAAGCAGAAGGGCTGTAGACATAAAGGGGCCTATTCATGAAGCAATATAAAGGGTGGAGAAAGGAGCCAATGGAGAAGTTGTCCATGGCAACCAATCAGCATTGAAGTAACATTTATAATTTGTATATTATACAATTGTACGGAGCAGCTGATTGGTTGCCATGGGCAACTTCTCCACTCTTTTCACTGCTTCATGAATAGACCCCTAAGTGATTGACTGCAGGCGTTGGGGGCAGGAGGACAGCGATGGCCTCCATTTCCCAAAATAAAGGCATGTCACCTCCATTTTGTGGGAGTGCCAAGGTCAGGATCTCTGTCTTCCAATGGAGATTTCTTGGCCTGTCGGTAGGAGCTGCTGTGGCTGTCTTGTGTGACCCCATGGGTCACTCAGTCAGCTGATGTAGTCGCAAGTGATCAGATGCTAAGTCGGAGCATGCCAATACTCGTGGACTAAACAGGGTGTTTAGTCACGAGAATGGGCATTCTCCAACTAAAGAGCATTGCCACAACACTGTTTGCATGGCACTAGGGCAGAAAACAGCATTGCGGACCTAGTTTTGTTGGATTTCTGCTCACACACCCGGAGGGGTGCTAGAGAAATCCTTTAGAAGGGGATAACATTGCACTGAACTGAATAGCTCCAGCAGCTTTTTCCCAGTGCTATTCAAATAGGGAGGGGGTCAGGGTTTAGCGATGGGGGCTGGCTGCAGGAAGGGAGTAAAAGAAAGCTTGTTAGGGGTGACCTACAAAGAGGTAGATTATTAAAAGTGAGCTTGGTCTGGTTGACAGAGCATCAGGGGTGGATAAAGAATGTTGTCCAAAGCAAATAGAGAGGTAAGATTTAAAAAAAAATGGATTGCAGTCTTGGTGGCAAAAAAAAGGCAAAAGTTCTTGCTACACAAAAGTAAGAACTGGGGAGAAGGTTAAACATCAAAGAGCTGGTGTGTAAGAATAAGAGTTCTGGGGTAAGTACAGATATAATTAAGGTAGAAAAAAAGGGTGTAGAAAAATAAAAAGGCATGAAAAGTGAGCTAGGAGAGAAGAAAGAACGTTTGGAGGAGAAAAGAGAAAAGTGAATTTGATGGCTTTTAAGTGCATTTTTCTAGAGTAGTGTCAGACCAGAAATAAAAAGGAAACAATAACTGTTATCTAAATTCATTTATTTACTTCTGTGTGTTTATGTTTACTGCTTATGGGGGTTATTCAAGTTGGTTAGCAAACCAAAAAAGCACACTAATGGGCAAAACCACCATGTTACACTGCAGGTGAGGCAGATGTAACATGTGCAGAGAGATTTAGATTTGGGTGGGTTATATTGTTTCTGTGCATGGTAAATACTGTCGGCTTTATTTTTACACTGCAATTTAGATTTCAGTTTGAGTACACCCCACCCAAATCTAACTCTCTCTGCACAGGTTACATCTGACCCACCTGCAGTGCAACATGGTTTTACCCATTAGTGTGTTTTTTTGGTTTGCTAACAAACCTGAATAAGGCCCAATATGCAATATTTGGTGATTCAGAGGCACTTATTGGCAATCTAAAATTTGCCTTGAAATGTTTGGTTATGTTATATATTCATCTGCAAGATCCATAATAACCCTGTATTTATTTCAACACTATTAAAATGTCAATTATTGGCACAAAGCAAAAGCAGCATGGAGATAATTTCACTGTAAATTTAAGTCAAAGAATACTTTTTATGTTTAAAATTGATACATACATTATATGTACTCTGATGAATCAGATTCCCAATTATATAAAATAGTAAATTGCATTGCTGGAGCCTGTCTACCTATATCTTTCTCCACACATGGGATTGGAAGGTAGTTTAAAAGAACTGATAGGTGCTGTAATAAGACTGGAAGGTACTGTAATAGGACTGAAAGGTACTATAATAATATTGGGAGGTACAGTAATAGGACTGAAAGGTACTGTAATAAGACTGGAAGGTACTGTAATAGGACTGAAAGGTACTGTAATAAGACTGGAAGGTACTGTAAATGTGTGTTTTCCAACAAACAAGCAATGTGTATATCAAAACTTTTGCTTTTGAAATTGCTCAGGATTTTAGGCATAGAAAGATCTACAAAACATTTCCTAAGCTCCCATATGTTCAGAAAAGTTTCATTTGGGTTTCTGCTTTAAGTATTATTAAATTTGATCATTTACATAAATTAAGCAGTAGCTTTTATGCTCCAGATAAATCTCCAGAAAGATAACAAAAATGCCCAATAAACCTAAAGTAAAAGGTGCCCTATATAAGATAGCTAATAAAACTTCTGACAAATATCCACAAAGCAGTGCCGTAACTAGGCATTTTAGCGCTGTGTGCAAGAGACAGTGTTGGCGCCCCCACCCCACCCCCATGCAAGACAGGGGCAGTGCGCGCCGTAGTCGCGTGGAAAATATATAGGGCGTGACCTCATGGGTAAGGGGCGTGGCCACAAAATAATACCAATTCATACTACGGTGCACAGTTGTCTCCATTATTCCAATTACGCTGCACAGTAGCACCACTACACCAGGTAGAGCCCCTTTTACACATTACGGCAGACAGTCCCCCTTTTTACACATTACGACAGATAGCGCCCTCTTTTAACACATTACGGCAGACAGCGTCCCCTTATTACACATTACGGCAGACAGCGCCCCCTTATTACACATTACGGCAGACAGCGCCCTCTTTTTACACATTGCAGCAGACAGCGTCCCCTTTTTACACATTACGGCAGACAGCGAGCGTCCCCTTATTACACATTACGGCAGACAGCGTCCCCTTTTTACACATTACGGCACACAGCGTCCTGTTTTTACACATTACGGCAGACAGCGTCCTATTTTTACAGATTACGGCAGACAGCATCCTGTTTTTACACATTACGGCAGCAGAGTCCCCCTTTGAGAAAGAGAGAGAGAGAATTATACTTACCTGTTACCATACATGACATGATGAGCGGTACCACAGGAAGATCCAGGCTGTTCAGAGTGCTGGAGCAGCAGCAGCAGCAGTCGCCTCTCCCTCCACCCCAAACTCCGGCTCCGAGCTCAAGCTGAGAACCAGGTCCTCTCCTCTGTTGCAGCGCTGTAACACATTGGCTCCACTTTGCAGCGTTACAGCGCTGGAGTTTACAGGAGTTACAGCGCTGTGCATGCTGTAACTCCGGCCCGTGGCTCCCCGTGCCATGTGTGACCGTGGCTGCAGCTGACAGTCACGGTCACATAACAGATGCGGCTACTACCGCGTAAAACACTAGACCACCAGGGCTGTCGGAGCAGGAGCCGGGACACTTTGACAGAGAAGGGGGGGGGGGGGGGGTTACGCGCGGAACCCGCTGTCACTTGCACACTACAGAAGGGAGGCCGGTCGGGGGTCAAGGGGCATGATGCGCTCCTATCACAAGTGCGCTGTGTGCAAGGCACACAGCGCACACACCTAGTTACGGCACTGCCACAAAGTGTTACAAAGTCTTAGCAAAAACAAAATATTTGGGATAAAATTATAATCACAGGGGAATATTTCCTTCATATTCAAGGCGAATTTCCTGTCTTTAATGAAAAACACAATAGGCTAAGCTGTGCAACAAATTAAATATAATTGCACAAATCTTAGGTTCTGTCAATGTTTGGGATCGTTCGGGCTCTTTCTACGTAGAGGTTTCTGTGGAACCCACAGGGGCAGACACAGTATTTCTGGAGGTTTTTTTTTTAAATATTTGATTTTAGAGCGATTGTTGCCAGTCCATGAAGGATGAATGATGCATAATTAGCATGTAGCAAGCTATAGTCTGTCCCAAAGTGCAGTTTATGTGATACAGTACTTCAGACATATGCAGGCCCAATGATCACAGTAAGCCACTTACCAGATTCTCTCTCTGGTGCGATGATTGAGCAGATCCCCAGAAACACACAGCAAACTTGGTAAGAAAGTCTGCTGCCACTGGGCATGTGCAGCAGCTCCATTCTGCCCTTTATACTGCATGCAGTGACCACTGGCCAGGCTGTGGGGAAGGAGGTTTTCCTGTCAACTGGCAACCCTCCCATGCATTTGCCTGTGAACCAAATATTAAAGAACATTGGAAAACAAACATTTGGGAGGAATTTGAAGTTCAATAGGATGTAAGTAGTGTTAACAGTTGTGTTTTGTCAGGAAACAAGGAGTTGCTATACCTACTGTAAGTAGGTAACACAGTACCCAGTAACAAGAAAAACTCAAACAATAGGGAAATTGCTAAACATTTAACATTTTTAACTCGATATAAGTGATATACAGAATTCAAAAAGTTAGTGCATTCCAGGAACAGTTTATGATTTAGGGACTTTACGTTGATAATTTATATGGCAAATGCATTATATATATACACACATATGTATGTATGTATGTATATATATATATATATATACATACATATGTATATATATATATATATATATATATATACATACACATTATATACATATATATATATATATATATATATATATATATATACATACACACAATTCAATGTAACAAATGAGCCTGCAAGGTCCCCCAGCAGATAGGCTACACTGTTAGACTTCCTAACAATAGAATCTGTAGGATATATGGCTCTAAAAAGATCTAAATCATAGACCATATTTAAATGAAAAGAGCAGCTTATTAGTAGGTTGACCCAGGTGATCCTAAAGTTGTTTGGGTAAAATTTAAAAAACAAAACAAGCTCCCCACAAAAAAGCTAGCCTTGTGGTCAAGTACAATCTGATTCTATTGTTTCTGCTAGCTCTAAACAAAACCTTTAGGTATAAATCTAACCCTAAAAATAGCCAACACCTAAAAACATTATATTAAAATAAATATAAACAGAACTCCAAAATAGTATTTATTAGCTTCCCTCAACTCTATAACTAGTATAATGAAGGGGTCTCAGCACATGGACCACCACTGCCATTACTGAGATATTACCACCCCTTATTATGGCAACCCATGACTAATATATTTCTTACAGATGTTTCACGCAAGACGGAGCTGTTTACAGAGGAGTAGCATACCATCTTTTTCTTAAAATTTTGCATCTTATGTGCAGCATAGAGGCAGCGAAACACCACTGAAAGTGTATTAGATATGCCAGACTGCAACTTTAACTGCACAGGAATTAGTTTCAAACACATAAACAGTTGCAGATGAAGTACAGCGGAACTTGGCTTAACAAAAAGTCACTGTTGCTGCATCGTAGCACTTTGTATACAGATTCAGGCTCAGCTGCATGTCAAATGGACCATTGCACTCTAGCAAAGTAGTTTTGCTGCATCCAGTGTTTTATTTATGTGAATAAGATGAACATTTTGAGGTCAAGAAAGACGTTTGGCAAGGCCAAGTCGCCTGGGACCTGTTCCACCGAGAGCTGTTTACCAAAACTAGAGCCACAGTGTACTGTATAGGTACTGAAATATGATTTGGTCTCCCAATTTCCTCTAGTGGCAATGGTAAAGAAATTTATTTTCATGTTGTACATACAGTATGTTACATACTGGTCTTGGAGTCCAACCACAAATGTAATATCTTATAACAATTCTTTTCTGAACAGAACATGCCCTGTTAAGAGAATCAATTTGGGAGCAACTATACAATCTCATACATCATGTATTTTGACAATTAGATGGTATAATGCATTTTATTTTGCACCACGTTGAATTAAACAAATTACTTTTAAATAATAAACATTATTTAGAGTAATATGTTTAGTTTAATATACTAGATTAAAAATATATTAACTGCCTGTATAAAGTGAGCTCTTTCGATGCTTGGGTAGCCAAGTCACTCAATCGTCATAATTGGAAAACACAGACTACATTGTGTATATACCTTATGTACTGCATCATAACAACTAATTCAATTATCCAAATTTATAAGGTGCATTAATTCTGTTTTATAGAGCTTCTGTGGTATCTCCAAACATTTAAGTACTGCATTAGACATTTAATGGGGATGTATATGAAATACTGTTTGCTGCTTTTGCAAGACTCTGGGATATGAAATGGGGGGGGGGGGGGGGGGTGTCAGTACTGTTGTCAAAGGCTTGTAATTGGTTACTAGATACACAAAAGGGTATAGAAGAATAGTTCAAGGCAAAATAATGTGCACAACAATAACAGATTAAAGTATAGGTGACACAAATAGTAGTGCTCAGTGTCAGATAACCTCATGTTGGTGGTGCACCGACGGAGATATATAATGAAGTACTTCAAATCCCCCCCCCCCCACAATCATATGTTACATTCCCTGACTCACAGCAGTTGCTACCCCCTCCTATACTGGATGCTCCACTATTTCCAACCAGTAATCTGAAAAACAGCTATTTGTATTAAGCACACAGAGATCGCAGAACTTGAGCCACACTGCCACTTGACTATGAAAGAAAATGAATGTAGTTTAGCTGTCATTGTCACCAGAAAGTAAAGAATGTTCTCACTAGGAATCATGTATTACTGTATGGTACAGTGTAAACCTGTGTGTCTCATTTAGCACTGTAATACAAAAATTTTGTATTATTACCCCACTTTGGTCATCACCCGATAGACAATACACCTTCCTGTTTGTAGTTTTGAACAGCTGTTGTTCCATGTGGCCTTCCTCTTCCTCCTTCGGTGCTGGGTTTCTTACAAGATGGAAAACTTCAGTCTATGAATTACTTTCTTGTACATTTGCTTCTACTCATCTTGTAAAGTGACAGAGGATGGCTCTAACTTCACGGGTTGGTGCTGGGGTGGAGATAGAACCTGTGCGCAGCCATGTCTGCCAGCCAGTGAGAGCTGTGAGGGGAGGGGCCTCCCTGCAAACTCTCTACTGAGTTTGCGCTAGAAAGAAATTAAGGTTTGACAATAGTCAGTACATTACTAGGATACATGCGATAATACTACAGTATATTGTGATAAATACATTTGAAGTTGTCTCAAAGACTTGCAATGAAAAGAGTAGTCAACAGAGAAAAGGTGAGGAGATGTATGAAAAATAAAGTACTGAGGAACTGTAATTATTCATGTTATTAGTAGAAGGAAACAGATGGGGCATATGGATGGGAGTGGAAAACTCTCCAAGCATGAATGTAATGACAGAAGGCAATAAAAAGTGGAAAGACAACACATCTAACATACAGTATTTCAAGAACATTACATAACAAGTAGAAGGAGCAGATGACTATACCAAGTGTAACTGCACTGAAACACATGCAAATGTTAAATTACCGTTTGTTTTGAGGTGGAATAATAATGTAGAGTTCGTCTCTATGGGGCAAATTTATCAAAATAAATTTGTGGGGTATCCCCAAAAACACCCACACATATTAAGGATCAGAAGGTGGGACTGCAGCAAATATTTGTGATTTCTGTCTCAGTTCCTCCATTTCTGAAAACAAAGCAGCCCCCCTGGAATTCTAGGGGTTCTACTAAGATGTCAAATTTTCCATGTTCTGGAATGTGAAGCCTTCTGAAGAAGGCATAAGCCAACCATTGTCTATGGCTACTATAGCACCTATCCTTTCTGGAGGATCCCTCTCCGTTGGCCCCCACTGACACATGTGCAGGCTGATGACCATGCATGCCTAGTATGCGCTCTGGGTCTGAACCAATAAGAAGAGTGATAGCATAAGCAACCACTCTGTCTCTAGCTGTGTGTCCCAGAAAGAGCTTTTTTCTAAATTCCTGTGAAAAATTAAAATTTTTATGGTGCAAAATTAGATGTAATTAATTTATCACATCTGTATTAAAAATGTAGAATGTGCTAAATAAGTCTCTGTATATGTAACATATTTATACACTATACCTATGACTACCCAAGTGAAAGGATGAATACAGTTGCTATTAGATACTATAACATTGTAAACAATTGATCCACTTTTCTTTTTGCATTTTGCATTGTCCCGCAATAACCAGAGACCGGGCTCTGCTGTAAATGGATGTACATAAAATACATACAAAGCACTATAAAAATTTAAAAAAGTGCAAAATTGGGTTGGGTACGGTATCCAGATGGTCAGAATCCCAAACGACAGAATGCTGGCTGCAGGATCCTGACAGTGAAAATGCCGGCAATCTTTGTTAAGTATTCTACGGCTAACCCCGACCCTAACACCCCCACGCACACACACTGCACAGCCTAATCCTAACCCTTCCTTCCCGCAGTCTAAATCTAACCGCCCCTTCCCGCAGCCTAATCCTAACCTCATACTTACCACTTGAAGTTGTAGGCATTTTTACCCATCAGGATCCCTCCGCTGGTATTCTGACTGGGGATTGTGACCGTCAGGATGCCGACTACATCCCAAAAACTATAGTGTGCAAAAAAATAATTATGCAGTAGGAACTTGTAATAATTGAATTGATAGACTGCTTACTCTCTTTGTGCAATGGATGAGTCCATTATAAAACCAAAGACTGACGCAAAGTTCTGTGAGCACATGCTCATGCAAATGAGGGCTATACAGACCTGGGCATAATCATAAATTTGCTCTTGGAGGTGTTTACCAGTAGCACCCAAAATGGGGTGGGGGTTTACTTATTACCTGTGCCCAGGTCTGTTGGAGGGGCTCGGGCCAGCTGCTGAGGGGGACAAGTGCTTCCCTTTGTAGCACCCTGCACTGTTTCCTAGCACCACGTAAAGTATTTTCCACCTGGATTTGGTCATGTCCCCTGTGGCTATCTCTATGGCTCTGGAGATGTAGCATTTGCACCTAGAATAGGGCAAGTCACTGATGATGATGATGATGATGATGATGATGATGCCTAGTAGCAAACCTGGCACAGGCGATAGTTCTACACCTGCATATGGGAGAATAAAGGCATTTTTTTTACAAGCTTGCTTTTTTTGAGCACTGTATGCCAAATATAGTCCCATCTATATCAGGCACAAAGTGTGAACACACTCTGAGTTAGGGGGAAATGTACTAAGCCTTGTAGAGTGATAAAGTTGAGAGATAAAATACCAGCCTATCAGCTCCTGCCATGTAACAGGCTGTGTTTGAAAAATCACAGGAGCTCTGATTGGTTGATAGTTTATCTCTCTCCACCTAAACACTCTCCAAGGCTTAGTACATTTGCCCCCTAGTTACCTTATATACAACTATATACAACTATATAATAATTTCATGTGATTGAAAGTCCTGGTGGGTGGTACTGTACTTGAAGAGTCTTGTCATTGGCTGTAGGGCTATAGTCGGCTATGGTTGTGTCTATTATTGTAGACATTTATTTCTTAATGGAAGAGCACTGTAAGGTGTTGCAACAATGGCATCCTTCACTTATTTAATAGCATTGCATAGCAAGTCATTTATCATTCAGTTTAGTGACACTCTCTGGTTTGGCTTCAGGCAGTTTTATGAGACAATACATCAGCTAAATGTTCTTCTAGATTGATACATTGAAGTTGAACATACTCTAGATAGTTATTTATACTTGCATAGGAATAAATGAGCACTACAATTTTTTTCTTCCACTTGTATGTATCCGGGAAATATATTCAGAACAGATGCTTCTTTTCCTAACATTGGACAGTTCTCTTTTTCTCCAGAATGGGTGTCCCATTATCAAATTCACTGTTTCCAGGGCAACCGTGGCTTTAGATTGTTACTGTCATTCTGCATTTGGTAACAGTCTACAGCCATGGTCGCTCGGGCAAGACGCAGGCGGCCTAGACATCAATTGGGCACGCTAATTGTACAGGACAAAGATAGGCTCAGCCAAGGACACATACAGCTACAAGTGCATGCAGACCTAATATTATAGGACAGTCCAAAGGTAAGAGTTAAGGTAAGTAATAAAAGCAACTCGCGTTCTACTTTTTTATTATGTTATTTAATCACAAACTTTTTCAAGTTGTTCAAATAAAATGTAGACACTTAACGTATTCTATATACAATGGTAATCCAGAAAGTAAAAACCGTTTGTGTATTCCTCAGGTTATTCATCCTCTACAATTCATGGTCAAGCAATCTACCTAAACTGTTTTCCAAGTGCTCTTCGAGTAGCATGCTGTTATGGTTATTATTGGTGATGAACCCAATGATAAGAAATCCCTCGGACTGTAAAGTCCCTATGACAGGAAATCCCTTGGACTGTAAAGTCAGTGTTATTCGATTCTTGAATGTGCAGAAAATGAGACCTGCTGACATTAATCGTCAATTAAAGCAGAGAAATTGGTGTAAAATGTTCAATAATGGATGAACAAACGTGCATCACTTGTCACAGTTTTGGGTGGGAGGTTTCAGTGAGGTGCGGTGAAGTCAACAGCTGGTAAGGCACTGGCTAGTATCCGATCCAGATTTACACACATATATGATTTGGTGGTGAATTTTGACTATAAAAGTTATTAGCATAACACAAAGATGATATGAATAATATAAAGACAATATTTATAGTTATAAGTATCTTTTTTGTATTATTCTATTAATTTTTATAGTCAAAATACACCACCAAATCATATATGTATGTAAATCTGGATCGGATACTAGCCAGTGCCTTACCAGCCATTGACTTCTCTGCACCTCACTGAAACCTCCCACCCAAAACTGTGACAAGTGATGCACGTTTGTTCATCCATTATTGAACATTTTACACCACATACATCATAGTGTACTGGAGTATGACAGTTGAGGCTCTGCCTCCCCTGCCTATCCTGATTGCACGTCACTGGGAGGTTTTTGATAATTTACCCTATAGTCCAGACCTTGCTCCAAGTGATTTTCACCTTTTTAGTAAGCTGAAAGAGTTTCTGGGAGGAAAACACTTTGGAAGTGATAATGAGTTAAACCTTGCAGTCAACAAATGGTTAGATGGACTGGAGTCAGCAGAGTACAATAAGGGGATTCTAAAGCTCCTGGCCAAATATGATAAAT
This sequence comes from Pseudophryne corroboree, assembly GCF_028390025.1. NCBI lineage: Eukaryota > Metazoa > Chordata > Amphibia > Anura > Myobatrachidae > Pseudophryne > Pseudophryne corroboree. The sequence continues at coordinate 915,280,415 of NC_086445.1, read as the reverse complement.
ACTTAAATGAAGGAGGTGATTATGTGGAGAAATAGACAAACGTACTACTGTATGTGTTTAATAATAGAAAAAATAATTGTTTTGTTTTTCTGATTACATCCAAACAGTCTGGCGTACCCTCATATGTGTTTATTATGATGTTAGGTACATTTTGTCCCATTCTATCCTATTAATTTAATAAGATAATCCTTATAAACATTATGACACAAATGTGTTTTCATATGAAGGGATAGGCAACACAAATAGCTTAAAACTAAAAATGTGGTCTTAAATGAAGTATTTTATTTATCCCCTGGATCAAGTGTTGTGTTTTGAATTAATTATTTTTCTTTTCAGTAATTTACAATTGGCTATACATGAAATATATTATTTAATTATTGTATTTTACAGAAGCACAACTATAAGGAAATTGGGTACTTGTGCCAAATAATAATATTTGTATCAGTAATTGTTTTTTAGTGGTTAGTTCACAATATTTTTGCAAAAGAAGATCACGGTGTCATATTATTTGATCATGACTAAAAAAGAGAAGATGTTTCAGATACCAACCAATAAGATTCTAACTATCTTTTTTTTTTTTTTAGTACATTACAGAAAATGATAACCAGAATCTGATTTGTTGTTATGTGCGACAGCTCCACTTTTCCCCCCACAAAATTTTATAACTCTACCCATAAATATGTCCTTTAAATAATTATGTCAGGACATAAGTAAACATTTATGTGCAAATTTTTATGTAATAATTGGTATTTTGTTTAAAAAAAGAAAGTAAAACAAATCAACCAATGGGAAGAAAACATTTGAATGTAACACCATTCTCAGATTTTTATATATCTCATAACTGTAATGCATTTTTATTATATGAATTTTATTCTGTCTTGTGTCTTCTGGTCCAATCAGATGCACATCTGGGACTACATTTCACTTCAGCAGTAAATCATTTATTTTTGTTTCACAGGAAAATACATACAGCTCCTTCATCTTCTGACAGTGGCACAGAATCCATTTATTCAACAATCAACATTTTTATGTTCCCAAATGGCAGTCATTAAAAAAAAAACCATACACTTAAAAGCTCAATTATATTTCCAGGATATGATGTTTATTTAGGATATGTATCACAATAATTTTACATATTTTTATATTCAGCATAATAATATTAATGCTAAAGTAATCCTCCCAATGACAACATAGAGCATAACTGCTGACATTTAAAATATAAAAGGAAGTATAATATGATGAGATCTCACATGATGATGTAATCATTTAGGGCATGAGTAAACATGTTGTGGATTGTTTTGTGTGTTTTTAGCACTGCACGTGCTCTGGAATGTAGCTGATGCATCTACGGTAAATGCAGTTGAAGCACATCTTTACTAGTGGCATAACTTGCAGTAATGGTGAGTTCTCATCTAAGGAAGGTTCAGCGACAGCATTTTGGCACAAATGCAAAATATGTAGCACTGGACTGAAGCATATATACACCTGGCATAGTATTTGCACCAAGTATAAGACCTGTGTTATGTTCCCTGCAAATCTATTGGCTGCCACACCATTTTCCCGGTGATTTCTGCAGCGCCGGCTGACAGAAGACTTCAGAGGGGAGTAAGTATAATTATATGGGTGTGGTGTAGTGTGTACCCAGCACATAGGCAAATGCAGGGGGGGAAGGGGGGTTGCCCGGAAACCCCCCTATTATTGGCCAGCAGCTCAAATGATAACGACAATAGCATATCATACAATTACTAGAGCTGTCGTCACATAATGCAGTTTAAGGGACAGAGAAGAGCTGCTGCACATGCTCAGTGGTAGCAGCTTCTTCCACCAAGTTTGCTGTGTTTGTGAATCTGAGTACTCATATCAGTGCACTGGACCAGAGAGCAGCTGTCAGGAAGAAGAGACAGGCACTTTACCATGAGTCTATACTATAGACCATCTATAGTGTTAATTATTAATACTGTATTCCATACACTATCTAATGTTTAAAAAGACTAAGACATCCAGTATATGTTCTAGGGTTGGTAATAGTTTCTTCTACTGCTCCCTCAGACTCCCACACTTGCTCCGATGTTCTGCAGAGTGGGAGATTGTGGATTGCATTTGGAACCCCCCCTCAAGAAATCCTGCATTTGCCACTGCTGCACCTGTGTTTAATTGGCCCACAGGGGTAGAGGGGAAATCCCTGGTGGGCCTCACTTCCTGAGGGCCCCACCCTCACCTCTAGGAGTCAAGTTTCAGACCATGCACTCAAATGATGTATTGTTACTCAGCCACAATGTTTAAACGCATCATCAGGATCTATTATACTACGAACAATTGTGATAATAATGATTTTAGTTAATTTAAAGAAGGAATTGATGCCAATATAAGTTTATTGGATTTAAGGGTACTGCCATCTAAGCACTTATCCCTTAGTGCCTAGTCAGTTTTATTGCGGACCCATTAAAATGTTTTGTACAGTGTGTTGTGCATATGAAGACACAAAAGCTCTATGTAATCTGTATCACGGTCATGTTCATAACAAACTGAGAACTAGAGATAGAAAGGAGGCACAGAGAGGGAAAACACAATGCAGTTTTCACAAAACAAAATCGCTTTGTTCTGATTTGCTGTTGGTGTTCAAAGGAATTTCCAAACTTGTAATTAGATGTAGCTATGCTGAAAGACAGACATTAGCAGCTATTATACGATCTACACAGCTCCAGTTCTTCTGAGATGTGATGAATATTTTAAGACCTACAGTATGGCATCTTGCTGTTATTAGAAGGGGATGCTGTTAATGGTCACTTTATCAACAAAGTTCTGCAAATTAATTTGTGTTCAGCTGTACATCAGTCCCAAACACTGCAATTAAGTTTATACTTGTGTTTTCCTACAGGAGAGGGGAAGGGGTTCCGGAGCACAGGAATGTAGAGAGTGATACAGAAGGGGGGAGGGGGTGGGGGTTGCAGGGGGTAGGTAACTGTCCACCAATCACAAGTAATAAGAATTATATGGCTGTGTAATAATTCTAGAATTGGAGGTGCACCTGTGAGAGTAGGTTATTTAGATGTAAACAGAAAGAAAAGTACTCTCCTTTTGTGGGGCACTCATCCTACCCAAAATATTGCTAAAACTTATATTTTACTGGTATTCATTAAAATGGCTTCTGTAGTGGAATGCTGTAGTAAAGTAAAATACAGTAGGTAATGGATAAAATATATATGTAGATCAAACAAATATCCACCGTACACAATTAATAACCCTGCTTTATGTAAGGGGGTAAGGAGGATATTGGTAAGTTTAATCAAAAACAGTAATGGATAGATAGATAGATAGATAGATAGATAGATAGATAGATAGATAGATAGATAGATAGATAGACAGATAGATAGATAGATACCATTTGGGTGTACCTAACATGCTTTAAATGGAACTGTTTGTAATAAAATAGTGGTCATGTGCCCCTAAGCTAATACTCTATTATGTGTTTCGGGCTGGTATGCTGTATAACTTGTAGTCATAGGCTGCCTTGACTGTATAAGCCTCATTCAATGCTACAAGCCTAATCACTGAATTGGAGCCTAACCTCCCTTTTATTGTCTGAAGTCTGTCTGGTGGACCACTGAAGCGCACCAGTGCAAAACCATGGTGTTTTAGCGGGAACGGTATGTAAAGCCGTTTAACAGGATTCCTGCCGTCAGTATACCGACAGTGGGATCCTGACCACTGGTATGCAGCAGGGTGAGCACTACCAAGCTCCTTGCAAGCTCACTGTGCTTGCCAAGCTGCAGCATGGTGGCTCTCTGCGCTCGCCACAGGATTTATTATCCCTCTATGGGTGTAGTGGACACCCACAGAGGGAGAAAAGGATGTGGCGCCGGTATTTCACCGCTACTCAGAATTTTGGCTTCGGTATTGCGACGTCTGGGATGCTGACTAGCGGTATGGTGACCGCTTCCCGTCTTAGCAGCATGTATTGGGTGCACTTGCGAAGTAACCTCCAGGATTTGGTTCCATCCAGATTAGGACTCTGCTCTTTTCATTTTATTATGCCAACATGACTGAAGCCTTACATAATACATATGGTGCACTCATTAAGATTTTGTTTTTAAATACATTTATTGATTTATTAGATTGGATGTTACATTAAACCAAACCTTTTTTGACTGACAATTATATTAGTAGCACTGATCATAACTATTATTATTTAAGCTTTACCACCTTATTTATATGTATAGATAATATATATATATATATATATAAAAAAAATATATATATATATATATATATATATATCTGAAACGTTGAAAAGCAAGCTGTGTTGGCTGTGTACTTTGTTCAAAATCCATGGAGTGCCTCCCAATCATCTATGTTGTGCTATATTCCTTGGAGGTCCGTGGGTGTGCACCCAGGTATTACTAAGTAAAGGTGGAGTGCTGGTCAAAAATGTGCAGTATATCTATATATGTGAGTGTATGTGTGTGTGTGTGTGTGTGTGTGTGTGTGTGTGTGTCTGTGTGTGTGTGTAGCCCTTTAACCTTGTATCTAGTGCAGTACATTATATAGCAGGTTAATGGCTGGACGGGATTGCAATCTTGTTTTCCTTTGATTTCAGACATAGCAAACACATTTCTGTAATGTTCCTGTAAATGTCAATCCTGCCATTAGTTACATAGCTGCAAGTATTCTGTGTATTGCATTTTATGAATGTATTCTAATGTCTCTTTCTCTCTCTCTCAGGCAGCAAATACTTCATTGTATTCTGTGGAGGAGTTTTTTAATAGCAAACAAAAACAAGCACCAGGCTAGAACATGCAATTTATATGTCTGCTGCTTTTAAGGGAGATTTAGTTCTAAAAATACAGGTAAAAAAACACTCTGCACGTCATTGGGATCTGTATGAAGAGTAGGAGACCTCCATGTTTAGGTAGGAGCATTTATAGGGATGAAACAAAATTGTGTTACTGCAAAGACAGGACCTGATACAGCGTTAGATGCATTTTGTGTGTGAGAAGCAGATGTGAAAAGCGTGAATCAGAATAACAAGCTGCAATTCCTTCTGTATGTGTCCAACTCTGCAGTGGTAGCATATGCACTTAGTTCATGCCAGTAGCGTAGCTGCGACTAAGCTGCGGAGCCTCACAATAAATGTCCCCATCTGCATCACTGTAGGGGCATGTCCTGCACTCTCTGACTTGCTGCCCCTCCCCCCACCCCCGGCTCTCTCTGCACTGTGAATAGATGCTGTGTACAAGTTCACTGCATCTATTCGAGTTCAGTATTATTTACTGGCAGCCGGGATGCCGACCGTCAATATATCGACAGCGGCATCCCGGCTGCCAGTATGCCGGCAGCGGGGCAAAAGCAAAAAATGCAAAGAGCTCCCTTGCAGGCTCGCTACGCTCGTCACGCTGCGGGATCGCTGTGCTTGCCTCACTGCGGGTTCGGTGGCTTGCTCCACATTCAATTCACACTCTATGGGTGCTGTGGACACCCACGAGTGGGAATAGTCCTGCCGGCATTACCAGCTGTTGGGATTCCGGCGTCGGTATCCTGAATGCCGGGATCCCAACAGTTGGCAAATTAAACCTATACCATTTATTCAGCCGCTGTTCTGCCAAAGCAGTGGTGCCAGTACTCCCCCATTCAAAATACATTGAAATACAGGCACAAATACAAAATTAAAGGACAAATTACATGAAACGCTATCTACTGCTGTCTTCCCATTAAAAAAGCCATTGAGAATATATATATATTTATTTACTAACAGTTTCTTATATAGCGCAGCAAATTCTGTTGCACTTTACAATTGGAAACAGCAGTGATGAAATAATACAAAACAATTGGAAACAACAGTGATAAAACAAAACTGGTAATAACAAAGGGCTAGGAATATGGTTTTCTGTCATGATCTGAATGCAAATATAAATTATGTAACATGATAGCAGCCACAATAATAATTTAAATACTGTTATTGGGAGGGACCCAGATGCAGCCAATCGACCAATCAGGAGCAGCTGCTGAACGTCATCACCACAAGTGCTTAGTTTGCTCAAGGACAGGAACAGCATTTAACAGATGAATATACATCTCTATCCTGGTTTTCCTTGGCCGCATGTATGTGAACTCATACTGTACTCAGCCTATGCTTGCCAGCTTATTCCCACACCATATTTCCATATTGTATGTATGCATGGAATAGAAATCCATATGTTATGCAAGAAGAAATAAAAATGATGCAATGGTGGCCAATTACTTCTGCTGTGGGTACAGTGAGCAGATTTTGGTGAGCGGTCGAGTGCTGCGCCTGATTGCGTGGAGGGAACCAGCCCCATACCAGTAATTAATTCCTTAAAGCCAAAACACTAACATTTTCCCTTGGTACATGTCACTGCCCCCTCAAACCCCTTTACTCCTACTCAGTGCCCATCTCCTACACCAGTAACTATTTCCTGTCCTGTACAACTGCCACACCTCCCACATAACCTAAATCCCGATTCTACCCTCAGATATACACACTGCACACATCCGCAGCAGTCATTTCTCCGGCAGGGTCCACAGGTTATCCACAGGATAGCAATGGGATTTTATGAAGCGACAGCGGATTTGCACCAATCGGTCAAAGCTTTCTGGCCTCCCAACATGCAACGGGCCCGTCCATATATCCCCACCTCTTGGCTTAGGCAAATCAGTTTTTTGTTTGGTGCGGCAAGAGCCGGACCATGGTCAGAGGGCTGCTGGTTTTAGCAGCCCTAAGCTTTCTTATTTTATTTCTATAGTCTTACTATTTTTTCTGAGCAATCTTTCTAAACAGCGTCTTATACGTACCTTAGAAAGCGTCGCTCTAACACCTCTCCATCGGGTCACGACAACGCTTACCCACGAGTACAGTGCTGTTTCGGTGGGCGTCTGTGTCGGATATACTAGCAGGTCCAGCAGACGTTACCAGGCTGTGGCCGGAGCACGGGGAGAAGGTAAGGAATCGGTTCCGCTTAGAAGGGGAATATGGACACAGCCGCACTGTTTTGGGAGGAGACTACCAAACAGTTGCTGACACGGCTGCCACCTGGGGTGCACCAGCGCTAGGCCTTAGGGATCATAGGCTCCAGGAATAGTATGAGGCTGCGATCCCTAGGGTTGATGTCAGCAGTGTGGAGTCAGATGCTCTCCTGGTCGCCCCTCCCCCTGGTTCATGACTAGTTTCCTCCGAGTCTCCCGCCATGAACTGTTTTCCCGCTTCCGTCTCAGACGCTGTACACGAGGGGACCCAGTTGCAGCATAGGTGGCTGTGTGACTGGTGCGTCTGTGTTCACTGAGCGTCTGTGTTCACTATAGGTTCATGGAGCGGCAGTGTACACTAGTAGTGTCTGGATCCACTCAGCACTTGCTAATGTATTGATCGGTCCTGGAAGCGAGGTGAGTCTCCCTGTATCCCAATCTACTGAGTACGGGTAATACAGCACTAATTCGCTATCTACCTTTTGAGTATGAATAGTTAGATAAGTGCCTATTGCATACGAGTCTGTATACATATACTGTTGTTTCTTTCGCAATGCGTCTGAATATGGTAGATCTGTTTAAACATGATTCAGTAATATGTTCTCCTACATACTTGAAATGTAGTTGTAGTTGATGATGTGCTCATATTGCTTATTATACTAATGGATAACATGTGACTGACTGCTAGTGTGATTGCTGACTTTACTATATTCTGTCAGTTTTGTTCTATTTCGATCCTCAATGCTGGTACATGGGTAGGGTTGGACTGTATGTCACTTTAAAAAAACTTAAAGTGATTACAGTCACAAATTGTGTAGTAACTGTGGAAGTGTTGATTATTTATCACATCTAAGAGCGGCAACGGTGAAGAAGATACACTCACAGCAACACCAACACTCATATTATGTTTGTCTTGCAAAGCTGTATTATCCTCTCAGGATCTTGTTCAGAATGGTTTGTGTGCAAATTATTTTAGCTTTCACCAGGGGTTCTTTAAAAATACAAGGCAGTTTCAGGTGCAGGTTGATCCACCTTGGGCTATGTTTGCACAGACTTTATCCAGTATAGCTGAACGGATAATTCCTTCAACTTCTGTACCGGGGATAGGTTACACGATTAACCCTTACATGCAGCTTCCCACTTGTGGTGTATCACTTCCAGCTGCAGCCTCTCAGAAGAAACAGGCTGATAAGCCAGTGGTAAGTAAATCTTCATCCTCACAGGCTACACATGGTTCAGATGAGGATTCATCGGAGGATGAAAGCTCAATTAATTCTACTTCGGCATACGAAGAGAAGGAGGAAGGTCTCAGCTCAGTGGATATAGCTGAGTTAATTAAAGCAATGAAAGCCATTCTATCCTTAGAGGATTCAGCATAGCCTGTGTTAAAAACCAAGGCACCGGTGTTTAAACATCACAAAACAGTTAAGACTGAGTTTCCAGGGTCAGATCAGCTGACGGAAATCACGGAAGAGGCGTGGGCTACGCCTAATAAGAAGTTTAGAATTCCTAAAAATTGGAATTCCAATTATCCTCTTCCAGCTGGGGATTGTTTAAAAAGGGAGGTGGCTCCTAAAGTAGATACGCATGTGATTCGATTAGTGTGAAAATCTACATTACCTTTGCCTTCAACATCATTAAATGATGTCACGGATAGGAGATTGGATGGTTTTCTAAAAAACATTTTTTCCCTGTCTGGGGCAGTCATAAGGCCAGCCATGGCTTCAGCTTGGATGGCAAAGGCAGTGGCTGCCTGTGCTGATGCATTGGAGGGGGGTTTTTCAATAGCATTTAGAGAGCAAAAATCCCATATAGCACATATAAAACAGGCTGCAATGTTCTTGGAAGAAGCAGCATTGGATATGGGTTCTATTGCCTCCAGGGCTTCAACAATAGCTGCTCACAGAGCAGTTTGGCTATGTATGTGGAAAGCTGATTCAGAATCTAAGAAGGTTTTGGAATCTTTGCCCATTTCTGGAGATATTCTTTTTGGTAAAGAATTGACAGATATTTTGGAGTCAGAAGCAGACTCCAAGAAGGTCAAGTTTCCTTCCACATACAATTTCAAACCTAAAGTTCCGGCATTTCGGCCTTTTCGGTCTCAAGGAATAGCTAAAGGCAAAAGTGATAGGCAGTCCCGATACAACAAGTCTGGTAAGACTAAAAAGCATTGGGCTACGAGAGGACTGGTTGGTAAAACAGATGATAAGCCATCAGCCTGATGGTGAGGGCCTCCACCTGGGGGACCCCAGGGTGGGGGAGCCAACTTCTTCAGTTTGCACAGATATGGCAGCAGTCTACAACAGATGCCTGGGTGCAGGAAACGGTATTTCTAGGTTATGCTTTTGCCTTCAAGAAGTACCATCCTCAAAGTTTTTTTTGTACCAGCCCATCTCTGGTAGAGACGAAGGCCAGGGCTTTGCAAGAGGCAGTTTAGAAATTGCTTCAGTCAGGAGTAGTCATTCCAGTTCCTCCTGCGCAATGAGGACAGGGTTTTTACTCCAACCTGTTTTTAGTTCAGAAGCCAAATGGGTCATTTCGGCCCATTCTCAATCTCAAACTGCTGAACATATACATTTGGGTACCTCAGTTTCACATGGAGACCTTACGTTCCATCATTTTGGCCATGGAGCCAGGGGTTTATATGGTATCCCTGGATATACAGGATGCTTACCTACATGTTCCTATAGCACTGTTCCATCAGTGCTATCTCAGGTTCGTTATCCTCCAACAGCATTTTCAGTTCCAGGCCCTACCTTTTGGGTTAGCCACAGCCACCAGAGTATTTACCAAGCTTATGGTAGTAATGGCAGGTTATCTCCAACAGCAGGGAATAAGAATTTTTCCATACCTCGACAATCTTTTAATCCTGGCACAGTCACAGGAATTGCTCCTATGTTATCTGCAACAGACAATAATGTGTCTGCAAAAACACGGGTGGCTCATAAATTGGGCAAAATCGTCTCTGGTTCCGTTACAGCGGATGACTCACTTGGGGGCTGTACTGGACTCAAGCCTTCAGAGAGTAATGATACCTCTGAACAAGATATCCAAGGTTCATTCAAGGATTTAGGAGTTGCTACACAGTCAAAAGGTATCCATTCACGCAGCAATGCGTGTGATGGGTTTGATGGTGTCAACATTCAGCATGGTGGAGTATGCACAATTCCACTCAAAACCTCTGTAGTGTCTGATTCTTGCCAAATGGAATGGGCTGTATCAGACGATAAAAACACAGACTATGGTGCTTATGATAGAAGTAAGAAGGTCATTAGCCTGGTGGCTACAGACATCCCATCTGGACAAGGGGAGACCCTTGTGGATATCAGATTGGGAAATTCTGACAACATATGCCAGTCTACAGGGCTTGGGAGCAGTTTCAGAAAGGTTGTGTTTCCAGGGGCAATGGACCAACGAAGAAGGTTGCCTGCCAATAAATATATTGGAATTTTGGGCCATATACATGGCACTGATTCAGGCAAAGGACATTCTTCGGGGAAAACCAGTCCAGATCCGCTCGGACAATGTGACGGCAGTAGCGTACCTCAACTATCAGGGAGGAACTCACAGCTAAAAAGCGATGAAGGAGGTAAGTCACATACTAAAGTGGGCAGAACTTTATCTTCCAGCCTTGTCCGCAGTATTCGTTTTGGGAGTCCTAAACTGGGATGCGGACTTTCTCAGTCGACACGCCATTCGGGTAATCGAATGGGCTCTACACGCAGAGGTCTTCCAGACTCTAGTAGACAAGTGGGGGTTGCCAGAGATAGATCTCATGGCATCCTGTCTGAACAACAAAGTGTTCACATATGGGTCAAGAACAAAGGATCCCAGAGCGATCTTTGTGGATGCCCTGTCGGTGAGATGGGACTTCGATCTGGCTTATGTGTTTCCTCCAATCACCCTATTACCCAGGGTGGTGAGAAAGATAAAGCAAGGGAAAGGTGCCGTGATACTAATTGCTCCGGCTTGGCCCTGAAGGCATTGGTACACAGATCTGTAGAGAATGTCTATGGATGCTCCACTCCTGCTCCCTCAACGTCCAGATCTACTGATGCAGGGTCCTTGTTATCACAGACATCTGGATCGACTGTCTTTGACGGCGTGGCTCTTGAAACCTCTATCCTGAAGTCAAGAGGATTCTCACAACAGGTAATTCAAACTACTGTATGCTTAGAGCAAGGAAACCTTCCTCAGCTCGCATTTATCACCGAATATGGCAAACCTATATTCATTGGTGCAGTGACCGGAAAATGGACCCTAAGTCTTTCAGAGTTTTACAGGTCTAAGCATTCCTTCAGGCAGGAATGGATAAAGGTTTGAAGGTGGCTTCCTTGAGAGTGCAAGTGTCGGCATTGACTGTATGGTTCCAAAAGAAAATTGCCAACTTACAGGATGTGCATACTTTTTTCCAGGGAATGCTGCGCATTCAACCTCCTTTTGTTCCTCCTATAGTGCCTTGGGACTTAAGTTTAGTCCTGAAAGCCCTTCAAGTTGCCCCATTTGAACCACTTAATAAAGTGGATCTTAAATGGTTGACAGCTAAAGTTCTCTTTCTACTGGCTATGGCGTCAGCTAGAAGAGTATAAGATTTAGGGGCTTTATCATGTCGTTCCCCATTTCTGATTTTTTTATCCAGATAAAGTAGTTCTAAGAACTAGATCTGGGTATCTTCTGAAGGTGGTGTCTAAATTCCACCTTAATGAAGAAATTGTAGTCCCGGCTTTCCAGGTACCGGGCCTTTCTGCGGGAGATGCATCGCTGGACGTGGTCCGTGCATTAAGGATCTACGTGGATCGTACCAGTGCCATCAGAAAGACAGATTCTCTCTTCATTCTCTACGGATTTCACAAGAGAGGATGGCCTGCTGACAAGCAGACACTGGCGAGGTGGCTTTGAATGACGATTTCAGAAGCATATTCTCAAGCTGATCTCCCTGTTCCGGCTAATGTCTCTGCTCTCTCTACTCGTAAGGTAGGTAGGTCCATCATGGGCAGCACAATATGGCGCTTCAGCAGAGCAGATATGTAAGGCAGCCACATGGGGGTAAATTTACTAAGATGGGAGTTCTATTTAAGATGGGATGTTCCCCATAGCAACCAATCAGATTCCAGGTATTATCTTCTAGAAGGTGCTAGTTAAATGAGAAGTAGAATCTGATTGGTTGCTATGGGCAACATCCCATCTTAAATAGAACTCCCATCTTAGTAAATTTTCCCCATGGTCTTCCATTAACACATTCATTAGACATTATGCCATGGATACCTTTGCCTCTCATGATGCTGAATTCGGGCGAAGGATTCTCCTGTCCAATCAGGAGCGTCCCCACCACTAAATTGCTTTGGGAAATCCCATTGTTATCATGTGAATATCCTGTGGACCCTGCAAGAGAAATATACGTTATGGTAAGAACTTACCGTTGATAACTGTATTTCTCCTAAGTCCACAGGATCCACAGGGATACCACCCTGATGCACCTGATTTGAGGATCCTTTTACTCACTAACATCTTCCTTCTTGTACGGAAGGGTGTGCATGTGTGTTCTTATCGCCTGATTAGGGTTATCTATGATGCTCCTGCCTTGAGCTTTGGAATACAACTGATTTGCCGGAGCCGGGAGCCGGGGATATATGGATGGGCCCGTTGCATGCTGGGAGGCCAGAAAGCCGAGTGGTGCAAATCCGCTGTCGCTTCATCAAATCCCATTGTTATCCTGTGGAGTTAGGAGAAATACTGTTATCAATGGTAAGTTCTTACCATAACGTATATTTCCCATTCATGATATGAGCCTCAATATTTGCTCTGTAGACGTGCACCCTAAATGTACAGCTCATGATATTAAGGGCCTGACTTTGAGACGGACGCAGTTGCAGTCGTCTTTGCATCATTTGCCCCAGTCCTGTCTGTGACTTTCTGCTAATGTCACAGCAAAGTTCTTCTTTGGCAGGTGCCATTTGAGTGCAGCCTCCTATGTGAGCTCTATGCCAGGAGCAGCTTCTCCGGAGTACGGCCTCCTGTCTGAGCCCTATGGATAGAGCAGATTCTCCATCCAAGTTCTATCTCCTGTCTGAGCCCTATGGTAAGAGCAGCTTCTCCGTCTGAGTACGGCCTCCTGTGTAAGCCCAATGGTAGGAGCAGCTTCTCCATCCTTGTACCGCCTTCCATTTGAGCCCTTTGGCAAGAGCAGCTTCTCCATCCGAATATGGCCTCCTGTGTGAGCCCTGTCACAGGTGCAGCTTCTCTGTCCAAGTATGCCCTCCTGTCTGAGCCCTATGGCAAGAGCATCTTCTCCGTCTGAGTACTGCCTCCCGTGTGAGCCCTATGGTAAGAGCAGCTTCTCCATCCAAGTCTGGCCTCCTTTCTGAACCCTATGTCAGGAGCAGCTTCTCCGTCTGAATACGGACTCCTTTCTGAGCCCTATGGTAAGAGCAGCTTCTCCATCCTTGTACGGCCTCCTGTGTGAGCCCTATGGCTGGTGCAGCTTCTCTGTCCAAGTATGGCCTTCTGTTTGAGCCCTATGGTAAGAGCAGCTTCTCCGTCCGAGTATGGCCTCCTGTCTGAGCCCTATGGCAGGTGCAGCTTCTCTGTCTGAGTACGGCCTCCTGTCTGAGCCCTGTGGTAAGAGCAGCTTCTCTGTCCGAGTACGGCCTCCTGTCTGAGCCCTATGGCAGGTGCAGCTTCTCTGTCTGAGTACGGCCTCCTGTCTGAGCCCTGTGGTAAGAGCAGCTTCTCTGTCCGAGTACGGCCTCCTGTCTGAGCCCTATGGCAGGTGCAGCTTCTCCGTTCGAGTACGGCCTCCTGTCTGAGCCCTATGGCAGGTGCAGGTTCTCTGTCCGAGTATGGCCTCCTGTGTAATCCCTTTGGCAAGAGCAGTTCGGCCTCCTATGTATGAGCAGCTGGGTGTCTCTGTATGCTCTGAGTCACTAATATAAAATGCAACATCTCCATTAGGAAAGCCAATCCCGCCTCATTTTTTTCAATCTCGGGATTCGGGATTGAAAAAATCTTAATCCCGTGATTGAGTTGATCAATGACTTTCATAGCCTCTCACACCCAGCAGCTCCACAGGAAAAAAACAACATGGCCCCCAGCCTCAGTCCAGCCCCAACCCCACAGGAATAAAATAACACTCATCATGGCCCAGACCCAAGGGAAAAATATAAAACTTTCATGCCACCCACAGGAATAGTTTTCATGGCCCCCCAGCCTGCCCAGCCAACACTGGCCCACACATTCACTTGGCTCACCGTCCTCTGACCAGTTAAGAAGAACAGCACACAGGCAGGCTTCAGCAGCCAGTAGTCAGTGTAGTAGGCAGGCCTCCGCTGACCGCCTACAGCAGACTCCATAGTGAGGACAGGAGTGGCTGTATAAGGGGCGGACTGACTTGGGGCTGTGCAGCGTGACCCCTATTTACGTCACACGTAGCTGCACAGCCGTAGGAGGCCCAGGGGGTAGCGTGTGAGCCAATGGAAGTAGTGCTCAGCCCAGGCTGAAGAAATATGCACAGCTTAATCCTGAAAATTCCAGTATTAGAGGCACCAATTGTTGCAGAAAATCACGGCATTCCCCTGATCCCGATCCTGGGATTGGCTTCCCTTTTAGCCAGCCCCGTTACCTCCGAGTCACCGTTCAGGAACGCCCCATACGTGTCTGCTACCATGCTTCTAAATTTCTGCTGTGAATCTGTGTGTATACAGGACAGAAAACATTGCTTCACTGCGTCCAAAATCACAGCTGCAGACCCCGGGGTATATTTACTAAGGTCCCGATTTTGACCGAGATGCCGTTTTTTTCATCAAAGTGTCATCTCGGTAATTTACTAAGCAAAAATCACGGCAGTGATGAGGGCATTCGTAATATTTTGGAAGTCCTAGGAAAAAATCACGAATCAATACACCATCGGTCAAATACGCCTGCAATTTGCTAGAAATCGGGAATTTACTAAAAAGTGCAAAACACAAACACTGCCGACAATAGCCAAACACTGCCGTGATAAAATACAAATCGTGAAAAAGTGCTAAAAAAAAACAGACCTGCTTTTTTATCCCGTGTTTGTATAGGCATGCACGGATCCATGAGATCCGTGCATGTTTTTCAGTGGGAACGGGGGGGGAAATGTTATACATTTTCTGGAAAAAAATTGCGTGGGGTCCCCCCTCCTAAGGCAAACCAGCCTCGGGCTCTTTGAGCCGATCCTGGTTGCAGAAATATGGGAAAAAAATGGACAGGGGTTCCCCCATATTTAAGCAACCAGCATCGGGCTCTGCGCCTGGTCCTGGTTCCAAAAATACGGGGGACAAAAAGAGTAGGGGTCCCCCGTATTTTTGAAACCAGCACCGGGCTCCACTAGCTGGACAGATAATGCCACAGCCGGGGGTCACTTTTATACAGTGCCTTGCGGCCGTGGCATCAAATATCCAACTAGTCACCCCTGGCCGGGGTACCCTGGGGGAGTGGGGTCCCCCCCCAGCCACCCAAGGGCCAGGGGTGAAGCCCGAGGCTGTCCCCCCCATCCAATAGGCTGCAGATGGGGGGCTGATAGCCTTTGTGAAAAGTGATTGATATTGTTTTTAGTAGCAGTACTACAAGGCCCAGCAAGCCTCCCCCGCAAGCTGGTATTTGGAGAACCACAAGTACCAGCATGCGGCGGAAAAACAGGCCCGCTGGTACCTGTAGTACTACTACTAAAAAAATACCCCAATAAAGACAACACACACACACCTTGAAAGTATAACTTTAATACATCCATCCACACCTCCATATACACATACTTACCTTATGTTCCCACGCAGGTCGGTCCTCTTCTCCAGTAGAATCCATGGTGTACCTGTAGAAAAAATTATACTCACATAATCCAGTGTTTTCGGCTCCTCGGTAAATCCTTTTGTAATCCACGTACTTGAAAAAATAAAAAAACGGATACCCAACCACGAACTGAAAGGGGACCCATGTTTTCACATGGGCCCCCTTTCCCCGAATGCCAGAAACCCACTCTGACTGATGTCTAAATGGGTTTCTTCAGCCAATCAGGGAGCGCTACGTTGTGACACCCTCCTGATCGGCTGTGTGCTCCTGTACTGTATGACAGGCGGCACACGGCAGTGTTACAATGTAGCGCCTATGCGCTCCATTGTAACTAATGGTGGGAACTTTCAGGTCAGCGGTGAGGTCACTTTCGGTCAACCGCTGACCTGAAAGTTCCCACCATTGGTTACAATGGAGCGCATAGGCGCTACATTGTAACACTGCCGTGTGCCGCCTGTCAGACAGTACAGGAGCACACAGCCGATCAGGAGGGTGCCACAACGTGGCGCTCCCTGATTGGCTGAAGAAACCCACTTAGACATCAGTCAGAGTGGGTTTCTGGCATTCGGGGAAAGGGGGCCCATGTGAAAACATGGGTCCCCTTTCAGTTCGTGGTCGGGTATCCGTTTTTTTATTTTTTCAAGTACGTGGATTACAAAAGGATTTACAGAGGAGCCGAAAACACTGGATTATGTGAGTATAATTTTTTCTACAGGTACACCATGGATTCTACTGGAGAAGAGGACCGACCTGCGTGGGAACATAAGGTAAGTATGTGTATATGGAGGTGTGGATGGATGTATTAAAGTTATACTTTCAAGGTGTGTGTGTGTTGTCTTTATTGGGGTATTTTTTTAGTAGTAGTACTACAGGTACCAGCGGGCCCGTTTTTCCGCCGCATGCTGGTACTTGTGGTTCTCCAAGTACCAGCTTGCGGGGAGGCTTGCTGGGCCTTGTAGTACTGCTACTAAAAACAATATCAATCACTTTTCACAAAGGCTATCAGCCCCCCATCCGCAGCCTATTGGATGGGGGGGACAGCCTCGGGCTTCACCCCTGGCCCTTGGGTGGCTGGGGGGGGGACCCCTTGATTGAAGGGGTCCCCACTCCCCCAGGGTACCCCGGCCAGGGGTGACTAGTTGGATATTTGATGCCACGGCCGCAAGGCGCTGTATAAAAGTGACCCCCGGCTGTGGCATTATCTGTCCAGCTAGTGGAGCCCGGTGCTGGTTTCAAAAATACGGGGGACCCCTACGCTTTTTGTCCCCCGTATTTTTGGAACCAGGACCAGGCGCAGAGCCCGATGCTGGTTGCTTAAATATGGGGGAACCCCTGTCCATTTTTTTCCCATATTTCTGCAACCAGGATCGGCTCAAAGAGCCCGAGGCTGGTTTGCCTTAGGAGGGGGGACCCCACGCAATTTTTTTTTTACATTTAAACTTTATTTTTTTGTTAAACAAAGTGCACAATGAAGCCCAGCATGGATCTCTCAGATCCGGCCGAGATTCATTGTATTAAAGTCGGCAGTGTTTTACAAGTCACTCACGTAAAACACTGCCAAAAAAAACGAATGACATCGACATCGGAAAACCCGAAAATGCAGAATACGGCAGCTTAGTAAATTAGTCGTAATCAATTCAAAAAGTTGCATATTTACACTTTCGATGTCATTCGTGATTGAACTTTGACCTCAAACGGGAAAACACGAATCTTAGTAAATTTACCCCCTATATCATATCATTCCTTTTCAGAATGACTCCATGGACTTGAACACTGTTTCATACAAACATTTCCTTGATACAAGTACATACAGTATTTCCTCACAGCACCCAGGGACTAAGTCACTATGGATCGCTATTGAGGCTGAATTAGCAATTTTCTCAGACCAGCTACTGCTAAAATTTGCATGTTTAGAGTTGCCCAAAAAGAGTAAAAGACACCTACGATGCTTTCGCAAATCTGCGTGTGCATTAACATAATCGTAATGCATTTGCAAAAAAATAGCACAATCAACAGTTGTGGCTAACCCATGCCTACTCAGAATAATTTGAATGCAGCTGCACTGGGCGCCATGTTTTTAATCGCAGCTTTCGCAGATGACATCAGATACACACCCTGAAAACGTCCAAGACACGCCTGCATTTTTCCACGCACTCCCCATAAACGCCATGTTGCCACCCACCAACGGTCACTTCCTGTCAATCAAATTGCGCTCTCTTTACAATTAGGCAGCATACGCAGAACGATCTTGAATTTTGCACACGCACAGTGTGTTTGCAGCACATGCGCAGTCTGCAGATAATCGCTTAGTGCGTGCATTCTCACATTAGCAAATGGTACAGAATCAGGCCCCCAGTTTCCATAATGTATTGTATAAAAATTATCTAGGAAATTGCGGGCCGTATTTTGCGCACACCTGCTTTAAAGGCTGGTTAATTCAATATGGTTTACAATTATAAAATCTGTCTAAGAAATTAGTCCACATAGTTGATTTAGAAACCGTGATGTTAATGAATTGCGCTGAAGATCGATCAGTCACATAGAAAATTTCCCTTCTGAAACTGCATGGCAGCGATCTTGCAATCATACTTTCGTAAGCCGTGTACTCATGGCGCGATGCGCTGTTTGACCGACACTCCCCTGTCAATATAGTCAATGTTGGGCTGCCTGCGCAGTCTATATTTCCTTGCGATGCTGATCGCGCTGGACCATGCATCGGCATCACAAGCTGTGTACACATGGTGCAATATGCACTAACTTTCCTTATGATTTTGACTATATAGTCAAAATCGTAAGAAAAGTTAAGTGCATATCGCACCGTATGTACACACCTTTACTTCAGCAGTTATAAAATATGAATATACCATAGGAGTTTAAAATAAGTTTTCCATTGTCATGGAAACGGGATTGTTTTGTCTATATACTGCTGCTACATGGCATCCATGCTTTCATTAATGAATATGCATTTGTTCATCCCTCTATAAGTCAATCCCTACCTACAGTGTCTCCTACCCCTCATCTCAACCATCTCACAGGGAAGAGTCAGCATTTTTCTTAATCCAATATGGCTTATGTGAAAGTGCTGTATCCAAAGAGAGGTACCCTCACGGGGCAGCCCCCTCACCTCACAGCACAGCTCCCTTCACCTCAAACTGTCCTTGGTTGCATTTTGAATTTGGCAGTGGCCGCAAGTCAATCACAGCTTGTGTACCAGCAGTAAATTAGGACCGGCAGTGCAGTCGCCCATGATTGCCTAAAATCCGCGAGTCGTGATTGGCTTGCGACTGTCACCAAATTTAAACACAAACTGCAGCTGCTTTTGACCGGCGCTGGGAGCAGTGACACTGCATCTATGTATACACTGCAGAGTGGTAAAACCCATTGTATGCATTCATCCTGTATGAGGTGTTCTGCAAAGGCCATCATGCTGCGTGCATATATTGCAGGTTCCAGCATAGTTATTAATAGAAACAGATTTCTGGTTGTGGCCACTTTACCCACTGATCAGTTTTTTAATTGTTCTAAGATATTATTATAAGACGAAAATAACAGATAAAAACTTTGTATGCATCACTAATACACTCATTGCTTTAACACAACTTAAACAATCATCCTAAAATAAATACAGCTAATTAACATATATACACAATTATTGTTGAGTAAGATCTAGAGCAGGCATTCCCAACATCGGTCATCAAGGCACACTAACAGTCCAGGTTGTAGTGATATCCATTCTTGAGCACAGGTGACTTAATTAGTAGATCAGTTATTTTGATTTAGCCATCTGTGCTGAAGCCTGGATATCGACTAAAACCTGCACTGTTATGCAGCATACACACGTTGCAATGCAGACTAACGGACGATATTGACTATGGGGGTAATTCCGAGTTGATCGCTCGCTAGTTACTTTTAGCAGCCGTGCAAACGCACAGTCGCCGCCCATGGGGGAGTGTTTTTTCACTTTGCAAGAGTGCGAACGCCTGTGCAGCTGAACGGAACAAAAACATTTTGTGCAAAACAAGACCAGCCCTGTAGTTACTTATTCTGTGCGATGATTGCTGCGACGAAGGTCCCGGAATTGAAGCCAAATACCCGTCCTGCAAATGCCTGGGCATGCCTGCGTTTATCCAAACACTCCCAGATAATGGTCAGTTGACACCCATAAACTCCCACTTCCTGTCAATCTCCTTGCGATTGGCTGTGCGAATGGAATCGTCGCTAGAAGCAGTGGTGCAAAACAACGATGCTCTTTGTACCCGTATGCCACGCATACACATTGTACTGCATACGCATGCGTAGTTTTGCCGTTTTTTTAAATGATTGCTATACAGCGAACATCGGCAGCTAACGATCAACTCGGAATGACCCCCAATATTGTGTCTGGAGGCATGAACCTCCGATATACTGTAGTCATTATCGACCCTGCCTGCACACACTATTTTTCCTTGCGATGCCGATCCAGCAAGACCGCGCATCGGCATCGTAAGGTGTTTACACATGGAGCGTTATGCACTATTTTCTACCGATATGGACTATATAGTCCATACAGTGGCGTAAGTTCATACCAGGCGCCCGGAGGCAAAACAGTTGGAGGTGCCCCCCTTAATTTCTAATACATTGTCCCCACGTTACATGACAATATCTTTCCCACAGCACAGCCACCTCCACAGCAGCTAGAATATCACTTGCATACATTACCACAGTCACAGGGGCCCCATTCACTGTACGGTCCCCCATTTTCACTTTCTCAGTAAGGGCTGCATATTGATATTAGCTTTATTAACTTGCCCCAGACCCTTACACATGGTGCCCTGCAGCTCCACGTCAGCAGAACAGAACCCTAAGAGGAGACCCGTGGACCCACAGCAGCCCCCGGCCCACTATACCTGCATTTAGGGTCCCTGGGTCGCAGGCAACCGATACTCCCGGCAACTCCACACTGCAGAGCCAGATTTAGACCTCATTGGGTCCTAAGCAAGATATCCATTTGGGGACCTCCTCCCTCAACTGCATGCAATTTCACACAGTGCCCCCATAGCCGTGCACACACTAACCCCATAGCCACACATACAAGCACCTACCTTTCTTGCTTGCCCCCTCCAGCGCTGTTCCACAAAGCATGAGCAGCATGGAGTTTCAGGCAGCCGACACCTCACACCAGCGTCCATTGCTCTTCCCACTTGCCTTCTAAAGCACTGTTCTCCAAAGCCTGAGCCGCACAGAGGGTGTCATTCCGAGTTGATCGCACGTAGCCTACTCCATCCTGTGATCTCCTTCATTGTAACTTATCTGCAGGGACCTAAACAAACACCTCCTAAAGGCACTCACAGGACTGACCCCACCATAAGACCCTTCTATGCCCATCCTGAGTGCAGGCTGCACCTGTAGGATAGGAATGATTAGAAGAGGGGGCCCAACTCCAGCACAAACTCACCCCAATAATCACCTAGGGGCTGCTAATTAGTGGGACAAAGACCTGGGAAGGGTGATAGGGTCGAGGTTCTGGGCGCAGCCATCACTTATAATAACCCCTGTGTGGGCACATTGCATACCTCCCAACATGATCCTCTCCAGGAGGGACAAAATGCTCTGCTCCTGGATTTTCTCTTAATTCATGATTGCCAGCACCTGTGTTGAACAGGCTAATGGATAAGAAAGGTGTTTCAGCACAGGTGATGGCAATTATAATTTAAGAGGGAAGTCTAGAAGCAGAGCATTCTGTCCCTCCTGGAGAGGGTCATGTTGGGAGGTATAACATTAGGCAGAACTACAGTACAATTTCACTATCCAGCTACCCCTCCTGCATCAACCAGGTCTCAGCTGTTATATCAGGGAAGGGGGTGGGGGAGGAGTGGCAGACACCCCAACATAACCTGAAAGGGGCAGGGAAAGAAAGAGGTTTGAGGAGGCTGGGGTATGTAGAGAGGGCTCAGGCTGAGCTCAGATTTCTCAGTGACTGAGCGTTACATGAACTGATACAATGTAACATACATTGTAGCAAAGTGCCCTGAGCAGCTACTCCGGGAAGGGGGAAGGGGGTGTGTGAGGGAATATCAGTGGGTCTTCCAACCACAGAGATGCCTTCAGAGCCCCAGTAGGTCTCCCTCCCCATTCTCAGTGACATGGGGATAAACATCACGGCCAGAGAGAGGGAGACAAGATAGTGCAGCTCAGCAACAACCAGGAAGCACAGGGTTATGCACTGGATTCAGCTCAACCTCGGTTACAAACACCCGTGCAGCCTTCATGGAACGGAGTTCAGCAAACAACTCCGACACCTCCTCCCCCCTGCAGCCCGCTGATACCACCAATCTACTGCAATGTAGCAGGTGAATATTACAGTCCCGCCTGGCCGCCGCCAAACCCCTGTGCACAGTAAAAATCGCTGGCAGGTGCACCTCACACGCAGAGCAGCACATTGCAGGGAAGAGCAGCAGGGACGCGGAATGGGAGACAATGGAGGAAGTGCTCCGTTCAGTGCTGACGCCCGGCGGCAAATGACTCCACTGTCTCCGGGAGTTCCGCCGCTGAGTCCATATCGGTAGAAATATTGCAACGTGTGTAGGCCCCTTTAGTGTGCCTTGAGGGCCGAGGTTGGGAATGCCTGCTGTAGAAGAAAATCCATCAGTGGCTGTCATCTGGATGTCAGAGGACCAGAGTTTGTGTAGCCCAAACACTGTTGTGGCATTATAATGTTCCCCACCTCTTGCCTGTTGCACTCTCAGGTTAACTCAACCATCTCGTCCCCTTTCTCAGTCCCTGCGGAGTTTAATGTTTTAAAAGGCGCCTGCATATGTAATTTTAGTAATCAGTGTAACACAGTAGCCAGATCAGTAGTTAAGTTGGGACAATTGTAGTGGTGCAGTACAAGTACACATTAGGAGAAATACGTAGACCATCTCCCGATTTCATACTCCTTTTATTTACTCCACTAGCACTTCACTAATACCCCTTTCACACCGCAGCTTTAACCCGGTAAATTGCCAATTTTTAAGCCTTCCAAAACGGTTCTAGCTGCAGTGTGAAAGGGCCACCTTGAATTTACCGTTTTCAAAATATTGGTATTTTGAAATGGTTAAAAAGCAGGGTCCTACACGGTACAGACCCGTTTCATTGTGCAGTGTGCAAGGCTCAGAAACGGTATTTCCAAGCCACAGAAGGTGATAGGCTGTCTCCATGCATGATGTCACCAGACAGAAGCAGGAAATAAACTGGAGGAAACACATGAGAGTGAAGGGAGCGTTTTATTATACAGAATACAGTTTAAAATGGCAAATTGGAGTGATGAGGAGGTTAGGGAGCTGCTTAGGATCAGAGGGGATGAAGAAATATGTAGACAAATCACAGACAGTGAAGGATGCAGTAATCTACAAAAACGTGGTAAAGATGCTTGAAGCTGCTGGGTTCCATCGTACGACTAGCCAAATTATTAATAATTAATTAATAATGTGTGGGCCAGAAAAGTCCATTTACAATGACAACCACTGTTTTCTATGGGTGAAACGGGTTCAGTGTGAAAGGTACCAAAACGGTAATATACTGGTTACAACATGCGATGTGAAGGGGGTTTAACTGCTCAGACCCGTTTTAAGACCCGTTTTTAAGAAACGTTTTAAAAGCAGGGTTTGCGATGTGAAAGCAGCATTAGTTGCATGCGATACATTAGAAAACAGTGCACAGGTGGATGCAGACTCAATTGGATTGTCAATGTGACTCTCAACCTCTTGTCTTTTACTTTGTCACTTGGTTCCACTCCATGTTGATATTCAGAATATCAGCAAAATAATGTCAACATGGTCTGCTGCCGACATGTTCAGTATTTAACATATCAACATTCATACTATCATCACTGACATGTCTACTTTGCTAGAATGTCAACATTGTGAATGTCTACAGAATGTCGACAATGAGACTTTCAATATAAACCTAACCCTAACTAATTTTGGCCAAACCTTAACCCTAATCTAACACTAACCATAACTGCAGCCTAACTCTAATCTAACCCATTCGATTACTGCAGCCTAACCCTAATCCAACCCTTACCACAACTGAAGCCAAACCCTAATTTAACCCTATCCATAACTGCAGCCTAATAATATACTAACCCTAGTCATAACTGCAGCCTAACCCTAACCTAGCCATAGCCATAACTGCAGCCTAACCATAATCTAACCCTAGCCATAACTGCAGCCCAATTCTAGTATAACCCTAGCCATAACTGCAGCCTAACCCTAACCTTAATGTATTCCTAGCCATAACTGCAGCCTAACTCTAATCTAACCCCAGCCCTAACTGAAGCCTAACCCTAATCTAACCCTAGCCATAACTGCATCCTAACCCTAGCCATTACTGCAGCCTAACCCTAATCTAATGCCAACAATAACTGCATCCTAACCCTAATCTAACCCTTACCATATCTAAAGCGTAACCCTAATCTAACCCTAACCATTACTGCAGCCTAACACTAATCTAATTTTTGCCATAACTGCAGCCTAACCCTAATCTAACCCTAGCCATAACTGCATCCTAACCCTAATCTAACCCTAGCCATAACTGCAGCCTAACCCTAATTTAACCATAGCCATACCTGCAGATAAAACTAACATTAACCTAACCCTAGCCATAACTAGCGCCTAACCCTAATCTAACCCTAGCCCTGCAGTTTAACCCTCATCTAACCTGTACCATTGCTGCAGCCTAACACGAATCCAACCATAGCCAAAACTGCAGCCTAACACTAATCTAACTCTAGCCATAACTGCAGTCTAACCCTAACTACAAACTACAGCCTAACCCTAATCTAACGCTAGCCATAACTGTATCCTAACCCTAATCTAACCATTACTGCAGCCTAACCCTATTCTATCCTATACCATAACTGCAGCCTAACCCTAATCTTACCCTTACCATAATTGAAGGCTAATCCTAATCTAACCCTAGCCATAACTGCAGCCTAACCCTAATCTAGCCCTAGTCATAACTGAAGCCTAACCCTATTCTAACCATAGCTATAACTGCTGCCTAACACTCATCTAACCCATACCATTACTGCAGCCTAACACTAAAATAACCCTAGCCATAACTGCAACCTAACCCTAATATAACCCTAGCCATAACTGCAGCCTAATCCTAATCTAACCCTAACTGCAGCCTAACCCTAATCTTACCCTAGCCATAACTGCTGCCTAATCCTAACCCTAGCCATAATGGCAGTCGAACCCTAACTATAACTGAATCCTAACCCTAATCTAACCCTAGACATAACTGCAGCCTAACCCTAATCTAATGGTAACCATAACTGCAGTATAACCCTAATCTAACCTGTATCATTACTGCAGCCTAACCGTAATCTTACGCTAACCCTCAACTGCAGCCTAACTCTAATCTAACCTATACCATTACTGCAGCCTAACCCTAAGATAATACTAGCCATAACTGCAGCCTAACCCTTATCTATCCCTAACCATTACTGAAGCCTAACACTAACCTATCCTTTACCATAACTGCAGCCTAACCCTAATCTAACCCTATCCATAACTGAAGGCTAACCCTATTCTAACCCTAGCCATAACTGCAGCCTAACCCTAGCCATAACTACAGCCTAACCCTAATCTAACCCTAACCATAACTGCAAAAAATCCTATCCTTAATCTAATTTAAGACAATAACTGCAGCCTAAACCTAATCTAACCCGTACCACTATTGCAGCCTAACACTAACCCTAGCCATAACTGCAGCCTAACCCTTACCTTAACCTATCCATAGCCATAACTGCAGCCTAACCCTAATCTAACCCTAGCCATAACCGCAGCCTAACCCTAATCATAACTGCAGCCTAATCCTAATACAGGTTGAGTATCCCATATCCAAATATTCCGAAATACGAAATATTCCGAAATACGGACTTTTTTGAGTGAGAGTGAGATAGTGAAACCTTTGTTTTCTGATGGCTCAATGTACACAAACTTTGTTTAATGCACAAAGTTATTAAAAATATTGTATTAAATGACCTTCAGGCTGTGTGTATAAGGTGTATATGAAACATAAATGAATTGTGTGAATGTACACACACTTTGTTTAATGCACAAAGTAATAAAACATATTGGTTAAAATGACCTTCAGGCTGTGTGTATAAGATGTATATGAAACATAAATGCATTCTGTGCTTAGATTTAGGTCCCATCACCATGATATCTCATTATGGTAAGCATCTATTCCAAAATACGGAAAAATCCCATATCCAAAATACCTCTGGTCCCAAGCATTTTGGATAAGGGAGACTCAACCTGTAACTGCAGCCTAAATCTATACTAAACCTTCCCATAACTGCAATGTAACCCCTAATCTAACCCTAGTCATAAATGCAGCCTATCCCTAATCTAATCCTAACCATAACTGCAGCCTAACCCTAATCTAACCCTAGCCATGACTACAGCAAACCCTAACCTTAATCTAACTTTAGCCATAACTGCAGCCTAAAGCTAATCTAACCCATACTGCTACTGCAGCCTAACACTAATCTATCCATTACCATAACTGCATCCTAACCCTAATCTTACCCTATAACTGCAGCCTAACCCTAATCTAACCCTATCCATAACTGAAGCCTTACCCTATTCTAACCCTAGCCATAACTGCAGCCTAACCCTAATCTAACCCTTGCCATAACTGCAGCAAACCCTAACCTCAATCTAATTTTAGCCATAACTGCAGCCTAACCCTAATCTAACCCTAGCCATAACTGCAGCTTAACTCTAATCGTAACTGCAGCCTAATCCTAATATAACCCTAGCCATAACTACAGCCTAAATCTATTCTAAACCTTCCCATAACTGCAATTTAACCCTAATCTAACCATAACCATGACTGCAGCCTAACCCTAATCTAACCCTAGCCACGACTGCAGCAAACCCTAACCTTAATCTAATTTTAGCCATAACTGCAGCCTAAACCTAATCTAACCCGTACTGCTACTACAGCCTAACACTAATCTATCCTTTACCATAACTGCAGCCTAACCCTAATCTAACCCTATCCATAACTGAAGCCTTACCCTATTCTAACCCTAGCCATAACTGCAGCCTAACCCTAGCCATTACTGCAGCCTAACCCTAATCTAACCCTAACCATAACTGCAGAAAACCCTAACCTTAATCTAAGTTAAGACAATAACTGCAGCCTAAACCTAATCTAACCCGTACCACTATTGCAGCCTAACACTAACCCTACCCATAACTGCAGCCTAACCCTTACCTTAACCTATCCATAGCCATAACTGCAGCCTAACCCTAATCCAACCCTAACCATAACCGCAGCCTAACCCTAATCATAACTGCAGCCTAATCCTAATAACTGCAGCCTAAATATATTCTAATCCTTCCCATAACTGTAATGTAACCCCTAATCTAACCCTAGTCATAACTGCAGCCTATCCCTAATCTAATCCTAACCATAACTGCAGCCTAACCCTAATCTAACCCTAGCCATGACTGCAGCAAACCCTAACCTTAATCTAACTTTAGCCATAACTGCAGCCTAAACCTAATCTAACCCGTACTGCTACTGCAGCCTAACACTAATCTATCCTTTACCATAACAGCATCCTAACCCTAATCTAACCCTATCCATAACTGAAGCCTTACCCTATTCTAACCCTAACCATAACTGCAGCCTAACCCTAGCCATAACTACAGCCTAACCCTAATCTAACCCTAGCCATAACTGCAGAAAACCCTAACCTTAATCTAAATTTAGCCATAACTGCAGCCTAACCCTAATCTAACCCTAGCTATATCTGCAGCCTAACCAGAGCCGGCCCCAACCAATATGATGCCCTAGGCAAGATTTTGGCTGGTGCCCCCTAGCACCGCCGCTAGTTCTGCAGGAGATCCCTGGCATGAGTCAGCTGGCAGCTCTGCTAACGTTGGGCGCCTTTTGTTTATGAAAATGCTTATTTGCATGACTATGTGGCTAGGATGCGCAAGCAGCTTCTGCTGATTAAAATGATATGCGGCATGCCTATATTCTGTGTGTGACTGCGGCTGTATCTGCATCCGAAAATGCTACATTACAGTGATTTCTAGGAATACACTGCAATGTAGCATTTCGTATGCAGATACAGCCGCAGTCACACACAGAATATAGGCATGTCGCATATCATTTTAATCAGCAGACGCTGCTGGTGCCCCTAAGCATACCAAATGCCCTAGGCATTTGCCTAGTTTGCCTATGCCTAAGGCCGGCTCTGAGCCTAACTCTAATCATAACTGCAGCCTAATCCTAATATAACCATAGCCATAACTACAGCCTAAATCTATTCTAAACCTTCCCATAACTGCAATTTAACCCTAATCTAACCCTAGCCATGACTGCAGCCTAACCCTAATCTAATACTAGCCATAACTGCAGCCTAACCCTAATCTAACCCTAGCCATGACTGCAGCAAACCCTAACCTTAATCTAATTTTAGCCATAACTGCAGCCTAAACCTAATCTAACCCGTACTTCTACTGCAGTCTAACACTAATCTATCCTTTACCATAACTGCAGCCTAACCCTAATCTAACCCTATCCATAACTGAAGCCTTACCCTATTCTAACCCTAGCCATAACTGCAGCCTAACCCTAGCCATAACTACAGCCTAACCCTAATCTAACCATAGCCATAACTGCAGCAAACCCTAACCTTAATCTAACTTTAGCCATATCTGCAGCCTAACTCTAATCATAACTACAGCCTAATCCTAGTATAACCCTAGCCATAACTACAGCCTAAATCTATTCTAAACCTTCCCATAACTGCAATTGTACCCTAATCTAACCCTAGCCATAACTGCAGCCTAACCCTAATCTAACCCTAGCCATAACTGCAGCCTAGCTCTAGCCATGACTGCCGCCTAACCCTAATATAACCCCAACCATAACTGCAGCCTAACCCTAATGTAACCCTAGCCATAACTGCAGCCTAATCCTAATCTAGCCCTTACCATAACTGTATCCTAACCCTAATCTAACACTAGCCATAACTGCAGCCTAACCCTAATCTAACACTAGCCATAACTGCAGCCTAACCATAATCTAACCCTAGTTATAACTGCAGAATAATCCTAATATAACTCTAGCCATAAATGCAGCCTAACCCTAACTTCTGCCTAACCCTAATCTAACCCTAGCCATAACTGCATCCTAACCCTAATCTACCCCTTATTATAACTGCAGCCTAACCCTAATGTAACCCTAGACATAATTGCAGCCTAACCCTAATGTAACCCTAGCCACAACTGCAGCCTAACCCTAATCTAACCCTAGCCATAACTGCAATTTAACCCTAATCTAAACCTAGCCATAACTTCAGTCTAACCCTAACCTAACCCTCTTCATAACTGCAGCCTAACCCTATTCTAACCATACCTATAACTGCTGCCTAACACTTATCTATGACTAGCCATAACTGCAGCCTAACCCTAATCTAACCCTAGCTTTAACTGCAGCAAACCCTAACCCTAATGTAACCCTAGCCATAACTACAGCCTAACCCTAATCTAACTCTAGCCATAACTGCAGCCTAACCCTTATTTAACCCTAGCCATAACTGCAGACTAATCATAATCTAACCCTTACCACAACTGCATCCTAACCCTAGCCATAACTGCACCCTAACCCTAATCTATCCATAACCATAACTATAGTCTAACCCTAACACTAGCCATAACTGCAGCCTAATCCTAGTTTAATCATAATGGCAGCCTAACCCTAACCATAATCTGGGGGAAGGAAGACATGGAGATGTACACACTGATGACAGGGGGTTGGGGAAGAGGGTTATGGAGACATACACATTGATGACAGAGGGGAGCACATAGAAACGTACACATTGGTGATGGCGGGAGCACATGGAGATGTACACATTGGTGACAGGGGGAGCACATGGACAGGGCTGCAACTAGAGGGGGCTAAGGAGGCATGCAACCTGGGGCTGCATTTGAGGGGGCGCTGATTTGCCCCAACTTTGAGAAAGCACAGACAGTCCCCATCTCACCCACAGGATGTTACACATTGGTCTATGCGTTCCACCCAGCTTCCAGCCTGTGTGTTCCACCCAACTTCTGGCCTGTGTGCTCCACCTGACTTCAGCACTGCACCAGATGTGTGGCCCCCGTGTTCCTTCCCTCTGATCTTCTGCTCCCAGGTGACTGCTGATTAGGATACTTTGCTGTGTCTGACTACACCAGGTACTGATCCCTGAGGCCCTGTGCACCCTTTTATCCCCTCCCCCACTGCTGTGCCCGCTGTTATCCTCTCCCCATCCACCCATGCCCCGTAATCCTCTCCCCTCCCATGCCACCCCTGTTATCCACTCCACTTCCCTCCCACCCTTGTACCCCCTATCATCCCCTCCCCTCCTGGAGCAGACTGCCACACCATGCTCTCCTCACTGCCGGCAAAAGCAACACACACACACAAACAGGGGGCTATCTAGCTGGCGCTTCTGCCCCCATTCTCCCGCCACCCAGCCACCTGTCAGGACAGAGACTACTGGCCTGGGCCAGGGGGATGGAGAGCCACCAGACAAACAATAATGGCAGTGGAGAGTGGGCAGGTAGCCGGCGGCCTGAGCTCGGGGTGTGCTGGCCAGATGTGGGGAGTCACTGGCCAGGTAGGGGGAGAGAAGCGCATCTTCCCCTCAGTCGCCACACTGAGCAGCCTCTGTCGAAAGAGATCTCCCCCCCATCATTCTATTTAAAAATGTTAAACTTTTTTAAATCTTTTTAGATTTATATTATACATTTTCCTGTGTTCCTGCAGGGTTTATATGTATATTTAGGTGGTATATCTGCAGAGTGTTGTGGGGTGTCAGCTCTCCCAGGATGTCAGATTGAGGTTCTGGTTCGGCATCCTTTCTGTACTTTGTACATAGTTCTCAGTCCTGTGTTGAAGGTCTAGATACCAAAAGGGGGGAGGGGGGGTTAGCAAATGATTGCCTTGCCCTGGGTGACAAGAATCCTAGTTTCGGCCCTGACATTGAGACATACGCATTTACGCATTGGTGATGGGGGGGGGGGGGGGACGATGACGACACATGGAGGCGAACACACAAACACATTGGTGAGGGAGGGGGGCACATGGAGAGGTACGCATTGGTGACAGGGGAGCACATGGAGATGTACACTTTGGGACAGTAGGGGGTACATGAAGACATACAACCTGCGGCTGGAGGGGGCATGAGGAAATATAGACTGGGGCCTGAGTGGATATATACACTGGCGACGGGTAAGGGGGCTGCCGGAGACATGTACTAGAGACATGAAAACACACGTACAGTGGTATGTAACTGCAAAGTACCGCTTCCATCACTAACAATACTCACACATTCAACACCGGCCCAACTATCCCATCCCTCTCCAGGGCCTCTCGCCTGCAGATTGCTCCATCCTCCCTTCCCTAACTCTATGCCGCTGCTCCTGGTAATGGCACCTGGAAGTGACAACTAGCCGTAGCAGGTGACAGCTTCCAGCTTGCGTTCCATGGTGTGGAACACAAATCCCAAAAGTTCATCTCCCCTTCCTTCCCTTGAGTATATTGGAGGCTGACACGCTCTCTGAACTACAGTAGCTGCTTCTTGACAGCGCCGTTTTGCTCTACCTTATATCTATTGTTGAGCAGAGCAAAGGTTAGTGGTAGTAGGGAGTGCAGTGTATCTAACCAATCATTAATGGCATATTAGGCTTTTGAATTATCTACAGTTGATTTTTCCTGGAGTTATCAAAATGTTTTGCAAACCTTGTTAACAATCACATTAATTATTTTTTTTAGCACTTTTGTATACTATTCCATTGTATGAAGAAATTATGGTAATAACTAAACTAACTTTTTCCTACTTTGAATTTGCTTATGGCTCATTAAATAACCCTTCTCACAATTAAAAATGTGTTAAAAGCTATTTGCAAAACAAAGATTTAAAGAGAATATTTTATAGTGTTATGTTATATATTCAATTAAGAATTATTCCAGAAACATAAGGAATTGGTGATAATTTATGTGGCCCATAATGCTAGTTAAATACTGTAAGGCACAGTAGCTGATATTCTCAAATGTCATTAGGAGAATATCAGCTACTGAAACAGGACAACTGTTATTATCCGATAGGCCAGAAAGAGTAGCCATCAGCCCATAGCTGGCTATTTTGGAATGGGCCCTTACCCAAAACAGAACATACACCGCCAGATAACACTGATGTATTGCAGACAGGGTACTTGAAATGCAGTGGTATATTATTTTGTAATACAGGTTGAGTATCCCATATCCAAATATTCCGAAATACGGAATATTCCGAAATACGGACTTTTTTGAGTGAGACTGAGATAGTGAAACCTTTGTTTTCTGATGGCTCAGTGTACACAAACTTTGTTTAATACTCAAAGTTATTACAAATATTGTATTAAATGACCTTCAGTCTGTGTGCATAAGGTGTATATGAAACATAAATGAATTGTGTGAATGTACACACACTTTGTTTAATGCACAAAGTTATAAAAAATATTGGCTAAAATGACCTTCAGGCTGTGTGTATAAGGTGTATATGAAACATAAATGCATTCTGTGCTTAGATTTAGGTCCCATCGCCATAATATTTGATTATGGTATGCAATTAATCCAAAATACGGAAAAATCCCATATCCAAAATTCCTCTGGTCCCAAGCATTTTGGATAAGGGATACTCAACCTGTATTGTCAAAGGCAATTCAAGCATCTGGATTTTCAAATAACATGTAATTATTTTTGGATAGGTAATGCGTGAGGCTGTTCTTGTCATATTTTGATAGGCACACTTAGCTTGTCCAAACTACAACAAATCAATCAGACAGTCAATTACATTGCATATATCTGGAGTTCACAAGTAGAAGAGACAGTGCAGATAAAATACTGGGAGGTACAGACATTACTGGACTTGAGCATGAGACCCCCCCCCCCAGGGAATGCAGTGGTAGGGACCCAAGCTTAAGGGATGGAGAGGACAAGGGTGTGTCAGGACCACCACTTTGATTGGCAGAAGGGCTAAACTTTGTGTAGTGTCCACAGAAACAAGTTCATCCATGATCCTGTTCCACCGAGTGACTGACCCACAGTGGAGGTAGTGAGGCCCTCAGGTAGTGGGGCCCACCGGGTATTTCCCCTGTGCGCCTGGGGCCCAGTCCAAGCCTGGGTACAGAACAAATAGTCAGACAGAAGTATCACTTATACACCTTTTACACTGACAATTTTATCCCGGGATTTTGCACGTGAACGTGCATCATCCCGGGATTTTTGTCAGTGTAAAAGGGTACACTAATAATTTTCCGAGACGAGCATCCCGGGATTTCAACCCAGTTTTCGACCAGGGTTGAATCCGAGACCATCCCGGGAAGCTGTGCAGTGTGAACGGGTATACCGGGGTCAAGGCGACCCGGCACCCGTTCTCTGCATAGGAGGAGGCGGTGCTTGGAGAAGATTATCTCCAAGCACCGCCTCCGGTAGAGTCAGCGGTGATGTCACCGACCCGGCAAGATGCCGGGTCGGGCCGCTAATGTAAAATGGTCATTCCCGGGAATTACCTGAGCCTGCGAATGTAAAAGGGGTATTAGTAAAGGAATACAATGACATGAGAGTATTATACTGTATACAGGAAGCTCAAGCTCTGTTACTTGCTTCATTTATCTACATTATCTGCAAATATCCTCCACAGACACCATGATCCTTCCAGAAAGAAGCGTTATTACACTGGGTATCCCCTGTCTCCCAGGGCAGTAAAAGGCCATGTGCTGGTTCCTCATTCAGCAGCACATAATCTCTTACTGTTCAGAGACACAAGAGCCATAGAGTGGTCTTCTCGTCAGCACCTCGTTAAATCCTAAAAATGGTTCAGAGATGACAAATGGAAATAAAGTTAGATTAAACATGGAATATGATATAGATAAAGGAATACATTGGAGACAATCTAAAAGATAAAAGATGTGAATGGGCAAATATTCTCTGTAAAGCGCTGTGGAATATGTGTGCGCTATAAAAATAACTGGTAATAAATAAATAATAAATCTATGCTGGTCATTGCTGGGTATAAAATGCAATATTAGGGGGGGGGGGGATTTAATTAGCCGTGGTAACTTACCGTGGGTTAAATGGTCCCTGGGGCTATTCAATTAGCCACAAAGGCACCTGCAGACATGATGACCAGTGTGTTAACGGGTGCCGCGACTCTGTTAACGCATAGGCCTGTGAATTTAACATGGATTATGTGTTAACATATTAATTAAATGGGTGTTAAAAAGGGTCCTTGGTAAAAAAGGGACTGGAATTGAACAGCTCCAGGTGTTATAGCCCAAGGCCACTACCCTTTTTCACCCCCGTTAAATTAACAGGGCTAATTGAATTCCACACCTTTAGTATGTTTTGCAATAAATAATTATTTGTGCATTACTGTGCACCTCTCCTCTATACGAAAAAACAGACAAAAAAACAACTATTGGCTTATACAGAAATATATTTATCTAGTTTTATGTTAGAACACAGAAAAAATGTTAGATCATTTCAGTCATCCCCAGAGCCGGCCTTAGGCATAGGCAAACTAGGCTATTGCCTAGGGCAGAAGTGTCGAAGTCAGAAAAATGTCTCAATGCACACTGCCATATTTGCACCGCACACTGGTCCGTGCTGCGCATGCGTACGCTCTCCCGTGGAAGCGCATACCCGCAATAGCGTGCACTCGCACGCGCAGTATGCGCATTTACGGTAGAGTTTATGTGATCGTAGCGTGCGACTCATTCGTTACAAAAGTTCACAATTAATGTCGTTTATAGATCATGTTCCCCTCAATAGTTTCTGTAAGTTTGGTTTAGATAGAATGTCCCTGAGCGGAGGAATCCCTCTTTGTATTGTACGAAGGGTCTAACAGGAGTCATACAGTAGTATTTGGTACCCATCGGAAGAGTATTTAATTAGCAATATTCCGGTGTTGGTTTGGAGCGTATTAATCGCTCGTGCGAATAGTTATGAACATAAGAAGTTTATGTCCATTTCTATTATTTACCCATACTCAGGTATGCGGCGGGAAACCCAGTTTCCCACCCACCTGAGCCGTTTAAACTCAGCACAGCCCACCTGTATGAATCAACCTATGACCTTTGGTTACAGTACAGGGCCGAATTCCTGTGTCCAATAAACTGAAGGATTGTAGGACCAGGAGATTGCATTGTGTGTGGGGCATAAATAGGCAGGCCGACCACATCCAGCTCTCACTCTCTCATCAACGGTTATCTGCTGATAATCGGGAGCTGGATATCGAGGCGCAGGCGATCATACCCTTTGTGCGTAAGTTCTCTCCGTAATCATTGTCTTTCTGTGAGCCAATTCCTCTCTCTCCCTCTGTGTCTATTTCTCTCTCTCTATTTTCTCTTTTCTCTCGTAACTCCCCTAGACTAAACTTTATAGTATTGTATTGTATTGTGTTAGGCCAGGATAGTATTGTAGTTTATCCCTTAGTTAGGTGTTTGGTTAGGAAGGCTTTGTTATATTGTAGTGTATCATTTGTACTGTGTTACTCTTTTACAAGTATACTAGATATAATACAGATAATAGGCTTTGGAACCCTAAAACAGTATCTGTGTATTTACTATAGTGTTAAGTGTTCACTTGAGCGTCGGTGACGCTCAAACAGCTTTGTAGGTAGTCAGGCTACACAAAGTTGCATTTACACCCTGTATTCACATTAAGGTATATAGCGCAGTACATTGTTAAAAGGTTTAAATATAAAGGTATTGTGCTGTGAGCGTCTGCACCGCTGGTGACCTCCTCGTGGTCTCGAGCGTACGCTACGTTACAGCGAATCTTTCCCCTAGACATAACCAATAACGTGTCCTGTGATCACTAGGCCGTGAGCGAACGTGACGCTTGAGCGTCTCGCCTACGGCTGAGCGATCGCTACGCAGATAGCGTACCATTACGGTACTTCTTAAGTAAACAGCGTACAGTGTTCTTAGCTTCATAAGGGTTGTTTATACGACAAAGGAATTTAACATTGTCAATTGCGGGCTCGCCCGGTCCTTTTCACATCTGCACTAGGTAGATCAGCAGACTTTATCCCCCAGCAAAAGGGTGGGAGGTTGTCTCACAGTTGCTGACGGGATAAGCGTCTGCTTCGCTTAGGTAAAGAGTGCTGAAGGAACCCGGTAACCGGAAGTAAGAACAAAACGCTTGTGTCTTTTAAAACTGTTTATTTTTCTTTTGTCTTGCGTACGCACGCATATACCTGCATTTCTTTCCACTTGTATATTTCATTTTTCGTATATCACTATTCCTGTTTGCCAATTTTTATAGTTGATAGAAAGTGCAAAAAGAGATTTGCTGTTATTTAATAGTAAAAGTAATAATTAAAGTATAGAACACGGTTTTGTCTTAGAGACGAGGCAGCCAGTGTGCAGTGTGGATTGCGGTGGATGATCAGGGATCATCTACATTGATAAATAAATATTGTGTTACGGTGGATCCTCTGCATTGCGTACACGTGTCGCTAACAAAGACTAGCGTACGCAATCCGAAAGGCAGACGCACGCAGCGTACATTACGCAACGTAGCGTCTGGTTACGTCCACGTAGCTCAAGTTGTGATAAAGTGGATTTTAGCGCAAAGCGATAATTAGCGCAAAGGCGATAAGTAACGCACAGCGGTAGATAACGCGACGCGGTAAATAACGCAAATCAATTTTTGGAAAACCCGAAATTTAGTTTAACAGATCCTGCTCCTAATTAGTAACACACTTGGGCTGAAGACAAATTTCTGCGCAGAAATAGAGGTAGAAACAAAAGTGTACATGTGTTGAGTGAGTGTGTTTATACAATTTTAAAGGGGGAACCAAAAGGAAAGCCGAGTACTCGTCAAGGAACATACGTGTAAGTGACATATACGGTGGCTAGGGAGGCATCTCTGGTTAAATAAATATTTGAGCATTAGAGTATAGCGGACCATAAGGTGTAACAAGACCAGGAGGTCATAAGGTAAAAAGGTCCGCTATAAAAGTCCAGTGGCACAACGCCTGGGGTGTTGGTGCAGAACCCATATAGGCCATTAAGCTCTGGCTGAAGGAATTCGCAGCCGAAATTTTCGATTCCACTGGTCGCTCCGCACATAAGATTAGTTGCTTATGTGCTGAACGATTGTACCGCACGTAATTGTGTGCATTAGTAAACCTGACCGGTACTATTTGTGTACGAAGGTCATAAACGCTATTTGTACATTCTGACGTGATTTGTGTAATTTTTTATTTTTGGAAGGGAAGTTCGCTGGTCACTCAGGAACTATCCAACAACCTAAACTTTACTGGAAAGAGTAAGTGTCCTGCGGGTATCCCTCATATGTTCCAGTAAACTGAAGGTTCCATAGGGGCCCTGTATCGAGTACGCCAGCACCATATCGGTGTGATCAGGTCGTATTGGTCGAGGTG
This sequence comes from Pseudophryne corroboree, assembly GCF_028390025.1. Taxonomy (NCBI): domain Eukaryota; kingdom Metazoa; phylum Chordata; class Amphibia; order Anura; family Myobatrachidae; genus Pseudophryne; species Pseudophryne corroboree. The sequence goes on along the minus strand of NC_086445.1, from coordinate 915,243,154 downwards.
GGCGAGTGAGTGGGGTACTCGGTAAACCGCCACCGCCGGCCTACTGTGGAGTAATTTGGTTGTCTGTAAAGGCTTGCTGAAAACCTTGATACAGAAAATCCAAGGAGGACTAAGCAACACCTACAGACGATGGGGGCCAGTTGCTCAGGTAGGGGGCGATCAACCCTGGTTCAGGTTGATTCTGTGAACCGACCAGTTGGGTCGGCAAGATACATTATGTGTGAAAAATACGGTAGTCACACAGAGGTTTTATGTGATGAATGGGAGAGAATGACTGTACAAGACAGGGACAAGTTCCCAAGAATAGGTAGTTTCAGCCCGGAAGTGTTACAAAATTTAAGGAGGAGGATATGTCTCGTAAAACCAACAAAGAGACGAATTCAGCATTATGATTATTTACAGTTGTGGCACCAGGAAGGTGAGATACAGAGAGGTTTGGCTCTGGCGGCAGGATCTGGGGCAGTAAGGAAACTGATAGCCACAGCTCCTCCTCCACCATATATTGCAGGAGAGAAGTTGATTGCGGAGAGAAACGCACTGGGTTGTAAAACTAAAACTCTTAGTAACCATGTTAATGTTAATGATGTTAACCAAATAACCCATGCAAGTATTAACCCGTGCAAGTTGTACCCTGTTTTGAACCTTCCCCAGGAGTGTGATCAAGAAGACGATCCATCAACAATTTCAGCTCTCTCTCTTGCAGCCACCATTTCAGAGACTACAGTAGGCACATCAACAGCCACGAGATTAGTGAAGGCCCCTAGCGGAGGGATAGGTGAGGTCGTGTCATCAGGTAAGTACGGCACCATGCATTACACTGAAACACTTACACCCCAAGCTGTAGAATCTACACAGAGTGAAGTTATAAGAGTTAATCCAGTTAAGGTGATAGTAGTTCCCAATGGGAAAACAGATGCATCAGGAGTCACACCCATCAGGAACATCGCCATGTATTGCCCGTTCACTAGAATGGAATTAAGGACCATAGTGTCTGAATTCCCAGACCCCAGAAAGGATTTAGTGGCAAGCCAAAAATATATCAGGGATCTAGGAAACACTTTAGAGCCCAATAATAAGGATTGGCAGGTAGTGCTAAGAGCTTGCTTACCCCCCAGTGTCGACCCAGTTAAATTCTTGGCTGATTGTGGACTAGACAAAGAGGTACCACTTACAGATGTGTACGACCAGGATAATGTAAAAAGGATAAATTTGCAGCTAAAAGAATATTTCCCAGCCGTTGCTAAATGGAATAAACTATTCTCCATTAAACAAAAGGAGTCTGAAACGGCAGCAGAATATTTCCACCGGGCATTATCAGAAATGGCAAAATACACTGGTATAGAAGACATAAAGACCAACCCAAACCATCGAGAAGTAGCAGTATCTGTACTGATGGATGGTTTGAAAGAAACATTAAAGGCTAGGGTACAGACCACGCAGCCATGCTGGCGAGGTCTGTCAGTGTCCACTTTGAGAGAGGCTGCTGTTGATCACGACAAAAACATCACTAGGCACAGGGAGTCGCAAAGTGATAAGTTGATGTCCGTAAGTATACAGGCGCTGACCACAAGGCAGCCTGCGTATGTACCACCGAATCCTGTGGGTAAGGCAAGTGGAATAACATGTTTTTCTTGTAACAGACCAGGACATTTTGCACGAGAATGTAGATCAAAGAATGTACAAAGATCTTTTCAACCCCCTAGACAACAACACCACACACGACATTGGGAGCAGGGTCCACAGAGGCGGAGTTTTGAGCCACATACAGGGGAAACAAAAAGATACCCCCCGAACAGAGATTGGCACGCCTCTGGTAGTTCCCAGCTAACTCCCCCACAAGTAGTTGCTGCCACTGGGATTCAGGGAGGTCACCATACCCAATAGGGGTGTGGCCATACCTGTAATCTGCAGCCAGTTAAGTTGATTGCTAGTCTTGGAAGTGAACCAGAGATTGCAATCAATGTAGCTGGTAAAACTTTAAATTTTCTTGTAGACACAGGGGCGGCCAAGTCAGTGATAAATTCGACAGTGGGCATGAGAACCACTGGTAGGACAGTTCCAGCCATGGGAGTAACAGGAGTAGTCCAGCATTACCCTGTTAGCAAACCAGCAGAGATTACAATAGGACCTTTGCATACCAAGCATTCCTTTTTGCTGGCTGCATCGGCACCTACCAATCTCCTGGGAAGAGACTTACTATGCAAAATGGGTTGCGTCATCTATTGTACTCCTGAAGGTGTATTCTTGGACATACCTGAGAATCACGCTCAAGAAGTACGAGATATGTTAGACTCCCCATCAAAATTAATGTCACATTCCATTATGACAAATAGGAATCCATCCCAGGTAGAAGAGATGACATCTCAGATACCAGATTCACTTTGGACAAAAGATGGACAGGACACTGGATTAATGGCAAACGTAGCTCCAGTAGTAGTGCAAGTAAAAGATGGTAGGATAGCTCCAAAAATCCCACAGTATCCTCTGAAGCCAGAGGTGGAGTTAGGAGTTTTTCCCGTAATAGAGCGCTTGCTACAACAGGGCATTCTAGTAAGAACGTCCAGCACAGCAAATAGTCCCATCTTCCCTGTTAAAAAGAGTGGGGGGAGGGGTTACAGGCTAGTGCAGGATCTAAGGGGGATTAACAAAATAGTTGAGAGTCAATTCCCTGTAGTGCCTAATCCAGCTGTCATCCTAATGCAAATTCCTCCCACTGCCAAATTTTTCACTGTCATTGACCTCTGCTCCGCTTTCTTTTCGGTACCTCTGCACCCTGACAGCCAATATTTGTTTGCATTTACATACAGAGGAGTCCAATACACGTGGACTCGATTACCCCAAGGTTTCATAGATAGTCCAAGTATATTTTCTCAGGCTTTGCATGATTGTTTACAGTCTTTTCAACCAGAAAGTGGATCAGTATTGATACAGTATGTGGACGATTTACTACTGTGTTCAGATTCACTGGAAGCCTCTCTGAAAGATACGAAACAGCTCCTGTTTCATCTTTCAGACACAGGTCACAAGGTCTCCAAAGACAAGTTGCAATTATGCCAAGCTAAGGTAAAATATTTGGGACACTGTCTAACACAAGGACTGAGACACCTGACCGCTGATAGAATCCAAGCCATTAGAGACATGACACTACCACAAACCCAGCAACAGATCAGAACGTTTTTAGGAATGTGTGGATATTGCCGTAATTGGATCCCAGGGTTTTCCATATTGGCACTACCTCTGCAGGAAATGGTCTCCTCAAACAAACCTGATCGGATTTCGCATACAGACGAATCTGAAACGGCATTTGAGAGACTCAAACAGTGTCTAACGCAGGCACCTGCACTAGGTATGCCAGACTATGGGAAACCCTTTGAACTATACGGAACAGAAAGTGCTGGGTGCGCAGCAGGTGTACTAACACAAAAACACGGTGACGCCAGCAGGCCAGTTGCATACTACAGCGCTCAGCTAGATACGGTAGCGCGGTCCCTCCCCACATGCTTGCGTAGCGTTGCGGCGATAGCATTGCTAGTGACGAAAAGCGAAGATGTCGTGCTAGGCCACAACCTCACAATCCATACACCACATGCAGTATCTGCCTTATTAAATTCTGCCCAAACCAGACATGTCTCATCAGCAAGGTTTACGAGATGGGAATTGGCATTAATGGCCCCAGTAAACATCACCATAAGGAGATGCAGCGCATTAAACCCTGCAACATTTCTCCCAGGTGTGCCTGGACAGGCACAAAGGGTGGGAGGTGAGAGTGATGGGGAAGGAGGATTTTATACAAAGGAGGATGCACATGATTGTATGGAATATTTGACCCAAAATTTTACCGCAAGGCCTGACATCAGTGACAATCCACTAGAAGATGCAGAACTCACGTTCTACACGGACGGTAGTTGTCACAGACAGTCAGACTCGGGAGACTTGTGTACTGGATACGCAGTCGTAGATGACCAAGACACCATAGAAGCGGAACCGCTAGGCCCACCTCACTCAGCCCAGGTTGCTGAACTGGTCGCCCTAACCAGAGCATGTGAATTGGCTAAGGGTAAGTCTGCCAATATCTACACCGATTCTAGATACGCGTTCGGGGTAGTCCATGATTTCGGAGCCCTATGGCGGCTCAGAAATTTCATGACGGCAGCTGGCACACCGATAGCGCATGCAGCGTATATAAAAAGGCTTCTAACAGCGATACAGGAACCCGACAGAGTGGCTGTTATCAAATGTAAAGCACATACGTATAGCCAAGACCCAGTATCCCTTGGTAACAGCCGAGCAGACGAAGCTGCAAAACTTGCAGCTGCTACCCCCATACGGACAGACACCACACAGTTGATGGTATTTAATACCATCAACACACAGAAGTTGTGTGAGATGCAGAATTTGTGTTCCACTCAAGAGAGAGCAGTCTGGAAGGCAAAGGGATATGGCCAGGAGCCCTCAGGGCTCTGGACGGATGGACATGGTAAACCAGTGGCCCCCAGGGCATACCTTCCATGTCTGGCTGAAGCAGCTCACGGGCTGACTCATCTAGGCAAGGAGGGGATGTGCAAATTGGTAAGAGCATACTGGTGCGCCCCAGGATTCTCCTCTCATGCTGGTAAAAGAGCAATGTCATGCCTTACCTGTCTGAGAAAGAATATTGGAAAGGCAATACCTACAGAACCCTCCCATATCCCACCTGCCGGCGGCCCTTTCCAAGTAATACAAATTGACTTCATCCAATTGCCCCCATGTAGAAACTTAAAGTATGTACTTGTCTGTATAGATGTTTTCTCGAATTGGGTCGAAGCTTTTCCAGCAGCTACAAATACCGCCATGTTTACAGCTAAGAAAATCGTGCAGGAATTTGTATGTAGATATGGTATCCCTAGAATCATTGAAAGTGATAGGGGTACCCATTTTACAGGTGATGTCTTTCAAGGAATGTGTAAGTTGATGGGAATTGATAGCAAGCTGCACACTCCGTACCGTCCACAGGCGAGTGCGAAGGTCGAAAGAGTGAACAGCACTATTAAAAATAAATTGAGTAAAGTAATGGCAGAGACAGGATTGACATGGCCAGAAGCTTTACCCATTGTTTTATATAGCATCAGAACCACTCCCAGGTCCCCTCTTAATCTGTCTCCTTTTGAAATTCTGTTTGGTCGACAACCGCATGTCATGATTAACCCTCAGGATGATTTGAAATGTAACAATGAAGTAACTGTAAAGTACTTGATTAACATGAGTAAGCAGTTGAGGAGTCAAAATGATAATCTGAAGTTGGTGATTCCTGATTTACCAGATAGTAATTGTCATGACATTGAACCTGGGGATTATGTAATGATACGAAATTTTCTACGCTCAGGTTGTCTTATTGATAGATGGGAAGGACCATACCAGGTCTTATTGACTAGCACCACAGCATTGAAGGTTGCTGAGAGAGAGACTTGGGTCCATTCATCCCACTGCAAGAAGGTTGCTGACCCAGAGAAGTCCCGTGATAAGGAACAGACGGTAGAGGTTGTATCACTGGAGTGTCTGTTCCAGGAGGACTGAGGCGGCACCTGAGCCTTGAAGATCGAAAGCAGTTGTCGACTCCCTTCTCCCTTTTATTGTTTTTCTCCACTTCCCATCCCTTCTCCCTTGATATTTCTTTTTCCCCTTTCTCATTCTTCTCCATTTCCTCCTCAAAGATGGACTTGCCCAAAGAGACTGTGATCCGGATTTTGATGTTAACCATGATGTTGACCAGAGCAGTCTGTTCCGGCGAGAGTACCATAGAGGTCGAGAGAGGTTCTGGAATGGGTTCCGATTATGATGATGGAGGCGTAGTTTTCCAAGATCAACCAATCCAACAAGCAAAGGCGAGTATCAGAAAACGATCCGATAGAAGAAATTGTGATGGATTGTTAGCTGAGGAAAATTGTATCTGTAGGCTCTGTGGTAATCTGGTTGAAGATGGATGCATAAAGCAATGCCAATCTAGTTTTAACATCCATATGGACCGGCATCCATTGAGTGACTATCACTCTCTAGTGGGTAACGTGTTGAACCAAACAGATTGTTGGGTATGCTCTCAAGTACCTCAGGGTCACAGCAAATCAGGGCTAGTACCATTTCCTTTAACGTTAGGGGAAGTACTTGAGCTAAGTGGTGGGAGACCGGTGGACCGGAGGTTTAACATCTCCAGCCCTCCTAGTTTGAAGCTCCACCAATACCATGTGGATAGGTCCCTCCTATGTTTTAACATCTCCAATCCTAGAAAACCGGGAAATTGGGAAGTGTCATGGAGCAACCTTTCCATGACCTTTTCACACAGAGCAGATAGAATGCCTACAGATACAGAGCTCGTACGCCACATAGCCAGTAGAGGAAAATCTTTTCGGTATCGATATACCTTAGGAAATAGGATTACTAGAGTTGGAGAGGTATCACCAGGATACTGTGCACATATCGTACAGACCGATACGTGCATTAGGCAGATGGAAGAATTAGGGTCAGGAGATTTCACCTGGAAGGTTTGTAACATGGTCATGTCCTTCTCCGTCCCTTATGTTCTCCCCGATGATGCATATTTCATATGCGGGAGAAAGGCGTACAAGTGGCTTGCCCCAAACTCTGAAGGATTGTGTTATATTGGAAAAGTATTGCCTGAAGTGATGACTGTAACACATGACAAAATGAAGGACATACACCGTGGTGCCCAAGCTCCTTATACTCACACTCACTACGAACACCGAGTTAAAAGACAACTGTCAGAAAGGTTAGAGCATCCGGCCTCTGATCTTATCCATGAATCCACCGGGATTCAGGTTCTGGTAGCGTTAGATTTCACTCGTACCGCTCGAGGAGTGATGAATTATAAATACATTTCCGCACTCGCCAATTTGTTAGATAATATCACTGAAATGTATGATGACACGTTTAGATACACTGGAAGAGAACTTCAAGCTTACAAAACAGAACTAGTTCAGCATAGGATGGTTCTTAATTACCTTACAGCAGTAACAGGCGGATATTGTGTTACATTGGCAACACAGTACGGTATAAAGTGTTGCACGTATATCACAAATAACACCGAGGATCCGGTAGAGGTTATAGACCAAAAGATGGACGATATTCTGCAATTAAAGTGGGAATTTCGTCGGAAACACAATCTCACCCTTGCTGCTATAGGTAATGAGCTGACTGGTTGGGTGTCATGGTTGAACCCGCGAAATTGGTTCTCCGGTTTGGGAGAGTGGGCTCAAGAAGTCATAATGGATGTTGGAAAGTTTCTCCTATGTATTTTGGGTGTCGTTATATCTATTGGATTGATATTTAGATGCGGGCAGGCTTTAATGAGGTGCAAACAAAGTACGAAAGTGATGAGCTTGAGGAGTGAGGAAACTGTAATTAACCTGGATTTGATTTATGACCCAATGCTAGAAACCATGACGTAATGATGTAATGAGTATACGGTCCGTCTTTCACCCATTTCTATGTTTTCCTCCGAGGTACAAAGACCCACGTAGACGAAGGACCTGATGAGCCAAGGGGCCGACAACGGAAAGATGGAAAGAAGAAGAGCAGACGACCTGATATACAAGATTTTATGGACAATGCCATGGGTACCCCAGTTTCCCTAGGAACTTTAAAATCACGCTAGCCCAACATTTTTTGTAAATCCATGGACGTTGTTTGCTTTACTCACGATTTATGAGCAAAAGCACAAAGAAGAAGACTGCAATCAAACGACACCAATCAAGACCTCAATCGACGAACGTACATTAACCTGACATAGAATATCATTGCATTTTTCGTAAGTGTTCTTTATCTTCATCTCTGCAACCCTCAGGTAATAACACACATAGTCGATAGGGAATACAGGCACAGATAGCAGCAACCACATACCCCCCCCAATTCATGTATCATCAACTAAAATGTGCATCCCCATTGTGTTACAACCACAGCCGAAATGAGCTCGGTAGAGTTTGACAGCCCATCCACAGACCTGTACCACAGGATAAGAAGGAATTCAAATGTATACTTCGCAATACCTCGAAGCTTGATTTACCACACGTACGGCACGATGATACATGACCCCCCCAAACATGGACTCATACACACATGCTCCTGCTTTCTCACTAGGTCATACTCTCTTCACACCTACTCCATTCTTCCTCCTTTCCCCACCATGGAAATCAATTAACCCCTGACTTACATTTTTCTCCTTAAATATTTTGTGGCAGTTATTATTGACTGCCAAAGGGTGGACTGTCGAAGTCAGAAAAATGTCTCAATGCACACTGCCATATTTGCACCGCACACTGGTCCGTGCTGCGCATGCGTACGCTCTCCCGTGGAAGCGCATACCCGCAATAGCGTGCACTCGCACGCGCAGTATGCGCATTTACGGTAGAGTTTATGTGATCGTAGCGTGCGACTCATTCGTTACAAAAGTTCACAATTAATGTCGTTTATAGATCATGTTCCCCTCAATAGTTTCTGTAAGTTTGGTTTAGATAGAATGTCCCTGAGCGGAGGAATCCCTCTTTGTATTGTACGAAGGGTCTAACAGGAGTCATACAGTAGTATTTGGTACCCATCGGAAGAGTATTTAATTAGCAATATTCCGGTGTTGGTTTGGAGCGTATTAATCGCTCGTGCGAATAGTTATGAACATAAGAAGTTTATGTCCATTTCTATTATTTACCCATACTCAGGTATGCGGCGGGAAACCCAGTTTCCCACCCACCTGAGCCGTTTAAACTCAGCACAGCCCACCTGTATGAATCAACCTATGACCTTTGGTTACAGTACAGGGCCGAATTCCTGTGTCCAATAAACTGAAGGATTGTAGGACCAGGAGATTGCATTGTGTGTGGGGCATAAATAGGCAGGCCGACCACATCCAGCTCTCACTCTCTCATCAACGGTTATCTGCTGATAATCGGGAGCTGGATATCGAGGCGCAGGCGATCATACCCTTTGTGCGTAAGTTCTCTCCGTAATCATTGTCTTTCTGTGAGCCAATTCCTCTCTCTCCCTCTGTGTCTATTTCTCTCTCTCTATTTTCTCTTTTCTCTCGTAACTCCCCTAGACTAAACTTTATAGTATTGTATTGTATTGTGTTAGGCCAGGATAGTATTGTAGTTTATCCCTTAGTTAGGTGTTTGGTTAGGAAGGCTTTGTTATATTGTAGTGTATCATTTGTACTGTGTTACTCTTTTACAAGTATACTAGATATAATACAGATAATAGGCTTTGGAACCCTAAAACAGTATCTGTGTATTTACTATAGTGTTAAGTGTTCACTTGAGCGTCGGTGACGCTCAAACAGCTTTGTAGGTAGTCAGGCTACACAAAGTTGCATTTACACCCTGTATTCACATTAAGGTATATAGCGCAGTACATTGTTAAAAGGTTTAAATATAAAGGTATTGTGCTGTGAGCGTCTGCACCGCTGGTGACCTCCTCGTGGTCTCGAGCGTACGCTACGTTACAGCGAATCTTTCCCCTAGACATAACCAATAACGTGTCCTGTGATCACTAGGCCGTGAGCGAACGTGACGCTTGAGCGTCTCGCCTACGGCTGAGCGATCGCTACGCAGATAGCGTACCATTACGGTACTTCTTAAGTAAACAGCGTACAGTGTTCTTAGCTTCATAAGGGTTGTTTATACGACAAAGGAATTTAACATTGTCAATGTTCACAAACTCGGTCCTCGGGGGCACACACAGTGCATATTTTGCAGGTCTCCTCACAGAATCGCAAGTGAAATAATTAGCTCCACCTGTGGACCTTTTAAAATGTGTCAGTGAGTAATTAATACACCTGTGCACCTGCTGGGTTACCTGCAAAACATGCACTGTGTGTGCCCCCGAGGACCGAGTTTGAGAACCTCTGGCCTAGGGCATCTGGTATGCCTAGGGGCACAAGCAGCTTCTGCTGATTAAAATGATATGCAGCATGCCTATATTCTGTGTGTAGCATTTCATATGCAGATACAGCCACAGTCGCACACAGTATATAGGGATGCTGCATATCATTTTAATCAGCAGAAGCTGCTTGTGCATCCTAGCCACATAGCAATGCAAATAAGATTTTTTTTTCATAAAAAATAAGCACCCGACGTTAGCAGAGCTGCCAGTTGACTCACGCCAGGAACTATATATGTCATTATTTGTATAAGGGCATTAATAATGTGTACCATATGTGTAAGGGGCACTATGTGTGTCATTATTTGTTTAAGGGCACTAATAATGTGCGGCACATGTATAAGGGACATTATGTGTGTCATGTGTATAAGGGCATTAACAATGTGCGGCATATGTGTAAGGGAAATTATGTGTATAAGGGCATTAATAAGGGTTGGCATAATGTGTAAGACGCATTATGTTTATAAGGACATTAATAATGTGTGTCATATCTGTAAGGGCATTACTGTGTGGTATTATGTGTATAAATGCATTACCAATGTGTTGCATTATGTGTATAAGGTGCTCTACTGTGTGGCGTAACGTATAGAAAGGGCACTACTGTGTGGTCTAATGTGAATAAAGAGCAATATGTTGTGGTGTAATGTGAATAAGGAGCAATTCAGTATGATATGTGAATGAGGGGCACTACTGTGAGAAGTAACGTATATAAGGTAAATTGATACTACTGTGTGATGTAATGTGAATAAGGGACACTATCGTATGATAAATTGTGAATAAAGTTGCACTACTCTGAGGCATAATTTGAATTGGGGGTACTATTGTGTGGCCATGCCCCTTGTCAGCAAAAACACATACCTTTTTGGGCTGTACGCCGAATGTGCACACTGTTCTTATTTAAATTACAGGGGGTAGGAAAACAAAAAAAAAAGGACTGCTATGGGAGGGGGGTCATGGTGCTGGGAAAGGGGTGCAGGGTCAGAGGCGGAACTAGCGGTGGTGCTAGGCAGTGGCGCACGCAGGGGGGGTTCCGAGTACCTGGAAATCCCCCCTGATGAGCCAAATTTTCTATTTTTGAGACGGAAACACAGCGTCTCCGTCTCAGGTAAAAGTCGCGATCGCGACCGTGAAGCTGCTGACCTGCTGTAGCAACGGAGAGCTACTGCACTGTATTTTATTATTATCCTTTATTTATGTTGTACAGTAGCTCTCTTACAGAATGCCCGGCGGGGAGCTGCTGGATGCACATGCTCAGCCACAGCAGCTCCCTCCGTTCTCACACTGCTGCCCATCGATCTGCTCCCAGCTCCTGGTGGGGAAACAATTTGTGTATGTACAGTATATATTATAGTTATGTATATGTATATGTGCTTGTGTATGTATGCATGTATGTATGTGTGTGTGTTTGTGTGTGATAGTGTATATGTGTATGAATGTATATACATATATATGTCTGTGTGTGTGTATATATATATATTGTGGCCGGAGAGACTAGTCAGCCACACGTGCAATGGGGTCTGCGGCACTGAAGGGGTTAACCCTCGTGCCCGGCGCCATGTTACGGACTGTTTGAAAGTTTGTTTAATGGTGTGTTTTACTTTTAACATGTCATATGTAGTGCTCTGTGCACCATTGCAGGAATGCATGTTTAACTGTATCTATTTTATATTCAAGACAGGCTCTGTGTATATTTAAAGGAAAAATGCAGTTACTATAGCTGTCTGAATAAGCAACTCTTATCCTCTGGAAATAGGAAGTGGCATGCTAATGGCTCTGTGCTATCAGAGAGGTGTGAAGGACAATACCTTTTGATGTGTAAGTTCCTTAGAGATAGATGCTAATCACTGGGTCTATGGGCTTGGAACTTGTTTCATGTACCTGATTTAATTGACATACGAACGATCGATGTAGGAAGGAAGACTGTTTGTTTGTATTGTAGCATTCCTGTTGTAATCTCAAACACTGAGATTGCCTGGAGATGTGAATGACCAGAAACATTTGTATTTTGAAGATATGTGATAAATTTATCAACAGTGAATGTTAATCTGATACCAAACGTTGTCTGGGTGACAGGAAGGAGGATATTGTTTTATTGCACTTATATCCTTGTAAAATGTAATTTATTGGTATTTTGTAAAATAACCCGATTGGTTGGAGAAGACAGGGAGGGCTTACCCCCCTGTGATACTGTGTGGAAAACTGACATAAAAAGGAGACCTGTGTGCCTCCAGAGTGTATTGTAACATCTTCTTCTGCTGAAAACATCTTGATTGTATGCTGTTGCCCCTAGCAATAGGGAGGAGCCTTTTTAAAGGTTATTTGAGCAATAAACACCTTTGCCTCAAGAAGACTGCTTCATCTTGTGACCTACAGGGTTAGGCCAAACCTAGCCCCGTTCTCCGGCTGTCCAGGGAAGCACCTGACGTCTCCAAGCTCCGCCTTCCGCCAGCTACCGGTAGAGGCCTAGCAAGTGGCTAGAGGGGATTCGTCAACACCACACAGCTGTGGTAAGGCAGTGCGTCGGCACATACAGAGCAGAACCGTGGTTCCAAACGCCACGGCAGGGTAGGAGTTTGGTGGTGGCAGCAAGAACCCGCCCACAGCGCAGTGGGTGGAGTCAGTAACAGGCGGTTACTGACGGTAAGCGGGAATCCCCTATGTGGTCAGGCCTCGTGCGGCTTGACCTTCCATTCTGTGCGCAGTCAACGGGACGCGGCAAGCGGCGAGTGCTTCCGTACGGTACCGTCCTGTCACAGAAATTGGTGGCATAGTGGTGGGATAATCCCAGGCGGCTTTTCATCACCTGATTGGAGAAGCCGAGTTACTCAGGAGAGGAGTAACTGCAGCGCAGGAGAACGCACAAGATGGCGGAATTCAGCGGAATGTCCAAGGAGGATCTGGAGATCGTATGCCAGGGGAAGGGTGTGGATATCCCTTCCAACGCGTCCAGAAGCGTCATGAAGGCGGCGCTCAGGAGCGTGGAGGAGTCTCATCGGGCGGAGGTGGAAAGCACTGACGGCGTCAGCATCGCAGAGGACGGCCCAACAGTGGACCTTCGTAAGGAACCGGTGAGAACCACAAGCCCCGCCTACTCTCACAGCAGCAATGTTTCCCAGCAATCCCTAGCAGGGCCAGGATCCCAACGTCCCAGGGGGGGCGGCCCGGATACCCTAGCAGATCGGCTAGCGCAATTGGGGGAAAGGGCAACGGAGCAAGAACGCATGCTTGTCATTTGGATGTGGCATGCGGAGCGGGCACCACAGGCCGTGGTACCCCGGGAGCCGTTGTCAGCTGTTGTACACAGATCAGGACGTATTCAGTTTGCCAAGTTTGCAGACAGTGATGGGGACATTGATGGACATTTGCAAGTCTTTGAAAGGACTTGTAAACTACACGATCTACCCAAGTCAGAGTGGGTGAGACACCTTGTGCCCACTCTGCATGGAGAGGCCTTGGAGGCCTATCGGGGAGTGGCCACGGAGGACTGTGGGAACTACGACGAAGTCGCGAAGGCCCTCCTCCAGCGATTCTTCATCACTCCAGAGTCTTACAGGAAGAAGTTCAGAGACTTGCCCAAGAATCCTAGCAGCACCCATGAGCAGTTCGCCACCCAGCTGCGGCAGTACGTGGTGAAGTGGGTGAAGGATTCGGAAGCCACTACATGGGACGCACTGATCGACCTGATCTGCAGGGAGCAGTTCTACCGCAGGTGCGCCCAAGAAGTGAAGGAGTGGGTGCTAGATCGGGAGCCACCCAGCTTAAAAATGGCTGCCCAATTAGCCGACAAATATGTGGCAATTCGGCCACGGGGGCAGAAGCGCCCCGCCAGCAGCCAGCTCCAACAGACTGTACCACCCAGGGGACCACCCTCTTCAGCTCATCAACCCCAAAGACAAGCATCTTCCAACCCGGGTGCTCTTGGCCAGCAACCGCACCGCAGCGTCCCTGCAACTGATCAGAGATCATCGGTGCCACGACTGGAGAAGAAGTGCTACGGCTGTGGGAAAATCGGACATCTGAGGATGAACTGTCCTGCATCCCAAGCACCCCAGACTCGTGCCCCAAATCCGAGTGCTGGAGCCCGGATCGCTTGTTTGACGAGAGGAGATGAGCCTACAGAGACTGTTCCCCCTCCAGTCAGTCCGATGGAGTGTGGCGAGAGACAGGTGCACTCTGCGGAGAGAGTCACCTGCATGGCCAAACAGCCCCTACACAACATGTGGAGGCACCTGCAGCCAGTCCACGTGGGACCCCTGCAGGGAGAAGGCCTAAGAGACTCTGGGGCCTCAATCACTGTGGTGAGCCCCCACCTTATAGATCCTGCTGCAGTATTGCAGGGTCGCACTGCCACGGTCACCCTGGCAGAAGGAACAGAAAAAGCGGTTCCCATGGCAAGAGTCTACCTGGACTGGGGAGCTGGACCAGAGTTGCGAGAAGTTGCCGTCATGGATGGTCTCCCAACTGATGTGGTCCTAGGAAATGACCTGGGTGGTGGGATCGTCACTACGTTTGTTGGCGCCATTCCCCGGAGTCAAGTTCCAAACCCACCGTTGACATCAGCTACTCCAGCACAGCCCAGCCCAGAGGAAAAGACTACAGCTGCTAGACAACTGCCAGCACAGCCAACCACAGCATCAATCAGCCCAGAGGAAAAGATTACAGCGGCTAGATCAGCACATCGACCCCGCATGCCTTTTGCCTCTGGTATGCCCACGTCCACTAGCAACACAGAGGATGTCGGTTCCAGCTCGTTTGATCCTGTGGGGGTGCCCAATGATGCTCCTGACCCAAGTGGTTTGCCAACTCCGGCGGTGAGTATGAGAAACCACACTGACTTTTTCATGACTGACCCCTACCAGACTGTCCCTAGTAGTCCCCACCTAGATCCCCCTGTAGAGTGTCCCAATTTAGGAGAGATTGAGGGCCACAGGCAGGAGTTTAGGGAGGTTCAACTCTCTGACCCATCCCCGAAAGGCATGAGGCGCCACTCTGGCAGCGGCCTTGACAGGGTTGGGGCAGGAAGTTTGCCCTGGCAGGAAGGGTTAAGGTACAGGGTAGCCAGGAAAGTGGGAGGGGATAGACCAGATAGGGAATGTGTCCAACTGGTCCCCTCAGGGAACGTTCCTGCGCAACCGGTGTCGGTTGCCAGTGAAACCCCTTTGGACAGTAACCCGGGGACAGACCGTACCCTGAAGTGCCTGACACAGAGCTTACCCTGGTCTGGAATGTCGGATGACGCCCAGACCAACTGTAAGGCTGGTGCCATGCGTTGGCAGCCGGGGCACTCCAGCGGTTGTGTTGTCTCTGGGCCTCTGCCCATAGGAGAACCCTTGCAGCAAGTTGCTGTGGACATAGCAGGTCCCTTGCCTGTGCACAGTAGATCGGGGAAGACACGCAGCCTCCCTGTAGTGGATGCCACACAGGATCCAGAGGCTGGTGGTCTGGCCGCCATCACTGTGGCACAGGTAGCGGACGAGGAGGGAAGAGTAGGCCTAGGTGACAGGATAGGTTTCCCGAGTCATAGGTCGACAGAAGAGGATTGGAGGGCAGGTCTGACAGTTAGGGCAGACAGTTGCCAGATAGGTATGATGGAGGTGCAGTGCCTGGGGCACCATGTGGGAGGAGACAGGGGTAGGCCCAACCCAGAGGGGGTGGAGGCAACCAGAGGCTGTCCCCGACCCACATCACCCAGACCGGTACTGACCTTAGAACCTGTAAGGCCCTACGGACATGTTGTCATTGACTTTAGTCCTGTAGTGAACCCCTTGACAGAGATGGCTAGGAAGGGCATTCCCAAGTCAGTGGACTTTGCACCCGCTTGCGAGTTGGCATTCCAGTCATTGAAGGAGGCTCAGGTACCCGCTCCAGTGCTGATGGCGCACATTCTTGACCAGGACTGTGTGTTACGAACTATTGCGCCACTGCACGGACTGGGAGCTGTACCAAGCCAGAAAGAGCCATATGGGCAGGAGCACCCTGTGGCCTGGTTGAGCAGTATACTGCTATTGTGGGAGGTGGGGTATGCCACGATTGGGACACCTTGGGTGGCACTTGTTTGTAACCGGCCCCCCACCGTGGTGACTTACCACCTACCCGTTAGGTGGCGGCAACCTACCTTGGGGAAATTTGACAGACTTTTGTGGTGGAGCCTTGAACTTGGACTTCAGGTGGACTATTTGAACATTGTGCACCCACGAAGAGAGACCCACTACACTATGGATGAACTGTCTAGGCCAGAGCCTACACATCCCAGGTAGCGTCCCCTTCACCCCAACGGACTGCGGGACCAGGACCCAAATCGTTGGGACATGGGTCCCTGGTTGACCCGCTTGAATGGGGAGGCAGGAATGTGGCCGGAGAGAATATGTCAGCCGCATGTGCAATGGGGTCTGCGGCACTGAAGGGGTTAACCCTCGTGCCCGGCGCCATGTTACGGACTGTTTGAAAGTTTGTTTAATGGTGTGTTTTACTTTTAACATGTCATATGTAGTGCTCTGTGCACCATTGCAGGAATGCATGTTTAACTGTATCTATTTTATATTCAAGACAGGCTCTGTGTATATTTAAAGGAAAAATGCAGTTACTATAGCTGTCTGAATAAGCAACTCTTATCCTCTGGAAATAGGAAGTGGCATGCTAATGGCTCTGTGCTATCAGAGAGGTGTGAAGGACAATACCTTTTGATGTGTAAGTTCCTTAGAGATAGATGCTAATCACTGGGTCTATGGGCTTGGAACTTGTTTCATGTACCTGATTTAATTGACATACGATCGATGTAGGAAGGAAGACTGTTTGTTTGTATTGTAGCATTCCTGTTGTAATCTCAAACACTGAGATTGCCTGGAGATGTGAATGACCAGAAACATTTGTATTTTGAAGATATGTGATAAATTTATCAACAGTGAATGTTAATCTGATACCAAACGTTGTCTGGGTGACAGGAAGGAGGATATTGTTTTATTGCACTTATATCCTTGTAAAATGTAATTTATTGGTATTTTGTAAAATAACCCGATTGGTTGGAGAAGACAGGGAGGGCTTACCCCCCTGTGATACTGTGTGGAAAACTGACATAAAAAGGAGACCTGTGTGCCTCCAGAGTGTATTGTAACATCTTCTTCTGCTGAAAACATCTTGATTGTATGCTGTTGCCCCTAGCAATAGGGAGGAGCCTTTTTAAAGGTTATTTGAGCAATAAACACCTTTGCCTCAAGAAGACTGCTTCATCTTGTGACCTACAGGGTTAGGCCAAACCTAGCCCCGTTCTCCGGCTGTCCAGGGAAGCACCTGACGTCTCCAAGCTCCGCCTTCCGCCAGCTACCGGTAGAGGCCTAGCAAGTGGCTAGAGGGGATTCGTCAACACCACACAGCTGTGGTAAGGCAGTGCGTCGGCACATACAGAGCAGAACCGTGGTTCCAAACGCCACGGCAGGGTAGGAGTTTGGTGGTGGCAGCAAGAACCCGCCCACAGCGCAGTGGGTGGAGTCAGTAACAGGCGGTTACTGACGGTAAGCGGGAATCCCCTATGTGGTCAGGCCTCGTGCAGCTTGACCTTCCATTCTGTGCGCAGTCAACGGGACGCGGCAAGCGGCGAGTGCTTCCGTACGGTACCGTCCTGTCACATATATATATATATGTGTGTGTAAATATGTACGTGTGTGTTTGTTTGTATGTATGTATGTATGTATGCATGTATGTATATATATATATATATATATATACACACACACACACACACACACACACACATACATATACACAGACCCCCCCCCCCCCACACACACACACACACACCCTCACAGAAACCTCCCTCACTTTATCCTGCGTTTGCCCCTGCTAGGGGGCACCAGACAAAATCTTGCCTAGGGCATCATATTGGTTAGGGCCGGCTCTGGTCATCCCAACGGTATATCTTTAAATCCACGATATGACCCCTGCATCTGTCTCCTCCTTCCAGCCATTTGTTTCTATATCCTGTGCTGAAAAATTTACGTTTTTCTTAGAGATGAGCGGGTTCGGTTTCTCTGAATCCGAACCCGCCAGAACTTCATGTTTTTTTTTCACGGGTCCGAGCGACTCGGATCTTCCCGCCTTGCTCGGTTAACCCGAGCGCGCCCGAACGTCATCATGACGCTGTCGGATTCTCGCGAGGCTCGGATTCTATCGCGAGACTCGGATTCTATATAAGGAGCCGCGCGTCGCCGCCATTTTCACACGTGCATTGAGATTGATAGGGAGAGGACGTGGCTGGCGTCCTCTCCGTTTAGAATAGATTAGAGAGACACTTGATTTACTAATTTTGGGGAGCATTAGGAGTACTCAGTACAGTGCAGAGTTTTGCTGATAGTGACCAGTGACCACCAGTTTTATTTATAATCCGTTCTCTGCCTGAAAAAAGCGATACACAGCACACAGTGACTCAGTCACATACCATATCTGTGTGCACTGCTCAGGCTCAGGCCAGTGTGCTGCATCATCTATTATCTATATATAATATTATATATATCTGTCTGACTGCTCAGCTCACACAGCTTATAATTGTGGGGGAGACTGGGGAGCACTACTGCAGTGCCAGTTATAGGTTATAGCAGGAGCCAGGAGTACATAATATATTATATAGTGAGTGACCACCAGACACACAGTGCAGTTTATTTAATATATCCGTTCTCTGCCTGAAAAAAGCGATACACACAGTGACTCAGTCAGTCACATACCATATCTGTGTGCACTGCTCAGGCTCAGGCCAGTGTGCTGCATCATCTATATATATTATATATCTGTCTGACTGCTCAGCTCACACAGCTTATAATTGTGGGGGAGACTGGGGAGCACTACTGCAGTGCCAGTTATAGGTTATAGCAGGAGCCAGGAGTACATAATATTATATTAAAATTAAACAGTGCACACTTTTGCTGCAGGAGTGCCACTGCCAGTGTGACTAGTGACCAGTGACCTGACCACCAGTATATATAATATTAGTAGTATACTATCTCTTTATCAACCAGTCTATATTAGCAGCAGACACAGTACAGTGCGGTAGTTCACGGCTGTGGCTACCTCTGTGTCGGCACTCGGCAGCCCGTCCATAATTGTATATACCACCTAACCGTGGTTTTTTTTTCTTTCTTTATACATACATACTAGTTACGAGTATACTATCTCTTTATCAACCAGTCTATATATTAGCAGCAGACACAGTACAGTGCGGTAGTTCACGGCTGTGGCTACCTCTGTGTCGGCACTCGGCAGCCCGTCCATAATTGTATATACCACCTAACCGTGGTTTTTTTTTCTTTCTTTATACATACATACTAGTTACGAGTATACTATCTCTTTATCAACCAGTCTATATATTAGCAGCAGACACAGTACAGTGCGGTAGTTCACGGCTGTGGCTACCTCTGTGTCGGCACTCGGCAGCCCGTCCATAATTGTATATACCACCTAACCGTGGTTTTTTTTTCTTTCTTTATACATACATACTAGTTACGAGTATACTATCTCTTTATCAACCAGTCTATATATTAGCAGCAGACACAGTACAGTGCGGTAGTTCACGGCTGTGGCTACCTCTGTGTCGGCACTCGGCAGCCCGTCCATAATTGTATATACCACCTAACCGTGGTTTTTTTTTCTTTCTTTATACATACATACTAGTTACGAGTATACTATCTCTTTATCAACCAGTCTATATATTAGCAGCAGACACAGTACAGTGCGGTAGTTCACGGCTGTGGCTACCTCTGTGTCGGCACTCGGCAGCCCGTCCATAATTGTATATACCACCTAACCGTGTTTTTTTTTTCTTTCTTTATACATACATACTAGTTACGAGTATACTATCTCTTTATCAACCAGTCTATATATTAGCAGCAGACACAGTACAGTGCGGTAGTTCACGGCTGTGGCTACCTCTGTGTCGGCACTCGGCAGCCCGTCCATAATTGTATATACCACCTAACCGTGGTTTTTTTTTCTTTCTTTATACATACATACTAGTTACGAGTATACTATCTCTTTATCAACCAGTCTATATATTAGCAGCAGACACAGTACAGTGCGGTAGTTCACGGCTGTGGCTACCTCTGTGTCGGCACTCGGCAGCCCGTCCATAATTGTATATACCACCTAACCGTGGTTTTTTTTTCTTTCTTTATACATACATACTAGTTACGAGTATACTATCTCTTTATCAACCAGTCTATATATTAGCAGCAGACACAGTACAGTGCGGTAGTTCACGGCTGTGGCTACCTCTGTGTCGGCACTCGGCAGCCCGTCCATAATTGTATATACCACCTAACCGTGGTTTTTTTTTCTTTCTTTATACATACATACTAGTTACGAGTATACTATCTCTTTATCAACCAGTCTATATATTAGCAGCAGACACAGTACAGTGCGGTAGTTCACGGCTGTGGCTACCTCTGTGTCGGCACTCGGCAGCCCGTCCATAATTGTATATACCACCTAACCGTGGTTTTTTTTTCTTTCTTTATACATACATACTAGTTACGAGTATACTATCTCTTTATCAACCAGTCTATATATTAGCAGCAGACACAGTACAGTGCGGTAGTTCACGGCTGTGGCTACCTCTGTGTCGGCACTCGGTAGCCCGTCCATAATTGTATATACCACCTAACCGTGGTTTTTTTTTCTTTCTTTATACATACATACTAGTTACGAGTATACTATCTCTTTATCAACCAGTCTATATATTAGCAGCAGACACAGTACAGTGCGGTAGTTCACGGCTGTGGCTACCTCTGTGTCGGCACTCGGCAGCCCGTCCATAATTGTATATACCACCTAACCGTGGTTTTTTTTTCTTTCTTTATACATACATACTAGTTACGAGTATACTATCTCTTTATCAACCAGTCTATATATTAGCAGCAGACACAGTACAGTGCGGTAGTTCACGGCTGTGGCTACCTCTGTGTCGGCACTCGGCAGCCCGTCCATAATTGTATATACCACCTAACCGTGGTTTTTTTTTCTTTCTTTATACATACATACTAGTTACGAGTATACTATCTCTTTATCAACCAGTCTATATATTAGCAGCAGACACAGTACAGTGCGGTAGTTCACGGCTGTGGCTACCTCTGTGTCGGCACTCGGCAGCCCGTCCATAATTGTATATACCACCTAACCGTGGTTTTTTTTTCTTTCTTTATACATACATACTAGTTACGAGTATACTATCTCTTTATCAACCAGTCTATATATTAGCAGCAGACACAGTACAGTGCGGTAGTTCACGGCTGTGGCTACCTCTGTGTCGGCACTCGGCAGCCCGTCCATAATTGTATATACCACCTAACCGTGGTTTTTTTTTCTTTCTTTATACATACATACTAGTTACGAGTATACTATCTCTTTATCAACCAGTCTATATATTAGCAGCAGACACAGTACAGTGCGGTAGTTCACTGCTGTGGCTACCTCTGTGTCGGCACTCGGCAGCCCGTCCATAATTGTATATACCACCTAACCGTGGTTTTTTTTTCTTTCTTTATACATACATACTAGTTACGAGTATACTATCTCTTTATCAACCAGTCTATATATTAGCAGCAGACACAGTACAGTGCGGTAGTTCACGGCTGTGGCTACCTCTGTGTCGGCACTCGGCAGCCCGTCCATAATTGTATATACCACCTAACCGTGGTTTTTTTTTCTTTCTTTATACATACATACTAGTTACGAGTATACTATCTCTTTATTAACCAGTCTATATATTAGCAGCAGACACAGTACAGTGCGGTAGTTCACGGCTGTGGCTACCTCTGTGTCGGCACTCGGCAGCCCGTCCATAATTGTATATACCACCTAACCGTGGTTTTTTTTTCTTTCTTTATACATACATACTAGTTACGAGTATACTATCTCTTTATCAACCAGTCTATATATTAGCAGCAGACACAGTACAGTGCGGTAGTTCACGGCTGTGGCTACCTCTGTGTCGGCACTCGGCAGCCCGTCCATAATTGTATATACCACCTAACCGTGGTTTTTTTTTCTTTCTTTATACATACATACTAGTTACGAGTATACTATCTCTTTATCAACCAGTCTATATATTAGCAGCAGACACAGTACAGTGCGGTAGTTCACGGCTGTGGCTACCTCTGTGTCGGCACTCGGCAGCCCGTCCATAATTGTATATACCACCTAACCGTGGTTTTTTTTTCTTTCTTTATACATACATACTAGTTACGAGTATACTATCTCTTTATCAACCAGTCTATATATTAGCAGCAGACACAGTACAGTGCGGTAGTTCACGGCTGTGGCTACCTCTGTGTCGGCACTCGGCAGCCCGTCCATAATTGTATACTAGTATCCAATCCATCCATCTCCATTGTTTACCTGAGGTGCCTTTTAGTTGTGCCTATTAAAATATGGAGAACAAAAATGTTGAGGTTCCAAAATTAGGGAAAGATCAAGATCCACTTCCACCTCGTGCTGAAGCTGCTGCCACTAGTCATGGCCGAGACGATGAAATGCCAGCAACGTCGTCTGCCAAGGCCGATGCCCAATGTCATAGTACAGAGCATGTCAAATCCAAAACACCAAATATCAGTAAAAAAAGGACTCCAAAACCTAAAATAAAATTGTCGGAGGAGAAGCGTAAACTTGCCAATATGCCATTTACCACACGGAGTGGCAAGGAACGGCTGAGGCCCTGGCCTATGTTCATGGCTAGTGGTTCAGCTTCACATGAGGATGGAAGCACTCAGCCTCTCGCTAGAAAAATGAAAAGACTCAAGCTGGCAAAAGCAGCACAGCAAAGAACTGTGCATTCTTCGAAATCCCAAATCCACAAGGAGAGTCCAATTGTGTCGGTTGCGATGCCTGACCTTCCCAACACTGGACGTGAAGAGCATGCGCCTTCCACCATTTGCACGCCCCCTGCAAGTGCTGGAAGGAGCACCCGCAGTCCAGTTCCTGATAGTCAGATTGAAGATGTCAGTGTTGAAGTACACCAGGATGAGGAGGATATGGGTGTTGCTGGCGCTGGGGAGGAAATTGACCAGGAGGATTCTGATGGTGAGGTGGTTTGTTTAAGTCAGGCACCCGGGGAGACACCTGTTGTCCGTGGGAGGAATATGGCCGTTGACATGCCAGGTGAAAATACCAAAAAAATCAGCTCTTCGGTGTGGAGGTATTTCACCAGAAATGCGGACAACAGGTGTCAAGCCGTGTGTTCCCTTTGTCAAGCTGTAATAAGTAGGGGTAAGGACGTTAACCACCTCGGAACATCCTCCCTTATACGTCACCTGCAGCGCATTCATAATAAGTCAGTGACAAGTTCAAAAACTTTGGGTGACAGCGGAAGCAGTCCACTGACCAGTAAATCCCTTCCTCTTGTAACCAAGCTCACGCAAACCACCCCACCAACTCCCTCAGTGTCAATTTCCTCCTTCCCCAGGAATGCCAATAGTCCTGCAGGCCATGTCACTGGCAATTCTGACGAGTCCTCTCCTGCCTGGGATTCCTCCGATGCATCCTTGCGTGTAACGCCTACTGCTGCTGGCGCTGCTGTTGTTGCCGCTGGGAGTCGATGGTCATCCCAGAGGGGAAGTCGTAAGCCCACTTGTACTACTTCCAGTAAGCAATTGACTGTTCAACAGTCCTTTGCGAGGAAGATTAAATATCACAGCAGTCATCCTACTGCAAAGCGGATAACTGAGTCCTTGACAACTATGTTGGTGTTAGACGTGCGTCCGGTATCCGCCGTTAGTTCACAGGGAACTAGACAATTTATTGAGGCAGTGTGCCCCCGTTACCAAATACCATCTAGGTTCCACTTCTCTAGGCAGGCGATACCGAGAATGTACACGGACGTCAGAAAAAGACTCACCAGTGTCCTAAAAAATGCAGTTGTACCCAATGTCCACTTAACCACGGACATGTGGACAAGTGGAGCAGGGCAGGGTCAGGACTATATGACTGTGACAGCCCACTGGGTAGATGTATGGACTCCCGCCGCAAGAACAGCAGCGGCGGCACCAGTAGCAGCATCTCGCAAACGCCAACTCTTTCCTAGGCAGGCTACGCTTTGTATCACCGCTTTCCAGAATACGCACACAGCTGAAAACCTCTTACGGCAACTGAGGAAGATCATCGCGGAATGGCTTACCCCAATTGGACTCTCCTGTGGATTTGTGGCATCGGACAACGCCAGCAATATTGTGTGTGCATTAAATATGGGCAAATTCCAGCACGTCCCATGTTTTGCACATACCTTGAATTTGGTGGTGCAGAATTTTTTAAAAAACGACAGGGGCGTGCAAGAGATGCTGTCGGTGGCCAGAAAAATTGCGGGACACTTTCGGCGTACAGGCACCACGTACAGAAGACTGGAGCACCACCAAAAACTACTGAACCTGCCCTGCCATCATCTGAAGCAAGAAGTGGTAACGAGGTGGAATTCAACCCTCTATATGCTTCAGAGGTTGGAGGAGCAGCAAAAGGCCATTCAAGCCTATACAATTGAGCACGATATAGTAGGTGGAATGCACCTGTCTCAAGTGCAGTGGAGAATGATTTCAACGTTGTGCAAGGTTCTGATGCCCTTTGAACTTGCCACACGTGAAGTCAGTTCAGACACTGCCAGCCTGAGTCAGGTCATTCCCCTCATCAGGCTTTTGCAGAAGAAGCTGGAGGCATTGAAGAAGGAGCTAAAAGGGAGCGATTCCGCTAGGCATGTGGGACTTGTGGATGCAGCCCTTAATTCGCTTAACAAGGATTCACGGGTGGTCAATCTGTTGAAATCAGAGCACTACATTTTGGCCACCGTGCTCGATCCTAGATTTAAAGCCTACCTTGGATCTCTCTTTCCGGCAGACACAGGTCTGCTGGGGTTGAAAGACCTGCTGGTGACAAAATTGTCAAGTCAAGCGGAACGCGACCTGTCAACATCTCCTCCTTCACATTCTCCCGCAACTGGGGGTGCGAGGAAAAGGCTCAGAATTCCGAGCCCACCCGCTGGCGGTGATGCAGGGCAGTCTGGAGCGACTGCTGATGCTGACATCTGGTCCGGACTGAAGGACCTGACAACGATTACGGACATGTCGTCTACTGTCACTGCATATGATTCTCTCAACATTGATAGAATGGTGGAGGATTATATGAGTGACCGCATCCAAGTAGGCACGTCACACAGTCCGTACTTATACTGGCAGGAAAAAGAGGCAATTTGGAGGCCCTTGCACAAACTGGCTTTATTCTACCTAAGTTGCCCTCCCACAAGTGTGTACTCCGAAAGAGTGTTTAGTGCCGCCGCTCACCTTGTCAGCAATCGGCGTACGAGGTTACATCCAGAAAATGTGGAGAAGATGATGTTCATTAAAATTAATTATAATCAATTCCTCCGCGGAGACATTGACCAGCAGCAATTGCCTCCACAAAGTACACAGGGAGCTGAGATGGTGGATTCCAGTGGGGACGAATTGATAATCTGTGAGGAGGGGGATGTACACGGTGATATATCGGAGGGTGAAGATGAGGTGGACATCTTGCCTCTGTAGAGCCAGTTTGTGCAAGGAGAGATTAATTGCTTCTTTTTTGGGGGGGGTCCAAACCAACCCGTCATATCAGTCACAGTCGTGTGGCAGACCCTGTCACTGAAATGATGGGTTGGTTAAAGTGTGCATGTCCTGTTTTGTTTATACAACATAAGGGTGGGTGGGAGGGCCCAAGGACAATTCCATCTTGCACCTCTTTTTTCTTTTCTTTTTCTTTGCATCATGTGCTGATTGGGGAGGGTTTTTTGGAAGGGACATCCTGCGTGACACTGCAGTGCCACTCCTAGATGGGCCCGGTGTTTGTGTCGGCCACTAGGGTCGCTAATCTTACTCACACAGTCAGCTACCTCATTGCGCCTCTTTTTTTCTTTGCGTCATGTGCTGTTTGGGGAGGGTTTTTTGGAAGGGACATCCTGCGTGACACTGCAGTGCCACTCCTAGATGGGCCCGGTGTTTGTGTCGGCCACTAGGGTCGCTAATCTTACTCACACAGCTATCTCATTGCGCCTCTTTTTTTCTTTGCGTCATGTGCTGTTTGGGGAGGGTTTTTTGGAAGGGACATCCTGCGTGACACTGCAGTGCCACTCCTAGATGGGCCCGGTGTTTGTGTCGGCCACTAGGGTCGCTAATCTTACTCACACAGCTACCTCATTGCGCCTCTTTTTTTCTTTGCGTCATGTGCTGTTTGGGGAGGGTTTTTTGGAAGGGACATCCTGCGTGACACTGCAGTGCCACTCCTAGATGGGCCCGGTGTTTGTGTCGGCCACTAGGGTCGCTAATCTTACTCACACAGCTACCTCATTGCGCCTCTTTTTTTCTTTGCGTCATGTGCTGTTTGGGGAGGGTTTTTTGGAAGGGACATCCTGCGTGACACTGCAGTGCCACTCCTAGATGGGCCCGGTGTTTGTGTCGGCCACTAGGGTCGCTTATCTTACTCACACAGCGACCTCGGTGCAAATTTTAGGACTAAAAATAATATTGTGAGGTGTGAGGTATTCAGAATAGACTGAAAATGAGTGTAAATTATGGTTTTTGAGGTTAATAATACTTTGGGATCAAAATGACCCCCAAATTCTATGATTTAAGCTGTTTTTTAGTGTTTTTTGAAAAAAACACCCGAATCCAAAACACACCCGAATCCGACAAAAAAAATTCGGTGAGGTTTTGCCAAAACGCGTTCGAACCCAAAACACGGCCGCGGAACCGAACCCAAAACCAAAACACAAAACCCGAAAAATTTCAGGCGCTCATCTCTAGTTTTTCTGTGTATCGTTATCTATAGACAGGTGTTAGGTCCTGTTTAACCAGGGCATTCACAGTTATGCAAATAAGTATACAATGTTTTTCCTGTCCCAGTAGATAGTTTCTGCAGCATATTCATGTAAAATGATGACATGCCACACAATTATCTACGTAGTCATTTGTAGGGACGTTCTCCTCTTTGTCATATACTGAGGGGAAACTTTACTAAAGCTTCTAAGACAGAGAATTGGTGATATTACCCATAGCAACCAATCAGATGCTGTCTATCATTTTCTGAAGGCAATAGAGAAATGATCGACAGCAGCTGATTGGTTGCGATAGGCAACATCACCAATTCTCTGTTTTAGAAGCTTTAGTGAATTCACCCATGAGACTATTTTCCAGCTGTTATTAAAATCCCATATTATAGCATATAATAAATGCATTCGTTTATGTAACACTCATTGTTAAACAGTAGGATATAAAATGACTCATGTACATGCAGAGAGAGCCTACATGAAAACACCTGGTACAGAATTTCAGTACACAGGCTCTATTTACTTCATGTTACAGCTTTATATTATCCACCTATCAGATAATTCCAAATGTAATGCACTTACCTGTGGCTGCCTTATTTCCACATACAGTCTCGGCTGTCCTGAACGCTACCGAAACAGCAGCCAGTAACAAACTACAAGTAAGTTCGGTACTGGTGTCCTGTATCAGTTTTGGGAAGAAATGACACCAGAGGATGATGCTGCAATGCGAGTTTGTCAATATGACAGAACAAACATTTATTTAAATGACAGATTTAATAAAAAATGTAACAAGTTAAATAAGAAAGTAACGTTATTTGAGAGCCTGAGAGTCTACAGCTGCTGTAGAACAACAAGTTGCAGCATGCACTGCCAGTAACAGTCCCCGTCTCTGGACTTATGGTTCCACAATAGTTGGGATGTCACACTTTGCCTACAGAATAAAACAGAAAACAGAATATCTGTTACCTGGAGGAATACATGTGAGCGCCAGCTGTTCTGTCCTGTAGATTCAGGGGCATATTCCAAAGTCCTTTCCCTGTAGAGCAGAAGAAATCATATAAAGCCTTTAGTTACAATTTTCTCTTTTACCGTAAAATAACTAAGTTGCTAAAACTGATTAGGAACTGAATAAAAACCGAGGCCAAGGCTCTCTATTATGTTCTTATAGAAGACATGGCATCCCAGACATCTGGATATAAACAGAGATAAACTCCTAGCTTCCTCCAGACTAGGGCAGTCTGTTAAAAACACATTTACAGCCAATAATTGCTTGTCTGATGCTCTGCAGTATAGAACGCCCTGTTCTGTTGCAGTCATTGATTGTTATTGTCCAGTGTCCAGTCTGTTGCTCTCCATTCTACGTACTTGTCACTTTCCAGGTGCCATCGCAAAAAGCCCCCTCCTATCACCTAACTTCTGCGCTCAGAACCTCTGTGTTTTCCTCATTCAGAGAAGAGGCTGCGCTAACCCAGACTGTGGATTAAAAATAAATATACGCCCCAACATCCCTTTGTCAACAAGGTTGCACAATTCACCCTCTTGTGAAATAATAATATATAAAAAAAAAATCCACAGAAGAGGAGTCAAGAGCATTGATTTCAAGAATAAAAGCTGTCCAGGAAGTTTCTGGGATCTATTTGCACTTATGAAAACCATGTGTAGAAGGGCTGTGCCAAGGGACAGAGTGATTTTTTCGCCATCTGGCTGAGGTCCTCTTCACCCCACCTCTTTCTTCAGCTTCACTACCTCTGAGAGTCCCATTGATGAAATGCAGGAAGTTAGACAGTTAACCCATTGTATTCCCGTGGTGCTTGTTATGGTTCATCCCAGGGTTATGTTAACTTTTAGGTTTTTTCCTTTGTCATATATCACTGTGTTCTGGAATACAGCCATTGTTTCTGCCATTAACCCTTTTTAGCCAAAACATTATTGCAGGTTGGATTAATACGCCACAGATCCCATTGCATAATTGTCACAAGAGCAAGTGGGTGTATCACTGTAGTGTTTGGCCTGTGATTGACTTAAATTGAAAGTAGAATCCAAAAAAACAAAAACAACCCAAAAAATAAAACTGACTGCCTTTATAAATGCAAGACACAGAAAGCAGACGAGCAATGTTTCACCTTTCTCACTTCAACTTCAGTGTATTATCAGCAGCTACAGTATGTATCTGTCATTTTCTCCTCCAAAAAAGGTTTCAAAGAATGTTCTACAATGGCCTGGCCAACCTGTGGCTCTCCAGCTGTTGTGAAAAGTCCCAGCATACTGTCCCACTGATCAGCTGGTAAAGCATGCTGGGACTTGTAGTTTCACAACAGCTGGACATTGGCCAGGTCTAGTCTACAGATTGCTGGCAAATACGAGTATGCAAGAAGGCTTGGAATCTGAACGGCCTATAACATATGATCAGTGTACTTACTCAGCAACTAATACAGGGCCTAATTTAGCATCTGTCGCTAATGCCTAAAAATGCGCATGCGCAAACTTTAATTTGATTGACAGGCGACGTTCAGCAGCGACGACGTGGTGTTGGGGGGGGCAGAAGGAAACACAGGCATTTCATGGCTATTTTCGGGGCCGGCCAATGACGACTGCGTTTCCTGAGATTGGAAACATGGCGGCGGTGTGTCTGCCAGGCTGTGTGTGCATGGGACTTCCACTACCTGACGATTTCTGCCATGTGATCGCATTTGGATTGCGATCACATCGCTGGCCGGCACTTAACATGCTGGGTGGCCTTGCCCTGTTCTGGGCGGCCCCCAGCATGCGATCGCAAGCAGT
This sequence comes from Pseudophryne corroboree, assembly GCF_028390025.1. Taxonomy (NCBI): domain Eukaryota; kingdom Metazoa; phylum Chordata; class Amphibia; order Anura; family Myobatrachidae; genus Pseudophryne; species Pseudophryne corroboree. The sequence continues at coordinate 915,213,636 of NC_086445.1, read as the reverse complement.
AGCGGTTTTGCTAGCAAAACTGCTACTGATGCTGAATTAGGCCATAGCCACTAGAATTATTTTTCTGCTACAGTCTAACATATAGGGCCAGATGTAATTCCGCCCGAGTCCGGCGGCCGTGTGTAATGCCAGTCGAACTCCGACTTTTTTTTTAAAGGGGCAATCACTTACAAGGCAAAACCATGCCTTGTAAGACAGTGATTGCCCCTTGAAAAAAAACGTCCAAGTTCACCCGCATCCCACACAGCCACATCTGGCTCATAATCTCCACTTATTACGCAGGTCTGAAGACGATTATCTGTGAAGATACGGTTGTCACCACTGCAAATATTTAACAATTCTGTTTTCTTTAGGAATGGGATTAGTGATGGAACAATCGTAATTCAATGTGTCATACACATTTACCTACCGCCTACCTGTACACCCTTATCTGCACCATACATAATAAATACTACAAGCCCTCCGTGTTGTCATTATATTCGCAGTCAGAAGGTATTCTTCGGAGGGACCATAGTGATGTGTTAGTGGAATCTCCCGGAGCAGGTTTGTATCCTGGACACTACAGTATGTTTTCATTTCCTGTTTCCCCACATACTACGCATAACATCCGTAAAAGTCATTTAAGAAACACAAAATAAATATGTACATGGAAAACAATGAATGCGTATCAGAAGATTATTTTATTGTTTGAGAGCATGTTATCATAGGATTTATTTAGATCAATTTGCTTTTTTGTATAAAACTAAAGGAGCGCACTGTTTTGCAGGGTATTAGATCAGGGTTTGGACATCTGTTTTTTATTAGCCTTCAGATCCTGTTCATTCATGTGAAACCTGTTTCGAAGTGGCCTTGGTAGATCAACCTGTGGCCTGTCCGATCATCAGGATGTTTACAGCAGCACAGAATATTTCAGGAAATGATTGCTGATCTTGCACGTGACCAGGGTAGTGCCATGATAGGAAGGGAACTATTAGGCATGCAGGAGTACCACAGCAGTACACAGTCATGAAGTGAGGCATCTGGGAAATTAATGAATATGGTACAAGTACACCACCGATTTTCCGGCAACCGATGATCCGGAACCAACCAATTTTGCTTTGTCCGGATTAAAGGGGGCTAGGGACATTTTTTAATCCGGGAAATTTTCTGCGCACGGGCGTAACACGCAATACACGCAAGTGTCAGTGGGTACAGCTTCCGCGGACAATGCAGGTGACACAGCAAGCATCGGTGGGGCTGTTATGGTGTCCACTGTAGCATATATATTACTATTTATTACTTTAGAAATGTTCTGAAGGTGCAAAATTAGTAAAAAAACATTTCCACTGTTAATCCGGCAAAATCGATAATCCGGCACGACACTGGAACTGAGGATGCCGGAAAATCAGTGGTGTACCTGTATAAAATACTCTGTATATGATGCATAGCTCATATATCTTACTTCCTGGGTTCTGCAGATTTTACGTTATCCCAATGGAACGTGAAATCCTTCAGCCAGATCTATATTTACTTCAATTAATTGTCATGTGTCATTTGTACTCCATATTCATATGAAGAAAGGTATCCCTTGTAATCTAAAAAATATTTTTAGAAATAGCTTCAATGCAAACCAGCTGTAGAGCATAAACTTAAATAAGTCCAAAACATATTGGTGCTGATTCTGTTGTATGCTGCTGTGATGCGTTGGCACCTTATGCCATAGTACCCTCCCAAATGTCCTGATTTTACCGGGACAGTCCAATTTTTTTGATCATGTGTGAGGCGGGGGGCACACTAGGAGCTCCTGTGGCAGGTACCCGAGTGTGACCTGCCTCAGGTGGTCTGAAAGGGTTATTATTTAATTTGATTTCTATTAATCTATAAGTCTTGTTGCTGTTTCTATTCATGGAATAGGATTAAAGATGCATTGTCGTACTATCACATTCAGCTTCAAAGACTGTCAATTTAATAGATACTTTTTGACTAGAGAGATACATGCAAATGTGTATATAAGCAGTAGACTTTGGGGGACATGTACTAAGCAGTGTTAAAAATGGAGAAGTGAGCCAGTGGAGAAGCTACCCATGTCAACCAATTAGCTGCTCTATATACCTTTATAGTATGCAAACTATAAATGTTACGTCAATGCTGATTGGTTGCCATGGGCAACTTCTCCACTGGCTCACTTCTCCACTTTTATCACTGCTTAGTACATGTCTCCCTTTGTGTCATATAACCAGCACTACCAATACGTTTGCACAGAAACACACTGTAGATCCAACCAACGGTCTTCACAGGCCAGTGCTGTTAAAATCACTATTATAGCAGAGTGAGGAGTGAGTATCTTGGGAACTATGGGACCCTGCACAAGATATCTCCACATTTCTGGCATTTAGGGATTGCTAGTGCCCTATTAAATATAATGTTGTGGAAGTCTCTTTTTCAACATATACCAAATTGCCCCTATATTTTTAGCATTCACTGGTCCAAAAATAAGATTTTACTCACCGGTAAATCTATTTCTCGTAGTCCGTAGTGGATGCTGGGTACTCCGTAAGGACCATGGGGAATAGACGGGCTCCGCAGGAGACTGGGCACTCTAAAGAAAAGATTAGGTACTACATCTGGTGTGCACTGGCTCCTCCCTCTATGCCCCTCCTCCAGACCTCAGTTAGGGAAACTGTGCCCGGAAGAGCTGACATTACTAGGAAAGGATTTGGAATCCAGGGTAAGACTCATACCAGCCACACCAATCACACCGTACAACTTGTGATAATTATACCCAGTTAACAGCATGAACAACAACTGAGCCTCCTTAAACTGATGGCTCAGAACAAAAAACCCTATAGTTAAGCAATAACTATATACAAGTATTGCAGAATTCCGCACTTGGGACGGGCTCCCAGCATCCACTACGGACTACGAGAAATAGATTTACCGGTGAGTAAAATCTTATTTTCTCTGACGTCCTAGTGGATGCTGGGTACTCCGTAAGGACCATGGGGATTATACCAAAGCTCCCAAATGGGCGGGAGAGTGCGGATGACTCTGCAGCACCGAATGAGCAAACTCAAGGTCCTTCTCAGCCAGGGTATCAAACTTGTAGAATTTTGCAAACGTGTTTGATCCCGACCAGGTAGCAGCTCGGCAAAGTTGTAAAGCCGAGACCCCTCGGGCAGCAGCCCAAGAAGAGCCCACCTTCCTCGTGGAATGGGCTTTGACTGATTTAGGATGCGGCAGTCCAGCCGCAGAATGTGCAAGTTGAATCGTGCAACAGATCCAGCGAGCAATAGTCTGCTTTGAAGCAGGAGCACCCAGCTTGTTGGGTGCATGCAGGATAAACAGCGAGTCAGTTTTTCTGACTCTAGCCGTCCTGGAAACATAGATTTTCAGGGCCCGGACTACATCCAGCAACTTGGAAGCCTCCAAGTCCCGAGTAGCCGCAGGCACCACAATAGGTTGGTTCAAATGGAACGCTGATACCACCTTAGGGAGAAATTGGGGACGAGTTCTCAATTCTGCCCTGTCCATATGGAAGATCAGATAGGGGCTTTTATATGACAAAGCCGCCAATTCTGACACACGCCTAGCCGAAGCCAAGGCCAAAAGCATGACCACTTTCCACGTGAGATATTTCAACTCCACGGTCTGAAGTGGCTCAAACCAATGTGATTTTAGGAAATCCAACACAACGTTGAGATCCCAAGGTGCCACTGGGGGCACAAAAGGGGGCTGAATATGCAGCACTCCCTTAACAAACGTCTGAACTTCAGGCAGTGAAGCCAGTTCTTTTTGAAAGAAAATAGACAGGGCCGAAATCTGGACTTTTATGGATCCCAATTTTAGGCCCATAGTCACTCCTGACTGTAGGAAGTGCAGAAAACGACCCAGCTGAAATTCTTCTGTTGGGGCCTTCATAGCCTCACACCAAGCAACATATTTTCGCCATATGCGGTGATAATGTTTTGCTGTCACATCCTTCCTAGCTTTTATCAGTGTAGGAATAACTTCAACCGGAATGCCCTTTTCCATCAGGATCCGGCGTTCAACCGCCATGCCGTCAAACGCAGCCGCGGTAAGTCTTGGAACAGACAGGGCCCCTGCTGTAGCAGGTCCTGTCTGAGAGGCAGAGGCCAAGGGTCCTCTGAGATCATTTCTTGTAGTTCCGGGTACCAAGTCCTTCTTGGCCAATCCGGAACGATGAGTATAGTTCTTACTCCTCTCTTTCTTATTATCCTCAGTACCTTTGGTATGAGAGGAAGAGGAGGGAACACATAAACCGACTGGTACACCCACGGTGTCACTAGAGCGTCCACAGCTATTGCCTGAGGGTCCCTTGACCTGGTGCAATATCTTTTTAGCTTTTTGCTGAGGCGGGACGCCATCATGTCCACCTGTGGCCTTTCCCAACGATTTACAATCAGTTGGAAGACTTCTGGATGAAGTCCCCACTCTCCCGGGTGGAGGTCGTGCCTGCTGAGGAAGTCTGCTTCCCAGTTGTCCACTCCCGAAATGAACACTGCTGACAGTGCTATCACGTGATTTTCCGCCCATCGGAGAATCCTTGTGGCTTCTGCCATCGCCATCCTGCTTCTTGTGCTGCCCTGTCTGTTTACATGGGCGACTGAATCAGTACCGGCTGGTTTTGAAGCAGGGGTTTTGCCTGACTTAGGGCATTGTAAATGGTCCTTAGTTCCAGAATGTTTATGTGTAGGGAAGCTTCCTTGGAAGTTTCTTCCCTGAGTGACTGCCCCCCAACCTCGGAGGCTTGCATCCGTGGTCACCAGGACCCAGTCCTGTATGCCGAATCTGCGGCCCTCGAGTAGATGAGCACTCTGCAGCCACCACAGCAGAGACACCCTGGCCCTCGGGGACAGGATGATCAGCCGATGCATCTGAAGATGCGATCCGGACCACTTGTCTAATAGATCCCACTGAAAGATCCGTGCATGGAACCTGCCGAATGGAATTGCCTCGTAATAAGCTACCATCTTTCCCAGGACTTGCGTGCAGTGATGCACCGACACCTGTTTTGGTTTTAGGAGGTCTCTGACCAGAGATGACAACTCCTTGGCCTTCTCCTCCGGGAGAAACACCTTCTTCTGTTCTGTGTCCAGAATCATACCCAGGAACAGCAGACGCGTCGTAGGAACCAGCTGCGACTTCGGGATATTCAGAATCCAGCCGTGCTGTTGTAGTACTTCTTGAGATAGTGCTACTCCGACCAACAACTGCTCCCTGGACCTCGCCTTTATAAGGAGATCGTCCAAGTACGGGATAATTATAACGCCCTTCTTTCGAAGGAGTATCATCATTTCGGCCATTACTTTGGTAAATACCCTCGGTGCCATGGACAGACCAAACGGAAACTTCTGGAATTGGTAATGGCAGTCCTGTACCACAAAACGGCGGTACACCTGGTGAGGTGGGTAAATGGGGACATGTAGGTAAGCATCCTTGATGTCCAGTGATACCATGTAATCCCCCTCTTCCAGGCTTGCAATAACCGCCCTGAGCGATTCCATTTTGAACTTGAACTTCCTTATATAAGTGTTCAAGGATTTCAAATTTAGAATGGGTCTCACCGAACCGTCTGGTTTCGGTACCACAAACATTGTGGAATAGTAACCCCGTCCCTGTTGAAGGAGGGGAACTTTTATTATCATCTGCTGGAGGTACAGCTTGTGAATTGCCGCCAGTACTACCTCCCTGTCCTGGGGAGTAGCTGGCAAGGCTGATTTGAGGTAACGGCGAGGGGGAGACATCTCGAATTCCAGCTTGTATCCCTGAGATACCACTTGTAGAACCCAGAGATCCACCTGTGAGTGAACCCACTGGTCGCTGAAGTTCCGGAGACGGGCCCCCACCGCACCTGGCTCCACATGTGGAGCCCCAGCGTCATGCGGTGGACTTAGTGGAAGCAGGGGACGATTTTTGTTCTTGGGAACTGGCTGTATGGTGCAGCTTTTTCCCTCTACCCCTGCCTCTGGGCAGAAAGGACGCGCCTCTAACCCGCTTGCCTTTCTGAGGCCGAAAGGACTGTACTTGATAATACGGTGCTTTCTTAGGCTGTGAGGGAACCTGAGGTAAAAAAGTCTACTTCCCAGCTGTTGCTGTGGATACGAGGTCCGAAAGACCATCCCCAAACAATTCCTCACCCTTATAAGGCAAAATTTCCATGTGCCTTTTAGAATCAGCATCACCCGTCCACTGCCGAGTCCATAATACTCTCCTGGCAGAAATGGACATCGCATTAATTCTAGATGCCAGCCGGCAAATGTCCCTCTGTGCATCTCTCATATATAAGACTATGTCTTTAATATGCTCTATGGTTAGCAATATAGTGTCCCTGTCAAGGGAATCAATGTTATCAGACAGGGAATCAGACCACGCTGCTGCAGCACTGCACATCCATGCTGAAGCAATAGCAGGTCTCAGTATAGTACCTGAGTGTGTATACACAGACTTCAGGATAGCCTCCTGCTTTCTATCTGCAGGCTCCTTTAAGGCGGCCGTATCCTGAGACGGCAGTGCCACCTTTTTTTATAAGCGTGTGAACGCTTTGTCCACCTTAGGGGATGTCTCCCAGCGTAACCTATCCGTTGGCGGGAAAGGGTACGCCATTAGTAACCGCTTAGAAATTACTAGTTTCTTATCTGGGGAACCCCACGCTTCTTCACACAATTGGTTTAACTCATCAGATGGGGGAAAAGTCACTGGCTGCTTTTTCTCCCCAAACATAATACCCTTTTTTGTGGTAACCGGGTTAATGTCAGAAATGTGCAACACATTTTTCATTGCCGTAATCATACATCGGATGGCCCTAGTGGATTGTATATTTGTCTCATCCTCGTCGACACTGGAGTCAGACTCCGTGTCGACATCTGTGTCAGCCATCTGAGGTAGCGGGCATTTTTGAGCCCCTGACGGCCTCTGAGATGCCTGGGCAGGCGCGGGCTGAGATGCCGGCTGTCCCAAAGCTGCGTCATCGAACCTTTTATGTAAGGAGTTGACACTGTCGGTTAATACCTTCCACATATCCATCCACTCAGGTGTCGGCCCCGCAGGGGGCGACATCACACTTATCGGCACCTGCTCCGCCTCCACGAAAGCGTCCTCATCAAACATGTCGACACAGCCGTACCGACACACCGCACACACACACAGGGAATGCTCTGACTGAGGACAGGACCCCACAAAGTCCTTTGGGGAGACAGAGAGAGAGTATGCCAGCACACACCACAGCGCTATATAATCAGGGATTTACACTAACAAAAGCGATTTTCCCTATAGCTGCCTTTATATATAGTTTTGCGCCTAAATTTAGTGCCCCCCCTCTCTTTTTTACCCTTGATGTCTGGAAACTGCAGGGGAGAGCCTGGGGAGCTGTCTTCCAGCAGAGCTGTGAAGAGAAAATGGCGCCGGTGTGCTGAGGAAGATAGCCCCGCCCCCTTCTCGGCGGGCTTCTCCCGCTTTTTTATCTGTATAATGGCGGGGGATTATGCACATATACAGCTTAAAAGCTGTATTATATGCCAATTTGCCATGTAAGGTACTCTAATTGCTGCCCAGGGCGCCCCCCCCCCCCCCAGCGCCCTGCACCCATCAGTGACCGGAGTGTGTGGTGTGCATAGGGAGCAATGGCGCACAGCTGCAGTGCTGTGCGCTACCTTAATGAAGACCGAAGTCTTCAGCCGCCGATTTTCTCTGGTTTCTTCCGTTTTCTGGCTCTGCAAGGGGAACGGCGGCGCGGCTCCGGGAACGGACGATCGAGGTCGGGCCCTGTGTTCGATCCCTCTGGAGCTAATGGTGTCCAGTAGCCTAGAAGCACAAGCTAGCTGCAAGCAGGTAGGTTTGCTTCTCTCCCCTAAGTCCCACGTAGCAGTGAGTCTGTTGCCAGCAGATCTCACTGAAAATAAAAAACCTAAGAAATACTTTTCTTTCTAGGAAGCTCAGGAGAGCCCCTAGAGTGCATCCAGCTCTGGCCGGGCACAGATTCTAACTGAGGTCTGGAGGAGGGGCATAGAGGGAGGAGCCAGTGCACACCAGATGTAGTACCTAATCTTTTCTTTAGAGTGCCCAGTCTCCTGCGGAGCCCGTCTATTCCCCATGGTCCTTATGGAGTACCCAGCATCCACTAGGACGTCAGAGAAATGAAAAAGCAATTGTGTCATCTATAATGGCACAGGGATCAAGAGTTTGGTTTGTTATCTACTTTACTGCAAGTTCCTGCCAGCTGATTTCAGTCATATGGCAAAATGTCTTCCTTCATAATAAAAACCCTATCTTCAGTGTATTATTTTCTCATAAGAGTTCACAAAGTTTGAATATGAAATTCAGATGGTCATAAGCAGGGACGTAACTAGATATTTGCTGGCCACATAACATCTGTTTGCATATCCCTCATGTCACACTTGCCTACTCTCCCTGAAGGGTGGGCAAGTCTCCCGGCCCACCTCCTGCCCGCAATCCTCTGTCACCACTCATCCTCCCGCAGCCGAGGGGGACTGATGACGTGATTTGCGTCATTGTGGCCCCGTCCCCTTGCCGCACAATGCCTGTAATTTCAGCATTGGGTGGCGGCGGTGGGTCCGCGATGATGGGAATTTGCAGACACGCCCCCGCCCTACCCAGGAGCAGCACCCGAGGCCACCCCCCAGTGTGCTGCTCTCCGCCTTGTCAAGATGGCTGCCTCCTCCTGGAGGGGGTAATCACAATATCGGCAAGTATGCAGGCTCATGTACCACCCAATGATGAAAAATGTATGTAACACTTGGAACTTGAACAGGAAAGATCAGCCCCGCTCAGCTGTGTGGCCCCATAGTGACAGCACCTCCTGAACCTATGGTAATTATCCTCTTGGTCATAAGCTTGTCTTCACCAACATGTACATTAGCAATGTAGATTTAGTGTTCCCCTGTTTGGTAATGGCTCTACCCACCACCATTCACCTCATAAATAAATGGTTATTGTTAAATTAAAAGGACAGCATCCCAAACCATACTGGGCATCTTTCAGTAACAGGTAGCTTCTAGATTGGGAGATATAGCCCCCTAACCCATTTAGAGTACAGATCATAATATACATGTTTGACTTCTTTAAAGCTGGGAACACATCCAAACTCCAACGCATGGACTGACTCCAGGACTAAGGGGCTGAACTTCGGATGTAATAGAAACAGATCCCGGGCTTGTGTGTTGCTATGTTCCTGCAATATGCGTTCCTGATATTTTTAACCCATAAACAGCAAGATGGTGCTACCAGGCAGGGCAACCTCATGGCAGCCAAGAAGTTAAGAGCTCCACGTTCCTTTTGTCGGAAGCTTTTGAGATGTGACTAAGTCACAGGAGTTATTTTTGCCATCTGCCAGCATTTGGCTGAGTGACTGAATGATTCAGAACATTTAAAGCAGTTCCCGGCTCTGTGTGGGTTTCCATGGAAAAAATCCATTAAAAACAAGGCAGAGAGTGAGTCAGAGAGGACTGGCAGGAGAAAAGCTACTCTTTAAAGCAGCAATTTTTGTGTATAATCAGAACAATTTCCCTCCCCCAATCCTTTTCTTGCAGACCAATACATTGCACTGTGTAATAATTGTACTAGGTACCTTTGTGCATACACTCAGATGTTCCTGTTCGGGAAATTACAACTTAAAATAACCTATGCACCGCATTGTGCCAATCCCTCAGTTCTGTCTGATAATGCAGAGCTTTTATCAGAAACCAACAGTTTTCAGAGTGCATAGATGACAGGACGGGTCCTAAGAACCTGTATCTGAAATAGTAACAATAACACAGTGGTTCATAATATCCCTACAATCGCCGCTATTTGTATATTGCTATATTCTGGAATACTTTATACCTAACAAATTATAGAGGTATAATAAAGCTGCCAAGCCATTTGAGACTGTTCCGATTTGATAGTATAGCAGTCTTGCATAATCCCTTTCGGTCTGTGGCTGCATTAAGACATTCTAGTCATTTGAAGGGACCAGTGATCGAAGTGGAAATTTTGAAATGGGGGGTATGGAAAAGTGAAGGTTGCAATTATGTGCGCGCCTTCCGGAAAAGGGTGGGGATGGCAGCTGAAAAGGGGCGTGTCCTTCAGTGTAGTGTACCACACCATATACCCCTTATACACATTATGCACCACAATAGTAGGACCCATAATACTATCTAGTACTGGTGCCCCTTACACATTACGCCACACTGAATGAGGCAAAATTCCCATGGAATGAGGCAAAATGCACATTATGCAACACAGTATGATCCAAAAAGGAGAATTATGGTAAGAACTTGTTAAATCTCTTTCTGCGAGGTACAGTGGAGTCCACAGAGAATAACATCAGGGTGTAGAGTAGGATCTTGATCCGAGGCACCAACAGGCTAAAAGCTTTGACTGTTCCCAAGATGCCCAGCGCTGCCTCCTCTATAACCCCGCCTCCGTGCACAGGAGCTCAGTTTCGTTAACCAGTCCAGTGCAGTAGCAGGAAAAGAGACAACAGCCATTAGTAGCCACGTACACCACACTCTCACAACAGGAGAAGGTATCAGCGGCTAATGCCATACCAACCCAAAGAAGCTAAGTGCGTCAGGGTGTAAGCCCTGTGGAATCCAGTGTACCTCGCAGAAAGAGATTTAACAAGGGTAAGTTATTACCATAAATCTCCTTTTCTGCAGCGGGGTACACTGGTATTCCACAGGGAATAACATAGGGGATGTCCTAAAGCAGTTTCTTATGGGAGGGGACGCACTGTAGCGGGCACAAGAACCCGCGTCCAAAGGAAGCATCCTGGGAGGCGGATGTATCAAAGGCATAAAACCTTATGAACTTGTTCACTGAGGACCACGTAGCCGCCTTGCACAATTGTTCAAGGGTCGCACCACGGCGGGCCGCCCAAGAAGGTCCAACAGACCCAGTAGAATGGGCTTTGATGGTAGCAGGAGCTGGAAGACCAGCCTGTACATAAGCATGTGCAATCACCATTCTAATCCATCTGGCCAAGGCCTGCTTGTTAGCAGGCCAGCCACGTTTGTGAAAACCAAACAGTACAAAGAGAGAATCAGACTTCATGATGGAGGCTGTCCTCTTCACATAGATACGTAGAGCCCGTACCACATCCAAAGACCGCTCTTTGGAGGATAAATCCGGAGAGACAAAAGCCGGAACCACAATTTCCTGTTTAAGGTGGAAAGAAGAAACCACCTTAGGTAGATAACCAGGGCGCGTTCGAGGAACCGCCCGGTCACGGTGAAAAATCAGATAGGGGGACCTACAAGACAAGGCACCCAAATCCGATACCCGTCTAGCAGAGGCAATAGCCAGCAGAAACAAGACCTTGAGGGAAAGCCACTTAAGGTCCGGAGATTCAAGAGGTTCAAACGGAGACTCTTGCAAAGCCTCCAGAACCACGACAAATCCCAAGGAGCCACAGGTGGGACATAGGGAGGTTGAATCCGCAAAACACCCTGAGTGAAGGTATGAACATCAGGCAGAGTCGCAATTTTTATCTGAAACCATACCAACAAGGCAGAAATATGAACATTGAGGTAGGCCAGCCGAAGGCCCAAGTCCAGGACCTGTTGTAGGAAGGCCAAAAGTTTGGCGTACTAAACTTGTAAACGTCATGATTGTTAGATGCGCACCAAGCAAAGTAAGAATTCCAGACCCTATGGTAAATCCGAGCAGAAGCCGGATTATGGGCCTTCAACATAATTTGCATGACAGCCTCAGAAAATCCTTTGGCCCTTAGTACAGAAGCTTCAAGAGCCACGCCATCAGTCTGGCCAAATCCTGGTAAACACAAGGGCTCTGAACGAGGAGGTCTGGTCATTACTGAAGCAGAAGTGGACGCTCTAAGCACAGACCCTGTAGGTCTGAGAACCAATGCCGTCTGGGCCACGCTGGAGCTATTAGAAGAAGGATTCCTCCTTCTTGCTTGAACTTCCTCACTACTCTGGGCAGGAGTGACACCAGAGGGAACATGTATGGCAGCCAAAAGTTCCATGGAATTGCCAGTGCGTCCACGAATGCCGCTTGAGGATCCCTTGTTCTTGCTCCGAAGACCGGAACCTTGTGATTATGTTGAGACGCCATCAGGTCTACATCTGGTAGGCCCCACTTTTCCACTAGGAGTTGAAATACTTCTGGATGAAGGCTTCACTCTCCGGCGTGTACGTCATGATGACTGAGAAAGTCAGCTTCCCAGTTGAGGACGCCCGGAATGAACACTGCTGACATGGCTGGCAGATGGCGTTCCACCCATTGAAGAATCTTTAATACTTCAACATTGCCATGCGGCTTCGAGTGCTGCCTTGATGATTTATGTACGCCACCATGGTGGCGTTGTCTGACTGTACTTGAACAGGCCTGTTCAGTACCAGACGCTGGGCCAGTTTCAGAGCACTGAATACTGCCCGCAATTCCAGAATGTTTATCGTGAGGAGAGACTCCTCCCTGGTCCACCGACCCTGAAGAGAGTGTTGCTCCAACACCGCACCCCAACCCCTCAGACTGGCATCCATCGTCAGAAGGACCCAGTCGGAGATCAAGAAGGGACGACCCCTGCTCAATCGATGGTCCTGCAGCCACCAAGTCAGTGACAGACGGACCTCAGGAGACAAGGAGATCATTTGAGACCTGATCCGGTGAGGCAGGCTGTCCCACTTAGTAAGAATCAGTTTCTGCAGAGGGCAGGAATGAAATTGAGCACACTCAACCATGTCGAAAGCCAACACCATGAGGCCTAGTACTTGCACCGCCGAGTGTATCGACACACATGGACGAGAGAGGAAGCAACGTATCTTGTCCTGAAGCTTCAGGACTTTCTCCTGTGACAAAAACAACCTCTGGTTGTGTGTGTCCAACAACGCTCCCAGATGCACCATGCTCTGGGCAGGGACCAGGGATGATTTCTTCCAGTTGATGAGCCACCAGTGGGCTTACAGAAACTGGACCATCAGATCCAAATGACTGAGGAGAACTTCTGGGGAATTGGCCAGGATCAGCAGATCGTCCAGATACGGCGGAGTAAAGCCGTCATAACTGCCATGACCTTGGTGAAAATTCGCGGAGCCGTGGTCAGACCAAACGGTAAGGCCCGGAATTGGTAATGGAGATTGCCAATAGCAAACCGCAGGTATTGCTGATGTGATATGGCAATAGGGATATGCAGGTAAGCATCCTGTATATCCAGGGATACCATATAGTCCTCTGGTTCCAAAGCCAGGACAATAGAGCGATGGGTCTCCATATGAAACTTGGAGACCCTCACAAACTTGTTCAAAGATTTGAGGTTGAGAATGGGCCGGGAGGAACCATTCAGTTTGGGGACTAGGAACAGCGTTGAACAGTACCCCCTGCCCCTCTGAGCCAGAGGCACTGGTACTACCACTCCGGTGTCCAGGAGGGATTGTACCACTAAATGGAGAGTTGTTGCCTTCACCTGATCCGAAGGGATGTCCGTCAGGCAACAGCGAGGAGGGGGACGTGTCTTGAAGGATATAGCGTATCCGTGAGTGACGACTTCCCGCACCCAAGCGTCTGAAGTGGTCTTAAACCATACCTGGGTGAACTGTAGAAGTCGGCCTCCCACCCTGGGATCTCCCAGGAGGAGGCCTGCCCCATCATGCCGCAGGCTTATCCAATTTGGAAGCCAGCTGATGGGCAGCCCAGGCCCGTTTAGGCTTGGGCTTGGTGGTTTTGGAAGTACGAAGCTGTTTCGGGTACACCTGACAGTTTGCTTTACCCGTAGGGCGAAAGGAACAAAAGGAAGTACTCTTAGCCTTCGGTGCAGAAGGAGTAGTACTAGGTAGACATGCAGTCTTAGCAGACGCCAAGTCAGCGACAATCTTGTTGAGATCCTCACCAAAGAGGATGTTTCCTTTAAAAGGGAGCACCTCCAGGGTTTTCTTAGAGTCCAAGTCCACGACCAGGACCGCAACCAGAGAATACGGCAAGCCAAAATGGATGTCGTAGCAGCCTTGGCCGCCAGAACACCTGCATCCGAAGCTGCTTCTTTAATGTAATGAGATGCCGTGACAATATAAGAGAGGCATTGTCTGGCATGTTCATAAAAATTGGACGGAAACTCAGCCTCTATTTCCTGAGCTCATGCCTAAATAGCTTCTGCGGCCCAAGTAGCCGCAATGGTTGCCCTATGCGCAGCTCCTGCAAGGGTATAGATAGCTTTTAAGCAGCCATCCACATGCTTATCCGTCAGCTCCTTGAGAGAAGTGACGATAGTGACAGACAGAGCAGATGCCGCCACCAGCCGAGTGATTTGCGAATCCACCGGCGGTGGCGCTTCCCAATTTTTACTCAATTCTGCCGCAAGGGGATAGAGGGCGTGCATCTTCTTGTGCGGGGTGAATTTCTTTCCTGGGTTCTCCCAGGATTCCTGACGTATGTCAACCAAGTGGTCAGAATGAGGTAAAACCAATTTAGTAACCTTCTGTCGTTTGAACCTTTACGGTTTCTTAGATGTAGTAGCAGGCTCAGGATAATCATCAATATGAAGAATGAGCCTGATAGCCTCTAATAGATCAGGAACATCCACCTGTGAAACAGATTCCCCATCAGAAACGTCATGATCAGAGACTGTGGGGTCAGTATACACGCCGTCTTCATCGGAAGAGGTATCCGGAACATGCGTGGATTGAGAAGAAGTAACAGCCCGCTTAGAGGACTTCTTAGGTTTAGTCTTAGGCGGGCGAGGGTCAGGAATACGCTTATCCAAAGAGTTATTCAACTGCTCTAACTGAGTGGACAGAGCATCTGTCCATGGCGGATTAACCACAGGGACCATATAAGGCTGATAAGGCACAGGAGGTCCCATAGGTGGCGCGAGTCTAGTTACCAGCGTAGTCAGTAAATTAGAAAAGGCAGCCCAAGGCGGGCCTTGATGTACCCCCATTGTTACAAACTGCCTGGGGGTACAGAACCCCCAAAACCTAACCCTCCGCAGACATGTTATCCTCAAATGCATCTGGGACATCATAACCGAGCACAGCGGAATCAGCCCCCTGTAGCTGACATGATATGAAAGCGTAAACCACGGGCGACACAGTACAATATTCAGCAGATATAATACTTAACACAAACCCCCCGTGCAGTGTGACAGCACAAACAGAGGATTTCTGAGGTAAAATGTGACTGAAAAACAAAGAGAAAAATACAAAATATGTATATCCTGTGAAATACCCATATATATTATCTAATAACCCTGACGCACAGAGCATCCTCAGGGTACAGAATATAGGGATAGCAGTAGGAGTGAGATACACGGAGTAGAGATCACCCAGCAGCTATATGCACACACACAGTCACATGTACAATGCAGGAATTATGACAAACAATAAAACTGCACTGGACTAGCAATACTATTACTGAGTAAAGCTATGTATATAAACAGACATATCAACGCACAGTAAAAACTGGATGAATATCACAGGGTACTTGTACTAAATAACCCTGAAGTATGCGCTTGTTCTTAACTAACACTGTCTAAACGACATGTAGACTACTTAAGTGTCCTGTAAATGTACAGCGCTGATAATGCAGGCGGCTTTACAGAGGAGGCATCACCCAGCAGTCCCAGAATCAGCGCAGCTGTGTAATGGCGCCCAAACGCTGACAGGAAGTGAGGGAGACAAAGAGATGCAGCTCCAGGGCGGGAACATTTACTCTAAATGGCGTCCAGGGGCTGGGGGAGGGGCTACAGGCCAGAGCCTTATCCCCTTGCTGGACTTCACCACCGGGTGCTGCGGGCCTTAATAAAATGGATTATAGCCAATCCGACCTGTGCCCTTGCCCTGGTGGTCTAGTGGGGTCCCTGTACTGCCACAGTGTCCACACCAGCGTGCGCGGTCCACCTCCTAATGGCCGCGGCGGATCGCGATTTCCAGCAGGTCCCTCCTGGGGGACCCTCTTACCTCCTCCCTGAGTGCCGTCACGCGATCCAGGAGAACTTCGGTTAGTGTGTGTGCCCTGGGTGAAGAACCGGAGCCTCTGCTGTAAGTACCCGGCAACCGGGGACGCGGGAGTACACAGCGCCGCTGGGGGAGGTGATGGAGCTGCAGCAGGAGATATCAGAATGATATCTAGCATTAGAGTGCCTCTGCTGCAGCTCTTGAAGTCTTCTATCTTCTTTAAAATAGCTCTTCTTAGGGCTGCTGGAACAGCCCTGCCTGCACTGCAGGCACCAACTTACAAACTGAGCTCCTGTGCACGGAGGCGGGGTTATAGAGGAGGCGGCGCTGAGCATCTTGGGAACAGTCAAAGCTTTTAGCCTGTTGGTGCCTCGGATCAAGATCCTACTCTACACCCCGATGTTATTCCCTGTGGAATACCAATGTACCCCGCTGTAGAAAAGCACATTATGCAACACGGTATGATCCAAAATTCACATTATGCCACACGGTATGAGCCACAATTCACATTATGCAACGCGGTATGATCCACAATTAAGGGACAGGAAGAGTGACAGCAGGGACAGAGAGAGTGACAGCAGGGACAGGGAGAGTGACAGACAGAGTGAGGGACAGCAGTGACAGAGGGACACAGGGAACAGTACCTGTGGTCGGCGGCGGTGCAGAGGCTGTAGTCGGCGACGATGAGGAGGAGAAGGCCCTTGCCAGCGGCGGCGGTGAGGAGGACGTGGGCGGCGGCAGTGAGGAGAAAGCCCTGGGCAGTGGCAGCGATGAGGAAGACGTGGGCGGCTGTGGTGGTGAGGAGAAGGCCCGGGGCAGCATCAACCATTTGAAATCTGCCGTGGATTGCAGCCAATCAAGAGCAGCCACGCGGCCGCTCCTGCTTGGCTGCCGGTTCCAGCGCGGAATTTGAAAGACGGCAGTATACATAGGGAGCTTAGCTGTATATGGGGTGACAGAGCTGTATACATAGGGTGCACAGCTGTATGGGGGGACATATGATGCACAGCTGTATGGGGGGCATAGGGTGCACTGCTGTATACATAGGGAGCTTGTATTGGGGAGACACAGGTGTGTACATAGAGAGCTCAGCTGTATGGGGGGGGGAACATCTGTATTATACACAGGACAGACTCAGGCACTTTCTGGCTCCCCATATGATGTGGGACTACATGCCCCAGCATACCATGCAGTGCAGACGATGCTGTAGTGCCAGACATGATGCTCGGAAACAGTCCCAGATAAACTATGTCTAGTTCTACACGAAACATGTACCGCACAGATGAATAACATGCCTTAGTGACGCGTACAGAGTACGCCGTGCGGTGACGCGCTGCTGCTGCCTGTGCTGAGGGGAGGCTGCTTGCTATCAAGGAACAGCTGCGACAGCTCACCCCTGTGGACTGCGCTGCTTCACCACCTGCCCTGCGCTGGCTACACTCTCTAAGGGGTCTATTCATGTAGCAGTAAAAAGTGTGGAGAAGTGAGCCAGTGGAGAAGTTGCCCATGTCAACCAATCAGCATTGAAGTAACATTTATAATTTGCATACTATACAATTGTACGGAGCAGCTGCCATGGACAACTTCTCCACAGGCTCACTTCTCCATTCTTTTCACTGCTTCATGAATAGACCCCTAAGACTCCTCGCGCCACCACTATGTTTGACCTTTTTGCTGTGGACGGCACTGGTTGCTAGGAGTGAGACGCAGTGTAAGAGCTGAGGTGGTGTCAGATAGCAATAGAGTGCGCAGTGAGGATGGCGGCGGCTGCAGCTGATAGGATCCACAGTCGTCGCCGCTGACGCCAGTGTCTTCCTCCGCTCCACACACACTGACCAGCGCCTCCCCTTCCTGAGCGTGCACTCACAATCTGCCTCCCCTGCACATGGGCGTCCGACCCCACCTCCTGCTGCTCAGCGCTGCCTCTGCAGTGTCAGACTCAAGTCTGCACACTGCTATAAAAAAAATTAAAAATAAAGACTACCGGGTTTGTGGCGAAGTGATGGTATGCCTACCGCCGCATACCGGCCCACTTCGACCACTGGAAGGGACCACAGAAATGTATAATTTATTACAGAAGAAACAATGCCTCTTTGCAGTTAATCCATACCTTAGCTGTGCCACATCTTTGCTATGCATCAGAGGCGTAACTAGTGAGTGGTGGGTCGGGCCCAGATGCAAAAATATACTTTTGGGCCCACCCCCCCATCAACACTATGCAAAAGAGTGCTCATTTCACATTATATTATGTACACTTCCACTCAATTCATATTATTCACCACACTGTGACCCCAAATAAAATCAAACACCTCAGTGGGCCCCAAAATCCCGTAATATGCAGCACCGTGCCTCCAAAGCACATCAAACATCCCAGTGTGCCCCAAAATCCCATAATATGCTCCAGTTTGCTCCCAAATCACATAAAATGCTCCAATGTGCCCCCAAAGCACATAAAATTCCCCAGTGTGTCCCCAAATCATATAATGTGCCCCAAAATCACATAATGTGCCCCAGTGTGCCCCCAAAGCACAAAATGTGCCCCAGTGTGCCCCCAAATCACATAATGTTTCCAGTGTGTCCCCAAAGCACAAAATATGCCCCAGTGTGCCCCCAAATCACATAATATACCCCAGTGTGCCGCCAACACACATCAAGCATCCCAGTGTGCCCCAAAATCCCATATGCTCCAGTGTTCCCCAAAAGCACACAACATGCCCCAGTGTGCCCCCAAATCAAATAAAATGCCCCATTGATCTCCCAAGTACCATAATATGCTCCAGTATTCCCCTGAAGCACATAAATATCCCAGTGTGCTCCCAAATCACATAAAATTCGCCAATGTGCCCCCAAAGCACATACAATTCCCAAGAGTGCCCCCAAATGATATGTGCCCCAAAATCACATAATGCGCCACAGTGTGCCCCCAAAGCACAAAATGTGCCCTAGTGTGTCCCCAAATCACATGTTTCCAGTGTGCCCCAAAGCACAAAATGTGCCCCAGTGTGCCCCCAAATCACATAATATGCCCCAGTGTGCCGCCAACACATATCAAGCACTCCAGTGTGCCCCAAAATCCCATAATATGCTCCAGTGTGCCCCCAAAGCACATAACATGCCCCAGTGTGCCCCCAAATCAAATAAAGTGCCCCCATTGTACTCCCAAATACCATAATATGCTCCAGTATTCCCCTGAAGCACATAAATATCCCAGTGTGCTCCCAAATCACATAAAATGCTCCAATGTGCCCCCAAAGCACATACAATTCCCAAGAGTGCCCACAAATCATATAATGTGCCCCAAAATCACATAATGTGCCCCAGTGTGCCTCCAAAGCACAAAATGGGCCCAAGTGTGCCTCCAAATCACATAATGTTTCCAGTGTGCCCCCAAAGCACAAAATGTGCCCCCCAAATCACATAATATGCCCCAGTGTGCCGCCAACACACATCAAACATCCCAGTATGCCCCAAATCAAATAATATGCCCCAGTGTGCCCCCAAATCACATAATGAGGCCCAGTGTGCCAACAAATCAGAAAATGTGCCCCAGTGTGCCCCCATATTATATATGGCAAACTGTGTCCAAATAACAAATCCTATAAAATCATATGCCCCAGTACTGCCCCACAATCTGAAAATAATATTTGAAAAAAATTAGAGAGCAGGGCAGCGGTGATCACTGGCTCTCCCATCTGCCCCCCCTGCCCGCAGGACACTGTGGCCCACGGGTGGTACAGCGGGACAGTGTCTAGTTAGCAGTACTGTCCCGCTGTATTCGGGACAGTTTGGAGGTATGCATATACAGGGGAGGCAGGAGCAGAAATTTAAACGATAATGCCCGATTTCAGCCCAATTCGGGCATTCGGGGCAATATATTGGGTGAAATCGGGCATTTTGGCTGTGTATCCGATCCGATGCGCAGCGCGGCCCTGTGAGCATCAGATTGGATCCTCCAGATCGCTAGTGCTGCACTTGTGATATGTCGGTTCCCGCAGGCATGGCTGGTATCGCATGCGATATATCACATGCTAAATGTACCAAATCATTTGGAATCGTATGGAACCACTCCCGGGAAGCTCCCGAGAGAGTTCAAGGGAAATCGCCCCGACTTCAGCCTCTAGACATATCGTTGTAGTGTATAGGCCCTTTAAAGTACCATTGCTGTCCCGTGACCTGTCACTCTGTCTGTATCTGTCCTGCGAGCTTGAAAAATGGTTTTGTTAGTCAAGGGTTGTGCATAATGCATTCCTTAATTGGATGAAGCCATACATTATGCACCTGAATTAACAAGGCATTTATTTATGCAGCATTTCAAATGTCTAAATTTATAAACAGCTTACTTTTCTGACCCCAGTATGCTGTGTACAAACGTATAACCTGTTTAAAGTAGTGATGTGCACCGGATATTTTTCGGGTTTTGTGTTTTGGTTTTGGATTCGGTTCTGCGGCCGTGTTTTGGATTCGGACGCGTTTTGGCAAAACCTCACCGAAAATTTTTTGTCGGATTCGGGTGTGTTTTGGATTCGGGTGTTTTTTACAAAAAACCCTAAAAAACAGTTTAAATCATAGAATTTGGGGGTCATTTAGATCCCATAGTATTATTAACCTCAATAACCATAATTTCCACTCATTTCCAGTCTATTCTGAACACCTCACAATATTATTTTTAGTCCTAAAATTTGCACCGAGGTCGCTGGATGGCTAAGCTAAGCGACACAAGTGGCCGACACAAACACCTGGCCCATCTAGGAGTGGCACTGCAGTGTCAGGCAGGATGGCACTTCAAAAAAATAGTCCCCAAACAGCACATGATGCAAAGAAAAAAAGAGAGGCGCAATGAGGTAGCTGTGTGACTAAGCTAAGCGACCCAAGTGGCCGACACAAACACCTGGCCCATCTAGGAGTGGCACTGCAGTGTCAGACAGGATGGCAGATTAAAAAAATTGTCCCCAAACAGCACATGATGCAAAGAAAAAAAGAGGCGCAATGAGGTAGCTGTGTGACTAAGCTAAGCGACCCAAGTGGCCGACACAAACACCTGGCCCATCTAGGAGTGGCATTGCAGTGTCAGACAGTATGGCACTTCAAAAAAATAGTCCCCAAACAGCATATGATGCAAAGAAAAATGAAAGAAAAAAGAGGTGCAAGATGGAATTGTCCTTGGGCCCTCCCACCCACCCTTATGTTGTATAAACAGGACATGCACACTTTAACGAACCCATCATTTCAGCGACAGGGTCTGCCACACGACTGTGACTGAAATGACTGGTTGGTTTGGGCCCCAACCAAAAAAAGAAGCAATCAATCTCTGCTTGCACAAACTGGCTCTACAGAGGCAAGATGTCCACCTCATCATCATCCTCCGATTCCTCACCCCTTTCACTGTGTACATCCCCCTCCTCACAGATTACTAATTCATCCCCACTGGAATCCACCATCTCAGGTCCCTGTGTACTTTCTGGAGGCAATTGCTGCTGGTGAATGTCTCCACGGAGGAATTGATTATAATTCATTTTGATGAACATCATCTTCTCCACATTTTCTGGAAGTAACCTCGTACGCCGATTGCTGACAAGGTGAGCGGCTGCACTAAACACTCTTTCGGAGTACACACTGGAGGGAGGGCAACTTAGGTAGAATAAAGCCAGTTTGTGCAAGGGCCTCCAAATTGCCTCTTTTTCCTGCCAGTATACATACGGACTGTCTGACGTGCCTACTTGGATGCGGTCACTCATATAATCCTCCACCATTCTTTCAATGGTGAGAGAATCATATGCAGTGACAGTAGACGACATGTCAGTAATCGTTGGCAGATCCTTCAGTCCGGACCAGATGTCATCACTCGCTCCAGACTGCCCTGCATCACCGCCAGCGGGTGGGCTCGGAATTCTTAGCCTTTTCCTTGCACCCCCAGTTGCGGGAGAATGTGAAGGAGGAGATGTTGACGGGTCACGTTCCGCTTGACTTGACAATTTTCTCACCAGCAGGTCTTTGAACCTCTGCAGACTTGTGTCTGCCGGAAAGAGAGATACAACGTAGGTTTTAAATCTAGGATCGAGCACGGTGGCCAAAATGTAGTGCTCTGATTTCAACAGATTGACCACCCGTGAATCCTGGTTAAGCGAATGAAGGGCTCCATCCACAAGTCCCACATGCCTAGCGGAATCGCTCTGTTTTAGCTCCTCCTTCAATGTCTCCAGCTTCTTCTGCAAAAGCCTGATGAGGGGAATGACCTGACTCAGGCTGGCAGTGTCTGAACTGACTTCACGTGTGGCAAGTTCAAAGGGTTGCAGAACCTTGCACAACGTTGAAATCATTCTCCACTGCGCTTGAGTCAGGTGCATTCCCCCTCCTTTGCCTATATCGTGGGCAGATGTATAGGCTTGAATGGCCTTTTGCTGCTCCTCCATCCTCTGAAGCATATAGAGGGTTGAATTCCACCTCGTTACCACCTCTTGCTTCAGATGATGGCAGGGCAGGTTCAGGAATGTTTGGTGGTGCTCCAGTCTTCGGCACGCGGTGGCTGAATGCCGAAAGTGGCCCGCAATTCTTCGGGCCACCGACAGCATCTCTTGCACGCCCCTGTCGTTTTTTAAATAATTCTGCACCACCAAATTCAATGTATGTGCAAAACATGGGACGTGCTGGAATTTGCCCAGATGTAATGCACGCACAATATTGGTGGCGTTGTCCGATGTCACAAATCCCCAGGAGAATCCAATTGGGGTAAGCCATTCTGCGATGATGTTCCTCAGTTTCCGTAAGAGGTTGTCAGCTGTGTGCCTCTTATGGAAAGCGGTGATACAAAGCGTAGCCTGCCTAGGAACGAGTTGGCGTTTGCGAGATGCTGCTACTGGTACCGCCGCTGCTGTTCTTGCTGCGGGAGGCAATACATCTACCCAGTGGGCTGTCACAGTCATATAGTCCTGAGTCTGCCCTGCTCCACTTGTCCACATGTCCGTGGTTAAGTGGACATTGGGTACAACTGCATTTTTTAGGACACTGGTGACTCTTTTTTTGAGGTCTGTGTACATTTTCGGTATCGCCTGCCTAGAGAAATGGAACCTAGATAGTATTTGGTACCGGGGACACAGTACCTCAATCAAGTCTCTAGTTGCCTCGGAATTAACGGTGGATACCGGAACCACGTTTCTCACCGCCCAGGCTGCCAAGGCCTGAGTTATCCGCTTTGCAGCAGGATGACTGCTGTGATATTTCATCTTCCTCACAAAGGACTGTTGGACAGTCAATTGCTTACTGGAAGTAGTACAAGTGGTCTTCCGACTTCCCCTCTGGGATGACGATCGACTCCCAGCAACAACAACAGCAGCACCAGCAGCAGTAGGCGTTACACTCAAGGATGCATCGGAGGAATCCCAGGCAGGAGAGGACTCGTCAGACTTGCCAGTGACATGGCCTGCAGGACTATTGGCTTTCCTGTGTAAGGAGGAAATTGACACTGAGGGAGTTGGTGGTGTGATTTGCAGGAGCTTGGTTACAAGAGGAAGAGATTTAGTTGTCAGTGGACTCCTTCCGCTGTCACCCAAAGTTTTTGAACTTGTCACTGACTTCTGATGAATGCGGTCCAGGTGACGTATAAGGGAGGATGTTCCTAGGTGGTTAACGTCCTTACCCCTACTTATTACAGCTTGACAAAGGCAACACACGGCTTGACATCTGTTGTCCGCATTTGTGTTGAAATAATTCCACACCGAAGAGCTGATTTTTTTTGTATTTTGACCAGGCATGTCAATGGCCATATTCGTCCCACGGACAACAGGTGTCTCCCCGGGTGCCTGACTTAAACAAACCACCTCACCATCAGAATCCTCCTTGTCAATTTCCTCCCCAGCGCCAGCAACACCCATATCCTCATCCTGGTGTACTTCAACAGTGACATCTTCAATTTGACTATCAGGAACAGGACTGTGGGTGCTCCTTCCAGCACTTGCAGGGGGCGTGCAAATGGTGGAAGGTGCAAGCTCTTCCCGTCCAGTGTTGGGAAGGTCAGGCATCGCAACCGACACAATTGGACTCTCCTTGGGGATTTGTGATTTAGAAGAACGCACAGTTCTTTGCTGTGCTTTTGCCAGCTTAAGTCTTTTCATTTTTCTAGCGAGAGGATGAGTGCTTCCATCCTCATGTGAATCTGAACCACTAGCCATGAACATAGGCCAGGGCCTCAGCCGTTCCTTGCCACTCCGTGTAAATGTAAATGTCACTAGTGTATCACTTTTTGTATACAGATTTTGCGTTCCCTTTAATTAACACATACTAACACTTTACCTTTTCACATGTGTGCTGCCCTGGGGTGGCTGGCCTATGCCGGTTTGTGGGGTTCTGCACCCCAGGCCCAGATATAGTATTAGGTTTAGGACCACCAGCATCAGAGGAGCCTTGTCGAGGCCTGGTGGCTTTGCCATATTTCTGCAGATATATGTAACGAAGACCTCTGGATTTCTATTATATGTAGGTTTTCAAGTCATGTTACCCATATAGTTTGGTGTGCTGGGGGACACCAGGGGTTAATCCCCATCCTGTCTCTTGCTTAGAATTACCCCTCCCTTTCAAGCACCTGAAGTATATTGTCAAATTGATATGAGCAACTTGCATTCTGTTTTGCTAGTATGAGAGGCATAGATGGGACCAGTGTTTGGAGGGCATGCTGGTTCCTACAGTGCCATATGGAGATCCCAGGGGTGGCTCCAGGTAAGTTAGCTCTCAATTTGGGTATATCTGTTAGGTGCCATTATCATGTGGCACTACATTTAGTATGACCCAGAAGGGCTATTATTATTATTATTATTATTTATTATTATTAGTAGTACTGGAAATGGGTCTGGGGTGCGGTTCCCCCTGATTGGAGTGGCTGGGCTGCTGTGGGGTAGCACACTATTATATTTATTTAGCACCCCCCTTAACACTGTTATTAATCCTTTAGGTCTTTTAATTACACCGTCACTAGTGTATCACTTTTGTATACAGATTTTGCGTTCCCTTTAATTAACACATACTAACACTTTACCTTTTCACATGTGTGCTGCCCTGGGGTGGCTGGCCTATGCCGGTTTGTGGGGTTCTGCACCCCAGGCCCAGATATAGTATTAGGTTTAGGACCACCAGCATCAGAGGAGCCTTGTCGAGGCCTGGTGGCTTTGCCATATTTCTGCACATATATGTAACGAAGACCTCTGGATTTCTATTACATGTAGGTTTTCAAGTCATGTTACCCATATAGTTTGGTGTGCTGGGGGACACCAGGGGTTAATCCCCATCCTGTCAGTATGAAATAGTCACAGCCCACCTGTTTGAATCAACCTATGACCTTTTGTTATAATGTAAGGACAGATTCCTGCGTCCAATGAACAATGAGCCCACCTGTTTGAATCAACCTATGACCTTTTGTTATAATGTAAGGACAGATTCCTGCGTCCAATGAACAATGAGATTGCAGGCCCCTTTGTAGTGCAATGTATGCAGTGTATATAAGGCAGCCAGCTTGGGCCAGCTCAGTCTACTCTCCACAAAAGGTTTTCATCACTGACTAACTTGAGAGCTGGTACCAGAACTGCGCAGCGATCATTCCCCAGTGTGTAAGTGTTTCTCTGTAACCAACTTGTTCTCTGTTTGTATTTGCCATACTCTCTCTCTCTCTCTCTCTCTCTCTCTGTCTGTTATTGTTACGCTGTTGTATATTGTATATGTGTAGTTATTATGTTTAGATATTGATGTTAGCCTGTAGTGTATAAACTGTTTACTGTATTTTCCCCTTTTACATACTATAATCTCGTTAGTAAAGGTTTTGGAACTTTAGCAAGGTATTGTGTGTTTATTACATTGCTGAGAGTATTCAGAGCGTCTCAATCGCTCAAGAGGCTTTTATATAATAGAGGTTAATTAGCATAGTATTGTGTTTACATTACAGAACCAAGGTTTACAGTATAGGCTCAGCCTTTCATTGTGTTGCATACAAGGTTTACTGTGTGTCATCCTGTGAGCGTCTGCGCCGCCCGTGTTCCTCTTGTGGGCACAGCGTCCGCTACGCTAGTAGCGTAGCATTACGGTACTCGGACCGCCTATAGCGTGCTCGATACCCAGCGTAAGCCGTGAGCGAACGTGTCGCTCGTGCGTCTCGACCACGGCCTAGCGTCTGCTACGCTAAGTGCGTACCCTTACGGTACCCCGCACGCCCATTGCGTACTGAGTCTCTTACCAATATATAGTGAATGTTATAAGATAAATATTTAGCTTTATCAATTGGCGGCTCGTCCGTCCTCCACATATCCGCTCTAGCGAACACAAGCAGACTTTATCTGTCAGCAAAGGGCGGGAAGGCGTATCCCTTTGTATCCGTGTTGGTGGTGAGGGATACGGTAGTGCTGACTAGATAAGCGTCTGCATCGCTACGCTGTAGGAGTGCTGGTGGAATCCGGAACCGGAAGGTAAGAACAGTACGCTATTGTCTTTTAAAACTGTTTTATTTCTTCTTGATACGCATTGCGTACGCAACACACGCACACACCTGCACTTGTCATTTGTGTAATTTTCACATCTCGCCTTCCTGTTTTGCCATTTATCATTGATAATGTGCTGAGAAAGATTTGTTGCTATTGGTAGTTAAAAGTAAAATTAATACATAAGGGAGTAATTTGTAAAACACGCACACGGCTTGCCTAAGATACGAGGAAGTTCTGTGTGGTGTTCAGTAAATGATTACAGTTAAAGATCATTTACATTGATATAAACGTGTTACTTGTGTTACTGTGGACGTGTCTGTCCTGTGTACACGTGTCCCTAACAAAGGGCGGGACAAGCGTACGCGACGCAAGGGCTGACGCATGTAGCGTATATTACGCAACGGAGCATATGGGTACGCCCACGTAATACAAATCACACGATAGTATTGTTTTAGTAGGCGATACGGAGGCAACGCGATAATAGCGCAAGTCAATCTCAGTGTCCTAAATTTTAGCGTAAATAATCCTTCTCTAGTTGTAACTCCTTTCGGGACTAGACTGTGATACCGAATGAAAAGGATTTCTGCGCAGAAACGAAAGTAAAGAGTATATGAGGTGAAAGAGTGTGTATACATATATATAAGTTTCTCTTTTTTGGGTGGAATCACAGGAAATCGAGTTCTCGTGAGGTACATACGTGCAAGGGACAGCACGGTGGCTTGGGAGGCATCCCTTGTTAACATATTAAAATAAGAGCATTAGAGATAACGGACCAGGAGGAAGTCCGCTACAGATAGAGTCAAGAAGCACAACACCAGGAGGGTTGGTGCAATACCCATATAGGCCATTAAGCTCTGGCTGAAGGAATTCGCAGCCACAATTTTCGATTCCACTGGTCGCTCCGCACATAAGATGAGTTGCTTATGTGCAAAACGATTGTACTGCATGTAATTGTGTGCATTAGTTAGTAACTTGACCCAGTACCATTTGCATACGCTAGAGGGGTCATAAACGCTATTTGTACATTCTAACGTGATTTGTGTAATTTTTTTTATTTTAAGGGAGGTTCGCTGGTCACTCAGGAATTCTCCAGCAACTGATGTTTACTGGGAAGGGTTAAGTGCTCTTCGGATCACACCCACATGTTCCAGTAAATAGAGGTTCAGGTCGCAGGGGCCCTAGGTTGAGTACGCCAGCGCTAAGGCAGTGTGTGGGCGTATTGGTCGACGTGGGCGGAGTGAGTGGAGGTACTCGGTAAACTTTCACCGTCAGTCTACCCCGAACATCTTGGTTTTTGTAAGGGTTCGCTGAAGACCCTGATTTGAAGGTCAGAGGTAGCAAAAGCAACACCTGCAAAGATGGGGGCCAGTTGTTCAGGTAGGGGGCGATCAACCCTGGTCCAAGTTGATTCAGTAAACCGACCAATCGGGTCGGCAAGGTATATCATGTGTGAGAAATACGGTTCACACACAGAGGTTTTGTGCGATGAATGGGAAAGAATGACTGTGCATGACGGGGAAAAGTTCCCACGGGTAGGCAGTTTTAGTCCCGAGGTGTTACAAAATCTAAGGAGAAGGATATGTCTCATTAAATCTGCAAAGAGACGGATCAAACATTATGATTATTTACAATTATGGCAACAGGAAGGTGAAATACAGAGAGGATTGGCTCAAGCGGCTGGATCTAACCCTATCAGAAAACTGATAGCCACTGCTCCACCACCACCATACATAACGGGAGAGAAAGTGGTTACAGAGAAAGGCACACTGGTGTATGATAAACATGCACTTAGTAACTGTATAGATGTTAAGAATAATGTAACTAAGATTGTTGATGCTAATACTAACTCGTGCAAGCTGTACCCTATTTTAAACTTTCCCCAGGATTGTAACCAAGAGGATGAACCCACAACAATATCGGCACTCTCTCTAGCAGCCACCATAGCAGAAACAACAGTGGGCAGTCCCAACCAGTAAGAGCAGTATCAAAGGCCCCTAGTGGAGGGACAGGTGAGGTCATATCAACTGGTAAGTACGGCACTGTACACTATGCTGAAACCATTACACCACATGTTGTAGAATCTACTCAGAATGATGTTATTGAACTTAATCCCGTTAGGGTAATTGCAGTACCAAATGGGAAAACTGACACTTCAGGAGTCACTCCTGTCAGAAACATCGCCATGCACTGCCCCTTTTCCCGAACGGAATTAAGATCAATGGTGTCTGAATTCCCTGATCCTAGGAAAGATCTAGTTGCAAGCCAGAAGTACATTAGAGAGCTAGGACATACTGTAGAGCCCAATAACAAAGATTGGCGGACATTGCTGAGGGCATGTTTACCCTCCAATGTCGACTCAGCGAGGTTTATAACTGACTGTAGACTAGATGAAGAAGTACCCCTTACTGAGGAGTACAACCAAGATAATGTGAAAAGAATAAATTTGCAGCTGGGAGTATATTTCCCAGCTGTTGCTAAATGGAACAAAATTTTCTCCATCAAGCAAAAGGAGGGAGAAACAGCTGCTGATTATTTTCATTGGGCACTACAGGAAATGGCTAAGTATACAGGGATAGAAGACATTAAGACAAATGTGAATCATAGAGAAGTAGCAATATCTGTGTTAATGGATGGTTTAAAGGAAGTATTGAGGACGAGGGTACAGACCACCCAACCATGTTGGCGAGGTTTGTCGGTGGCTACTTTGAGAGAGGCCGCTATTGACCATGATCGGAATATCACCAGACACAGGGAGTCGCAGAGTGATAAGCTGATGGCTGTAAGTATACAGGCCCTTACCACAAGGCCAACTTAGCATAAGTCCCAGACCCCTGTGGGTAAGTCAAATGTGGTAACTTGTTATTACTGTCATAAAGAGGGACATTTTGCACGAGACTGTAGATTTAAAAGTACACAAAACTCATATCAACCCCCTAGACAACGACATGACACACGAAATTGGGATCAAGGACCGCAGAGACGGAGTTATGAGCCACACGCAGGGGAAACAAAAAGGTATCCCCCAAGAAGAGACTGGCAAGTCTCTGATAGTTCCCATTTACCCCCTTCACAGGTAATAGCTGCCAGCGCAATGCAGGGAGGTCACCACATACAATAGGGGTGGGGCCACACCTGTAATCTGCAGCCAGTGAAATTAATTGCGAGCCTTGGAAGTGAACCCGAGGTCACAATTGATGTAGCTGGTAAATCTCTAAATTTCCTTGTAGATACGGGGGCGGCCAAGTCAGTGATAAATTCGACCGTGGGCATGAGAACCACTGGTAAAACAATTCCAGCCATGGGAGTAACAGGAGTAGTACAACACTACCCTTTAAGCAAACCTGCAGAGATTACGATAGGGCCTTTGCATACCAAGCATTCTTTTCTGCTGGCTGCATCGGCTCCGACTAATCTCCTAGGGAGAGATTTACTGTGCAAAATGGGATGTGTCATATATTGTACTCCTGAAGGTGTGTTCTTGGACATACCCGAAAACCACGCTCAGGAAGTGCAGGATATGCTAGACTCCCCAACAAGATTAATGTCACACACTGTTATTGTAAATAGGTGTCCGTCCAAGGTATAGGAAATGATTTCCCAGATACCGGAATCACTTTGGACCAAGGATGGACAAGACACTGGATTAATGGCAAACGTAGCCCCAGTAGTTGTACAAGTAAAAGATGGTAGGATAGCTCCAAAAATCCCACAATACCCTCTGAAGCCAGAGGTGGAGTTAGGAGTTTACCCTGTAATAGAGCGCTTGCTACAACAGGGCATTCTGGTAAGAACGTCCAGCACTGCCAATAGTCCCATCTTCCCTGTTAAAAAGAGTGGGGGGAGGGGTTACAGATTAGTGCAGGATCTAAGAGGGATCAACAAAATAGTTGAGAGTCAATTCCCCGTAGTGCCAAATCCAGCTGTCATCCTTATGCAAATCCCTCCCACTGCCAAATTTTTCACTGTGATTGACCTCTGCTCCGCCTTCTTCTCGGTACCTCTGCACCCTGACAGTCAATACTTATTCGCATTTACATACAGAGGAGTTCAGTACACCTGGACTCGATTACCACAAGGTTTCATTGACAGTCCAAGTATTTTCTCACAGGCCTTGCACGATTGTTTACAGTCTTTCCAACCTAAGAGTGGATCAATATTAATACAGTACGTGGATGACCTACTGCTGTGTTCAGATTCACTGGAATCATCTCTGAGAGATACGAAACAACTCCTGTTTCATCTTTCAAACACCGGACACAAAGTTTCCAAAGACAAGTTACAATTATGCCAGACCAGGGTAAAATACTTGGGACACTGTCTGACACAAGGACTGAGACACCTCACCGCTGATAGAATTCAAGCAATTCGTGACATGACCCTGCCACAAACCCAGCAACAGATTAGAACATTTTTAGGAATGTGTGGGTATTGCCGTAACTGGATCCCAGGTTTTTCCATACTGGCCTTGCCTTTACAGGAGATGGTCTCTTCAAACAAACCTGATCGGATTTCGCACACAGACGAGTCTGAGATGGCATTTGAGAGACTTAAACAGTGCCTAACGCAGGCACCAGCATTAGGCATGCCAGATTATGGAAAACCCTTTGAGCTGTACGGAACAGAGAGTGCTGGGTGCGCGGCAGGTGTCCTAACCCAGAAGCATGGTGATGCCAGCAGGCCGGTAGCCTACTATAGCGCTCAGCTAGACAGGGTAGCGCGATCTCTCCCCACATGCTTGCGAAGTGTTGCAGCAATAGCATTGCTAGTAAGTAAAAGCGAAGATGTAGTGCTAGGACACAACCTCACAATTCATACACCACATGCAGTGTCAGCTTTACTGAATTCGGCCCAAACCAGACATGTCTCATCAGCACGGTTTACAAGATGGGAATTGGCGTTGATGGCCCCCGTAAACATCACCATAAGGAGATGCAGCGCACTAAATCCTGCAACATATCTCCCAGGTGTGCCTGGACAGGCACAAAGGGTGGAGGATGAGAGTGATGGTGAAGGAGGATTTAGTAAGGAAAATGACACACATGATTGTATGAAATATATGGCCCAAAATTTCACGGCAAGGCCTGACATCAGTGACAACCCACTGGAAGATGTAGATTTTACTTTCTACACTGACGGCAGTTGTCACAGACAGACGGACTCGGGAGACTTGTGTACTGGATACGCAGTCGTAATTGACCAAGGTACCATAGAAGCGGAACCCCTAGGCCCACCACACTCAGCACAAGTTGCTGAACTGGTTGCCCTAACCAGAGCATGCGAACTGGCTAAAGGCAAGTCAGCGAATATCTACACAGATTCTAGGTACGCCTTCGGAGTAGTCCATGATTTCGGGGCCCTATGGCGCCTCAGAAATTTCATGACGGCAGCTGGCACACCCGTAGCACATGCAGCCCACATCAAAAGACTTCTAACAGCGATACAGGAACCCGACAGAGTGGCTGTTATCAAGTGTAAAGCTCACACGTATAGCCAAGATCCGGTATCACTTGGTAACAGCCGAGCAGACGAAGCTGCTAAATCAGCAGCCAGTAATCCCATACAGACAGACAGCACACAACTGATGGTATTTAATACTGTAAACACACAGAAATTATATGAAATGCAAGATTTGTGTTCACCACAAGAAAAGGCAGTTTGGAGGTCAAAAGGATATGTCCAGGAGTCCTCAGGACTCTGGACAGATGGACAGGGTAAGCCAGTGGCACCCAGAGCATACCTTCCAAGTCTAGCGGAAGCGGCACATGGACTGACTCATCTAGGCAAAGAAGGAATGTGTAGGTTGGTAAGAGCTTATTGGTGCGCACCAGGATTTTCTTCCCATGCGGGTAAAAGAGCGATGACATGTCTCACCTGCTTGAGGAAGAATATCGGAAAGGCAATACCAACAGAGCCATCCCATATCCCTCCTACAGATGGTCCTTTCCAGGTAATACAAATTGATTTCATACAATTGCCACCTTGTAGAAATTTAAAATATGTATTGGTTTGTATTGACGTGTTCTCAAATTGGGTTGAAGCATTTCCCGCGGCCACAAATACCGCTGTGTTTACTGCAAAGAAAATTGTGCAGGAATTTGTGTAGGTACGGTATCCCTAGAATCATTGAGAGTGATAGGGGTACCCATTTTACAGGTGAAGTTTTTCAAGCAATGTGTAAGTTGATGGGAATTAATAGTAAGCTGCACACTCCGTACCGCCCCCAGGCAAGTGCGAAAGTGGAAAGAGTAAACAGCACTATTAAAAACAAATTAAGCAAGGCAATGGCTGAAACAGGATTGTTGTGGCCCGAAGCTTTGCCAATCGTATTATACAGCATCAGAACCACTCCCAGGTCCCCTCTTAATCTGTCTCCTTTTGAAATTCTGTTTGGTCGACAACCCCATGTTATGATTAACCCCCAGGATGATTTGAAATGTAACAATGAAGTCACTGTAAAGTATTTGGTTAAAATAAGTAAGCAATTGAGGAATCAGAATGATAATCTAAAGTTGGTGATTCCTGATTTGCCAGACAGTAATTGTCATGACATTGAACCTGGGGATTATGTAATGATACGGAATTTTCTACACTCAGGTTGCCTTATTGACAGATAGAAAGGACCATATCAAGTCTTATTGACCAGCACAACAGCATTGAAGGTTGCCGAGAGAGAGACTTGGGTCCATTCGTCTCATTGTAAAAAGGTTGCTGACCCAGAGAGGTCCCGTGATAAAGAACAGACGGTAGAGGTTGTATCACTAGAGTGTCTGTTCCGGGAAGGTTGAGACGACACCTGAGCGCTGAGAATAATAAGACCGGGGCTTGTCGAGCCAGATTTCTTTTTCCCCTTTGTTATTTTCTCCAGTTCCCATCTCCCTCCAATTCTCCTTCCCCCTTCTTATTTTTCTCCTTTTCCTCCTATACGATGGACTTGCCCCAAGAGATTGTGATCCGGATTTTCCTGTTGACATGATGTTGACCAGAGCAGTCTGTTTCGGTGAGAGTACCATGGAGGTCGAGAAAGGATCTGGAATGGGTTCTGATGACCAGGATGGAGGCGTAGTTTTCCAAGAGCAACATAATCACCGAGTAAAGGCGAGTATCAGAAAACGATCTGGTAGCATTGACAATAGAAGGAATTGTGAAGGATTGTTAGCTGAAGAGAACTGCATCTGTAAGCATTGTGACAATATAGTTGAGGATGGTTGCATAAAGAAATGTCAGTCCAGTTTTAATGTCCACATGGACCGGCATCCATTGAGTGACTATCACTCCTTAGTGGGTAAAGTGTTAAATCAGACAGACTGTTGGGTATGCTCTCAAGTACCTCAAGGTCATAGCAAATCAGGACTAGTACCATTCCCTTTAACTGTAGGAGAGGTACTTAAGTTAAGTGGTGGGAGGCCGGTGGACAAGAGGTTTAATATCTCTAGTCCTCCTAGTTTGAAGCTCCACCAGTATCACGTGGATAAGGCCTTAGTATGCTTTAACATTTCCAATCCCCGAAAGCCGGGAAATTGGGAAGTGTCATGGAGTAATCAAACCATGACATTTTCATATAGAGCCGACAGAATGCCCATAGACACAGAGCTTATACGCCAGATCGCCAACAGTGGAAAATATTTCCGATATAGGTATACTCTAGGAAGTAGGACCATGCGAGTTGGAGAAGTATCACCAGGATACTGTGCACATATCGTACAACCTGATACGTGTACTAGGCAGATGGGAGAGTTAGGGTTAGGAGATTTCACATGGAAAATTTGTAACATGGTAATGTCATACTCTGTCCCATATGTTCCCCCCCGATGATGCATATTTCATATGCGGGAGAAAGGCGTATAAGTGGCTTGCCCCAAACTCAGAGGGATTGTGTTACATTGGAAAAGTACTGCCTGAAGTAATGACTGTATCCCATAACAAAATGAAAGACATTCACCGCGGTGCCCAAGCTCCTTATACTCACACTCATTACGAGCACGTCGTTAAAAGGCACCTGATAGAGAGGGCAGAGCATCCGGCCTCTGATCTGATCCATGAATCCACCGGGATTCAATTCTTACTCGCGTTAGATATCACTCGTACCGCCAGAGGAGTGATAAATTATAAATATATATCTGCGCTAGCGAACTTGTTAGACAATATCACCGAAATGTATGACGACACGTTCAGGTACACTGGGAAAGAGTTACAAGCCTACAAAACAGAGCTGGTTCAGCATAGGATGATTCTCAATTATCTCACAGCAGTGACAGGCGGGTATTGTGTTACCCTAGCAACTCAATATGGAATAAAGTGCTGCACGTATATTACATACAGCACTGAGGACCCGGCCGAGGTCATAGACCAAAAGATGGATGACATTTTGCAATTGAAGTGGGAGTTTCGAAGGAAACACAATCTCACACTCGCTGCTGTGGGTAATGAGCTGACCAGTTGGGTGTCATGGTTGAACCCACGAAATTGGTTCTCTGGTTTAGGAGAATGGACCCAAGGTATTATAATGGACGTAGGGAAATTTCTCTTGTGTATTCTGGGAGTCGTCATATTGGTTGGCCTGATATTTAGATGCGTTCGGACTTTAACGAAGTGTAAAGGTAGTACCAGAGTGATGAGTCTGAGGAGCGAGGACACTGTAATAACAACAACTAATTTGATTTATGACCCAACGATAGAGACAATGTTGTGATGACAATGTGATTCCACGGTCCGTTTCTTTCACCCGTTTCTCCTTTGTTTTCCTCCAAGGTACAAAGACATCCGCTTGGAAGAAGAATTTGACAACCTCTTTTATACAGACCATTGATGAACTATGCTACAAGCCCCCAATATCCCTAGTGACTTTAACTTTTACGATAGCCCAAATACTTTAGAGACTGTAACTTTATAGACAATGGAAAAGCTTTTGCTCGCTATTTATAGCAAAAGCACCGAGAAACATCAGACAACATGTACATCAAGACAAGACATCAGACAAGACCTCAATCGACGACTGTTTATTTAAACTCACATAGTTTACGACTGCATTTATAATGATTGTTTCTTATCTTCATCTCTACAACCTCCAGGTAATGACACACATATAGTCGACAGGGAATATAGACACATATATCAGCATTCACATGTTCCCCCCTTCATGTATCATCAACTAAATGTGCTCCCCATTTGTTGCAACCAAAAGCCGAAAAGAGCTCGGTAGAGTTTGACAGCCCATCCACAGACCCATGATACGGGATAAGAAGGATTCAAATGTATACTTCGCAATACCTCGGAACTTGATTTAAAACACGTACGGCACGATGATACATGACCCCTCAAACATGGATTTCATACAGACATGCTTTTACTATCTCACTAGGTCATATTTTTTCCTACCTTCTCCTCTCCTCCCCTTACCCAATCATAAAAAGGTGTTTACATGATGACATATATTTTTCTGTTTTGTTTAGGAAGTGGCAGTTATTGGTGACTGCCAAAGGGTGGACTGTCAAAGTCGAAAAATATCGTTATTCTCATGCCTTGTACTAACCCCATGCGCTTGCCCGCTGCACGTGCAAATTCTCTCCCGTGCGTGCGCATATTCGCAGTTGCGTGACGGCGCCTCCACGGACATGCGCTCAAGCGCGTGGTATGTGCATTTACGGTAGAGTTTGTGTGCGTCTGGCGGGCGACTCAATTGTCACATAGTTAATCCAAATAGTGCATTTTGTAGGTTATGGTCTCCTTAATAATATCAGTAAGTTTGTTTAGTGTAACTGGTTTATGGACAGAGAAATCCCTCTTTACATGATACGAAGGGTCAGACAGGTTTTGAGCAGTGGTGTTTGGTATGCAACGGTAGAGTATATTATTAGAAACATTCCGGTATTGGTTTGAGAGAAATTAATCGCTCCTGCGAATAGTTATGCCTATAAGAAGTTTATGGACATTTGCTATATTTGCAGTTCATTATCCATGCGGCGGGAATCCTGAGATTCCCTCCCACCTGAGCAGTATGAAATAGTCACAGCCCACCTGTTTGAATCAACCTATGACCTTTTGTTATAATGTAAGGACAGATTCCTGCGTCCAATGAACAATGAGATTGTAGGCCCCTTTGTAGTGTACTGTATGCAGTGTATATAAGGCAGCCAGCTTGGGCCAGCTCAGTCTACTCTCCACAAAAGGTTTTCATCACTGACTAACTTGAGAGCTGGTACCAGGACTGCACAGCGATCATTCCCCAGTGTGTAAGTGTTTCTCTGTAACCAACTTGTTCTCTGTTTGTATTTGCCATACTCTCTCTCTCTCTCTCTCTCTCTCTCTCTCTCTCTGTCTGTTATTGTTACGCTGTTGTATATTGTATATGTGTAGTTATTATGTTTAGATATTGATGTTAGCCTGTAGTGTATAAACTGTTTACTGTATTTTCCCCTTTTACATACTATAATCTCGTTAGTAAAGGTTTTGGAACCTTAGCAAGGTATTGTGTGTTTATTACATTGCTGAGAGTATTCAGAGCGTCTCAATCGCTCAAGAGGCTTTTATATAATAGAGGTTAATTAGCATAGTATTGTGTTCACATTACAAAACCAAGGTTTACAGTATAGGCTCAGCCTTTCATTGTGTTGCATACAAGGTTTACTGTGTGTCATCCTGTGAGCGTCTGCGCCGCCCGTGTTCCTCTTGTGGGCACAGCGTCCGCTACGCTAGTAGCGTAGCATTACGGTACTCGGACCGCCTATAGCGTGCTCGATACCCAGCGTAAGCCGTGAGCGAACGTGTCGCTCGTGCGTCTCGACCACGGCCTAGCGTCTGCTACGCTAAGTGCGTACCCTTATGGTACCCCGCACGCCCATTGCGTACTGAGTCTCTTACCAATATATAGTGAATGTTATAAGATAAATATTTAGCTTGATCAGTCGGTACGTGTGTGTCGACATGTCTGAGGTAAAAGGCTCTCCTATGGAGGAGATGGAGCAAATGTGTGTGTGTGTGGTGTCGCCGTCGACAACGCCGACGTCTGATTGGATATGTGAAATTAAGGGCTAAGATGAATTGTTACACAAAAGATTAGAGAACAGATAGGGAATCTACCCATGTCTGTCCCTATGTCACAGAGATTTTCAGAGTCTCACAACGCTCACTATCCAAAATCATAGACACTGATATCGACACAGAGTCTGACTCCTGTGTCGACTACGATAATGCAAAGTACAGCCAAACTGGCAGAAAAGTATTCAATATATGGTTATTGTAATAAAAGATGTTTTGCATATCACTGATGACTCATCTGTCCCTGACACAAGGGTACACATGTTTAAGGGGAAGAAAGCTGAGGTAAATTTCCCTCCTCTCATGAAGAAAAAGAGCGGGAATCTCCAGACAAGAAGCTGCAGCTTCCCAAAAAGGAATTCTCAGGGAGTATCCTTTCCCTAATGGGGCCAGGATACGATGGGAATCTTCCCCTAGGGTGTACAAGGCATTGACACGTTTACCCAGAAAGGTAGCGCTGACTTTACAGCTATCCTCAGGGATCCTGCAGATAGCATGCAGTAAAAGTACTTTGATGTCCATTTACACACATTCTGGTACACTACTCAAACCGGCAATTGTGTCGGCATGGGTTTATAGCGCTGTAGCAGCGTAGACAGATATCTTATCAGTGGAGATTGAAACCCTAAATAAGGATACCATGTTATTGTCCCTAATATATATATATATATATATATATATATATATATAGGTACACCCAGAAAACGGCACTCACTGGTCTCCCAAGAAAACACTGGACAACGTCCTCTTATCAACGTTTCGGGTTTATTTCAACCCATCATCAGGATACACATAACTCCTGACGATGGGTTGAAATAAACCCGAAACGTTGATAAGAGGACGTTGTCCAGTGTTTTCTTGGGAGACCAGTGAGTGCCGTTTTCTGGGTGTACCTACATGCTTTTTGTCGACGCAGCACCTTGGCAAGCTATACATATGGGACAGACGTGAGTGCCGACCTTTGGAATTTATATATATATATATATATATATATATATATTTATTTGTAAAAGATGTTGTCTTATATATATATATATATATATATATGACATGCACAAAGAGACGTTAGTCTATTGGGTTCTAGAGTCAACGCTATGTCGATTTCTGCTAGACGTGTCCTGTGGCACATGCAATGGACAGGTGATGCCGACTAAAGGAGGCATATGGAGTTGTTGCCTTAAAAGCAGAGCCGGCCCTAATCAGTATGATGCCCTAGGCAAGATTTTGGCTGGTGCCCCCTAGCACCACCGCTGGTTCCGCCTCTGACGTTGTACCCCCTATATTTTAAATAGGAACAGTTCGCACATTTGGCGCACAGCCCAAAAAGGGGTGTGTTTTTGCTGGCATGGGGCATGGCCACACAATAACCCCAATTCCAATTACTCCACACAGTACTGCAACTTTATTCACATATGATCATGCGAGTGTCCATAATTCATATTACATCCCACAGTAGTATTACTTTACCTTATAAACGTTACTCCTCACAGTAGTGCCCCTTATTCACATTACATCACACTGAATTGCTCCTTATTCACATTACACCACACCCTATTGCTCTTTATTCACATTAGATGACACAGTAGTGCCTTTTCTATACACAACGCCATCTAGTAGAGCACCTTATACACATAATGCCACACATTAGTAATGCATTTACACACATTCCACACAGTAATGCCCCTTACACATGAGACACCTTATTAATGTCCTTATAAACATAATGCGCCTTACACATTATGACAACCTTTATTAATGCCCTTTTACACATAATGTCCCTTACACATATGCCGCACATTATTAATGCCCGTATACACATAATGACACACATAGTGCCCCTTACACATATGTTGCACATTATTAATGCATTTTTACATGACACACAAAATGCTCCTTACACATATTCCGAACACTACTGCACAACCAACCCACTCACATGCACACAGCACTCACACTGCCAATAACACTATGACCTCTGCCTCTGCTTGGATACAGATGTGTCCTCATAAATCTTGCCTCAATGCTAACGTCGGGCACCTTTTTTATGAAAATGCATCTTATTTGCATTCCTATGTGGCTAGGATGCACAAGCAGCTTCTGTTGATTAAAATGATATGCAGCATGCCTATATACTGTGTGAGACTGTGACTGTATCTGCATATGAAATGCTACACACAGAATATAGGCATGCCACATATCATTTTAATCAGCAGAAGCTGCTGATGCCCCTAGGCATATCAAATGCCCTAGGCAATTGCCTAGTTTGCCTATGCCTATGGCCGGCTCTGCTTACAAGGGTGAGCAATTGTTCGGAGAGGGCCTCTCGGATCTCGTCTCCACGGCTACGGCGGGTAAATCAAATTTTTTGCCATATATTCCCTCACAATCTAAGAAAGCGCCTCATTATCAAATGCAGTCCTTTCGTTCCAATAAAAACAAGAGAGCACGTGGTTCGTCCTTTCTTGCCAGAGGTAAGGGCAGAGGGAAAAAGCTGCACAACAAAGCTAGTTCCCAGGAACAGAAGTCCTCCCCGGCCTCTGCTAAATCCACCGCATGACGCTGGGGCTCCCCTGAGGGAGTCACTCCTGTGGGGGCACGTCTTCGACTGTTCAGCCACGTCTGGGTCCACTCACAGGTGGATCCATGGGCAATAGAAATTGTTTCCCAGGGTTACAAGCTGGAATTCGAAGAAGTGCCTCCTCGCCGGTTTTTCAAATCGGCCCTACCGAAACAACCCCTGGAAAGGGAGATAGTGTTACATGCGATTCAAAAATTGTGTCTGCAACAAGTGGTGGTAGGGGTTCCCCTGCTTCAAAGAGGGCAGGGGTACTACTCAACTCTGTTTGTGGTTCCGAAACCGAACGGTTCGGTCAGATCATTTTAAATTTAAAACCCCTGAACCTTTACTTAAAACGGTTCAAGTTCAAGATGGAATCACTCAGGGCGGTCATCGCCAGCCTAGAAGGGGGAGATTTTTTGGTATCTCTGGACATAAAGGATGCATACCTGCATGTTCCCATATATCCTCCTCATCAGGCGTACCTGAGATTTGCGGTACAGGATTGTCATTGCCAATTTCAGACGTTGCCGTTTGGGCTTTCCACGGCCCCGAGAATTTTCACCAAGGTAATGGCGGAAATGATGGTGCTCCTGCGCAAGCAGGGTGTCACAATTATCCCGTATTTGGACGATCTCCTCATAAAAGCGAGATCACGGGAGAAGTTGCTGAGCAGCGTATCACTTTCACTGAATGTGTTACAGCGACACGGCTGGATTCTCAATATTCCAAAGTCGCAGCTGAATCCTACAACTCGTCTGCCCTTCTTGGGCATGATTCTGGACACAGACCAGAAAAGGGTTTTTCTTCTGAAGGGAAAAGCGCAGGAACTCATGACTCTAATCATGAACTTGTTGAAACCAAAACAAGTGTCAGTACATCATTGCACTCAAGTTCTGGGAAAGATGGTGGCAACATACGAAGCCATTCCATACGGCAAGGGCCTTCCAATGGGACCTATTGGACAAATGGTCCGGGTCGTATCTGCAATTGCGTCAGCGGATCACCCTGTCCCCCAGGGCCAGAGTATCTCTCCTGGGGTGGCTAAACAGTGCTCACCTTCTAGAGGGTCGCAGGTTCGGCATTCAGGACTGGATCCTGGTGACCACGGACGCGAGCCTCCGAGGTTGGGGAGCGGTCGCACAGGGAAGAAATTTCCAAGGACTTTGGTCAAGTCAAGAAACTTGTCTTCACATCAACATCCTGGAACTAAGGGCCATATACAACGCCCTACGTCAAGCGGAGATCTTACTTCGCAATTGACCAGTTCTGATCCAGTCAGACAACATCACCGCAGTAGCTCATGTAAACCGCCAAGGCAGCACAAGGAGCAGAGTGGCAATGGCGGAAGCCACCAGAGTTCTTCGCTGGGCGGAGAATCATGTTAGCGCTCTGTCAGCAGTGTTCATTCCGGGAATGGACAACCGGGAAGCAGACTTCCTCAGCAGACACGCTCTGCATTCGGGAGAGTGGGGACTTCATAAGGAAGTCTTTGCGCAGTTTGCAAGTCGGTGGGGACTACCCCAAATAGACATGATGGCATCCCGTCTCAACAAAAAGCTACAAAGGTATTGCGCCAGGTCAAGAGATCCTCAGGCGGTAGCTGTGGACACCCTAGTGACACCATGGGTGTTCCAGTCGGTATATGTGTTTCCTCCTCTTCCTCTCATACCCAAGGTGTTGAGGATAATAAGAAAAAGAGGAGTGAGAACAATTCTCATTGTTCCAGATTGGCCACGAAGGACCTGGTATCCGGATCTGCAAGAAATGCTCACAGAAGATCCGTGGCCTCTTCCTCTAAGGCAGGACTTGTTACAACAAGGTCCCTGTCTGTTCCAAGACTTACCGCGGCTGCGTTTGATGGCATGACAGTTGAACGCCGGATCCTAGCGGAAAAAGGTATTCCGGATGAGGTCATTCCTACGCTAATAAAGGCTAGGAAGGACGTGACATCTAAAAATTATCACCGAATGCGGAGAAAATATGTTTCTTGATGTGAGGCCAGGAATGCTCCTACAGAAGAATTCCACCTGGGCCGTTTTCTTCACTTCCTACAAACTGGAGTGAATTTGGACCTAAAATTAGGCTCCATTAAAAGTTCAGATTTCGGCCTTATCCATTTTCTTTCAAAAGGAATTGGCCTCATTACCTGAAGTACAGACTTTTGTGAAGGGAGTACTGCATATTGAGCCTCCTTTTGTACCTCCGGTTGCGCCTTGGGACCTTAACGTGGTGTTAAGTTTCCTTAACACATTGGTTTGAACCATTTAAGACAGTGGAGTTGAAAAATCCCAACGTGGCCCGAACGGCTAGAATCAGTAAAACAGAAGCACTGGTCGTCCTGTATGCAGCCAACAAAGTTGGCGGCCCTGCTTCAAAGCAGACTATTGCTCGCTGGATCTGTAACACGATTCAGCAGGCGCATTCTACGGCAGGATTGCCATTACAAAAATCGATTAAGGCCCCTTCCACTAGGAAGGTGGGCTCTTCTTGGGCGGCTGCCCGAGGGGTCTCGGCACTACAGCTGTGCCGAGCTGCTACTTGGTCGGGTTCAAACACCTTTGCAAAATTCTATAAGTTTGATACCCTGGCTGAGGAGGACCTCCTGTTTGCTCAATCGGTGCTGCAGAGTCATCCGCACTCTCCCGCCCGTTTGGGAGCTTTGGTATAATCCCCATGGTCCTTATGGAGTCCCAGCATCCTCTAGGACGTTAGAGAAAATAAGATTTTAAACCTACCGGTAAATCTATTTCTCGTAGTCCGTAGAGGATGCTGGGAGCCCGTCCCAAGTGCGAACTACTTCTGCAAGACTTGTATATAGTTATTGCTTACATAAGGGTTATGTTATAGCTCATCGGTCTTGGACTGATGCTATATGGTTGTTTTCATACTGTTAACTGGTAGTTTATCACGAGTTATACGGTGTGATTGGTGTGGCTGGTATGAATCTTGCCCTTGGATTAACAAAAATCCTTTCCTCGTACTGTCCATCTCCTCTGGGCACAGTTTCTCTAACTGAGGTCTGGAGGAGGGGCATAGAGGGAGGAGCCAGTGCACACCCAGAGTCAAGTTCTTTCTTAAAGTGCCCATGTCTCCTGTGGAGCCCGTCTATTCCCCATGGTCCTTACGGAGTCCCAGCATCCTCTACGGACTACGAGAAAAGGATTTACCGGTAGGTTTAAAATCTTATTATTCTCCCCACATAAATCCTATTGAAATCCTATTTTTCCCCACAAGAGAAATAAAATAACAAATATTAGCCCCTACCAGTAAGCTGTCCTCCTCCCTGTCCATCAGTGGCGGGGGTTGTTCATAGTGGAGTGCTGCAAATACTGATCAACGGGCAGTCGGGCAGGTGTGGATGTGGGTCGGTAAGGAAAGCTATGTATGCAGGCGGGAACTGAAAGATGTGTATGCAGGCGGGTGGACCTGCTGGGTGGTGATACGCGGCGGCCATGACCTATGATATCACACCGCCATTTCTTCAAGGCATAGGTCACGGCCAGAGCACAACTGATCCTCTAAGAAGAGCCCGGGCCAAAAGTTCACTCTGAAGGTGCATGAAGGTGCTCTGGCTCCGTGGCACACCTTGCAACTGGTCGCGGCACACTGGTTGAAAAAGCCTGCATTAGAGAGTGCAATATCTGGGCCCCTTCATTTAATTCAGTAAATTCAACTGCTGCATGCATGATAATGTACCAGATTAATAACAGCAATGCACTGTAAAAAATACACCACAGTCCAGTATAAGGTAACATATGCAACAAAGTATTAAAAAGTGAAAGTTTGATTTAGGATTGTTTAATTTGTCCCATTACTTTTGGTCCCTTAAAAAGTGGGAGGCACATATAGAATCCGTTGTAACTCCTACACCGTTCACCTGATTTGGATGTAAATACCCTCAAATTAAAGCAGAAATTCTGCAGTTAAAGCACATCTTGTTTGTTTCATTTCAAATCCATTGTTGTGGTGTATAGAGCCCAAAATATGAGAATTATGTCGAAGTCCCAATATTTATGGGCCTGACTGTGTGTGTGTGTATATATATATATATATATATATATGTGTGATTAGGACATTTTGTAAACTTCAGGGTTGGTGTATAAACTCAGCAGTGAAAACAGCAGAGAAGTGGAGCAGTTGAGAAGTTGCCCATAGCAACCAGTTTCTACTTATTTAACAGAATGTGCATGATAAATGCTAAGTCAAAGCTGATTGAATGCTATGGGCAACTTTTTCACTGTTTTCACTGCTTGATACAGGATTTGGCTAGATGGATGGTAATTGTAGATATTTGATTTGACAAGCTAACATTTTTAGGTCCAAAATGAGACATACTCCTGGGCCATGTT
Organism: Pseudophryne corroboree; assembly: GCF_028390025.1. Lineage (NCBI taxonomy): Eukaryota > Metazoa > Chordata > Amphibia > Anura > Myobatrachidae > Pseudophryne > Pseudophryne corroboree. Next base: position 915,169,331 of record NC_086445.1, on the reverse strand, counting down.
AACGTATAGGCACACTGACCAGCTGCCCAGGGCCCCAAACTCTTTGTGTGGTGGTCACACAAAGAGCGGATAGGCAGCATTCACAAGCCTCCCAGCCAGCAGCCAGACAGTGAAAAGCTATCAGCATGCTGACTGGTGGATGTCTGGAGCTATCAACCAATCAAAGTGCTGATAGCCATTAACTGAATGGAAGCATGTGGAAAGACAGCACGGGACCGCAGGAGGGGTAATTTTGTTTTCTTTTTTTCCATTTACTCCCGTGAATGGGTGGGTAGGGGATCCAGTACATTGCTTTGCCCATGGCCTACAATGCTGTTAAGATGGCCCTGACATAGGGCCTTATTCAGGTTGGATCACAGATGTGATCTAAACGCATTTTCCCGATTTTCAGGGCTGTGTGCACGTGCAGGGCCTATTCTGCATGTGCGCAACATGGGAAATGCGATTACATCGCACTGATGCGAATGCCTCTGGCTGATTGACAAGCAGAGGTGTTCGCGGGGCAGGCGGGGGGGCAAGGGACAGTTGCGGGGGCGTTGCATCAAAAACAGGGGCGGGGCGGCGGTGTTTTCTGGGTGGCTGTATGATGTCACATGCAGCCGCTATGATCTAAAAAATGGCGGTGGACCTGGTGCATATGCAGCCTAGCTGCGGCTGCAGGGGGTTGTCAACAGTTACTGCGGTCGCAGCCACTGAGCAGGCCATTCTGCATGCTGGGCGGCCTTGCCCTGCGATGGGTGGCCCCAGCATACAAAAGAAAGGATTGCAGATTCTGCTTTTTAGCAGAATCTGCAATCCATACTGAATAAGCCCCTTATCCCTTTTAAGTACTGTGCATCAGGTCTCTTTAGGCTGCACTTGTTTATCAAAAAGAGAGGTCTCTGATTGAATGCAACCACAAAAAAAAAAACATTTCTTTGTACCTAACTATAAAAACTTGCCAAAACATTACCAGTAAACTTTTTGAAAACTGCAATATAAATCCCATAAGTGTACTAATCGCCCTAACTCTATCTAATTCATTTTTATTTTTTTAGATATAAAGCTTTGACGTTTTCTACTGTCGCTTAAAATGTATAAATATTCTATTTTTATAATTCCAGTTAATGACTTTCTCAGATGGAGTACTTATTTATCAAGCTGTATGTTGATCTTGGACAGAACCCTTCGATGGCAGCTCGCATTGTAGTTAATCTGGATGACTTCCTAGTAGCCTGATCTATAGCCCAGTGGTACTCAGTGGAAGGTACATGAGGAACACATTTTTTAAGTCTTATTCTGTATAATGCCAAGAAGTCATGTCACCATCCACAGTGTCAGCAATGAATTAATTAATTGATTTAGGCCAGGTTAGTGAAAAACTGCTGACCAAGCTGCATGCCTGAACTTCTGTGTTACATGTTAAATAACATTATAGTTAAACAGAGCCATAATTAGACTTTTTGAAGCCCTGTGCGAGAAAGAGAGTTGGCGTCACCCCTCACCTTATTTTTCCAATAGGGACATAAGGCACATGCCTCACGGGGAAGGGGCATGACAAAATCAATCCCAGACAAATGCCCATGTTATGATGCCCTTATATATAATATATAATATACAGTGGGGCAAAAAAGTATTTGGACAGCCCCAATTGTGCATGTTGACCCACTTAAAAATATGAGAGAGGTCTGTAATTTCCATCATAGGTACACTTCAACTGTGAGAGACAGAATCTGAAAAAAAAACCAAAAACCTAGGAAATCACATTGTATGATTTTTAAACAATTTATTTGTATATTCTTGCGGAAAATAAATATTTGGACAATCAAAAAGTTTAACTCAATACTTTGCAATATAACCTCGGTTGGCAATTACAGAGGTCAAACGTTTCCTGTAGTTCTTGACTAGGTTTGCACACACTGTAGCAGGTAATTTGGCACACTCTTCCATGCAGATCTTCTCTAGATCTGTCATGTTTTAGGGCTGTCGCTGGGCAACATGGACTTTCAACTCCCTCCACAGATTTTCTATTGGGTTGAGATCTGGAGACTGGCTAGGCCACTCCAGGACCTTGAAATGCTTCTTACAGAGCCACTCCTTAGTTGCCCGGACGGTGTGTTTGGGGTGATTGTCATGCTGGAAGACCCAGCCACGTTCCATCTTCAATGCTCTTACTGAGGGAAGGAGGTTTTTGCCCAAAATCTCACGATACATGGCCCCTTTTCTTCCTCTCCTTAATACGGATCAGTCGTCCTGTCCCCTTTGCAGAAGAGCAGCCCCAAAGCATGATGTTTCCACCCCCATGCTTCACAGTGAATATGGTGTTCTTGGGATGCCATTCATGATTCTTCTCCCTCCAAACACGGCGAGTGGAGTTTATACCAAAAAGTTTGATTTTGCTCTCATCTGACCACATTACATTCTCCCAATCCTCCTCTGGATCATCCAGATGGTCACTGACAAACTTTAGACGGACCTGGACACGTGCTGGCTTAAGCAGGGGGACCTTTCGGGCGCTGCAGGATTTCAATCCATAACAACATAGTGTGTTACTAATGATAACCTTTGTGACTGTGGTCCCAGCTCTCTTGAGGTCATTGACCAGGTCCCCCCATGTAGTTCTCGGCTGATTCCTCACCGTTCTCAAGATCATTGATACCCCACGAGGTGAGATCTTGCATGGAGCCCCAGGTCGAGGGAGATTGTCAGTGATCTTTTATTTCTTCCATTTTTTAATAATTGCACCAACGGTTGATCTCTTCTCACCAAGCTGCTTGCCTATTGTCGAGTAGGGGTGTAGTATGGTATGCCGGCGGCCGGGCTCCCGGCGACCAGCATATCGGCACTGTGAGCCCGACCACCGGCATACCGACAGCGTGGCGAGCACAAATGAGCCCCTTGCGGGCTCACTGCGCTTGCCACGCTGCGGGCACGGTGGCGCGTTACGCGCGCCACGCTATTTATTCTCCCTCCAGGGGGGTCGTGGACCCCCACGAGGGAGAAAATCTGTCGGTATGCCGACTGTCGGCATTCCGGCGCCGGTATACTGTGCGCCGGGATCCCGACAGTTGGCAACCTGAAGACCATCCGTCGAGTAGCTCATCCCAGCCTTGTGCAGCTCTACAATTTTGTCCCTGGTATCCTTAGACAGCTCTCTGGTCTTGGCCATGGTGGAGAGGTAGCAGTCTGACTATTTGAGTGTGTGGACAGGTGTCTCATACAGATAACCAGTTCAAACAGGTGCCATTAATACAGGTAACAAGTGGAGGATAGAAGAGCTTCTTAAAGAAGAAGTAACAGGTCTGTGAGAGACAGAAATCTTGCTGCTTGGTAAGTGTCCAAATATTTATTTTCCACAAGAATATACAAGTAAATTGTTTAAAAATCATACAATGTGATTTCCCGTTTTTTTTTTTTTTTTTTCCAGATTCTGTCTCTCACAGTTGAAGTGTACCTATGATGGAAATTACAGACCTCTCTCATCTTTTTAAGTGGGTCAACATGCACAATTGGTGGCTGTCCAAATACTTTTTTGCCCCACTGTATAGCTATAATATATGATATATATATATATATATATATATATATATATAGCTATATATATAATATATAGCTATAATATATAGCTTATATACTATATATTAAATATATATACAAATATACAGTATTCATATTTGTATAGAAGGTCGCAGTATCATCCATTAGTCGCAAACAACAACTGGGGTGTCACCCATGATATCCAGTCAGGAGATCCAAATGTAGAAAATAGTGATTGGGGCACTCACCAGAGACTTCAATAATACATTAAAATTTGAATTCTCACATATCAGCAGAATGACAGGATAGATCCTTTCTCAACGTTTCGGTACAATCCGGACCATCCTCAGGAGAAACAACTTTACCTCACTTGCAGCATAAACCAGCAGCTCATAGCAGATCAGGTCGCTGCCATTCAGCCATGGTACTGGAGTGATGCAGGCATGTGTTGCTTATAGTGTTTGTGTAATGAGATGCAGATTCATTCATATTGGAGGCCAAGGTCCGACAGATAATCTGCACATGCTATAGGGCTGGTGCACGTTTCAGTGGTGTGACCTATGGTGCATCTAAAGATGCACCAAGCAATCCATGAGACACTGAAAGTGGGCATCTCAGTCCTTACGCATTCGGTTGCACACCAGTGAAGGGCTTTGTAGCTTTATTACCATAAAGTCACAGAGGTGACTGGCAAGAGACCCAGGGACAGCCATTACTGCGTCTGACTCAGAATCAGGTCCATAATATGGAAAACATAGCAAAAATAGCAACATTTCTGTGTATTTAAACACTTTTCGGCAGGGTAAGTATGTTTTCCTGTGTGTTTATTTTGAGTGCTGCTTAGAAATCCGTTGCAACCGCTGGTAGAAAAGCCGGGTCACATGTTTGTTCATGCCCCCCTGGGCTGGAAGGTACAGTACAATATGTGTTATGAGAGATTAAATCAAGGTCCAGAAGGGGTTAGGACTAGGCACGGCCACCAGGTGTGAGAAAAGATGGCGGAGTTACCACAATGTCGCCAGCAGAGGGGAGACACACTGGGATACATTTTGGGAAGGAAATCCAGAACCAGACACCATCTTGTAAAAACTTTATAACAGTTTTATTTTGATGGAAACACTGATAAAGGATTTGCGAGTGTTGGCACGTATTAGATCCCACGGCCTGGATGTAATGAAGCCCGAGTTTGGCGGCTGAGCAGGATGCCGGCCGAACTCGGACATTTTTTTAAAGGGGCAATGATGTACAAGGCCAAACCATGTCTTGTACATGATTGCTCCTTTAAACAAAAGTCTGAGTTTGGCCATCATCCCGCTCATTACCAAGATCAAGTTCCTAGGCCTGTTCATGAGGTGAGAGGGGGCAGAATCTGGAGCTAGAATAGAATAATAGAGACGGGACATGGCACTGCTGTCCAAAGGATGCTACACACAGTAACATTCAATGGGCGAGAGATTTCCAGTGGGAGAGGTCGGGAAGACGCAACTGTTGGTATTGAAAAAAAGATAAATACAGGCCCCGGTATCTAGTGATGACACAATGCATTACTAACAGCTTCTGCTTTCCCATGTGTCATCTAAGCATGCTGAGTGACCACATGACACTGTAAATGATACATGGACAGCACTATGCACCAATCAGAGTGCCAGAAGCCTTCTACTGGGTATGATAGCTCCCAGCCTACCTGCAGTAATGGATGACTTACTGTAGCGCAATCATTTTCTCTGCCAGTCCTGACTGACAAGGGAATGATACCCAGTAACACATATCATACTTGCATATTGCACAACCCAATTGTAAACCACCTTCCACATATAAAATTTTCACAAATTACCAGCTGCATTACTGTATAAGCACTGAAGCACAGTCATCATATTGGTCTAAACCAACCACGCAGAGGTGGAAGAAGAGAGGGGAGAACCCGTGTGCTGCAGATCCCCCTCCCTTTTGCTGGCAGATATCCTGGTGACTTCTGGAGCTTGCACCAGGTTCCCAGTTATATATCCGGCTCCGACAAGGATGTATTGTGTATTGTGAATGGGTGGAAGGAGTGTGGTGTGTGCACCACACAACCTGCACCCATAATAGCTAGGCTTATGTAGTCATACACAAAATGCGACCCTTGCCTTCATTTTATGCGCCCACCTGCTGGGAGTCAATACAGGGCCGCCAACCTGGTGATGTTTATTTTCTTTCTTTTTTTATCATAATGCCTTTTCTTTACAACCGTTTTCTGCACCTGGCTCCATGGAGAGGGGCAAGAATTACTTATCGGAATGGGACTCAACGGAGACATGCCTGTGACAGGCAGCGTGGTGGCCAATTGAATTAGCTACCACGCATCTGCCTTTGCAGAGAAGTGACCGAGGAGCTCTCAGTCTCGATGGGATACGGTCATTAGGTCGTTACCACTTAGGTCGACAGTCATTAGGTTGACCACTATCGGTCGACATGCATTAGGTTGACAGGGTCACTATGTCAACATGCTCATTGGGTCGACATGTACTAGGTCGACAGTTTAAAACGTCAAAATGAGTTTGTTTTTGTTTTTTAAATACATTTTTGGATTTTTTCATACTTTACGATCCACGTGGACTACGATTGGGAATAGTAACCTTGACCGAGGCATGGCGAGCGAAGCAAGTCATGCGAGGTGACACGGTGCACTAATTGAGGTACCCCGTTACTTTACGAAGAAAACAACACCAAAAAAGTAAAAAAAACTCATGTCGACCTTTTGACCTGTCGACCTAGTACATGTTGACCTAATGACCATGTCGACCTAGTGACCCTCTCGACCTAATGCATGTCGACCAATAGTGGTCGACCTAATGACTGTCGACCCAACAACCCATACCCGTCTCGATAATGTAATCATTATATCTTACTTACACTATCTTATACTCCATACTGCCTTTGATGGCACCTAACCCCTGGTTTTCCATACTTGTCCTATATTGTCTTGAACTGTAAGTGCTGGTTTCTTGTTTGCCCATTTGATTATGTACTGTGTAATGGGTGTTGCGGATCCCTTGTGGCGCCATATAAATAAAGGATAATAATAATAATTATATCCCGAGATCGGCACTGAGCACGTTCCCGCACACAGCTTGTACTGTAGAGAGACTGAGTCACAGCTTCTAGCCTAGGCAAATATATGTTTTTTATTGGGTCTATACACGTCATCATTATTAAATTATGATACACTGCATTATGGAATAAGCCATAATGTTCAGAAAATGAATTTAGCAATGGTTTGTATTCAAAACAATAGTAATTGTTCTCTGCTAACAATTGTCTGGTTGCTGTTGCATTTCAGAGAATTACAGTATGTATCAACTACAGCGTTTTCATTTCCATAGTCAGAGCCAGACTGGAACTTTAAAGCAAACATTTTCATACGAAGCACACAAGCTCACATTAATTTACATATCTGCAAAAACAAATCCAAAAAATTCCTAAATCTAATGTCACAGTGAGAGCAATTATTCTCTAAGAGCTTCAAGATTGCATCTTTTTAATGGCACCAATACTGACCCTACAGTGCTGGGAGCCAAATGGAGAAAGTGCTGTGGCAGTGCAGGAGGATGTGTTGCTATGGGGATGTTATGGTGGTGGTGCAGAGCTTAGGAAACGTGTTGCTACTGGGGGAAAGGGGAATGTGTTGTTACATGGGATGGCCACATCCCCGGGGGAATTTTACAAATTTCAGCAAGTACATTTTATTGTGACCCCTTCAATGAGTGTGATTGCTCAATGTAGCCCTTGTATACTGGAATATGACAGGTAAGCCTTTGCCTACCCTGACCACAATTCACTGCACCCCTGATCTACCATATCTGCTACCTAATACAACGCGCTCATCAATGGCTGGTGCCAAATACACCAGACTGAGACATCTCTGCTATCAGGTATAAAATTCTAAGCTGTAAAGTACAAATAAATGAGCCACATAAACACACCGGGCAAAATAATCTGGAATGTGGAAAGACAAGCTTTTTCCACCTGAAAAAGAAACAATATCTCAACAAATTCGCATTGTATGAATACCTCGGATATTCACAATGATCATCCAATAGTTTTCGTGTCACCACCTACACGCATGTTAATGTCCCATGTAGTTGAACTTATACCACTTGTCTTTCCACATTCCATATGATTTTGTCTGGTGTGTTTACATGTCCTGGTATTATTCTCTGAACCATACAGTATATGCAGTCAAATATAACACTGTATACTGAGCAATATCTAGTGCCAAGCATACAAACTGAAACCATACAGTATATACATAACATGCTGAGCCATATCCATACTTTCCAACTTTATACATCTATTCTCCTGGAGAAGCCTGAAGAGGAGATGCTGCTGACAGCTTTGGGGGCACGATGCGCATATAAATGTCATTAGGCACCACCCGCATAGCTCTAAAATGCCTCTATTTGCAGGTCCATGGGTTGGCTAAAATGACGCAATTCACGTAATTTAGCCCTGCCTTCTCCATATGGATCCAAGATTCCCTGCATTACGTCCCAATCGTACCCACTTCATTAGGAAATGGGCGAAGTGCCAGAGACCGGCCAACTCTTCCATGGGTGGGGGGGACTTCCCCCAAAAAATGTGAGTCTCCAGCAAATTCTGGGAGAGTAGGCAAGTATGGCCTATCTGATGTCTGCCAAGTAAGTATACTGAGCTGAGCCATCAGACACGACCTTCTGACACTTGCAGGTGAGGATTCAGGAGATAATTTATCAAACCATCAAAAGAAAGAAGTTGCCCATAGCAACCAATAAGCCTCTAGCTAGCATTTATCATGTACATTTTTTTCAATGATAGGTGAAAGCTGATTGGTAGCTACAGGCAGCTTCTTCTCTGTTTAGAAGGTTTCATACAATTCCCCCCACCCCCTTACTATTTATAAAAATGTATTTTGGCTCATATGTCCTGTAAAACTCAGTAGGCAATATTCATTTGATGCCCCCTATCGCGCAGATCGCGCCCATTAGTGTAGGGTTTAGGTGCGTAAAGCAGCTAAACCCGACTAGACTAATAGGTGCGATTGGGAGAAGTGGTGTTTGATCACAGATCACATTTTCACACATTTCAGCTAGCCACCCCTGAAATGAACTGAGCTAGATTTGAATATCTCTGTTCGGCGCCATCTAGTGGCTGCCGGCATCAGGAATATTTGATTCTCGCCCAGAGAGGCACTTTCATACACGGTCAAATGGAAAATTGTTTACTACCCTTGCCATTAAAAAGAATAAAATACTTCTCCATTTTGCTAGAACCATGTATTTCCCAGACCTCTGTTTGCTTCATCAGGTAAAGCACACTCAGGGGTGTAGCATGGCATTGCTGGGTCCAATAGCAAGATCAGCGATGTCGCTCCACTGTACTCCAGTACTCATACAGCAGATCCACACTACCTCAGCACCTGATCTGCATTTTGGAGATAAGAGCAGGCTCATTGAGAGGGTGGCCTTCTCTTCTCAAAACCTTGCAGTGGCTACACCCACTTCTCTGGCAGTAGTAGGCCTCTGCTCTGATGCTGATGAAATTCCCTACCAGGCCTCAAAAGGCACCCCAAATTACTGCCAGTGCTTTTCCTGATGGCCGAGGGTGTATTGGCAGGGCTGAAGGCTTACTTGTCAATATTTCAAACTTCTTAGGGAGATATGCTAAAGGGGGTTACCAGTATGGACAGCTGGGGAAATCACTTCACTTATCTCCACCCCAGTGATGCAATGCTCTGAATTGGGCCATCACACACAGAGGCTGGGCAAGGATGATGGAATTCACAGAGATTTGCACACCACCTCCCCATTTTGGAAGAGTTGACAAAGCCTAGTCTGATGTAGAGGGTTACCACGTAAACAGTAATTAATACTATCACTATGAAATAAAACAGCCAGTGCTATGGCATAAGCAGCAGTCTGATCCTTGGATGGGGCCTCGAAAGTACCTGGAAAATGTATTAATGTCTATATGGAAAGTGTCTGCTTGGCTGCCGTGCCTGCAGCTCAGAGGTTCATCCCTAAACTTGTCCTCCTGTCATCCCTAAGCCTCTGCCCCGAATGTGATCCCAAAATAAATCTCACCACTCTGTTTCTAACTACTGCTGTTTGCCTTAACCCTGTCGTGTCACCCCTCTGCCCGTACTAGGGCCTTTCACAGAGGTGTGCTGTACAGCTGCCACGAACACTTACAGTAACTCTAATGATGATCTCTTCAGCAATGAATAGGTTACGTTCTCTTTTAAGATTGCGAGTCCCAATAAAGAGCTGATACCTAAATATAAATGTCCTAACAGATTTTTCCAGCATGTTACAATAAGTACAGGCATACTGTCACCTTGGCACACTTTGATGTCTCCGTTACAAAATGAGAAGATGTGAAGTGGTAGGAGATGTTGGCATCTGCTGTGCAGACTGGAGGCAGTGTTTGTGAGAGTCTGGGACACTCACTGCATTCTTACACAGTTACATTCTTTCCTGTTTACACAGCTAAGCAGAGGGAGAGGACATTCCCAAGAACATAGTCAGTATTTAATGCACCCTACCCTTAGAGCTTTTTATGGATCCTTTACTCCTTTGTCGTGTTGTTGCACTTTCACTGATTTTTGTTTTCTTTTCCTATACACAGACAACACTGATATAGTCAAGGAACAAAAGAAACTTCTCTTTTTTTTCCATCTTGTTTTCCCCTTGATTTTGCATCCACAAAAAAAAAAAAGTTATTTAAACAAACAATACAAAGATATAAACAGAGCTATCATTAAAGTTAAGTGGAAATGGGCTTAAAGGAACCCTAAAAACCCCTCAATGTAAATACATTATAATAGTAGTCATCTTATAGCAAAATCTATTCTATACATAGCTTTGCTGCATAAATCTTGAAAATTAGACATTTAGGGGGGTATTCAATTGTTTGAAAAGTCAGTTGGGTGTCTGTTTTTTTCCAATCTAATAGACAGGAAAAAACAGACAACAGCTGACTTTTCAAACAATTGAATTCCCTCTTTAATATTCACCCTAAGGGGCCTATTTATTATTATTTGGTAGGGCTTTTGGGGTGAACCGATAAATAATAAGCATCCCCAGAATGTATATAGAGGGGGAGGAGATATCAGGTGCAGTCTCCCATGTTTAGCTGAATTTGCTGAGCTCCGGAATGTGATGCATCTGAAGATAGCATTAGCCCATTGTAGCCTATGAACTACAGTACATGCCGCAAAAGTACAGGGAGAGGGATCTGTTGGATCCCTCCCCAGCACTCACCACTTGCACATGCGTGATCAGCAGACCATGCATGCACTGTAGTGTGCACAACACGCAAGTATTAGTGAAAGAATAACTTCTGTCAAAGTCGAAAAATATTGCAGTACACACATCACGTACAAACTACACACAGATAGCCTCCCTGCGTGCACTTGTTCTGTCGTGCGTGCGCATATCCGCAATTTGCGTATGGTCGCTCCCGCGGTCCTGCGCATTAGCGCGTGGTATGAGTATTTCCGGTAGAGTTTGTGAACGCACGGAAGGCTATCAAAACACATTACATATTTAATCCAAATAGTGCACAATGTACACATAGTATCCCTGCACCACATCAGAAAGTAACAACAGTTTAAATGGTAACAGAACAAAGGGATTCACCTTTACAGAATAGGAGGGGACAGAACAAGGTCATAAGGTGGTGTTTGGTATCCAGCTGAAGGGTATTTTAAGGGTAACATTCCGGTGTTGGTTTGAGAAATATCGCATGTTCCTATGGATAGTTATGTGCAGGAGCAGAATATAGATATAAACTGTATTTACTGTACATTATGTATGCGGCGGAAACCAGAGGAGACCACCCACAAGAGCAGTTGGGAAAGACATCGCCTACCAATTCAAACCGACCTATGATCTCTCCTGTACTGTAAATGTGCATTCCTGTGTCCAATGGACAAAGAGATTACAGTATCTATTGTATTGCTTTTTGGAAGAATTGTATAAAGAGAGCTGCTGCAGGCCTGGTCTAACACAAGACTCACAAAGTTATCTATCAGATGACCGAGGACCGGGACGGGAAGCGCAAGCGAATCTACTCACGTAGGTACCATTGAATGTAGCCATTTACTCTGTTATATTATATTGTATTGTTTGTATTGTAACCCCCCTTTTAGCAATAATCCACTGTGGTGTCGGAACCCAGTGGTAAAATCACAATTGGTGTCGTGTCTTCATTGCCCTGCTAAGGTTTAAAGCGTATTTTCATTGCATTGCATAACTGTTCCGGGTTTGTGGTGTATCTCTGGGTGTGTATGCGCTGTGAGTACTTTGTACCGTCAGCGCGGTGTTTGTACGCGAAGTCCGTACGCAGTACGGGACTTTGTACGCTAATAGCGTACAAAGTGCGCAGAGTGTGTGTTAAATACAGCGGCCGCAGCGGCTCCATGGTAAAGTGTATTTAAGGTGTGTTTAAGGTATAGCTTTCTTTCCTAAGGATATCTCAGCATTATCAATTGGGGGCTCTCCGGTTTTCCACATACTTACTACCTAACAGGTCACAGCAGACTCAATCTATCAGCAAAAGGGTGGACAGAAAGTATCCTACATATCCTTTTCTTGGTCGATGGATGCTGAAAACCCTGCTTGATTGCTGATTAGATGGCGTCTGCTCTATATGGTTTGTAGAGATGCTGGTAGAACCCGTAAGGTAAACAGGAAAAAAACTATTTAAAATCTGTGAATTTCTTTTTGGCGCCAAAACCGTACACAGCACCCATACTCTTTGCATACTCTCTCACATTGTTGCCATAACATTCAGATTGCTAGATTCATTTAGACTTGTGTGAAACCGGAGATATTTGTTGCTATATAGTTAAAAAAAAATAAAAAAAATATTTAAGGAAGTAAGCGTAAAGCACAAACACAGTCTGGCCTAGTTGTAAAGGTTTATACAGAAAGAAACGGTGTTGTGTTTAGTGGGCAATAGTAGTTTTATTGCTCACATTTATAGAAGTTGTGTGATCTGTTTTATTGCGTACGCACATTGGTATACGTGGTACGGAACGTGAGGACAGCGTACAAAAACGTGCACGTAGCGCAAGGCCGCACACGTGGCATAGAGGTACGCACGGTTGCGTAATTACGCAAGCTTTTGTAGGGATGTGCGCGCATAATAAAACCACACGATAGTTTCGCTTAGTTAAAAGGCGGGACAGTAGCCACGCTACAATAGCACCAAACCACCCGGTTTCTAAAGAAATTTTGTATAAAAACAAAATTTAGTATAAATAATTATTTTTTTTAAATTGCCTCTGGGGGTAAAGCTGCCAACTTGAATGAATCCTAATTTTCTGTACAGAAAAATAAAGTGTATTTGAGTGAGCGAATGCAGGAGTGAGTGGATACTGAACCCAAGAACTGAAGTGGTCTAGGTGGTCTAAGCTAGGTGGTCTAGGTGGACACACTGGGTTAGTAGAGGCCCGGTGGCGTAGCGTTTGCAACCCTGCGTTATTAACTAGGTGGTCTTAGTGGACTGAGTGGTATCCCATACAACTCTTAGTGGTCTGAAGTGGTCTAGGCTAGGTGGTCTACAGCAATCGTAGGGCATATAGATAACTAGTATCTATAGGCTGTGCTATTGCATCACATGTCCGTTTGTTCTGCACAGCGCAACATGATATTATTGTGTCATATGCGCTGTGGAAGAGCATACGCAGACGTGATTGTATAGACAAAGGGGTTTTTCTTTGATAACTTCGGGAAATCTCTAGAGATGAGCGGGTTCGGTTTCTCTGAATCCGAACCCGCACGAACTTCATGTTTTTTTTCACGGGTCCGAGCGACTCGGATCTTCCCGCCTTGCTCGGTTAACCCGAGCGCGCCCGAACGTCATCATGACGCTGTCGGATTCTCGCGAGACTCGGATTCTATATAAGGAGCCGCGCGTCGCCGCCATTTTCACACATGCATTGAGATTGATAGGGAGAGGACGTGGCTGGCGTCCTCTCCATTTAGATTAGGAGAGAGAGAGAGAGAGAGATTGACCTGAGGCTGATACTGTAGAAGAGAGTGCAGAGTTTAGTGACTGACCACAGTGACCACCAGCAGTGCAGTTGTTTTATTTAATATATCCGTTCTCTGCCTGAAAAAAACGGTACACACAGTGACTCAGTCACATACCATATCTGTGTGCACTGCTCAGCCCAGTGTGCTGCATGCCTGCATCATCTATGTATATATTATATATCTGACTGTGCTCAGCTCACACAGCTTATAATTGTGGGGGAGACTGGGGAGCACTGCAGTGCCAGTTATAGGTTATAGCAGGAGCCAGGAGTACAAGACAGTCACATACCATATCTGTGTGCACTGCTCAGCCCAGTGTGCTGCATCATCTATGTATATATTATATATCTGACTGTGCTCAGCTCACACAGCTTATAATTGTGGGGGAGACTGGGGAGCACTGCAGTGCCAGTTATAGGTTATAGCAGGAGCCAGGAGTACATATTATATTAAAATTAAACAGTGCACACTTTTGCTGCAGGAGTGCCACTGCCAGTGTGACTGACCAGTGACCTGACCACACTGACCACCAGTATAGTTAGTAGTATACTATATTGTGATTGCCTGAAAAAGTTAAACACTCGTCGTGTGACTTCACTTGTGTGGTGTTTTTTTTTTTATTCTATAAAAAACTCATTCTGCTGACAGACAGTGTCCAGCAGGTCCGTCATTATATAATATATATACCTGTCCGGCTGCAGTAGTGATATATATATATTTTTTATATCATTATTTATCATCCAGTCGCAGCAGACACAGTACGGTAGTTCACGGCTGTAGCTACCTCTGTGTCGGCACTCGGCAGTCCATCCATAATTGTATACCACCTACCCGTGGTTTTTTTTTCTTTCTTCTTCATACATACATACTACTACATCTCTTTATCAACCAGTCTATATTAGCAGCAGACACAGTACAGTACGGTAGTTCACGGCTGTGGCTACCTCTGTGTCGGCACTCGGCAGTCCGTCCATAATTGTATACCACCTAACCGTGGTTTTTTTTTCTTTCTTCTTTATACATACATACTACGACATCTCTTTATCAACCAGTCTATATTAGCAGCAGACACAGTACAGTACGGTAGTTCACGGCTGTGGCTACCTCTGTGTCGGCACTCGGCAGTCCGTCCATAATTGTATACCACCTAACCGTGGTTTTTTTTTCTTTCTTCTTCATACATACATACTACGACATCTCTTTATCAACCAGTCTATATTAGCAGCAGACACAGTACAGTACGGTAGTTCATGGCTGTGGCTACCTCTGTGTCGGCACTCGGCAGTCCGTCCATAATTGTATACCACCTAACCGTGGTTTTTTTTTCTTTCTTCTTCATACATACATACTACGACATCTCTTTATCAACCAGTCTATATTAGCAGCAGAAACAGTACAGTACGGTAGTTCACGGCTGTGGCTACCTCAGTGTTGCTGATGTTACCTCTCTCTTGCTGATGATGTTCATTAAAATGAATTATAATCAATTCCTCCGCGGAGACATTGACCAGCAGCAATTGCCTCCACAAAGTACACAGGGAGCTGAGATGGTGGATTCCAGTGGGGACGAATTGATAATCTGTGAGGAGGGGGATGTACACGGTGATATATCGGAGGGTGATGATGAGGTGGACATCTTGCCTCTGTAGAGCCAGTTTGTGCAAGGAGAGATTAATTGCTTCTTTTTGGGGGGGGTCCAAACCAACCCGTCATATCAGTCACAGTCGTGTGGCAGACCCTGTCACTGAAATGATGGGTTGGTTAAAGTGTGCATGTCCTGTTTTGTTTATACAACATAAGGGTGGGTGGGAGGGCCCAAGGACAATTCCATCTTGCACCTCTTTTTTCTTTTATTTTTCTTTGCGTCATGTGCTGTTTGGGGAGGGTTTTTTGGAAGGGACATCCTGCGTGACACTGCAGTGCCACTCCTAAATGGGCCCGGTGTTTGTGTCGGCCACTAGGGTCGCTAATCTTACTCACACAGTCAGCTACCTCATTGCGCCTCTTTTTTTCTTTGCGTCATGTGCTGATTGGGGAGGGTTTTTTGGAAGGGACATCCTGCGTGACACTGCAGTGCCACTCCTAAATGGGCCCGGTGTTTGTGTCGGCCACTAGGGTCGCTAATCTTACTCACACAGTCAGCTACCTCATTGCGCCTCTTTTTTTCTTTGCGTCATGTGCAGATTGGGGAGGGTTTTTTGGAAGGGACATCCTGCGTGACACTGCAGTGCCACTCCTAAATGGGCCCGGTGTTTGTGTCGGCCACTAGGGTCGCTAATCTTACTCACACAGTCAGCTACCTCATTGCGCCTCTTTTTTTCTTTGCGTCATGTGCTGATTGGGGAGGGTTTTTTGGAAGGGACATCCTGCGTGACACTGCAGTGCCACTCCTAGATGGGCCAGGTGTTTGTGTCGGCCACTAGTGTCGCTTAGCTTAGTCATCCAGCGACCTTGGTGCAAATTTTAGGACTAAAAATAATATTGTGAGGTGTGAGGTATTCAGAATAGACTGAAAATGAGTGGAAATTATGGTTTTTGAGGTTAATAATAATATGGGATCAAAATGACCCCCAAATTCTATGATTTAAGCTGTTTTTTAGTGTTTTTTGAAAAAAACACCCGAATCCAAAACACACCCGAATCCGACAAAAAAAATTCGGTGAGGTTTTGCCAAAACGCGGTCGAACCCAAAACACGGCCGCGGAACCGAACCCAAAACCCGAAAAATTTCAGGCGCTCATCTCTAGAAATCTCCCTGGTAGGCTTCACTGGAAAGGGCGAAAGATAGTTATCTAATTTCTCTGTTTTTCACCCTACAAACAATTCCAGTTGAAAGTTACCGAAAAGGAAATTTTCACTGCCTCTCTCAGGAAAATATTCCAAACAGAACTTCCACCGAAAGAAATTACGGTGTAAGATCTGATAGGAGCCCTAAGTTAGGTAAATTGCGATCCACTACCAACAGTGTATCTTTGTACTGGCCAGCGTGGGGGAGAGCGAGTGGAAGGCGTTCGGGTATACTTCCACCGTCTACTTATATTGAGTATTTTGGTGTTTGTGGGAATTTTTTAAAATTAATAGAAGAGACCCACAAATATGGAAGCCAGTTGCTCAAGTAAGAGACGTTTAGACAGGGTTCAGGTAGAATTGTGGCCAAAAGGCTCAGCAAGGTTTATCATGTGTGAAAAATATGGTTCACACACAGAAGTTTTATGCAATGAGTGGGTATGTATGACTAACAATGATAGGGAACCATTCCCTAGGGTGGGCAGCTTTGAACCAAAGGTACTGCAGAATGTAAGCAGTAGAATATGTCTTCTTAAATCCAGAAAACAAAGGATTAGACATAATGATTGTTTAAAATTATGGCAACAGGAGGGGGATATGCAAAGAGAACAAATTCGCAAAACAGGTTCAAAACCTAGCGGGAATGAGAACACAAACACACCAGTGTCGACACAGGTCGAAGGGGAAGAGATGGCTACAGTCAATGGTATATCCGTAAATGATAGTAGTATGCAAAAACAATGTATTAACCCTAATTTTTGCAAGATGTATCCTGTTTTGAAGTCTTTTCAAGGTTATAGGTCACAGGAAGATGAAGGATCCAGCCAAATTCCAGCTCTCCTCCAAGCAGTCACTTTGCAGGACACTCAGGTGGGGCCTGTCCAACCAGGTAGAGCAGTAACAATATTCCCCAATGAAAGAACTAGTGAGGTCACAGCTACCGGTAAGTGTGAGACAGTTCATTGCACAGAGACAACAACACCTCACAGTAAACAGATTAGGAACGGAATGGTAGAATTACACCCTGTCTTGGAAATAGTTACTCCCAATGGGGGAACCGATAGTCAGGGAGTAATCCTCACCAGGAATAATGCAATGTATTGCCCGTGGCCCAGAGATGAGCTGCGATCAATCATTTCAGAATTCCCCGACCCTCGGAAGCATTTAGCCAGATGTCAGAAATTTATCAGAGATCTGGGTAATGTGTATGAACCGACAAACACACACTGGCGGATATTTTTGAAAGCGTGCCTACCCCCTAAAATTGACACCCAAAAAATTTATCACTGATTGTAGATTAGAGTCGGATAGTCTTATGACTGACAGAAACAATCAGGAAAATATAGAACGAATTAATAGGCAACTAGAGCTGTGTTTCCCCATTGAGTGGAGAAGAATTTTCTCCATAAAACAGAGGGAAAATGAAATGACATCTAAATATTTCCATTGGGCCCTGCAAAGAATGGATAGATACATTGGGGTATCAGATACAGGGAACGATGCGAATTATAGGGAAGTGGCTGTTTCTGTGCTAATGGATGGACTCAGTAAGACAGTAAGGGACAGGGTACAAACATTTTTGCCTGATTGGAAAGGGGCCACAGTAGCTTGCCTTAGAGAGTGCGCGATTGAACACCATAAGAATATTGCTAGGCGTAGAGAACTGCAGGAGGAGAGGCTGAGGATTGAAAGAATACAGGCTCTTACACCAAAGTCTCATCAACCTAAACCCCAAAACACGGATAGTAAGAAAGGATCTAGGATATGTTACACTTGTAGGAAGGAAGTAGAGATGAGCGGGTTCGGTTCCTCTGAATCCGAACCCGCCCGAACTTCAGGTTTTTTACACGGGTCCGAGCAGGCTCGGATCTTCCCGCCTTGCTCGGCTAACCCGAGCGCGCCCGAACGTCATCATCACGCTGTCGGATTCTCGCGAGGCTCGGATTCTATCGCGAGGCTCGGATTCTATATAAGGAGCCGCGCGTCGCCGCCATTTTCACACGTGCATTGAGAGTCATAGGGAGAGGACGTGGCTGGCGTCCTCTCCATTTAGAGAAGAGAGAGACACAGTATTTTCGGGGAGCATTATTAGGAGGAGTACTACTGTATACTACTATACTACTTGCTGAAGTGATATTTATAGATTAGATAGTGTGACTGTAAGTGTATTATCTGACTTGTGGGGGAGACACTGACAGTGGGGAGCAGTTAGAGTCTGAGAGCAGGACTCAGGAGTACATATAACGTACAGTGCACACTTTTGCTGCCAGAGTCAGTGCCACACTGCCATTGTTGTGACCACACTGACCACCAGTATAATAATATATTTTGTGATTGTCTGCTTAGGCCTCGGAGTACTAGTTGCAAGTTGCAACGTGACCTGTCCTGAAGTGACCACCAGTTTAATAATCAATCACCACCAGTTTAATATATATATATATATATATATATATATATAATTGTATATAATATATATATATATATATATATATATATATATATAATATTGTATACCACCTACCCGTGGTTTTTTTTTTTCATTCTTCTTTATACATACTACTATAGTAGCTTACTGTAGCAGTCTGCGGTGCTGTGCTGACCTGACAGTGTCCAGCAGGTCCGTCATCAGTCATTACATAATAAATATATATAGTACCTGTCCGGCTGCAGTACTAGTGATATTATATTGATTTCATCTCATTATCAATAATTTATCATCCAGTCTAGACTCTATATTAGCAGCAGACACAGTACGTTAGTCCACGGCTGTAGCTACCTCTGTGTCGGCACTCGGCAGTCCATCCATAATTGTATACCACCTACCCGTGGTTTTTTTTTTCTTTCTTCTTTGTACATACTACTATAGAGTATAGTAGCTTACTGTAGCAGTCTGCGGTGCTGCTGAGCTGACAGTGTCCAGCAGGTCCGTCATCAGTCATCATTACCTAATAAATATATTATCTACCTGTCCGGCTGCAGTACTAGTGATATTATATATACATACATATATATATTGATTTCATCTCATTATCAATCATCCAGTCTATATTAGCAGCAGACACAGTACGTTAGTCCACGGCTGTAGCTACCTCTGTGTCGGCACTCAGCAGTCCATCCATAATTGTATACCACCTACCCGTGGTTTTTTTTTTCTTTCTTCTTTGTACATACTACTATAGTATAGTAGCTTACTGTAGCAGTCTGCGGTGCTGCTGAGCTGACAGTGTCCAGCAGGTCCGTCATCAGTCATCATTACCTAATAAATATATTATCTACCTGTCCGGCTGCAGTACTAGTGATATTATATATACATACATATATATATTGATTTCATCTCATTATCAATCATCCAGTCTATATTAGCAGCAGACACAGTACGTTAGTCCACGGCTGTAGCTACCTCTGTGTCGGCACTCGGCAGTCCATCCATAATTGTATACCACCTACCCGTGGTTTTTTTTTTTTCTTCTTTGTACATACTACTATAGAGTATAGTAGCTTACTGTAGCAGTCTGCGGTGCTGCTGAGCTGACAGTGTCCAGCAGGTCCGTCATCAGTCATCATTACCTAATAAATATATTATCTACCTGTCCGGCTGCAGTACTAGTGATATTATATATACATACATATATATATTGATTTCATCTCATTATCAATCATCCAGTCTATATTAGCAGCAGACACAGTACGTTAGTCCACGGCTGTAGCTACCTCTGTGTCGGCACTCAGCAGTCCATCCATAATTGTATACCACCTACCCGTGGTTTTTTTTTTTCTTTCTTCTTTGTACATACTACTATAGTATAGTAGCTTACTGTAGCAGTCTGCGGTGCTGCTGAGCTGACAGTGTCCAGCAGGTCCGTCATCAGTCATCATTACCTAATAAATATATTATCTACCTGTCCGGCTGCAGTACTAGTGATATTATATATACATACATATATATATTGATTTCATCTCATTATCAATCATCCAGTCTATATTAGCAGCAGACACAGTACGTTAGTCCACGGCTGTAGCTACCTCTGTGTTGGCACTCGGCAGTCCATCCATAATTGTATACCACCTACCCGTGGTTTTTTTTTTTCTTTCTTCTTTGTACATACTACTATAGTATAGTAGCTTACTGTAGCAGTCTGCGGTGCTGCTGAGCTGACAGTGTCCAGCAGGTCCGTCATCAGTCATCATTACCTAATAAATATATTATCTACCTGTCCGGCTGCAGTACTAGTGATATTATATATACATACATAGATATATTGATTTCATCTCATTATCAATCATCCAGTCTATATTAGCAGCAGACACAGTACGTTAGTCCACGGCTGTAGCTACCTCTGTGTCGGCACTCGGCAGTCCATCCATAATTGTATACCACCTACCCGTGGTTTTTTTTTTTCTTTCTTCCTTGTACATACTACTATAGTATAGTAGCTTACTGTAGCAGTCTGCGGTGCTGCTGAGCTGACAGTGTCCAGCAGGTCCGTCATCAGTCATCATTACCTAATAAATATATTATCTACCTGTCCGGCTGCAGTACTAGTGATATTATATATACATACATATATATATTGATTTCATCTCATTATCAATCATCCAGTCTATATTAGCAGCAGACACAGTACGTTAGTCCACGGCTGTAGCTACCTCTGTGTCGGCACTCGGCAGTCCATCCATAAGTATACTAGTATCCATCCATCTCCATTGTTTACCTGAGGTGCCTTTTAGTTGTGCCTATTAAAATATGGAGAACAAAAATGTTGAGGTTCCAAAATTAGGGAAAGATCAAGATCCACTTCCACCTCGTGCTGAAGCTGCTGCCACTAGTCATGGCCGAGACGATGAAATGCCAGCAACGTCGTCTGCCAAGGCCGATGCCCAATGTCATAGTACAGAGCATGTCAAATCCAAAACACCAAATATCAGTAAAAAAAAAGGACTCCAAAACCTAAAATAAAATTGTCGGAGGAGAAGCGTAAACTTGCCAATATGCCATTTACCACACGGAGTGGCAAGGAACGGCTGAGGCCCTGGCCTATGTTCATGGCTAGTGGTTCAGCTTCACATGAGGATGGAAGCACTCAGCCTCTCGCTAGAAAACTGAAAAGACTCAAGCTGGCAAAAGCACCGCAAAGAACTGTGCGTTCTTCGAAATCCCAAATCCACAAGGAGAGTCCAATTGTGTCGGTTGCGATGCCTGACCTTCCCAACACTGGACGTGAAGAGCATGCGCCTTCCACCATTTGCACGCCCCCTGCAAGTGCTGGAAGGAGCACCCGCAGTCCAGTTCCTGATAGTCAGATTGAAGATGTCAGTGTTGAAGTACACCAGGATGAGGAGGATATGGGTGTTGCTGGCGCTGGGGAGGAAATTGACCAGGAGGATTCTGATGGTGAGGTGGTTTGTTTAAGTCAGGCACCCGGGGAGACACCTGTTGTCCGTGGGAGGAATATGGCCGTTGACATGCCTGGTGAAAATACCAAAAAAATCAGCTCTTCAGTGTGGAGGTATTTCAACAGAAAAGCGGACAACAGGTGTCAAGCCGTGTGTTGCCTTTGTCAAGCTGTAATAAGTAGGGGTAAGGACGTTAACCACCTCGGAACATCCTCCCTTATACGTCACCTGCAGCGCATTCATAATAAGTCAGTGACAAGTTCAAAAACTTTGGGCGACAGCGGAAGCAGTCCACTGACCAGTAAATCCCTTCCTCTTGTAACCAAGCTCACGCAAACCACCCCACCAACTCCCTCAGTGTCAATTTCCTCCTTCCCCAGGAATGCCAATAGTCCTGCAGGCCATGTCACTGGCAATTCTGACGAGTCCTCTCCTGCCTGGGATTCCTCCGATGCATCCTTGCGTGTAACGCCTACTGCTGCTGGCGCTGCTGTTGTTGCTGCTGGGAGTCGATGGTCATCCCAGAGGGGAAGTCGTAAGCCCACTTGTACTACTTCCAGTAAGCAATTGACTGTCCAACAGTCCTTTGCGAGGAAGATGAAATATCACAGCAGTCATCCTGCTGCAAAGCGGATAACTGAGGCCTTGACAACTATGTTGGTGTTAGACGTGCGTCCGGTATCCGCCGTTAGTTCACAGGGAACTAGACAATTTATTGAGGCAGTGTGCCCCCGTTACCAAATACCATCTAGGTTCCACTTCTCTAGGCAGGCGATACCGAGAATGTACACGGACGTCAGAAAAAGACTCACCAGTGTCCTAAGAAATGCAGTTGTACCCAATGTCCACTTAACCACGGACATGTGGACAAGTGGAGCAGGGCAGGGTCAGGACTATATGACTGTGGCAGCCCACTGTGTAGATGTATGGACTCCCGCCGCAAGAACAGCAGCGGCGGCACCAGTAGCAGCATCTCGCAAACGCCAACTCTTTCCTAGGCAGGCTACGCTTTGTATCACCGCTTTCCAGAATACGCACACAGCTGAAAACCTCTTACGGCAACTGAGGAAGATCATCGCGGAATGGCTTACCCCAATTGGACTCTCCTGTGGATTTGTGGCATCGGACAACGCCAGCAATATTGTGTGTGCATTAAATATGGGCAAATTCCAGCACGTCCCATGTTTTGCACATACCTTGAATTTGGTGGTGCAGAATTTTTAAAAAAACGACAGGGGCGTGCAAGAGATGCTGTCGGTGGCCAGAAGAATTGCGGGACACTTTCGGCGTACAGGCACCACGTACAGAAGACTGGAGCACCACCAAAAACTACTGAACCTGCCCTGCCATCATCTGAAGCAAGAAGTGGTAACGAGGTGGAATTCAACCCTCTATATGCTTCAGAGGTTGGAGGAGCAGCAAAAGGCCATTCAAGCCTATACAATTGAGCACGATATAGGAGGTGGAATGCACCTGTCTCAAGCGCAGTGGAGAATGATTTCAACGTTGTGCAAGGTTCTGATGCCCTTTGAACTTGCCACACGTGAAGTCAGTTCAGACACTGCCAGCCTGAGTCAGGTCATTCCCCTCATCAGGCTTTTGCAGAAGAAGCTGGAGACATTGAAGGAGGAGCTAACACGGAGCGATTCCGCTAGGTATGTGGGACTTGTGGATGGAGCCCTTAATTCGCTTAACAAGGATTCACGGGTGGTCAATCTGTTGAAATCAGAGCACTACATTTTGGCCACCGTGCTCGATCCTAGATTTAAAGCCTACCTTGGATCTCTCTTTCCGGCAGACACAAGTCTGCTGGGGTTGAAAGACCTGCTGGTGAGAAAATTGTCAAGTCAAGCGGAACGCGACCTGTCAACATCTCCTCCTTCACATTCTCCCGCAACTGGGGGTGCGAGGAAAAGGCTCAGAATTCCGAGCCCACCCGCTGGCGGTGATGCAGGGCAGTCTGGAGCGACTGCTGATGCTGACATCTGGTCCGGACTGAAGGACCTGACAACGATTACGGACATGTCGTCTACTGTCACTGCATATGATTCTCTCCCCATTGAAAGAATGGTGGAGGATTATATGAGTGACCGCATCCAAGTAGGCACGTCACACAGTCCGTACTTATACTGGCAGGAAAAAGAGGCAATTTGGAGGCCCTTGCACAAACTGGCTTTATTCTACCTAAGTTGCCCTCCCACAAGTGTGTACTCCGAAAGAGTGTTTAGTGCCGCCGCTCACCTTGTCAGCAATCGGCGTACGAGGTTACATCCAGAAAATGTGGAGAAGATGATGTTCATTAAAATGAATTATAATCAATTCCTCCGTGGAGACATTGACCAGCAGCAATTGCCTCCACAAAGTACACAGGGAGCTGAGATGGTGGATTCCAGTGGGGACGAATTGATAATCTGTGAGGAGGGGGATGTACACGGTGATATATCGGAGGATGATGATGAGGTGGACATCTTGCCTCTGTAGAGCCAGTTTGTGCAAGGAGAGATTAATTGCTTCTTTTTTGGTGGGGGTCCAAACCAACCCGTCATTTCAGTCACAGTCGTGTGGCAGACCCTGTCACTGAAATGATGGGTTGGTTAAAGTGTGCATGTCCTGTTTATACAACATAAGGGTGGGTGGGAGGGCCCAAGGACAATTCCATCTTGCACCTCTTTTTTCTTTAATTTTTCTTTGCGTCATGTGCTGTTTGGGGAGGGTTTTTTGGAAGGGACATCCTGCGTGACACTGCAGTGCCACTCCTAGATGGGCCCGGTGTTTGTGTCGGCCACTAGGGTCGCTTATCTTACTCACACAGCTACCTCATTGCGCCTCTTTTTTTCTTTGCGTCATGTGCTGTTTGGGGAGGGTTTTTTGGAAGGGACATCCTGCGTGACACTGCAGTGCCACTCCTAGATGGGCCCGGTGTTTGTGTCGGCCACTAGGGTCGCTTATCTTACTCACACAGCTACCTCATTGCGCCTCTTTTTTTCTTTGCGTCATGTGCTGTTTGGGGAGGGTTTTTTGGAAGGGACATCCTGCGTGACACTGCAGTGCCACTCCTAGATGGGCCCGGTGTTTGTGTCGGCCACTAGGGTCGCTTATCTTACTCACACAGCTACCTCATTGCGCCTCTTTTTTTCTTTGCGTCATGTGCTGTTTGGGGAGGGTTTTTTGGAAGGGACATCCTGCGTGACACTGCAGTGACACTCCTAGATGGGCCCGGTGTTTGTGTCGGCCACTAGGGTCGCTTATCTTACTCACACAGCTACCTCATTGCGCCTCTTTTTTTCTTTGCGTCATGTGCTGTTTGGGGAGGGTTTTTTGGAAGGGACATCCTGCGTGACACTGCAGTGACACTCCTAGATGGGCCCGGTGTTTGTGTCGGCCACTAGGGTCGCTTATCTTACTCACACAGCTACCTCATTGCGCCTCTTTTTTTCTTTGCGTCATGTGCTGTTTGGGGAGGGTTTTTTGGAAGGGACATCCTGCGTGACACTGCAGTGACACTCCTAGATGGGCCCGGTGTTTGTGTCGGCCACTAGGGTCGCTTAGCTTAGTCATCCAGCGACCTAGGTGCAAATTTTAGGACTAAAAATAATATTGTGAGGTGTGAGGTATTCAGAATAGACTGAAAATGAGTGTAAATTATGGTTTTTGAGGTTAATAATACTTTGGGATCAAAATGACCCCCAAATTCTATGATTTAAGCTGTTTTTTAGTGTTTTTTGAAAAAAACACCCGAATCCAAAACACACCCGAATCCGACAAAAAAAATTCGGTGAGGTTTTGCCAAAACGCGGTCGAACCCAAAACACGGCCGCGGAACCGAACCCAAAACCAAAACCCGAAAAATTTCCGGCGCTCATCTCTAGAAGGAAGGGCATGTTGCCAGAGATTGTAGGAGTAGTAGAACACATAGCTAATATAGACCCCTAGACAGAGAAAACAAGCCACGTTATTAAATACATAGACGGGATCAAGGGACATATAGTAAGGAATAACGAGCCATATAGAGAACACAGATTCGGTTAATGGGAAGAACAGAATAAATGCAACTTTACCCTTTTGACAGAACTTACTGGGGTTAGGAGGAGGTCTCTAAACTTTTGCTGCTCTCTCTAGCAGAAGTGACCTCTAAGTAATTTAACAGGAGTTTTGTTAGAGATGGTATACATAGAGTGCTCCCACCCAGGAAGCACAAAATATGTTGGATACCCACGAAGACCAATGTTGCATTTCACTGTTCTAGATGCATGTCCATCACAGGTAGAGGAAATTATCTCAAAGATACCGGGTTCCCTATGAACTTAGAATGGACAGGACACTGGATTGATGGCTGGGATAGTCCCATTTCTTTTAGGGGAGCAGACCGAGTAGAGAATCATTCCCCCGTAGTGCCCAATCTAGATGTCAAATTTTGTAAAATATTCTTTGCCTCTACAAACTTATCTGTTACTAAACTCTATGTGATTTGTCTTCAAAGTTTCCTCTTCATCTCTTACGTTCACTGACAGGATTATAGTTCAAACGACACATGCCTACTCGGTCTTTCAGAGCTCTGCCCAAATCCAGTATATCTCACCAGCATAGGGACACCAGTATTTACGCAGTGTGCCTGGTCATACACAAAGGGTGGAGAATGAGAATACTGGTGAAGGGAGACTGTGCATAGACACCGATATGCATGATGGTGTGACAGCCTGATGGTGAACGCAAATCTGACAAATTTTCTTTTTATTATTTCCCCTCTCTTTTCACTTTCCACAGACGGTTTACTTCACACAACTGATAATACACAACAGTTAAACACATCGAAATGCAAGATTTGTGTTCATTACAGGAAAGGGCAGTCTGGAGGTCAAAGGGATATGGCCAGGAATCCTCGGGACTGTGGACAGGTGGACAAGGTAAGCCAGTAGCCCCCAGAGCATATCTTCCAAGCTTAGCTGAGGCGGCACACGGTCTGACTCATCTGGGTAAAGAGGGTATGTGTAAGCTGGTGAGAGCCTACTGGTGTGTGCCAGGATTCTCTTCTCATGCAGGTAAGAGAGCAATGACATGTTTTACTTGCTTGAGGAAGAATATTGGAAAGTCAATACCAACAGAGCCATCCCATATCCCTCCGACAGACGGTCCTTTTCAGGTAATACAAATCGATTTCATACAGTTACCACCCTGTAGGAATTTAAAATATGTGTTAGTTTGTATTGACGTATTTTCAAATTGGGTAAAAGCGTTCCCTGCTTCCACAAATACTGCTACGTTCACTGCAAAGAAAATTGTGCAGGAATTTGTGTGTAGATATGGTATCCCTAGAATAATTGAAAGTGATAGGGGTACCCATTTTACAGGTGAAGTCTTTCAGGTCATGTGCAAACTGATGGGAATTAATAGCAAGCTGCATACTCCGTACCGTCCACAGGCGAGTGCAAAGGTGGAGAGAGTGAATAGCACTATTAAGAACAAGCTGAGCAAATTAATGGTTGAAACTGGATTGTCGTGGCCAGAAGCTTTGCCACTAGTGTTGTACAGCATCAGAACCACTCCCAGGTCTCACATTAACCTATCACCCTTTGAAATCCTTTTTGGTCGACAACCTCATGTAATGATAGACCCCCAGGATGATTTGAAATGTAATAATGAAGTGACTGTGAAATATTTGGTTGGGATGAGCCAGCAGCTGAGAAATCAACAGAGAAATTTAAAGCTGGTAATTCCTGACCTACCGAACAGTAATTGTCATGACATTGAACCTGGGGATTATGTGATGATTCGAAATATCTTACGCTCAGGTTGCCTCATAGACAGGTGGGAAGGACCATATCAAGTCTTGTTAACCAGCACAACAGCATTGAAGGTCGCCGATAGAGAGACGTGGATCCACTCGTCCCACTGCAAGCAGGTCGCTGACCCGGAAAGAACTCGTGCAGTTTCATCAAGTTTTTGTGGTTTGGTAACTGTGTGTTCAAAGAGCAAAGTGAACTGTGTGTCCAAAGTGCAAAGCAAAGAGACACTAGAGTAGTTGTTCCGGGAAAGTTGAGAGGCAGGACTGTTGAAGGGCATCTGAGCACAGAGAGTAACAAGAGCTAGAACGGTTGTCGTACCACTTTCTTTTTTCACCTCCCCCTACATTTTTCCTTTCTTTTCTCCTTCTTATTTTCCTCCTTTCCCCTAACGAAATGAATCGATCACAAGTGACTGCGTTTCGGGTTCTGTTAGTAATTCTGGTTTTGATAAGGACAGTTTGTTTTGGTGAGGGTCCCAGAGAGGTCGAGCAGGGATCTGGAATGGGTTCTGATGACAAGTACGAATTTGTAGGATCTCAGGATCAGCACATCATTTTGTTAAAGGCTGGCATCAGTAAGTGCTCTGGTAGTCAAGGAGCTCGGAGGCACTGTGAGGGGTTATTGTCTGATGAATATTGCATTTGTAGGAATTGTGAGAATATAGTTGAGGATGGGCATCCAGAGATGTCAGTCCAACCTTAATATCGACATGGACCGTCATCCGTTGAATGATTACCACTCACTAGTGGGTAAGGTCTTAAACCAGACAGAATGTTGGGTGTGCTCACAGGTACCTCAAGGTCAGAGCAAGTCAGGATTAGTACCGTACCCTTTAGCAATAGATGAGGTACTCGAATTACGGGGTGGGAGACCGGTGGACAAGAAATTCAATATCTCTAGGCCCCCTAGTTTGAAGCTCCACCAGTATCATGTAGACAGATCCTTATTATGTTTCAATATTTCCTATTACCGAAAACCGGGAAATTGGAAAGTGACGTGGAATAACCAGACAATGACCTTTTCACACAGAGCTGATAGGATACCCATAGACTCTGAACTTGTACGCCAAATAGCCAACAGTGGGAGGTATTTCCGGTATAGGTATACTCGTGGAAGCAAGACCATGTGGGTTGGAAAAGTATCACCAGGGTACTGTGCTCATATCATCCAGCCCGATACTTGTACTGAGCAGATGGGAGAACTAGGGATTGGTTTCTTCACTTGGAAAGTTTGTAATATGGTGATGTCATATTTTGTCCCCTGTGTTCTCCCAGATGATGCCTATTTCATATGTGGGAGGAAGGCGTACAAGTGGCTTGCCCCGAGCTCAGAGAGATTGTGTTATATTGGGAGAGTACTACCAGAGGTCATGACTATAACCCATGATAAGATGAAAGACGTTCACCGCAGTGCTCAGGCTCCTTATACTCATACTCACTATGAACATATTATCAAGAGACACCTCATAGATAGAACAGAGCACGCAGCCTCTGATTTGATCCACGAATCCACCGGGATTCAATTCCTCCTCGCATTAGACATCACCCGTACTGCCAGAGGAATTATAAATTATAGGTATATCCATGCGCTAGCGAACTTGATAGATAATATCACTGAGATGTATGACGACACCTTCAGGTATACGGGAAGGGAGTTACAAGCTTACAAGAAGGAACTGATTCAGCACAGGATGGTCCTAAATTATATCACAGCCGTGACAGGTGGGTACTGTGTTACTCTAGCAACTCAATATGGGGTGAAGTGCTGTACGTATATTACGAACAGTACTGATGATCCAACGGAGATTATCGATCAAAAGATGGACGATATCTTGCAGTTGAAGTGGGAGTTCAGGAGGAAACACAACCTTACCTTGGCGACTGTGAGTAATGAACTGACCGGCTGGATCTCATGGTTGAACCCACAAAATTGGTTCTCAGGTTTAGGAGAGTGGGCTGAAAATGTTATTATGAGTGTAGGGAAGTTTTTCATTTGTATCCTGGGAGTCATCATAATTATTGGTTTGATATTTAGGTGTGTTCGAATTCTGACGCGGCGCAAGCACGGCACAAAGTTGATGAGTCTAAGGAGCGAGGGCGCTGTTATAGCAGCAGACTTAATTTATGACCCATCCATAGAGACAGTGTTATGATAAGGATTGCAAATGAATTTCATGGCCTGTTTCTTTCACCCGTTTTTCTTTTGTTTCCCCCTCTGCCCAGATACATCCATCCGGAAAAGACAACAGCCCTACCAAAAATGTTTATGTGAATGTATTTTAGATATGTGTCTTATCTTCATCTCTGCAACCTCCAGTTAATGGCACACATAGTCAACAGGTGATATCCACATACTAGCACTCACATATGTTCCCCCTCCATGTATCATCAAATAAATGTGCACCCCATTTGTTGGAACAAGAAGCCGAAAAGAGCTCGGTAGTGTTTGTTGACCCATTTACAGACCCTTAATACGGGATGAGAAGGATTTAATGTATACTTCGCAATACCTCGAAGCTTATTTAGAACATATACGGCACAATGATACATGCCCCTCAGACATGGATTCATACATACATGCTTTTTACTATCCCACTAGGTCATACATTTCCCACCTACAACTCTCTCCGATCATCAAAGCTTCTGTAGATATTGTATAGATATTTTTCTGTTTAGTGATTAGATAGTGGCAGTTATTGGTGACTGCCAAAGGGTGGACTGTCAAAGTCGAAAAATATTGCAGTACACACATCACGTACAAACTACACACAGATGGCCTCCCTGCGTGCACTTGTTCTGTCGTGCGTGCGCATATCCGCAATTTGCGTATGGTCGCTCCCGCGGTCCTGCGCATTAGCGCGTGGTTTGAGTATTTCCGGTAGAGTTTGTGAACACACGGAAGGCTATCAAAACACATTACATATTTAATCCAAATAGTGCATAATGTACACATAGTATCCCTGCACCACATCAGAAAGTAACAACAGTTTAAATGGTAACAGAACAAAGGGATTCACCTTTACAGAATAGGAGGGGACAGAACAAGGTCATAAGGTGGTGTTTGGTATCGAGCTGAAGGGTATTTTAAGGGTAACATTCCGGTGTTGGTTTGAGAAATATCGCATGTTCCTGCGGATAGTTATGTGCAGGAGCAGAATATAGATATAAACTGTATTTACTGTACATTATGTATGCGGCGGGAATCCAGAGGAGACCACCCACAAGAGCAGTTGGGAAAGACATCGCCTACCTATTCAAACCGACCTATGACCTCTCCTGTACTGTAAATGTGCATTCCTGTGTCCAGTGGACAAAGAGATTACAGTATCTATTGTATTGCTTTTTGGAAGAATTGTATAAAGAGAGCTGCTGCAGGCCTGGTCTGACACAAGACTCACAAAGTTATCTATCAGATGACCGAGGACCGGGCCGGGAAGCGCAAGCGAATCTACTCACGTAGGCAGTGGCGGATTTAGGGGGGGGGGGGCACCCAGGCACGTGCCCCCCCGGTCATTTAGAATATATTCATAATACAGACGCTGCATGGGCTGTGGGGACCGCATGCAACCTGCGGTTCCCACAGCCCATGCAGCTACTGTATTATGAATATAGCGTGTCACCAGGAAGCAGGGCTGGCCGGAGCGAAGTAGTGTGGTCACAGCGGCGGATTGGGATGCCGGTACATACTACCAGTCGGCCGGCTTCCCTGTTCACTTCATTGGCCATGCTGCTCCCCCTTCGCTTTGGCTGGCTCCTATATCCGCGGCTGCGGCGATAAAAGCTTCTGCGCATGCTCAGAAACCCATTCAAGCCAGAGCCGCGGCAGTGAAGACTAGAGAGTGTCTGCTGGCTGCTGCCCTCAAGGCAAATAACCAGCATCAGCGAGCGCACCGAGGAGCCAGGTATCCAGGGCCTGACAAACAGTGTTATAGCACGGGGCACCCTGGAGCCATACATCCCTTGATCACCAGCAGCCTGTAGGAACTGGAATCGCTACCGGAAGCATATGCAAGTTAGTGCCGGCAGTGACTCTGATCACCCGTGAGTGTGTCTGACTTTGCAATGCGTCCTCTCCCTGCACACTGTGTAAGATGGGACTGTGCTATGATAGGAGGTCAGGGTTTGGATGCCTAGGAGAGCTGCAGGAAAGTTATTCCTGAATCCTCAGTGTCAGTTTGTGTATATCAGTAAGTCAGCATCTGTGTCAACATCTGTTTGTCAATGTATCAGCATCTGTGTGTCAGTGTCTGTGTCAACATCTGTCTGTGTCAGTGTGTCAGCATGTTTCTGTGTGTCAGTGTCAGTGTCTGTCTGTGTTAGCGTCTGTGTGTCAACAGCTGTCTGTCAGCATGTTTCTGTGTGTATCTGTCAGCAACAGTGTGTCAGTATCTGTCTGAGTGTCAGCACCTGTGTGTCAGCTTCTGTCTGTGTGTGTCAGCCCCCTAGAAAGAGTACCCCCAATCCCCCCCCCGTCCCTTACCAGACCTGCCCCCGCACACTCACCCTATCCCCGCACACTCACCCTGTCCCCTACCAGACCTGTCCTTGTATACTCACCCTGTCACCCACCAGACCTCTCCCCGCACACTTACTGCGTCCCCTACCAGACCTGTCCCCACACACTCTCCATCCCCTACCAGACCTGTCCCCACACACTCTCCATCCCCTACCAGACCTGTCCCCACACACTCTCCATCCCCTACCAGACCTGTCCCCGCACACTCACCCCGTCCCTTACCAGACCTGTCCCCGCACACTCACTCCATCCCCTACCAGACCTGTCCCCACACACTCACTCCGTCCCTTACCAGACCTGTCCCCGCACACTCACTCCATCCCTTACCAGACCTGTCCCCGCACACTCACTCTGTCCCCTACCAGACCTGTCCCCGCACACTCACCCCGTCCCGTACCAGACCTGTCCTTGTATACTCACCCTGTCACTCACCAGACACCAGACCTGTACTCCATGCGGCCATGCCCACAGCGTGATAAAAATGAGGTTGTGGCTCGTTGGTATGGCACGGTGACGCCACAACCCTTGTTATGAGACCACACCCACCTTCCCAGGAGCGTGCGCAAAAGTCCCCCCCGCCTTCCCCTATCATGGTCCCCCCCCTGTCATTTTGTTCTGGATCCGTCCCTGCACGTAGGTACCATTGAATGTAGCCATTTACTCTGTTATATTATATTGTATTGTAACCCCCCTTTTAGCAATAATCCACTGTCGTGTCGGAACCCAGCGGTAAAATCACAATTGGTGTCGCGTCTTCATTGCCCTGCTAAGGTTTAAAGCTTATTTTCATTGCATTGCATAACTGTTCAGGGTTTGTGGTGTATCTCTGGGTGTGTACGCGCTGTGAGTACTTTGTACCGTCAGCGCGGCGTGTGTACGCGAAGTCCGTACGCAGTACGGGACTTTGTACGCTAATAGCGTACAAAGTGCGCAGAGCGTGTGTTAAGTACAGCGGCCGCAGCGGCTCCATGGTAAAGTGTATTTAAAGTGTGTTTAAGGTATAGCTTTCTTTCCTAAGGATATTTCAGCATTATCAATTGGGGGCTCTCCGGTTTTCCACATACTTACTACCTAACAGGTCACAGCAGACTCAATCTATCAGCAAAAGGGTGGACAGAAAGTATCCTACGTATCCTTTTCTTGGTCGATGGATGCTGAAAACCCTGCTTGATTGCTGATTAGATGGCGTCTGCTCTGTATGGTTTGTAGAGATGCTGGTAGAACCCGTAAGGTAAACAGGAAAAAAGCTATTTAAAATCTGTGAATTTCTTCTTCAAGAGCAGTTGGGAAAGACATCGCCTACCTATTCAAACCGACCTATGACCTCTCTTGTACTGTAAATGTGCATTCCTGTGTCCAATGGACAAAGAGATTACAGTATCTATCAGTGGCGGATCCAGGGGGGGGCACTCGGGCCCGTGCCCCCCCTGTCATTTGTGGCCTCCGTCCCTCCCAGTGCCGGCGCCGCACAGGGAGATGACGGGCGCCCGCTGAGATTGTGTTACCAGCGGGCGCCCGTCTCCCTGCACAGCGGCAGCCGGAGGCAGGAGCTCAGTACTGAGCTCCGGCTTCCGGCTCTGTCACTGTGCGCCGTGCGCTATGGGAGAGACGTCAGTCATGACGTCTCTCTCATAGTGCTGACTGAGGAGCGGACGCCCAGGGAGGAGGAGGACTGCAGCGGTCTGGAAGCGGGAACGGGGCTTGGTAAGTATGTTCAGTTTTCTCTTCCTCAGTGCAGCGGGGGCATCAACTGGGGGCAAACTACGGGGGGGGACATTACTGCTGAGGGGCATCAACAAGGCAACAAGGGCATTACTACTGGGGGGGGGCATTACTACTGGGGGCATTATTACTGGGGGAGCATCTACTGGGGGCATTACTACTGGGGGGCATCAACAAGGGGCATTACTACTGGGGGGCATCAACAAGGGGCATTACTACTGGGGGGCATTACTACTGGGGGCATTTACTGGGGGGCATTACTACTGGGGGGGGACATTACTACTGGGGGCAATATTACTGGGGGGCATCTACTGGGGGCATTACTACTGGGGGGTCATCTATTGGGGACATTACTACTGGGGGACATTTTTAATGGGGGGAATCTACTGGGGGCAAACTACTGGGGGATATTATTACTGGTGGCATCTACTGGGTATATTACAACTGGGGGGCATCTACTGGGGGCATTACTACTGGGGGACATTATTACTGGGGGGCATCTACTGGGGGCACACTACTGGGGGACATTATTACTGGGGGCCAACTACAAAGGGGCTAACTACTGGGGGGCAAACTACAGGAGGGCATTACTACTGGCGGTGTAACTACAGGGGCATTACTACTGGCGGCGTAACTAAAGGGGCATTACTACTTGGGGGCTAAAATACAGGGGGGCATAACTACAGGGGCCAAACTACTGGGGGATAACTACAGGGGCCAAACTACAGGGGGCATTACTACTGGGGGTTAAACTACAAGGGGGGCATAACTACAGGGGCTAAACTACAATGGGGCAAACTACAGGGGGGTATTACTACTGGTGGCTAAACTACAAGCAGGCAAACTACTGGGGGCATTACCACTGGGAGGCTAAACTAAAGGGGGGGGGGCGGGTAAACTACTGGGGTCATAACTGCAGGGGCATTACCACTGGGGGCATAACTACTAGGGCGCTAAATGACTGGGGGCATTACTACAGGCAACATTACTACTGGGTGCAATACGGGCATTGCATAAGGGGCACCACTACTATGGGGTCTATATAAGGGGCACTACCAGTACAGTGGACATTGCATAATGAGCGCTACAACTGTGGGCATTGTATAAGAAGCGCCACCTCACATGCACCGAAGCCGCACGCAAATGTACTTGCCCCTTCCATGGTGCCCCCCCCTATCATTTTCTTCTGGATCCGCCCCTGGTATCTATTGTATTGCTTTTTGGAAGAATTGTATAAAGAGAGCTGCTGCAGGCCTGGTCTGACACAAGACTCACAAAGTTATCTATCAGATGACCGAGGACTGGGCCGGGAAGCGCAAGCGAATCTACTCACGTAGGTACCATTGAATGTAGCCATTTACTCTGTTATATTATATTGTATTGTTTGTATTGTAACCCCCCTTTTAGCAATAATCCACTGTGGTGTCGGAACCCAGCGGTAAGATCACAATTGGTGTCGTGTCTTCATTGCCCTGCTAAGGTTTAAAGCGTATTTTCATTGCATTGCATAACTGTTCCGGGTTTGTGGTGTATCTCTGGGTGAGTACTTTGTACCGTCAGTGCGGCGTTTGTACGCGAAGTCCGTACGCAGTACAGGACTTTGTACACTAATAGCGTACAAAGTGCGCAGAGTGTGTGTTAAGTACAGCGGCCGCAGCGGCTCCATGGTAAAGTGTATTTAAGGTGTGTTTAAGGTATAGCTTTCTTTCCTAAGGATATTTCAGCATTATCACTTCTTACCCACCGCAGGAACAGGCTCTATCCCCGCGGATGTATATTAATACATTTCGTTGAATCTTAGGGGTCTGTTAATTAACATTATTTTAGTATCACCTGAATGTATTAAAGGGCATTTGGAGAAGTTTTCATGAAAAACTGCTCCAAACCCTTTAATTCCCATTTTTTTTAGTAATCCACTTCGCATTCCCCATACTTATAACGGGAAATGTGATGTGGCCAAATTTAGTTAAAAAAAATGTTAAAAAATACCGCAGTGTGTCCTGTGATAATCTCGCCAGCTCAGGCTGGCGAGTTCACAGGGCATCACTGCGATGTGCACTCTTTTGCCCAGCTTTCTCTGCCCCTGCAGAGAAAGCTGAGCGGGTACCCGGCAGAGTGATCAGCTATGTGTGTCCGATGGACACACAAGCTGATCACAGTGTAAAAAAAAAAAAGTAAAAAAACCCCCAAAACATACTCACCTGTCCAGGGAGCCGGTGTCCGCTACTCCGGTGAGCGCTGCCGGGTGCCGGGTACCCCATGTGCTGCAATGTGACTCCGGTGCAGTAAAGTGACGCTGCAAAACGGCAGCGCACTTTACAGCATCGGGGTCACAGCACAGGAGAAGGTCCCGACGCCCAACAGCCTCCTGAAGCAGCGTGGACCGGCTCCCTGGACAGGTGAGCATATTGATCTTCTGGCATGGGGTCCACGGCGCGCGGGGGTAGTCGCAACAGGGGGGTGTCGACCGGGCGGCGGCGGTAGCGGCGATGCCGACAGGGGTGGCACATGTGCAGCAGGACATCAGGGTATTTTTTACGAAAAATACCCCGATGATGCTGCGAAGAGGAATCGCAGGGACAGAGCTTGACCGCAAGCTCTGTTCTTGCATGCGATAATTGATACATCCCTGTGATGTAATCAGTTATCGCAGTGCGAGTTTGGGCGATTTTATCAACTGTCATCCGCGTCCTGGATGCGGATGGTGATAAATAGGCCCCTTAATCTCTTATTGACACGAATAGTGGTGATAAGGAATGATATTTATCAGGTCTAAGTTTAGATAATTATAATTAGATAATTACTAAAGGGGTCTATTCATGAAGCAGTGAAATAGTGGAGAAGTGAGCCTGTGGATAAGTTACCCATGGCAACCAATCAGCCGCTCCGTACAACTGTATTGTATGCAAATGATAAATGTTACTTCAATGCTGATTGGTTGCCATGGACAACTTCTCCACTGGCTCACTTCTCCACAGTTTTCACTACTTCATGAATAGACCCCTAAATTTGCCCCAAAAAACAGTGAACAAAAAGGTGACTGCCACCTTTGTGTGAAGGTGACGGGTACAGGTTAAAGATTTACCCCACTATGTTTAATCTTAAACACATGAAGGAAAAAATTCTTTTAATAATGCCAAATGAGTAACATTGTGCTGGGCGTAATCATTTTCCAAATGCTTGGCACAGATTCCTATAACATACAAGGTGCCAGCAATGTGACTAGTTCTCCAGCAGGAGAAATTCCCTAACCCTCAGGATAAGCAGGGTCACTGACATCAATTTACGGAACCCATGAAAACACAAAGCCTTAGCCACCACATAAGAAAGAGGTCATATCTTGCTCACTATTCATTGTAGCCATAAGAATTACTGACCTGCTGGGGCTGCCATCTAATAACAGAGAGTTACAGGTTGCAGCTTAGGGCGGTGTGGAGATAGCTAAAACTCACATAATGGGGGTCATTCCGAGTTGTTCGCTCGTTGCCAATTTTCGCAACGGAGCGATTAAGGCAAAAATACGCATGCGCCTGGTACACAGTGCGCATGCGCTAAGTATTTTAGCACAAAACTTAGTAGATTTACTCACGTCCGAACGAAGAATTTTCATCGTTGAAGTGATCATAGTGTGATTGACAGGAAGTGGTTGTTTCTGGGCGGAAACTGACCGTTTTCTGGGAGTGTGCGGAAAAACGCAGGCGTGCCAGGATAAAATGCGGGAGTGTCTGGAGAAACGGGTGAGTGGCTGACCGAACGCAGGGCGTGTTTGTGACGTCAAACCAGGAACGAAACGGGCTGAGCTGATCGCAATGAAGACTTGGGCCCCCTCTGGACCCCTCCATCAGGCCTAGGCCCGGGTAAATACGTAGTACCTTTCCCACCCCCTCCTCACCACTGATGATGTGCAGTGGTTTCAAACCCACTTCTAGACTGCTTCTTCCGATCAGGCAGGCAGCAGCACTTGCTGCTCCTCTCCTCAGCCCAGCACACGCTGCTGTGTGCTGGGCTGCAGTCTAGCCAGGCAGGCATTTATACAAAGTTCTCTTTTTTATGTATATTTTTCTGTTTGCAAGGCCACCCCTCCCATGATCAGGCCACACCCCCTGAAAAGTACCTGGGCCCGGCCAGGCTCTCTACTGCCCTGCACATCACCAATGATTTTACCCATCAATTTGCCGGAGAGGTAGTATATGTTTACATTTATCTGGAACTACATCTACAAATTCTCCTGTTCCCTCCCTATTGCACAATTAGGATTTAATATATTGGATAGCCATTTTTATCACACGGCTGAACCTTTATATCACCTGAGACAGATATAGGTGTATTATTAACCTACATGTTTTATAACTATATTGATTAAGAGAATAAATTCTTTACATTTTATACGTTGTGCTCTCTATTTTATTTAGCTGCTGACACACAGCGCAGCCACTTTTCTTTTTCTTGCTGGATTTATTATGTAGCAGTTTGGAGGGTGATGACTGAAATCATCAGCAATGGGCAGCGCTGTAATGTGCTTTCAATCCTGGAAAAAAACAAATCTCCAGAGAGTTCAAGCAAATGAATGTGCAATGCCTATTTCACCCAGATTAGAAGTCTTCCTACTGCCTCCTATTATTTGACAAGGGTTGCAGGAGTTAGTGCTTGTAGAGAAAGCAGGGAGAGGAGAGTTTAATAGAGTGTAGTTTGTTGCCTTTTGCAGGGCCGTAACTACGTGTGTGCCAAGTGGGCTTGGCACACAGCGCAGTTGCCCTGAGGGCGCAACGGCCATTGACTCATTACATGCCGCCTCTGGCTGCTGTGTGCGCCGCGCTGGAGGGAGAAGAGACCAGCGCCGGGCAGCGTTCAAGGAGGAGGAGGGAGGGGGAGCAGGGAGCCGCAGCAGCGCTATTTGATTGGTAGTAAGCGGCTAAGCGCCGCTGCAGCATCCCCCTCTCCTTCTGTATTGGCTGC
This sequence comes from Pseudophryne corroboree, assembly GCF_028390025.1. Classification (NCBI taxonomy): domain Eukaryota; kingdom Metazoa; phylum Chordata; class Amphibia; order Anura; family Myobatrachidae; genus Pseudophryne; species Pseudophryne corroboree. The sequence goes on along the minus strand of NC_086445.1, from coordinate 915,130,600 downwards.
CCAGCGCTGCTATGGATGCTGGGATGCGGTTCCTTCATCCCAGCATCCACAGCAGCACCAGGCAACCAATACGGAAGGAGAGGGGGATGCTGCAGCGCCGCTTATTACCAATCAAATAGCGCTGCTGCGGCTCCAATCCCCCTCCCTCCTCCTCCTTCTCACCTCACTGCCTGCACCGAGAGGGAGATGCCAGCACGAGGAGCCTGTCAGCGGGGAGAAGGTAAGTCTCTCTCTCTCTCTCTCTCTCTCTCTCTCTCTCTCTCTCAATGTGTAAAAAGGGGTCCTGGCTGCCGCAATGTGTAAAAAGGGGTCCTGGCTGCCGCAATGTGTTAAAAGGGGGACTGGCTGCCGCAATGTGTAAAAAGGGGTCCTGGCTGCCGCAATGTGTTAAAAGGGGGACTGGCTGCCGCAATGTGTAAAGAGGGGGCCTGGCTGCCGCAATGTGTAAAAAGGGGGCTTGGCTGCCGCAATGTGTTAAAAGGGGGACTGGCTGCCGCAATGTGTTAAAAGGGGGACTGGCTGCCGCAATGTGTAAAAAGGGGGACTGGCTGCCGCAATGTGTAAAAAGGGGGACTGGCTGCTGTAATGTGTAAAAAGGGGGACACTGTCTGCTGTAATGTATAAAAGGGGCTCTACCTGGTGTAGTGGTGCTACTGTGCAGCGTAATTTGAATAATGTAGACTACTGTGCACCGTAGTATGAATTGCTATTATTTTGTGGCCACGCCCCTTCCCAGTGAAGCCAAGCCCCTATAAATTTTTCGCGCACCTACGGCGCGCACTGCCCCTATCTTACATGGGGGGGGCGCCACTGTCGTTTCTTGCACACAGCGCTAAAATGCCTAGTTACGGCACTGGCCTATTGTTTGCTTGTGTGTTGCCTAGTGGCATCACAACATCATCCAATATATCTTATAGTGTGTACCCTGCTTAAATGTTGCTATTGTCTTTTTTCTCTGCGTTTTCTGTCCTATTTGTTAATATTTGTAAGGATGGCTAGTGGGAGAGGACAGAACATTCCGGTACAGCAGCAAGTAGCAGAAGATGGGGGAAGGAGACAGAAATGTCAGTACTCCATCTGGCAGAAATGTCAGATTTGCGCTGTGCTCTAGTTCCACTGTCATCCTGTGCTATTAGTGCATTTTGGGCTTCCAAGCTGCCAAACCTCAATGAGCTTAAATGACAGATGTGGGCAGGGGTGTACGGAGCTGTAAATGCAGTGGGTACATTGAAAAGGAGATAGGAAAACTGCAGAAAAATGATTCCGATATAAACACCAAGGCGAAAGAGAAAATGTCTGAGGAGGGGAGAGCAGCATCTGGCAGAGGAGACAGTGCTCCTCTTTCCGTTGAATATACTGCTTATTAGGAAGAATTGAAGTAAGTACACACTCATGAGCAGGGCCATTAAGACAGCCACAGGATTCAGGTACTGAAAGGGGTGTTGAGGTATGGCACTACCACCCCTCCATAAAAAAACAATGTAAGATACAGTGCACAGCACCAGGAAGTGACACCTCTCATTGCAATGCAGCTGGCCAGGGACCCATTGGGCACATTAAACAGGCCGGGACCCAGGCAATTAGTACCTCGGTGCTCCTGCTCATGAGATACTAGAAGAGGTGAATGTTCAAGATCCCTCACACCAACTTAATCTGATGAGTATATATACCCAACATTATTCAACTATCTGCATGTACAGTATATAATGATTAACAAGTATAACAGTCTACTATCAAGAAAGCTATAAATGCTGCATCAAATAATATCTAAAATTGTCCCATTTCTACATCCATGGTTTCATCACAAAGCCTAATTGTAATGTTCTTATCTCATGTCCTCCGCAGCCAGCATGAAAATAGTCTTCAGGTAGCACAATTACTCTCCAATACTACGTTACTTCCACTAAGGATCCTCTTTATAGGAACCTCCCACCTACATAACACCATGCACAAAGGTGGTCATTCCGAGTTGATCGCTCGCTAGCTGTTTTTAGCAGCCATGCAAACGCTATGCCGCCTCCCACTGGGAGTGTATGTTAGCTTAGCAGAAGTGCGAACGAAAGGATCGCAGAGCGGCCACAACGTTTTTTTGTGCAGTTTCAGAGTAGCTCAAAACCTACTCAGTGCTTGCGATCACTTCAGACCATTCAGTTCCTGTTTTGACGTCACAAACATGCCCTGCGTTCGCCTAGCCACCCTGCGTTTTTTCTGGCACGCCTGCGTTTTTCCGAACACTCCCTGAAAACGGTCTATTGACACCCAGGAACACCCACTTCATGGCAATCACTCTGCGGCAGCTAATGCGACTGGAAAGCTTCGCTAGACCCTGTGTGAAACTACAACATTCATTGTAAAAGTACGTCACGCGTGCGCATTGCGCCACATATGCATGCGCAGAAGTGTCATTTTTTTGCCTCGTCGCTGCACAGTGAACGAATGCAGCTAGCGATCAACTCGGAATGACCCCCAAAATGTCAAATCAGAATTTGAGACACAGCAGGATGATACAGAAGTTACATTTCTGATTCTCTTTTGTGCATGTTTCAAGTGTCTCGTATGATGTACCTGCTGACGGGATGCCGGCTGTCAGTATCCCAACACTGGCATCCTGTCTGCCTGAATACCGGCAGTGAGGCAGCGAGTCCCCTTGCGGGCTAGCTGCACTTGCCACGCTGCGGGCCTGGTGGCGACCTACCAACCAAGTGGGAATTAGGGGCGGGTGTCGAGACGGCAGCCGTCGGTAAAATGCCGGCTGACGGGATTCCTGATCAGGATCCCAACCACCGGCATTTTGACTGCATCCCTGTTTCAACTGGTTTTACAGTGTTGTACAATTGTTTGCTCTGGATGAGGAGTGGATTAGGGAGTATGTGAGCACTCCTTAGTGATAACTGTCCAGTTTGAACTCGTAGATCAGTGAGCCAGATGTTAAACTGAAACTACAAGGGTGGATAAACCTGAAGGTGTTCCTAGCAGTAGGATCTACAGTATGTTACAAACAGGGACTCTCAAGATAACTTTGCTTTACGCTAGAGAGGAAAGGTGAATGCATCTCATACTTGGTAGTGTCTCCACACAGGGCTGTACATTGGGGTGTGGTAGCACAGTGCTCTGGGGCTGGCACCATGGCTGCCCCAACGCAGCTGCCTTTGACTTGCAAGGTGTCTAGAACTACACCCTGCAGCCTGTAAAACTGCTACAGACTGCCTGGAGTGTCCTTTGGATGTTCTGGCCATGCACTCTGTAGCCTGTACAGCTGCCTGGAGAATCTTAAGGATGTTCTGGGCATTACTGTACTTCCTGTGCCAGCAGCCCTGCCACCTTTGTCACGACATCATGACATCACATGTTTAGGGGCTGGACCAGCACAAGGAGCAAAATCGCCTTGCTCCTGAACTGCTGCCACCCAGGTAGTTTCTTGGGCATTGTGGCTTGATTGTTGGATGTATCTGTATGTCACACAGGAGTCAACATAGGAAACCCTGTCCTGCACCTGCCCAATGAGCACACATCATGCAAACTTTACAGCAAAAGCTTATTTTTTTATGGCAAGAGCATGTGATGTGTCACAACTGAGGGTCTAGGCTGACAGGAGGAAGCCTCAGTTGTAGGGGCTGGGATAAACTTAAACTTGGAAGGTTTAATCAGACCCCTGGACATGTAAGTGTAGTGGAGAAGGATCACCCGAAGGTGTGACCATGACAACCAGGGTTTAAAAGTCAAAAAAAGTTTTATTAACAAACTCCGTATTTTGCACAGCAGTAAATAAAGAATAAGCAGTGATAAAAGGGTACAGTTCCTGGATCACTCAGACCTTGGCTGGAGCCACAGAGCACTGGTAGGATATGGATCAGATGTTAAAGTCCCATAGATGTATTGTCCTTACCAGGCCTGTCTGTAGTAGTGAGGATAGCCGAGGAACACGTCAGCAGATGTAATTCTTGGAGCTGGATCACTGTAGCTGAAAGGACTGCTGTGAATGCTGGATGGAACCAGCCAGATGATGGAAGCACGGAGTGGATGCTGGATGGAACCAGCCAGGTGATGAGATGAAGCTAGGGAGCGTGGATACTGGAAAGGTGAAAGGTGGTTACCGATGGTTTGTGGATACTGCTGATATGGAGGTATCCGTTGGAACAACACCGGCACTTTAAGGAAGCTGGATACTGCTGGAAGCTGATCGCTGGAAGCAGATGGTTTGTAGCTGGAAGCTGGAGTAGTCACGGAGGACTGCAGAGTCAGGCTGCACCGCAAGATGGAAAGCAGGTGCGGGTCTCTAGTGGCTGCTGGTAACAGGAGCTGGAAACCTGGAGAAACAATCACAGGAGAGAGAGAGACTGGAACAAGGTTTGACAACCAAAGCACTGACCTCTTCCTGGCCCAGACACAGGATACTTATACCTGCAGCAAGGCAGGCATTGGCTGGGCAATTATGCAGATTCCAGAAGCAGCGGATTAGTGGAAACTGAGGCATGTGATTGAAACCAACATGGCTGCGCCGATGTTAGCACTTGGAGGGAAAGTTAGTTTGAGAAACCATGTGGAGATTCGGCAGTAATGGCGGTGCAGACCGCGGAGGGCAGGAGACGTCACACTGGCAACCTGCACACTGGAACCACATGGATGACAGCGGAGATCGCGGCAGACATGAAACGCCACACTGACAATCAGTAATCCGGAATCACAGGAGCGGCGGCGGAGGCCGCAGAGGCTGGAGACGCCAAACGTGATGCCGCTATGACAGCGTCTCAGAGTGACAGGAGGGAGATGTAGAGCATGGACATCAGTAACACAGGTGAGATCCGGCCCTGGAACGCTGAGCCAGCCTCAGGAGACATCTAAATGGCAAATAATGGCATCCAGATACCCGGATCGTGACAGCACCCCCCCTTTAGGAGTGGCCCCAGGACACTTCTTAGGCTTCTGAGGAAATTTAGAGTGGAAATTCCGGACCAAGGCAGGAGCATGGACATCCGAAGCATTGGTCCAAGAGCGTTCTTCAGGACCATAGCCCTTCCAGTCGATAAGATATTGCAACTGACCGTAACGGAAACGTGAATTCAAAATCTTGGCAACTTCATACTCAACTCCCCGTTGAGTCTGGACTTTAGGAGACGGAGGAAGTGCAGAGTGAAAGCGATTCAGAATCAGTGGTTTCAGAAGGGAAACATGGAATGTCCTAGGTATTTTCAAGAAGGGGGGTAACTGGAGTCTGTAAGCAACAGGATTGACGACTTGTTCAACTCGAAAAGGACCGATGTAACGAGGTGCAAACTTCATGCTGGGAACTCTTAACCTCAGATTCTTCGTAGATAACCACACACGATCACCCACCTTGAGAGCAGGAACTACCCTACGCTTCCGATCCGCAAACTTCTTGTACCTGAATGATGCTTTGAGCAGAGCCGCTCGTACATTTTTCCAGTTATTTGAAAACTGGCATAAGGGGATATCCACTGCTGGTACTGAAGTTGCTGGAATCAGCTGAAATTCTGGAACTTTAGGGTGTAATCCATAGTTAATGAAGAATGGAGTTGAAGAAGATGAGGAATGATATTGGTTGTTATGGCTGAACTCGGCCCAGGGAAGGAGTTGAACCCAGTCGTCTTGAGAGGAAGATACATAAATGCGGAGGAAGGCCTCCAAGTCCTGATTCACCCTCTCAGTTTGACCATTGGTCTGAGGATGGTAAGCTGTAGAAAACTTTAATTTGACTTGGAGGGCTTGACACAAACTTTGCCAGAACTTGGCTACAAATTGTACTCCTCTATCAGAGATGATCTCTTCAGGAAGACCGTGAAGTCGGAAGATTTCTTGAATGAATACTTGAGCCAACTTGGAAGCTGACGGAAGACCGGTGAGAGGAATGAAATGTGCCATCTTGGTGAATCGGTCAACTACCACCCAGATGGTATTAAACTTGTTGCACATAGGCAGGTCTGTAACAAAGTCCATCGACAAATGGGTCCATGGTCGACGGGGAACGGATAATGGAACCAGTTGCCCCGCAGGTGACTGGCGGGATACTTTGTGTTAGGCACATTTTGGGCAAGATGCAATAAACTCCATGACGTCCTTCTTCAGAGTTGGCCACCAATAAGACCTAGAGATAAACTCAAGGGTTTTCTGAATGTCTGTATGTCCGGCGAAACGGGAAGCATGGGCCCAATGCATAAGCTTCTTCCTTAATACTGGTTTCACAAAACTTTTCCCTGGTGGGGGCGTAGAGTCCATCCTTACCGTGGAGAATGCCAACGGATTAATAATAGGATGCTTGTCAGAAGACTCCGACTCATTTTCTTGCTCCCAAGAGCGGGAAAGGGCATCGGCCTTGCGATTCTGAGAGCCCGGACAGAACTGGAGTTTAAAGTCGAACCTGGAAAAGAAAAGTGCCCATCTGGCCTGACGAGGGTTAAGACATTGTGCGCCTTTCAGATATAAAAGATTCTTGTGGTCGGTGAGTATGGTAACTGAATGAGAAGCTCCCTTCAACAGATATCTCCACTCCTCTAGAGCGAGTTTGATTGCCAGCAACTCCTGATCGCCAATGGCATAGTTGCGCTCAGCTGGGGAGAACTTCCGGGAGAAGAAACTGCAAGGATGTAGATGACCATCTTTAGCTCTCTGGGATAACACCGCTCCTACTCCAACGGAGGAGGCATCCACCTCTAGGATGAAAGGAGAGTCGATGTCAGGCTGTTTAAAAACCAGAGCAGAGATGAATCGTTGCTTTAAAAGATGAAAAGCTTGCGTAGCTTCTTCAGACCACTTGGACGGATTAGCACCCTTCTTAGTCAACGCAGTGATAGGCACCACAATGGTGAAAAAGTCTCGTATAAACTTTCTGTAGTAATTGGCGAATCCTAAAAACCTCTGGACCCCTTTGAGGGTTAAGGGTATCGGCCAATTCTGGATTGCTTGTAGTTTCTCAGGATCCATCTCTAGTCCGGAACCGGACACAATGTAGCCTAGAAACGGAATGGATTTGACTTCAAAAACACATTTCTCTAATTTGCAATAGAGTTGATTGACTCGGAGACGGGACAGAACCTCCTTTACCCAGAAACGATGTTCCTATAGATTATTGGCAAAGATGAGTATATCATCTAGATAAACCACGACATGGCGATATAAGATGTCTCTGAAGATCTCATTCACGAAATGCTGGAAGACAGCTGGAGCATTACTTAATCCGAAGGGCATGACGAGGTACTCATAATGTCCATCACGGGTATTAAAGGCGGTCTTCCACTCATCACCCTCTCTGATCCGGATGAGATTGTAGGCACCCCTCAAATCCAACTCTATCGAAGAGTTCTGTAATCAAGGGTAAAGGATATCGGTTTTTAACGGTAATGTCGTTCAAGCCTCTGTAGTCGATGCACGGCCGCAAGCCACCGTCTTTCTTCTTCACGAAGAAGAAACCTGCACCTGCTGGGGAAGAAGAAGGTCAGATGAAACCCTTCGCCAGATTCTCCTTAATGTATTCTTCCATAGAATGCGTCTCTGGTATGGACAACGGGTAAGTTCGGCCTCGAGGTGGAACCTTCCCTGGGATGAGATCAATTGGACAGTCCCATTCCCTATGAGGAGGAAGGATGTCAGCAGAAGCTTTACTGAACACGTCCGTGTAGTCTCGATATGGAGGAGGTGGAACATCAGACGACCTAGAGGAGGAAGAACAAACAGGAAGCACTTTGGACAAACAGGTCTCAGCACAGGAGGGACCCCATGCTAGTATTTGCGTAGTCTTCCAGTCAATCGATGGATTGTGGAGACGAAGCCATGGAAGGCCCAAAACCACTGGATGTGTGGCTCTTGGAATCACTAAAAAAGAAATAAATTCTGAATGAAGAACTCCTACTTTCAGACGAACTGGTAGAGTCCTTAGAGAAATAACGGCATCAAAAATCTTACTGCCATCCACGGCAGTCAAGGAAATAGATGAGGAAAGTCTCTCGGTGGGTAGGGACCACCGTTTAACATATGCTTCAGTTATGAAATTCCCAGCTGCTCCGGAATCTAGGAGGGAAATGACGTTCCTATAACGTTGAGCAATTTGAAGCGAGACTGGGAGATTACAATCATGAGGAAATGGAGAGGAAAGCATTACTCCTAGCTGGCCCTCTCCTTGGCGAGCTAGGACTTGAAGTTTCCCGGACGTTTGGAACAAGCATTGATTGCGTGAGACGGAGCTGCACAGTAAAGACAGAGGGACTCGGAAAGACGTCTTCGGCGCTCAGCAGGAGATAGACGGGAACGACCAATTTGCATGGGTTCATCGTTGGATGGAGACGGTTGACGAGGAGGAGGAACAGAAGATTTTGGAATAGAAGACCTTCCCCGCTCAGTTGCTCTTTCTCTGAACCGTAGATCAACTTTTGTGCATAAAGAGATTAGCTCATCCAATTTAGAGGGCAAGTCTCTGGTAGCTAACTCATCCTTGATGCGTTCTGATAAGCCATGCCAGAATGCAGCATACAGGGCTTCGTCGTTCCATGCCAGTTCGGATGCCAGGATCTTGAACTGTATAAGATACTGCCCCACAGTACGCGTTCCTTGGCGTAAACGGAGAATCTCAGAAGAAGCTGAAGTTATTCGGCCTGGCTCGTCGAAGATGCGCCTGAATGTTGTTACAAAGTCAGTATAGGAGGACAGCAGGGTATCAGACTTCTCCCATAAAGGTGATGCCCAGTCAAGGGCTGAGCCACTAAGAAGGGAAATAATATAGGCAATTTTAGTACGGTCACTGGGAAAACTGCCGGGTTGTAGCTCAAAGTGAATTTCACATTGATTGAGAAATCCCCTGCAGAATCTTGGAGATCCATCAAATTTTGCTGGTGTTGGAAGATGAAGACGTGGAGCAGAAATGGGTAAGGTGGGTGGGGACACAGCTGGTGTCACTGTGGTAGACGCACCGGATGCGCCAGATCCACGGAGGGTCGTTTGGATCCCATCCAGCCGAGTAGAGAGATCCTGGAGACAGCGGATAATGTGGCCTGGTGCAGCCTCCTGATGCTTGAGTCTGGCTGCCAGTTCTTGCATCGGCCTGGCCGCTTGATCCTGGTCTCCGGCTGGATTCATGAGGTCAGTGCTTACTGTCACAACTGAGGGTCTAGGCTGACAGGAGGAAGCCTCAGTTGTAGGGGCTGGGATAAACTTAAACTTGGAAGGTTAAATCAGACCCTTGGACATGTAAGTGCAGTGGAGAAGGATCACCCGAAGGTATGACCATGACAACAAGGGTTTAAAAGTCAATAAAAGTTTTATTAACAAACTCCGTATTTTGCACAGCAGTAAATAAAGAATAAGCAGTGATAAAAGGGTACAGTTCCTGGATCACTCAGACCTTGGCTGGAGCCACAGAGCACTGGTAGGATATGGATCAGATGTTAAAGTCCCATAGATGGATTGTCCTTACCAGGCCTGTCTGTAGTAGTGAGGATAGCCGAGGAACACGTCAGCAGATGTAATTCTTGGAGCTGGATCACTGTAGCTGAAAGGACTGCTGTGAATGCTGGATGGAACCAGCCAGATGATGAAAGCACGGAGTGGATGCTGGATGGAACCAGCCAGGTGATGAGATGAAGCTAGGGAGCGTGGATATTGGAAAGGTGAAAGGTGGTTACCGATGGTTTGTGGATACTGCTGATATGGAGGTATCCGTTGGAACAACACCGGCACTTTAAGGAAGCTGGATACTGCTGGAAGCTGATCGCTGGAAGCAGATGGTTTGTAGCTGGAAGCTGGAGTAGTCACGGAGGACTGCAGAGTCAGGCTGCACCGCAAGATGGAAAGCAGGTGCGGGTCTCTAGTGGCTGCTGGTAACAGGAGCTGGAAACCTGGAGAAACAATCACAGGAGAGAGAGAGACTGGAACAAGGTTTGACAACCAAAGCACTGACCTCTTCCTGGCCCAGACACAGGATACTTATACCTGCAGCAAGGCAGGCATTGGCTGGGCAATTATGCAGATTCCAGAAGCAGCGGATTAGTGGAAACTGAGGCATGTGATTGAAACCAACATGGCTGCGCCGATGTTAGCACTTGGAGGGAAAGTTAGTTTGAGAAACCATGTGGAGATTCGGCAGTAATGGCGGCGCAGACCGCGGAGGGCAGGAGACGTCACACCGGCAACCTGCACACTGGAACCACATGGATGACAGCGGAGATCGCGGCAGACATGAAACGCCACACTGACAATCAGTAATCCGGAATCACAGGAGCGGCGGCGGAGGCCGCAGAGGCTGGAGACGCCAAACGTGATGCCGCTATGACAGCGTCTCAGAGTGACAGGAGGGAGATGTAGAGCATGGACATCAGTAACACAGGTGAGATCCGGCCCTGGAACGCTGAGCCAGCCTCAGGAGACATCTAAATGGCAAATAATGGCATCCAGATACCCGGATCGTGACATGATGCAGAAAGGAATAATCATGAAAAATTCAACTACATTCATAGTGAATAATAAATAAAATAGTGTAAGCTCAGGACTCTAGTTTCCCTTCTTACTCTCTTTGAAGGCTGACTAAAACTCATAAAATAAATGACTCACAATATCACTCTTCCCATGGTTGTTCCACTCATATATTCTGAATGCAAATACTGTACTTGATTAATTTCCCCGCAGCGAGGCCTCACTGTGCATACTTCTCCTAGGTGGAAGGGTGAAGCGAGTGAAGAGCATATTTAGCATCCTTACACATATGGTGGGAGTTGTATCAAGGCTTGTATAGAGATGAAGTGGAGATAGATAAAGCACCAACCAATCAACTTCTGTCATTTTTCAAACACAGCCTGTAAAATGACAGTTAGAAGCTGACTGATTGGTACTTTATCTCTCTCCAAAGTTTGATACATCACCCCATGAGGAAGAGTGCACTTTGGCTGTCAGTTGGGGACTCACGTAGCTATACCTTATTTGTTTTAGCAATTAAAAAGATTACAAATGGCAGGGTTGCAACTGGGGGGGACTAAGGGGGCATGTGCCCTGGGTGCAGGATTTGAGGGGGCACAGAGGAGTTACAGAGAAGCAGGAGTTTTATGCAGCTCCAGTGAGACAGCAGACAACTCCCGGGGCTGTGTCTCTGACACCCCCTGTCTGCCCACAGCTGTCTCCGACGCTGTGGGGGTGAGCTCCAGTACCTGGGATCTCTCCTATGCTGGCCACTGTCTTAAACTCTCTTCTTTGCCATGCAGTGCTGTGACTAGCGTGCGGTGCACTGTACAAGCTATAGAAGCAAGCTGTTGGTACTTTGTTTTTCAGCAGGTTATGATCCCGGCTGCCTGCCCAGCACCAACTGATAACAAGCTGCCGGCTACACACCATTGAGAGGACATAGGCTTTTGCTTGTTAACAGGTGCAGTCACCAATGTTACAGAAATCAAAGGCTCACTTTGCTAGTTATCCACTTGAGCCTGGACAACCTCCAGCTCTCAGAGTATCACTACAGCAGCTTTGTGGTGAGTTTAAAGACAGACTTTATTATCGTCACTGTGCTCCCAGTTAGCAGTATCAACCTCCGCTTTGCCTCCCAGAGGGGGGATTTGGTGTAGCTTAAAGGAGGATGTAGTGTAGTGATGTAGTGTACCATATAGGGTATGTAGTGTATTAATGTATTGCAGTATATAGGGGTATGTAGTGCACTGATGTGGTGTAGCAAATAAGGGGATGCACAGTAGTGTAGGGATGCAGTGTTGTAATGTATTGCAGTATATAGAGGCATGTAGTGCACTGATGTGGAGTAGCACATAATGGGATGTAGTGTAGTGATGTAGTGTAACATATAAGTGTAGCCACTATACACATGTCTACATATATTAATATTCTGGAAAGTGACACCATTACATATTCACGGTATAGGGTAATTAAAGTAGATAATTAATAGCGTGTAAATGTGTATAGGTATAATAATTACATTACATTGTACATATGCTATGAAAATATTGGACATATATATGTGCATAGTAGATAATTGATATACATATATTGTATGGATTGCATAGATTATTATTATAATATGACAGGTTGACAGGATATAAGAAGCAGCTGCGGGGAAAAGAGGCAGTTATAGGCAGTTAATTTACCGGCAGAGGCACGGGAGGTACAACAGCAGGACTGGCAGTGTTAAAGCAGCGACTGAGAGACACAGAGATACCACGCCAGATGCGGTCAGCGCTTCCAGACGCCCAGGGTGCCTAGGTGCTTATGCGGTGTTGAGAGGTGGAACCCGGAGCGACCTAGCGAATGATGATCTAGGAGAGAGGCGGGCTCCCGCTCCGAGGCGGAGCTTAGGCGGACACCACCAGAGGAGGAATTCACCCTACTGGCCTGATGGATACCTGTCAGTAAAGTGAGTGCTGTGGGACAGACAATTAAATGAACATTACAGAGCACCCCATAGACATTGATAGTAGAGCTATATCAATATACACATATATATTGCCAAAGTGCGTACTGGAAGACAGGCAGTAGAAGCAGAGCCGTCCCTAACCAATATGATGCCCTAGGCAAGATTTTGGCTGGTGCCCCCTAGCACCGCCGCTAGTTCCGCCTCTGACCTTGCACCTCTTTCCCAGCACCATCACCCCTCACCCATAGCAGTCCTTATTTTGGTGTTTGTACCCCCTTTACTTTAAATAGGAACAGTTTGCACAGCCCAAAAAGGGGTGTGTTTTTGCTGGCAAGGGGCATGGCCACACAATAGTAACCCCAATTCCAAGTACGCCACACAGCACTGCAACTTTATTCACATTTGATCATGCGATAGTGTCCATAATTCATATTACATCCCACAGTAGTATCATTTTACCTTATAAACGTTACTCCTCACAGTAGTGCCCCTTATTCACATTACATCACACTGAATTGCTCCTTATTCACATTACACCACACCCTATTGCTCTTTATTCACATTAGATGACACAGTAGTGCCATTTCTATACGCAGCGCCACATAGTAGAGCACCTTATACACATAATGCCACACATTAGTAATGCATTTATACACAATTCCACACAGTAATGCCCCTTACACATATGAGACACATTATTAATGTCCTTATAAACATAATGCACCTTCAACATTATGCCAACCCTGATTAATGCCCTTTTACACATAATGTCCCTTACACATATGCCGCACATTATTAATGCCCTTATACACATAATGACCCACATAGTGCCCCCTACACATTTGTTGCACATTATTAGTGCCCCTATACACATAATTGCACACATACAGTAGTACCCTGTTACACATATGCCGCACATTATTAATGCCCTTATACACATAATGACACACATAGTGCCGATTACACATATGTTGCACATTATTAATGCATTTTTACTAGAGATGAGCGGGTTCGGTTCCTCGGAATCCGAACCCGCCCGAACTTCATTTTTTTTTTACACGGGGCCGAGCGACTCGGATCTTCCCGCCTTGCTCGGTTAACCCGAGCGCGCCCGAACGTCATCATCCCGCTGTCGGATTCTCGCGAGGCTCGGATTCTATCGCGAGACTCGGATTCTATATAAGGAGCCGCGCGTCGCCGCCATTTTCACACGTGCATTGAGATTCATAGGGAGAGGACGTGGCTGGCGTCCTCTCCGTTTATAGAGAAGAGAGTGAGACTAGAGTAGAGAGAGACACAGTAGTAATTTTGGGGAGCATTAGGAGGAGTACTTTAGGAGGAGTACTACTACTTGCTGAAGTGATAGATAGATAGTGTGACTGTATAATGTATATCTGACTTGTGGGGGAGACACTGACAGTGGGGAGCAGTTAGAGTCTGAGAGCAGGACTCAGGAGTACATATAACGTACAGTGCACACTTTTGCTGCCAGAGTGCCACACTGCCATTGTGACCACACTGACCACCAGTATAATATATATTGTGATTGTCTGCTTAGGAGTACTATTTGCAAGTTGCTGATAGTGTGACCAGTGACCTGACCACCAGTTTAATAATCACCACCAGTTTAATATATATAATATATATATATATATATATAATATTGTATACCACCTACCCGTTTTTTTTTTCTTTCTTCTTCTTTATACATACTACTATAGTAGCTTACTGTAGCAGTCTGCGGTGCTGCTGAGCTGACAGTGTCCAGCAGGTCCGTCATCAGTCATTACATAATAAATATATATACCTGTCCGGCTGCAGTACTAGTGATATTATATATATATATATATATATATATTGATTTCATCTCATTATCATCCAGTCTATATTAGCAGCAGACACAGTACGGTAGTCCACGGCTGTAGCTACCTCTGTGTCGGCAGTCGCTCGTCCATCCATAATTGTATACCACCTACCCGTGGTTTTTTCTTCTTCTTCTTTATACATACTACTATAGTAGCTTACTGTAGCAGTCTGCGGTGCTGCTGAGCTGACAGTGTCCAGCAGGTCCGTCATCAGTCATTACATAATAAATATATCTACCTGTCCGGCTGCAGTACTAGTGTGATATTATATATATATATATATATATATATATATATTGATTTCATCTCATTATCATCCAGTCTATATTAGCAGCAGACACAGTACGGTAGTCCACGGCTGTAGCTACCTCTGTGTCGGCAGTCGCTAGTCCATCCATAATTGTATACCACCTACCCGTGGTTTTTTTTTTTTCTTTCTTCTTTATACATACTACTATAGTAGCTTACTGTAGCAGTCTGCGGTGCTGCTGAGCTGACAGTGTCCAGCAGGTCCGTCATCAGTCATTACATAATAAATATATATACCTGTCCGGCTGCAGTACTAGTGATATTATATATATATATATATATTGATTTCATCTCATTATCATCCAGTCTATATTAGCAGCAGACACAGTACGGTAGTCCACGGCTGTAGCTACCTCTGTGTCGGCAGTCGCTCGTCCATCCATAAGTATACTAGTATCCATCCATCTCCATTGTTTACCTGAGGTGCCTTTTAGTTGTGCCTATTAAAATATGGAGAACAAAAATGTTGAGGTTCCAAAATTAGGGAAAGATCAAGATCCACTTCCACCTTGTGCTGAAGCTGCTGCCACTAGTCATGGCCGAGACGATGAAATGCCAGCAACGTCGTCTGCCAAGGCCGATGCCCAATGTCATAGTACAGAGCATGTAAAATCCAAAACACCAAATATCAGTAAAAAAAGGACTCCAAAATCTAAAATAAAATTGTCGGAGGAGAAGCGTAAACTTGCCAATATGCCATTTACCACACGGAGTGGCAAGGAACGGCTGAGGCCCTGGCCTATGTTCATGGCTAGTGGTTCAGCTTCACATGAGGATGGAAGCACTCAGCCTCTCGCTAGAAAACTGCAGTGCCACTCCTAGATGGGCCCGGTGTTTGTGTCGGCCACTAGGGTCGCTTATCTTACTCACACAGCTACCTCATTGCGCCTCTTTTTTTCTTTGCGTCATGTGCTGTTTGGGGAGTGTTTTTTGGAAGGGCCATCCTGCGTGACACTGCAGTGCCACTCCTAGATGGGCCCGGTGTTTGTGTCGGCCACTAGGGTCGCTTATCTTACTCACACAGCTACCTCATTGCGCCTCTTTTTTTCTTTGCGTCATGTGCTGTTTGGGGAGTGTTTATTGGAAGGGCCATCCTGCGTGACACTGCAGTGCCACTCCTAGATGGGCCAGGTGTTTGTGTCGGCCACTAGGGTCGCTTAGCTTACTCACACAGCTACCTCATTGCGCCTCTTTTTTTCTTTGCGTCATGTGCTGTTTGGGGAGTGTTTTTTGGAAGGGCCATCCTGCGTGACACTGCAGTGCCACTCCTAGATGGGCCCGGTGTTTGTGTCGGCCACTAGGGTCGCTTAGCTTAGTCATCCAGCGACCTCGGTGCAAATTTTAGGACTAAAAATAATATTGTGAGGTGTGAGGTATTCAGAATAGACTGAAAATGAGTGGAAATTATGGTTTTTGAGGTTAATAATACTTTGGGATCAAAATGACCCCCAAATTCTATGATTTAAGCTGTTTTTTAGTGTTTTTTGAAAAAAACACCCGAATCCAAAACACACCCGAATCCGACAAAAATTTTTTTTGCCAAAACGCGGTCGAACCCAAAACACGGCCGCGGAACCGAACCCAAAACCAAAACACAAAACCCGAAAAATTGCACATCTCTAATTTTTACATGACACACATAATGCTCCTTACACATATTCTGAACACTACTGTACAACCAAACCACTCACATGCACACAGCACTCACATTGCCGCTAACACTGTGACCTCTGCCTCTGCTTGAATACAGATGTGTCCTCATAAATCTTGCCTCAATGCTAACGTCGGGCACATTTTTTAAAGAAAATACATCTTACTTGCATTGCTATGTGGCTAGGGTGCACAAGCAGCTTCTGCTGATTAAAATGATATGCAGCATGCCTATATACTGTGTGAGACTGTGGCTGTATCTGCATATGAAATGCTACATACAGAATATAGGCATGACGCATATAATTTTAATCAGCAGAAGCCGCTGATGCCCCTAGGCATATCAAATGCCCTAGGCAATTGCCTAGTTTGTCTATGCCTATGGCCGGCTCTGAGTAGAAGGATAAAAGCAGGCAGTAAAAGCACCCTGAACCAGCCGGTAATTAATATAAAAAAGGGTCATTGAGCATATGAAGGTGTCAGTGTTACCTTAAAGAAAGCAGCCTTCAGAGGAGACAGACTACTGGCTTACTATCTTGACATCGTGTCAGCCGGCGCATCGTGTAGTATCCATACCCAGAGACTGTGCGACTGTGACTGTGCTAGAGGCTGAGCCACTCTACTCCCCTATTGATGTAAGTCGGGGGAGAGCTATTCCATGTCACTAAGAGGAGGATAGTAAGCTGTATACCTACAGAAAAGTATCATTTATTGGTAAAACAAGGGTGAAGTCCTATATAAAGTTTAGAGAAGCAGCAGAGCAGTGAGAAGGTAACTAAAGTGCCTCCACCCAAGCTATATATATATATATATATATATATATATATATATATACATATACATACAGGCTTGCTTGGGAAAGCCTAGCGTTAATGTGTGATGGGTATGAATGTGTAAATATATTACTATTGTTTAAATCAAGCATATAATTATACCTTTACTCTTCTTCTAGGATCTTCAGATCGAGCTGGAACATGTACGAAACGTCTTACAGGTAAGTACCAGAATGTTTAATAAATTTGGCTAATGTAGCAATATTCAGACATTTAATTACAATTCAATTCCGATTGATAAAATAGCTAAATTGATCACTAAATATATTAAGAAGATAACTATACAGATATCACTGCATGCAATACAAAAAAATGAGTATGAATAAAAATAAGATTTTAAACCTACCGGTAAATCTTTTTCTCCTAGTCCGTAGAGGATGCTGGGGACTCCGTAAGGACCATGGGGATAGACTGGCTCCGCAGGAGACATGGGCACTAAGAAAGAACTTTAGGTATGGGTGTGCACTGGCTCCTCCCTCTATGCCCCTCTTCCAGACCTCAGTTAGAGAAACTGTGCCCAGAGGAGACGGACAATACGAGGAAAGGATTTTGTTAATCCAAGGGCAAGATTCATACCAGCCCACACCATTCACACCGTATAACTA
The DNA here is from genome assembly GCF_028390025.1 of Pseudophryne corroboree. Classification (NCBI taxonomy): domain Eukaryota; kingdom Metazoa; phylum Chordata; class Amphibia; order Anura; family Myobatrachidae; genus Pseudophryne; species Pseudophryne corroboree. Next base: position 915,112,986 of record NC_086445.1, on the reverse strand, counting down.
GGGTATATACGAACCAGTTAACAGTATGAAACAACACAGCATCAGACCGAGACTGCTGAAAACTGTAACATAACCCTTATGTAAACAAAAACTATATACAAGTCTTGCGGAAGTAGTCCGCACTTGGGACGGGCGCCCAGCATCCTCTACGGACTAGGAGAAAAAGATTTACCGGTAGGTTTAAAATCTTATTTTCTCTTACGTCCTAGAGGATGCTGGGGACTCCGTAAGGACCATGGGGATTATACCAAAGCTCCCAAACGGGCGGTAGAGTGCGGATGACTCTGCAGCACCAACTGAGCAAACAGGAGATCCTCCTCAGCCAGGGTATCAAACTTGTAGAACTTTGCAAAGGTGTTTGAACCCGACCAAGTAGCAGCTCGGCACAATTGCAACGCCGAGACCCCTCGGGCAGCCGCCCAAGAAGAGCCCACCTTCCTAGTGGAATGGGCCTTAACCGATCTTGGTAACGGCAATCCAGCCGTTGAATGAGCCTGCTGAATCGTGTTACAGATCCAGCGAGCAATAGTCTGCTTTGAAGCAGGAGCGCCAACCTTGTTGGCAGCATACAGGACAAACAGCGCCTCTGTTTTCCTGACCCTAGCCATTCTGGCTACGTAAATTTTCAAAGCCCTGACCACATCAAGGGACTCGGAATCCTCCAAGTCTCGCGTAGCCACAGGCACCACAATAGGTTGGTTCATATGAAAAGAGGAAACCACCTTAGGCAAGAATTGAGGATGGGTCCGCAATTCCGCTCTATCCATATGGAAAACCAGATAGGGGCTTTTATGAGACAAAGCCGCCAATTCCGACACTCGCCTAGCCCGAAGCCAAGGCTAACAACATGACCACTTTCCAAGTGAGATATTTTAATTCCACTGTTTGAAGTGGTTCAAACCAGTGCGACTTAAGTAAACTCAACACCACGTTAAGGTCCCAAGGCGCCACCGGAGGTACAAAAGGAGGCTGAATATGCAGCACTCCCTTCACAAAAGTCTGTACTTCTGGGAGAGAAGCTAATTCTTTCTGAAAGAAAATGGATAGGGCCGAAATCTGAACCTTAATGGAGCCTAATTTTAGGCCCAAATTTACTCCAGTTTGTAGGAAGTGAAGAAAACGGCCCAGAAGTAATTTCTCCGTAGGAGCATTCCTGGCCTCACACCAAGAAACATACTTTCGCCATATACAGTGATAATGTTTAGCGGTCACGTCCTTCCTAGCCTTTATCAGAGTAGGAATGACCTCCTCCGGAATGCCCTTTTCCGCTAGGATCCGGCGTTCAACCGCCATGCCGTCAAACGCAGCCGCGGTAAGTCTTGGAACAGACAGGGCCCCAGTTGTAGCAGGTCCTGTCTTAGAGGAAGAGGCCACGGATCTTCCGTGAGCATTTCCTGCAGATCCGGATACCAGGCCCTTCGTGGCCAATCTGGAACAATGAGAATTGTCCGTACTCCTCTTTTTCTTATTATTCTCAACACCTTGGGGATGAGAGGAAGAGGAGGAAACACATAGACCGACTGGAACACCCAAGGAGTCACTAGGGCGTCCACTGTCACCGCCTGAGGGTCTCTTGACCTGGCGCAATACTTCTGTAGTTTTTTGTTTAGGCGGGACGCCATTATGTCTATCTGGGGCAGGCCCCACTGACTTGCAATCTGTGCGAAGACTTCCTGATGAAGTCCCCACTCTCCTGGATGTAGATCGTGTCTGCTGAGGAAGTCTGCTTCCCAGTTGTCCACTCCCGGAATGAACACTGCTGACAGGGCGCCTACATGATTTTCCGCTCAGCGAAGAATCCTGGTGGCTTCCGCCATAGCCACTCTGCTCCTTATGCCGCCTTGGCGGTTTACATGAGCTACTGCGGTGATGTTGTCTGACTGGATCAGAACCGGTAGGTCGCGAATCAAAGTCTCCGCTTGACGAAGGGCATTGTATATGGCCCTTAGTTCCAGGACGTTGATGTGGAGACAAGTCTCTTGACTTGACCAAAGACCTTGGAAGTTTCTTCCCTGTGTGACTGCTCCCCAACCTCGGAGGCTCGCGTCCGTGGTCACCAGAACCCAGTCCTGAATGCCGAATCTGCGACCCTCCAGAAGGTGAGCATTCTGCAGCCACCACAGGAGAGATACCCTGGCCCTGGGGGACAGGGTGATCAACTGATGAATCTGTAGATGTGACCCGGACCACTTGTCCAGTAGGTCCCATTGGAAGGTCCTCGCATGGAACCTGCCGAAAGGAATGGCCTCGTAAGATGCCACCATCTTTCCCAGGACTCGAGTGCAGTGATGCACCGACACCTGTTTTGGCTTCAATAGGTCCCTGACCAGAGTCATGAGTTCCTGGGCCTTTTCTATCGGAAGATATACCCTTTTCTGGTCCGTATCCAGAATCATGCCTAAGAAGGTCAAACGGGTCGTAGGAACTAATTGTGACTTCGGGATATTGAGAATCCAGCCGTGTTGCTGTAACACCTCCAGTGAAAGTGACACGCTGTTCAACAACTGCTCTCGTGATCTCACTTTTATTAGGAGATCGTCCAAGTATTGGATAATTATGACCCCCTGCTTGCGCAGGAGCACCATCATTTCCGCCATTACGTTGGTGAAAATCCTTGGGGCCGTGGAAAGCTCAAACGGCAACGTCTGAAATTGGTAATGACAATCCTGTACCGCAAATCTCAGGTACGCCTGATGAGGTGGATATATGGGAACATGAAGGTATGCATCGTTTATGTCCAGGGACACCATAAAATCCCCCCCTTCTAGGCAGGCGATGACCGCTCTGAGCGATTCCATCTTGAACTTGAACCCTTTCAAGTATAGGTTCAAGGATTTTAAATTTAAAATGGGTCTGACCGAACCGTCCGGTTTCGGGACTACAAATAGGGTTGAGTAATACCCCCTCCCTTGTTGAAGAAGGGGAACTTTGATCACCACCTGTTGAAGACACAATTTTTGAATTGCATTTAAGACCATCTCCCTTTCTGGGGGAGAAGCTGGTAGGGCCAATTTGAAAAAGCGGCGAGGAGGCACCTCTTCGAATTCCAGCTTGTAACCCTGGGAAACAATTTCTATTGCCCAGGGATCCACCTGTGAGTGAACCCAGATGTGGCTGAAAAGTCGAAGACGTGCCCCCACTGGGGCGGACTCCCTCAGCGGAGCCCCAGTGTCATGCGGTGGATTTTGTAGAGGCCGGGGAGGACTTCTGCTCCTGGGAACTAGCTGTGGATGGTAGCTTTTTCCCTCTGCCCTTACCTCTGGCAAGAAAGGACGATCCTCGTGCTCTCTTGTTTTTATGTGACCGAAAGGACTGCATTTGATAATGTGGCGCTTTAATAGGCTGTGAGGGAATAGAAGGCAAAAAATTTGATTTACCTGCCGTAGCAGTGGAGACCAGGTCCGAGAGACCTTCCCCAAACAATTCCTCACCCCTGTAAGGTAAAACCTCCATATGCCTCTTTGAGTCGGCATCACCTGTCCATTGCCGGATCCATAGGACTCGTCTAGCAGAAATTGACATAGCGTTGACTCTAGAACCCAGTAGGCCAATGGTTCTTTGAGCATGCCTCATATATAAGGCAGCATCTTTAATATGACCCAGGGTTAATAAAATGGTATCCTTATCCAGGGTATCCAATTCCGCAGATAAGGTATCTGTCCACGCTGCTACATCACTACAAACCCAAGCCGACGCTATCGCCGGTCTGAGTAAGGTACCAGAGTGTGTGTAAATGGACTTTAATGTAGCCTCCTGCTTGCGATCAGCAGGATCCCTGAGGGTAGCCGTATCTTGGGATGGCAGTGCTACCTTTTTGGATAAGCGTGTCAACGATTTGTCTACCCTCGGGGAGGATTCCCACCATATCCTGTCCATAGTCGGGAAAGGATACGCCATAAGAATCCTTTTGGGAATCTGCAGTTTCTTGTCTGGAGATTCCCAAGCCTTTTCAAATAACTCGTTCAGCTAATGAGAAGGGGTAAAGGTTACCTCAGGTTTCTTTTCCCTATACATGTGTACCCTCGTTTCAGGGACAGGGGGTTCCTCTGTGATGTGCAAAACATCCTTTATTGCAATAATCATATATTGAATACTTTAGCCAATTTTGGCTGTAACTTTGCATCATCGTAGTCGACACTGGAGTCAGAATCCGTGTCGGTATTAGTGTCTACTATTTGGGATAGTGGGCGCTTTTGAGACCCCGAGGGACCCTGCGACATAGGGGCAGGCAGGACCTGACTCTCTGCATAATTCCTGGACTCAGCTTTGTCCAACCTTTTGTGCAATAAATTTACATTAGCACTTAAAACATTCCACATATCCACCCAGTCAGGTGTCGGCGTTGCCGATGGAGACACCACATTCATTTGCTCCACCTCCTCACTAGGAAAGCCTTCTACCTCAGACATGCCGACACACGTGTACCGACACACCACACACTCAGGGAAACCTCTTATCTGAAGACAGTTCCCCCACAAGGCCCTTTGGAGAGACAGAGAGTATGCCAGCACACACCCAGCGCTAATGACCCAGGAAAAAACACACTATATGTTTACCCAGGAAGCGCTGTAATTATCTATTTGCGCCAAATTATGTGCCCCCCCTTCTTTAAAACCCTCTTTTACTGTGTAAGCAGGGGAGAGTCCGGGGAGCTTCCTCTCAGCGGTGTGTGTGGAGAAAATGGCGCTGGTGAGTGCTGAGGAACAAGCTCCGCCCCCTCAGCGGCAGGCTTCGGTCACGCTTAGAAATTCAAAATATGGCGGGGGATCTCTCTTATATACAGTGCCCAGCCTGTATATAAGTTTATTGTAACCTTTGGAGGTCCATATTGCTGCCCAGGGCGCCCCCCCTGTGCCCTGCACCATTACAGTGGCTGCCGTTTGTGTGTGCTGTGTGGGAGCAATGGCGCACAGCACTACCGCTGTGCATTACCTCAGTGAAGATCTGAAGTCTTCTGCCGCCTTTGAAGTCTTCTTTCTTCACATACTCACCCGGCTTCTGTCTTCCGGCACTGCAAGGAGGACGGCGGCGCAGCTCTGGGACGAACTGCGGGGTGAGACCTGCGTTCTGTTCCCTCTGGAGCTAATGGTGTCCAGTAGCCTAAGAAACAGAGCCTAACATTAAAGTAGGTCTGTTTCTCTCCCCTCAGTCCCTCGCTGCAGGGACTCTGTTGCCAGCAGGCTCCCTGAAAATAAAAAACCTAACAAATACTTTCTTTTCAGGAAAACCCAGGAGAGCTCCCTGTAATGCACCCAGTCTCCTCTGGGCACAGTGATAAACTGAGGTCTGGAGGAGGGGAATAGAGGGAGGAGCCAGTGCACACCCATACCTAAAGTTCTTTCTTAGTGCCCATGTCTCCTGCAGAGCCCGTCTATCCCCATGGTCCTTACGGAGTCCCCAGCATCCTCTAGGACGTAAGAGAAACCCTGCTTGTCAAACAAAAAATACCTCAACATCCAAAGTATCTAATTACCCGGGTAATAAAGTTTAGGTAAACTGCAGTTACATATGCATATGCCGTTGGGGCCCATATTGAAGTGCACTGGAATTGTACATAACTGATAGTCTCTTCATTAGAGTATTCAATAGCTACTTGCTGTGGAAATCCTAAACCTACTTTGTTGAACTGTATAGCTGTGTACTTTATCTAGAAACACAGTTTCAATTTTCAGCTGTCTAGTGTTTTCCTCAAAGTTTTAATACTGTAACTTTCCTGAGCAACACTGTATCCTTATATCACAGCCCAGAGACAGTCATTTACACACCAGCGTAGCTCCTGTCCTATCAGTCACTGCTCTGCTGCTTCTCTCAACTTTATATAGGACTTCAGTCTTGTTTTACCAATAAATGATACTTTTCTGTAGGTATACAGCTTACTATCCTCCTCTTAGTGACATGGAATAGCTCTCCCCCGACTTACATCAATAGGGGAGTAGAGTGGCTCAGCCTCTAGCACAGTCACAGTCGCACAGTCTCTGGGTATGGATACTACACGATGCGCCGGCTGACACGATGTCAAGATAGTAAGCCAGTAGTCTGTCTCCTCTGAAGGCTGCTTTCTTTAAGGTAACACTGACACCCAGGGGTTAAAGTGAGCCGGAACGGGCCGGAACTGCGTTCCGTCAGTTCCACCAGGAGACGGAACGCAGTTCCGCCTCCCCCGGCTCACCTAACCCGATGTCCCGTGCGGCGCTGCAGGGAGATGCCGGGCGCCCGCTGAGATCGCGTTACCAGCGGGCGCCCGTCTCCCTCTCCGCAGCGGCAGCCGTAGGCAGGAGCTCAGTACTGAGCTCCGGCTTCCGGCTCTGTCAGTGCGCGCTATGGGAGAGACGTCATGACGTCTCTCTCATAGTGCAGAGGAGCGGGCGGCGAGAGAGGACTGCGGCGGGAGCGGGGCTAGGTAAGTATAGTTCTTTCCCCCCTCCCTCTCTCCCTCTCCCTCTCCCTCCCTCCCTCCTATATGTGTACCACAGGCGTTTCTACTGGGGGCCTTTACTACTGGGGCAAACTACAGAGGGGCAAACTACTGGGGGGCTCTAGTACTGGGGGCAAACTACTGGGGGCCTTTACTACTGGGGCAAACTACAGAGGGGCAAACTACTGGGGGGCTCTAGTACTGGGGGCAAACTACTGGGGGGCTTTACTGCTGGGGCAAACTACAAGGGGCAAACTACTGGGGGGCTCTAGTACTGGGGGCAAACTACTGGGGCAAACTACTGGGGGGCTCTAGTACTGGGGGCAAACTACTGGGGGCCTTTACTACTGGGGCAAACTACAGAGGGGCAAACTACTGGGGGGCTCTAGTACTGGGGGCAAACTACTGGGGGGCTTTACTGCTGGGGCAAACTACAAAGGGCAAACTACTGGGGGCATTACTACAAGGGGGCAAGCTACAAAGGGGCAAACTACTGGCAGCATTACTACTGGGGGCTAAACTACAAGGGGGCATAATTACAGGAGCTAAACTACTGGGGGTATAACTACAAGGGGGCAAACTACTGGGGACATTACTAACTTTGGCAAACTACATGGGGGCTAAACTACAGGGGCTAAACAACTGGGGGCACAACTGCAGGGGGCGTTACCACTGGGGGCTAAACTACATGGGGCAAACTACATGAGGGCAAAACTACTGGGGGCATTACCACTCAGAGGCTAAACTAGAGGGGGGGGGGAGGAAATTGCTGGGGTCATAACTGCAGGGGCATTACCAGTATGGGCATGACTACTGGGGCTAAACTACAGGGGCTAAATGACTAGGGGCAATACTACACAGGGGCATTACCATTAAGGGCATTACTGATGGGGTGCACAGCTAATGAGGGCATTGTAAAGGGGGCACTTCATAAGGGGCACTACTGTTGGGGGCATTGCATAAGGGGCACTACTACTGTGGGCATTGTATAAGGGATGCTACTGCTGGGGGCATTACTGTATGGGCCGACAAAGAAGCTGCGTTCCCGGTCCGCCCTCCGTCGCTCCGCCCCTACCATCGCCGCCGCACTGGAAGCCCAGGTTCCAGACTCCCAGCTGCAGCGGATCTGGGACCAGGCCGGCTTTATTATCCCTGCCGCTGCATCGAGCTTCTGTGACCGCGGCACTACTAGTTCAAATCTGTCGCTGATTGGCTGCCGGTCCGCAGCAGTTTTGAAATATTAGCGCCGTGGTCACAGGAGCTCGATGCGGCGGCAGGGATAATAAAGCCAGCCTGGTTCCAGATCCACTGCAGCCGCCCTCAGCCTCTTCTGCCGCCCCGCCCTCGGACCTCTGCGCACCCACAGCCTCCTCCTCCGCACTATCTCCGAGGCCCACAGCCTCCACATCACGCCTACCACAGCCTACTCATCCACAGCACCGCAGACCACCGCCGCTGCTAAACAGGTAATCTAACCTGCTGCCTTTCTCTCTCCCTAGTCCCTACTGTATTCCCTTGCTGTCACTTTCCATATCCCTGCTGTCACTTTCCATGTCCCTGCTGTCACTCTCCCTGTCACTCTATAATGTGAATTTCGGCTCATTCTCTGTGCTATAATGTGAATTTTGGCTCATTCTGTGTGCTATAATGTGAATTTCGGCTCATACCGTGTGCTATAATGTGAATTTCGGCTCATACTGTGTGGTGTAATGTGAATTTCGGCTTATACTGTGTGGTGTAATGTGAATTTCGGCTCATACCGTGTGGTGTAATGTGAATTTGGCTCATACTGTGAGGTGTAATGTGAATTTGGCTCATACTGTGTGGTGTAATATGAATGTGGTTCATACTGTGTGGTATAAATGTGAATTTCGGCTCATACTGTGAGCTATAATGTGAAAGGGGTCCTACTATTGTGGTGCATAATGTGTATAAGGGGTATATGGTGTGGTAAACTACACTGAAGGGCACGCCCCCTTTTGCGTGGCCACGCCCCCTTGTCAGGAGTGCGCGCGCCTTCGGCGCGCACATAATTGCACCCTTCACTTTTCCATACCCCCACTTCAAAATTTCCACTTGGGTACTACTACTGTGGGCATTATTACTATTGTGTGACCACGCCCCTTTCTTTTTGAGACCACACCCCCTTTTTGCTGCGCGCGCCTACGGCGCGCGTGCAATACCTTTATTTCATGGGCGCCGTGGGGAGGGGGGTGAGTTCCACCACCTCTCTAGGACCACTTTAAGCACTGCTGACACCTTCATATGCTCAATGACCCTTTTTTATATTAATTACCGGCTGGTTCAGGGTGCTTTTACTGCCTGCTTTTATCCTTCTACTGCCTGTCTTCCAGTACTCACTATCTCCTATATATTAGCCCTGTGACTCTGTGGCTGGCTTTCTAACGCTGGGTGGAGTTAGCAACTCCTGACAGTCCCAGCACACCACTTAGCAGAACGGGAGCAGCAGCCATTGAATCCACCCACCAGCCCCACACAGAAGCCACCAAGGAACGGACCCACCACACCATGGAGCCCTCCCTTGATTCACCCACACCCCCAAACCCACCCTTCGCAAAACCCCTGCACCAGCTCCAAATTGCAGTCACTGACGCCCCTGCCAACCCCGGACCCCACGTCCGCTTAACGGACCAGCACACACACTGGGAAACCTAAGCCCACAGCACCGAGCCCACCCGCACAACCCCAGCAACACCTCCCACATCCAGACATGCTGCACGGCCCCGCTGTTGCACCACGGCCGCCCAGACAGCCGCAGGCAACACCACCCCCTCCCGTCAGCCACACAAACCCACCACCACCAACGGGACACACCGTCCACACCACGCACGGCCAGACAGCCGCAGCCCGCACCGCCGCTAAGCCACCCTCCGCACAATCCATCTCTCGCCTTGCAGCTGCGCCGCCTACACACTCTAACGGGAACACGCCGTGCGCACCATGGACGCACAGACTGCTCCCGACCTCCACACAACCACCGCACCACCTCTCTCATCCACCCGCCCCCGGTCCACACTACCAAGGGACGCCGTCAGCACAACGGAGTCTGTGTCAAAGTGAGTTATACTTGACTTGGATGTAGTTATGCAAGCTTACGCCGCACTCTCTGTACCGGCGACACGTCTCTCCCCACTCCTGCCTCCAGCTCCACATACACCAATTCACTCCCCTCCCAGCACCACACACCTGCACAGCCACCCAGCCAACAACTAGGCACACACACAGTAATAGATGCCCGGCCGCCCCTATCACCCATCCCCCGATGTGCATACATGTGCATGCCTCCCTTTTGCCCAAAACTCCACTCACAGGGCACTCATGTGAAGGGGGGGGGGGGGGGGGGACAAGTGCTGCCACATATACCATGGCCTCCTCCTACCTTACACACACACACACACACACACGCACACACTCTCTCTCTGCCTGCACACTCCTAACAACACGCACGCACCCTACACCCCCTCCAACTACAGACAAAACACCTTCCCCATCTCTACAACACCACCACCCACCAACTTTCACACCTGCCGCCATTACCCTCACACCACGATAACATACTCAAAGCAGACACACACACCTTACACCAACACTCACACCCACCCAAACACCTCTCCTACACACCCCACACACCCTAAGCCCATCCCACACCCACCGTAACCCCATACCTGCCAAGCACCCACCACAAATACACCACACATCCAGCTTTCCCCCCCACAACCAAAAAAACACTCTAAATTCAACAACTGCCCCCCCCCCTTCTATGCACACACACACGAACCCCTACAAAACCCACCACCATCCACCACATGTCGACACACTCCACCCATGCACACCTCCAACTCCATCCCCCTAATACCCACAACCACAACTCCATCACACACTGCACGTCCTGTCACCACCCCCATCCCTCACCCCTAGACCAATACATATAAAGGCAGCTACCCACCCCCACGCTATTACACAACCACCATACATCACTACCCAACACTTTTTATTAACCCACACACACAACCACGTACCCCTCCAAAATAACACTCCTCCACCCACATTCCCTTCCACACCCGCCACAATCCAGCCCAACACCACCCTACCCCTATCGCACACCCACCTCCCTCTCTACACAGCCTATGGATTCTGTCAAACCATCACAACAACAATTGGCCCACAACAGTACCCGTCTCACCTACAAGCACCAATATGCCAATTGCAGCTCTCCCCCCACCCAACCTCCCAGCCACACACCACAATACCCTACACAAAGCACCCTATGCAGAAAACCCACAGCCATGCCACCTTCCAACAAACTCACACTACAGCCCACACGTACAACTCCACCAACTACTACACCTCCTAACACCTCACCCACCCCTCACCTTTAAGCCAACTCATACACTGGCCAGACTACATCCACCGTCCAGCTACACTCTGGTCACCCATCAACCACACCATTTTCTCTACACCCTGCACAATCTATGTACCCCTTCCAAAAAAAACAACCACCAAACACTGTTCCTTCACCCCCCTCCACAATGCAGCATGCAATAAATACAACACCCACCATGTACACACTCTGAGCCTAAACACGCATTAGGTCAAACCATCACAACAACAGTTACCCCATAACACTACCCGTCTACCCTACAAGCAACCACATGCACTACCCACATAATTACAGCCCCACTTCTAATAATCCATTTAACCCTTCTTACAACCACTCCAAAAACCACACAACTTTCCTCACCCTGCGCAATCCCGATCACAAGACACCACAAAACACAACTCATACCTACTATGCCCCTACCCCTAATCCACCAACATTTACACAAGTACAGCACCTATGCACCCCCTCTACCATACACAAAAACACCATTTAAACCCCACCATACTCCAAAACACACACACACACACACACACACACACACACACACACACACACACACACTCCATTCAGTTTCAAACATTCACAGCCTCCACACAGGACAAACGCCACCACTGACTACACACCTACATAGGCCATTTTACACTACACCTCTACAATAGCAAACCCATCCACATGTCCCCTTCTATAACCACAAACACACCCCAAACACAACCTTCACCACCATCCCTCCCCACAAGCTGTCACAACCTACATCGCACTCCCACAGCCACACGTTAACACAACTCCACCTCACTAAACCACACCAGCAACAACAATGCCTCTGCCTCTCCAACACCCACAGCACCTCGCAAGCCCACCACCCAAACACACTACCCCCATACCTAACACACACCTTTCACAAGTACACCACCCCTCCACCAACCCATTTTCCACAACACAACTTTACCAATCGCCACACCCCACTCACACAAAAACACCACCACTGCCCACACCAAACCTCACAATACCCTACCCCAAAATAACACAGAGCACATGTAAACCTCACCCACCCATGATCACTCACCCCTAGGACACAACATATACAGACACCGGACACCATCCACAACCCTGACCACACCTGGACATCCACGACCCATAGCATCTTGCCCTCACCCTACCCCTGCCAAACACCACTCCACCATCCACACCACCTTCACCACCCGACCCAATCCATCACATCAACAACCAAACAATAATACATACAACCCAAACGCCCATCATCCACCCACATAACCCATGTTAAACCACACCCCAATGCCACCTTCACACACAGTCACCCATCCCCCTGGCCCACACAGCCACAACTCCTACAACTTTAACACCTCCTGCCTGCTCACCCATCCCTCCCCCCAAGCCCACACCAACTATACATTACCCATCTACCTTCTGCAACGCTTCCCAATAACCACTACCCACACAATTACATCCCCACTCCAAACAATCCACTTAACCCTCTCTACCACCACTACCAAAACAACACCACTTTTGCCAACCTCAACAAACCCTATCACAGCACATCACTAAACAGCTCACATAACTATGTCCGTAGCCCTAATCCACCTAACTTTACCCAACTACAGCACCTATGCACCCCCGCGACCATACCCAACACCCCCATCTAAACCACACACACACACACACACACACACACACACACACACACACACACACACACACACACACACACTACCTCCATTCAGTCTCAAACATTCTCATCCTCCACACAGGACACCCACCACCACTGACAACAGGTACATAGGCCATTTTGCACTGCACCTCTACAATAACAACCCCATCCACATTTCCCCTTCAATAACCACACGGACACCACACGCACAACCTTCACCACCATCTCTCCCCACAAGCTGTCACAACCTACATTGCAGTCCCACAGCCACACGTTAACACAACTCCACCTCACTAAACCACACCGGCAACAACAATGCACCTGCCTCTCCAACACCACCTCACAAGCCCACCTCCCAAACACAGTTGCCCCATACCTAGCAAACACCTTTCACAAATACACCACCCCTCCACCACTCCATTTTCAACAAAACTTTCACCACCTCCACACACCAATCACCCAAAAACACCACCACAGCACACCTCACAATACCCTCCCCAAAAATAACACACAACACAGGTAAACCTCAACCAGCCATGGCCACTCACCCCTAGGGCACAACATATACACACACTGGACAACATCCACACCCCTGTCTACAGCCGGACATCCACCACCCACACCATCTTTCCCTCACCTAGCACAATCCCCCTACCCCTACCAAACTGCACTCCACCATCCACAACACCTTCACCACCCTACCCAATCCATCACAACACCAAGCAAACAATAATACATACAACCCATGGCCCTGCCCATCCCCCACCTACCAGCACCTACCACCTCTGCACCCTCTGTCAACCTACCTTCCACCACACATTTTGCAGTCAACACACACCACTTCCATTCCCCTACCCCATTTCCAAAGGCCCCTCAGTCAACCCTCCACCAGTAGGAACCATGTTCAGACCACATTTTACACACCTGCAAACCAAGAACCCAGCCACAGGCCACTTTTACAACCAAACATCCTCCACACGCACCATCTTCAACACCATCCACCCCCAAAAGCTGTCAATCCCTACATCATAACACAACTACTGCATCGCTACACACCTGCACCACACTCTTCCCCACACACAACACAACCACCTGGCCAACCCTCACCGCACTAGAACACCCCCCCACAAATCTACACTATACCTACCACCCATCTAACACTAATACACCACCCCGCCAACACCCCACACATTTCTACACAGCCTTCCGGATCCACTTACCCCCTCCCCTACACACACCTCACCCCCAATATCCACCCACAGTGGCCATGTGTCACTCAACCACCCATGACACCTTACAACACCCTCCACCATCCCCTTGGACCCCACACCCACTACTCCACCAAATCCTAAGTCTCCTGTTCCCTACGCCATGCATCACTGCTAGCCCCAAGCATACACAGCCAACGGCACCCATCCACAATCCTGCCTCATCATCCACAGCCCACACCAATTACCGCTCACAACCACCACTCCACCCACCACTCTCCCTTCAACAGGCTCCAGACTCCACATAAAAACCCTATACAAACTATCACATACATCCTGTGCCCCTCACCATAAGCCTCAATAACCTCTGTTCACCCACTCACAAGACCCTGCACCCCATTCATCATCACATTCCCTTTTGGCATACTACATTTACCCACAAACTAAATTCCCATTCCACCAATACAAAATATACAACTACTATTCTACACCGTCAATTTTCAGTAGAGATTACGGGGGCGTAGTCCCTTACGACGGTGTGAAGAGCGCCCGTAGGGCGCGATGAATCACCTAGTGGCAATATATATGTGTATATTGATATAGCTCTACTATCAATGTCTATGGGGTGCTCTGTGCTCTGTAGTGTTCATTTAATTGTCTGTCCCACAGCACTCACTTTACTGACAGGTATCCATCAGGCCAGTAGGGTGAATTCCTCCTCTGGTGTCATCCGCCTAAGCTCCGCCTCGGAGCGGGAGCCCGCCTCTCTCCTAGATCATCATTCGCTAGGTCGCTCCGGGTTCCACCTCTCAACACCGCATAAGCACCTAGGCACCCTGGGCGTCTGGAAGCGCTGACCGCATCTGGCGTGGTATCTCTGTGTCTCTCAGTCGCTGCTTTAACACTGCCAGTCCTGCTGTTGTACCTCCCGTGCCTCTGCCGGTAAATTAACTGCCTATAACTGCCTCTTTTCCCCGCAGCTGCTTCTTATATCCTGTCAACCTGTCATATTATAATAATCTATACAATCCATACAATATATGTATATCAATTATCTACTATGTGTTAGGTTCCTGGTGCTCAGAACAAGGGAGATGTTCATGAAGTGAGTCCAGAGCACCAGGACGTAACGCTGGGAAAGGGGAATGGAAAGGGAATAGCCCCTGGCGCCCTAACTCTGTTGTCTCACCCGTGCTATCGGAAATCCCTTGCGAGACTATGGTTTCTTGAGCCCTTGGCAGCCACGTTTGAAGGGCGGATTATGTCTGCCCAACTCCGGTGCCCCCCGGTCTTAATGAGAGACAAAGGGAAATCCGAGGCAGAATGATAACAAGAGGACCTCTAACTAAGCAAACAGGCCAGGGGCTACAAGCTAACTAAAAACCTAAAGTATGTGCGGAGAAACCGCCAAAGGAAAAGAACAAAGGAAATGCTGATCACACGCCGACACAATACCTTTGTGTACCGGCGGTGACAGCATAAGCAGAACCCTCTGCAAAACACCAGGGACAGAAACAATAATGGAATACAGCGGCCTAGGCCAACGGATGCGGGAGAGCCGCTACTCACGGAACCGGTACGAATACTGGCAAACGGACAGGAACTTCTAATGCTGCCGACACCGACTCTCAGAACTGGAGGACAGGCAGAATCCCAAACGACAGACCGGTGGACACCAGGAAGCCAGAAGACTTGACCAGGGACAGGCAAAGCCACTGGACCTCAGGGCAGGAACGCCTCACCGCAGGACACGGGACCAGACACAGGAATCGACACAGGGACTGACACAGGAATCAACACAGGGACTGACAGGAACCAGCTCACACTTCAAGCAGACTGCAAACCAAGGAATATCACCAGCATCTGTGAATTGCAGTCAGCCAGCATATAACAGAGAGGCCTAATTAATAATCCAATGCAGCTGCCCTGTTGCATGATTCCAAACTGACAAGATGCAATTAGCAGCCAGGTGAGGCTGAACACATGGGAACAAGCTGCAATTACACAGACTCACCAGCGGCAGCAGACAAGAGTATTCTAAAACAGAGCAACAGGAAATCCTGGCATGCAAGACAACTTTATAAACATAAAATAGGAATGAACCACTACCTGTGGTTCATAACAGTATCCCCTCCTTAAGGGTGAGCTCCGAGCACCCCATGACACCCACGGGGAACATAAACAGAAGTATAACATGAAATACAGAACAAAACTGCAAAACAGGAATGAGCCACAGCCGTGGCTCATAACATTACCCCCCCCCCTTGAGGAGGGGTCAAAAGACCCCAAAATTCAGACTATCCAGAACAAGGGATACAAAAAAAAAAACCTGACACTGGTCTAACAGACAAGAAAACAAAAAACAAGTTGTAGCAACAACTTGTAACAGTGCCCTCCCCTTGATGGTGGCAACTGGACACAAGACAAGGAAAAAAAATCTTTTTTTTTTTTTTTTTTTTTTTAATCAAGGCAAGAGTCAAAAATTATTTCTTTTTCTTCTTCTTCTTTTTACAAAGCTCTTTAGGTCTGACCAAGGTAATTCCCCAAACATTGTCTGAACTGATGGTACCACCCAGCAAGGCTGCGTTCAAATCAGAGACAGGTCTCTTACCCTTGGGAGCTGAACTTTCTGGTAAAGTACTATTATTAGAAGAAGAAGTCAAAAAAGCACATCCTGCAGTCAAAACAACGGGCTGGGACTCTTGTGCCGAGTTTACAGTATTTGGTGGACTCTCAGCAGACAGGACGGGTGACTTAGAGGAACCTGAACCAATTTCTTTGGAACCATATCTTTTAATAATTGCATCACTGAATGCTGGGGGATCCTGAAGAATGGGATCTTCAGCTTTCATTAGGCTAGTCGCCCACTCAAAAGGCTCTCCTCTAAAAGAATAAATCAGATAAAGCACAAGGTTCTCTGAAGTGATGCCCAGAAATGGTCTAGACAACATAATAATGTAATAGTGTTTGTAAAGTGCCAAAAATTGGGCTAAGTCCCCATCAAAGATTATGGATGTTGAGATACCAGAGTCAGGATCTGTTTCCTTCCCATCTGACTGACTGGAGTGCTTTGCTAGGACCTGGTCACTATTGACCTTACTCGAGGCTGAGACTCTCTGAACCCCACCCGGGGCTGAGACTTTCTGAACCCCACCCGGGGCAGTGACTTTCTGAACCCCACCCGGGGCAGTGACTTTCTGGGGCAGTGACTTTCTGAACCCCACCCGGGGCAGTGACTTTCTGAACCCCACCCGGGGCAGTGACTTTCTGAACCCCGCTGGGGCAGTGGCCTCCGGGAACCCCGCTGGGGCAGTGGCCTCCGGGAACCCCGCTGGGGCAGTGGCCTCCGGGAACCCCGCTGGGGCAGTGGCCTCCGGGAACCCCGCTGGGGCCAGCACCTCGGATTCTTTTACTGGGACCGGGCCGTTGGCCTCCCTGACTGGGATCGGGCCATCGGCCTCCCTGAGTCGATAATTATCGAAAGTTCTCCCGGGACTATGACTTCCGGGACTTTTGCTGAAGCAATAACGTTCAGATCCTCCACTAATGCTATGCTTCTTAAGTTCTTTCCTGGGGAAGCGACTTCTAGACCCTTCTTTGGGGCTGCGTCTCTCGAGACCCCACTTGGGGATATTACTTCAAAGATCCCTTCTGGGGTTTTGCTTCTCGAGTTCCCTTCAAGAGCTATGGTTTTAGAGACCCTTTCTAGGGTTGCGCTTTTCAAGTCCCTACCTGGGGTGACAGCTTCTGAGACCCCTTCCGGTATGGACACCTGAACTATAACATTTGATGTCCCTCTATAAGCTAGGGCATCGGGCAGCGCTCCAGCACTCTGGGCATCGGGCACCGCTCCAGCACTCTGGGCATCGGGCACCGCTCCAGCACTCTGGGCATCGGGCACCGCTCCAGCACTCTGGGCATCGGGCACCGCTCCAGCACTCTGGGCATCGGGCACCGCTCCAGCACTCTGGGCATCGGGCACCGCTCCAGGAACCTGGGCATCGGGCACCACTCCAGGAACCTGGGCATCGGGCACCACTCCAGGAACCTGGGCATCGGGCACCACTCCAGGGGCTTGCAACTCCGCTTCCACAGGAAACATTCTCTTTTGATTCCTGAATCTATAATGGGGCTCCCTTGCCCAAGGACCCCAATTATAGGACAGAGAGCTTTTTAGTGTGGGTTGTGTGACAAGTACCTCTGCCACAGTAGAGACAGGAGTAGGTCTTGTATCCTGACTCAACTTGGCCAGAGGGCAAGACTCGTCACCACACTTTGGCTTGCGCAACTCACAGGTCTGCAGATAGTGGCCTAAACCCCCACAATATAGGCACAAGTTTAAGTTTCTGCGACGCAGACGCTCCTCTTCTGAGAGCCTGGGCCGCAGAAAACTTTTAAACCTTTTCTCTTCAATTAAACCAGAGGATTCTCTTGTCACCATACTGTGAACAAGAGTCTCTTTAGAGATAGATGTACTCTCAACGACTTCTGGCAAGATGAGCAAGATTTTAGTCAGTAGGTTTTGCAGTTGCTTTAGGGATTGCTGCAAAACTTCTAGTCGCTCTGGTCTCAAAGCACTGAATACAGAGTTCAGGGCTGCGAGAGATGCCTGCAGGGCTTGCATAGTAGACATAGGAGGATTTAAAACTAGACAAGACAAGGCAAGACAAGGCAAGACAAGGCAAGACTAAATTTTTGCTAAACAAAACAAGACTTTTTTTTTTTTTTTTAAACACCGGACTGGATTCTAAACACCGGACTGGATTCTAAACACCGGACTGGATTCTGCACACTGAATTCTAGACAGGACTGGATTCTAAACACCGGATTGGATTCTGCACACTGAATTCTAGACAAGACTGGAATCTAAACACCGGATTGGATTCTGCACACTGAATTCTAGACAAGACTGGAATCTAAACACCGGATTGGATTCTGCACACTGAATTCTAGACAGGACTGGATTCTAGACTTGACACTGAACTGGGCCAAAAAAGAAAAAAAAGTTTTATTTCTTTTTTGTGGTATGGCTGGTGATAATGTTAGGTTCCTGGTGCTCAGAACAAGGGAGATGTTCATGAAGTGAGTCCAGAGCACCAGGACGTAATGCTGGGAAAGGGGAATGGAAAGGGAATAGCCCCTGGCGCCCTAACTCTGTTGTCTCACCCGTGCTATCGGAAATCCCTTGCGAGACTATGGTTTCTTGAGCCCTTGGCAGCCACGTTTGAAGGGCGGATTATGTCTACCCAACTCCGGTGCCCCCCGGTCTTAATGAGAGACAAAGGGAAATCCGAGGCAGAATGATAACAAGAGGACCTCTAACTAAGCAAACAGGCCAGGGGCTACAAGCTAACTAAAAACCTAAAGTATGTGCGGAGAAACCGCCAAAGGAAAAGAACAACAAAGGAAATGCTGATCACACGCCGACACAATACCTTTGTGTACCGGCGGTGACAGCATAAGCAGAACCCTCTGCAAAACACCAGGGACAGAAACAATAATGGAATACAGCGGCCTAGGCTAACGGACGCGGGAGAGCCGCTACTCACGGAACCGGTACGAATACTGGCAAACGGACAGGAACTTCTAATGCTGCCGACACCGACTCTCAGAACTGGAGGACAGGCACAATCCCAAACGACAGACCGGTGGACACCAGGAAGCCAGAAGACTTGACCAGGGACAGGCAAAGCCACTGGACCTCAGGGCAGGAACGCCTCACCGCAGGACACGGGATCAGACACAGGAATCGACACAGGGACTGACACAGGAATCAACACAGGGACTGACAGGAACCAGCTCACACTTCAAGCAGACTGCAAACCAAGGAATATCACCAGCATCTGTGAATTGCAGTCAGCCAGCATATAACAGAGAGGCCTAATTAATAATCCAATGCAGCTGCCCTGTTGCATGATTCCAAACTGACAAGATGCAATTAGCAGCCAGGTGAGGCTGAACACATGGGAACAAGCTGCAATTACACAGACTCACCAGCGGCAGCAGACAAGAGTATTCTAAAACAGAGCAACAGGAAATCCTGGCATGCAAGACAACTTTATAAACATAAAATAGGAATGAACCACTACCTGTGGTTCATAACAGTATCCCCTCCTTAAGGGTGAGCTCCGAGCACCCCATGACACCCACGGGGAACATAAACAGAAGTATAACATGAAATACAGAACAAAACTGCAAAACAGGAATGAGCCACAGCCGTGGCTCATAACACTATGCACATATATATGTCCAATATTTTCATAGCATATGTACAATGTAATGTAATTATTATACCTATACACATTTACACGCTATTATCTACTTTAATTACCCTATACCGTGAATATGTAATGGTGTCACTTTCCAGAATATTAATATATGTAGACATGTGTATAGTGGCTACATAAGGGTATGTAGTGTAGTGTATAGGGGCATGTAGTGTAGTGATGTAGTTCAGTGTGTAGGGGATGTAGTATAGTGATGTAGTGCAGTGGATAGGGGAATGTAGTGCAGCGATGCAGTGTTATGATATAGTGCAGTGATATAGTGTAATGTATGGGGACACACGGGGGCATCTAGTGGAACACGCTGCTCGTGGGGGGGGGGCATGTGACACTTAGGGCATTTGGGGCACATAAGGGAATATTGTCCAATAGTATACCCTTATTTAAAGTTTTTTTATAATCTGATTATTTTAGTCTGACTTTTTTTTTTTTGGGGGGGGGGGGGGGGGGGATGGGGTTTCTGTGCAGGCGCCAAATTTACTGCCTTGAAGAGGTTGAGGTTGAGAGACAGACAGCTCTACATAAATATTATGTTGTTTTTTTTTCCTTTTACGGTAATGAAAAATGTGAAAACTTGGAATTATGTCTACTGGCCAGGGCCAATATTAGTTGGGACTGCTGGGACTGGAGTCCCGAGCCCGGACACAGAAGGGGCACCCACCTGGTTCAGAGCCAGGTAACCTGGCGTGCTGCCCAGAAATACCTGCCAGTTTTCATAGCTGCGGACTCCACTCTGCACATGCGCAACATCTTGATGCACCTACTGTACGCCATGACGTGCTAGCCACCATGGATTATGGTTAGCGCCAGCGCAAACCGAGAGGAAGATGAAGAATACAGGTGAAACTCAGAAAATTAGAATATTGGCCCTCATTCCGAGTTGTTCGCTCGCTAGCTACTTTTAGCAGCCGTGCAAACGCATTGTCGCCACCAGGGGCGGATCCAGAACAGAATGACAGGGGGGGCACCATGACAGAGGAAATGAGGGGGAGGTACTTTAGAGCGCACATAAGACGCACGTGCTCCAGAAAAGTGGGTTTGGCCTTGCAACAATAGGTGTGGCTTTAAAGAGAATGCCATATCCGTGAGGCAGTGGGTGACGCCACAGAATGTGACATGGGGAGATTGTTTGTGACATAGTGGATGACGGGGAGAGATAGTGGGTGACAGGGAGAGGCAGACAGGAGGGAGAAGTGATGGGGAGAAATAGTGGGAGACAGAAAGGCAGTGGGTGACAGGGAGAATGTGACGGGGAGAGGCAGTGCGTGATGTCAGGTAGAGAGTAAAAGGCAATGGGTGACAGGAGAGAAAAGTGACGGGGAGAGATAGTGGGTGACAGGGAGAGGCAGACAGGAGGGAGAAGTGATGGGGTGAAATAGTGGGAGACAGAAAGGCAGTGGGTGACGGGGAGAATGTGACGGGGAGAGGCAGTGGGTGATGTCAGGTAGAGAGTAAAAGGCAATGGGTGACAGGAGAGAAAAGTGATGGGGAGAGATAGTTGGAGACAGAAAGGCAGTAGGTGACAGGCAGTGGGATCTATATTTGGGACACCGGTCTAGATGGGAATGGGGCAGAGAGATGGTGGTGGGAGGGGAAAACATTAGGCTGTAGGAGGGGGTACACTGGGCTGAATGAGGGGATGTTCTTGCAGTGAGATGGGGGCAGGGGGCTGGGAG
Organism: Pseudophryne corroboree; assembly: GCF_028390025.1. Lineage (NCBI taxonomy): Eukaryota > Metazoa > Chordata > Amphibia > Anura > Myobatrachidae > Pseudophryne > Pseudophryne corroboree. Next base: position 915,091,335 of record NC_086445.1, on the reverse strand, counting down.
AGGGGAGACACTGGGCAGGCAGGGTGGTAGATATTGGGATAAGGGAGTTAGTGAGATGATGGGGGACACTGGGCTGGATTGGGGGGCCCAGGGCACTATGAATGGGGAGGCACTTGGCAGGATGGGAAGGGGGCAGTGAAAGGGGTAACACTGGGCTGGTGAGAAGGGATCAGTATGTCTAGACTCACTGGGGGGTTCTAGATGGGAGAGCAGTGAGATGGGATCAGTGGGCTGGTTGGGGAGGGAAGGGGAAACATTGGTCTGGCAGGATGGGAGATACTGGGGCTGGGGGCAGTAATGGTGGGGGCACCAGGCTGGAGAAGGGGGCAGACACTGAGAGAGCACTGGTCTGCTGCTGTTTCTGTCTGGCCCTGCACATGCGAGTGCAGCACCACACACTCACTCAGTAGCCCTTCCCGTGTCCCTGCACCCTACCTGCTTCCTTGGTCTCCATCTCAGCTCAATCACCCCTGCACTGCCAACTCTGTGCAGGGATCTGTCTCCTGGTGGCGGGTCCGGCTGGCTCCATCAGGTGGCAGCTTGCTCCATCTAACAGACGGCGACATTGACGGCTCTCACTCCCCCGCAATCAGCGTTCCGCGGAGCCCCTCCTCCCCCGTGTACTAGTGCAGCCAGGGAGAGGGTGACACTAAAGTCCGGATTAAGCCCAGCCCGCGAATCAGAATGCAGGAGGCGGAGCTGGGCTGTTCGTTCCTAGGTAAGCTGCTACAGGAAGGAGGGACTGACAGCCGGCGGCCTCATTGTGCAGTGTAGCATTAAAAAAAAACCTCCTAAATGACAGGGGGGGCACGTGCCTTGGTGCCCCCCCCTGAATCCGCGTATGGTCGCCACCCACGGGGGAGTGTATTTTAGCTTTACAAGTGTGCAATCGCATGTGTAGCCGAGTGGTACAAAAACATTTTGTGTAAAACAAGACCAGCCTTGTAGTTACTTATCCTGTGCGATGATTCCAGCGGCGGAGGTCCCGGAATTGATGTCAGATGCCCGCCCTGCAAACGCCTGGTCATGCCTGCGTTTTCCCTACCACTCCCAGAAAACGGTCAGATGACACCCATAAACGCCCGCTTCCTGTCAATCTCCTTGCGATCGGCTGTGCGAATGGATTAGTCGCTAGAAGCATTGCACAGCAACGATGCTGTTTGTACCCGTATGACGTGCGTGTGCATTGCGGTGCATACGCATGCGCAGTTTTGCCGTTTTTTTACCTGATCACTGCGCTGCGAACATTGGCAGCGTGCGACCAACTCGGAATGAACCCATTGTGCAAAACTTCATTTATTTCAGTAATTCAACTGAAAAGGTGAAACTAATATATTATATAGACTCAATACATGCAAAGTGAGATATTTCAAGCTTTTATTTTTTATAATTTTGATGATTGTGGCATAAAGATAAAGAAAACCCCAAATCCAAAATCTCAGAAAATTAGAATATTACATAAAATCATTAAAAAAAGGATTTTAAATCCAGAAATGTCGGCCCTCTGAAAAGTATAATCATGCATATGTACTCAGTACTTGGTTTGGGCCCCTTTTGCATGAATTACTACCTCAGTGTGGCGTGGCATGGATTCTATCAGCTTGTGGCACTGCTGAGGTGTTATGGAAGACCAGGATGCTTCAATAGTGGACTTCAGCTCTTCTGCATTGTTCGGTCTCATGTCCCTCATCTTTCTCTATGGGGTTCAGGCAGGGCCGGTGCTAGGGTTTTCGGCGCCCCCTGCAAACTACGAATTTGCGCCCTCCCATACTTTACAAAGGGATAGCGCACGTCTTTGGTGCACACCGAAAAAGGGGTGTGGTCATACGCTGAAGGGGCATGGCCACACAATAGTACCCCCATTCAAATTACGCCACAGTAGCACAATCTTATTCACATATTATTCACCGCATCTAGTAGTGCTTCTTATACACAAAATTCCCCCTGTAGTAGTGCCGCTTATACTCATAATGCCTTCTGTAGTAGTGCCGCTTACACAAAATCCCCCCTGTAGTAGTGCCGCTTACACAAAATCTCCCCTGTAGTAGTGCCGCTTACACAAAATGCCCCCAGTAATAGTGGCGCTTACACAAAATCCCCCCATGGTAGTGCCGTTTACACAAAATTCCACATGTGGTAGTGCCGCTTACACAAAATCCCCCCCCCCCCCCCCCCCCCGGTAGTAGTGCCACTTACACAAAATCTCTCCGTAGTAGTGCCGCTTACACAAAATTCCACCTGTGGTAGTGCCGCTTACACAAAATCCCCCCTGTAGTAGTACCGCTTACACAAAATGTTCCCTGTAATAGTGCCGCTTACACAAAATCCCCCTGTAGAAGTGCCGCATACACAAAATTCCACCTGTGGTAGTGCCGCTTACACAAAATCCCCCCTGTAGTAGTGGCGCTTACACAAAATGCTCCCTGTAATAGTGCCGCTTACACAAAATCCCCCCTGTAGTAGTGGCGCTTACACAAAATGCTCCCTGTAATAGTGCCACTTACACAAAATGCCCACTGTAGTAGTGTCGCTGACACAAAATTCCACCTGTGGTAGTGCCGCTTACACACATTTTGCCCACCCAGTCACACATACATACACATAGATACACACACACATACACAAACAGATACACACACATACATACACACAGATACACACACACACGCACATACGGATATACAGATATATATATATATATATATATATATATACACACACTCACACCATACCCTCCAACTGTACCTTTTTGGCAGGTACAGTACCTTTTTTTATGGTCTGTACCGATTTTGGCTCTCCAAACTTCCATTGAAAGTATAGGAAAAGGGGCGTGACCATGCACCCTTTTCGAATTTGTACCGATTTTTTTGTGTAAAATGTTGGACGGTATCACACACACACACACACAAACACACACACACACACACACACACACACACACACACTTTCTCAAGCTCACTTACTCTCTTTACCAAAGGAAGTGTGGCTGGCCGAGCTGTCCATCCTCCTGTTCCTCCTCATCATGATCAGCCTGGTCCTGTGTAGCTCCGCCCCTTTTTGGGTCTTCAGTTCCTGCACAGTGCACACTGCGTTGCCGTGCTGTTGCACAGTCAGGGAGGGGAGAGGACACTTAAAGCTGACGGTGCTGCTGCCTGTCACAGTGTGATAGGCACAACAGCCGGCAGCAGCAGCAGGGATGCAGGGCAGGGAGAGCACCTCTCCACCCTGGCGCCTACCTGCACTGCATCCCTTTACTGAGTGGGTAGCAGCGGGCATGGGTTCAGGTGAGGTGAGTTTGCTGGCCAATCCAGCACAGTAATCCCACGGTCATTGAACCAGGTTTTGGTACTTTTGGCAGTGTGGGCAGGTGCCAGGTCCTGCTGGAAAATGAAGTCAGCATCTCCAAAATTGTCTACTGAAGGAAGCATGAAGTGCTCTAAAATGTTCTGGTAGACGGCTGCGTTGTTCTGGTAGATGATTGCACAGTGGACTAACACCAGCAGATGACATGCGTTGTTCTGGTAGACGGCTGCACAGTGGACTAACACCAGCAGATGGCTCCCCAAATCAACACAGACTGTGGAAACTTCACACTGGACTTCAAGCATCTTGGATTGTGTGCCCCGCCATTCTTCCTCAATACTCTGAGACCTTGGTTTCCAAATGAGATGCTAAATTTGCCCTCATCAGAAAAGAGGACTTTGGACCACTGAGCAACAGACCAGTTCTTTTTTTTCTTGTCAGGAAAAGGCAATTCAAAAGTGTGGGGGAGTGAACTGAGGCTGGAGTTAGTGCATCAAGAGCCACCACACACAGACGGATCCTGGACATGGGCTTCAAATATTGTATTCCTCTTGTCAAGCCGCTCCTGAACAACAAACAACGTCAGAATCGTCTTACCTGTGCTAAAGAAAAAAGAGAATCTGTGGGGCATTGCCAAGAGAAAGATGAGAGACATGAGACCGAACAATGCAGAAAAGCTGAAGGCTACTATTGAAGCATCCTGGTCTTCCATAACACCTCAGCAGTGCCACAGGCTGATAGAATCCATGCCACGCCGCATTGAGGCAGTAATTCATGCTGATGTGATCCATACCGAATAAGACCCTTAGGCCAGTATAACTGGGACAGCTGAATATTGCTGAGTTGCCCATGCAAACATTTTTGGATAAATTGTGGCAATAAACTTTTTTATCCTGATAATTAGTCATAAAAGAATCACATATTGCCACAAAGGAGCTATCATGATAAATAGGTCCCTATATCTTTGAACGGGTGTTGTATGGTATGCAGGCGGCCGGGCTCCCGGCGACCAGCATACCAGCGTCGGGAGCCCGAACGCCGGCATACCGACAGTGTGGCGAGCGCAAATGAGCCCCTTGCGCGCGCCACGCTATTTATTCTCCCTCCAGGGGGGTCGTGGAAAATCTGTGGTCTATTATCCATTTATAAAACGTAGATAGAGTGTGTCTGGGATATGATTGGGAGAGACACAGCTGCTCGAACAAAGTCATAGCCCGCTTACCCCTCCCAGAAGAGCAAAAAGTCATTAGGTAATGTTTAATTTGAAGATACCTCCATATTTCTTTGTTAGGTAGATTCCATTTAGCCTGCAATTCGGGGAAGGGTATCACGCCAGACGCATCCAGCAGCTGATCTACTCTCAGGATGCCTCTTTCTCGCCATAAACAAAACGACAAGGAGTGGCATCCTGGGGGAAACTCAGGATTCCCAAACAATGGCAAAAGTGGAGAAGGGGGTGCAGAAACGTGAGGAAGGGTACGTAGAAGACGCCAACACAGAAATATAGGGCCAGCCAGTGGATGCATTACCCGGGGGACTGAAGAGAGCCAAGGGGAATCCGAGCTAAGGGAGGGAAGAGAGGCCAATTCGATATCCACCCATTGTTTCCTATGGAGCTCGCGGCTCCACTCCATTACTCTCGTAAGGAGTACTGCTTGGTAGTATGAGAAAAAGTGGGGAAGTTGGAGACCTCCTTGGTATTTTCGTCTAAAAAGAATGTCATGCTTAAATCGTGGCTTACGTCCCGCCCAAACGTAGTCTCTAATCTTACGTTGTACGGAGGTAAACCATGATCGAGGGATAGCGATGGGCAATGTTTGCAACAGGTACAGGATTCTGGGTAAGATGTTCATCTTAACTACCCCTATTCTACCTATCCATGAAATTTTTCCCCCACCCCATTTGGTAAGGTCAGATTGGAGTTTGGATAAAAGTGGGGGAAAATTTGAGTGGTAAATCTGAGAAAGATCCCTATGGAGGATCACCCCTAAATATTTTAATTGTGTTGGGTGCCATGCGAAGGGCGAAATGGATTGGAGAACTTGGAGACTCGTCTGGTCCAATCTTAATTTTAATGCCGTGGACTTTTGCAAGTTAATTTTGAAATTGGAGAGAGTGCCAAAAAGCTTAAATTCTTTAAGGAGATTGGGTACTGAGGTCAGAGGGTTGGATATCACTGCGAGTAGATCGTCCGCAAACAAGGCGAGTTTATATTCCGTCTTTCCCACCTGCAGCCCCGAGATGTTCACGTTCTGATGAATGGCCCTCGCCAGGGCCTCCATGCATAGCACAAAGATAAGCGGTGACAAAGGACAACCCTGACGAGTGCCATTCCGTATCTGGAATGGGTCCGACAGCTCCCCATTTATACGGACACGAGCCGCGGGCCCAGAATACAGGGCCCCAAGTCTCTGGAGACCTACTCGGCCCAAGCCCAAGTGTTCCATTACCCCCAACAGAAAATCCCAATCAACTCTATCGAACGCTTTTTCAGCATCAGTGGAGAGAAGAATAGAAGGAGATTTACAGGTTGAGGCGTAAGAAATTAAATCCAGGACCTTCGTGGTGTTATCTCTAGCCTCACGGCCTGGGACAAACCCCACTTGGTCCGAGTGCACTAGGGTCGGAAGAAAGAGTTTTAGGCGATTCGCCATTAATTTGGCGAAGAGCTTTAAATCTACATTTAACAGGGAAATGGGCCTATAGCTGGAACATTGGGCCGGGTCCTTACCCTCCTTAGGGATCACCGTAATGTGTGCAAGCAGAGACTGGGGAGAGAAGGGGGACCGGTCCGAAACCTGATTAAAGGCTCTAAGCATCAGTGGCAACAAAACATCTCCGAATGTCTTATAATATGCCAGCGGGATCCCGTCGGGGCCTGGACTTCTGCCATTAGGGGTAGTTTTAATAGCTTCCTCAAGCTCTGAAAGAGTGTAGGGGGCCTCGAGTGATTCAACTTCCTCTGGTGAAAGTGTGGGGAAATTAATTTCACGTAGGAACTCTGCAATAGAGGCCTTTCTGGAGAGGTCAAGCCCGGCTTCAGTAGAACCTCTGAGGTTATATAACTCGGTGTAATAACTTCGGAAGGCTGCTGCTATCTCTGTCGTGGTATTCTGTGTTGGTCCGGCATGTGATTTAACCTTGGATATAAAAGATGCTGCCCGTTGGGCCTGGAGTGCCCGTGCCAGCAGCTTCCCAGGTTTATTCCCCCATAGAAAATACCGACTACGGCATTTCTTCGCCTCCAATTTCAGTCTGTGAGACATAAGTGAGTCTTGTTCCTTCTGAGCCAATAATAGAGGCTGAAGGGTATCATCTGACAAAGCGGATTTATGGAGAAGTTCTAGGGCTTGAATTTTTTGGATCAAGGCCACCCGAGCCGCCATGTGTTGTTTCTTCCTTAGAGCACCCAGTTGTATGAGTTTGCCCCTTATAACGCACTTATGGGCCTCCCAGACCACCACTTTAGAGATCTCAGCAGTGTCGTTCACGTCAATATATTCAGTGATAGCTTCCCTAATCTGCTGCTGGCAATACGGATCCTGAAGGATCAGCTCATTCAATCTCCATGTGTAAGAATTGAGGCGAGGAGGGGACAAACGAACCCCCAAAGAGACTGGAGCATGATCAGCCCAGGATATGTTACCCACAGCAGAGACCTCAACCAAGTGTAAAAACCTATGAGTGATAAATAAGTAGTCAATCCTAGTGTAAGTGTTGTGCAGGTGTGAGTAGAAAGTGAAGTCACGAGTAGAGGGGTGTTGTATCCTCCATACATCAATGAGTTGGAAGTTATGTAGAATTCTCCGGACCCTACGATGGAGTTTATCAGAGTACCTAGGCGAGGGGTTAGAAGAGTCTAAACAAGGTTCCAGGGACCAATTTAAGTCCCCACCGAAGAGCAAAATTCCGTTAATATTGGGCTGGGCTAGGGTAAGGACCCTTTCTAAAAAGGCCGGCTGTGCCTTATTCGGGGCATAGATGTTAAGAAAGGTGAGAGCCCTATTGGCCACATTGCAATTAAGAAGCAGAGCCCTGCCGGGAATAAGTTGATGACATACAACATCAGCAAGGGCAACATGTTTGGCGAACAATATTGCTACCCCTAAGGTTTTACCTTCAGTATTATTAGAAAAATAACCTGTAGGGAAGTCCCTATTCCTGAGAGAAGGGGCTGCCCCCTCTTTAAAGTGGGTTTCTTGCACAAAGGCAACATCTGCTTTCTCGGCCTTAAGTTCTCGCAGGGCCCTTGACCGTCTCTCAGGAATGTTGAGTCCCCGGGCGTTAATAGAAACCACATTTATCAGCGCCATATTCTTGGCTTAAAAAAGGGGAAAAAAAGAAAAAATGTCGGATCTAGCCTCATAAAGATTCCAACAAAATGGGGCAGGGGTCGAGCACAAGCAAATCCAGCTAGCGCAGGAAGGGAAGAGAGAACCAGAAGGAAAAAAGAGAAAAGAGAAGAAGAGGGCAGAAGAACAGCAGAACAAAAAGACATAACAGTATAGAACAAACGAACAAGAAACCAAAAAAGAAACAAGACACCGCTCCCGGTTGTTCGAGCGACGGAGACAATAGTCCCATCGATCGGTCCGGGACCAGACATTGCGGTGCAAACGGGGTAACAAGGGAGGAACGGATCCACCCTCCGACACAAACCACATATAATAATAATAATAATAATAATAATAAAAAAGAACAAAAAAAAAATTTATATATAAAAATTTTTCAGCGACCACAGGAATGCAAACACAACTGATCAACATAATGATAACAATACGCACCCCAAACTAATTTAAAGCAGTATATACTTTGGTAGAGATGTGGGGTCATCTCCCTAAACGAGTTATACAACGTTCAGACCCCTCAAGCCAAAGGCAATTATCAAAGAAAGAAAGAAACAGGGCCTGGGAGGCATTGCGCCTTCCGACTGCATAGAATCTCACTGCGGAAATCCATTCAATGGGTAACGGCCCCCTCCACAGAGTCCCTGCGTGGCGACACAGCTGTCCATGGGCTGAAAGTTCCCATGTCATAAGCAAAAGTCACAAATCAAATAGAGGGATACTCAAGTCTTCGCAGCCGGTGAGGAAGATGCAGAGGACGGGGAGGAGCGATTCTGCTTTTGCGATGCTGGGGGGGGGAGCCCACTGTTTGAAAAGGAGGGTCGACCCGTGGGGGTTGAGGGGGGCGGATCCTCGAGCGTACGGATTGCCACTCAGGGGTCTGCACTGGATCAATTGACAGAGTGGAGCAGAAGAGGGCGACATCCTCCGGGGTCTGAATCGTGGCCGTCCGACCCTCATTAGTGGCTGTAATGCTGAAGGGAAATCCCCATCTATATATGATGTTATTCTTACGAAGGATGTCCGTTAAGGGCTTCAATTGACGTCTAGATTGTAGGGTGTGACGAGAAAGATCTTGAAAAACCTGAATAGGCGAGCCATTAAAGTCTAAGTCGCCGGAGTTCCGGAGTTTTCTAATTATCTCTTTTTGGCTATAATAATGTAGGCGACAGATAATATCTCGTGGCCGGTCAGACTGCAGGCCTCTAGGACGCAGCGCCCTGTGTGCTCTGTCGAAGACAATGGGGTCGCTTGGATCGGTCTCCAGGACTGCACCGAAGATCTTGTTTAGGACATCTGGGATGTTTTGTTGGGGTATGTCCTCAGGGATGCCCCTCACCCGCATGTTGTTTCTGCGTCCCCTATTGTCTAAATCGTCAAGATGGTCGTGTAGGTTCTGAATCTCCTCTGCTTAAAGTTTAATGGTGTCCACCAATGCATGATGGAAAGCATTGGATTCCTCTCCAGTAGACTCCAGCGTTTCGATGCGAGAGCCCAGCTGAGTCAATTCGGACCGAAGTGTGGACACTTCAGAATGTACTACGTCCCGAAGCCTACTCTCCAAGGATGTGAAATCTGCCTTGGTGGGCAAGGACTGCAAGAGTTTAAGGACTTTCTGCATATCCTGTTGTCCAGTGGAGCCCAGAGCAGGTGTGATCGCTCTGGATTCGACTTGTGTCCCAGACCCCTCAGAGTGAGTGGGAGAGGAGGGCGTCGACGGGGCTGACATGTCCATATCTTTTTGGAGATTGAGATATCTTCGAAGGTCCGAGCGGGGGGGAACTGCAGACAGGCGGACTGAGGTTCTTACTCCCTTACGTTTCCTGCGACTCATGAAAGGGCGGCTTTTGAATCCGGAGAGGGTAATCCAATGAAGAGTAGCAGGGAGAGGATGTAAGCGACAGCACCTTTATGACAAGAACGGAAACATAAGCACAGGATGACTGGACGCCACTAATCACACGGAGCCCACTCCCTCGTTCCCGTTTCACGCAGTTGGGGACAAATATTTGAAGAGCACTACGCAGCAATCATGTAAAAGAGAGGGACAGGTGCAGCTGAGGCTATAGAAACCAGGTTGCATGGTCGTGGAATGCGAACATATCGTATTGGCCGCGTTGCCGTGTCGGGTCTAGCAGAAGAGTGTAGGGGTAGTAAGACAAACCCGTGGTCGCTATGCCGGAAGTATGTGTCAGAAGGTGTCAGCCATTACTCCTCGAGATGGCCGCACATGGTGGTTGAAGGAAGCATCCACTCCCAGGAAGGTGGGGATAAGTTCACATGGCAGTGCCTACTCCAATAGGCAAGATGATTTGTTATAATACAAGGAAGTGAGACAGCAGCACCAAGGGGGTGAGATTCATCAGGGTCCCACAGCTTCGGTCACTCTGGTCAGGCAGAGAGAGCGTATTCAGGCAAGGAATCCGCTCAGTAGTGCAGTCACTATGCGCCAGGAAAATAGAGGTCACAGAGCCCACTATAACACAGGGTGGGAGTAGTGAGAAGTGGGGTAAGGGCAGCTGCAGGCCCCTCCAAGGATCACTGCTTCCTCTGACAGAGCCTAGCCCGGGCAGTCAATATCCCCCAAAAGCAGAGGGGAGAGGGTTCCCAGCAGCCCCCACTACCTGCAGCACAGTAAGAGCAGGGCAGTGTCACCCCACAGAACCGCAGCTTCCAGTTAATAAAGCCTGCCAGACTCCAAGATGGCGCCGCCGGGCTCCAATCCCGAGCCGCAGCAGCGCTGGTACCTGCACCCCAGCTAGCGGGGGAGAACTCGTTGGTGGAAGCGGTGAGTGTCCCGTCAGTCACAGGGCCTCCCTCTCGGCCGGGCAGTGGAGAGCGGAGGATGGAAGGAGGAGGCGGCGCCAGCCGCGGTCAGCGCCGGGAGCTCTGTCACACAATCCGCGTCACACTCTCCCGCCGCACCGAGCCACACAGAGGGCGCCGCGGCCAGCGGGCGGAACGCCGCACAGTGGAGTCGGGCAGGAGGCAGGTGGGGAGAGTACCATTGAGGCTGGAGAAAGTCTGCTGCAGTCCGCGATCAGGGCTCCGTCGCGTCACTTCCGGTCCGGGATGGCACCCGGCTGGAGTCCCCGGCTCCAACTAGGCAGGTAGGCCGCAACCCGCCAGCTCCGCAAACCCACCTACCCAGTGCAGGAGAGCCTAAGTAAACCACTGGTGGGGCGCAAGCAACAGCTGGAAGGGCCAAAGGAAGGCTAAATATAGATCTTGAGCAGGAGACCAGGCCCAGCACGTCCACCTCCACACACAGATAGGCCACACCCCAATGATTGTTTTTTTAAATATAGTTCTTGCAAAATGCAAAGAAGCCTTAAAATATCAGATATGTGATTCCATAGCTTATGTATTTATTACCAGTTTATTTTATTACCATTTATATAGAGCACGCTACCTCCCGCTTGCCTGCACCTCTTGTCATCTGTCTGTCGCCCCTCCCCACTGGATTGTTAGCTCTTCAGAGCAGGGCCCTTTTTCCTCTTGTTATTTAAGCCCTGGTCTCGACACATTTCACTCACAGCTCTCCCCTACTCAACGACCATCTTTACCCTGCTAGTAAAGGGTCATCTCCATCTATGGCCACCAGCCTCTAGTAGTACGATGATCACTCCCTCAATACTTACATCTTAGCTGTATTATGTCTTGAGAATGTGTGGTGCTCTATGTTACCTGTACTCTATTTCTGTTATTTACTGTAATGCTATGTTTTGTCTCCCTGTACTGTCGTTTGTACAGCGCTGCAAAACACATGTGGCGCCTTATAAATAAAATGTAATAATAATAATAATAATAATAATAATAATAGAGCTCGCATATTCCGCAGCGCTTTCTTAAGAGAATATTTCTCCATTCACATCAGTCCCTGCCCCAGTGGAGCTTACAATCTACCACATGTACAAGCACACACATTAATGCTAGGGTTCATGTTGTTTGGAGCCAATTAACCTACCAGTATATTTCTCTATCGTCCTAGTGGATGCTGGGGTTCCTGAAAGGACCATGGGGAATAGCGGCTCCGCAGGAGACAGGGCACAAAAAGTAAAGCTTTAGGATCAGGTGGTGTGCACTGGCTCCTCCCCCTATGACCCTCCTCCAAGCCAGTTAGATTTTTGTGCCCGGCCGAGAAGGGTGCAATCTAGGTGGCTCTCCTAAAGAGCTGCTTAGGAAAGTTTAGCTTAGGTTTTTTATTTTACAGTGAGTCCTGCTGGCAACAGGATCACTGCAACGAGGGACTTAGGGGAGAAGAAGTGAACTCACCTGCGTGCAGGATGGATTGGCTTCTTGGCTACTGGACATCAGCTCCAGAGGGACGATCACAGGTACAGCCTGGATGGTCACCGGAGCCTTGCCGCCGGCCCCCTTGCAGATGCTGAAGTAAGAAGAGGTCCAGAATCGGCGGCAGAAGACTCCTCAGTCTTCTAAAGGTAGCGCACAGCACTGCAGCTGTGCGCCATTTTCCTCTCAGCACACTTCACACGGCAGTCACTGAGGGTGCAGGGCGCTGGGAGGGGGGCGCCCTGGGAGGCAAATGAATACCTATTTTGGCTAAAAATACCTCACATATAGCCTCCGGAGGCTATATGGAGATATTTAACCCCTGCCAGAATCCGTTAAGAGCGGGAGACGAGGCCGCCGAAAAAGGGGCGGGGCCTATCTCCTCAGCACACAGCGCCATTTTCCCTCACAGAAAGGCTGGAGGGAAGGCTCCCAGGCTCTCCCCTGCACTGCACTACAGAAACAGGGTTAAAACAGAGAGGGGGGGCACTAATTTGGCGATATGCTTATATATATATTAAGATGCTATAAGGGAAAACACTTATATAAGGTTGTCCCTATATAATTATAGCGTTTTTGGTGTGTGCTGGCAAACTCTCCCTCTGTCTCTCCAAAGGGCTAGTGGGTCCTGTCCTCTATCAGAGCATTCCCTGTGTGTGTGCTGTGTGTCGGTACGTGTGTGTCGACAGGTAGGAGGACGATGTTGGTGAGGAGGCGGAGCAATTGCCTGTAATGGTGATGTCACTCTCTAGGGAGTCGACACCGGAATGGATGGCTTATTTAGGAAATTACGTGATAATGTCAACACGCTGCAAAGTCGGTTGACGACATGAGACGGCCGACAAACAATTAGTACGGTCCAGACGTCTCAAAAACACCGTCAAGGGTTTTAAAACGCCCGTTTACTTTAGTCGGTCGACACAGACACAGACAGGGACACTGAATCCAGTGTCGACGGTGAATAAACAAACGTATTCCTTATTAGGGCCACACGTTAAAGGCAATGAAGGAGGTGTTACGTATTTCTGATACTACAAGTACCACAAAAGAGGGTATTATGTGGGATGTGAAAAAACTACCATAGTTTTTCCTGAATCAGATAAATTAAATAAAGTGTGTGATGATGCGTGGGTTCCCCCCGATAGAAAATTATGGGCGGTATACCCTTTCCCGCCAGAAGTTAGGGCGCGTTGGGAAACACCCCTTAAGGTGGATAAGGCGCTCACACGCTTATCAAAACAAGTGGCGGTACCGTCTATAGATAGGGCCGTCCTCAAGGACCAGCTGACAAGGCTGGAAAATATAATAAAAAGTATATACACACATACTGGTGTTATACTGCGGCCAGCGATCGCCTCAGCCTGGATGTGCAGAGCTAGGGTGGCTTGGTCGGATTCCCTGACTGAAAATATTGATACCCTTGACAGGGACAGTATTTTATTGACTATAGAGCAGTTCTATATATGCGAGATGCACAGAGGGATATTTGCACTCTGGCATCATGAATAAACGCGATGTCCATAACTGCCAGAAGATGTTATGGACACGACAGTGGTCAGGTGATGCAGATTCCAAACGGCACAGTATGGCCGTATAAAGGAAGAGGACTTGTTTGGGGTCGGTCCATCGGACCTGGTGGTCACGGCAACTGCTGGAAAATCCACCGTTTTTTACCCTAAGTCACATCTCTGCAGAAAAAGACACCGTCTTTTCAGCCTCAGTCCTCTCGTCCCTATAAGATCATATCTGCCCAGGGATAGAGGAAAGGGAAGAAGACTGCAGCAGGCAGCCCATTCCCAGGAACAGAAGCGTTCCACCGCGTCTGACAAGTTCTCAGCATGGCGCTGAGACCGTACAGGACCCCTGGATCCTACAAGTAGTATCCCGGGGGTACAGATGGGAATGTCGAGACGTTTCCCCTTCGCAGGCTCCTGAAGTCTGCTTTACCAAGTCTCCCTCCGACAAGGAGGTAGTATGGGAAAAAATTCACAAGCTGTATTCCCAGCAGGTGATAATTAAATTACCCCTCCTACTACAGAAAAGGGGTATTATTCCACACTATATTGTGGTACTGAAGCCAGAAGGCTAGGTGAGACTTATTCTAAAAAATTTTTTTGAACACTTACAAAGGTTCAAATTAAGATGAAGTCACTCAGAGCAGTGATAACGAACCAGGAAGAAGGGGACTATATAGTGTCCCGGGACATCAGGGATGCTTACCTCTATGTCCCAAATTTGCCCTTCTCACTAAGGGTACCTCAGGTTCGTGGTGCAGAACTGTCACTATCAGTTTCAGACGCTGCCGTTTGGATTGTCCACGGCACCCCGGGGTCTTTACCAAGGTAATGGCCGAATTGATGATTCTTCTTCGAAGAAAAGGCGTCTTAATTATCCCTTACTTGGACGATCTCCTGATAGGGGCATAGTCCAGGGAACAGTTGGAGGTCGGAGTAGCACTATCTCGGATACTGCTACAATCAGCACGGGTGGATTCTAAATATTCCAAAATCGCAGCTGATCCCGACGACACGTCTGCTGTGCCTAGGGATGATTCTGGACACAGTCCAGAAAAAGGTGTTTCTCCCGGAAGAGAAAGCCAGGGAGTTATCCGAGCAAGTCAGGAACCTCCTAAAAACAGTGCATCATTGCACAAGGGTCCTGGTAAAAATGGTGGCTTCCTACGAAGCAATTCCATTCGGCAGATTTCACGTAAGAACTTTTCAGTGGGATCTGCTGGACAAATGGTCCGGATCGCATCTTCAGATGCATCAGCGGATAACCCAATATCCAAGGACAAGGGTGTCTCTCCTGTGGTGGTTATAGAGTGCTCATCTTCTAGAGGGCCGCAGATTCGGCATTCAGGATTGGATGCTGGTAACCACGGAGCCCAGCCTGAGAGGCTGGGGAGCAGTCACACAAGGGAAAAATTTCCAGGGAGTGTGATCAAGTATGGAGACTTTTCTCCACATAAATATACTGGAGCTAAGGGTAAATTTATAATGCTCTAAGCTTAGCAAGACCTCTGCTTCAAGGTCAGCCGGTATTGATCCAGTGGAAAAAAAACATCACGGCAGTCGCCCACGTAAACAGACAGGGCGACACAAGAAGCAGGAGGGCAATGGCAGAAACTGCAAGGACTTTTCGCTGGGCGGAAAATCATGTGATAACACTGTCAGCAGTTTTTCATCCCGGGAATGGAAACTGGGAAGCAGACTTCCTCAGCACGACCTCCACCCGGGAGAGTGGAAACTTCATTGAGAAGTTTTTTCCACATGATTGTAAACCGTTGGGAAATACCAAAGGTGGACATGATGGCGTCCCGTCCAAAAAAAAAAAAAAAAAAAAAAAAAACGGGACAGGTATTGCGCCAGGTCAAGAGACCCTCAGGCAATAGATGTGGACGTTCTGGTAACACCGTGGGTGTACCAGTCGGTGTATGTGTTCCCTCCTCTGCTTCTCATACCTAAGGTGCTGAGAATTATAAGACGTAGAGGAGTAAGAACTATACTCATGGCTCCGGATTGGCCAAGAAGGACTTGGTACCCGGAACTTCAAGAGATGCTTACAGAGGTCTTATGGCCTCTGCCGCTAAGAAGGGACTTGCTTCAGCAAGTACCATGTCTGTTCCAAGACTTACCGCAGCTGCGTTTGTCGGCATGGCGATGGAAAGCCGTATCCTAAAGGAAAAAAAAAAAAAAAAAAGGCATTCCGGAAGAGGTCATTCCTACCCTGGTCAAAGCCAGAAAGGAGGTGACCGCACAACATTATCACCACGTGTGGCGAAAATATGTTGCGTGGTGTGAGGCCAGGAAGGCCCCACAAAGAAATTTCAACTCGGTCGTTTCCTGCATTTCCTGCAAACAGGAGTGTCTATGGGCCTCAAATTGGGGTCCATTAAGGTTCAAATTCGGCCCTGTAAATTTTCTTCCAGAAAGAATTGGCTTCAGTTCCTGAAGTCCAGAAGTTTGTCAAGGGAGTATTGCATATACAAACCCCTTTTTTGTGCCTCCAGTGGCACTGTGGGATCTCAACGTAGTTCTGGGATTCCTCAAATCACATTGGTTTAAAACCAGTCAAATATGTGGATTTGAAGCATCTCACATAAAAAGTGACCATGCTCTTGGCCCTGGCCTGGACCAGGCGAGTGTCAAATTGGTGGTTTTTTCTCAAAAAAGCCCATATCTGTTTGTCCATTCGGACAGGGCAGAGCTGCGGACTCGTCCCCAGTTCTCTCCCTAAGGTGGTGTCAGTGTTTCACCTGAACCAGCTTATTGTGGTGCCTTGCACCTACTAGGGACTTGGAGGACTCCAAGTTGCTAGAAGTTGTCAGGGCCCTGAAAATATGTTCAAGGACAGCTGGAGTCAGAAAATCTGACTCGCTGTTTATACTGTATGCACCCAACAAGTTGGGTGCGCCTGCTTCTAAGCAGTCGATTGCTCGTTGGATTTGTAACACAATTCAACTTGCACATTCTGAGGCAGGCCTGCCACAGTCTAAATCGGTTAAGGCCCATTCCACAAGGAAGGTGGGCTCATCTTGGGCGGCTGCCCGAGAGGTCTCGGCATTACAACTCTGCCGAGCAGCTACGTGGTCAGGGGAGAACACGTTTGTAAAATTCTACAAATTTGATATCCTGGCAAAAGAGGACCTGGAGTTCTCTCATTCGGTGCTGCAGAGTCATCCGCACTCTCCCGCCCGTTTGGGAGCTTTGGTATAATCCCCATGGTCCTTTCAGGAACCCCAGCATCCACTAGGACGATAGAGAAAATAAGAATTTACTTACCGATAATTCTATTTCTCGGAGTCCGTAGTGGATGCTGGGCGCCCATCCCAAGTGCGGATTATCTGCAATACTTGTACATAGTTACAAAAATCGGGTTATTATTGTTGTGAGCCATCTTTTCAGAGGCTCCGCTGTTATCATACTGTTAACTGGGTTTAGATCACAAGTTGTACGGTGTGATTGGTGTGGCTGGTATGAGTCTTACCCGGGATTCAAAATTCCTCCCTTATTGTGTACGCTCGTCCGGGCACAGTACCTAACTGGCTTGGAGGAGGGTCATAGGGGGAGGAGCCAGTGCACACCACCTGATCCTAAAGCTTTACTTTTTGTGCCCTGTCTCCTGCGGAGCCGCTATTCCCCATGGTCCTTTCAGGAACCCCAGCATCCACTACGGACTCCGAGAAATAGAATTATCGGTAAGTAAATTCTTATTTTTTGGATTGTGGGAGGAAACCAGAGCACCTGGAGGAAACCCATGCTAGCCCAAGGAGAATATACAAACTCTACACAGTTAAGGCCATAGTGGGAATTGAACCCATGACTTCAGTGCTGTGAGGCAGTAATGCTAATCATTACATTGTCCGTGCTGCCCCACAGCAGTGCATGCTTCCCATGTGGATGGACATCACTGCAATGCTCTGGAGAAGCTACAGTATAGAGTAGAAGCAGGGAGGACTTGATTACAAGCTGCAAGGTAGACATTACTCTTCCCAATGCCTCTGGTTGAGGCAATGCCAAACGGCAAGCTGGAACTTGTAGACCCAACATAGCTGGAAAGCAATATTAACCTGGTATACAGTCAGTCACATAATACACTTAAAGCATAGATTTTGTAATATCAATGACACCTAAAACCACCTAGGAGATGGGCCACTGCTTGTGCACTATGGCATTGATTCCCAAACTTTCCTGAATCACAGTGCCCTAGAGTATCAGCGCTTTATGCATGGCACCCTTAGTTTTTTACTGGTAAACTTCGAAAAAAAATATTAATTTAAGTTAATTGTGTCTATATGTCATCCTTAGGTTCAGTGATGTGGTTTTGCTTCTGTTTGTCCACGTATTTTATGATTGACAGCCACCAGCACTGGCTTTGCCTATCACTTTGACCATAAATAATTTGATTTGGTCCTGAGGAACCCCTGCAACAGCCTTGTGGCACAGGGTGCCTAGGTACTCAGTTTGGGAACCACTGCGCTATGGTCTATTGCTGTGTGCTTGCTGTCAGGGCTAAATTATTATAGTCATTCAGGGTCTGATGCACTCCAGCCACCTAACTAATACCCTGCCTGTGTACTCCTATGTTTTACTATGGCTGGCCACCAAAGCAATCCCCCAGTTGGACCTATTATACCCCAGTCCAACACTGCCTCTTGCTATATATTTTTTCTCACTTCAACTTGCCCCACCTTCTGGTCATGCTCACTGCTTAGGCTCACATAGGTAATGGTCTGGAGGTGGGGGGATGGTGGTGGGGGTGGTTGTGCTTGCTATAGGCAGAATAGCTCCACACGGTATCTGGTCTTTAGGTCGACCACACTTAGGTTGACAGTCATTAGGTCGACCACTATTGGTCGACATGCATTAGGTCAACATGGTCTATAGGTCGACATGGTCACTAGGTCCACATGTACTAGCTTGACATGGAAAAATGTCGACATGAGTTTTTCAAATTTTTTCTTTTTCATATTTTACGATCCACGTGGACTACGATTGGGAATAGTAACCTGTGCTGGGCGCAGCGAAACCCCTTGCCCGAAGCATGGTGAGCGAAGCGAGCCATGCAAGGGGACACTGTGCAGTAATTGGGGTTCCCTGTCACTTTACGAAGAAAACGAAACCAACATTTTAAAAAAAAACCTCATGTCAACCTTTTTCCATGTTGACCTTGTTCATGTCGACCTAGTGACTATGTCGACCTATTTCAGGTGTCGACCTAGTCACTGTCGAACAATAGTGGTCGGCCGAAGTGTGGTCGACCCTATGATCCACACCCACTCCATACTACACCTCTGAATATGTATAGGATCTAATAATGTCAATTTCACCCTGTTCCAAAATAATCCTGGGTGCATGCCAAAGCCTTCTATTTTGATTCACCAGCCTTGTGCAGAGAGTTACAACAGATACAGAGGAATTTGAGAAGCACATTTTGTGCTCTGTGCCTCTCTGTTGTAAATGATCCCCTCGGTCTGCATTTATCCAGATCTCTAAAGCTCTGAATGGGCTTTAAAATTACATGAGGATCCATCTGTGGGCCAAAGCCTAAGGCCTGAAACACACACGCTGACTTTTACCAGCCGGGAAAAAGCCGGATGGCTTTTTCCAGTGCGGGTATTGTAGTTATCAGTGTGAGGGGTAGGGGACTTTCACACTGCACGGCCCCACCCCGACTGCCGGGCTGCAGCCGAAAATATCCACTGGAAGGTCCGGCTGCTGGGCCGGGGCCAGGCCGTCTTTGAAGGCAGTGGACCGTGTGTGTGAAGGGGAGCTTTTACACACAACGTTTTTTTTCAAGCCGTGTCTGCTGCTGCGCATGCGTACAGCATTACACATGGCTCAAAGCCGTTGTGTGTGAAAGACTCTGCCGGACGGCAAAAAGCCGGACAAAGTTTGTCCGGTTTTTTGCCATCCGGGAAAAACCTGAGTGTGTGTTACAGCCCTAAGGGGTAGCGTTACAGAAGCTAGTAAAAATGAAAATTGGTCTGTTGCCCATAGCAACCAATCAGATTCTAGCTACAGTATCATTCTCTATTGCATCCTAAAAAATGGTAGACAGATGTGATTGGTTGCTATGGGCAACACTACCATTTTTAATTTTTAGAAGCGTTAGCAAAGCTACCCCTAAGTGTAATAAATTAATCTTTCCAGTCTCGTCATTGTTTTGCAGAGTTGTGTAGGTCCCATAAAAGTGCCACCTAGTGTTTATTTCTATCTCATTGGTCTGGAAACTTCTCCAAACCAAGAAAATGAACGGGTGTGGCTGGGCTGTACGTGCTGTGCTCTGCCAGCAGATACATGTGGCCAGTTGCATGTGGTAGGTTAATGTCTTTGAGCAGAGGCTCCACTTTTGAAATGAAGCAGAGAGTAGGATGGGGAAAAGTGGTTACATTGTAACGTGAACCAAGTATCTGGCTTCAAGATGTCTTATGTGACATTATTATAAAAGCCAATGTTTTGCTCAATGAAGCAACATCTGCTAATGCTCAGCACTCATAGAGTTACGATAAAGGAATTTGTTTATCTGTTTATTAGTTTGTTGGGTTTCTTTTTAGTTATTTTAAATCTCTAACACCCGCTAGCGTACTGTAATAACAAAATATTCATCTGTGAATAATAAATAAGACACACCTGTAGCCGAAGTTGCCAATTTTTAAATATAGTAGTTCTCTCTCTGTGAGATACAGATGGAGAAGTATATGTGGTCAGTGCAGGAGAAGTGACATTGATACCCTGTATTGTGCAATTTGTGGGTCCATAATGTCATGATTCCCTCAAAAGTCTGTCATCAAGCAGAGAGGGAGGCCACCTACTTCACTGGACCATACCTCCCAACATGACACTCTCCAGGAGGGGCACAATGCTCTGCTTCTGGACTTTTCCCTTAATTTCTGATTGACGGCACCTGTTTTGAACAGGTTAATGGATAAGAAAGGTGTTTCACCACAGGTAATGGCAATCATACAGTAAGAGGGAAGTCCAGGAGCAGAGCATTCTGTCCCTCCTGGAGAGGGTTATGTTGGGAGGTATGCTGGATGGTATCCAAGAGGCCGGTCTACGCTATTAGAAATCCAGTTAAGCTCCCCATAATTGACAGGAAGTGGGAGTTTCTGGGTGTCAACTGACTGTTTTCTGGGAGTGTTTGGAAAAACGCAGGCGTGGCCGGCCGTTTGCTGGGCGGGTATCTGACGTCATTACCGTGTCACTCGTCGCAGCAATCATCGCACAGGATAAGTAACTACAGGGCTGGTCTTGTTTTGCACAAAATGTGTTTGCAGGCGCACTGCTGCACAGGCGTTCACACTCCTACAAAGCGAAAATACACTCCCCCGTGGGCAGCGAATATGCGTTTGCACGGCTGCTAAAAACTGCTAGTGAGTGATCAACTCGGAATGACCCCCTTTGCCCATTAGCTAACAAATTTGCTGCTACTATCAGATCTGAATTAGGCCCACAGTTCTATCCTTTGCTGAGCCATGTAGGCAAGGGTAGCTAGAATATTAATTTAATCAAGGACACGTAACTTGCTTAGATCCTGTAGCTGTCTGACTTCAAGTCTACATTTTACCTGCTTTTAATCAGTCACAAATCCTGTACAATCATATATGCCCATGAATAAATGGTTATTATAGTAATCTTAATGTAGTGTAACGTGCGGTGAGGTGAGGCA
Organism: Pseudophryne corroboree; assembly: GCF_028390025.1. NCBI lineage: Eukaryota > Metazoa > Chordata > Amphibia > Anura > Myobatrachidae > Pseudophryne > Pseudophryne corroboree. The sequence continues at coordinate 915,070,219 of NC_086445.1, read as the reverse complement.
GGTGAGGCAGAGCCTTTCCTGTCATACTCCAGTATAAGCCAGAGATTTGACTAAAGTATATGAAAAATACAAAGACTATATTATAAATATCGTCTTTGTATAATTCTAAACATTTTTATAACCAAAACTCTGGAGTAAAAAGTCTATGGCAAGTGAGGCACTGCCACACCTGCCTATCTTCTCCATACATGTCTGATCAAAACGCACCAAATTTCCAGCAGTATATACTGCTGCACCTGTGTATAATGCCTACATGAATCCTTGGGCTCATATATTGCATGTAAAACTGGCTCTGGTACTAACCATTGCCTCCTGAGCCATTTACCTCACCAGAGGTCCTTGATTTAGGCAATGAATTCCTTCACCTTTTTAATGCATTACTGTACATGTTTGAGCAGCTGTTGATGTTTTTTTTCTGCCATTTTAGCAGGAATTCCTATGATGGGCCACTTCAGGAAGATTGGGAAGGTTTACAACATGCAGCCATAAATTGGTAAATGAGAGCCATTTTGTTGGCTGAATCCACATACTGGAGAATGTGCTGTTCTCCGGAAACAAGTGGCCTCACTGTGAGATGAATTGTACTGTGATAATAGTATTCTTTATTTTTTATGAATCATTTGTTATGATTTTCTATGTCCTTGCACCTGTTTGTATTCTACAAATGCAACAACCATGTCTATGATTGGTTGGTACACACTGGGATAATGACTGAGTTAACAGCATGCAGACATAAATTGGTACCTACCGTTCATACACAGTCGAGGCAGCCATTTTGTTTTCATGAGAAAATGTATGAAAAAAAAACATTATTGCACATTGTGATTTGTTCCACTGTCAATTCCACTGTCTCAGTTATCTTTCACAATTTATTGTAATTTGCCTCTCTTATAATGTGAAATAATGTGTTGGATTCTGTGGAGAACTTTTAGACACAGTCTAAGTACTGGAGCCTAGTTATAAAAGTGTGCATTGTTTTCTGGGTTAATGCATCCAAAATGGCTTTTTCGTAGCTTTTCCTGATAGAATTGTTTTCAACTCCTCCCCCCCCCCCCCCCACACACACACACCCCCTTCAAGTCTCTATAAAGTATATACAGTGTTTTTATCGCTTAACCCTCCTGCAAAGCAGATTGAAATCATTTCAGCAGATATACTTAGGGCATTATCCATCAAGTATTGCTGCTTGGCAGTACTAATTTAGTATCGAACTCACTGCAAGTAGCAGTGGTGGACACTAAAACACGAGAGGAATTCAACAGTGCTCCAGTGTGGGGACAGCTGATTCGAAAATGATCTGTCCCCAAGTTCCTATCACCGCTACCAACATAGCATAGAAACTTAACACTGCAGAGTCTGACTCGGCAGTGGTAGCGTGCCTGTGTGAACTGGGGTTCACGCATGAGCATGAAGATTCCAATTTCCAGCGGAGGGATACGAACAGGGGCAGAGAGATCTGATTTGATCCCTTTTCATAACTCAGCCTTCTTCCCATAGGAAGGAGCAGGGCATCGAGAAAAGTTGCCATCTGTAGATGGCAACCCCCCCCCCCCCCAATCAAATTTCAAAAGTTTTAGACAGTATTTTCAGAGTTTGATGAATTGGGAAAAAAGGAGTGTATGTAGACCATGCTGCACTTCTGGGAGGGGAAGCTCTTTGGAGTGCCCTAAAAACAGCTGGCTGGGTGGGCCAGCTTTCTCTATGCTTTCCCATGCAACTCTTATTTCGGAGGCTGTCTGGGAAGGCATTCCGTTTTCCTGGGAGGGGGCAAAGAGTTCCCTCCTGTGGGTTAACATGATGTGTTGCCACCTTGCAATGCTGGTGCAGAGCTCCTGGACCCCAGCGGTTGGCACATAGTGCTGCAGTGGCTCCTGGGATGGGTTTCTCAGACCCCAGTGCAGCACACCGGGGGATAACAGGAACCGCCGAAGAGGGCGGATGCAGCACCTCAAAGACACCCAAATAAAAAAAATGTAATACTCGGTGCCTAGTGCTGCTAATACATTTTGAAATTGGCGCCGAGAGGGACATTTTAAGATGGTGATGCAGCACAGGGATTAACTCCTTCATTGCCACAGCGGCCATTATTCACATGGGGGATCGGGAGGGGGGGTGGTATTTGGGGGAAGCTGCTCGGGACTGAGTCCTGGACACAAAATCTTTGCCTTGCACCACTACACCCACAGACTGGAAGTCCCAGTTGTTATGCAAGATGCATCCTATCTAGGAGCCTGGGGTGGATTGGGCTGCCAGGGCAGCGGGTAGGTTCCCACTTGGCTGGTACAACCCAGCCATCACTGCCGGTCTGACTGGCCGACACTGTCCGTGGTGCTTCAGGATTTGTGTTCCACTGCTGGAAAGCAGCCCGGAAGCAGTTATCTGCTCTGGCCAGCGGACACTACCGGGTGCCATTAGCCAGGAGCAGCGGCATGCTGTGGGGGTGAATATACAGTGACCTGTACCTCTCTCTACCTTTCCCCAGCTGCTGCTAGATATAATCAGCACTTCCCGCTAGATTGAAGTCAGTCAGCAGGGACTGAAAGAACAATAATTCTGCCATGTGTCTAACCTGGCTCACTGATGACACATCCACAGACACATGGACCCCATGCACCACCAGCCCAGATCCATATACTACCCACCCTGCTCCACTTATCTACCACCCTTTCTGTAAAGTCAATTTTACTCAAGTTTCCTTTGAGTCTACCTCCTTCCAGTTTCAGCACATGTCCTCCTGTTCTAATACTTCTTTTTCTTTATGTTAAAACCCTTGATATTTTTTGTACATTTCTATAATGTCCCCCCTTTCTCTTTTCTGCTCCAGACTATACATAAGGACAAGGAGAAAAAAGACAACTCTCTATGTTGGGGCACTCCTTAATAAATTAAAACTTAACTTTTATTGACTTCAAAAGACTCACATAAACATTACAACGTATAACATGAATAGCAAGGCACCAAAAAAAGGGCCTTAAATCAATCATCTATATCCAAGTGTTCATTCTAGAACCATAATTTGCTTCTTAAAATTAAGTATATGATACCGGTTTTTGTAATTAAGTAACCCAGTGCGCTGTCTTTTTATCCCCACCAATCTCTGTTTTTTTTGCCCAGACTATACATATCTTTTAGTCTTTCTGGTAAGTTTTGTGCAGTAGGGCATTATTTATTTATAGTTTCTTATATTGCACAGCAAATTCCATTGCGCTTTACATTTGGAAACAACAGTGATAAAATAAAACTGGGTAATAAGAGACATAGGGGGTCATTCCGACCTGATCGTAGCTGTGCTAAATTTTGCACATGACGATCACTGACACAGACATGCGGGGGGACGCCCAGCATAGGGCAAGTCCGCCCCGCATGTCTGGCCCAGCCTGGCTCCACCACACAAGTGCAAAAGCATTGCCCAGCGGCGATGCTTTTGTACTTGTAGAGTAACTCCCAGCCAGCGCAGCTCCTGAGGCTGGCCAGGAGTTACTTGTCGCTGCCAGGGTCGCAGCGGCTGTGTGTGATGTCACGCAGTCGCTGCGGACCCCCCCCCACACACACACACACGGTCCGGCCAAGCCTGCGTTCGCCGGACTGTGTCCAGAAAATGGCGGCCAAATGCCACCGTGCCGCCCTCTCCCGTCCAGTGACTGCCTCTGCCTGTAAATCAGGCAGAGGCGATCACTAGGCAACGACGGCCTGGCATGTGCCAGCGCACTGCGGCACCGGCGCATGCGCAGTTTTGACCCGATCGCACAGTTGTGAAAAACTGCAGCGTGTGATCGGGTCAGAATGACCCCCATAGAGGTAGCAAGGCCCTGCTCGCAAGCTTACAATCTATAGGGAAATAAGCATTGTCACAACTCTGGTGTGCTAATTCTCCAGATACGCCATTCTGAGAATCGCCACCCGTGGCACTTTCTGATTACCTCAGCATGTGTGGTTAATCAACACGCTTACTGCCACCATCTGAAGTGACTTTTGGGACCATACCCAGGGCAATCTTCAGCTCTCATCCGCACACACAATTATTTATTCTTGAAAAATAGGTAACATGGGCCACGGGTCCGAAAACACAGAACTTCAAAGCTTATAGGGGGTCATTCCGAGTTGATTGTAGCTGTGCTAAATTTAGCACAGCTACGATCATTCACACTGACATGCGGGGGGATGCCCCGCATGTCAGTGCCGCCCCCCTCCCCCCGCAGAAGTGCAAAGGCAACGCACAGCAGCGATGCCTTTGCACTTCAAGAGTAGCTCCCGGCCAGCGCAGCTTTAGCGTGGGAGCTACTCATCGCTCCCTGGCCCGCAGCGACTGCATGTGACATCATGCAGCTGCCGCGGATGCCCCCCCCCAACAGTACGGCCACGCCTGCGTTGGCCGGACCGCTCACCATAAACAATGGCTTAACGCCGCCGTTCTGCCCCCTCCCGCCCAGCGACCGCCTCTGTCTCAGAGGCGATCGCTAGGCACCAATGGCCACCATGCACCGGCGCACTGCGGCACCGGCACATGCGCAGTTCCGACCCGATCGCTGCGCTTCGACAAACTGCAGCAAGCGATTGGGTCGGAATGACCCCCATAGTTACAAAAAAAAAGCTTGCAAGATTACAATAATTTAAATAGTCACACAAGTAATAACAATTTCAAGAAATAAAATAAAGGTAAGAAAACACCACTCAGATCACCTGTAGTATCGAACGATGGTATGGAAGTGAAGTCTTTTCCTGTGGTTTCGGTTTCATCATGATCTGATGGATTACATCACGACAATGAACACTATCTGTGGAGTGTTTTACTATTATTATTACATTTTATTTCTAAGACGCCACAAGTGTTTTGCAGCGCCGTACAAAGGGCATACAATAGAACAGTACAGGGAGACATAACTTAACATAACAGTAAAAAAAATAACAAAAATCGAGTACAGGTAACAAAGAGCACCACAATTCTCAATACATAATACAGCTTAGATGTAAATGGCGAGGGAGTAATCAGCGTAGTACTAGGGGCTGGTGGCCATAGATAAATATGAGCCTTTACCAGCAGGAGAATATGCGGGTAAAGATGGTCGGTGAGTAGGAAAGAGCTGTAAGTGAAATGTGAGGAGAAGAGGGCTTTGACAACAAGATGGATGAGGGCCCTGCTCTGAGAAGCTAACAATCTAGTGGGAAGGGGCAACAGACAGATGACATGAGGTGCAAGCAAGTGGAAGGTAGCCTGTTGGCAGGATGTAAGCAAAGCAGAGATGGTCAAAGCATGAGGCAGGGGTTTGGAGGAGCAGCCTCAGGACTAGGTTATGCATTGGAAGGGTACGCTTAGGTGAACAGGTGGGTTTTCAGTGCCCATTTGAAACTTTGCAAGGTCGGAGAGAATCTGATGGAGCGGGGAGCGTGACCACTGAAGGGGTGCAGCACGGGCAAAATCTTGATCTTGAGCATGGGAAGCAGTGACCAGGGTAGAGGTGAGGTGGTGGGGGGCGTATGAAGGAAGAGGAGGTTGGAGACGTAGGGAGCAGTGGAATTAGAGATGGCCTTGTTTGTGAGGGTGAGGAGTTTGAAGAGGATTCTGTAGGGGAATGGGAGCTAGTGCAGATCTTGACAAATGGGAGTGGCAGAAGTGGAGCAGCAGGAGAGGAAGATAAGCCTAGCTGCGGAGTTGAGGACAGATTGGAGGGGAGCGAGATGGGAGCGAATGAGGCCAGTGAGAAGAACATTGCAGTAGTCGAGTCGTGAGATGTCCAGTGAGTGGATGATAAGTTTAATTGCACTTTGGGAGAGCAGAGTCAGCCCTAGGCATAGGCAAACTAGGCAACTGCCTAGGGTATCTGGCATGCCTAGGGGCACCAGGAGCTTATGCTGATTAAAATGATATGTGGCATGCCTATATTCTGTGTGTAGCATTTCGTATGCAGATACAGCCACAGTCGCACACAGTATATAGGCATGCCGCATATCATTTTATTCAACAGAAGCTGCTTGTGCATCCTAGTCATACAGAAATGCAAATAAGATGCATTGTCATAAAAAAAAGTTGTCCGACATTAGGAGAGCTGCCAGCTGACTCACACAAGGCATCTCCTGCTGTATGGTGTATTGAGGCAAGATGTATGAGGACACATCTGTATCCAAGCAGAGGCAGAGGTCACAGTGTTAGCAGCCATGAAAGTGTTGTGTGCAGGTAGGTTGATTGTGCAATAGTGTTCGGCATAAGAGGCATTATGCGTGTCATGTGTATAAATGCATTAATAATGTGCAGCAAATGTGTAAAAGACATTATGTGTATAAGGGCATTAATAAAGGTTGGCAGAATGTGTAAGGCGCATTATGTTTATAAGGACATTAATAATGTGTGTCATATGTGTGAGGGGGCATTACTGTGTGGTATTATGTGTATAGATGCATTACTAATGTGTGGCATAATGTATATAAAGGGCACTACTGTGTGGTCTATTGTGAATAAAGAGCATTATGAAGTTGTGTAATGTGAATAAGGAGCAATTCAGTGTGGTGTAATGTGAATAAAGGGCACTACTGTGAGGAGTAACGTATATATTGTAAAGTGGTATTACTGTGTGATGTAACGTGAATAAGGGACACTATTGCATAATAAAATGTGAATAAAGTTGCACCACTGTGTGGCATAATTTGAATTAAGGGTACTATTGTGTGCCCATGTGCCTTGCCAGCAAAAACACACCCCTGTGCACACTGTTCCTATTTTAAATATAGGGGATAGCAACACCAAAATGAGGACTGTTATGGGTGAGGGGTGATGGTGCTGGAAAAGGGGTACAGGGTCAGAGGCAGAAATAGCGGTGGTGCTAGGGGGCACCAGACAAAATCTTGCCTAGGGCATTATATTGGTTAGGGCCGGCTCTGTACAGAGCCGGCCATAGGCATAGGCAAACTAGGCAATTGCCTAGGGCATTTGATATGCCTAGGGGCATCAGCAGCTTCTGCTGATTAAAATGATATGCGGCATGCCTATATTCTGTATGTAGCATTTCATATGCAGATACAGCCACAGTCTCACACAGTATATAGGTATGCTGCATATCATTTTAATCGGCAGAATCTGCTTGTGCATCCTGGCCACATAGCAATGCAAATAAGATGCATTTTCATTAAAAAAAAGGTGCCCGACGTTAGCATTGATGCAAGATTTGTGAGGACACATCTGTGTCCAAGCAGAGGCCACAGTGTTAGTGGCAGTGTGAGTGCTGTGTGCATGTGAGTGGGTTGGTTGTGCAGTAGTGTTCGGAATATGTGTAAGGAGCATTATGTGTGTCATGTAAAAATGCATTAATAATGTGCAACATATGTGTAAAGGGCCACTATGTGTGTCATTATGTGTATAAGGGCATTAATAATGTGCGGCATATGTGTAACAGGGTACTACTGTATGTGTGTCATTATGTGTATAGGGGCACTAATAATGTGCAGCAAATGTGTATGGGGGCACTATGTGTGTCATTATGTGTATAAGGGGCATTAATAATGTGCGGCATATGTGTAAGGGACATTATGTGTAAAAGGGCATTAATAAAGGTTGTCATAATGTGTAAGGTGCATTATGTTTATAAGGACATTAATGTGTCTCATATGTATAAGGGGCATTACTGTGTGGAATTGTGTATAAATGCATTACTAATGTGTGGCATTATGTGTATAAGGTGCTCTACTATGTGGCGTTGCATATAGAAAGGGCATTACTGTGTCGTCTAATGTGAATAAAGAGCAATAAGGTGTGGTGTAATGTGAATAAGGAGCAATTCAGTGTGATGTAATGTGAATAAGGGGCTCTACTGTGAGGAGTAACGTTTATAAGGTAAAGTGATACTACTGTGGGATGTAATATGAATTATGGACACTATCACAAGATAAAATGTGAATAAAGTTGCAGTACTGTGTGGCGTAATTAGAATTGGGGTCACTATTGTGTGGCCATGCCCCTTCCCAGCAAGAAGATTCCCCTTTTTGGGCTGTGCGTCAAATGTGCGAACTGTTCCTATTTAAAATATAGGGGGTACAAGGACTGCTATGGGTGAGGGGTGATGGTGCTGGGAAAGAGGTGCAAGGTCAGATGCAGAACCAGCGGTGGTGCTAGGGGGCACCAGCCAAAATCTTGCCTAGGGCATCATATTGGTTAGGGCCGGCTCTGGGGGAGAAGATGGTGTTGTCCACAGTGATAGAGATATTGGCCCTCATTCCGAGTTGTTCGCTCGTTAGCTGCTTTTAGCAGCATTGCACACGCTAGGCCGCCGCCCTCTCGGAGTGTATCTTAGCTTAGCAGAATAGCGAACGAAAGATTAGCAGAACTGCTAATAAATAATTCTTTGCAGTGTGATAAGAGGTAAACCAGTTAAGGACAGTGCTAGAAAGGCCAATGTTTTGGAGTGTGCGGATGGGGAGAGGATGATCCAGTGTTGAAGGCAGCAGAGAGGTCAAGAAGGATAAGTAGAGAGAAGTGGCCCCTGTATTTGGCCATAAGCAGGTCATTGGTGACTTTCACCAGGGCAGTCTCAGTGGAGTGGAGTGTGCAAAAGCCAGATTGTAGGGGATGAAGGATGGAGTTGTCAGAGAGATAGCTGGTGAGGCAGCTGTAAACCAGCATTCAAGTAGGAGTGTTTCTCATATTTAAACCCACTGCAGCTCACTTGCAGCCCCCACCCCTTGGGATTCCTTTTATCCCTTTCAAAACCAGAATTGATTGATTTTAAGGTTATGCTATGGGTTCTCTGGGTCACTCGAGCAAGAGCGGATGCTCTTATCTCTATTGCTGTTTGAAGCTTGCAGATTTGGTCTTGTAATCAGCCTGGACTAGTTTTTACAACATGCCTCAGTAAGAACAGTTCACATTCTTCTGGCCATAGTGTCTCTGAGGGGCTTCCTTGATTACTTGAAGCTTAAAAGGTCTGGAATGCCAAGCCATACTGTGTAGGTTTTATGGGCCTACTCAGGACGGATGGGACTAAAGGCATTCTCCATGCAAACTCTTCCCCTACATCAGGGGTGGGGAACCTCAGGCCCGAGGGCCGTATAAGGCCCTCAAAACCACTTGATCCGGCCCGGACAGGCTCACCTAAATGAGAGGAGATGCCGGGTGCCCACTGAGATTTTACCACCAGCGGGCGCCCAGTTCCTCAGCAGCAGCCAGACGCAGGAGCCCACTCCTGAGCTCCAGCTTCTGGCTCAGGCAGTGTACATGTGTGGCTGTGCGGCGCTATGGGAGAGACGTCTTGACATCTCTCCCATAGTTCCGAGGAGAGGGAGGGCAGTGGTCCGGAAGCAGGAACAGGGCTGGTGAGCATTGTGTTTTTTTATTTTTTTATTGTGTGTGTGTGTGTGTGTGTGTGTGTGTGTGTGTGTGTGTGTGTGTGTAAGCAGCGCTACTAGAGGGCATATTTAATGGGGAATAACTGCAGGGGGCATATCTAATGGGGCATAACTACAGGGGACATATTTAATGGGGCATAACAACTGACGGGGCATATCTAATGTGCCAAAACAACTGACAGTGGGCATATCTAAAGCTGGGTACACACTGGCAGATATATCTGCTGTTCAATCGATCTGCAGATATATCTGCAGATGGTGGTTGTTCATACACACAGAAAAATGCACCAATATATCTAAAGGTGGGTACACACTAACAGATATATCTGTAGATCAATTGATCTGCAGATATATCTATGGACGATCCGGATCGGGCAGTGTGTTCAGCATACACACTGCCCGATCCGTCGGGGACTGACGTCATGAACTGGGCAGGCGTGTACACACGCCCGCCCAGTTCACCTGTCAATCACCGTCGGCGGCCACAGCATGTGTACGGGCGGTCGGCCGACCGCCCCGTACACACACAGCGACGCGCCAACAATATATCGGTAGATATATTGGCCGTCGGCTGTGCTGCGCGGCCGACGCGATACGTCTGTGAACGACGGAGTTCACAGACGTATCGGCCGTACACACTGGCCGACGGTCCCGCGATATATCGGCCGTTCAGGAGAACGGCCGATATATCGACCAGTGTGTACGGGCCTTTAAAGACATATCTGCTGTTCAATCGATCTGCAGCTATATAAGCAGATGGAGATTGTTCATATACACTGAAAGATGCACTAATATATCTGCAGATATATTGGTCATCTGCTGTGCCGCAGAGCAGATGCAATATATCTGTGAAAGACGGCTTTCACAGACATATTGCTTGTACTGCAGATCAGCAAAAGATATATTGGACAACCAACTGATTGGCCAATATATCTGCCAGTGTGTACCCAGCATAATGGGGCATAACAAATGACTGGGGGCAGATCTAATCGGGCATAACAAGTGACTGGGGGCATAACTACTGACTTGGGGCAGGCTAATTTTTAAGTTGAAAAGTTTTGTATGGCTCCCGAAGGATTTTATAAATATCCAAATGGCCCTTGGTAGAAAAAAGGTTCCCCACCCCTGCCCTACATCAAAGGAGATCTGACACCTATGGTGTGCAGTGTCTCCTATGGGCTGTATTGTAAACAAGCTTTGTCCCAGCAAAGTAATTCAGTTTCAACTAGTTGTCAGCCTACTACATTTTCCTCAGTACAATATACATTGATACATCACACAATGTGAATAATAAAACATTTTTATTATGCCCTTTCCGATTTAAAATTGGGCATTCCCTACTGGCATTGATACACAAGGGAAGGTATTATTCATTGCAAAATGGTCCACCAGATTGCAAAGGTTCTAGGTGGGCTGTATGATATGGTCGCACAGCAGTATTGGCCTGGGCCCAGGAGGATGTGAAAGTAAAGAAAGAGAAAATATGTCAGGATATGTTCGGACTGTACAGTGACGATTGGATAGGAAAGTTTATAAAGGTCATGTGGGTGGTTCTGGAATTTGATAATCTTGCCAGAAGAGGTGAGTTTTTAGGGAACACTTTGAAGGTTTGGAGACTAGAGGAGAGTCTGCATGTGAGGGCATGTCACAAAATGGGCAGCCCAATGAAATCGGGAATGGGAGCGAATAATGAGTGTGGATGAGACACGTAGATCTTGTAAAAAGCGAAGAGGTCGGGTTTGAGATATTTTGAGATAAGCGAAGAGATGTACGTTGGTTTAGTTTGGTTAATGGCCTTGTGTGTGAGTAACAGTATTTTATATTGAATACGGTAGAAAATAGGTAACCAATGGAGGGACTGACAGAGTGGATCCGCAGTTGATGAATGTCTAGCGAGAAGGATTAGCCTCGCAGCTGCATTCAGAATGGATTGTAGTGGTGAGAGTCTCTTTTTGTTAAGAACAGTAGGAAGACTATTGCAATAATCAATGCAGGAGATAATGAGAGCATGGATTAGATACGGAAGATATTTTGGATATGTTTTGCATGTACCATTTAAGTTGACATTCTTTGTATAGTCTCTTATGTATTTATATCCTTCTGAAGATATGACCTCCATAACTGAACACAGTATTCTAGATGAGGCAGTACCAATGACCAATACAGCGCCATTTTTACCTCTCTCTTTCTGCTGCTGATTCCTCTCCCTATGCAACCAAGCATCTAGCCTTCCTCATTACTTTGTCACATTGCTTACCTGCCTTTAAGTCACCTGAAACAGTGACTACTAGATACCTTTCCTCCTCAATAGTTTCCACGATAGTGCCATTAATACATTTATCTTTTTAAATTTGAGACCCAAGTACATAATTTTTCATTATTTGGCATTAAACTGTATCTTCCACATTCTTCACCATTCCTCTAGTCTGCCTAAATCCTCAATCATTTGCTTCACCCCTCCTGGTGTGTCTACCCTATTGCATAAGCATACCCAATGTCCCTAACAAAGATATTAAAAAGCACTGAGTCCAAGTACATTCTTATTAGCGTTCCTATAGCTGTTTAAAACTAGAGTAAATGAGAGCTGTGTAGGCACTAAATTATATAAGGGGTCTTTGGTTTGTGATGGGTTAATGATGATAGTTAGATTAGCCCCCCCCCCCCTTCCCCTTGAAGGGTTTGGTTGTGTTTTGTCTTAGCCTATCAGGGTATGTAGGGGAGGTAGCATATGAGGGGTATATATAGATAGAGACAGCAGCAGCACTTCGTTCTGAGTGCCTGGAAAGCCCGCCCACCCTCCGCCTTTTTGTTATTTTGCTGCTCTCTGATTTGGCTGATATTTGGCTTTCAATTTAAATTTTACTTACAGCGAGAAGGCGCTTTTGACCAGCGGCCACATGGGGCATAAATGGTCTTTGAGGGACATCTACCCTTTCCAAGGACGGCTAGTGAGTTCTGCCCGTATGGGGGGACGATGGGCATTTTCTGTAGGAAATGGTCACGCTATGTCGTAGTGAAGGGTGGTGTTTGCCTTTTCAATGCAGGTTATGCTTTTGGCCGGATGAGGCGTTTTAATCGCCTCATATTATAAAAGTGGGGGTGTTTAAAACCACTTAACTGACGATTTTTCCCTTCAAAAACATTAACATTGTTTTTTAAAATTCATTTTATTTAATAAAGTTGAAAAAGTATTTTTAAAAATATTTAAACATTATATTATCCCCCGCTCCATTAGACTCTCCCCGACCTTGCAAAGCTTCAAACGGGCACTAAAAACCCACCTATTCATCAAAGCATACCCTCCTGATGCATAACCCAGTGCTGAAGCCGCGCCTCCACCCCCCTGCCTCATGCCGTGAACATCTCAGCTTTGCTTGCATACTGCCATCAGGCTACCTCCCACTTGCCTGCACCTCTTGTCATCTGTCTGTCGCCCCTCCCCATTAGATTGTTAGCTCTTCAGAGCAGGCCCTCTTTCCTCTTGTTATCTAAGCCCTCGTCTCAACACATTTCACTCACAGCTCTCCCCTACTCAACGACCATCTTTATCCTGCTAGTAAAGGCTCATCTCCATCTATGGCCACCAGCCTCTAGTAGTACGATGATCACTCCCCCAATACTTACATCTTAGCTGTATTATGTCTTGAGAATGTGTGGTGCTCTATGTTACCTGTACTCTATCTCTGTTATTTATTTACTGTAATGCTATGTTTTGTCCCCTGTACTGTCCTTTGTACGGCGCTGCGAAACACATGTGGCGCCTTATAAATAAAATGTAATAATAATAATAATAATCTGCAGAACGGATCTCCTCGTCAAAAATGGGGGGACAGGGTGGGACGGTGCAGTTGCATGAAATCTGACCATGCCAGTTAAGTTAAGTCGGCACCATTATTGTATAACATCAATTGGCAAGAGCTGGTCATCAAGCGTTTTCCTTGCCATCCCTTACCAGAAAGGTCATTCAACTTAATAAATACATTAATGACCTTTTAAACTTACACAGTTGTTGTCCGTGACTTATTGTGTCTGTGTCATTATTTTAGAGATAAGCTAGCTTATTGGTTAAGCAAAGGTAATCACAATTAATCAATAGACACCTTATCCATCAAAGCCACTGTCAGTTGATCGGCGTCATATTCGCACTGCAGACTCAGCAAAACACCAATCGATCTGTACCAAACAGTATGTACAAAAAGACTAGCAAAGTAGTCTAGAATATTACAGAGCAGGGACGTGTGGTGAGGTAAATGGCTCAGGAGGCACTGGCTAGTACCAGAGCCAGAATTACACACTACATAATTTACACAATATATGAGCCCAAGGGTTCATGTGGGCATTAAACACAGGTGCAGCAGTATACGTATAATGCTGGAAATTTGGTGAGTTGTGATCAGAGCTGTGCAGAAAAGATAGACAGGGGAGAGACTTTACTCCAGAGTTTTGACTATAAAAGTGATTAAAATAATACAAAGAAGATATAATATATTCTTATGTTATGTTGTGTACTATTTATAATTCCTATTTTCCCCACAGTTTGGCCACGGTGTCTAAAGATGGGACGTGGAAGCTGTGGAATACAGATGATGAGTACAAGAAGCAGCAAGACCCTTACCTGCTGTACACTGGGACATGATCCGGGAGAGAGCCTTGCCATATTGCGTTGTCCCCGGATGCCCGTGTTGTTTTCATTTCAAGTGTGTGTGATATCACAGTGTACTCAGTGGTGCAAGTAGAAATATTTTCTTAGTGGTACGGAGTCACGAAAATGGGCGTGGTCATGTGTTGTGAGGGGGCGTGGTCACATGGCACAAGTGGGAGTGGCTACATGACACTAGTGGCGGTGCGACACTACAAGCCCCTTTTCTTTGCACTCTGGAGGCAAGGCTAGAAATATATAGTACTACCTCCAGTATAATAGAAATATATAGTGATACCCCCAGTATAATAGAAATATATAGTAATGCCCCCAGTATAATAAATATATATAGTAATGCCCCCAATGTAATAACAATATATAATAATGCCTCCATTATAACAGGAATATATAGTGTAGTAGTACTCCTGGTATAATAGAAATATATAGTAGTGTCCACATTACAATAGAAATATGTAGTAATACCCCCATAATAATAGACATACTGTATAGTAGTGTCCACATTATATTAGAAATGAATGCTCCCAGCGAGAGACGCTGCAGGAAAGTGCAATCAGGCTCCTATCTTCACGCCAGCCACAGCTGCCAGAGGAGGAAGTGTGATGTGGCGTCATGACATCACCGTTGTGCTCCCAGTAACCCTGACAAACTGGGAGGCACTGTCATGCTGCCAAGCACCATGGTCTTGTTACTTTGTGGCGCATTATAATTGTGGTAATGGCGGTCACGGGTGCAAAGTGTGTGGCAGGTAGTACTGAGTACCCGCTGCCATATTCTTAAGGGTACTCCGAACCCGAGCGTACAGTACCCGCATACTTGCACCACTGGGTGTACTATGCACAAACATGAGAGTTCGAGGAAGAGTTCCGATCTGTGCACGGACAAGTCATCGCAGACCTTGCTTTTGATACTAACAATAAGTTCCTGGTATCCACTGAAGATTGCGCTATCCATGTCTGGAGATTGTGCGATATGTGTCAGCTGAATACAGAGCTGCTATCACTGACATGCTTAAGAAAGCCACTGTATGGTCACTGTATGTGGCGACCTTTTGTACCTGTTGACCTTTTCACGTGTCAACCTTTTATAGGTTGACCTAATGACGATGTTGACCTTTTGTCCATGTCGACCTCATGCATGTCGACCATTTGGTGTCGACATAGCGACTCTCTAAATACTGTAGATCTATTGAACAGAAACCTTTAGTTCATACAGAACAAAGCGAATTCTTACAGTAGCCCTGGTAGCCATGCACCTTCACCTCACTGTAGCCCATGACAGCTGCACACCCTGCCTGCCTGCCCACCTGCATCATCACTGGCTGACGGACGCTGTATTATTGTACATCACACATGATCTGAGCGAGGCTACTCTGCCTCTGGGGAAGTCAATTCCTGTACAATAATGAGAGTACATGATGCGGCTTGCAATGTGTTGTGAATTGGGCCGCTCCAGTCAGCACTTCCCATATTTTGTTTTCTGTTCTGCTAGGGAACAGTCCCTGGCAGTACAGCGGTGCCTGGCCCACAGTGCATGTGCAGTGTGAGCACCGACCTGCCGGCAACACCCACAGGTTTGGTCCGCACAGCGCTGCACCGAAATAGTACTGCAGCGCCCGGTATACTTGCTAGAGTGTGAGATAGATCGTTATCCAGGCGCTGCAACTTATAATATGAACACTGTGTGCTTCCCGGTGTGAGGCTGCTGGGATTGTCCATCCCTCCCCATCTGTGGCTGCAAGGAGCATCCGGCCCCTCTGTAAGTGACAGTGACACAGACAGATAGACACACACACACACACACACACACACACACACACCTCTCAGCACCCCCCCCCCCCCTTCCTCTCTCTGGCATAAAGTGTTTTAGAGGCTGTACCTGGTGTAATGTGGGTTCTATCTGGCATAAAGTGTGTCAGGGGCTCTATCTAACATAATGTGGACTCTACCTGGCATAATGTGTCTCAAGGGCTCTATCTAGCATAATGTGGGCTCTACCTAGCATAATGTGGGCTCTGCCTGGCATAATGTGTATCAGGTGCTCTACCTGGCATAATATGAGCTCTACCTGGTATAATGTGTATCAGGGGCTCTACCTGGTATAATGTGGGCTCTACCTGTCATAAAGTGTCTCGGGGGATCTACTTGGCATAATGTTTATCAGGGGCTCTACCTGGCATAATGTGGGCTCTACCTGGAGAGAGATAAAGTGGAAAGCGATAAAGTACCACCCAATCAGCTCCTACTGTAAATGCAATTTCACAGGCTGTGTTTAAAAAAAATTACAAAAGCCGATTGGTTAATATGCTATCTCTCTCCACTTTATCTCTCTCCAAGGAGCAGATGTATTCATTTTTTAAACTCATGCAGTTAGTCTGTAACATACAGTTAGTCTCTTCAAGGTTTGATACATTTCCCCCATTGTGAGAGAAAAGAAACACCACTAATTTTCCCCAGCTAGTGCCCCAAGATAGTGTCCGTGCCCGGAATATGAGCTTCAACTGCTCCACCCACATTACACCCCTTACTATGATACAGCTATGGGCAGGGCCAAATTATAGGTGGGGCAGTTCCCTGGGGGCCACACACACTGCTGAACAAATCATTGCCCCGGCCCATCCCACTCTACACCCTTAATGGCAAACTCCCAGAAGTATTGCTGCCAGTGATGGATAAATTTGATATTTTGAGACAGAGACTGTTTTCTCACTGTATCTACAATGGGTGGGCGTGACTGGCTATCAGAGCCCACCCCCTTGTGGACATAATGCTCCGATTCACAGATGTTAGGGTAAGGGGGTGGGCCGACTGCCATGAAGTGCCTGTGCCCATCAGATACCTGATGCTGTAACAGGTAGTGTTTTTTCTCTCTTGCCCTTGCTCCCCCTCCCTGGCACCCTCTCTCTCTTGCTCCCTTCTCTCTCCATTTGTTTCTCTCCCTTTTTTATTCCTCTATATCTGACACTATCTCCCAGAGCATCTCTCTGTCTCTCTCTAGCTGACCCCTTTTCTGTGAAACTCTCTCTCTTCTCGATACACTCTCCCTGCCCCCCCCCCCCCCGCTCCCTCTTTCTCTCTCTCACTCCCCCCTCTCTCTAACCCTCTCCCTGACATCCTCTCTCTCTCCTGCTCCCCTAAGGGCACAGTAATAGCAGCAGTGGGGGCCGAGTCAATTTTTATTGGTGGGGGCCCCAACTAGTCTTAATCAGACACTAAGCATGGGCAAACCATCAGTCAATGGCCTATCCTACTGTTGGAGATCCTGTTAGGATTGCAATCTGTATGTAACAGGGAGAGCAGTGTAGGCAGCCACAGGTGGTCTGAGCTTGGGCTGCATAAGACGGTCTTCCTACAGCTGTTTTTGGTTGCATCTAGATCCCCTTCAACTAATGTACCCGGTACACTTACGGAAGGGAAATTAGCATATTGATACGTGAGTCAGCTAGTTCCCCTTTGGAAAATACCTTTTTGCCCTCTGCTGGTCAGATAAGGAATTGGAAGACTATTTAGCCTATTTTCTGTAAAAAATAATAATAAATATATGTATATATATATATATATATATATAGCAATGATCCTTTCACGGCATGCGCTGTGTCCAATAATAACTGCAGCAATTAGGCGGCACTCACGGCGTGAAAAAACGTCAGACAGCAGTCTGGGATGCAATATCAACGTTTCAATGTCATGATAACATTTTCATCAGGAATCTTGACGAAAATGTTATCATGACATTGAAACGTTGATATTGCATCCCAGACTGCTGTCTGTCGTTTTTTCACGCCGTGAGTGCCGCCTAATTGCTGCAGTTATATATATATATATATATATAGAATCCTCATCAGCGGCACACAGGACACAGTCACAGAGACATTGAATGGATATCAACGTTTCAAACCTTTACTGGTTTTTCGTCAGGATACAGATAAGCACAAGTGACTTACCTATATACCCGCCACCATACACGTGTAGGACCCGTTCACCGGCGCCAGATGCAGCTTCCGGGGTCGGGCGCCCGCCTATGACGTCATCGCACGTCCGTGCGCTTGTTGTCATGGCAATACATACACCACTGTGACATTACACTGAAATAGAGCATAGAAATATAGATAAACAGACCAAGACATCAATCACTTGATCAAAAAGCACAAATAGAGTCATCATACAGACTGTAATAATTCAGTCTGCATAATTGCGAATAGAAATTTCTTTGCAGTTTCTGAGTAGCTCGGGACTTACTCTGCCACTGCGATCAGTTCAGTCAGTGTCGTTCCTGGTTTGACGTCACAAACACACCCAGCGTTCGCTCAGACACTCCCCCGTTTCTCCAGCCACTCCCGCGTTTTTCCCAGAAACGACAGCGTTTTTCCGCACACACCCATAAAACGGCCAGTTTCCGCCCAGAAACACCCACTTCCTGTCAATCACACTCTGATCACCAGAACGATGAAAAATCCTTGTTATGCCGTGAGTAAAATACCTAACTTTTTAGAAAATTTACTTGGCGCAGCCGCACTGCGAACATTGCGCATGCGCAGTAAGCGACTAATCGCAATATAGCGAAACTCAGCAACGAGCGAACAACTTGGAATGAGGGCCATAGTTTCCCCCCTCCCTGCATATAATTCTCTCCCCTCCCAGCACATAGTCTCCCCCCTCCCTGCATATAGTCCTCTCTGCTTCCAGCACATAGTATCCCCCCTCCCTGCATATAGTCCTCTCTGCTTCCAGCACATAGTATCCCCCCCCCCCCCTGCATATAGTCCTTCGCCCTCCCTGCATATAGTCCTCTCTGCTTCCAGCACATAGTATCCCCCCTCCCTGCATATAGTCCTCTCTGCTTCCAGCACATAGTATCCCCCCCCCCCCCTGCATATAGTCCTTCGCCCTCCCTGCATATAGTCCTCTCTGCTTCCAGCACATAGTATCCCCCCTCCCTGCATATAGTCCTCTCCACTCCCAGCACATAGTATCCCCCCCCCCCCCTGCATATAGTCCTTCGCCCTCCCTGCATATAGTCCTCTCTGCTTCCAGCACATAGTATCCCCCCTCCCTGCATATAGTCCTCTCCACTCCCAGCACATAGTATCCCCCCCCCCCCCTGCATATAGTCCTTCGCCCTCCCTGCATATAGTCTCCCCCCTCCCTGCATATAGTCCTCTCCACTCCCAGCACATAGTATCCCCCCCCCCCCTGCATATAGTCCTTCGCCCTCCCTGCATATAGTCCCCCCCTCTCAAAGCACATATCAATTAATATGTTGCAGTACCTAATGTCATGAGCTGGGCATTGCCTGGGCTGGAGGATTGCACATTAGGCAGGAACGCCACACTTCTGCACCGCACCACACTTTGTGAAGAAAGTGAAAGTTAACTACAGCTCCCAGCAACCCTTGCTGCCAGGAGCTCCCGGCAGCAAGGGCTGCTGGGAACTGTAGTTTACTTTCACGTTCTTCACAAGTGCATTGCGGTGTGTGGAACACACGCGCCTGTTCCTGCCTACTGTGAGATCTTCCAGCCCAGGTGATGCCACTACTAAGTGATTCCACTCATTGGTCGAGAGTGGCACTCCTCGGCTGGCGCCCCTGGCGAGTGCCATCCTGGCCAATGGGTAGATACACCCCTGCCCAAACAGCACATCATGCAAAGAAGAAAAAGAGGTGCAATGAGGTAGCTGTATTACTAAACTAAGCGACACAAGTGTGCGGCACAAACACCTGGCATATCTAGGAGTGGCACTGCATTTGCAGACAGGATGGCACTTAAAAAACTAGGCCCCAAACAGCACATCATGCAAAGAAGAAAAAGAGGTGCAATGAGGTAGCTGTATTACTAAGCTAAGCGACACAAGTGTGCGGCACAAACAACATGGGACGTGCTGTAATTTGCCAAGATGTAATATACGCACAATGGGGGTCATTCCGAGTTGTTCGCTCGCTAGCAGATTTTAGCAGCATTGCACACGCTAGGCCGCCGCCCTCTGGGAGTGTATCTTAGTTTAGCAGAATTGCGAACGAAAGATTAGCAGAATTGCGAATAGAAAATTCTTAGCAGTTTCTGAGTAGCTCGAGACTTACTCCTACACTGCGATCAGCTCAGCCCGTTTCGTTCCTTGTTTGACGTCACAAACACGCCCTGCGTTCGGCCAGCCACTCCCCTGTTTCTCCAGACACTCGTTTTTCCGCACACTCCCAGAAAACGGACAGTTTCCGCCCAGAAACACCCACTTCCTGTCAATCACACTCCGATCACTTCTACGATGGAAATTCTTCGTTCGGACGTGAGTAAATCTACTAAGTTTTGAGCTAAAATACTTAGCACATACGTACTGCGTAACATGCGCATGCGGATTTTCGCCTTAATCGCTCCGTTGCGAAAATCGGCAATGAGCGAACAACTCGGAATGGCCCAGGAGAGCGTACCCCTAAACCACACACACACGGCAAAGCCTGTAAAATTAATTTGGATAATAATAACCCTTTTATTTGGCGCTATAATAATTATATGCAGCACAGGCGAGCGTACCCCTACACCACACAGGGCAGACCCTGTAAAACTTATTTGGATAATAATATAAGTAATGTATATAACCCTTTTATTTGGAGTAAATAATATACAGCACAGGACACCACCACTGGACTTATGGCAGCACAAGACACCACCACTGGACTGATGCAGCACAAGACAGCACCACGGGACTGGACTTATACAGCAACACCCCTGGACTTATACGGCAGTACCCTTGGAGTTGTACGGCAGTGTCAGGCAGGATGGCACTTTAAAAAACTAGTCCCCAAACAGCACATGATGCAAAGAAGAAAAAGAGGTGCAAGATGGAATTGTCCTTGGGCCCTCCCACCCACCCTTATGTTGTATAAACAGGACATGCACACTTTAACAAACCCATCATTTCAGCGACAGGGTCTGCCACACGACTGTGGCTTAAATGACTGGTTTGTTTGGGCCCCCACCAAAAAAGAAGCAATCAATCTCTCCTTGCACAAACTGGCTCTACAGAGGCAAGATGTCAACCTCATCCTCCGAATCCTCACCCCTTTCAGTGTGTACATCCCCCTCCTCACAGAGTATTAATTCGTCCCCACTGGAATCCACCATCACAGGTCCCTGTGTACTTTCTGGAGGTAATTACTGGTCAAGGTCTTCCCGGAGGAATTTATAATTAATTTTGATGAAAATCATCTTCTCCACATTTTGTGGAAGCAACCTCCTACATCGATCGCTGACAAGTTTACCGGCTGCACTAAACACTCTTTCGGAGTACACACTGGAGGGGGGTCAACTTAGGTAAAATAAAGTCAGTTTGTGCAAGGGCATCCAAATTGCTCTTTTTCCTGCCAGTATACATACGGACTGTCTAACATGCCTACTTGGATGCTGTCATTCATATAATCCTCCACCATCCTTTCAATGGTGACATAATCATATGCAGTGACAGATATGTCAGTAATCGTTGGCAGGTCCTTCAGTCTGGACCAGATGTCAGCGCTCGCTCCTGACTGCCCTGCATCACCGCCAGCGGGTGGACTAGGAAATCTTATCCTTTTCCTCGCAGCCCCACTTGCGGGAGAAAATGAAGGAGGAGCTGTTGACGGGTCACATTTCCGCTTGAGTTGACAATTTTCTCACCAGCAGGTCTTTGAACCTCTGCAGACTTGTGTCTGCCGGAAAGAGAGATACAACGTAAGCTTTAAACCTAGGATCTAGCATGGTGACCAAAATGTAGTGCTCTGATTTCAACAGATTGACCAGCCTTGAATCCTGGCAAAGTGAATGAAGGGCTCCATCCACAAGTCCCACAAACTTTGCGGAATCGCTCCGTCTTAGCTCCTCTTTCAATTTCTCCAGCTACTTCTGCAAAAGCCTTATGATGGGAATGATCTGACTCAAGCTGGCAGTGTCTGAACTGACTTCACGTGTGGCAAGTTCGAAGAGTTGGAGAACCTTGCACAAGACGGAAATTATTCTCCACTGCACTTGAGTCAGGTGCATTCCCCCTCCTTTCCCTATATCGTAGGGGGATGTATAGGCTTGAATGGCCTTTTGCTGCTCCTCCACCCTCTGAAGCATATAAAGTGTTGAATTCCACCTCGTTATCACCTCTTGCTTCAGGTGATGGCAGGGCAGGTTCAGGAGTGTTTGCTGGGCAAACCATTGTGCGATGATGTCCCACAGTTTCCGTAAGAGGTTGTCAGTGGTGTGCCTCTTACAGAAAGAGGTGATACATAGCGTAGCCTGCCTAGGAACGAGTTGGCGTTTGCGAGATGCTGCTACTGGTGCCGCTGCTGTTGTTGCTGTGGTAGGCAATACATCTACCCAGTGGGCTGTCACAGTCATATAGGTCTTAGTCTGCCCTGTTCCACTTGTCCACATGTCTGTGGTTAAGTGGACAGTGGGTACAACTGCATTTTTTAGGACACTGAGGACACTTTTTCTGACGTCTCTGTACACTCTCGGTATCGTCTGCCTAGTGAAGTGGAACCTAGATGGGATTTGGTACCGGGGACACACTACCTCAAATGATTCTCTAAGTCCCACTGAACTAATGGTGGGTACCGGATGCACGTCTAACACCAACATAGCTGTCAAGGCCTCAGTTATCCGCTTTGCAACAGGATGACTGATGTCATATTTCATCTTCCTCACAAACGACTGTTGTACAGTCAGTTGCTTAGTTGAAGTAGTACAAGTGGTCTTCCACTTCCCCTCTGGGATGACGATCGACTCCCAGCAGCAACAACAGCAGCAGTGGTGGCAGCAACAGCATCAGTAGGCGTACCACTCAAGGATCCTCCGAAGGAATCCCGGTTAGGAGAGGACTCCTCAGTTAGGAACGTCAGTAGTCCTGCAGGCCATTTCACTGGCAAGACTGAGGAGTCCTCTCCTAACCGGGATTCCTTCGGAGGATCCTTGAGTGGTACGCCTACTGATGCTGTTGCTGCCACCGCTGCTGAAGTTCATGTTGAGGAAGTTGGTGGTGTGGCTTGCAGGAGCTTGGGTACAAGAGAAAGAAGGGATTTAGGTGTCAGTGGACTGCTTATGCTCTTACCCAAAGTTTCACAACTTGACACTGACTTCTGATGAATGCGCAGCAGGTGACATATAAGGGAGTATGTACCTAGGTGGTTAACGTCCTTACCCCTACTTATGACAGATTGACAGAGGCAACACACGGCTTGACACCTGTTATCCGGATTTGGGGAGAAATAATTCCACACCGAAGAGGTGGCTTTTTTGGTATTTTGCCAAGGCATCACAATGGGCTTATTCATCCCACAGACAACAGGTGTCTCCCCTGGTGCCTGATGATAAACGGGAGAGCAGTACGCTTAACGCGTTTCAGACAACTCTGTCCTTCGTCAGAAGCGTCTGACGAAGGACAAAGTTGTCTGAAACGCGTTAACGTACTGCTCTCCCGTTTATCATCATCACATCTCTGGGCTACTTTCGTGGACATCCTGCTGTTATCTGGTTCCGGAGCTCGGTACAGCCTTCCCTAATTAACATCATGGGACAAAGAGGACTCTCCACCTAAGCTGCTGTTTGTGCCTGAGCGGGATTTCTGACATGCGCTGTTGTTATACTGACAACCAGCATCCCATCTGCCGAGAATACATACCGGATCTATCCCTGCATCCCCTTGTTCTGGCCCAAATGTATTAAGCCTTAACAAGAGTTGAGATGGTTAAAGAGTGATACATGACCAGCCAATCAGCTTCCTAAATGCCATGTAACATGCTGTGCTTGAAAAATGACAGGAGCTTTTTGGCTGGCTCTTTATTCATCTCCACTTTATCTCTTGTTAAGGCTTAATACATTTGGGCCAGTGTGTCCTTACGTCCTCTTGTTCTGTAAGTGATACTGTCCCTGTGACCAATTGTTCTGTGATACTGTCTCTGTACCCCCTTGTTCTGTGATACTGTCCCTGTGTCCCCCTTGTTCTGTAAGTGATACTGTCCCAGTGTCCCATTGTTCTGTGATACTGTCCCTGTGTCCCATTGTTCTGTGATACTGTCCCGGTGTCCCCCTTGTTCTGTAAGTGATACTGTCCCTGTGTCTCCTTGTTCTGTGATACTGTCCGTGTCCCATTGTTCTGTGATACTATCCCTGTGCTCCCCTTGTTCTGCAAGTGACACTTTCCCTGTGTCCCATTGTTCTGTCAGTGTCACTGTCCCTGTATCCCATTGTTCTGTGTCACTGTACCTGTGTACCCCTGTCCTATGTTTTGTGAGAGGCTTTTATGTGTCACGTTTTTGTAGCATAAATAACGCACAGTATGTCTGTCTATTAAATATGTCTCCTGTGTTTGTATATGTCACTCTGCCTGTAAATGCATGCTGTGCATCATGGGAGATGATGTCATGCCGAGGTGACTCCCTTCCTGTTTGTCTCCTGTTACTTCCACTTGGTGTCTAGCTCATGCTGAGTAAAGACCTGTATTACACTGATGCTGCAAGTGTTGTCCTGATTTTGTTGTTACACATCTACATGGTGTCAGAACTGGGATGCCATGGCACAAGGTCTTAGGAGAATAGATCCGCTGATATTTGATGAAAACATGGCTAATAACTGGCTGAGGTTTAAAAGGGAATGGCACATATACTCCATAGCAGGTCTTTCAGACAAATAAAAAAAGTCCAGGCATACACGCTGCTGAACCTCGCAGGCACCGATGCTGTGGACAAATCAGATGCTTTTGTATACGCTGACGGAGAAGACAGAGAGGATCCTGACATCCTCATTGCAAAGTTTAAAGAGATCTGCATGCCAGTAAAGAATGTAATTATGGACAGGCATGTTTTCAACAGCACAAACCAAAAGAGTGATGACACTATACAGTCCTACGTCTCCACACTAAAGCTGCTGGCAAAGAAGTGCAATTTTGTTATCCTCACAGAGGAGCTCATCCGTGACAGAATCGTATGCGGCATACGCAGCGACATGGTACATACACAGCTGCTGCAGGAGAAGGGCCTCACAATAGAAACTGCCATAAATATCTGTATGTTAAATGAGCAGTCTGAAAAGGGCACAAGGGAACTAAGAAAGAACGCTGAGGTGTGTGTCATGGCAGCCGTTCCGCGCCGATCCTCCATGTGTGGGAACTGCACGGCACAGCACCCTCCTGACAAACAAAGCTGCCCTGCATATGATGTAATGCATGTGGCAATTGGAATCATTTTGCAAGGTGCTGCCGCTCCAAAGATCAAACTTCCATAAAGCGACAGTCTAAGTCGCGCTATAGCCGCTCACCCCGGCGGATTAACCAGGTTGAAACGGAGACAGGGTATGAATCAGTTTGCATGACAGTTTGTGATAGTGTAGATACGAACAAGGTGGCCATAGTCAAAATAGACTCAGGATCGAAGTGCAATATCATATCCTCCAAACAACTACGTGAAATAGATCCAACTGCACAGATAAACCCACGAGACAAGATCAACGTGATAGTTTATGGTGGCCAGATCACCACACTGGGTACCACAAAGCTAAAGTTTACCTGTGCTGATTCGCTATTCCACATTGTGCATCAAAAGGTTAAACCACTGCTAGGCCTCCCTGACAGTATGAAGCTAGGCCTTCTGAAATTGGGGCCTGAGGTACACGCATTACAGATGACCGTCCCAGAGATAAAAGACTTTCAGGATTTTTTTGATTGCAGTACAATTGGCAAGCTTCCTGTTGTGTACCATATGAGGCTGGATGACTCCATTGTACCTACTGTCTGTGCCCCCCGGAGGGTTCCTATCGCAGTGAAAGACAAAATCATTCAAGAGATCCACAGGATGACTCAATTGGGTGTCATTGCCCCCATAGAGGAAGCAACACAGTGGGTGTCCGCCATGGTGGCCGCATCAAAAAAGGACTGTACGTCTTTGTATTGATCCAGTACAGTTGAACAAAGCACTGCTGCGTCCATATCACCCTCTCCGCACCATCTAGCAAGTGATTGCTGACATGCCAGGTGCCACAGTTTTCAGTACCCTGGATGCAAAGTGCGGATTCTGGCAAATCCCTTTGGACAGAGCTTCTTCCCTGCTCACCGCTTTCATGAACCTGATAGGGCGGTATGTCTTCCTTCGCATGCCCTATGGAATCATTACGGGCAGTGAGGTCTTCCAGCGTTGCATGGAGCAACTGTTTGCAGGCTATCCCTTTGAAATCATCGTCGATGACATCCTCGGCACCAAGGAAGAACACAACCAGCGACTGCACCAGGTTGTCAGGAATCTGCATCCTCCATCGCATCACTACTGTGGAACTACAGGTTCCAGCAGTTCAGTTCAGTTCCAGTTTTCAGTCTACTGCAGCCTGGAGTACACAGTGCTTCAGCTAACTCACAGCTGATCTGAACACCTAATCCAGCTCTCACAGAGATGCAACATCCAATCATCACAGACCAAGGGGTATAAACTCCAGTTCCTGGCTCAGTCTCATCGCCTTGGACAACACGTCACATTCTGTGAACAGGCGTCTCCTGTTTGCAGTCCTCTGTCTGCAGAGATACCCCTGTGTATTGGACCTATGGAACTACAGGTCCCAGCCGTTCCAGTTCCAGGTTCCAGTTTTCAATCCTTTGTTTCCAGCAATCTCCTATTTCTGGCATCTCCAAGTTGTTTCCCTGTTCCAGTGTTCCTGTGGAACTACAAGTACCAGCAGCCACTCCAGCTCTCCTGCGAGTCACATTCAGTGTGCAAGTTCCTGTGTTCCAGTCTCCAGTCTTCATTGTTCCAGTTTGCTACAAACTCCAGTACAGTCCGCACACCAATTTGCAGTAAGAGACTTTCTTCAGGTGTTCTTCCATTACTCAGCCTGTGCACCTGATTACCAGCATCTAGCATTGTGCATTGCATTCAGCACTTAACAACTTGCTGTGTTAGAACTGTCTCCTGCTAGGACCTTGCTTGGCTTAAAGACGTGTGCTTCCACAGAGACTGTGTGCTTTGATTGCTATTTGTTATATATCGGAGTTTCATTTGCTGCATCTGATTTCATTATTGCCTTATCATTTATATCAAGTTACAAGTTCATCTTCATTGCTCATTTGTTACCAGTGACTTTTGAAATATTCATTTATCGGATTAAGTTATTATTCATTGTTCCTGTCATCCGTTATCCCTGTGTGATAATAAATATCAAGCGCACATGCGCTGAACTTATCGTCAGTCTCCCCGTTTCCTCTATCACTCCTACACTGACCCACTAGTGCCCCCTCCGGGGACAGACAAAGTTACAGAATCCTGACAGTTTGTCCAAGGCCCATGGACCCGGACGGTGGTCAGAGTGTGGGGTCAGGGTCACTCCAAAGTTTGGTGTCACAACTCAGTGATCAAGAGTCAAGTAACAATGGACCTAACCCGGTTCCAGCCGTCGGTCCAAAGATTCCACTGGTTCCAGCCAGCCAGAGTAGCTCTGTTTCCAATGATGAGCTACCTCCTTCGGTTCCAGCCGATTCCAGTAAGACTCCTCCGGTTCCAGCCGGTTCAAGCTTTTCCGGACCCAATCCAGTCCTGTCCGTCTGTCCAGATCAGCCTCCTTCGGTTCCAGCCGATTCCAGTAAGACTCCACCGATCCCAGCCGGTTCAAGCTCTTCCGGACCCAATCCGGTCCCATCCGTCTGTCCGGATCAGCCTCCTTCGGTTCCAGCCGATTCCAGTAAGCCTCCTTCGGTTCCAGCCGATTCCAGTAAGCCTCCTTCGGTTCCAGCCGATTCCAGTAAGACTCCACCGGTTCCAGCCGGTTCAAGCTTTTCCGGACCCAATCCGGTCCCATCCGTCTGTCCGGATCAGCCTCCTTCGGTTCCAGCCGATTCCAGTAAACCTCCTTCGGTTCCAGCCGATTCCAGCATCTTCGGATCAAATCCGGTCCTATCCGTCAGTCCGAAGACTCCTCCGGTTCCAGGCGGTTCAAGCTTTTCTGGACCCAATCCGGTCCCATCCGTCTGTACAGATCAGCCTCCTTCAGTTCAAGTCAATTTAAGTAGTCCTGGACAAATCCCAGTTCCATCCGTCTGTCCAAAGTCGCCGTCGGTTCCTACCGATTCCAGTTCCTCCGAACCCGATGTGGTTCTCTCCAGTGTGTCAAGTAAGGAACTCCTGTCAGTTTTGGAGATGACGTCCTCTCTCCACCCTAGAGTATTTCAAGTTGATTCTACTCCTGCTTATGAATGATTATTCCAGTCCTCTACTCTCAAGTGTCCTACATTGTCTTCTGAGACTTCACATTCAGCCTTCCAAGTTCCAGCATGGGTGTTCAGTGCCCACCCATAAAAGGGGGGGTACTGTCAGGAATCTGCATTCTCCATCGCATCACTACTGTGGAACTACAGGTTCCAGCAGTTCAGTTCAGTTCCAGTTCCAGTTTTCAGTCTACTGCAGCCTGGAGTACACAGTGCTTCAGCTAACTCACAGCTGATCTGAACACCTAATCCAGCTGCAGAGATGCAACATCCAATCATCACAGACCAAGGGGTATAAAGTAAACTCCAGTTCCTGGCTCAGTCTCATCGCCTTGGACAACACGTCACATTCTGTGAACAGGCGTCTCCTGTTTGCAGTCCTCTGTCTGCAGAGATACCCCTGTGTATTGGACCTATGGAACTACAGGTCCCAGCCGTTCCAGTTCCAGGTTCCAGTCTTCAATCCTTTGTTTCCAGCAATCTCCTATTTCTGGCATCTCCAAGTTGTTTCCCTGTTCCAGTGTTCCTGTGGAACTACAAGTACCAGCAACCACTCCAGCTCTCCTGCGAGTCACATTCAGTGTGCAAGTTCCTGTGTTCCAGTCTCCAGTCTTCATTGTTCCAGTTTGCTACAAACTCCAGTACAGTCCGCACACCAATTTGCAGTAAGAGACTTTCTTCAGGTGTTCTTCCATTACTCAGCCTGTGCACCTGATTACCAGCATCTAGCATTGTGCATTGCATTCAGCACTTAACAACTTGCTGTGTTAGAACTGTCTCCTGCTAGGGCCTTGCTTGGCTTAAAGACGTGTGCTTCCACAGAGACTGTGTGCTTTGATTGCTATTTGTTATATATCGGAGTTTCATTTGCTGCATCTGATTTCATTATTGCCTTATCATTTATATCAAGTAACAAGTTCATCTTCATTGCTCATTTGTTACCAGTGACTTTTGAAATATTCATTTATCGGATTAAGTTATTATTCATTGTTCCTGTCATCCGTTGTCCCTGTGTGATAATAAATATCAAGCGCACATGCGTTGAACTTTTCGTCAGTCTCCCCGTTTCCTCTATCACTCCTACACTGACCCACTAGTGCCCCCTCCGGGGACAAACAAAGTTACAGAATCCTGACACAGGTACTTGAACGGGCCCGTGCTTTGAACCTCAAGCTCAACCCAGACAAATGCAAGTTTAGAGGTTCAGAAGTGGCGTACGTGGGCCACGTGCTCACTAGTCAAGGCGTCAAACCGGACCCGAATAAAATCACTGCCACCCAGCAAATGCCAATGAGCAGCAGGCACTTCAGCGATTCCTGGGGATGACCAACTACCTGTCTAAAATTGTTCCGCAATACAGTGAAACCATGGCACCTTTGTGGCAGCTACTCCACCAGGACTTGGAATGGTGCTGGCTGGATGCACACACGGCTGCTGTTGATCGATTGAAGACCATGCTGACAAATCCACCGGTCCTGCAATACTTCAATGTGCATGATTCGGTAGTCCTCTCTGCCGACGCTTCACAGAGTGGTCTAGGGGCCGTGTGCCTCCAACACCGCAGACTGGTGGCTTTTGCTTCCAGGGCTTTCACTGACACTGAAACCAGCACAAATTGAGAAAGAAATGTTGGCACTGGTGTTCGCTTGCAACCGTTTCCATGACTTCATCTATGGCCGTCCTGTCACAGTGGAAACCAACCATCAGCCTCTCATCGCCATACTGAAGAAGCCCATCCACTCTGCTTCTTCCCGTATTCAGGGCATGATGCTCAAGCTGCAGCGGTACAACCTGGATGTTATATATAAGCGAGGCAAAGAAATTAACGTTGCTGATGCTCTATCTCGAGCCTTCCTTTCGACTACTGACATGAACACTGCTGAGGATGACTATGAGGTCATGGCTGTGGAGGTGCTCCCTACCAAGTGGCTGGAAGAGCTGCATGCTGCTACACTTGCGGATGATCTTTGCCAGTGTCTCTCTGCTGTAATTCTCAACAGCTGGCCATCCTCTTCCAAGGAACTGCCGCACTGCCTTCGCTCCTTCTACTGTATGAGAGATGAGCTCACCGTGTCCGATGGTGTCATCCTGCGGGGTCATCGCTTCATGATTACAGCTGCCCTTCAGACGTTCTACACCCAGCAGATGCACCAGGGCCATCCTGACCTGGAGGCTACCAAGCGTAGGGCCCGTGAAACCACGTTCTGGCCCTCCATGTACGGTAAAATTGACTGCGCTGTCTCGTTTTGTGCACCCTGCAATGCCTTGCATCTACACCTGCCACAGGAGCCCATGCTGCTCCATAACATTCCTGATCTTCCGTGGTCCATTCTTGCAGCTGATCTATTCGAATGGAGGGGGAAGGAGTACCTGGTACTAGTTGACTCCTATTCAGGATGGTTCGAGATAAACTACTTGCCCAGCACCACAAGTTAAATGGTCATTGCAAAGCTGAAGAGACACTTTGCAGCACATGGCACCCCACAGCAGCTGATTACTGATAATGCAATTCAAGAGTAGAGAGTTCAAGGACTTTGCGAATACATGGGACTTCCAGCATATCACTAGTAGTCCACACTACCCACAGTCAAATGGATTGGCAGAGCATGCAGTCCGCTCTGCAAAGCACCTAATGGAGAAGTGTGCACGAGATGTATCGGACATATACTTTGCCATCCCAATGGCAAAGCAGCTCCTGCAACCCAGAGTAGAGCCACAGGTACGGGAGAATATCAGCAAGCGCAGAATGGCTGCCAAAGCTTCTGATGACAGATCAGCATACCGCCTGCCACCACTGTCTCCAGGCCTGTCCGCATGCAAACCGAGCAAGGATTTGACAGAATGGCAGTGGTTCAGCATCCTGCAGGTCATACAAAAAGATACATGGTACAGTCTGATAATGCCCTCTATGAACGCAACAACCGCCATCTGTTATGTGTACCTGAAGAAAGATCTACACAGACTGACTCATCTGTTTCTACCACATCTGCAACCAATGTCAGTGATGATTCGCATTGTATGGACAGTCCTTCCTCAGAGACCACTTCTGAAGTAATAGAGCCCTCTGGTGTCACAGTCGACATGCCTACAGGTTCCCAGTGTACCATTACCAGATCGGGCCGTGTGTCCAAACCCAACCCAAAGTTCCAAGACTTTATTGTATAATGTCTTTTCTTTTGTTCACGCCTAACATTGTCACATTGTTGCATTTGTTTCATCTATGTTCTATGTGGGATGTAAATGCATGCTGTGCATCATGGGAGATGATGTCATGCCGAGGTGACTCACTTCCTGTTTGTCTCCTGTTACTTCCACTTGGTGTCTGGCTCATGCTGAGTAAAAGACCTGTAATTACACTGATGCTGCAAGTGTCATCCTGATTTTGTTGTTACACATCTACACTGCCTGTGTCCTCTTGTACTGTTATTACCAGTCACTGTCCCTGTGTCCCCTTGACTAAAATCGAGATACTACCCCTAATCACTGTCCCCCTCCTTTCCATGTTCCTGTTCTATCAGGAACATGGGCAGGCCCTTTGAAGGATCTTGCCCCCTTCAACAGACTCCTCCCCTTCAACAGACCACACCCCCTCAAAAGACTGCACCTTTATTAGAGCTGCTCCCATAAACTTCCTCTTCTTGGTGCCCCCAGATTCTACATTCTTTATTTAATGAGGTTCTGTACAACCCAAGCAGCAGTGTAACTATAAATTAGGAGCCGCCCCCCCACCCAAGAAATTTCAGGTGAGCCCCATGGTTCCTGTCAGTTTTTAAGGGATCCCTACCCCCCTCCCCTTCAGCCATTACAGGTCTGCAGTCCCGACATGCCTGCCGCCAATGAAAATGTCCCTTCCAAAATGGCCGCCACCTCGTCTAGCATACTTAATAACTCTCCTCTAAGGCGGGACATTTTCAATGGGGGCAGGCTTGACAGGAACGCAGACAAGTATCTCCAGGTCCAGGCAGTGGTATACTTGCCTACCCTTTAGACTATGGCTGATCCCCTTATACACATTACACCATGGTACAGCCGCTATGGAAGTAGCTGTATTTAACTAATGTTTAAGTCAAATAAATTAAAACATTATATATGCCCCGACTGACCTGACCTCACAACCCACTCAATTCCTTAACGAAAATAAAGCCCCAAATGTGACCTCCACCACAGACCTTGTAACCCCCTCAATCTCTGAATAAAAATAAATGCCCCAAAATTGACCACCCCAGATCTGTTAATCTCCCAATACCTCAATGAAAATAATGCCCCAAATGTGACCTCCCCCACAGACCTAAACCCCCCTCCAAATTCTCAATACAAATAGTGCACCAGAATTGCATTACTGCAGCTGTGGCACAGAAAGGTTCTGAAGCAGCCGGAGCAGAGAGAGGTGCTGCAGCAGCCGGGGCAGAAAGAGGTGCTGCAGAGAGAGATGCTGCAGCATCAATGTAGAGATGTGCTGCTGCAGCTGGGACAGGGAGAGGTGCTACAGCAGCCGGGGCAAAAAGAGGTTCTGTAGAAGCAGAAAGAGGTACTACAGCCCTCTAACTTTTTGGGCGTCCGGAGTTCGCGCTCCCCCGGAGCCACTGTCGCTACACCCCTGTATCAGCCCCACCTGCAGTGCAATATGGTTTTATCCAGTTGCTTGCTTTTTGCTTTACTTACAAACATGAGTCAGGCCTATAATGCAACACTGTCAGAATGTCAACATTAGGGTTAGTGTTAGATTAGAGCTAGGGCTAGGCTGTGGTTAGGCCTAGATGAAAAATGCATAGCAAATTGCACTATCAACATGCTGACTGTCGACATTCACAGGGGGAGATTCAAATGTTTGAAAAGTTGGTTGGGTGTCTGTTTTTTTCCCTATTAGATAGGAAAAAACAGACTCCCAACTGATTTTTCAAACATTTGAAGCTCCCCCACAATGTCTCCATTATGTCAGTGTTGACATTCTGGCATTGGCATAATAAAGCCAAACCCCTAATCTAAGTGCTCAGAGCTGGCAGAGACATATCTAAACAGACTGATGGCTGTAAAAGCAACAAAAGGTGGCTCTACAAAGTATTAAATCACTGTAATGTGCAAAAGGTAAGGATTTCACAGTGTATCACTATGTTCTATAGGTACTATGCATCTATTTATAAACAAAGTATTTTCTCTGTACGGCTATATGTTTCCCAATATATTTAAACTCATTTTGACAATTCCAAACAAGACAACTCTAATTAAAATAGCTATATTTTCTATCTAAATATGTCATTACTAGATTCATGTTTGCCCATAGCCAGAGATCAAACTTCAATTAAAACACGTCAGATTACTATAATTGAGAAATTAAACGTAACATAAATGTTTTTGACCCAGCTTTGACTCTGATGAAATAATGGAGATACATGATGAAACGCATCAAGCTGATAATTGCCTATAGTGTTTGATAGACGTTTTTGAAAAACATTTTATACTGTAGGACTAACCAATTGGATTGACATTGTCTGGTAAGAATACTAACATGAGACTTAGGGGTCTATTCAATGCATGTCGGATCCTCTCCGATGGAGAGGATCCGACAATGCAGTATTCAATTTGTGGGCAAATCTGACTGGTTTTGCCCGATTTCGATAATGCCAATCTGACTTTTTTAAAGTCACACTGACATTGTCGGAAATTAGATTTTTTGCTACAAATCTGAAAAAATACGTGGATCTGCGGCAAATCCGCCAATCCACGTGCTTTCCATCAAGTCAGAATTGCCGACAAATCAGAAAAACGGCAGCCCCGTTGAATAGGTCGAATCATGATTCGACCTAAAAAAGTCAGAAGCTGCTGTCTTTACGACTAGACGGCAGTTCCAACTTCAGTTGAATAGACCTGTAATTGTCTTACTGAGAGCCGTTTTACAGGGATCCATTCAGGATACCGGCACTTGACATCCCATCATGTATCAAAATGCCAACGCCGGGATACCGGATGAACTCTAACGAGTCTTCAGCTTGGTAAGCTGTAAGGAAGGGGGTGTTAGCTTTAGGCTGCGTGGGGGATGGTTAGGCTGCATTGAAAGGAGGACCAGGGTTAGGTTGTAGGGAATGGTGTTAGGGTTAGGCACCCCTGGGGAGTGTTAGGATTAGGCTGCGAGGTGGGAGGGTTAGGTTTAGGCTGCAGGAAGGGGGTTTAAGTGTAGCCATCACCGGAGAGTATTAGGATTAGGCTGGCGGAAGGGAGGATTAGGGTTGGGGGGGGGGGAGGTTCTGTGCTTCGGGATACCAGTGTCAGTTATATGATCGCTGGCATCCCATGCGTCCGGATATCGTATTTATCTCGTTTTGCAGCAATTGAATTTAGGTATTACGAGCCTATGCTTTTAAAAAATATTTAATCACTCCAGCACTGACCAATTGCATTTGAACCTGTTTGGTAAGAATACTAACTTGAGAGTGCAATTGTTTTATAATGAGACCTTTTTTCAGTAAGCAGAGTACAGAAAGCTTGCCATCCATACTACCATAAAAAGAACTGCCCTATTGACCTCATTCTGGGCAACATGCCACTTTGAGGTAAAGTTTACCCCTTTTCTCTTCTTGAGACCAAGGTAATGTCTGAGTACAGTATATCCGAGAAAACCTGGAGTGTGGCTTCATTCAAAAACACAATTTTCCATCACCATTAAGGATAGACACTTCTGTCTTTAATTTCAGAACTTTTTGACAAATTAAAATAAACCAGTGGTTTTGAAACTCAGTCCACAGGACCCCAAACAGTTCACGTTTTCAGGTCACCTAGCATGTGCACAGGTGTATTCCTTACTCACTGACACATTTTAGAAGTGGAGCTATTATTTCACTTGTGATTCTGTGAGAGGATCTGGAAAACATAAACTGTTTGGGGTCCTGAGGACTGAGGTTGAGAACCTATCAAATAAGCTTCTGTTTTCACCACTTGGATTTCAAAGGAGAATACAACAATAGCAGTGGTGGACTCAATTTAAGACTCGCCCATCAGCTCTGGACCTGTTAGTAAAGATAATATACCAATGCATGAGAGAATTCTGCAAGTTTACACTGACACTCTCATTCTTCCCATGTTTACAATAGCTATTGGATTATGTTTAAGTGGTTGAGAGAGGTATCACAGGTGTTGAGTTGCTATGTGATGGACCTTTCCCATGAATTGTTGCTCCCCATACCTTGTCTCGTAGTAACGTGCTGAGAGAGCTAAGAAAGATTGATACAAATCAGGAGTGAGTCAGCAATTCCATCAGGAAGTCTTTTTATTGATCTGCAATGAACTCTGGATATGGGATGATTGGTTAATTAAAGCTTTGGTTGTAAAACACAAAAAAGAAGACTTTGGCATACAGGAGTAACTGGAATATACAATTCTCTACAGTATACACCACAAAATATGATCCAACATGCAAAAGACAGGCAATTAGAATCACAGAAGAAGAAGAAGAATTTAAATCAGGATGAGAAACAATTGGAATCACAAAATTAACATAAAATCATTGGAATTATGAAATCATATGCATTCCATTCTACAATGTGATGATAAGAAAACATAATGACAATGATTTCAGTAATTCTGACTTTATACCTCTCCCTAGCCAAGGTAATAATTATCTTCACTGGCACATATCGTTGGAGCTCTTATTAAAGTCTGCTGTGCCACAGCGTGTCAGTGGGGGAATGGGCACACAGTTACTGCGGGAATCCTGGGACCAAAAATGTCAATGCTACTCAGTTCACTTTTGCAAAGAGGATGTAACTAGTGAAGGAATAGCAATGTCTCCAGACAACAACATTTGTGTCACAATGGGGGAGATTCAAATGTTTGAAAAGTCAGTTGAGAGTCTGTTTTTTCCTATCTAATAGACAGGAAAAAAACAGACACCCAACCTACTTTTCAAACATTTGAATCTCCCCCAATAAGGGGGCTTTTGAGTGGAACAAACTGAGTCTCTTTCAGTTGCAGGGCTTGATTAACTCTTGCATAATTAGCTCAGTCCTTCCAGCAATAACTATCTGCATTGCACAAACTCAGTCCTTTAGCATCAATATGTCTCTTTTCCTTATATTTAAACTCAGCCCTTGAACAATATTTCTCATGAACTTGTAATAAACTCCTTGTTTTAGCTCTCTATCCCTGGGTCTTAACTGACACAATATGGCACTGCTGGCTGCACCCTTCTTAAACACTGGTTGTTCTGTAACACAGGTGGTGAAGGCTAAAAGCACACTTGCCTGTGGCTGGCTGTCAGCTTCAAACAGTACTCAATTAGACCCATGAAATGGAGTTTCAGGCTAGCTGCTCTTGTTGTAACGACTCCTCTCTCTCAAGATGGCCGCTGCGTCCGCGCCTGTCAATAGGTCTGGCCGTGTCCGGGCCTCTGGCCATGATGTCTCAACACCCGCGCTCCAGTAACACTTCCCAGCAACACTCTGTTGCTCTTCCTTAGCAGTGCTGCTCTCACCGCCCAGTGCCCTGCAGCTGTCTGCAACACACAGCTCCCGCTCTGCTCCGCATTCTTCCATCTGCCAGCACACACCACGATCTCCACCATGCTCTCTGCTTTTCCCATCAGCCTCTCAGAAATCAGCTCTCCCTCCTGAGGCCACGGGACCGGACCCCAGGGCTGCAGTTAACTTCTCCTGCCCCAGCATTTCTACTGCTGCTGCCGAGCTACAGCAAACATTCTTAAAGGGGCACATACACACAGTTCCGGGG
The DNA here is from genome assembly GCF_028390025.1 of Pseudophryne corroboree. Classification (NCBI taxonomy): domain Eukaryota; kingdom Metazoa; phylum Chordata; class Amphibia; order Anura; family Myobatrachidae; genus Pseudophryne; species Pseudophryne corroboree. Next base: position 915,033,319 of record NC_086445.1, on the reverse strand, counting down.
GGCTACACTTATACTGTAGATTGGAAGACCAGAAAGTTGTATTTCTCCTCTGATTATTGTCTTGGTCAATATTTCAAGTATTCTCAAAATCTGTTGTGCCACCCGATAACGACATACCAATATGATGCCAAGGTTATTCTGGTGTTTGTAAAACAAGCTGAACGGCTTCCACTACATCATACCTATGATTATCCAATAGGCTTGATCCCAGGTGCTCAGATTCCCTTTAGACGCATTTATCAGAGCTTGAACTGCAAACTCTTAAAGATACACTGAAGGGGTGGTCTTCTGGTTGCCGGCGGCCGGCCTCCCGGCGCCCACCATACCGGCGCCAGAATCCCGACCGCCGGCATACCGACATCTTTTCTCCCTCTTGGGGGTCCACGACCCCCCTGGATGGAGAAAAGATAGCAAGGTGCGCATAGCGCACCACCGCGCCCACAGCGTGACGAGCGCAGCGAGCCCACAAGGGGCTCATTTGCACTCACCCAGCAGTTGGTATGCCGGCGGTCGGGATTCCGTCACCGGTATGCTGGTCGCCGGGACCCTGACCGCCGGCAAACCATACTACACCCCACTGAAGATAATATATCTTGTTGATTATACCTCCCACAGCTTCTCATTTTGGGCGTGATTCCGAGTTGTTCGCTCGCTAGCTGCTTTTAGCAGCATTGCACGCGCTAAGCCGCCGCCCTCTGGGAGTGTATCTTAGCATAGCAGAATTGCGAACGAAAAATTAGCAGAATTGCGAATAGAAATTTCTTAGCAGTTTCTGAGTAGCTCCAGACCTACTCACAGATTGCGACCAGCTCAGGCCGTTTCGTTCCTGGTTTGATGTCACACACACGCCCAGCGTTCGGCCAGCCACTCCCCCGTTTCTCCAGACACTCCCGCGTTTTTCCATGGCACGCCTGCGTTTTTCCGCACACTCCCAGAAAACCGCCAGTTTCCGCCCAGAAACACCCACTTCCTGTCAATCACACTCCGATCACTTCAACAATGAAAAATCTTCGTTCGGACGTGAGTAAATCAACTAAGTTTTGTGCTAAAATACTAACCGCATGCGCACTGCGTACCATGCGCATTTTTGCCTTAATCGCTCCGTTGCGAAAATCAGCAACGAGCGATCAATTAGGAATGACCCCCTTTCTTCCCAGTGGAAAAGATGGTGGATTACGTCCACATAGAGATTACAGAGCTCTCAAAAGGGCCTATTCAATTCAGCACGATACTAAGTCAGAGAATGCACATAATTGCGGACTTAACAGGGTGTTTAGTTACGAGAACGGGCATTTTCTGATTAAAGTGCCTCGTCGCGATGATGTTTGCGCAGTGCTAGGGCACAAACAGCATTGCGGACCTAGTTTGGTCGGAATTCTGCTCACATTTCCAGAGGGGTGCAAGAAGAAATCCACTAGTCTGGGATAGGGTGGCTAATCCCGGGATCAGCGGGATTCCGGGATTTAGGCCAAAAATATGCTGGGATTCAATCCTGGGATTGGAAGCTCCAATCCTGTGATTGCGGGATCAGGCGGCCCTTTGTGCTTTTAATGCCGGGCAGCGCTGAGCGTTCTCAGTAGACTCAGACGCTGCCCGGCTCCCTCCTCCCGGCTCCCCCTGCGCAGCGTGATGTGAAGTAATTGGTCACGCTGCACAGTCGCGCGTCACTTGCTGTCGAGCATGGAGGAAGTGGCCATCCGCCCGCCCCCGCAGTATGGTGAGTTATGTGGGCGGTGCATGGCAGGGCAGAACGGGGCAGGGGGGACGGGAGGAGACACACAAAAAAAGCCAATCCCGGGTATCCTGATTGATCACCCTAGTCGGGGATAACATCGGCTGATTGAATCAATCCGCATTCAATTGACCCCAATGCCATCTAAAACTGTTAGCAATTGTTTCGCATTTCCTCTCATTCCTAAATTGTTTGGAAGAAAGAGAAGCTAAGATATTTGCAAAATTGGATTTGAGAGGTGTGTATAAATTGGTTAGAATATGATCTTGCTTTCCATACTAGATATTATCATTTTGAATATTTGGTAATGCCGCTTGCTTAGGAGACGGTATTATACTCATGGACATGCTACATTAGAGAAATGTATTTTTGAAGCTGAACATATGCAGTATCTTGGTCATAATGGGATTGCTCAAGGAAGTGAAATGCACTATGTGAAAAACACTTGAGTTATTGCAAAATGGGCAGTTCCTCAAGATGCTAAATCTGTCCAAAATTTCATGGGATTTGCCAGCGTGCTGTGGGCAAAATATGCTTATATAGTTTTGATCCCTTATGGCTGGTGGGTCGACCTGGATTAGGTCAACAGTCAATAGGTCGACCACTATTGGACATGGTCGACATGGGAAAAAGGTTGACACAGTGTAATAGTCAACACAGGGTAGGTCAACTCACGAAAAGGAGGTGTGGGGGCGAGTACTCTTTACCCAGGCCTGCTGGAGTGGCAACTTGCCCTTCCTGGTTGCAGGCAGTGGCACTTTGGGAAGGGACAGAGAGGAGACTGCTGCTCACCCTGTTTGTTCCCCTTTCCTCCCATCTCACTCTGTTTGTCCCCCTTTCCTCCTGTCTCCCTCTGTTTTTTGCCTCTTTCCTCTCACCTCCTCATGTTTGTCCCTCTTTTATGCCATGTCCCCTTTCGTCCTCCTTTCCTTCCGTCTGTGTTCTTCTCCTTTTCTCTCTGTTTTCCTATGTTTTTCCCCGTTTCCTGCTGTCTCCCTCTGTTCTTGCCCCATCCCCACTGTCTTCCTCGGTTCTTTCCCCTTTCCTCCCATCTGCCACTGTTCTTCCCCCTTTCCTCTCATTCCTCCCTGTTCTTTCCCTTCTTTAGTCTTGCCTCTCCTTGTTCATTTGAGCAGACAATTCAAGTGGGGTCCAACAGCTGTTTTTTTTCTTATTTATTTATTTAATGCAATTTAGGTTTATTGTTTTGTAGTACCACCAAAAACCAACAAATAGTATAACAACAATTTGTAAGTCCAATATCCACTGGGGCAGATACACAGAAGCATATTTGGAGGTCAGCACAATAAATTGCAGCTAAATGCCAATGGAATCTTAATCAATAAACAAAAACATCAACATGGGACTTTTTCTTATTTTTTTAACAGCCTGCAGCTGCTGTTGTGGAGGCGTGTACATGCGCTTTGGAGGAATGCGAGCCGCCCATGTCCATGTTGTGGAGACACATTTCCCATCAGGCACAATGGGCGCACTAGTGATTGAGAGTAGGTGTGTGTGTGTGTTAGTGCGCGCCTCACTTTCACAGCAGTGCAAATTGTCACCACCATGGGGGGCAGCATGCTGTGTTAAGACACCTGTGCTTGGCTGACATTACATAGTAACATAGTAACATAGTATCTGAGGTTGAAAAAAGACAATTGTCCATCGAGTTCAACCTATTTGTGGTCTCCTATGCATGATGATTTGACTAAAATTTCTGACTGATGCTGCTGTCAGCCGTTGCATTTTATCCCTATTTATAGTAACTATAATGCATGACTATGCACCATACCCCTGGATATCCTTATCCATTAGGAATTTATCTAACCCATTCTTAAAGGTGTTGACAGATTCCGCCATTACAACTCCCTCGGGCAGGGAATTCCAAACACGTATTGTCCTTACCATGAAAAAGCCTTTACGCCGTATTGTGCGGAATCTCCTCTCCTCTAACCTGAGCGAGTGTCCACGAGTCCTCTGTGTTGATCTAACCAAAAGCAGGTCCCGCGCAAGCTCTGTGTATTGTCCCCTTATATATTTGTAGATGTTGATCATATCCCCTCTTAGTCTCCGCTTTTCCAATGTAAACATGCCTAGTCTTTCAAGCCTTTCCTTGTATTCCATCGTCTCCATGCCCTTAATTAGTTTGGTCGCCCTCCTCTGTACCTTTTCTAGCTCCAGGATATCCTTTTTGTAGTACGGTGCCCAGAATTGTACACAGTATTCAAGGTGTGGCCTCACTAGTGATTTATATAATGGGAGTATAATACTCTCGTCCCTAGCATCAATACCCCGTTTTATGCATGCTAATATCTTATTAGCCTTCTTTGCTGCAGTCCTACTTTGGGTACTACTGCTTCGCTTGCTATCTATGAGGACACCTAAGTCCTTTTCCAGTACAGAATCCCCTAATTTTACCCCATTTAGTAGGTAGGTGTAATTTTTGTTCTTGTTACCACAGTGCATTACCTTACACTTGTCTGTGTTGAAGCGCATTCTCCATTTGGCTTATATTTCTTTGCATGCCATTATGATGTACATCCTTGTCTATTTACTGTTGTAGTAGTTTCAGTATTGCAATATAAGTGTACCTCTAGCTATTTCTTACATTTACGGTAGACTATATAATTATCATCTAATCAAGGGAAGCTTGAATTCATAGAGTAAATTAGTAGAAATGATAGCCGCACAGCCCCCATACAGACTTTCCACACCCTCTCAGACTCCGCTCACACTCCGGTTATGGTGCCCCCCCCCCCCCCCCTCTCCCCCATAATTTTTCTTCTGGATCTGCCACAGGCAGGATGAGTGACAATTTACCAACTACTTTGGATTTTCTTTCACAACTGACTGGTTTCAGAGAAATTCTGAATAATAACATATTGGAAATACATTTGTTCTCCAGTCTTTAATAATTAGTGGCCTCCTACTACAGCCACCCCATCAGCTCGGCTAGCCTATTAATAACTGCCCAGAGCTCAGATTGTGCCAGAGTATTAGGCTCTAACCTGTAGTCCCTTAACTTCTGTATCCTGATCCTATATATGTTTCCCATGGACTGTTTGTGATGAATCTTCGGCTTGCCTATGTGCTTTCATTCTATTCTAACTTTCTTGATTTTTTTGGTTTTAGTCAGAGGAATCATCAATGAATAATAAATCGCCTGCTAACCTTTATAAAGACCAGATCAGTGGTGCCAAAACCGCACAAATAATAATCCATCCACAGCTATTTAAAACTAGAGGTCAATTTGCAATCAAACGTCCTGTGTAATTGGGTAAATATTGGACATGTTTTTCATTAATCTAATATTGCAAGAAATTTGTCTTCATATAGTAAGTAAAACCATCCAACTATTTAATGCCTTACTAATTCTGCAAATAACATATTTTATGCATATGTATATCCAATTAGTTCAGTTAATTCACAGTAATGGTATTGGCGCCTTGAGATTTCATGGTTTATTATATATTCTGTAAGTTCTTTGTAGGTAGAGATACCATGAAATGAATCAGCATGGGACTTGTGCAGCAATGACAGGAGCGATAAGTAAACATCTAAACCAGGAACGCTGCAATTTGTTCATTTCCTTCAATGCATCAAGAACTGTTTATAAATGTGTAAATATTAGTATTTCAAGTAAAATGATGCCCCTGTGCTCCAATGAAAATGATTCCAATACTAATAATATAAATACTTTCTGCTATTTTCCCACCACAAATGCAGCAAACGTGCATCCCCTGGCCTGCATTAAATATACAGTCAGAGGCGGATTTAGACGGTATCCGGTCAGATGGTCGACAATGTTAAGGTCGACACTCGTTAGGGCGACCACTATTGGTCGACAACGACATGGACGACATGGACAAATGTCGACATATGAAAATGGTCGACACATGAAAGGTCAACACATGAAAAGGTCAACATGAGTTTTTCACATTTTTTTCTTTTTTGGAACTTTTTCATACTTTACAATCCACGTGGACTACGATTGGGAATAGTAACCTGTGCCGAGCGCAGTGGTAGCGGAGCGAGGCACCTTGCCCGAAGCATGGCAAGCGAAGTGAGCCATGCGAGGGGACACGGTGCACTAATTGGGGTTCCCGGTCACTTTACGCAGAAAACGACACCAAAAAAGTAAAAAAAACTCACGTCGACCTTTTCATGTGTCGACCATTAGTCCATGTCGACCAATAGTGCTCGACCTAATGAGTGTCGACCTTAACATTGTCGACCATTCAGACCGGAACCTTTTAGACCTCGTGAGGCCCTAAGTAAGACACCAATTTGGGAGCCCCCTTCCTCAAACAATCCACCCCCCACAACCCTTTCAGTCATTCAGGGGAAGGGGCGTGGTCACACAATAGTACCCCCCAATTCAAATTATGCCACACAGTAGTGCTCCTTACTCACATTACACCACAGAGTAGTGTCCCTTATTCACGTTACACAACACATTAGAGTCCCTTATCAACATGTAAAGCGCAGCAGAATATGCAGGGTTGTACATGGGTAAGACCCGTGATAGGAAGCGGTGTAAATAGGTAAGCTGGGTCATCTGACCCGGTACCCATTTACAGCATAGCAGACTTCCCAGACCACAGTGTCTTCCGACCGGTAGGCGGTCGGAAGGCTGGGGATCACGGTGCAGTGCCATACTGATTGCCATGCAGCGCCTGAGGCTGGGGACATGACACATTACTTCATCTCTAAGTGCTGGCCCACAAGACACTGCACCCGGGTGCAGTGTAAATGGTGCCGATTTGGGAATATCCCGGTTCGGCACTGTGGTGAAAAAGGGGGGAGTCTCGGGTCTGACCCGGCTTGGAACCGTGTTCCATGTCCTGGGTCAGCCCCTCGATTTTGATGTAAAAGGGGTATTAATGTACAACCAACATGAATACACTTATGATCAACATCAGAAACATCTGTGCAAACTTATTTCTGCATTAACAATACTGCAGACTGATCCTCCCAGGATATACCAATCACACATAACACCTTCTCTATAAGGCCTGCTGCACTTATAACTAGAGATGAGCGGGTTCGGTTCCTCGAGATCCGAACCCCCCCGAACTTCACCTATTTTACACGGTTCCGAGGTAGCCTCGGATCTTCCCGCCTTGCTCGGTTAACACGAACGTCATCAACATCATCATCCCGCTGTCGTATTCTCGCGAGATTCGTATTGCATATAAAGAGCCGCGCGTCGCCGCCATTCTCACTCGTGCATTGGAGATGATAGCGAGAGGACGTGGCTGCGTTCTCTCAGTTTCTGTGTTCAGTGTGCTGCAAATATCTGTGCTCAGTGTGCTGCAAATATCTGTGCTCATTGTGCTGCAAATATCTACGTTCTCTGCCTGAAAGCGCTCCATATCTGTGCTGTATTGTAGTTGTGCGCAGTATATAGTAGGAGGACAGTGCAGAATTTTGCTGACCACCAGTATATATATAGCAGTACGGTACAGTAGTCCATTGCTCTACCTCTGTGTCGTCAAGTATACTATCCATATCTGTGCTGCATTGTAGTTGTGCGCAGTATATAGTAGGAGGACAGTGCAGAATTTTGCTGACCACCAGTATATATATATATATATATATATATAGCAGTACGGTACAGTAGGCCATTGCTATTGATATATTACTGGCATATAATTCCACACATTAAAAGATGGAGAACAAAAATGTGGAGGGTAAAATAGGGAAAGATCAAGATCCACTTCCACCTCGTGCTGAAGCTGCTGCCACTAGTCATGGCCGAGATGATGAAATGCCATCAACGTCGTCTGCCAAGGCCGATGCTTAATGTCATAGTAGAGAGCATGTAAAATCCAAAAAACAATAGTTCAGTAAAATGACCCAAAAATCAAAATTAAAAGCGTCTGATGAGAAGCGTAAACTTGCCAATATGCCATTTACGACACGGAGTGGCAAGGAACGGCTGAGGCCCTGTCCTATGTTCATGGCTAGTGGTTCAGCTTCACATGAGGATGGAAGCACTCATCCTCCCGCTAGAAAAATGAAAAGACTTAAGCTGGCAAAAGCACAGCAAAGCACTGTACGTTCTCCTAAATCACAAATCCCCAAGGAGAGTCCAATTGTGTCGGTTGCGATGCCTGACCTTCCTAACACTGGACGGGAAGAGGTGGCGCCTTCCACCATTTGCACGCCCCCTGCAAGTGCTGGAAGGAGCACCCGCAGTCCAGTTCCTGATAGTCAAATTGAAGATGTCACTGTTGAAGTACACCAGGATGAGGATATGGGTGTTGCTGGCGCTGAGGAGGAAATTGAGAAGGAGGATTCTGATGGTGAGGTGGTTTGTTTAAGTCAGGCACCCGGGGAGACACCTGTTGTCCGTGGGACGAATATGGCCATTGACATGCCTGGTCAAATTACAAAAAAATCACCTCTTCAGTGTGGAATTATTTTAACAGAAATGCGGACAACAGGTGTCAAGCCGTGTGTTGCCTTTGTCAAGCTGTAATAAGTAGGGGTAAGGACGTTAACCACCTAGGAACATCCTCCCTTATACGTCACCTGGAGCGCATTCATCAGAAGTCATTGAAAAGTTCAAAAACTTTGGGTGACAGTGGAAGCAGTCCACTGACAACTAAATCCCTTCCTCTTGTAACCAAGCTGCTGCAAACCACACCACCAACTCCCTCAGTGTCAATATCCTCATTAGACATGAAAAACAATAGTCCTGCAGGCCATGTCACTGGCAAGTCTGACGAGTCCTCTCCTGACTTGGATTCCTCCGATGCATCCTTGAGTGTAACGCCTACTGCTGCTGGCGCTGCTGTTGTTGCTGCTGGGAGTCGATCGTCATCCCAGAGGGGAAGCCGGAAGACCACTTGTACTACTTCCAGTAAGCAACTGACTGTCCAACAGTCCTTTGCGAGGAAGATGAAATATCACAGCAGTCATCCTGCTGCAAAGCGGATTAACTCGGGTCTTGGCAGCTGCAGTGGTGTTAAACGTGTGTCCGGTATCCACCGCAAATTCACAGGGAATTAGAGAATTGTTTGAGGTACCAAATACCATCTAGGTTCCATTTCTCTAGGCAGGCGATACCGAGAATGTACACAGACGTCAGAAAAAGTCTCACCAGTGTCCTAAAAAATGCAGTTGTACCCAATGTCCACTTAATCACGGGCATGTGGACAAGTGGAGCAGGGCAGACTCAGGACTATATGACTGTGACAGCCCACTGGGTAGATGTATTGCCTCCCGCAGCAAGAACAGCAGCGGCGGCACCAGTAGCAGCATCTTGCAAACGCCAACTCGTTCCTAGGCAGGCTACGCTTTGTATCACCGCTTTTCATAAGAGGCACACAGCTGACAACCTCTTACGGAAACTGAGGAACATCATCGCAGAATGGCTTACCCCAATTGGACTCTCCTGGGGACTTGTGACATCGGACAATGCCACCAATATTGTACGTGCATTACATGTGGGAAAATTCCAGCACGTCCCATGTTTTGCACATACATTGAATTTGGTGGTGCAGAATTTTTTTAAAAACGTCAGGGGCGTGCAAGAGATGCTGTCGGTGGCCCGAAGAATTGCGGGCCACTTTCGGCATTCAGCCACCGCGTTCCGAAGACTGGAGCACCAGCAAACACTCCTGAACAGAGACGTATCTAGGGTAGGGCGAGTGGGGCACGTGCCCTGGGCGCCTTGGCAGGCCCAGGAGAGGGGGGCGCCGGCGGCGGCCAGGGCATCATGCCCCACTCGCCACCGTCAACCCTAAATGTGAGGGGAGGAGAACGCAGCGTCTCTCCCTCCCCTCACCGCCGCTGCCAGCAGCGCTGCTGTGTCCGGTCTCCGGCGTTAGCCAATCAGAGCTTGCGGACCGGCTCCTGATTGGCTGCCGGTCCGCGAGCTCTGATTGGCTAACGAACCGGCGCCAGACACAGCCACCGGAGACGGGATGGGAGACCTGGACGGAGCGGTGAGGGGAAGGAGAGGCGGTGAGGGGAAGGAGAGGCGCTGCGCTCTCCTCCCCTCACATAAGCGGCCGGTGAGTGAACGGGGGGGGGGGGGGGCACAGGCACAGTGGGGCATGTATCTGGCACCAAATGGGGCATGTAACTGGCACTGAGTGGGGCCTTGCACTGTGGGGCATGTATCTGGCACTGTGGGGCATGTATCTGGCACTGTGGGGCATGTAACTGGCACTGTGGGGCATGTAACTGGCACTGTGGGGCATGTATCTGGCACAGTGGGGCAATGTAACTGGCACTGTAGGGCATGTATCTGGCACAGTGGGGCAATGTAACTGGCACTGTGGGGCATGTATCTGGCACAGTGGGGCAATGTAACTGGCACTGTGGGGCATGTATCTGGCACAGTGGGGCAATGTAACTGGCACTGTGGGGCATGTATCCGGCACTGTGGGGCATTGTATCTGGCACTGTGGGGCAATGTAACTGGCACTGTGGGGCAATGTAATTGGCACTGTGGGGCAATGTAACTGGCACTGTGGGGCAATGTAACTGGCACTGTGGGGCATGTATCCGGCACTGCGGGGCATGTATCTGGCACTGTGGGGCATTGTATCTGGCACTGTGGGGCAATGTAACTGGCACTGCGGGCCATTTTCAGTGGCCACACCCCTTCTGGAGCATGGCCACACCCCTTCTGGAGTGTGACCACGCCCATTTTTTTTTACGCGCGCGCCAATTTTTGTGTGTTTTTTTTGGGGGGGCGCCATTTTACATCTTGCCCTGGGCTCCAAAAATTCAACTCTCTATATGCTTCAGAGGATGGAGGAGCAGCAAAAGGCCATTCAAGCCTATACAGCTACCTACGATATAGGCAAAGGAGGGGGAATGCACCTGACTCAGGCGCAGTGGAGAATGATTTCAACGTTGTGCAAGGTTCTGCAACCCTTTGAACTTGCCACACGTGAAGTTAGTTCAGACACTGCCAGCCTGAGTCAGGTCATTCCCCTCATCAGGCTTTTGCAGAAGAAGAAGCTGGAGAGATTGAAGGAGGAGCTAAAACGGAGCGATTCCGCTAGGCATGTGGGACTTGTGGATGGAGCCCTTAATTCGCTTAACCAGGAATCACGGGTGGTCAATCTGTTGAAATCAGAGCACTACATTTTGGCCATCGTGCTCGATCCTAGATTTAAAACCTACGTTGTATCTCTCTTTCCGGCAGACACAAGTCTGCAGAGGTGCAAAGACCTGCTGGTGAGACACTTGTCAAGTCAAGCGGAACGTGACCCGTTAACAGCTCCTCCTTCACATTCTCCCGCAACTGGGGCTGCGAGGAAAAGGCTAAGAATTCCGAGCCCACCCACTGGCGGTGATGCAGGGCAGTCTGGAGCGAGTGCTGACATCTGGTCCGGACTGAAGGACCTGCCAACGATTACTGACATGCCGTCTACTGACATGTCGTGATTCTGTCACCATTGAAAGAATGGTGGAGGATTATATGAGTGACCTCATCCAAGTAGGCACGTCAGACAGTCCGTACGTATACTGGCAGGAAAAAGAGGCAATTTGGAGGCCCTTGCACAAACTGGCTTTATTTTACCTAAGTTGCCCCCCTCCAGTGTGTACTCCGAAAGAGTGTTTAGTGCAGCCGGTCACCTTGTCAGCAATCGGCGTACGAGGTTACTTCCAGAAAATGTGGAGAAGATGATGTTCATCAAAATTAATTATAATCAATTCCTCCGTGGAGACATTCACCAGCAATTGCCTCCAGAAAGTACACAGGGACCTGAGATGGTGGATTCCAGTGGGGACGAATTAATAATCTGTGAGGAGGGGAATGTACACAGTGAAAGGGGTGAGGAATCAGACGATGAGGAGGAGGTGGACATCTTGCTTCTGTAGAGCCAGTTTGTGCAAGGAGAGATTGATTGCTTCTTTTTTGGTGGGGGCCCAAACCAACCAGTCATTTCAGTAACAGTCGTGTGGCAGACCCTGTCGCTGAAATGATGGGTTTGTTAAAGTGTGCATGTCCTGTTTATACAACAAGGACAATTGCACCTCATTTTTCTTTAATTTATCTTTGCATCATGTGATGTTTGGGGCCAATTTTTTTAAGTGCCATCCTATCTGACACTGCAGTGCCACTCCTAGATGGGCCAGGTGTTTGTGCCGGCCACTTGGGTCGCTTAGCTTAGTCATCCAGCGACCTCGGTGCAAATTTTAGGACTAAAAATAATATTGTGAGGTGTTCAGAATAGACTGGAAATGAGTGGAAATTATGGTTATTGAGGTTAATAATACTATGGGATCAAAATGACCCCCAAATTCTATGATTTAAGCTGTTTTTGAGGGGTTTTTAAAAAAAACACCCGAATCCAAAACACACCCGAATCCGACAAAATATATTCAGGGAGGTTTTGCCAAAACGCGTCCGAATCCAAAACACGGCCGAGGAACCGAATCCAAAACCAAAACACAAAACCCGAAAAATGTCCGGTGCACATCTCTACCTATAACACAGGGAACACACACTACTCAAGGGGAAAACACACACAATGGTGTCACAATGATCTCAGTAATGATCTATATACATAGTACTGTTAGGGTCTCCTGCCCTGTGCTGCCACGTCGTCATGGCAACCGGGAGACAAGTGCTAGTGGAGTAACCTGAGCGCAGCTGATACTCCGGTTCGGGTCTTTTGCTGTGCAGTGGTTATAGGCTCTGTGCACGGCAGGGGATCCGGTGCTGGTTTTTGTGCTCACAGTCTGTGAGGTCTGAGTGGGGCGTGGACAGCACCTGCTTTATAAGGCCTCTTTTCAGGGTAAGCAGATGCTGCTGAATCTCTGTTGGTTAGTCAGTTCATGAAAGTTAGCCAGTACTGTGTAGCTTTGTATTTGTTTGTTGCTTACTGCAAATAGGCCTGGGGATTTGGTATTACACTCTGCCAATCCAGACCTAGCAGTAAGACTGGAGTCAGTCGTTTAGCTTGCTGGGGTTCTGTTATTACTCTGTGAACTTAGCAAGTTTGCGGCTGTATTCTAACACTTGCCTGTCTAATCCTGTCTCACTGTGCTAGGTGTCAGGGGTCAGTTTAGTGGCAGTAAGCTTAAACCTGTGCACTGCAAGTGAGAATCAGGATTGTGGAGGCTCTCCTTGTGTCTATCATTCCATCTCTGACCAAGGAGTTTACTGCCACACCCGTTGGTAACCCTTTAGGGTTTTGCTGTTGCCCTTAGCAACAGCATTTCGGGTTCTCTACGTATTAAAACACAACATCTTGCTTTTTACATCTGAGCAGTTCTAATACAAGGGAGATACCCAGTTCCTTAGCCTCTGGGCTTCTCTGTTCACTGTGTGTGTATTTTGTTACCCTATCACCTTCTGTGTACGTTATGTCATATTCCCCAGTTTGTCTGTGAGTCCATTTGTTTTGCATAACAGTTCAAACACCAGTACATTCCTGCAGACACTGGAGTGCATAACAGTTCTGACACTAGTACTTTCCTGCAGGCACTGGTGTGCATAACATATTCAGCAGCCTAATACTCCTGTTGAAATTTTGTGGGAATATGGAGCATACCCCTCAAAATACGTTGCAACAGGTGGTCGATCAGGTGCAGGTCCTGACTCGACAATTTAATGATTTGTCCATTAAAATGCACACCTCCCAGGCTGCTGGCGGAGCTCCCGCAGCAGCAGCACCTGCAGGGGTTAAGGAGCCGAAAGTAAATCTCCCGGATCGTTTTTCTGGAGATCGCTCGCAGTTCTTTTGTTTCAAGGAGAGCTGCAAGCTATACTTCCGGCTTAGGCCTCAGTCTTCTGGGTCGGAGATTCAGCGGGTGGGCATAGTGATTTCCTTGCTACAAGGAGACCCACAGGTCTGGGCATATGGGTTGCAGCCTGACTGTCCGTCGCTTAAAAGTGTTGATGCTTTTTTTACGGCACTGGGCATGTTGTATGATGACCCTGACAAGACGGCCTCAGCCGAGGCTCAGATTTCGATCCTTAAGCAAGGGCGAAGGCCAGTTGAGGTTTACTGTACGGAGTTTCGGAGGTTGGCCCATGATACCCAGTGGAATGACCCAGCCCTGAGACACCAGTACCGAAGAGGTCTTTCTAACCAGATAAAGGACCAACTGGTACAATATCCCTTGCCTGATAGCTTGGATCAGCTCATGCAGTTATCCATCCGGGTGGATAGACGGCTGAGAGAGCGTAGGCTTGAAAGGGAGACTGAGATTTCCTTCCTTCCCAAGGGAACCTCAGACTCTGAGGAATTTTCTGAGGAGCCTATGCAGATTGGGGCTACCCGCCTCTCCTCGCGTGAGAAGACGCGGAGGAGACAGCAGGGGTTGTGTTTGTACTGTGGGAATAAAGGTCATGTGGTAGTATCATGCCCAGAAAAGCCGGAAAACTTCAGGGCCTGAGGGTGATGGGAAATATCCTGTCAGGCCAGAAGTCAGAATTTCCCAAGAAGACTTTTATCATTCCGGTGACCTTGAAGATCCTCGGTCAAACTGTCAAGACTGAGGCCTTTGTGGACAGTGGGGCCGACGGGGTTTTTATGGACCGCCAATTCGCCCTAAAACACTCTGTTCCCTTAGTACCCTTGGCATCGGAAATTGAGATTTGTGGGTTAAACGGGGAACCATTATCCCAAGGTAAAATTACCTCTTGCACTAGCCAGATTTCTTTGTTTATTGGAGCCACACACTCTGAAAAATTGTCCTTTAATGTGACTGTCTGTACTTTTGCCCCATTGGTGTTGGGGTTACCCTGGTTAAGGGCCCACAATCCTCAATTTGACTGGGTCTCTGGGGAGATTCTTAGTTGGGGTACTGATTGTTTCAGGAGTTGCTTGAGCCTTCCAGTCAGGCTCTCGCAGCTAAGTTTGCCAGGATTGCCAGGGTGTTATGCAGATTTTGCGGACGTGTTCTCCAAAAAAGTTGCAGAGGTACTACCTCCCCATCGCCCCTATGACTGTGCCATTGATTTGTTGCCAAATGCTAAGCTTCCCAAGAGCAGGTTGTACTCCCTGTCACGTCCTGAGACTCAGGCTATGGCAGAGTACATTCAGGAGAACTTGGCTAAGGGATTTATCAGACCTTCACAGTCTCCAGTTGGGTCGGGGTTCTTCTTCGTGGGTAAAAAGGACGGTTCGTTGCGACCCTGCATCGACTTCAGGGAATTGAACCGTATCACGATTAAAAACTCATACCCACTGCCTCTCATTTCGGTCTTGTTTGACCAGCTTCGTACTGCCACCATTTTTTCTAAGATTGACCTACGCGGTGCGTACAATCTAATCCGAATAAGAGAGGGGGATGAATGGAAGACTGCCTTTAATACCCACTCAGGGCATTATGAATATTTGGTGATGCCTTTTGGGCTCTGTAATGCCCCGGCAGTCTTCCAGGATTTCATGAATGATGTGCTCAGGGAATATTTGGATAGATTCTTAGTTGTATACTTAGATGACATCCTAATCTTCTCCCATTCCCTGGAGGAACATCGGAAGCATGTACGCTTAGTCCTCCAGAAACTCAGAGACCACCGGCTTGGGGCGAAGCTGGAGAAGTGCGAATTTGAAGTTCAGCAAATCGCATTTCTAGGATATATTATCTCCCCAGAAGGTTTCCAAATGGAGGGTTCCAAGGTACAGGCAGTCCTGGATTGGGTGCAGCCCACTAGTTTGAAGGCGCTTCAGCGTTTCCTGGGCTTTGCGAATTTTTATAGACGATTTATCGCTGGATTTTCGTCTATAGTGGCGCCCTTGGTGGCACTCACTAAGAAAGGGGCGGATGTTGCTCACTGGTCTTGTGAGGCTAAAGCGGCTTTTGCCCGTCTCAAAAGGGCATTTGTTTCGGCCAAGGTGCTGCGACACCCAGATCCAGAGCGTCCTTTTGTGGTGGAGGTGGATGCCTCTGAGATGGGTATTGGGGCAGTGCTTTCTCAGATGGGAGTGTCTGATAATCGCCTTCATCCCTGTGCTTACTTTTCCCGTAAATTTTCGCCTGCCGAGATGAATTATGACGTGGGTAACCGGGAATTGTTGGCTATTAAGGATGCACTCGAGGAGTGGAGACACTGGCTTGAGGGGGCTAAGTTTGTGGTCTCAATTCTCACTGACCATAAGAATCTGGCATATTTAGAGTCAGCGAAGCGTCTCAATGCCAGGCAGGCACGATGGGCTTTGTTTTTTGCTCGCTTTAATTTTTTGATAACATATCGCCCTGGGTCAAAAAACATCAAGGCTGATGCGCTCTCGCTGAGTTTTGCTCCAATCCAGGAGACCACCGAGGAGCCGTTGCCCATTGTTTCCCCATCATGTATTAAAGTGGGCATTACCCAGGACCTCTTATCATTAGTCCTTAGAGCACAGGAGCAGGCTCCTCCAGACCTTCCGGTAGGTCTTTTGTTTGTGCCTCCTAGGTTAAGACAGCGAGTGTTCCTGGAATTCCATGCCAAGAAGTCGGCAGGTCACCCGGGTATTGCCAGAACTCGGGAGTTGCTATCTAGGGCGGTGTGGTGGCCCTCGGTGGCTAAGGATGTGGATCAGTGGGTTCGGGCATGTGACATCTGTGCCCGAAATAAGACTCCTAGAGGGGTTCCTGTTGGCCCATTACATCCACTCTCTATCCCATCTAAGCCATGGACCCACATTTCAATGGATTTTGTGGTGGACTTGCCCAAATCCTCGGGGATGACAGCCATCTGGGTTGTCGTTGACAGGTTTTCGAAGATGGCGCACTTCGTTCCACTGGTTGGGCTGCCATCAGCCAGACGCCTGTCTGAATTATTTATGCTGCATGTTGTGCGTCTCCACGGGTTGCCACTTGATGTGGTCTCTGACCGCGGATCCCCGTTTGTGGCCAAATTCTGGAGGGCATTTTGTTCCGATCTCCAGATTTCTGTCAGCTTGTCGTCAGGCTACCATCCGCAGTCTAATGGGCAGACTGAAAGGGTGAACCAGTCCTTGGAGCAGTTCCTCAGGTGTTATGTCTCCAAGTGTCAGACTGACTGGGTTGCTCATCTGTCCATGGCGGAGTTTGCCTATAACAACGCGGCTCACTCTGCTACAGGGATCTCTCCCTTCCTTTGTGTGTATGGGCATCATCCTAAGGCCAATTCTTTTGACCCCCTGGACTCCACGCCTGGTGGTTCCTCTGTGGTTTCGGTCCTTAGAGGTATTTGGCGGAAAGTGAAGAAAGCCCTTGTGTCTGTGTCATTAGTGACCAAAAGGGTTTTTGATAAGCGGAAAAGACCCTGCAGCTTCAAATTAGGAGACTTCGTCTGGTTGTCTACCAAGAATTTGAAGTTGAGACAGCCATCTCATAAGTTAGGGCCCCGGTTCATCGGCCCTTATAAGATCACCAGGGTTATCAATCCGGTGGCATTTCAGTTAGATCTGCCCCGTTCTTTGGGTATCAATAAAACATTTCATTGTTCCCTTTTAAAACGGGCGATTAGTAATCCTTCTTCCAGTGGAAGACCTTCCCCTCTTCTGATATGTGGCCAGAGGGAGTTTGTTGTTGAAAGGATTCTTGACTCCAAGGTGGTTCGGGGTCGGCTGTCATTTTTGGTGCACTGGAAGGGGTATGGCCCGGAGGAGCGGTCGTGGGTGCGCAGTTGTGATCTTCATGCCCCCAGACTGATACGCTCTTTCTTCTCGCAGTTCCCCGATAAACCCGGTGGTAGGGGTTCTTTGACCCCTCGTCAGAGGGGGGGTACTGTTAGGGTCTCCTGCCCTGTGCTGCCACGTCGTCATGGCAACCGGGAGACAAGTGCTAGTGGAGTAACCTGAGCGCAGCTGATACTCCGGTTCGGGTCTTTTGCTGTGCAGTGGTTATAGGCTCTGTGCACGGCAGGGGATCCGGAGCTGGTTTTTGTGCTCACAGTCTGTGAGGTCTGAGTGGGGCGTGGACAGCACCTGCTTTATAAGGCCTCTTTTCAGGGTAAGCAGATGCTGCTGAATCTCTGTTGGTTAGTCAGTTCATGAAAGTTAGCCAGTACTGTGTAGCTTTGTATTTGTTTGTTGCTTACTGCAAATAGGCCTGGGGATTTGGCATTACACTCTGCCAATCCAGACCTAGCAGTAAGACTGGAGTCAGTCGTTTAGCTTGCTGGGGTTCTGTTATTACTCTGTGAACTTAGCAAGTTTGCGGCTGTATTCTAACACTTGCCTGTCTAATCCTGTCTCACTGTGCTAGGTGTCAGGGGTCAGTTTAGTGGCAGTAAGCTTAAACTTGTGCACTGCAAGTGAGAATCAGGATTGTGGAGGCTCTCCTTGTGTCTATCATTCCATCTCTGACCAAGGAGTTTACTGCCACACCCGTTGGTAACCCTTTAGGGTTTTGCTGTTGCCCTTAGCAACAGCATTTCGGGTTCTCTACGTATTAAAACACAACATCTTGCTTTTTACATCTGAGCAGTTCTAATACAAGGGAGATACCCAGTTCCTTAGCCTCTGGGCTTCTCTGTTCACTGTGTGTGTATTTTGTTACCCTATCACCTTCTGTGTACGTTATGTCATATTCCCCAGTTTGTCTGTGAGTCCATTTGTTTTGCATAACAGTTCAAACACCAGTACATTCCTGCAGACACTGGAGTGCATAACAGTTCTGACACTAGTACTTTCCTGCAGGCACTGGTGTGCATAACAAGTACATGCTGTGCACATCACATATTCCTGCCCCCAGGTATCATGTCCACTAGTTACAATGCACCCCGTGCATACAGGGTCACAGCCTGTATATGCGAGTCCATCTCCACAGGCACAGTTGCCGGCAGGGGCAGTGCATGCGGGCACAGGGTGTACGCTAGGTTGCTGCATGTATACAGAGTGCACACATCTTGGGGCAGTGACAATGAAAGACCCTCACAGCTCACAGTGGCAGAGGAGGAGGAGTGTGGCGGCACTGCACTGGGTGAGTGGGCCAGTCGCTGCCAGGTGCTGAGGCACAGGCAGAGGCATAACTAGAGTCTTTGGCGCTCAGGGCAAGATGAAGAACGGCACCCCCACGCCAAACTATGTGCACGCACCAAAAGTGTCTGCCAAAACATGGACATGGCCACCGAAAATGGGGCGTGTCAACATGACACGCCACCCATTTCTTGTCACTGTGGAAACATTCCTTTCCATTTCATATGCACCTTACCTATATGATGGTTTCTCCCAATGGGAAACCTCTGAAGAAATGTATCCTCCCTGGGAAGACGGCATCTTCAGTCGGTATTCACTATTCATGTAGGATCTCAGAGTGTCCGGAAAATGCCTGTTTGTGTAGGAATATTATCAAGGTCATCATCATACAACAGCAGTCCAACCAGACACACATCCTGCCCCTGTGTCACTTCCTGGCGCCCTTGCATCTCTCAGCCACACCATCTTCCTCTTGCATCTCCCAGCCATACCATCATTTCCCCCCTTGCATCTATTAGCCACACCATCATCTGCATTGCCTCTCAGCCCATACCATCTCCCACTGCTTCTCTCAGCCACACCGTCATCTTCTCCATGCGTTGCCTCTCAACCATACCATCTCCTCCCTGAATCTCTCAGCCACATCATCTCCCCCACTGCGTCATCTCTCAGCATACCATCTCCCCCAGATGCATCATCTCTCAGCCACATCCTCATCTTCCAAATGTGTCTCTCTGCCACACCATCATGTTTAGCCTGCATCCATCACCATGTACCCTCCATTCACTCTGTGTCAAACATCCTCTCCCACTTTATTTTGTGTCTCCCCGCCTTCATTCTATGTCTCTCTCTGTCGTAATCCCCCCTTCATTCTATGACTCTCTGTCAGGGGTGTATCTCGGGGTCTAGGCGCCCCTGGCAAAGTAAGGGACTGGTAACCCACCCTCTCTCTCCTATATTCTAAATAAGTATGGTGCGGCGCCAAACATAAAGTAGTGTGGCCTCATGGGGATAGGGCGTGTCCACACATTAGTACCAATTCAAATTACGCAACACAGTAGTGCAACCTTATTAATATTACACCACAAAGTAGTGTCCGCTATTCTGCGTTTTTCCACACAGTAGTCCTTGCTATTCACATTACACAGCATTAAAGTGCCCCTTACTCACATTACACGACACAGTAGTCCCCTTAATCACGTCTGGAATGCCGTGAATTAGGTAAGTATTGGAGATTTGTGATGAAGGGGGCAGAGACATGACTAGGTCCAGCCATTATACTAGTGTGTATATTATATATAGTGGCATTGCACTCAGAGGGACCAAACCTTTTCAGTGGCACTGCACTAAGAACTGAATCAATCTCCAGGCCACCACATTCATGATCAGCAGCAGCAGCCTGTCCCCAATTGGGGGGAAGGTTTGAGGCACTGGTAAGATGAGGGGTAGAGACACAGATATGGTGAGGTGTAGAGGCACAGATGGAGAGGGGGGGCATAAGATGAGGGGAGCAGAGGCACAGATAACTGTGGAGGCAGAGGCACAGATAAATGTAGAAGGGACAGAGTCACATATAATGGAGGGGTGGCAGATGCACATATAAATGGAGGGGGGTACAAGTATAGATAATGGAGGAGTGGAGGTGGAAGAGGCACAGATAAAGGAGTAAGGGAAAATGCACTTATAATGGAAGGGGGCAAGAGAACAGATAATGGTGTGTAGAAGCGGCACAGATAAAGGAGTGGGGCAGATGCAATGATAATGGAAGGGGGTAAGAGAACAGATAATGGTGTGTAGAAGAGGCACAGATAAAGGAGTGGGGGCAGATGCAATGATAATGGAAGGGGGCAAGAGAACAGATAATGGTGTGTAGAAGAGGCACAGATAAAGGAGTAAGGGAAGATGCACTTATAATGGAAGGAGGCAAGAGAACAGATAATGGTGTGTAGAAGAGGCACAGATAAAGGAGTAAGGGAAAATGCACTTATAATGGAAGGAGGCAAGAGAACAGATAATTGTGTGTAGAAGAGGCACAGATAAAGGAGTGGGGGCAGATGCACTGATAATGGAAGGGGGCAAGAGAACAGATAATTGTGTGTAGAAGAGGCACAGATAAAGGAGTGGGGGAAAATGCACTTATAATGGAAGGAGGCAAGAGAACAGATAATTGTGTGTAGAAGAGGCACAGATAAAGGAGTGGGGCAGACGCAATGATAATGGAAGGGGGCAAGAGAACAGATAATGGTGTGTAGAAGAGGCACAGAAAAAGGAGTGGGGGCAGATGCAATGATAATGGAAGGGGGCAAGAGAACAGATAATGGTGTGTAGAAGAGGCACAGATAAAGGAGTAAGGGAAGATGCACTTATAATGGAAGGAGGCAAGAGAACAGATAATTGTGTGTAGAAGAGGCACAGATAAAGGAGTGGGGGCAGATGCACTGATAATGGAAGGGGGCAAGAGAACAGATAATTGTGTGTAGAAGAGGCACAGATAAAGGAGTGGGGGCAGACGCAATGATAATGGAAGGGGGCAAGAGAACAGATAATGGTGTGTAGAAGAGGCACAGATAAAGGAGTGGGGGCAGATGCACTGATAATGGAAGGGGGCAGGAGAACAGATAATGGTGTGCAGAAGAGGCACAGATAAAGGAGTGGGGCAGATGCAATGATAATGGAAGGGGGTAAGAGAACAGATAATGGTGTGTAGAAGAGGCACAGATAAAGGAGTAAGGGAAAATGCACTTATAATGGAAGGAGGCAAGAGAACAGATAATTGTGTGTAGAAGAGGCACAGATAAAGGAGTGGGGGCAGATGCACTGATAATGGAAGGGGGCAAGAGAACAGATAATTGTGTGTAGAAGAGGCACAGATAAAGGAGTGGGGGAAAATGCACTTATAATGGAAGGAGGCAAGAGAACAGATAATTGTGTGTAGAAGAGGCACAGATAAAGGAGTGGGGCAGATGCAATGATAATGGAAGGGGGCAAGAGAACAGATAATGGTGTGTAGAAGAGGCACAGATAAAGGAGTGGGGGCAGATGCAATGATAATGGAAGGGGGCAAGAGTACAGATAATGGTGTGCAGAAGAGGCACAGATAAAGGAGTGGGGCAGATGCAATGATAATGGAAGGGGGCAAGAGAACAGATAATGGTGTGTAGAAGAGGCACAGATAAAGGAGTGGGGGAAGATGCAATGATAATGGAAGGGGGCAAGAGTACAGATAATGGTGTGCAGAAGAGGCACAGATAAAGGAGTGGGGCAGATGCAATAATAATGGAAGGGGGCAGGAGAACAGATAATGGTGTGCAGAAGAGGCACAGATAAAGGAGTGGGGCAGATGCAATAATAATGGAAGGGGGCAGGAGAACAGATAATGGTGTGTAGAAGAGGCACAGATAAAGGAGTGGGGGCAGATGCAATGATAATGGAAGGGGGCAAGAGTACAGATAATGGTGTGCAGAAGAGGCACAGATAAAGGAGTGGGGCAGATGCAATGATAATGGAAGGGGGCAAGAGAACAGATAATGGTGTGTAGAAGAGGCACAGATAAAGGAGTGGGGGAAGATGCAATGATAATGGAAGGGGGCAAGAGTACAGATAATGGTGTGCAGAAGAGGCACAGATAAAGGAGTGGGGCAGATGCAATGATAATGGAAGGGGGCAGGAGAACAGATAATGGTGTGTAGAAGAGGCACAGATAAAGGAGTGGGGGAAGATGCAATGATAATGGAAGGGGGCAAGAGTACAGATAATGGTGTGCAGAAGAGGCACAGATAAAGGAGTGGGGCAGATGCAATAATAATGGAAGGGGGCAGGAGAACAGATAATGGTGTGCAGAAGAGGCACAGATAAAGGAGTGGGGCAGATGCAATAATAATGGAAGGGGGCAGGAGAACAGATAATGGTGTGTAGAAGAGGCACAGATAAAGGAGTGGGGGCAGATGCAATGATAATGGAAGGGGGCAAGAGTACAGATAATGGTGTGCAGAAGAGGCACAGATAAAGGAGTGGGGCAGATGCAATGATAATGGAAGGGGGCAAGAGTACAGATAATGGTGTGCAGAAGAGGCACAGATAAAGGAGTGGGGGCAGATGCAATAATAATGGAAGGGGGTAAGAGAACAGATAATGGTGTGTAGAAGAGGCACAGATAAAGGAGTGGGGCAGATGCAATGATAATGGAAGGGGGTAAGAGAACAGATAATGGTGTGTAGAGAAGAGGCACAGATAAAGGAGTGGGGCAGATGCAATGATAATGGAAGGGGGCAGGAGAACAGATAATAGTGTGTAGAAGAGGCACAGATAAAGGAGTGGGGGCAGATGCAATGATAATGGAAGGGGGCAGGAGAACAGATAATGGTGTGTAGAAGAGGCACAGATAAAGGAGTGGGGGCAGATGCAATGATAATGGAAGGGGGCAGGAGAACAGATAATGGTGTGTAGAAGAGGCACAGATAAAGGAGTGGGGCAGATGCAATAATAATGGAAGGGGGTAAGAGAACAGATAATAGTGTGTAGAAGAGGCACAGATAAAGGAGTGGGGGCAGATGCAATGATAATGGAAGGGGGCAGGAGAACAGATAATGGTGTGTAGAAGAGGCACAGATAAAGGAGTGGGGCAGATGCAATAATAATGGAAGGGGGTAAGAGAACAGATAATGGTGTGTAGAAGAGGCACAGATAAAGGAGTGGGGCAGATGCAATAATAATGGAAGGGGGTAAGAGAACAGATAATGGTGTGTAGAAGAGGCACAGATAAAGGAGTGGGGCAGATGCAATAATAATGGAAGGGGGTAAGAGAACAGATAATGGTGTGTAGAAGAGGCACAGATAAAGGAGTGGGGGCAGATGCACTGATAATGGAAGGGGGCAGGAGAACAGATAATTGTGTGTAGAAGAGGCACAGATAAAGGAGTGAGGGCAGATGCACTGATAATGGAAGGGGCAAGAGAACAGATAATTGTGTGTAGAAGAGGCACAGATAAAGGAGTGGGGGCAGATGCACTGATAATGGAAGGGGGCAGGAGAACAGATAATGGTGTGCAGAAGAGGCACAGATAAAGGAGTGGGGGGCAGATGCACTGATAATGGAAGGGGGCAGGAGAACAGATAATGGTGTGCAGAAGAGGCACAGATGTGGAGAGAGAAAGTGGCACAAATGGGGAACTTATTATTGCCTCTGTTACTTTCTAAATTATCTGGCCATTGGAAGAACAGAGGAAGAGAGCCGGAGGGTGACAGGGAGAAAGAGGAGAAAGTAAAACTGGTCTGGCCTGCAGCCCCCTGAGAGAGAGAAAGGACCCAGCTCACATTCCCCGTGCCTCCATATCAATGTGGCTCAAACGGAGATTCTGATCCTAGCTGCTGCAAATGGCTCCTGTGCTCATATGGGAAGTCCCTCCTGCACATGGCGGAAGTCCCTGAAGGGACGGCAGGAGACGGAGAGGGGGCGGAGCATATGGAGGAGTGACAGCTGCAGCGCTTGCCATTGTAATCAAAGTATATTAGTAGAAGTGTGTCCGGCAGAGAAGTAGTCAGGCACAGCGCTACTTCTATACCTTACAGTGGGCAGTGCGGCAATGACGCATACATAGGCGGGCCCTAAGTGGCTGCTTTGGCCGACTAGCTGGAAATCTGCCTCTGTATACAGTACTACTGTGTCAAAGACCACTGAATAGAAAACCTATTGTGGCACTCAGGATTTAAATACAACAACCAACAAGTTCAACTGTCATTTGCCCAAAAGAACTGCATGTCTTCTGTACACCCTAAATCATACTACTGCTAACATCCTGATTAACAATGGGGAAGAGGGGATTACAGACGCAGCCCTTCATGTAAAAATAGGCCCATCATCATTGCGGCAGGATGATGACGAGCCAACAGCTATTCACAGAATTTTCATTTCCCCCACAAAATGACGGTTGTTCTACTCTTATGTAATTGGTGGGGCTGATAGTGTAGAGGGTGTACACACCCACAAGTACTGGCCACACCCACATAGCCCTAGTCACAGCTTCTTTGCTTCTCACCTTTATCATTTTCACATATGGCCTTTAATTGTACTTTGTTAGACCTTGGATCAGCCAAAACAATTTATTAAAGAAAGGGCCGGATTAAGCCCTCGGGGGGCCCAGGGCACACAAGACAGTATGGCCCCCCGCCAACCACCAGCACTCCCCACCCCCCCCCTCCCGGCTTCACGCGCTGCTCACCTCCCCGGTCACGGGCAGCGGGAGCAGCGCTGCAGCAGGGGGAGAAGAGAAGACACCAGGCTGCCGGGACAGGAGGGATCCACGCTGCCGAGGGAGTAGTGCGGCTGTGCATGCGGATTCCTACCCCGCCATCTCAGGCAGCACGGTCAGGGACTGAGTCAAGCAATCTCCAGCCTCCGCCGCCAGCAGCATCTCTCCTGGCAGCAGCGGAGTCTGGAGATTGCTTGACTCAGTCCCCAACCGTGCTGCCCGAGAGGATGGGGGAGGAAGCCGCATGCACAGCCGCACTCCTCCCCCAGCAGCGTGGATCCCTCCTGCCCCGGCAACCTGAAGAGCGGTGCAGAGCTCCTGCCGGGGGGGCCCCTTAAGGGTGGTCTTCTGTATGCCGGCGGTCGGGCTCCCGGCGCTCAGTATACCGGCGCCGGGAGCCCGACAGCCGGCATACCGACACTTATTTTCCCTCGTGGGGGTCCACGACCCCCATAGAGGGAGAATAAAATAGTGTGGCGCGCGCAGCGCGCCACCGTGCCCGTAGCATGGCGAGCGCAGCGAGCCCGCAAGGGGCTCATTTGCGCTCGCCACGCTGTCAGTAAGCCGGCGGTCGGGCTCCCGGCGCCGGGATGCTGGTCGCCGGGAGCCCGACCGCCGGCCAGCCGTAGTGAACCCCCCCTTAAAACAGGGGCCTCTGGGCACCCCCCTTAATCCGGCTCTGATTAAAGACCTTCTATCAAAATGGGAAGTGACCTTTTATGCAGGACATCCTAGATTCAGGAACAACAACTATCACTAAACTTGCGGCCATCCAGCTGTTGTGGAACTACACATCCCAGCATGCTCTGCCACAGATTTTCTATCAGGGAGTGCCATAACTGGGCATGCTAGGTTGTGTAGTTCCACAGCTGCTGGAGGGTCGCACGTTTGACACTCTTGCTTAACAGGACGGTCCTAGTTCCAGTCTTCTAAAGAGACAGCAACATTCATCAAGGCTGGATTTACATTGTGAAATACTGCAGGTACACCAGCCATAGCCCATCCCCCTGTATCTTTTACACATATCATTCTACAGGGCTCCAGGCTATGTTACATTGTGACAGAACATAATCTGGCTGCACTATACTCTGCAAACAGTACTTCACTCCCTCCTTGTACATCAGGTGACAGTGACACTCCACTCAATCAGTTCATTTCCCATTTCCCAACCTCTGCTAAAGTTTGCCTCACTAAAGTCATTTTAATGCCAATGAAAGAAACAAACATGGACATAAACACTGTACATACAAACAGGCAGTTGTCAGACTCTGCCACCCCTACGCACTGGCCTACGGTGACTAATGCCAAATCCAGGTCTGATTTTTATACAGTACGTACTTAGAAAGTACTCCACTCTGCAGGACTCCGCTTATATTCTTTCATTAAATGCAGATTTCACATGAAATCAGTTATGCCATTCATGTCACAAAATAAACATATTTTCTTACTACCACCTGCAGTATGACTAATCATGAAGTAACAATACATTACAAATAGAAAAAAATACTTAAAATGTTATTATGGGTATCATGCACTGAGACTGAGGTGGGTGGGGGGGAGGGACGTTCAGGTGAAATTTGAGGAAAAATGACTTCACAGAAAGGGTAGTGGACAAGTGGAATAGCCTCCCATCAGAGGTGGTAGAAGCTTAGACAGTAGAGCAATTTAAACATGCATGG
Source organism: Pseudophryne corroboree (assembly GCF_028390025.1). NCBI lineage: Eukaryota > Metazoa > Chordata > Amphibia > Anura > Myobatrachidae > Pseudophryne > Pseudophryne corroboree. The sequence goes on along the minus strand of NC_086445.1, from coordinate 915,006,789 downwards.
GATAGTCATAAGGATATTCTTACAAAGAAATAAGGATCAAATAAGGTTTGAGATAAAAAAATAAATATATATATATGTATATATATATATATATGGTAAAAATAAAGGGGCAGACTAGATGGGCCAAGTGGTTCTTATGTCAAATTCTATGTTTCTCCAGCAGGGTCCACAGGTTATCCACAGGATAACATTGGGATATGATGAAGCGACAGCGGATTTGCACCAATCGGTCAAAGCTTTTCAGCTTCCCAGCATGCAACGGGCTCGTCCATATATCCCCGCCTCCTGGCTCAGGCAAATCAGTTTATAGTTTGGTGCAGCAGGAGCCGACCATGGTCAGAGGGCAGCTGGTTTTTAGCAGCCCTAAGCTTTCTTATTTTATTTTTATAGTCTTACTATTTTTCCTTCAGTGATCTTTCTAAAAAGCATCTTATACGTACATTAGAAAGAGTCGCTCCAACACCGCTCCGCCGGGTTGCGACTAGTGATGTGCACCGGACATTTTTCGGGTTTTGTGTTTTGGTTTTGGATTCGGTTCCGTGGCCGTGTTTTGGATTCGGACGCGTTTTGGCAAAACCTCACCAAAATTCGGTTGTGTTTTGGATTCGGGTGATTTTTTCCAAAAACCCTAAAAGAACAGCTTAAATCATAGAATTTGGGGGTCATTTTGATCCCATAGTATTATTAACCTCAATAACCATAATTTCCACTCATTTCCAGTCTATTCTGAACACCTCACACCTCACAATATTATTTTTAGTCCTAAAATTTGCACCGAGGTCGCTGGATGGCTAAGCTAAGCGACACAAGTGGCCGACACAAACACCTCGCCCATCTAGGAGTGGCACTGCAGTGTCAGGCAGGATGGCACTTCAAAAAAATTGTCCCCAAACAGCACATGATGCAAAGAAAAAAAGAGGTGCACCAAGGTCGCTGTGTGACTAAGCTAAGCGACACAAGTGGCCGACACAAACACCTGGCCCATCTAGGAGTGGCACTGCAGTGTCAGACAGGATGGCACTTCCAAAAAATAGTCCCCAAACAGCACATGATGCAAAGAAAAAAAGAGGAGCAATGAGGTAGCTGTGTGACTAAGCTAAGCGACTCAAGTGGCCGACACAAACACCTGGCCCATCTAGGAGTGGCAACGCAGTGTCAGACAGGATGGCACTTCAAAAAAATTGTCCCCAAACAGCACATGATGCAAAGAAAAAAAGAGGCGCAATGAGGTAGCTGTGTGACTAAGCTAAGCGACCCAAGTGGCCGACACAAACACCTGGCCCATCTAGGAGTGGCACTGCAGTGTCAGGCAGGATGGCACTTCAAAAAAATTGTCCCCAAACAGCACATGATGCAAAGAAAAAAAGAGGCGCACCAAGGTCGCTGTGTGACTAAGCTAAGCGACCCAAGTGGCCGACACAAACACCTGGCCCATCTAGGAGTGGCACTGCAGTGTCAGGCTTCAGCACGAGGTGGAAGTGGATCTTGATCTTTCCCTATTTTACCGTCCACATTTTTGTTCTCTATTTTTTAATGTGCGGAATTATATGCCAGTATCAATAGCAATGACCTACTACTATATATACTGTGCACAACTGAAATGCACCACAGGTATAGAATCTAGATGGATAGTATACTTGACGACACAGAGGTAGGTACAGCAGTGGCCTTCCGTACCGTACTGCTATATATACTGGTGGTCACTGTGTCAGCAAACTGCAAAACTAAAATGCACCACAGGTATAGAATGTAGATGGATAGTATACTTGACAACACAGAGGTAGGTACAGCAGTGGCCTTCCGTACCGTACTGCTATATATACTGGTGGTCACTGTGTCAGCAAACTGCAAAACTAAAATGCACCACAGGTATAGAATGTAGATGGATAGTATACTTGACGACACAGAGGTAGGTACAGCAGTGGCCTTCCGTACCGTACTGCTATATATACTGGTGGTCACTGTGTCAGCAAACTGCAAAACTAAAATGCACCACAGGTATAGAATCTAGATGGATAGTATACTTGACGACACAGAGGTAGGTACAGCAGTGGCCTTCCGTACCGTACTGCTATATATACTGGTGGTCACTGTAAGCAAACTGCAAAACTAAAATGCACCACAGGTATAGAATGGAGATGGATAGTATACTTGACGACACAGAGGTAGGTACAGCAGTGGCCTTCTGTACCGTACTGCTATATATACTGGTGGTCACAGTGTCAGCAAACTGCAAAACTAAAATGCACCACAGGTATAGAATCTAGATGGATAGTATACTTGACGACACAGAGGTAGGTACAGCAGTGGCCTTCCGTACCGTACTGCTATATATACTGGTGGTCACTGTGTCAGCAAACTGCAAAACTAAAATGCACCACAGGTATAGAATCTAGATGGATAGTATACCTGACGACACAGAGGTAGGTACAGCAGTGGCCTTCCGTACCGTACTGCTATATAAACTGGTGGTCACTGTCAGCAAACTGCAAAACTAAAATGCACCACAGGTATAGAATCTAGATGGATAGTATACTTGACGACACAGAGGTAGGTACAGCAGTGGCCTTCCGTACCGTACTGCTATATATACTGGTGGTCACTGTCAGCAAACTGCAAAACTAAAATGCACCACAGGTATAGAATCTAGATGGATAGTATACTTGACGACACAGAGGTAGGTACAGCAGTGGCCTTCCGTACCGTACTGCTATATATACTGGTGGTCACTGTCAGCAAACTGCAAAACTAAAATGCACCACAGGTATAGAATGTAGATGGATACGACACAGAGGTAGGTACAGCAGTGGCCTTCCGTACCGTACTGCTATATATACTGGTGGTCACTGTGTCAGCAAACTGCAAAACTAAAATGCACCACAGGTATAGAATCTAGATGGATAGTATACTTGACGACACAGAGGTAGGTACAGCAGTGGCCTTCCATACCGTACTGCTATATATACTGGTGGTCACTGTGTCAGCAAACTGCAAAACTAAAATGCACCACAGGTATAGAATGTAGATGGATAGTATACTTGATGACACAGAGGTAGGTACAGCAGTGGCCTTCTGTAACGTACTGCTATATATACTTGTGGTCACTATGTCAGCAAACTGCACAACTGAAATGGACCACAGGTATAGAATCTAGATGGATAGTATACTTGACGACACAGAGGTAGGTACAGCAGTGGCCTTCCGTACCGTACTGATATATATACTGGTGGTCACTGTGTCAGCAAACTGCAAAACTAAAATGCACCACACGTATAGAATCTAGATGGATAGTATACTTGACGACACAGAGGTAGGTACAGCAGTGGCCTTCCGTACCGTACTGCTATATATACTGGTGGTCACTGTCAGCAAACTGCAAAACTAAAATGTACCACAGGTATAGAATCTAGATGGATAGTATACTTGACGACACAGAGGTAGGTACAGCAGTGGCCTTCCGTACCGTACTGTTAAATATACTGGTGGTCACTGTGTCAGCAAACTGCAAAACTAAAATGCACCACAGGTATAGAATCTAGATGGATAGTATACTTGATGACACAGAGGTAGGTACAGCAGTGGCCTTCCGTACCGTACTGCTATATATACTGGTGGTCACTGTCAGCAAACTGCAAAACTAAAATGCACCACAGGTATAGAATCTAGATGGACAGTATACTTGACGACACAGAGGTAGGTACAGCAGTGGCCTTCCGTACCGTACTGCTATATATACTGGTGGTCACTGTCAGCAAACTGCAAAACTAAAATGCACCACAGGTATAGAATGTAGATGGATAGTATACTTGACGACACAGAGGTAGGTACAGCAGTGGCCTTCCGTACCGTACTGCTATATATACTGGTGGTCACTGTGTCAGCAAACTGAAAAACTAAAATGCACCACAGGTATAGAATCTAGATGGATAGTATACTTGACGACACAGAGGTAGGTACAGCAGTGGCCTTCCGTACCGTACTGCTATATATACTGGTGGTCACTGTGTCAGCAAACTGCAAAACTAAAATGCACCACAGGTATAGACTGTAGATGGATAGTATACTTGACGACACAGAGGTAGGTACAGCAGTGGCCTTCCGTACTGTACTGCTATATATACTGGTGGTCACTGTGTCAGCAAACTGCACAACTGAAATGCACCACAGGTATAGAATCTAGATGGATAGTATACTTGATGACACAGAGGTAGGTACAGCAGTGGCCTTCCGTACCGTACTGCTATATATACTGGTGGTCACTGTCAGCAAACTGCAAAACTAAAATGCACCACAGGTATAGAATGTAGATGGATAGTATACTTGATGACACAGAGGTAGGTACAGCAGTGGCCTTCCGTACCGTACTGCTATATATACTGGTGGTCACTGTCAGCAAACTGCAAAACTAAAATGCACCACAGGTATAGAATGTAGATGGATAGTATACTTGACGACACAGAGGTAGGTACAGCAGTAGCCTTCCGTACCGTACTGCTATATATACTGGTGGTCACTGTGTCAGCAAACTGCAAAACTAAAATGCACCACAGGTATAGAATGTAGATGGATAGTATACTTGATGACACAGAGGTAGGTACAGCAGTGGCCTTCCATACCGTACTGCTATATATACTGGTGGTCACTGTGTCAGCAAACTGCACAACTGAAATGCACCACAGGTATAGAATCTAGATGGATAGTATACTTGACGACACAGAGGTAGGTACAGCAGTGGCCTACTGTACCGTAATGCTATATATTATATACTGGTGGTCAGCAAACTGTGCAAAACTTAAATGCACCACAGGTATGGATGGATAGTATACTTGACGACACAGAGGTAGGTACAGCAGTGGCCTTCTGTACCGTACTCCTATATATTATATACTGGTGATCAGCAAAATTATGCACTGTACTCCTACTATATACTACACAATGCAGCACAGATATGGAGTGTTTTTCAGGCAGACAACGTATACTGGTGGTCACTGGTCAGCAAAACTCTGCACTGTACTCCTCCTATATAATATTATACTGGTGGTCCCCAGTCCCCACAATAAAGCAGTGTGAGCACAGATATATGCAGCACACTGAGCACAGATATGGAGTGTTTTTCAGGCAGACAACGTATACTGGTGGTCACTGTCAGCAAAACTCTGCACTGTACTCCTCCTATATAATACAGCTGCTCCCCAGTCCCCACAATTAAGCAGTGTGAGCACAGATATATGCAGCACACTGAGCACAGATAAGGAGCGTTTTTTTCAGGCAGAGAACGGATAAAACTGGTGGTCACTGATCAGCAAAACTCTGCACTGTACTCCTCCTATATTAATATTAAGCTGCTCCCCAGTCCCCACAATGATATAAGCAAGCACAAATATTTGCATCAACTCAACAATGAATAAACGGAGAGGACGCCAGCCACGTCCTCTCCCTAACATTTCCAATGCACGAGTGAAAATGGCGGCGATGCGCGGCTGCTTATATAGAATCCGAATCTCGCGAGAATCCGACAGCGGGATGATGACGTTCGGGCGCGCTTGGGTTAACCGAGCCATACGGGAGAATCCGAGTATGCCTCGGACCCGTGTAAAATGGGTGAAGTTCGGGGGGGTTCGGTTTCCGAGGAACCGAACCCGCTCCTCACTAGTTGCGACAACCCTTACCCACGAGTACAGTGCTGTTTTGGTGGGCGTCTGTGTCGGATATACTAGCAGGTCCAGCAGATGTTACCAGGCTTTGGCCAGAGCACGGGGAGAAGGTAAGGCATCGGTTCCGCTTAGTAGGGGAATACGGCCTACCAAACAGTCGCTGACATGGCTGCCACCTCGGGTGCACCAGCGCTAGGCCTTAGGGATCACAGGCTCCAGGAATAGTATGAGGCCACGATCCCTAGGGTTGATGTCAGCAATGGGGAGTCAGACGCTCTCCTGGTCGCCCCTCCCCCAAGTTCATGACCAGTTTCCTCCAAGTCTCCTGTCATTAACTGTTTCCTGCTTCCATCTCAGACGCTGTACATGAAGGGGACTCAGTCGCAGCATAGGCGGCTGTGTGACGGGTGCGTCTGTGTTCACTATAGGTTCATGGAGCGGCAGTGTACACTTGTAGCGTCTGGATCCACTCAGCATTCGCTAACGTAGTGATCGGCCATGGAAGCGAGGTGAGTCTCCCTGTATACCACTCTACTGAGTACGGGTAATACAGCACTAAGTCTCTATCTAACTTTTTCAGTATGAATAGTTAGATAAGTGCCTATTGCATATGAGTCTGTATACTATTACTGTTGTTTCTTTCGCTATGCGTCTGAATATGGTAGATCTGTTTAAACATGATTCAGTACTATGTTCTCCTACATACTTGAAATGTAGTTGTAGTTGATGATGTGCTCATATTGCTTATTATACTAATGTATAACATGTGACTGACTGCTAGTGTGATTGCTACTATATATTCTGTCAGTTTTTTTCTATTCCGATCCTCAATGCTGGTGCATGGGTAGGGTCGGGTTGTAGGTCACTTTAAAAAGTTTAAAGTGATTACAGTCACAAATTGTGTAGTACACTGTGGAAGTGTTGATTATTTATCATGTCTAAGAGTGGCAAAGGTGAAGAAGATACACTCACAGCAACACCAGCACTTATATCATGTTTGTCTTGCAAAGCTGTGTCAACCTCTCAGGATCTGGTTCAGGATGGTTTGTGTGCAAATTGTTTTAGCTTTCACCAGGGTCTCTTGAAAAATACAAGGCCGATTCAGGTGCAGGTTGATCCACCTTGGGCTATGTTTGCACATATATTATCCAGTATTGCTGAATGGATAATTCCTCCAACTTCTGTACCAGGGATAGGTTACACGATTAATCCTTACATGCAGCTTCCCACCTGCGGTTTATCACTTCCAGCAGTAGCCACTCAAAAGAAACAGGCTGATAAACCAGTGGTAAGTAAATCTTCATCCTCAGAGGCTACACATGTTTTAGATAAGGATTCATCAGAGGATGAAAGCTCAATAAACTCTGCTTCGACATACGAAGAGGAGTAGGAAGGTCTCAGTTCATGGATATACCTAAGTTAATTGAAGCAATGAAAGCCATTCTGTCCGTAGAGGATTCAGCAGAGCCTGTTTTAAAAACCAAGGCACCTGTGTTTAAACGTCCCAAAACAGTTAAGACTGAGTTTCCAGGGTCAGATCAGCGGACTGAAATCATGGAAGAAGCTTGGGCTACGCCCAATAAGAAGTTTAGAATTCCTAAGAAATGAAATTCCAATTATCCTCTTCCAGCTGGGGATTGTTTTAAAAGGAAGGTGGCTCCTAAAGTAGATACGCATGTGATTCGATTAGTGCGAAAATCTATATTACCTTTGCCTTCAACATCATTAAATGATGTCACGGATAGGAGAGTGGATGGTTTTTAAAAAAACACTTTTTCCCTGTCTGGGGCAGTCATAAGGCCAGCCATGGCTTCAGCTTGGATGGCAAAGGCAGTGGCTGCCTGGGCTGATGCATTGGAGGGGGATTTTTTAATAGCATCTAGAGAGCAAAAATCACATACTGTATAGCACATATAAAACAGGCTGCAATGTTCTTGGAAGAAGCAGCATTGGATATGGGTACTATTGCCTCCAGGGCATCAGATTCAACAATCGCTGCTCGCAGAGCAGTTTGGCTATGTACGTGGAAAGCTGATTCAGAACCTAAGAAGGTTTTGGAATCTTTGCCTTTTTCTGGAGATATTCTTTTTGGTAAAGAATTGACAGATATTTTGGAGTCAAAAACAGACTTCAAGAAGTTAAAGTTTCCTTCCACATACAAATTCAAACCTAAAGTTCCAGCTTTTCGGCCCTTTCGGTCTCAAGGAAAAGCTAAAGGAAAAAGTAATGGCAGGCAGTTCCAATACAACAAGTCTGCAAAGACTAAAAAGCATTGGGCTACCAGAGGACCGGGTGGTAAAACAGATAATAAGACATCAGCCTGATGATGCAGGTCTCCACCTGGGGGATCGACTTCTTCAGTTTGCACAGATCTGGCAGCAGGAAGTGGAATCTCTAGGTTATGCTTTTGCCTTCAAGAAGCACCCTCCTCGAAGGTTTTTTGTACCAGCCCGTCACAGGTAGAGACGAAGGCCAGGGCTTTACAAGAGGCAGTTCAGAAATTGCTTCAGTCAGGAGTACTCATTCCAGTTCCTCCTGCGCAACGAGGACAGGTTTTTAACTTCAACCTGTTTCTAGTTCAGAAACCAAATGGGTAATTTCGGCCCATTCTCAATCTCAAAGTGCTGAACAAGTACATTTGGGTACCTCGGTTTCATATGGAGACTTTACGTTCCATCATTTTGGCCATGGAGCCAGGGGATTATATGGTATCCCTGGATATACAGGATGCTTACCTACATGTTCCTATAGCACTGTCCCATCAGTGCTATCTCAGGTTCGCTATCCTCCAACGGCATTTTCAGTTCCAGGCCCTACCTTTTGGATTAGCCACAGCCCCCAGAGTATTTACCAAGATTATGGTGGTAATGGCAGTTTATCACAGCCAGCAGGGGATAAGAATTTTTCCATACCTCGACGATCTTTTAATTCTGGCAGAGTCGCAGGAATTGCTCCTATGTTATCTACAACAGACAATAACGTGTCTGCAAAGGCACGGGTGGCTCATAAATTAGGCAAAATCGTCTCTGGTTCCATCACAGTTGTCACGATCCGGGTATCTGGACGCCATTTCTTACCCATCAGATGCCTCCTAAGGCTGGCTCAGCGCTCCAGGACCGGATCCCATCTGTTATCCTAATGTTCACATTCCTGCATCCTCTCCTGTCTCTCTGAGACGCTGTCACAGTAACGCCTTATTACATCTGGCATGGCGTCTCCCGCGGCCTCCGCCGCCGTCCCTGAGCTTCTGCATGCAGAGTGTCAGAGTGGCGATTACGTCAGCCGCGGCCTCCGCTGTGTCCGCGTGGTTGGATGTGCACTTGTCAGCCTGGCGTCTCCTGTCTCCAGTGGCCGGCGCCGCCATTACTGTTTTCATTACCACATGGATTACAAACCAAACTTCCCTCCAAATGTCTGCATGGGCGCAGCCATCTTGGATTCTGTCAGCTGATCATTTCCTCCAATCTGTTGTCAGTATTGTTAATCTGCATAATTGCCTAGCCAATCCCTTCCTTGCTGCAGGTATAAATACACTGTGCCTGAGCAAGGAAGGCGTCAGTGCTTTGGTTGTCAAACCTAGTTCCTGTTTGTCTCTCTCCTGTGATTGTCTTCCAGGTTCCAGCTCCTGTCTCAAGACTTCCACCATAGAGACCCGCACCAGCATTCCACCTGCGGTGTAGCCTGACTCTCCAATCCATTGTGGATTCATCTGTTTCCAGCTACAACATTACCTGCTTCCAGCTCAGCTTCCAGCAGAGTACAGCTTCCCTTAAAGGGCCGGTGTCCTTTCTACACTTTACCACTCTCCACCGGTATTATTATTTCTCCGCTCTCAAGTTCTACATTTCAGTTCATATTTCATCGCTCCCAAGTTCATTTATTATTTAACTGGTTCCAGCCAGTATCCACTCCGTGCTAACAACAGTCTGGTTCCAGCCAGTATCCACAGCAGCTGTTTTATCTTCAGCAACCCAGCTTTTCCTGGAACACCAGCTGGCACAATCCTGGGTTATCTCCATTGCTACAGTCGGGCCTGGTAAGGACTTTCCATCTAGAAGATCATAAGAACTATCTCACACTACCAGTGCCCTGTGGCTCCTGCCATCCTGTAGTACCCAGGAACTGTATTTATTCTTTGCTGACTTTTACGTTTTCTTTTACTGCTGCTGTGTTGCGGAGTTGTCATAATAAACATCATTGACTTTTATCCAAGTTGTCGTGGTCACGCCTTCGGGCAGTTATTATTCATGTTACTTACATGTCCAGGGGTCTGATACAACCTCCCAGGTTCCGGTACATCTCAGCCCCTACAACTGAGGCTGCCTCCCGTCAGCTCAGGCCCTCAGTTGTGACAGTAAGCACTGACCTAATGAATCCAGCCGGAGACCAGGATCAAGCGGCCAGGCCGATGCAAGAACTGGCAGCCCGACTAGAACATCAGGAGGCTGCACAGGGCCACATCATCCGCTGTCTCCAGGATCTCTCTACTCGGCTGGATGGGATTCAGACAACTCTCCGTGGATCAGGCGCGTCTGGTGCGTCAACCACAGTGACTCCAGCTATAACCCCACCCACCTTACCCATTTCTGCTCCACGTCTTCATCTTCCAACGCCAGCAAAATTTGACGGATCTCCAAGATTCTGCAGGGGATTTCTCAACCAGTGTGAGATTCAGTTTGAGCTACAACCTGGCAATTTTCCCAGTGACCGTACAAAAATTGCCTACATTATTTCTCTTCTCAGTGGCTCAGCCCTTGATTGGGCATCACCGTTATGGGAGAGGTCCGACACCCTGCTATCTTCCTACACTGCCTTCGTGTCAACATTCAGGCGCATCTTCGACGAGCCAGGCCGGGTAACCTCAGCTTCATCCGAGATTCTCCGTTTACGCCAGGGGTCACGTACTGTAGGACAATATCTGATACAGTTCCAGATCCTGGCATCCGAACTGGCATGGAACGACGAGGCCCTGTATGCTGCATTCTGGCATGGCTTATCTGAGCGTATTAAAGATGAGTTAGCTACCAGAGACTTACCTTCTAAGTTAGATGAGCTAATCTCACTCTGCACGAAAGTTGATTTACGTTTCAGAGAGAGAGCAACTGAGCGTGGAAGATCATCTGCTCCAAAATCTTCTGCTCCTCCTCCTCGTCAACTGTCACCATCTAAAGATGAGCCCATGCAACTTGGCCGTTCCCGTTTAACTCCTGCTGAGCGCCGAAGACGTCTCTCCGAGTTTCTCTGTCTCTATTGTGCAGCTCCGTCTCACACCATTAATGCCTGTCCCAAACGTCCGGGAAACTCCAAATCCTAGCTCGCCAAGGAGAGGGCCGGCTAGGAGTAATGATCTCCTCTCCATCTCCTCAAGATTGTAATCTCCCAGTCTCGCTTCAAGTTGCTCAACGTTATCGGAACGTCATTGCCCTCCTTGATTCCGGAGCAGCTGGGAACTTTATTACCGAAGCCTATGTTAAACGGTGGTCCCTACCCACCGAGAGACTTCCTTCGTCCATTTCTTTAACTGCCGTGGATGGCAGCAAAATTTTTGATGCAGTTATTTCTTTAAGGACTCTACCAGTTCATCTGAGAGTGGGAGTTCTTCATTCCGAACTTATTTCTTTTTTAGTGATTCCAAGAGCCACACATCCTGTGGTCCTGGGCCTTCCATGGCTCCGTCTTCACAATCCTACAATTGATTGGACGACTACGCAAATCCTGGCATGGGGTTCCTCCTGTGCTGAGACATGTTTGTTTAAAGTATTGCCTGTCTGTTCTTCCTCCCCCAGGTCGTCTGATGTTCCACCTCCTCCATATCAAGATTTCACGGATGTGTTCAGTAAAGCTTCTGCTGATATCCTTCCTCCTCATAGAGAATGGGACTGTCCGATTGATCTCGTTCCAGGGAAGGTTCCACCTCGAGGCCGAACTTATCCGTTGTCTCTGCCTGAGACGCATTCTATGGAGGAATATATTAAAGAGAACCTAGCAAAGGGGTTCATTCGACCTTCTTCTTCTCCAGCCGGCGCAGGCTTCTTTTTTGTAAAAAAGAAAGATGGTGGTCTGCGGCCGTGCATCGACTACAGAGGTTTGAACGACATTACCATCAAGAACCGTTATCCTTTACCCCTGATTACTGAGCTCTTTGACAGAGTTAGCGGAGCTACCATCTTTACAAAGCTGGACTTGCGAGGTGCATACAATCTCATCCGGATCCGTGAGGGTGACGAGTGGAAGACCGCCTTTAACACCCGTGACGGACATTATGAGTACCTCGTCATGCCCTTCGGATTGAGCAATGCTCCAGCTCTCTTCCAGCATTTTGTCAATGAGATCTTCAGAGACATTCTATACCGTCATGTCGTGGTCTATCTAGACGATATCCTCATTTTTGCCAACGATTTAGAGGAACATCGTTTTTGGGTTAAAGAGGTTCTGTCCCGTCTCCGTGTCAATCATCTCTATTGCAAATTAGAAAAATGCGTCTTTGAAGTCAAGTCCATTCCGTTTCTAGGGTACATTGTGTCCGGTTCCGGACTAGAGATGGATCCTGAGAAACTACAAGCAATCCAAAATTGGCCGGTACCCTTAACCCTCAAAGGGGTCCAGAGGTTCTTAGGGTTCGCCAACTATTACCGAAAGTTTATACGAGACTTTTCCACCATTGTGGCGCCTATTACTGCTTTCACTAAGAAGGGTGCTAACCCGTCCAAGTGGTCTGAAGAAGCCATGCAAGCATTTCATCTTTTAAAACAAAGGTTCATCTCTGCGCCTGTTCTGAAACAGCCTGACATCGACTCTCCTTTCATCTTAGAGGTGGATGCCTCCTCCGTTGGAGTAGGAGCGGTGTTATCTCAGAGGGCTAAAGATGGCCATTTACACCCTTGCAGTTTCTTCTCCCGGAAGTTCTCCCCAGCTGAGCGCAACTATGCCATTGGCGACCAGGAGTTGCTAGCCATCAAGCTCGCTCTAGAAGAGTGGAGGTATCTGTTGGAGGGAGCTTCTCATTCAATCACCATACTTACAGACCACAAGAACCTTTTATACCTGAAGGGCGCACAATGTCTCAACCCTCGTCAGGCCAGATGGGCACTTTTCTTTTCCAGGTTCGACTTTAAACTCCAGTTCTGTCCGGGCTCTCAGAATCGCAAGGCCGATGCCCTTTCCCGCTCATGGGAGCAAGAAAATGAGTCAGAGTCTTCAGACAAGCATCCTATTATAAATCCGTTGGCATTCTCCACGGTAGGGATGGACTCTACGCCCCCATCAGGGAAAAGTTTTGTGAAGCCGATGCTAAGGAAGAAGCTCATGCATTGGGCCCATGCTTCCCGTTTTGCCGGACATACAGGTATCCAAAAAACCCTGGAGTTTATCTCTAGGTCCTATTGGAGGCCAACTCTGAAAAAGGACGTCTTGGAGTTTATTGCATCTTGCCCAAAGTGTGCCCAACATAAAGTATCCCGCCAGTCGCCTGCGGGGCAACTGGTTCCACTATCCGTTCCCCGTCGACCATGGACCCACTTGTCAATGGATTTCATTACAGACTTACCCATGTGCAACAAGTTCAATACCATCTGGGTGGTAGTTGACCGGTTCACCAAGATGGCACACTTCATTCCTCTCACCGGTCTTCCGTCAGCTTCCAAGTTGGCTCAAGTATTCATACAAGAGATCTTCCGACTCCACGGTCTTCCTGAAGAAATTATCTCAGATCGAGGAGTTCAATTCACAGCCAAATTCTGGCGAAGTTTATGTCAAGTCCTCCAAGTCAAGCTAAAGTTTTCCACGGCTTACCATCCTCAGACCAATGGTCAAACCGAGAGGGTGAATCAGGACTTGGAGGCCTTCCTCCGCATCTATGTGTCCTCCTCTCAAGATGACTGGGTTCAATTACTTCCCTGGGCCGAGTTCTGTCATAACAACCAGTATCATTCTTCATCTGCTTCAACACCATTCTTCACTAACTTTGGATTCCACCCTAAAGTCCCTGAGTTCCAACCGCTTCCAGCAACTTCTGTTCCCGCAGTGGATATCACCTTGCATCAGTTTGCCAATATCTGGAAGAGCGTACGATCAGCTCTGCTCAAGGCATCGTTCAGGTACAAGAAGTTTGCGGATAAGAAGCGTCGAGCAGTTCCTGCTCTCAAGGTGGGTGATCGGGTATGGTTATCCACGAAGAATTTGAGGTTAAGAGTTCCCAGTATGAAGTTTGCACCTCGCTATATCGGTCCTTTCAAGATTGAACAAGTCATCAATCCTGTTGCTTACAGACTCCAGTTGCCTCCCTTCTTAAAAATACCCAGGACATTCCATGTTTCCCTGTTGAAACCGCTGATCTTGAATCGGTTTCATTCCTCACTTCCTCCAACTCCGAAAGTCCAAACTCAACGAGGCGTTGAGTATGAAGTGGCCAAGATCCTGGACTCACGTCACCGTTACGGTCAACTACAATATCTTATTGACTGGAAGGGTTATGGTCCTGAGGAACGTTCATGGACCAATGCTTCTGATGTCCATGCTCCTGCCTTGGTCCGGAGATTCCATTCCAAGTTTCCTCAAAAGCCAAAGAAGTGTCCTGGGGCCACTCCTAAAGGGGGGGGTGCTGTCACGATCCGGGTATCTGGACGCCATTTCTTACCCATCAGATGCCTCCTAAGGCTGGCTCAGCGCTCCAGGACCGGATCCCATCTGTTATCCTAATGTTCACATTCCTGCATCCTCTCCTGTCTCTCTGAGACGCTGTCACAGTAACGCCTTATTACATCTGGCATGGCGTCTCCCGCGGCCTCCGCCGCCGTCCCTGAGCTTCTGCATGCAGAGTGTCAGAGTGGCGATTACGTCAGCCGCGGCCTCCGCTGTGTCCGCGTGGTTGGATGTGCACTTGTCAGCCTGGCGTCTCCTGTCTCCAGTGGCCGGCGCCGCCATTACTGTTTTCATTACCACATGGATTACAAACCAAACTTCCCTCCAAATGTCTGCATGGGCGCAGCCATCTTGGATTCTGTCAGCTGATCATTTCCTCCAATCTGTTGTCAGTATTGTTAATCTGCATAATTGCCTAGCCAATCCCTTCCTTGCTGCAGGTATAAATACACTGTGCCTGAGCAAGGAAGGCGTCAGTGCTTTGGTTGTCAAACCTAGTTCCTGTTTGTCTCTCTCCTATGATTGTCTTCCAGGTTCCAGCTCCTGTCTCAAGACTTCCACCATAGAGACCCGCACCAGCATTCCACCTGCGGTGTAGCCTGACTCTCCAATCCATTGTGGATTCATCTGTTTCCAGCTACAACATTACCTGCTTCCAGCTCAGCTTCCAGCAGAGTACAGCTTCCCTTAAAGGGCCGGTGTCCTTTCTACACTTTACCACTCTCCACCGGTATTATTATTTCTCCGCTCTCAAGTTCTACATTTCAGTTCATATTTCATCGCTCCCAAGTTCATTTATTATTTAACTGGTTCCAGCCAGTATCCACTCCGTGCTAACAACAGTCTGGTTCCAGCCAGTATCCACAGCAGCTGTTTTATCTTCAGCAACCCAGCTTTTCCTGGAACACCAGCTGGCACAATCCTGGGTTATCTCCATTGCTACAGTCGGGCCTGGTAAGGACTTTCCATCTAGAAGATCATAAGAACTATCTCACACTACCAGTGCCCTGTGGCTCCTGCCATCCTGTAGTACCCAGGAACTGTATTTATTCTTTGCTGACTTTTACGTTTTCTTTTACTGCTGCTGTGTTGCGGAGTTGTCATAATAAACATCATTGACTTTTATCCAAGTTGTCGTGGTCACGCCTTCGGGCAGTTATTATTCATGTTACTTACATGTCCAGGGGTCTGATACAACCTCCCAGGTTCCGGTACATCTCAGCCCCTACAACTGAGGCTGCCTCCCGTCAGCTCAGGCCCTCAGTTGTGACAACAGTGGATGACTCACCTGGGGGCTGTACTGGATTCAAGTCTTCAGAGAGTAATTTTACCTCTAAACAAGATATCCAAGGTTCAGTCAAGTATTCAGGAGTTGCTACACAGTCAAAAGGTATCCATTCACGCAGCAATGCGTGTGATGGGATTGATGGTGTCAACATTCGACATGGTGGCGTATGCACAGTTCCACTCGAGGCCTCTGCAGCAGCTGATTCTTGCCAAATGAAATGGGTTGCATCAGACGATAAAAACGCAGACTATGGTTCTTACGATAGAAGTAAGAAGGCAATTAGCCTGGTGACTACAGACATCCCATCTGGACAAGGGAAGACCCTTTTGGATATCAGATTTGGTAATTCTGACAACGGATGTCAGTCTCCAGGGCTGGGGAACAGTGTCAGGAAGGTTGTGTTTCCAGGGGAAATGGACAAAGGAAGAAGGTTGCCTGCCAATAAATATATTGGAACTTCAGGCCATATACACTGATTCAGGCAAAGGACATTCTTCGGGGAATGATAAAGGATATACTGGCACCGGCTGTTGATCCAAATAGATGGGACAGTCCCATTTATTTGGATCAACAGCCGACGCCAGTATATCCTTTATCTTTGGGCATACATATTTCCAGGGGCTGACCTCCCCTATACAGGCTGTCGCTGACAGCGCACTCATAAAATTTATATTCTTCAGGGAAAACCAGTTCAGATCCACTCAGACAATGCGAAGGCAGTAGCGTACCTCAACCATCAAGGAGGAACTCGCAGCCGAAAAGCGATGAAGGAGGTAAGTCACATACTAAAGTGGGCAGAACCTCATCATCCAGCCTTGTCCGCAGTGTTCGTTCCGGGAGTCCTAAACTGGGAAGCGGATTTTCTCAGTCGACACGCCTTTCAGGCAAGTGAATGGGCTCTACACCCGGAGGTCTCCCAGACCCTAGTAGCCAAGTGGGGGTTGCCAGAGATAGATCTTATGGCGTCCCGTCAGAACAACAAAGTTCTCGCAAACGGGTCAAGAACAAAGAATCCCAGAGCGATCTTTGTGGATGCACTGTCAGTGAGATGGGACTTTCATCTGGCTTATGTGTTTCCTCCAATCACCCTATTACCCAGGGTGGTGAGAAAGATAAAGCAAGTAAAGGGTGCCGTGATACTAATAGCTCTGGCTTGGCCCAGAAGGCATTGGTACACAGATCTGCAGAGACTGTCGATGGATGCTCCACTCCTGCTCTCTCAACGTCCAGATCTACTGATGCAGGGTCCTTGTTATCACAGACATCTGGATCGACTGTCTTTGACGGCATGGCTCTTGATACCTCTATCCTGAAGTCAAGAGGATTCTCACAACAGGTAATTCAAACAATGCTCAGAGCAAGGAAACCTTCCTCAGATCACATTTATCACCGAATATGGCAAACCTATATTCATTGGTGCAGTGAACGAAAAATGGACCCTAAGTTTTTCAGAGTTTCCAGGGTCTTAGCATTCCTTCAGGCAGGAATGGATAAAGGTTTGAAGGTGGCTTCCTTGAGAGTGTGTTAGGCGCGGCAGCTCTTGCCGGCACCCGACCGTTGCTGAGCAACGGTCACGGCCGCCGCGCCTCCCTGTTCCCTCACACGGCGCCTAGCAATGCCAGGACGCTGTGCACGCTGAGCCGCCGGGTCCCCTTGCAACGCCGGTGGTCCTGACTCCTGGTGTCGGAAGCCAATTCTTGTATTTCTCCCTGCCTTCCTGTCGGTTGTCACCTGCGTTAGAGATCCGAAGATTCCGGTTCGCTTAGGGTTGTTCCCGGTGTTGTGAGTAGCGCCCTCCAGCCGCGCCTTGCGGCCTTGGGCGTGGAATTCCTTTTATTCTTGTTTTTTGGTGTTTTTGTGGAGGTGTTCCGCCATAGCTGTCCTACCTGGTATACGGCGGTGCCGTGTAGGGTTTGGATAGTGTATCTTGGTTTCCTTTTGCTTTGACGGCCGTGCCGCACATACATTTAGTTTGTAGTTCAGAAGTAGCCCCTAGCTCAGTTTTGTGTTTAGTTAGAGGTCCCCTTGTTATCATCCCGTCTCTGTTTACGCCTTGTCTCATACTAAGACCGGGGGGCATCGGAGTTGGGCAGACCTAATCCGCCATTCAAACGCAGCTGCCGTGGGCCCAAGAACACATAGTATCGCAGGCGTAGACTGACCACGCAGGTGAAACAACGGAGTTAGGTTGCTAGGGGTTATTATTATACCTTGTCTTTATTTCAGTGTCACGTTCTTGTGCTCAGGACTTACCACTCAATATCTTTCGCTCGGAGCACAAAGAACGTAACATTATCACCGGCCCAAAAAAAAATTAAAAAATTAAACATAGCAAGATCTAATCCGATATTCTAACTAGGGAGGTGCTGGAATTCTGTCCTCATGAATCCCAATCAGCTTTTGGCCAATCAGATTCAGGAACTCACCAAGATGGTGCAGGATCTTACCCTTTGGGTAAGGTTGCAGGAAGATCTTCTGCGGACTTCCCCGGGTGTGACTCCTGAACCAAAAATGCACCTTCCTGATCGCTTTTTGGGTAACCGAAAAGATTTCTTTAATTTTAAGGAAGCCTGCAAATTGAATTTTCGGTCAAGGCCCCGGTCTTCAGGTACAGAGTCTCAGCGGGTGGGCATTGTCATGTGTTTGCATCAAGGCGATCCCCAAACCTGGGATTTTGGGTTAAAATCTGATGATGCAGCCTTGCAAACAGTTGATGTCTTCTTTAAATCGTTAGGCTTGTTGTATGATGATCCAGATAGGGAAGCATCGGCCGAAAGCCACTTACGTGCACTTAAACAGGGTAAAAATCCCGCCGAGGCATATTGTACGGAATTTGCCGTTGGTCGAACGACTGTGGCTGGAATGATCCTGCCCTGCGCAGTCAGTTTCGCCTCGGTTTGTCTGAAGTAATTAAGGATAGTCTTCTTCAGTATCCAGCTCCGGAGACTTTAGATATTAAGATTGACCATCGTCTCCGAGAACGGAGGGCTGAAAGAGGGGCTAATTTCAGGTCTAGTCCATGTGTATATGCTTTCCCTGAGGACGTCGAGGAGCCTATGCAAGTGGGTCTCTCCCGGCTGTCTCCAGAAGAAAGAGCCAGAAGGCTAAATTCGGGGCTCTGCTTATATTGTGGTGGTAAGGGACACGTGGCGCGTAACTGCCCAAATAAGCAGGGAAACGCTCTGACCAAGTAAATTGTGAGGGGGTTCACTTGGGTCTGCAGTTAATCTCCTCAAATGATTCCTTGTTAATTCCTGTAAAAATTTCTTCTGGAAGTCCCAGTTCGTTTGTGTCAGCCTTCATTGACAGCGGAGCTGCTGGGAATTTTATGGATCTTGCCTGTGCTCAGGCTTTGGGAATTCCGCAGTTTCATTTAGATAGACCTATCACCATGCACGGGTTAGACGGTGGTCCACTCTCTAATGGGGTAATTACTCATCGCACCCCTCCAGTACAACTGACAGTGGGGGCCTTACATTCCGAGAAAATTGAGTTTTATCTTACCCATTGTCCGTCTGTGCCTGTTGTTTTTGGTCACCCCTGGCTTGCCTTTCATAATCCCAACATAGATTGGCGGTCTGGGGAAATTTCCCAGTGGGGTTCCTTTTGTATTAAAGAATGTATTTCTCGTCCAGTCCGGGTCGCGGCTGTCACTCCGGAACTTATACCTACGGAATATCAGGATTTTGCTGACGTTTTCTCTAAGGGTAATTCAGATATTCTGCCTCCTCATCGGTCATATGACTGCGCCATTGACTTAGTCCCTGGTGCCACTCTGCCAAAAGTGAGACTATATGCATTATCTGGCCCCGAGACTAAGGCTATGAATGATTATGTACAGGAGAGTCTGAAGAAAGGGTTTATTAGGCCCTCAAAATCTCCATTAAGTGCGGGGGGGGGTTTTGTTGAGAAAAAAGAAGAATCCCTTAGACCGTGTATTGATTATCGGGCCTTGAATAAGATCTCTATTAGAAACACCTACCCTTTGCCGTTGATTTCGGTACTGTTTGATCAGCTCCGTACTGCGGTTATTTTCTCCAAAATCGATCTCAGAGGGGCCTACAACCTCATCCAAATAAGATCTGGGGATGAGTGGAAGACGGCTTTCAGTACACAGTCTGGACATTACGAATATCTTGTAATGCCATTCGGTCTATCTAATGCTCCTGCGGAGTTTCAGGATCTTATTAAAGATGTCCTGCGTGACTTTCTAGGGAAGTTCGTGGTCGTTTATTTAGACAACATTTTGATTTATTCTGAGCCTTCCGAACAGCATGTGGTCCATGTGCGACTAGTACTTCAGAGGTTACGGGAGAATCATTTGTACGCCAAATTGGAGAAATGTGATTTCCACATCACAGAGGTGTCCTTTTTAGGGTATATTATTTCTCCAAAGGGGTTTTACATGGAACCAAAGAAACTCCAGGCAATCCTAAGCTGGACGCAACCCACTAACTTAAAGGCTATCCAGCGATTCTTAGGTTTTGCAAATTATTATAGGCGTTTTATTCATGCCTTTTCAGATTTAGTTGCTCCTATTGTGGCGTTGACAAAGAAAGGAGCTGATCCTTCCAATTGGTCGCCTCAAGCCAAGTCTGCCTTCCTGGCCCTAAAACAGGCCTTTGTCTCAGCTCGAGTACTCAGACACCTTAGCCCAGATCTTCCCTTTATTGTCGAGGTGGACGCCTCAGAGGTTGGAGTGGGAGCCATCCTTTCTCAGGAAGACCCCGAGTCTCTGGTGTTACACCCTTGTGCCTTCATGTCCAGGAAATTCTCCTCCGCAGAATCCAACTATGATGTTGGTAATCGAGAGTTGCTGGCAGTTAAATGGGCTTTCGAGGAGTGGAGGCACTGGCTTGAAGGAGCGAAGCATACCATTACTGTGTTCACTGACCACAAGAATCTACAGTATATTGAATCAGCAAAGCGGCTAAATGCTCGGCAGGCACGTTGGGCACTGTTTTTTACTCGATTCAAGTTCATCATCACCTTCAGGCCCGGTTCTAAGAATACCAAGGCCGATGCCCTGTCACGTTGTTTTCTTCCTGCTCACAATAACCACTCTTCCGCAACCCCCGTTGTCTCATCATCTGTCATCTAGGCCGGCCTCACACAGGATTTCTTCACACAGCTAGTCCAGCTTCAGCAGCAGGCTCCCAGTGATACTCCTGTTGATCGTCTCTTCGTCACTGAGTTCTTGAGAGGCACTGTCCTTGCTGAGTTTCATGATAGTAAGGTTTCTGGTCATCCGGGTATTGCTAAAGCCTTGGAGTTAATCTCTCATTCGGTGTGGTGGCCTAATCTTTCCAAGGATGTAAGGGAATTTGTCCTTTCCTGTCAGGTTTGTGCTCAGCACAAGATATCCCGATCTCTGCCGGTCGGGCAACTCATGCCTCTTGCAATTCCACTCAGGCCATGGTCACACATTTCCATGGATTTCGTGGTGGATCTTCCTCTTTCATCCGGATTCCGGGTAATTTGGGTAGTGGTGGACCGTTTTAGCAAAATGGCCCACTTCATTGCTCTTCCCCGATTACCCTCCGCTCAAGTTTTGGCAGTTCTGTTTCTCCGCCATGTCTTCAGGCTTCATGGTTTACCCGTGGATATAGATATAGTCTCAGACCGGGGACCACAATTCATTGCCCATTTTTGGAAACGTTTTTTGCCTCATTAAACATGAAACTCTCTTTAACATCTGGATACCATCCACAGTCTAACGGACAGACTGAACATGTTAATCAGTCACTAAAACAATATTTACGTCTTCATTCTGCCAAACTTTAGAACGATTGGTCAGATTTTCTTCCTCTGGCCGAGTTTGCCTATAATAACTCTGGCCATTCTTCCACCAAGGAGTCTCCATTTTTTTCGGTCCTAGAGCCAATTCCTTTACTCCTCGTTGTCCAGCTTCTTCGTTGACCTTAACTTCCCGTCTCAGAGTTATTTGGAGAAAGGTACACCTTGCCCTTAAGAAGGCTGCTTTCCGAGAGAAAGTTTTTTCTGATAGGTCCCGACGCCCGTGCACATTTAAGGGGGGGAATAAGGTGTGGTTGTCAACCCGCAACATCAAGCTCCGACAACCCTCGGCTATATTGGGACCCAGATTTATTGGACCATTTCTTATTGTCAAGAAAGTCAATCCAGTGGCTTTTCGGCTACAGTTGCCTAAATCACTTAAAATCGGCAACACTTTCCACTGTTCTCTTTTGAAGCCATATATTTTTTCCAAGAGATTCCCTCGGAAGACTTTCCAGGATAGACCTCTGGTGGATGTTCAGGGTCAACCAGAGTTCCTTGTGGAGAAAGTCTTAGATTCTAAGTTTTCTCGTGGTCGGCTCTATATTTTGGTTCATTGGAAAGGGTATGGCCCGGAGGAAAGGTCTTGGGTCCTGGACAAGGATTTACATGCCCCTAGATTTAAGAGGTTGTTATTTCAGGAATTTCCTCAGAAACCCGGATCTAGGGGTTCTTTAACCCCTCCTCAAGGGGGGGTACTGTTAGACGTGGCGGCTCACGCCGGCGCCCGAACGTTGCTGAGCAACGGTCATGGCCGCCGCGCCTCCCTGTTCCCCCGCATGGCGCCTAGCAATGCCAGGACGCTGTGCGCGCTGAGCCGCCTGGTCCCTGGCAACATCAAGACGCCATGCGCGCAGAGCCGCCGGGTCCATGGCAACAGGGACGCCACAGGCGGACCGCGTTCCCCATTGCCATGTAAATCATAATTAACACCTGTCTACTCTGAATCGTGCAGCAAGGCAGCTGCACGACATCACTAATTAGGTTCTCTGCAGCTATTGGAGGGCTTCCTGTTATAGTCTGTCTCAGTGCATTACACAGACGCCGGTGATAGCTTCCTGTGAGCTGTCCCTGCTCTGGAGAAAATTCCCTGTCCGGTGTTCTGTGGTCCAGTCATCTTGTTCCGGTGGTCCTGACTCCTGGTGTCCGAAGCCAATTCTTGTATTTCTCCCTGCCTTCCTGTCGGTTGTCACCTGCGTTAGAGATCCGAAGATTCCGGTTCTCTTATGGTTGTTCCCGGTGTTGTGAGTAGTGGCCTCCAGCCGCGCCTTGCGGCCTTGGCCATGGAATTCCTTTTATTCTTGTTTTCTGGTGTTTTTGCTGAGGTGTTCCGCCATAGCTGTCCTACCTGGTATACGGCAGTGCCGTGTAGGGTTTGGATAGTGTATCTTGGTTTCTCCTTTGTATCTTGGTTTTTCCTTTGGCGGCCGTGCCGCACATACGTTTAGTTTGTAGTTCAGAAATAGCCCCTAGCTCAGTTTTGTGTTTAGTTAGAGGTCCCCTTGTTATCATCCCGTCTCCGTTTACGCCTTGTCTCATACTAAGACCGGGGGGCATCGGAGTTGGGCAGACCTAATCCGCCCTTCAAACGCGGCTGCCGTGGGCCCAAGAACACATAGTCTCGCAGGCGTATACTGACCACGTGGGTGAAACAACGGAGTTAGGTTGCTAGGGGTTATTATTATACCTTGTCATTATTTCATTGTCACGTTCTTGTGCTCGGGACTTACCACTCATAATCTTTTGTTCGAACCACAAAGAACGTAACAGAGTGCAAGTGTCAGCATTGACTGTATGGTCCCAAAAGAAAATTGCCAACTTACAGGATGTGCGTACTTTTTTCCAGGGAATGCTGAGCATTCAACCTCCTTTTGTTCCTCCTACAGTGCTTTGGGACTTAAATTTAGTCCTAAAGGCACTTCAAGTTGTCCCATTTGAACAACTTAATAAAGTGGATCTTGAATGGTTAACAGCTAAAGTTCTCATTCTACTGACCATGGTGTCAGCTAGAAGAGGATCAGATTTAGGGGCATTGTCATGCCGTACCCCATTTCTGATTACCAGAGCCATCAGAAAGACAGATTTTCTCTTCATTGTCTATGGATTTCACAAGAGAGGATGGCCTGCTGATAAGCAGACACTGGCAAGGTGGCTTCGGATGATGATTTCAGAAGCATATTCTCAAGCTGATCTCCCTGTTCCAGCTAATGTCTCTGCTCACTCTACTCGTAAGGTTGGTCCATCATGGGCAGCACAACGTGGTTCTTCAGCAGAACAGATATGTAAGGCAGCCACATGGTCTTTCATTAACACATTCATTAGACATTATGCCATGGATACCTTTGCCTCTTATGACGCTGAATTCTGGTGAAGGATTCCCCTGTCCAATCAGGAGCGCATCCCCACCACTAAATTGCTTTGGGAAATCCCAATGTTATCCTGTGGATAACCTGTGGACCCTGCCGGAGAAATATACGTTATGGTAAGAACTTACCGTTGATAACGGTATTTCTCCTAAGTCCACAGGTTCCACAGGGATCCCACTCTGACGCACCTGATTTGAGGATCCTTTTACTCACTAACCTCTTCCTTCTTGTACGGAAGGGTGTGTATGTGTGTTCTTCTCGCCTGATTAGGGCTATCTATGATGCTCCTGCCTTGAGCTTTGGAATACAACTGGTTTGCCTGAGCCAGGAGGCGGGGATATATGGACGGGCCCGTTGCATGCTGGGAGGCCGAAAAGCTTTGACTGATTGGTGCAAATTCGCTGTGCTTCATCATATCCCTATGTTATCCTGTGGAACCTGTGGACTTAGGAGAAATACTGTTAACGGTAAGTTCTTACTATAATGTATATTTCTGTTTCACTTACATGAGCTTGAGGCACCCAGCAAATGCTCTCACGTGCCTCTCCTAATGCCAGCAATATTTTTACAGAAATGTTTTACTTGACTGACATATTGAATGCATAGGTTATACAAATGGATTCGGAATGATATACCGGCAGACGGGATGCCGGCTGTCAGAATACCGACAGCAGCATCCCATCTGCCAGAATCCCGGCAGCGAGGCAATGAGTCACCTCGCGGGCTTCCTGCACTCGCCATGCTTCGGGCACGGTAGCGCGCTTCACTCGCCGCAATGTCTATTCCCACTCGGTTGGTGGCGTGGACCCACCAACCAAGTGGGTAAAGCGGGCATTGACCAGGATTTTGTGTGTTTGTATTTCACCGGCTGTCAGGATTCCGGCGTCAGTCTCCTGAATGCCGGGATCCCGACAGTCGGAATTTTAACTTCATCCCATACAAACACCACAATACAATTTAGTAGTATTAGAAATATCTACCATTTAGTATAAACTATAAATGAGAAATCATATGCTGCATTGCATTCTTTAGACTCACAATCAGGAAAGTGAGTATGTTATAGTGGCCTAAATGGTTACCTAGCTGTACAGGCAAGAACTGAATGTGCCCCAGTTACTGTATGGTATGGGAGTATAGTATAGAATGGGAGTATAGCTTTTTATCTCCTGTTTTTATTACTGTTGAAAAGATGTACGGGAAGCATAACTGTAAACAGAACTTCAAGGCTAGAGATGAAATGAGGTAAAGCATTTAATCTGTACTTTTTAAAACCAATGTATGTATTTTTGTATGGCAAACATTGCTGGATCTCAGAGTGCTTAAATGCCAGTGCTATTTATTCTGTATAATTATTTATGAATAGTATACAATTACAGTATATATGCAAAAGTTTCAATGTTACCTGGAACTTCAACGTAAAAGCAAGCTAACAAAGCATCTGGAGAGTACTAATATGACACATTTCTGTACATTTTAATGCACCATTAAACCACTATGTTTCTGCTAAATTTAGCAGACTGGAAAAAATAAAACTGTGAATGGGACACGTGTAAAACCTTTTTGGTTTTGTTTTCGTTAAGATGGCACATGCACAGAAATGAGAATAGACTCTGGAACAATCACAGAGACTTTTGCTATCTGATTTGCTGGCTGTTTGGATCGTGGTAAAAGTGGCATCATCGCAGTCCCCACAGAAAAAGAACTGCAATATTTAATAGCCTTGATATTCTAAATTGTCAGAATCCTTGATGGAAATATATGTCGCGTATCCTTTGGTTCCCTGTAGATGTTGAGTTACAGTCTTTTCACTTCGAGATTCAGTGGAACAGACAGTTCAACAGATATGGCCAAACTTTTTCATATGACTATGGGGTCTATTTACTAAGCCTTGGATGGAGATAAAGTCAACGGAGATAAAGTACTAGCAAACCAGCTCCTTTCATTTTTGAAACCCAGCCTGTGAAATGTCAGTTAGGAGTGGATTGGCTGGTACTTTATCTCCGCTGAATTTATCTCCCTCCAAGGCTTAGTAAATAGACCCCTATATGTAATGTATGTACAATACACTAATCCAAATGAGGTTGTCTCTACCAAGGGACATCTCATGGCTCTCCATGTGTCACACCTTTCAGGGAATGGTCTCAAGTTTAAAACATACTGACAAAAAGATTAATTTCATTTCATCTGGATACAATGCTTCTGATGAGCCAGTAAACCCCTCTCCTAGATGCTCCTGTTCCCATGACCCTTGAAAATTAGAGCCACTATAGAACCTCAATTTCCTGCTGATGATTCCTCTATCACTTCATCCAATATGAGATTGACTAGTCTCAACATTGCTGTAAGGAATTATAGGTAAACCATGACATGCACATCCACATTGTGGGAGAAAGATTCTCTTAACAATTTTTTGTCTGTTTCACCAGATCTTCAGTTTTCCAGCCAACAGTGGTTTTGTTTCTGCTCAACTTCTGGGCATCTCTCAGAAAGACCACACAATATGGCAGTAGGTGTTTGAATTTCAATGTATTTCCCTTTGTAATAAGTTGGATCCCTGCATCAGACGTAAAGTACTCTTAGTCAGAATAACTTTCTGGATGCAAATATCCAATTTCCATTGTCCACACTTTCATCTGAGGAATAACCTATGCAACTAGGAGGTACACATCTTTTTACTGAAGAACGCCAGTGCAGATGCTCCCTTGGACTAAGGGTTACCTCATGTCCAACTTTCCTGTCTTACCATCTTTCAGCAAGGAGCTTCCAGCAGGAAAACCATTTTATCCGGTGCTATATTATTCCCTGGATCCAATACATTTACTGTCCACTCCAAGCAGGTTTCGCAAGCTGTGGAAACCACGATGGTCAAAGTACAAAAAAAATCCTACAAGGCACTAATACTATTAAAGAAAAACTAGTGACAGCTGTTCCCAAGATGAAACCATGGAATAAAACACTAGATATCACTATTTATTATAAAAAGTAGAAACTGACTAAAATTAGTAACCATTACAACACATCCTGTTGTTTGGCAAAAATCAAATGATGTAATTCTCTCTATCATTCTAGCCGTTAGACTACAGAATTATCTATTTAACTATTATCTTCAGGTATCCATGGCTCCTCAAGCACAATCCCTTAATCAGCTGGTGATATGGTCATATTATCTATCAGAGCAATTCTTGCAGCAGGTTCTGTTAGTAGGTTTCCATAGCTGCTGCTTACACTTTATCCTTCAAGCTTTACTCTTCCTTCTCAATTTGTGACTATAGAGATGTAATCCAAATGAGAGTCATTTGCAGAGTCTACAATCTCATTTGCATTACAGTGTGTGATGAGTGAACTGCTTTTAGCGCTTGCAATGGATATTATGAACACACTCATGCTTTTGGGTTATCTAATGTGCAAACAATATTTCAAGGATTTCTATAGAAAGAGTATTGAAATATATTTTATAATTTTCTTAATGTATATCAGATATCCCGAGGATTTGCATACACAGTGAAGTCAGATAAGAGGAGTCATACAGGAAAAAATGCCAATTTGAACACAGGGAAAATCCCTTCCTGGGATACATAGGGGCAAATTTACTAAGATGGGAGTTCTATATAACATGGGATGTTGCCCATAGCAACCAATCAGATAATACTTCTCATTTATCGAACACCTTCTAGAAGATAATACCTAGAATCTTATTGGCTGCTATGGGCAACATCCCATCTTAAATAGAACTCCCTTCTTAGTAAATTTACCCCATATTGTATGAAAAAGGATTTTCGGGGGTTATTCAGGTAGAGTTGTGCACCTAACCAGTTCTAATGACACCCGACTTTAAATGTGAATTTGTGGTATAAACAGATGCATTAGATGCAGGGATAGGTGAAGTTCTGTCTGAATTAAGAGGGTGAAGAGCATACTCTAAGAAGTAGAAAATGAAATGTACTGGAGAGAAACTATGTCACCATAAGAAGCATTGACAATTAAGTGGGCATTAGAAATTACCGTTTGAGAAGACAATTCAGGTTGATTACTGATCATGTTCCCTTGAAATGGATGTCTGAAAATAAAGAGAGCAACGGGAGAATGACAAGAATGTTCTTGGTGTGGCAAAACATTAAATTCTCAGTAGAACATAGGCCAGAAAGTCAACCACAGATGCTCTGCTAGAGTGGTTGAAACAGGAGGTGGGAGATATGTGATAAAAGCAGAGGAAACATTGTAAATGGGAGTTATGTGTGTCCAAGGTTCTAGGCTCCTGTCTGGTGAACAGAAGCTAATTGCCAACCTTGACTGTCAGAGCACCTGTGAGAGGCTGATATAAGGTGCGTCAGTTGCTAGTCTCGGTCTCTCACTACCTGGGGAGCAGGCAGTAGGCCTGTTGAGAGATAATGTGATACTGGCTGTAAGTACTGTGCTAATACTGTTGTTTTATGAGCAGGACTATAGTTCTCTCCACTCAGAGAGAGGGAATAATTTAGTTTAGTTAGAGCTTGAGAGGCTATGCTTTTCTTTTCTTTTTTATTCACCTTTATGCTGCAAATAAAACTACCTGCAGCTACTTCTAGTGTTCATTCTAGGGTGCCCAGCGCTGTTTGGGGGAGTGGTCACTGGTGGAGTATTGTGACCTCTTAACACTCCCCATTTGTCACTCTTGGGGGCGTGCCTAGCACTAACGGAGATGCTCCATTTCCCCAAAGCTCTCCCTGCACTGTGGATAGATCTGTTCACCGGCTATGATTGCTAAACCATAGCAATTTGACCCACATGTGGGACACTGCTGCCTGTGGGTGGTGACAGAAGAAGGCAGGCTGATGCAGGCAGCGCACATTCTGACATTTGAAAATCGGGTACCCTGCTGAAAAAGCCTAGCGGGAACAATATACTTGTACCAAGGCCCTGAACTGGTGTTCTACTAATTGGCTGCTGTGTGAAAGTGTACCTGTCTACCCCAGGGGAGGGCATCCTTACCCTGATCTTGCCACTATATATATATATATATATATATATAAATGTATATACTGTATATTATGGCAGTGTGAAGGTAAGTTGCATTAATGACACGTGTTCAGTGTGTGGCTGGGGGGATCCGCCCACACAGGTGAGAAAAAGGAGGTGTTGCCAAACCTAATGGCTGCTGCAGAGAGGAGACCTTTCAATTGGGACTATGCAATCAAGGGCTGGCTGATGTCGGTGTATCCAATCTAAGAGGGATTGCGTGTACTACCCTGGTGAGGCAGAGATGGAAGTGGTACAGTCAGAATGAAGTAGGCCAGGATTCTCTCTGCAAAGAAGCAGGACTGAGCTATGTGTTCCTGAGAAGAAGCCATGCTGGACAGTCTGAATGCGAGTAGGCCGGAGAGCTTGAATGTCAGTAGGCTGGAGCCGATGTTAATCTGCAGGAGCAGAGTTGAGACTGTGTATGTAGGCAGCCCAAGGCCAAGCCAGGCCATGTTAACTTTATTTGAAAAGACTGAGAGATTTTGAGACTTTATTTGCAGATTAGCTGCCAAAGGTTAGTCAGGGGCAAAGAGGTGAGTCAGTGTCCTGCATGGGGTCTAGGCGTTTGGTATTTTCTGTTCACTTATACCATTTAATGCTGAGAGTAAAGCACCATTCCATTTATTTACCTGGAAAGCTGTGTTAGATCCTGTTGAGCACCTGGACACTGCAGAAATTCACCCCTCTACCAAGCTAATTACCCCATGTCATCACTCAAACAGTCTGGTGATACCCTCAACAAGGGGTTAATCTGTAATAGTCCAGTAAATGTATTGTGCAGCTTTCCTCCTTCAAGAGCCAACTGTAACTCCTCCGATACATAAAAAGAAGAAATGGAGAGCGCACAGGTAAGTATAATTGTTTAAAAATGTACTATTACATAGCAACTCATATACATTTCAGTATCAGGTAACCTTCTTAATTGTAGAGCTGTGTCCGGCCTCCGGAACGCCAAACACCGCAACCACTGTCGGTACAGGATAACCGATGCTGCGGGAAGTGTCTCACAGCAGCAAGGACTGGGAACAAGCCAGGGACGCCCACTGAGCTCTGGTCAGCACGTCACAGATCCTGTTGGCAATGCCCAACGCGTTTCGTCATTGGACTTCGTCAGGGTGTGTGGCTAACCTCCGTGTGCATTGGATTTATACTGATGCGGCATCATCACACCTGGTTATGCATTAGCACAATTTACACAAATAATGACACAATGTATTGTACACTTAAACAACAATTAATAAATAACAATTAAAATATAATTTAAAAACGCACGGAGATCAGGTTATAAAAAAACAAAAAAGCATTCATAAAAAATAATCAATATGGTATCAATAGTTATTATCACCGGTACTAAACACACGAGCAGTGTATTCAACTGGTCATGATTAGAAGAGGCGCTTACATGACAACTCAACAGTCTATCCATATATCTTCAATTAGCATACAAAGAGATCTCTTTTGTATTATGAACCGAACAGCATCTCTACTCATCATTTAAATAGATGCTTATATAGTATATTAAGTTGGACTTATCGTGAAGGGTATTTCCATCTAGACACTATATCCGTGCGTCTCTAATTCACAGCATCATAAAAAACGGAATTGCTTAAAAACAAAAAGGAATATCGTATAAACGACACATATTAACCATCTCAACACAGGTACAGCTTGACACAAAGGAGCCAATGGCCCAACTACAGTGTGTCAAACCACCTACACTAGACAAATTAACTTAATGTAAAAAAGGAGTAATATAATTTTCATTCTGCCCATCAGGACTAATAGTGTTTAACGTATGTATCCAATACATCTTCTTTTGCTAAGCTGTTTTGAAATGTCTCCTCCTCTTTCATCCAACTTCACATATTCAATATCTTTAAAGCTGAACTTACTTAAAGAACCACCATTACATTTAAGAAAGTGCCTTGGGACGCTATGATCCTTTAATTTATTTGTAATAATTCTGGTACGGTCAAGTATACGAATCTTGAGCTGTCTGTTGGTTTTCCCTATCTAACATACACCGCATGTACATTCAGCATACAGATAACTGAGGACGTCTGACAGTTAATCATACCTTTTATATCCCACGATATAGACACTGGTAAAGTGATAAATGGGAGCTATGTTTGTCCCAGGTTTCTGGCCTATGCATCTTAAAACCCCAAGAAGATGTTTGTGGTTACTCTGCTGATAGCTTTTGGTAGAAGTTGGATATGGGTTCCTGGGGTGTGGATGTGAGAGAGAAGGGAGGACTCCATCCATAAGACCCATTTTGGGTCTTTAGGCCATCAGCCTAAAAGCAGGCTAATTAGTACCTGCACCTGTAACAGGCTTTTAAAAAGCTGTGTCAGGACTTGGCTCAGGGTCTCACTACTTAGGGAAACAAGCAGCAGGCCTGTTATGAGACACTGTGATTTACTGACAGTAAGTACTGTGCACATGCCTGTGTTTGGGCCTTAGGCCCTACCACTCTTAGAGAGGGAATCTATTATGTTTAGTTAGTGCTCAGATGGGCTAGGATTAATTTTTATGTTTTGTTTTTGTACTGCACAATAAAACTGTCCACGGCTAGATTGCACGAAAACCCTGGACTGGTGTGCTGTATTCCTGGCTGCTGTGTGTTTGTCGATGCTCATCTACCTCAGGAGAAGGCACCCCTATCTGATGTCTTCACTCTATAAATTTCTATAAATATATATATATACGAAAGCCCTCACTCACTGACTCATCGCTCATTCTCTTACTTCCCGATATGTTACAAAGCTGAAATTTAACATAGGTGTTCTTCAGGTTGGAAATAGGAAAACTATGTAATTAGAATTTAAAAAAAACCTCCCCTATGGAGATGAAAAGGGGGTTGACGTAATGACGTCATTACCGATGCGTGGCTTGCATTGTGGGAACAATAATGCCCAAACGGCCAATCAGATCAAAATTTACATTACACCTCCAGTGTATAGAACTGAATAAAATACAAGAATAGTCCTGTAATTTTTTACCGTATCTGCTACGGGTTCTCCTCGGGTAACGCCAAAAACCATGGATGAATATTTACTTACATTAAAACATCCCATATTTACAGCTCTACAGATTTACACATATACACACGCACACACACACACACACACACACACACACACACACACACACACACACACAAGCAGAATTATAGTCGGAGCATGCACAATACAGGAGAGTGGATCAATTTATTTTTGGCTGAACTAAAAGAATGCCAGTCGGGTCTTTGCAGGGACAGTATGTTTACATAAGCAATGTCCCTGAAAGGATATTTGCTGAATAGTTGGGAAAGGAAAGTAAAAATACATAGTAATTGCATCAATATTGTCCAAACATATTAAGGTCAATATTACAATTATTACAAAATAGGCCCCTTAAGCCCAATTAAAACTTGTTGGGTATCTTTTTTTTTATCCACTTGAAAATAATTAGAAGGTAAATAATATTAAAGCAGGTTCTCTGTTTGCATGGACAAAGGACCTATTTTTTTGAAGCTTAACCTCATCTCCACCTTTGTTCTACCAGAGGTCATCCCTAGATGTTCTAGTGTACTCAAATACTCGGTGAACCTAAACCTCATTCAGAGAAC
Source organism: Pseudophryne corroboree (assembly GCF_028390025.1). Lineage (NCBI taxonomy): Eukaryota > Metazoa > Chordata > Amphibia > Anura > Myobatrachidae > Pseudophryne > Pseudophryne corroboree. The sequence goes on along the minus strand of NC_086445.1, from coordinate 914,974,437 downwards.
TACTACTCTAGCTGCTTTGCTCTAGTCTTTTACAACCTTTCCTGTCCCTCCCAAATCATGGTTGCATATTGGAATGGACTTCATAGTGCAGTTTCTTTCCTTGTCTTGGTTGTAGTGGATTACTTCTTCAAGAATCTCATCTGGTTTGCCTCATCAGCTGAGTTCATCAGCTTCACAGAATGAATAGCTTAAACTATTCTATCCAACACAAGCGCTAATTTTGTCTCTATATTTTGGAATGCATGTTGCGTAAGGATTTTCTGAAGATGGGACCAGGGCTCTGTGATAAGTATTTCTCCCCATTGTCTCAAGCCATCAAGTCTCCCCACATCCTGTGTCTGCTGCCATTAATTCTATCTCCCTTGTGTCTCTCCAGACATCCAGTCTCCCCCACCTTGTGTCTCCAGCCATCAATTCTATTCCCTTGTGTGTCAATCAAATCTCCTTTATCTCTGCAGGGACAGCCCAAGCCTAATATTTTTGGTAAGCGGATATAGATTTTGGCGCCCCTTGGTGGAATAAATGCTCATATTTACATAACTGTCATTTACACAGTGTGAGATATAGGGAGTACAGGTAATAATGTAACAATTTCACAAGGGAATCTGTAGATAAAAAGAATAAATAAAACACATGATTCTCATGAAAAAAAAACCCATACTCATAGAACCCCACCTCTAATGGAAAGCTATTCCACTTATCCACTACCCTTTCTGTATTATTATGATGATTATTATTATTATTATTATTATTATTATTATTATTATTATTCTGTATCACATGCAGGGTGAGCCATAGGTGCACTGTAGCATTATTATTATTATTAATAATAATAATAATAATAATAATAATAATAATAATAATATTTTATACAGGACCGGTTCTAGACCTTGTAGAGCTCAGGGTGACAGTTTCCTTTCCCATATATATAAAACAAGTACAGTGTGCGCCAAAAATATAGGGGGCGTAGCCATAGAATAGAACCAATTCATATTACACCACACAGTAGTGGCCGTTACTCAGATTACACCACACATTAGTACCCCTTATACACCTTACACCACACAGTAGTGCCCTTATACACGTTATACCATACAGTAGAGCCCCTTTTACACATTACATAACAGTATAGCTGATTATATATGTTAAACCAAAGTAGAGCTGCTTATACACATTATGCCATGGTAGAGCACCTTATATACGTTACACCACATAGTAGTTCCCCTTATACACATTACACCATACAGTGGAGCCCCTTTTTCACATTACACCACAGTAGAGCTGCTTATATACATTACACCATAGTACAGCTGATTATATATGTTACACCAAAGTAGAGCCACATTTTTTCCATGGTAGAGCCCCTTATACACGTTACAGCACAGTAGAGCCGCTATGGAAGTAGCTGTGAAGTGAGGACAAGAGAGAGAGAGGTGAAGACCAGAGAAAAAGTGAGGTGAGGACCAGAGAGAGAGAGACAGAGAGAGAGGTGATGATGAGAGAAAGAGAGAGGTAAGGTTGAGAGAGGGCAAGAGAAAGAGAGAGGTGAGGATGAAAGAGAGAGGTGAGGACAAAAGAGAGAGAGGTGAGGTCGAAAGAAAGAGAGAGAGGTAAGTATGAGAGAGAGAGAGAGAGAGGTAAGTATGAAAGAGAGAGAGAGAGAGAGGTAAGTATGAAAGAGAGAGGTGAGGATGAAAGAGAGTGAGAGGGGTGAGCACGAAATAGAGAGAGAGGTGAGGATGAAAGAGAGAGAGAGAAAGGTGAGGGTGAGAGGACGAGAGAGAGAGAGAGAGAGAGAGAGAGAGAGGTGAGGATGGGAGAGAGGTGAGGACACGAGAAAGAGAGAGATGAGGGTGAGAGAGGACAAGAGAGAGAAAGAGAGAGGTGAGGATGAGAGAGATAAAGAGAAAGAGAGGTGAGAGTGAAATAGGACATGAAAGAATGAGAGAGGTGAAGATGAGAGAGGTATGTGAGGATGAAAGAGATAGAGAGAGAGAGGTAAGGACGAGAGAAAAGAGAGAAATTAGGGCGAGAGAGGACAAGGACAAGAGAGAGAGAGAGAGAAAGAAAGAAAGAAAGAAAGAAAGAAAGAAAGAAAGAAAGAAAGAAAGAAAGAAAGAAAAAGAGAGAGAGAGAGAGGTGAAGAAAAGAGAGAAAGGTGAGGACAAGAAAGAAAGGAAGGAAGGAAGGAAGGAAGGAAGGAAGGAAGGAAGGAAGGAAGGAAGGAAGGAAGGAAGGAAGGAAGGAAGGAAGGAAGGAAGGAGTGGTGAGGATGAGAGAGAGCAATGAGAATAAGAGAGAGAGAGAGAGGGTGGTGAGGACTAGAGTTGTTTTCTGGAGAAAAAAAACATCAGTTAAGTGGTGAAGAGTGGAGGGGGTCCGTGTGCAGGCCCTGATTGGGTCCCCTCCTCTCCAAATGTTCAATACACTCTGGTATAGCGTCAGAGTCTACTGCGCATGCGCAGGTCTCTGGGAGTATGACGCCTGCGCCGCGCTCCCAAAGACATCTCTATTGTACATGCGCAAATTACCAGAAAATGGCCACAGTGGCCATTTTCCTAATGATGTCTGCAGTATTACAGACAGCGCAGGGCCGACGGAGCAGTAAGTATAATTTCATGGGTGCAGGTTGTGCCCTAAGGAGAAAAATGATGAGATTAGTAAAGATGAGTCTTCGTACACAGAACCGCAATACGCTGTACTGTGCAAGATGCCAGGTGTGACTGAGCTGCACCGAGAGGTATGGCGTGCCATCATTTTCTTTATATTTTGCGACTTATACACCTCAAAGATGCAGTAAAACAGCACTCGAACTGTACTAGAGACACCAGGCTGTGACTTTAACTGCACAGAATTAGATTCAAACACATACTGTACAAAGCTGCAGGAACTTGGCATGAGGAAAAAGCCACAGCCGCTGCATCGTAGCACTGTATACACATATTTAGACTCAGTTGCACATATATGTACATACAGTGCTTAAAGTGGTCCTAGAGAGGTGGTGGAACTCACCCGCCTCCCCACGGCGCCCATGTAATAAAGGTATTGCGCGCACCATAGGTGCGTGTGGTAAAAGGGGGTGTGGTCTCCCAAAAAGAAAGGGGTGTGGTCACACAACAGTAATAATGCCCACAGTAGTAGCACCCAAGTGGAAATTTTTAAGTGGGAGTATGGAAAAGTGAAGGTTGCAATTATGTGCACGCGCTCCTGAAAAGGGGGCATGGACACTCAAAGGGGGCGTGTCCTTCAGTGTAGTTTACCACACCGTATACCCCTTATACAGATTATGCGCCACAATAGTAGGACCCCTTACTGGTGCCCCTTTCACATTATACCACACAGTATGAACAGAAATTCCCATTATACCACATAGTATGAGCCGAAATTCACATTATACCCAACAGTATGAGCCGAAATTCACATTATAGCACACAGAATGAACCGAAATTCACATTATAGCACACAGAATGAACCAAAATTCACATTACAGCACATGGTATGAGCCAAAATTCACATTATAGCACAAGGTATGAGCCAAAATTCACATTATAGCAAACAGTATGACCCGATATTCATATTATAGCACACAGTATGAGCCGAAATTCACATTATAGCACACAGAATGAGCTGAAATTTACATTATAGCACACGGTATGGGCCGAAATTCACATTATAGAGGGACAGAGGGACAGGGAGAGTGACAGCAGGGACAGGGAGAGTGACAGCAGGGACATGGAAAGTGACAGCAGGGACAGGGAGAGTGACAGAGAGAGGGACAAGCAAGGCATACAGTAGGGACTAGCGAGAGAGAAAGGCAGCAGGGTAAGATTACCTGTTTAGCAGCGGCGGTGGTCTGCGGTGCAGTTGATGAGTAGGCTGTGGTAGGCGTGGGGTGGAGGAGGCTGTGGGCCTCAGAGATAGTGCGGAGGAGTAGGCTGCGGGCATGCAGAGGTCCGAGGGCAGGGCGGCTGCAGCGGATCTGGGACCAGGCTGGCTTTATTATCCCTGCCGCCGCATCAAGCACGGCACTAATATTTCAAAACTGCCGCAGTCCGGCAGCCAATCAGTGACAGATTTGAACTAGTAGCGCTGCGGTCACAGGAGCTCTATGCGGCGGCAGGGATAATAAAGCCGGCCTGGTCCTAGATCCCCTGCTGCTGGGAGTCTGGAACCAGAGCTTCCAGTGTGGCGGCGATGGTAGGGGCGGAAGGTGGACTGGGAGCTCAGCTTCTTTGTCGGCCCTGCAGTGCTCAAAGAAATGCCGGTATACCATACCGTTGTATACTGGCCCACTTCGAGCACTGGTAGCACGCCGTAATACACATACAGTAATGCACACAGCAATAGCCACCCTTATACATTGCCCACAGTAGTAGTGCCCCTTGTGCAATGTCCGCAATAGTACTGCCCCTTATGTCCCAAGGCGTTGTGCCCCTTATGAAATGCCCCCTTTACAATGCCCTCATTAGTAGTGCACCCCATCAGTAATGCCCTAAATGGTAATGCCCCTGTGTAGTATTGCCCCCAGTAGTAATGTTGCCTGTAGTAATGCCCCCAGTCGTTTAGGCCCCTGTAGTTTAGCCCCAGTAGTTATGCCCCCACTGGTAATGCCCCTGCAGTTATGACCCCAGCAGTTTACTCCCCCCCCTTTAGTTTAGCCTCCCAGTGGTAATGCCCCCAGTAGTTTAGCCCTCATGTAGTTTAGCCCTGTCCCCTGTAGTTTAGCCCCCAGTTGTTTAGCCCCTGTAGTTTAGCCCCCATGTAGTTTGCCCCCAGTAGATAGCCACCGTTAGTAATGCCCTCTTGTAGTAATTCCCCCCCCTGTAGTTTGCCCCCCTGTAGTTATGCCCCCCTGTAGTTATGCCCCCAGTAGTTTAGCTCCTGTAGTTTAGCCCCCAGTAGTAATGCCCCCAAGTAGTAATGCCGCCAGTAGTTTAGCCCCGCTGTAGTTTGCCCCTTGTAACAATGCCTCAGTAGTAATGCCCCCATTAGTTTGCCCCTTTGTAGCTTGTCCCCTTGTAGTTTGCCCCCAGTAGTAATGCCCCAGTAGTTTGCCCCTTTGTAGTTTGCCCCCAGTAGCTTGCCCCCCCAGTAACAGCGCTGCTAGTACACATATGGGAGGGAGGGAGGAGAACACCATACTCACCAAGCCCCGCTCCCGCCGCAGTCCTCTCGGCGTCCGCTCCTCGGCACTATGGGAGAGACATCATGACGTCTCTCCCATAGCGCGCACTGACAGAGCCGGAAGCCGGAGCTCAGTAGTGAGCTCCTGCCTCCGGCTTCTGCTGTGGAGTGGTAGCCGGGCGCCCGCTGGTAACGCAATCTCAGCGGGCGCCTGGCATCTCCCTGCAGCGCCTGGACATCGGGTTAGGTGAGCCGGAGGAGGCAGAACTGTGTTCCGTCTCCAAGTGGAACTGACGGAACGCAGTTCCGCCCCATTCTGGCTCACTTTAACCTGCGTACATATGTTGCACATCAAATGGATCAGTGCAATCTAGATAAGTAGCTTTGTCACTTGCAGATGTTCTATTTGCGCAAATAAGATGAACATTTTGAGCAAAAAATACACTTGGTACAGCTGAGTCCCCGGGACCTTGCGTGCCTGCCGAGGGGCTGTTTGGCGCAACCGAAGCCACAGTGTATGAGAACACATCTGTATTTATTTAGATACCTGACTCAGGGTCAGAATCAAGCCAAGATCATCTAATGCAATGAGGAACGTAAATGTAAGCAGTATTTAAAATGTAGTAGGTCACATGCCGAATTCACAGATGTGAGCACGCAGTAAAGCTAATCCAAGCTAGAGGTCACAATCTAAGATTGAATACAGCATACCCTGGAAATTGTAATATAAGGTGCACTAAAACTAATCTGCAATGGCATCTGAACCCCAGTCGTAAACATATTTTATTAAACTAAACCTGTTAAAGAAGGAAGAGAATGGGGTTGTACTGGTAAGGTGCACAAGGAGAATTATAATTAAAATATAACTTTTATTATATCATTAAGAGCCGTATCGGTCAGCAAGGCGAAATATATGGTTAAAATGACAGATAGAATATAGAAAGATCAAGTGCTCTAAGATAGAAAAGTGATAAGATTTAAAAAGTATTCCCTCCGATGAATACAGAAACTATCAACAAAGATTGATTAAATTGCTAGTCCATTGACAGATGAATCTGTTGTGTGTACTTTTAAACGGATAGTAGAGCTTCAATTAGTGGCTATTGCTAACTTTCAGCTCCCAGTGTCCTCTATAATGTAGATGTTATTATAAGATTATTATTCTGAGTCAAATACTCAACCATAAGCTAACTTTCAGCTCCCAGTGTCCTCTATGCTGTAGATGTCGTTATGAAATTATTATCCTGAGTCAAATAATCCAACGTACACAGCTTACATGTGTCCAAAAGAACATTTAGAGTACAAATTTAAGTGTCCTGAATCAGCTATCTTTTTTCTGGGTATTCACTCCCCGTGTCTGCACAGCTATATCAACAGTAACATAGAATCACCTCCGCCATTTTAATATATGGGTAATAATTTATTAATGCATATTTGTCACTTATTCTACAAATACTGTCTATACAGCTATTGCTGCCATTACCCCACCTTATCAGGAATGATTTATATCTGTATGGGGTTGATTGAGCCTATCTACTAATATTACAGTATATACGCATGAGTGGGCACCTTCATTTGTGTCCAAAAAATGGGATAGTCTTTTATTCCCTGACACAGATTATACGTGATTCTGGAACAATATCTAGTGTGCCTCACTTTGAAAATATAGTAAATATAGTAACTTCACGTGTTACACTTGCTATATGTAACAATAGTGTATCCACTGGAATTCATTGATAGACTCCGGTCAGATGGTATTTTACGTTCATATAGTTGAATATAATTATCGATAGAGAGAGTGTTTGGTGTAGGTAGGCTTGTTGTACAATTTTATTGAACGTCCTATTTTTACTATCTGATACAGTACCCTCAATGTAACAGCCTCCCGTGAACATAGATCAATGAATAGATGGAAACAGAGGATCCCTCAAGTTTTTATAGCAGCATACGTTGATGTAATATTGATATTAATCACTTTGTGATGTAATCACATTTGCTGTTATGGGAACATGAATGGTTAAGTGATTCTAGAGGCGTTGATGGTTTGTAAAATATAAAATAAATGGCACACATTCAATTTGCATTTATATGTCTGTTGAAAGATGTGGGACTGTGGGACACAAAGGTAAGTATGCTGTATCGGCATATATTCGCATCAATTCGGGTATTCCCGTGATTGCCGTATAGCAAAATATCAACCTTCTGTGTATCTACTGGCAAGAAAATAAATCGGACACCATACGCGACAAAGCTATACGCGAAATGCGCGCATCGGCTTTCTTCTCCGCTCCGATGCTCTTACATTAACTACCTACTCGATATTGGCACGGGGGTTGAACTGCTGCACGGCAAACGGGAATGCTCGTTAATCGGACAAATGCTGATTCACTAGGTGCCGCTGCAGCATGTCCACCTTCATAGTCTCCAGTGTCTGAACCATTCTTTCTCTCAGCACATGCACAGAGGGTTGATAGCTTGCTACACGGCAATACGGAAACGCTTGACTTTATGTATGTTAATTGAACACATACCGTGGCAGCATATGTACCTCTGTTTTTCATAGCCTGTTTCCTCTCAGTGAGTATGGGGGTTGGAATACTGCACGGCAAACGGGAATGCCCGTTAATCGGACAAATGCTGATTCACTAGGTGTCGCTGCAGTATATTCACTCTCATAGTCTCTGGTGTCCGATTTATTTTCTTGCCAGTAGATACACAGAAGGTTGATATTTTGCTATACGGCAATCCCGGGAATACCCGAATTGATGCGAATATATGCCGATACAGCATACTTACCTTTGTGTCCCACAGTCCCACATCTTTCAACAGACACATAAATGCAAATTGAATGTGTGCCATTTATTTTATATTTTACAAACCATCAACGCCTCTAGAATCACTTGACCATTCATGTTCCCATAACAGCAAATGTGATTACATCACAAAGTGATTAATATCAATATTACATCAACGTATGCTGCTATAAAAACTTGAGGGATCCTCTGTTTCCATCTATTCATTGATCTATGTTCACGGGAGGCTGTTACATTGAGGGTACTGTATCAGATAGTAAAAATAGGACGTTCAATAAAATTGTACAACAAGCCTACCTACACCAAACACTCTCTCTATCGATAATTATATTCAACTATATGAACGTAAAATACCATCTGACCGGAGTCTATCAATGAATTCCAGTGGATACACTATTGTTACATATAGCAAGTGTAACACGTGAAGTTACTATATTTACTATATTTTCAAAGTGAGGCACACTAGATATTGTTCCAGAATCACGTATAATCTGTGTCAGGGAATAAAAGACTATCCCATTTTTTGGACACAAATGAAGGTGCCCACTCATGCGTATATACTGTAATATTAGTAGATAGGCTCAATCAACCCCATACAGATATAAATCATTCCTGATAAGGTGGGGTAATGGCAGCAATAGCTGTATAGACAGTATTTGTAGAATATGTGACAAATATGCATTAATTAATTATTACCCATATATTAAAATGGCGGAGGTGATTCTATGTTACTGTTGATATAGCTGTGCAGACACGGGGAGTGAATACCCAGAAAAAAGATAGCTGATTCAGGACACTTAAATGTGTACTCTAAATGTTCTTTTGGACACATGTAAGCTGTGTACGTTGGATTATTTGACTCAGGATAATAATTTCATAACGACATCTACAGCATAGAGGACACTGGGAGCTGAAAGTTAGCTTATGGTTGAGTATTTGACTCAGAATAATAATCTTATAATAACATCTACATTATAGAGGACACTGGGAGCTGAAAGTTAGCAATAGCCACTAATTGAAGCTCTACTATCCGTTTAAAAGTACACACAACAGATTCATCTGTCAATGGACTAGCAATTTAATCAATCTTTGTTGGTAGTTTCTGTATTCATCGGAGGGAATACTTTTTAAATCTTATCACTTTTCTATCTTAGAGCACTTGATCTTTCTATATTCTATCTGTCATTTTAACCATATATTTCGCCTTGCTGACCGATACGGCTCTTAATGATATAATAAAAGTTATATTTTAATTATAATTCTCCTTGTGCACCTTACCAGTACAACCCCATTCTCTTCCTTCTTTAACATGTGTTACCCATTGGTTGTCTTAGGTAGCACCCCCAGAATTCATGTATATTAAATAAAAATGATATTGGGGTTCATGTGAGTGATTTATTTCACTTGATTAGTCTATAAATTAGAGAGTGCAGATTTTTTTCCCCATTTCTTGTTGCCGATTAAACTAAACCTCACAGTATCCCCTCTTGTCATACGACAAATTTAGATACTCTGCTGAAATCGTAAGTGTCCAATTCTTATTTTCTTATACTGGATTTGTTTTTTGGTTTATTTTTGCCAGTAGAAGGCAAAGAATCATATAACAAGATTGTTAGCTCCTTGGAGCAGGGCCCTCTACCCTCCTGTTCTCACAGCCCTCTTCTCTCACACTTCAATTACAGCTCTATCCAACTCAGCGACCGTCTAGACCCGCACCCGCATCTCCTCTCACTCGTTATTGTTTATCTCTTCCAACGGCTGCCTGCCCCTAGTGGTACACCGATTATTTGTTTGCTTACTTACATCTCAGCTGTATTGTGTACTGAGAATTGTGGTGCTAATTGTTACCTGGGATCTGTTTTAGTATTTCAGTTACTGTAATGTTAAGTTCTGTGTACCCTGTATTGTTCTAATGTGTGCCATATGTAAGGTGCTGTGAACCACTTGTTATGCCTTATAAAAAATGTTTTATTATTATTATTATTAATAATAATAATAATAATAACTGTTTTGTACAATAGAAAACCAAATGTACTGTATATAATGTAGTATGACAAAGAAACCACTAGGTGGCAGCATTTGACAAGCAGAGACAAAACAAAAACCTTGAGAAATATAATGTAATGTATGTTTACAGCATGTATCTGTAAAAACTATGATCAGTACAACGTGGCTTCCTCTAGACACAAGAACACCCACACAATTAACACACTGTATTATTATTGCTGATTAGGATTAAGAACAAAGGGCTTTATTCCAAGTCAAACCGAAACGTGGATTGCATTTTAGTCTCGTAGCATTTTTGTATTACACATGCACTTGCAATCAGCATCTTTTTTCAGTCACAAATGTGGCTTAAGATTGTGTATGACTATGGGGCTGCAACAGAGGCTAGACTGGGCATGCAATCGTGCCCCGTGGTGGCTTATGTCTGTTGGGGGCTGCTCATGCAGGAGTACTGTCAGCGGCCTTTGATGCATGCCAGGTGTATTGCACATGCATAGTGCATCTGACAGGGCCTACAACCAGTGCATGTGCACAAACGCAGGGTTCTAGGGAATTGGTGCATTTGTACAAACCCATGGCTTCTAGGGACTGCACTAGCTGTAGCCCTTAAAAGCCAGCTGGAGCTCATTTAAAGGCAGAGGAGTGGCTTCCCATTAGAAGTGCTCTCTCTGCTAATTGCGGTCTGGACTGGCAATCGGGGATGGGGGGGAAACACCTCCCCTGGGATTGCCTCTCTGGCTGTGATAAGCAAGGAGCACTAACAGAAAGCTACTACTGTCTCAGCCAGGGAAAACTCAGTGGGAGTTGTGGATTTTACTGGGGAGCTGACTGCTTCCCCCCCTACCTCCCCCCCAGACTATAACAGCTACATAATGTAAGGTGCAGCCAGGGAGATTGCCACGGAGTCAGGGAGATTGCCAGTACAGAGCAGTGATGTGCGGTGAGGTCACTGGTTGGGGAGGCAGTGGCAGCTAACAAGCCCCCCCCCCCCCCCCCCCCCGAAAAAAAAAAAAAGTGTGGTCCCCCAACACATCAGTAAAACCAGCACTAGGCAGAACCAGCCAGGGGGAGTAATGCCATAGCAGGGGAGACACTCAGTGTGGTGTCCCCCTGCCATAACATTAATCTGCCCCCCCAGCCAGTCAGCCCAGGGTTGGTATTCCTCGGAAAGTGGGAACCCCAAAAAATAATAATGGGGTCCCCCCTCCCGAGCAATAACCAGCACTGGGCTGATAGCCCAGTGCTATGCCCCGCACCCCTGGTGGCGGTGGGTGCGGGGTTCATTGTGTGTTAATATTGTTCTTTACAGGTGGCCTACAGGTCCCAGCAAGCCTGCCCCAGCATACAGGCACTTGGAGAACCACAAGTGCCAGCATGCCCGGACATAAAGGGCCTGCTGGCACCTGTAGTCCACCTGCAAAGAATAGTAATATTGTTCTTTACAGGTAGCCTACAGGTCCCAGCAAGCCTGCCCCAGCATGCTGGCACTTGGAGATCCACAAGTGCCAGCATGCCCGGACATAAAGGGCCCGCTGGCACCTGTAGTCCACCTGTAAAGAAAATATTAAAATAAAACACCACACAAAAATAAGCTTTATTAAACTGGGTCTTCACCTGGGGGCGGCGGCCTTTAAGCTCTTTTGTGTGGCCGCCGCCTTCCCAGGGCTTCCGGCGTCTTCACCTGGGGGGCGCCACCCCCCCAAGGGCTTCCAGCGACTTCACCCGGTGGGCGGCGGCTGCTAAGCTCTTTTGCATAGCCGCCGCCCAGCCAGGACTTCCGCCGTCTTCTTTCTTCAGGAGCTCTTCACTGCTCCTCCTCCGCCGTCGGACTGACTCTCCTCCGCCTCGCGCTGACTTACATAAGTCAGCCGGAGGGGGCGGGGCGATGACGCGGCGAGCCGTGATTGGCTCGCGGCGGCCATCTTGAATTTCAAAAATGACGCTGAGGCGCCATTTTTGAAACTGGAACCGCTCCGCTGCCAAACTCTGCAGATAAAGGTACATTTCCGCCGCCGCACCGCCGCCGCAACCCGCCACCCGCACCGCCGCCGCCCGCACCACCGCCGCATCCCGCCGCCCGCACCATCGCCGCATCCAGCCGCCCGCACCTCCTCCGCCAGCGTCGCCGACACAGTGATTGACAGCGGATCCAGTGACGGATCCGCTGGCCAATCACTGTGGCCTCACTGACAGGGACGTGCTTTCATAGGTTGAAAGCACGTCCCTGTAGGAAAGCGGCACCTCTAATGGTGCCGCTTTCCCATATATTTTCAATGGGCTTTTACAGCCCATGGCTAGTCCCCGCCCGTGCCCGCCCCCCACTCCCCATACTTTCCCCAGTGACAACGGGAGGCACCACGATCGGTGCCTCCCAAACACATACAGAGGGGAGCAATGTAAAGAATAATATTAAGAAGATACATATGACACAGAATATGTGTCATATGCATCTTCTTTGTATTAACTTAATCATTAATGACAGGGGAGGCACTGCCTCCCCTGACTGCACGTCCCTGGTACAGAGCCGGCGCTAGCCGCTCAGCAAATGGATGCAGTGCAGGGAGGCGCACAGCTGAAGAGGCGCGCTCCCTGCTCTACATCCCTGCTGCTGCCAGCTGCCGCTGCGCCTGTCACAGTGGATGACAGGTAGCGGCGCTGGCAGCTTACTGTGGGGCTCCCTCCCCTGACCCCCTCGTCCTCCCCAGAGAGCAGACAGTGTGCAGCCTCAGGCCACACACAGAGCCGCTGTCACATCCCGTGCTGCCCAAAAGTCTGGGGGCGTGGCCTAATCGCGGGAGCCGTGGCCACGCCCCTTTGGGGGAAAAAAAAACGATTTCCAGTGCAGAGCAGGGTGGGTGGGGGTGCAGTCTGCAGTGCCTGATTCCTGAGCCCCCAGCCCTCAGCCAAGGTCAAGGGGGGAGTGTGATCAGTGTGATCACTCCCCCCCCCGCCCCCACCCATATAGGAACAGACAGAGAAGCTCAGCAGCAGCAGCCTCTCTGCCCCACTGCAGCACAGCACACTGCATGTGCTGCCAAGATGAGAGCTGCTGCTGCTGCCCAGTAAGGTAGGATGGGGGGGTGGGAGTGCAGCGGACCAGGGCCCTCGCCACGTCCCACCATCAGTCCCAGGCCCGGGTAATCAGTACCCGCTCCCTCTCCCCCCTCTTGGGGGCACTGACAACATCCTAGACAGCCACTGGAGTAATGGAGCCAGCAAGAAACTGAAGGAGAAGGGAAAGGAAGAGCAGCGCCCATGCCGGGAACATCTGCAGGTACTGGAGCCGCCCTCGCATCGCCTTAACCCTGCTGCTCGGTTGCCTGTCAATCACATTGGGGTTGCATCCATCGGGATGCAACCGCAATGTATATGCCCACTGCGCATGCACTGTTTGCTGCCACTGGCAAACTGCACTGCTGGCCACTAATGTGGCGGGGTCTTAATGACCCCCATAATGTGTATAATGGGCTGTACCTGGCATAATGTACGTAAGGTGCTCTACTGTGGCGTAACGTGTATTAGAGGCTTTTACTCTGGCATAACATGTATAAGCAGCTGTCCTGTGCGGTGTAATATGTATAACGTACACTACTGTGCAGTGTAATATGTATAACGGACACTACTGTGCAGTGTAATATGTATAACGGACACTACTGTGCAGTGTAATATGTATAACGGACACTACTGTGCGGTGTAATATGTAAAACGGACACTACTGTGCGGTGTAATATGTATAACGGACACTACTGTGCGGTGTAATATGTAAAACGGACACTACTGTGCGGTGTAATATGTATAACGGACACTACTGTGCGGTGTAATGTGAATAACGGACACTACTGTGCGGTGTAATATGTATAACGGACACTACTATGCAGTGTAATGTGACTAGCGAACACTACTGTGCTGTGTAATATGACTAACGGACACTACTATGCGTGTAATGTGACTAACGGACACTACTGTGCAGTGTAATGTGACTAGCGAACACTACTGTGCGGTGTAATGTGACTAACGGACACTACTGTGCGGTGTAATGTGACTAACGGACCTACTGTGCAGTGTAATATGTATAACGGACACTACTGTGCGGTGTAATATGTATAACGTACACTACTGTGCAGTGTAATATGTATAACGGACACTACTGTGCAGTGTAATATGTATAACGGACACTACTGTGCAGTGTAATATGTATAACGGACACTACTGTGCGGTGTAATATGTAAAACTGACACTACTGTGCGGTGTAATATGTATAACGGACACTACTGTGCGGTGTAATATGTATAACGGACACTACTGTGCGGTGTAATATGTAAAACGGACACTACTGTGCGGTGTAATATGTATAACGGACACTACTGTGCGGTGTAATATGTATAACGGACACTACTGTGCGGTGTAATGTGAATAACGGACACTACTGTGCGGTGTAATATGTATAACGGACACTACTATGCAGTGTAATGTGACTAGCGAACACTACTGTGCTGTGTAATATGACTAACGGACACTACTATGCGTGTAATGTGACTAACGGACACTACTGTGCGGTGTAATGTGACTAACGGACACTACTGTGCAGTGTAATGTGACTAGCGAACACTACTGTGCGGTGTAATGTGACTAACGGACACTACTGTGCGGTGTAATGTGACTAACGGACCTACTGTGCGGTGTAATGTGACTAGCGAACACTACTGTGCAGTGTAATGTGACTAACGGACACTACTGTGCGGTGTAATGTGACTAACGGACACTACTGTGCAGTGTAATGTGACTAACGGACACTACTGTGCGGTGTAATGTGACTGACGGACACTACTGTGCAGTGTAATGTGAATAACGTGTGCTACTGTGCGGTGTAATGTGACTAACAGATACTACTATGCGTGTAATGTGACTAACGGACACTACTGTGCAGTGTAATGTGACTAACGGACACTACTGTGCAGTGTAATGTGACTAACGGACACTACTGTGCAGTGTAATGTGACTAACGGACACTACTGTGCAGTGTAATGTGAATAACGGACACTACTGTGCGGTGTAATGTGACTAACGGACATTACTGTGCGGTGTAATATGACTTCCGGACACTACTATGCAGTGTAATGTGACTAACGGACACTACTATGCAGTGTAATGTGACTAACGGACACTACTATGCAGTGTAATGTGACTAATATTTTTGCGGCGTGCCTTTGGCACGCACTGTCCATGTTGTGGATCTTGAGGGGGAGGGGGGAACCAAAATATCTAGTTACAGCCTTGAGGATGAGATTGGTCACATTTGTATTTGTAGAAAGGCGCAAAATTGATAGTTTGCAGGAGGGCGACGAACACCCTAGCACCGGCCCTGTGCCAGTATTTCAGGGACAGTTGGCAAGTATGTTTTAAGAGTTGTCATTAAATAAAATCTGCTATTTGCGCCTGATTTCTATGTTACAGGCTCTAATTCAGATGGGTAATTACTATTGGCTCTGTCCGGCCATTAACTGTAAGTGTTTCCATTGTGCATTGTAATTTTTAGCAATTTCAGAAGTCACAGTGAAACGCTTCCAGTTGGAATCCAGCCACATCAGACCCAGGTGCCGCAGGGAGAAGGAGACACAGCCAATGGGAGGGAGCTGCAGCTCAGGATTCGCATATGCGACAAAGATGCAAATTATTTTGTGGACGTATTCTGCGAGTCCATGGGTGTCTGACTACTATCACTTTCACAAGTACAAATACATGTATCTGTCAATATAAAATTTTATTCAGTAAATACTTGTGCTTTTGACACCTGCTAATAAACATGAGCTTACAAATGACAGTTAATCCCACATACAGTGCATCCGGAAAGTATTCACAGCGCTTCACTTTTTCCACATTTTGTTATGTTACAGCCTTATTCCAAAATGGAATAAATTAATTTTTCCCCTCAATATTCTACACACAATACCCCATAATGACAATGTGAAAAAAGTTTTTTTTTAGATTTTTGCAAATTTATTAAAAATAATAAAAAATCACATGTACATAAGTATTCACAGCCTTTGCTCAATACTTTGTTGATGCACATTTGGCAGCAATTACAGCCTCAGGTATTTTTGAATATGATGCCACAAACTTGGCACACCTATCTTTGGGCAGTTTTGCCCATTCCTCTTTGCAGCACCTCTCAAGCTCCATCAGGTTGTATGGGAAGCGTTGGTGCACAGCCATTTTCAGATCTCTCCGGAGATGTTCAATTGGATTCAAGTCTGACATTCACAGAGTTGTCCTGAAGCCACTCCTTTGATATCTTGGCTGTGTGCTTAGGGTCATTGTAATGCCGAAAGATGAACCATTGCCCCAGTCTGAGGTCAAGAGCGCTCTGGAGCAGGTTCTCATCCAGGATGTCTCTGTACATTGCTGTATTCATATTTCCCTCTATCCTGACTAGTCTCTCAGTTCCTGCCGCTGAAATACATCCCACAGCATGATGCCAGATACACATATGCCCCCTCAGTGCCAGATATGCCCCCACAGTGCCAGATACACATGCCCCCACAGTGCCAAATATGCCCCTGCCCCTCAGTGCCAGATATGCTCCCACAGTGCCAGATACACATGCCCCCACAGTGCCAGATACACATATGCCCCCACAGTGCCAAATATGCCCCTGCCCCTCAGTGCCACATATGCTCCCACAGTGCCAGATACACATGCCCCCACAGTGCCAGATACACATATCCCCCACAGTTCCAGATATGACCCTTCAGTGCCAGATATCCCCACACAGTGCAGGATACACATGCAACCACAGTTCCAGATATGCCCCTACAGTGCCAGATACACATATGTCCCCACAGTGCCAAATATGCCCCTGCCCCTCAGTGCCAGATATGCTCCCACAGTGCCAGATACACATGCCCCCACAGTGCCAGATAAACATATGCTCCCACAATGCCAGATATGCCCCCACAGTGCCAGATACACATATGCCCCAGAGTGCCAGATATGCCCCTTCAGTGCCAGATATGCCCCCAGTGCCAGATACACATGCCCCCAGAGTGCCAGATATTCCCCAGCAGTGCAACTCACCTTTGTTGTTGTTGTTGTTGTTGTTGCTGCTGGCTGGGGCTGGCACTGTCTTTTGCTGCTGGCCTGCTGCTGGGGAGAGAAGAGTGCAGCACAAACTCCTCCTGCCCCTCTCCTGCCCTCAGTCCGGTCTCCTGTATATTAGAACTGGCGCCAGTGCACGAGCCAATCAGAGTTCGCAGTCCGGCAGCGGCGGGTCCTGATTTGGTGCCGGTCCGCGAGCTCTGATTGGCTCACGAACCGGCTCAGTGCACGCTACCGCTGCTGCTGGACTCAGAGGACTCGGGCAGGCAGGAGAGGACAGGTGCATGCTGCACTCTTCTCTCTCCAACACCCGGTGTCTGCAAGGTGGCGGTCTGGCGGTACGGCGTACCGGCTGGGATTTTCTTACTGGTACGCCGTACCACCCCGTACCGCCATACTTGAAGCACTGTGTGTGCCTTTCCAAATCATGTCCAATCAACTGAATTCACCACAGGTGGACTCCAATTAAGCTGTAGGAACATCTCAAGGATGATCAGTGGAAACAGGATGCACCTTAGCTCAATTTTGAGCTTCATGGCAAAGGCTGTGAATACTTATGTACATGTGATTTCTTAGTATTTTATTTTTAATAAATTTGCAAAAATCTCAAAAAAACTTTTTATTCCACTTTGGAATAAGGCTGTAAAATGTGGAAAAAGTGAAGCCCTGTGAACACTTTCCGGATGCACTGTATACATATATAAAATGAAGATAGAGATTTAGCACACTTCAAAAAAAAAGAAGAAATAAAGTGGAGAGAGACAAAGTAGCAACCAACCAACTCTTGTCAACACAGCCTGTAACATGCTAGAAGTTGATTGGTTGGCACTTTATCTCTCTACACTTCTCTCAGAGCTTTGATAAATGCCTCTCTTAGCTTTTAAAATCCTGGGTAAAAATAGGTCAGGATTTCGCTCAAGTACTAATTATCTAATTAAATCATTGGCCAAGGAAACATTCATATTTGTGTATGCATGCAAAATTATGTACATTCATAAACTTGCCATAGTTAAAAAATGAAAAATACTGCTACTTATTATTTAAAATTAACATTTTGCTTTTAAAACCTATAATTAGGCAGAATCAGTTACAATACTACACCTTGTCATCAGTCTGCATATTCAAAGCCCATTCTGCATTATACAGTAATTGGCTGTATAAAAGTGGTACTCAGCTGTATTTTCTGTTTACGTTATCCAACATTGGAAACTTATATGCTATGTTTTATTAGCGTAATTGGTAATTTTCCTGGTCTTGAACTCATATGTGGCAATAGTAGACATAAAATCATTTCGCTACACCTCCTTAGGAATTAGGTAAGGACTCAGTAACACTGCCACACCAATAACATACCTCCCAACAACATGACCCTCTCCAGGAGGGACACAATGCTCTGCTTCTGGACTTTTCTCTTAATTTATGATTGCTGGCACCTGTTTTGAACAGGTGACTGGATTAGAAAGGCGTTTCAGCACAGGTAATGGTAATCATAAATTAAGAGGGAAGTCCAGAAGCAGAGCATTCTGTCCCTCCTGGAGAGGGTCATATTGGGAGTTATGCAATAATAATATGAGAACACTTAACAAGGAAATTAAAAAGGCACACAGATCAAGTGCAGTTGTTTGCTAATTAGTAGTACACGAGCAGGACAATTGTAATCACCATCAGTAGAGTCCAGATTCACCAGGATCTGTGTACCTGCTAAGCGTTTCAGGGAACCAATGCCCTTTGAAACAAAACCTGTGAGACATGCTCTACTGATTGGGTCATGGCTGGTGCAAAATTCAAAATGGCGCCGCTGCTTCAAGGCTGCTGGTCCACGACTGCCAATTACCTTGTGGCCAGCGCCAAACGTAACCCCCTGCATCCGCTTCTTGATTGGCACTGGGATCAGACACTCTGTACCAGTACAAGCCACTGAGGTGTCCCCAGCAAGACACATCTCTCACACCACAGCCACTGCACATCCGGTGTTGGGATACGACACTACATCCAAGCACTGGCTGCCACCATGTCCCTAGTATGACACCTCTCTCCCCCCCCCCCCCCTCCCTTTTATTTTTCATTGTAGTCCCTATAAAGGCCTCTGTGATCTACAGCGTCAGGATATCCTATGGTCTCTCCAGCACAGTTATGTTCATGGGCCATCTGGACAGACTATGGGCTTAGTTCAGACTTGATCGCACCTCTGCGATTGGACAGTCGCCGCCCAGCCAGAATGAAAATCCATCCCATGCAAGTCCAGGACTTGCTCCTAGAGTGCGATTCTAACAGGCTCATCCAGAAGGAGCTGACGTCAGACACCCTCCCTGAAAATGCTTGGGAACGCCTGTGTTTTTCCTGACACTCCCAGAAAATGACCAGTTACAACCTGTCAATCAATCTGCGTACGCTTAGCAATAAAAGAAAATGCAGGATTTTTTTGCTGCACATTATGATCCGTATGCATGCACAGTTGCTCGATAATCGTCTGTTTTGCGATTTCAGAGTTACAGCATGCAGGATTGCGGAGAGTGGGCATCTCAAGGCATGCACAGTCAGGCACATGCTAGTGCCCAAAGGTGAGGGCTGAAACTAGCAGTTGCATATTATCGCCGCCGTGACTCTGGCAGATGCAGCAGCGTCCATCTCTCAATCAGGCCCTTAATGTTGACTGCCTACAGAAATAACAGGTGTATGACCCGCTGTCTCATCACATATACTGTAACCTAATAATAGATGATTGCAGAACCTCTCATTAGCTTCACCACACCATCTATGGTGTACATAAAAACATCTGTTGAAGACCATAGAATCCCAACTACTTATTTTTTTATATAACAGATCTAACACTATACTCACATGTAAACTGACATAACCTCTCGTCTAGGGCTGCTACCAGTAATCCCAGGGCCAGAACGGCTATCTGACACTTCTGGCAAATACCAGAATGGCCAATTGCCTTATGGGCATAACAGCCTGGCCGAGCAGCTCTGCTCGGCCATACGGCAGACGGAAAGCCAGGGGTTGGCCAAGCAGCTCCGCCTCCCGGAGCTCTGCTCAGCTGCCTGGCTCTCAGAGGCAGGATCTGGCTGAGCAGCTCCACCTCCTGGGGCTGTACTCAGCTGTCTGGTTCTCAGACACAGGGTTTCGCTGAGCATTCCAACTCCTATCACTCTGCTCGGCTGCACGACCCCCAGTTCATCCATGCCTGAGGCATATATTTTTTGTTCAGTGAATTCAAATTTATACGTTATCACAAAATTTGGTCCATTTATAAACAACCTACCACACACTCATTCTTTACTTTCAATTTATCTGGCTAAAGGGATGGAGAACATATTACTCAGGGCCGTAATTAGATGTGTGCCAATGGTGCCTTGCCCACAGCACAAATGCACTGAGGGAGCACCATCTGGCAGTACACCCCTCACCCACACGGCCATTATCACCAGTCCGACACACTACTAACTCCCGCTGGCGCCTCTCTCCTGTCTCCCACCACTGCTGCAAGGGACTCAGGAGCACTGCCGTAGCCGCCGTCGCCAGCTCCCGAGACATGAGTGTCTGCCTCTGGATGCTGGATCGCCACTCCCTGCAACTTGGGAGAGAAGTGATGACGTCAGACGTCTCTCCAGCTTACTCAGTCTCCCACACTGCCCTGCGCCCTGTCCTGCGAGGGGCTGCTAGATAGGGGGGGAGAAGGAGGACTCCATATACACCCACTACTTTTCAAGAAGAGCGCAGCGTAGGGTGGGAAGGAGAAGAGGAGATGCCTGCCAGCTGGTCACAGGTAAGTATAATACTTACACACTCTCTCTCTCTCTTGGACTCTGCCTAATGTGTAAAAAAGGGGGGACTCTGCTTGCCTAATATGTAAAAAGTGGGACCAGGCCCGCCATCAGGGGGGTGTTGCAGGTACAGATGTCCCGGGCCCGGCCTATCTAACAGAGAGGAAAGGGCCTGGGCCGCTCATGCCGCCGTCCGCCCATCACAATGCCCCGCCCACTTTTCATTACCGAGTTCTGGCATTGTTAAAGGAGGGGGAGAGGACGCTGCAAGCTTTTGATTTAAATGTCCCTCCAAAAATGGCCGCCGCCTCAGAGGAGACAGTTATTAAAGATACTAGAGGTGGCTCTGAGGTGGAGGCCATTTTGGCAGAGACTTTTCAATAGAAGCTTGCAGCATACTCTCCCCATTCCTGTGACAGTGCCTCAGCTTGTTATGAAAAGGGGGTGGAGCTACATGAATAGAGGGGGCGAAGCTACATGGGACCAGGCTGCTACAGCTTCGGTCAGCCTGTGATAGGTAAGTTGAGGGAGAGTTAGTTGGAGAGATAAAGTGTGTGTGTGTGTGTGTGTGTGTGTGTGTGTGTGTGTGTGTGTATTTTGTATGTGTTTTTTTTATATATATACATATATATATATGTTTCTCTTTTTTTATTTTATTTTTTTATTGGCGGGGGGTGGCCTGCCTATTTTGTGAATCCCGGGCCCCAGAATTTCTGATGGCAGCCCTGAGTGGGACTATGCCTTCCTGATTTGTAAAAAAAGAGACTCTGCCTGCTTAATGTGTAAAAAGGGGGACTCTGCTGCTCTAATGTGTAAAAAAGGGGGACTCTGCCTGCCTGATGTGTAAAAAAGGGGGACTCTGCCAGCCTAATGTGTAAAAAAGGGGAGCTCTGCTGCCACAATGTGTAAAAAAGGAGGACTCTGCTGTCATAATGTGTTAAAAGGGGACTCTGCCTGTCGTAATGTGTAAAAAGGGGAACACTGCCTGCCATAATGTGTAAAAGGAAGCTCTACCTGCCTAATGTGTAAAAGGGTGAATCTACCTTCCTAATGTGTAAAAGGGGACTCTACCTGCCGTACTGTGTAAAAGGGTGCTCTACCTGCCGTACTGTGTAAAAGGGTGCTCTACCCAGAGGCAGAACTCTGGGAGGCAACGGAGTCATCTGCCGCCGGGCTCCTGCTCTGAAGGGGGGCTCTTCTCCCCCCATTCTGTGACACCATTGAAGTAAGTTAATTGATGGCTGCCGCTATCTTTTCACTATATGAAGTTACTTCTCTGACAATTACACATAACTTCATATAGTTACAATTCTCATGCTTCCTGTACTGGAGCAAATAGCTCAATCAGTAAAGTGTCTGCTGTCAGTAGGTTCTAATCCTGGGTATGACTGCTAAGAAATGTGTGATTTCAAATAAAAGACAATGAAATGTATATATACAGTATATAAAAAAAAATTCAGAACACTCCATACACAAACACACACACACACACACACACACACACACACACACACACACACACACACATATATGCACACATACATACATATATTTATCTAAATATAAGGGGGAGGGGGGGGCAACTGGTATGAATTTGCCTCCGGGCAACTGTGATGAACTTATGCCACTGGCCCTACCTGCCGTACTGTGTAAAAGGGGACTCTACCTGCCCTACTGTGTAAAAGGGGGCTCTACCTGCCGTAATGTGTAAAAATAAGAATTTACTCACCGGTAATTCTATTTCTCGTAGTCCGTAGTGGATGCTGGGAACTCCGTAAGGACCATGGGGAATAGCGGGCTCCAAAGGAGGCTGGGCACTCTAGAAAGATCTTAGACTACCTGGTGTGCACTGGCTCCTCCCACTATGACCCTCCTCCAAGCCTCAGTTAGGTACTGTGCCCGGACGAGCGTACACAATAAGGAAGGATTTTGAATCCCGGGTAAGACTCATACCAGCCACACCAATCACACCGTACAACTCGTGATATGAAACACAGTTAACAGTATGAAACAATAGAGCCTCTCAACAGATGGCTCAACAATAACCCGATTTAGTTAACCATAACTATGTACAAGTATTGCAGATAAACCGCACTTGGGATGGGCGCCCAGCATCCACTACGGACTACGAGAAATAGAATTACCGGTGAGTAAATTCTTATTTTCTCTAACGTCCTAGTGGATGCTGGGAACTCCGTAAGGACCATGGGGATTATACCAAAGCTCCCAAACGGGCGGGAGAGTGCGGATGACTCTGCAGCACTGAATGAGAGAACTCCAGGTCCTCCTCAGCCAGGGTATCAAATTTGTAGAATTTTTGCAAACGTGTTTGCCCCTGACCAAGTAGCTGCTCGGCAAAATTGTAAAGCCGAGACCTCTCGGGCAGCCGCCCAAGATGAGCCCACCTTCCTTGTGGAATGGGCATTGACAGATTTTGGCTGTGGCAGGCCTGCCACAGTATGTGCAAGCTGAATTGTACTACAAATCCAACGAGCAATAGTCTGCTTAGAAGCAGGAGCACCCAGCTTGTTAGGTGCATATAGGATAAACAGCGAGTCAGATTTTCTGACTCTAGCCGTTCTGGAAACATATATTTTCAGTGCCCTGACAACGTCTAGCAACTTGGAGTCCTCCAAGTCCCTAGTAGCCTAGGCACCACAATAGGCTGGTTCAGGTGAAACGCTGACACCACCTTTGGGAGAAACTGGGGACGAGTCCTCAATTCTGCCCTATCCATATGGAAAATCAAATAAGGGCTTTTACAAGACAAAGCCGCCAACTTTGATACTCGCCTGGCAGAAGCCAAGGCCAATAACATAACCACCTTCCACGTGAGATATTTCAGATCCACGGTTTTTAGTGGTTCAAACCAATGTGATTTTAAGAAACTCAACACCACGTTGAGATCCCAAGGTGCCACAGGAGGCACAAACGGGGGCTGACTCTGCAGCACTCCTTTTTATAAATGTCTGAACTTCAGGTACTGAAGCTAGTTCTTTTTGAAAGAAAATCGACAGAGCCGAGATCTGTACCTTAATGGAACCCAATTTAAGGCCCATAGTCACTCCTGCTTGCAGGAAATGCAGAAATCGACCTAGTTGAAATTCCTCTGTTGGGGCCCTTTCGGCCTCACACCATGCAACATATTTTCGCCATATGCGGTGATAATGAGTTGCTGTAACCTCTTTCCTGGCTTTAGTAAGCGTAGGAATGACTTCCTCCGGAATGCCCTTTTCCTTCAGGATCCGGCGTTCAACCGCCATGCCGACAAACGCAGCCGCGGTAAGTCTTGGAACAGACAGGGCCCCTGCTGCCGCAGGTCCTGTCTGAGTGGCAGAGGCCATGGGTCCTCTGATATAAGTTCTTGAAGTTCTGGGTACCAAGCTCTTCTTGGCCATCCACGAGTATCGTTCTTACTCCTCGCCTTCTTATTATTCTCAGTACCTTTGGTATGAGAGGCAGAGGGGAGAACACATAAACCGACTGGTACACCCACGGTGTTACCAGAGCGTCCATAGCTATCGCCTGAGGGTCCCTTGACCCGGTGCAATATCTTTTATAGCTTTTTGTTGAGGCGGGACGCCATCATGTCCACCTGTGGCCTTTCCCAATGGTGTACAATCCTATTGGAAGACTTCTGGAGGAAGTCCCCATTCTCCCGGGTGGAGGTCGTGTCTGTTGAGAAGATCTGCTTCCCAGTTGTCCACTCCGGGAATGAACACTGCTGACAGTGCTAACACATGATTTTCCGCCTATCGGAGAATCCTTGTGGCTTCTGCCATCGCCATCCTGCTTCTTGTGCCGCCCTGTTGGTTTACATGGGCGACTGCCGTGATGTTGTCTGATTGGATCAGTACCGGCTGGTTTTGAAGCAGAGGCCTTGCCGGCCTCAGGGCATTGTAAATGGCCCTCAGGTCCAGAATATTTATGTGTAGGGAAATAACCTGACTTGACCAAAGTCCCTGGAAATTTCTTCCCTGTGTGACTGCCTCCCAGCCTCAAAGGCTGGAATCCATGGTCACTAGGACCTAGTCCTGTATGCCGAACCTGCGGCCCTCTTGAAGATGGGCACTCTGCAGCCACCACAGTAGAGATACCCTGGTCCTTGGAGACAGGGTTATCAGCCTATGCATCGGAAGATGCGATCCGGACCACTTGTCCAACAGGTCCCTCTGAAAAGTTCTTGTATGGAACCTGCCTAATGGGATTGCTTCGTAGGAAGCTACCATTTTTCCCAGGACTCGCGTGCAATGATGCACCGCTACCTATTTTGGCTTCAGGAGGTCTCTGACTAGAGATGACAACTCCTTGGCTTTCTCCTCCGGGAGAAACACTATTTCTGGTTTATGTCCAGAACCATCCCCAGGAACAGTAGACGTGTCATAGGAACCAGCTGTGACTTTGGACTGTTTAGAATCCAACCATGCTGTTGTAGCACTTTCCAAAATAGTGCTACCCCGACTACCAACTGCTCCTTGGACCTCGCCCTTATAACGAGATTGTCCAAGTACGGGATAATTACAACTCCCTTTTTTTGAAGGAGTATCAACATTTCGGCCATTACCTTGATAAAACACCCTCGGTGCCATGTACAGTCCAAACGGCAGAGTCTGGACTTGGTAATGGTAATCCTGTACCACAAATCTGAGGTACTCCTGGCGAGGATGGTAAATGGGGACATGCAGGTAAGCATCCTTGATGTCCCAGGATACCATGTAATCCCCCTCGTCCAGGCTTGGAATAACCGCCCTGAGCGATTCCATCTTGAACTTGAATTTTTGTGTTCAAGGATTTTAAATATAAAATGGGTCACACCGAACCATGCGGTTTCGGTACCCCAACCCGTGTGGAATAGTAACCCCGTCCTTGTTGAAGTAGGGGCACCTTGAGTATTACCTGCTGGGAATACCGCTTATTAATTGCCTCTAGCACAGCCTCCCTGCCTGAGGGAGTTGTCAGCAAGGCATATTTTAGGAAACGGCTGGGGGGAGACATCTCGAATTCCAGCTTGTACCCCTGAAATACTACTTTAAAGAAACAGGGATCCACCTGTGAGCGAGCCCACTAATTGCTGAAATTTTTGAGACGGCCCCCCACCGTACCTGGCTACACCTGTGGAGCACCCGCGTCATGGTGTGGCCTCACAGGAGGCGGGGGAAGAATCTTGATTCTGGGAACAGGCTGACTGGTGCAGCTTTTTTCCCTCTACCCTTGTCTCTGTACAGAAAGGAAGCGCCATTTGACCCGCTTGCTTTTCTGAAGCCGAAAGGACTGTACCTTTGTCTGTGAGGAAACCTGAGGTAAAATTATTTCTTCCCAGCAGTTGCTGTGGATACGAGGTCCCAGAGACCATCCCCAAATAATTCCTCACCCTTATAAGGCTCTCTATGCGCTTTTTAAGTCAGCGTCACCTGTCCAGTGACAGGTCTCTAATACCCTCCTGACAGAATGGACATTACATTTATTTTGGATGCCAGCCGGCAAAATATCCCTCTGTGCATCCCCCATATATAAGACGACGTCTTTAATATGTTTTTATGTTTTCCAACTAGTATCCCTGTTTGACAGGGTCACCGACCACGCTGCAGCAGCACTATCTGCAGGTCTCAGTCTAGTACCTGAGTGTGTAAATACAGACTTCAGGATAGCCTCCTGTTTTTTATCAACAGGTACCTATTAAAGTGGCCGTATCCTAAGACGGCAGTGCCACCTTTTTTGACAAACGTGTGAGCGCCTTATCCACCCTAGGGGATATCTCCCAGCGTAACTTATCCACCTGGCGGGAAAGGGTACGCCATCAGTAACTTTTTATAAATTACCAGTTTCTTAACGGGGGAACCCACGCTTTCACATACTTCATTTATTCATCTGATGGGGGAACAAAACACTGCCTGTTTTTTCTCCCCAAACCTAAAACCCATTTTTAGAGGTGCTTGGGTTAAAGTCAGAAATGTATAACACATTTTTTATTGCCGGGATCACGTCACGGATGTTCCTAGTGGATTGTGTATATGTCTCCACCTTGTCGACACGGGAGTCAGACTCCGTGTCGACATCTGTGTCTGCCATCTGAGAGAGCGGGCGTTTTTGAGCCCCTGATGGCCTTTGAGACGCCTGGGCAGGCGCGGGCTGCGAAGCCGGCTGTCCCACAGCTGTTACGTCATCCACCCTTTTATGTAAGGAGTTGAGACTGTCGGTTAATACCTTTCACCTATCCATCCACTCTGGTGTCGGCCCCACAGGGGGCGACATCACATATATCGGCCTCTGTTCTGTCACCATATAAGCCTCCTCATTCAACATGTCGACACAGCCGTACCGACACACCGCAGACACACAGGGAATGCTCTAAACGAGGACAGGACCCACAAAAGCCCTTTGGGGGGACAGAGTAAGAGTATGCCAGCACACACCAGAGCGCTATATATATACAGGGACTAACTGAGTTATGTCCCTAATAGCTTTTATATAATATACTGTATACAGTGCCAATTTTAATGCCCCCCCTCTCTTTTCCCTCTTACTGTACTGTAGAATTGCAGGGAAGAGCCAGGGAGCTTCCCTCCAGCCGAGCTGTGAGGGAAAAATGGCGCCAGTGTGCTGAGGAGATAGGCTCCGCCCCTTTTTCGCGGCCTATTCTCCCATTTTTTATGGAATTCTGGCAGGGGTATTTACCTCATATATAGCCCCTGGGGCCATATATTGAGGTATTTTAGCCAGCCAAGGTGTTTTTATTGCTGCCTCAGGGCGCCCCCCCCAGCGCCCTGCACCCTCAGTGACCGGAGTGTAAAGTGTGTGAGAGGAGCAATGGCGCACAGCTGCAGTGCTGTGCGCTACCTTGGTGAAGACAGAGTCTTCGTGCCGCCGATTTTCCGGACCATCTTCTTGCTTCTGGCTCTGTAAGGGGGACGGCGGCGCGGCTCCGGGACCGAACATCAAGGCTGGGCCTGCGGTCGATCCCTCTGGAGCTAATGGTGTCCAGTAGCCTAAGAAGCCCAATCCGGCTGCAAGCAGGCGAGTTCGCTTCTTCTCCCCTTAGTCCCTCGCTGCAGTGAGCCTGTTGCCAGCAGGTCTCACTGAAAATAACAAATTCTAAGACTATAACTTTCTAAGAGCTCAGGAGAGCCCATAGTGTGCATCCAACCTCGGCCGGGCACGAAATCTGAGGCTTGGAGGAGGGTCATAGTGGGAGGAGCCAGTGCACACCAGGTAGTCTAAGATCTTTCTAGAGTGCCCAGCCTCCTTCGGAGCCCGCTATTCCCCATGGTCCTTACGGAGTTCCCAGCATCCACTAGGACGTTAGAGAAAGGGGACTTTACCTCTCTACCTGTCGTAATGTGTAAAAAGGGAGCACTGCCTGATGTAATGTGTGAAAGGGAGCTCTGCCTGCCGTAATATGTAAAAGGGAGCTATGTGGCCACGCCCATTCCTTGTGAAGCCACGCCCCTATATTTTTGGTGCGCGTCTGTGGCTCACACAGTCCCTGTTTTGTATATGGGGGGGAGGGGGGCACTGATGCTGTTTCTTGCACACTGCACTAAAATATCTATTTACGGCACTGATATTACTGTGTGATTTGTAACTCTACTCTTAGATATTCCAGAATCTATATCATATCCAACAGTGAAGACTGCTGACAAACATAAAGACTATACAGAGAATATAACCGTCAACATCTTAAAAGGCTTCTTAGTGTAAGCAATACACATATGATCTACTGCTCCTTCAATCAAAGGAAAGATAACTAGTCCTTATGCATCAGTAATAAACTCATATTCTTCTAACCACCCGGAGCTTTGACATTCATACAAGTATTATGCGTTATATTAAAATAAATCATGCAAAAAATGCTCCCAAGAGCAAAAAGAAGCCACTTCGGAGGTCAATCAGTACTTCATGATATGCTTACTGTAAAGGCTCAATCTGCAGACCTTAAGAACTTGAACTTCACAAAGCAGTGGAAAAGCTAAGAAGTAACATAACTGAACTTTTTAAAAGAGCGTCAAACTTTAGAACACAACATGGAATCTAACATTACATTTCTGTACAAAATAGACTTTTTGCATAGAGAAACAGCATTTTTAAAAGGCCACAGAGAAGACCTGGAAAATCTGGAATACAGGAACAATCTCATGATCCACAATATCTGGATGGCGATCACAAGCTGATCTCTGTAAACAAATTTAAATAAAATATATATTTTTTAAATAGTCACCTGCACCCAGGGGTCCAGTGACCGCTGAGCCTCTGTTTCGTTCAGCTGGTCACCGCGCTCCTGCACTCTGACACCGATCAGCTGTGCTGTAAACCGCTATCTCAATTTACAACATACTTTACAGTTTATAGCACAGCTGACCGGGGTCACAGACCAGGAGCCCGACAACCAGCTGACTGGAGGAGAGACTCACTGGTCATTTGGCTGGTAAGCAGAAGAGGGGGGAATACCTGGTGGTGGCAGTGCATGAGTGGTACGATCTCAGGGTATTTTATGCAAAATATACTCTTAGAGTTGCAGGAAGTGGATTCATAGGGACAAAGCTTTCTTGCAATCTCTGTCCCTGCATGCGATAATGAGATAATTGATACATTCCTGCAATGTACATGGAATTCGTACATGACCAGTTGCTGTTCTACATATTAAAAAAATTAAAAATAACTTGTGTAGAAATCAATATATACTTGGCAAATTGGAAGTATTATACTGCAATTAAAACATTTGTACATCTTGCATTGGTTTAATAAAATGTAAATGTAATACAAAATATGCTGAATTCTGTAAGTATTGTATGCACTATGTACTATAACCAGCTGGGGTCACTCTTGCTACTGTATATATGTAATAAAACAATGTTACCAAAATACTGAAGAAGAGCAATATACCAAAACATACCCAATAAGTGCTGTACACCTTGTTCCAAATGCAGTGCTAAATTATATATGTTTCTCCCCTAGTACATTATATTAGATGTTCCCTTTAAAGTTCTAGTAGAGTAAAACATGTCATATTATATATATATATATATATATATATATATATATATATATATATATATATATAAATTGCAAATAGTCCCGGCACTCCCCTTATAGGTGATGTATTTGCTGCGGTGCCCTCCTGGTGGAAGCTCCTTTCCACTATGTAGTGTGATGATATGGCGGCGGCACTCAACCAGACTTAGCAACTGCAGTTAATAGATTTATTATGCCATAATAAATCTATTAACTGCAGTTGCTAAGTCTGGTTGAGTGCCGCCGCCATATCATCACACTATATATATATATATATATATATATATATATATATACACACACACACGAGAAGTTGTGTAAATATAATTTAATAATTATCTATAACAGAGTACATAAAATAGTAACACAGTTATTGAGGTTGAAAAGAGGCAAAATGATCATCGGGTTCCACCTGTATTCTGTATTAAACTGAGTTCATTATAATTTTCCCTGTTGAAATAATGTTTTATGTCTAGTTAACCACTGTAAATCATGTTCCTTCCAGATTATCAATGTCCATCATTTTAAATGCTATAACGTTGGATATCTTTTTCAGACAGAAATCTATCCAATCCGTTTTTAAATGCATATACAGGCAGGGCCGGCGCTACCATTAGGCAGCTTTAGGCAGCTGCCTATGGGCGCTGGCCACTGGAGGGCGGCAGGCTCCAATTAAATATATTTTACAAAAAAAAATATATATTTTGATAAGTAAGCCCAGACCAGGGGCGGCCGCGCCGAGGGTCTAGCCTGCCACAGCCGTCAGTCACCTCACCGGCCCAGTGTATTGCTTTCCCTGCGGGCCTGCGGCTGCTCCATGTTTCTAACAGAAATAGACGGAGCCGCGCGTATGAGAGAGCAGGTCAGGAGACGGGCGCCGCCCACACTGACAGCCTAACACGCATCCTGCTAGGCGCCGTCAGCACGAACGTCAGCGCTTGTGTGGCGCCCGTCTCCTGACCTGCTCTCTCATACGCGCGGCTCCGTCTATTTCTGTTAGAGACATGGAGCAGCCGCAGGGAAATCACACTGGCGTAGGTGAGGTGACTGATGGCTGTGGCAGGCTAGACCCTCGCCGCGGCCGCCCCTGGTCTGGGCTTACTTATCAAAATATATTTTTTTTTGTGTAAAATATATTTAATTGGAGCATCTGAAAGACAAGAGAAGTCTCTCTATCCCCTCCCTCCCCGCCGCCCCGCGCCTCCCTATCCCCTCCCTGCCGCCCCGCGTCTCCCTATCCTCTCTCTCCCACCCAGCATCTCACTATCCCCTAACTGCCGCCCCGCGTCTCGCTATCCCCTCCCTCCCTGCCGCCCCGCGCCTCCCTATCTCCTCCCTCCCACCCCGCATCTCCCTATCCCCTCCCTTCCACCCCGCGTCTCCCTATCCCCTCCCTCCCACCCCACGTCTCCCTATCCCCTCCCTCCCTGCCGCCCCGCGTCTCCCTATCCTCTCCCTCCCACCCGCGTCTCACTATCCCCTCACTGCCGCCCCGCGTCTCGCTATCCCCTCCCACCCCACGTCTCCCTATCCCCTCCCTCCCACCCCGCGACTCACTATCCCCTCACTGCCGCCCCGCGTCTCGCTATCCCCTCCCTGCCGCCCCGCGCCTCCCTATCTCCTCCCTCCCACCCCGCATCTCCCTATCCCCTCCCTTCCACCCCGCGTCTCCCTATCCCCTCCCTCCCACCCCACGTCTCCCTATCCCCTCCCTCCCTGCCTGCCGCCCCGCGTCTCCCTATCCTCTCCCTCCCACCTGCGTCTCACTATCCCCTCACTGCCGCCCCGCGTCTCGCTATCCCCTCCCTCCCACCCCACGTCTCCCTATCCCCTCCCTCCCACCCCACGTCTCCCTATCCCCTCCCTCCCTGCCGCCCCGCGTCTCCCTATCCTCTCCCTCCCACCCCGCGTCTCACTATCCCCTCACTGCCGCCCCGCGTCTCGCTATCCCCTCCCTCCCTGCCGCCCCGCGCCTCCCTATCTCCTCCCTCCCACCCCGCATCTCCCTATCCCCTCCCTTCCACCCCGCGTCTCCCTATCCCCTCCCTCCCACCCCACGTCTCCCTATCCCCTCCCTCCCTGCCGCCCCGCGTCTCCCTATCCTCTCCCTCCCACCCCCGTCTCACTATCCCCTCACTGCCGCCCCGCGTCTCGCTATCCCCTCCCTCCCTGCCGCCCCGCGCCTCCCTATCTCCTCCCTCCCACCCCGCATCTCCCTATCCCCTCCCTTCCACCCCACGTCTCCCTATCCCCTCACTCCCTGCCGCCCCGCGTCTCCCTATCCTCTCCCTCCCACCCGCGTCTCACTGTCCCCTCACTGCCGCCCCGCGTCTCGCTATCCCCTCCCTCCCCGCGCCTCCCTCCCTGCTGCCCCGCACCTCCCTATCCCCTCACTCCCTGCCGCCCCGCGTCTCCCTATCCCCTCCCTCGCACCCCGCGTCTCACTATCCCCTCCCTGCCGCCCCACATCTCGCTCTCCCCTCCCTCCCTCCCTGCCGCCCCGCGCCTCCCTATCTCCTCCCTCCCACCCCGCATCTCCCTATCCCCTCCCTTCCACCCCGCGTCTCCCTATCCCCTCCCTCCCACCCCACGTCTCCCTATCCCCTCCCTCCCTGCCGCCCTGCGTCTCCCTATCCTCTCCCTCCCACTCCACGTCTCCCTATCCCCTCCCTCCCTGCCGCCCCGCACCTCCCGATGTTGGAGTTGCCTACAGCAGCGGCAGCTCCGGAGACAACAGGCAGCGCTGTTACCTCTATTTCCGTGCCCTCAGCATCTCCGGCAGCATCTGCTTCCTCCGGGACTGAGGAACCAGGACCACTAAGGCGAGGGGTGGGGGGAGTTGTGCTTGGTGGCAAGTGTCTGGGCAGCTCACCCCCAGATCACTTGGACTGCAGCTCCCCGCCTTGTGATCTGGGGGTGAGCTGCAGTCCAAGTGATCTGGGGGTGAGCTGCAGTCCAAGTGATCTGGGCAAGATCACTTGGACTGCAGCACACCCCCAGATCACTTGGACGCAGGGACAGGGAAAAAATAAGATTTTACTTACCGATAAATCTATTTCTCGTAGTCCGTAGTGGATGCTGGGGACTCCGTCAGGACCATGGGGATTAGCGGCTCCGCAGGAGACAGGGCACAAAACTAAAGCTTTAGGATCAGGTGGTGTGTACTGGCTCCTCCCCCTATGACCCTCCTCCAAGCCTCAGTTAGGATACTGTGCCCGGACGAGCGTACACAATAAGGAAGGATATTGAATCCCGGGTAAGACTCATACCAGCCACACCAATCACACCGTATAACTTGTGATCTAAACCCAGTTAACAGTATGACAAACGTAGGAGCCTCTGAACAGACGGCTCCCAACAATAACAACCCGATTTTTTTGTAACAATAACTATGTACAAGTATTGCAGACAATCCGCACTTGGGATGGGCGCCCAGCATCCACTACGGACTACGAGAAATAGATTTATCGGTAAGTAAAATCTTATTTTCTCTGACGTCCTAAGTGGATGCTGGGGACTCCGTCAGGACCATGGGGATTATACCAAAGCTCCCAAACGGGCGGGAGAGTGCGGATGACTCTGCAGCACCGAGTGAGAGAACTCCAGGTCCTCCTCAGCCAGGGTGTGCCCCTGACCAAGTAGCAGCTCGGCAAAGTTGTAAAGCCGAGACCCCTCGGGCAGTCGCCCAAGATGAGCCCACCTTCCTTGTGGAATGGGCATTTATATATTTTGGCTGTGGCAGTCCTGCCACAGAATGTGCAAGCTGAATTGTACTACACATTCAACTAGCAATCGTCTGCTTAGAAGCAAGAGCAACCAGTTTTTTGGGTGCATACAGGATAACAGCAAGTCAGTTTTCCTGACTCCAGCCGTCCTGGAAATCTATATTTTCAGGGCCCTGACAACATCTAGCAACTTGGAGTCCTCCAAGTCTCTAGTAGCCGCAGGTACCACAATAAGCTGGTTCAGATGAAACGCTGACACCACCTTAGGGAGAAACTGGGGACGAGTCCGCAGCTCTGCCCTGTCCGAATGGACAATCAGATATGGGCTTTTGTGAGACAAAGCCGCCAATTCTGACACTCGCCTGGCCGAGGCCAGGGCCAACATCATGGTCACTTTCCATGTGAGATATTTCAAATCCACAGATTTGAGCGGTTTAAACCAACGTGATTTGAGGAATCCCAGGACTACGTTGAGATCCCACAGTGCCACTGGAGGCACAAAAGGGGGTTGTATATGCAGTACTCCCTTGTCAAATTTCTGGACTTCAGGAACTGAAGCCAATTCTTTCTGGAAGAAAATCGACAGGGCCGAAATTTGAACCTTAATGGACCCCAATTTGAGGCCCATAGACACTCCTGTTTGCAGGAAATGCAGGAATCGACCGAGTTGAAATTTCTTCGTGGGGCCTTCCTGGCCTCACACCACGCAACATATTTTCGCCACATGTGGTGATAATGTTGTGCGGTCACCTCCTTCCTGGCTTTGACCAGGGTAGGAATGACCTCTTCCGGAATGCCTTTTTTCCCTTAGGATCCGGCGTTCAACCGCCATGCCGTCAAACGCACCCGCGGTAAGTCTTGGAACAGACATGGTACTTGCTGAAGCAAGTCCCTTCTTATCGGCAGAGGCCCTGAGTCCTCTGTGAGCATCTCATGAAGTTCCGGGTACCAAGTCCTTCTTGGCCCATCCGGAGCCACGAGTATAGTTCTTACTCCTCTACGTCTTATAATTCTCAGTACCTTTGGTATGAGAAGCAGAGGAGGGAACACATACACCGACTGGTACACCCATGGTGTTACCAGAACGTCCACAGCTATTTCCTGAGGGTCTCTTGACCTGGCGCAATACCTGTCCAGTTTTTTGTTCAGGCGGGACGCCATCATGTCCACCTTTGGTCTTTCCCAACGGTGCACAATCATGTGGAAACAACTTCTCGATGAAGTCCCCACTCTCCCGGGTGGAGGTCGTGCTGAGGAAGTCTGCTTCCCAGTTGTCCACTCCCGGAATGAAAACTGCTGACAGTGCTATCACATGATTTTCCGCCCAGCGAAGAATCCTTGCAGTTTCTGCCATTGTCCTCCTGCTTCTTGTGCCGCCCTGTCTGTTTACGTGGGCGACTGCCGTGATGTTGTCCCACTGGATCAATACCGGCTGACCTTGAAGCAGAGGTCTTGCTAAGCTTAGAGCATTGTAAATTGCTCTTAGCTCCAGTATATTTATGCGGAGAGAAGTCCCCAGACTTGATCACACTCCCTGGAAATTTTTTTTTCCCTGTGTGACTGCTCCCCAGCCTTTCAAGCTGGAATCCGTGGTCACCAGGACCCAGTCCTGAATGCATAACTGTGGCACTTTAGTAGATGCTGCAGCCACCACAGAAGAGACACCCTTGTCCTTGGAGACAGGGTTATCCGCTGATGCATCTGAAGATGCGATCCGGACCATTTGTCCAGCAGATCCCACTGAAAAGTTCTTGCGTGAAATCTGCCGAATGGAATCGCTTCGTAAGAAGCCACCATTTTTCCCAGGACCCTTGTGCAATGATGCACTGACACTTTTCCTGTTTTTTTGGAGGTTCCTGACTAGCTCGGATAACTCCCTGGCTTTCTCCTCCGGGAGAAACACCTTTTTCTGGACTGTGTCCAGAATCATCCCTAGGGACAGCAGACGTGTCGTCGGAGACAGCTGCGATTTTGGAATATTTAGAATCCACCCGTGCTGTCGTAGAACTACTTGAGATAGTGGTACTCCGACCTCCAACTGTTCTCTGGACCTTGCCCTTATCAGGAGATCGTCCAAGTAAGGGATAATTAAGACGCCTTTTCTTTGAAGAAGAATCATCATTTCGGCCATTACCTTGGTAAAGACCCGGGGTGCCGTGGACAATCCAAACGGCAGCGTCTGAAACTGATAGTGACAGTTTTGTACCACGAACCTGAGGTACCCTTTGTGAGAAGGGCAAATTTGGACATGAAGGTAAGCATCCTTGATGTCCAGGGACACCATATAGTCCCCTTCTTCCTGGTTCGCTATCACTGCTCTGAGTGACTCCATTTAGAATAGGTCTCACCGAGCCGTCTGGCTTCAGTACCACAATATAGTGTGGAATAATACCCCTTTACTTGTTGTAGGAGGGGTACTTTGATTATCACCTGCTGGGAATACAGCTTGTGAATTGTTTCCAATACTGCCTCCCTGTCGGAGGTAGACGTTGGTAAAGCAAACTTCAGGAACCTGCGAGGGGGAGACGTCTCGAATTTCCAATCTGTACCCCTGGGATACTACTTGTAGGATCCAGGGGTCCACTTGCGAGTGAGCCCACTGCGTGCTGAAACTCTTGAGACGACCCCCCACCGCACCTGTTTGTACGGCCCCAGCGTCATGCTGAGGACTTGGCAGAAGCGGTGGAAGGCTTCTGTTCCTGGGAATGGGCTGCCTGCTGCAGTCTTCTTCCCTTACCTCTATCCCTGGGCAGATATTATGGGGACGAAAGGACTGAGGCTGAAAAGACTATGTCTTTTTCTGCTGAGATGTGACTTGGGGTAAAAAAGGTGGATTTTCTAGCTGTTGCCGTGGCCACCAGGTCCGATGGACCGACCCCAAATAACTCCTCCCCTTTATACGGCAATACTTCCATGTGCCGTTTGGAATCTGCATCACCTGACCACTGTCGTGTCCAGAAACATCGTCTGGCAGATATGGACATCGCACTTACTCTTGATGCCAGAGTTTCGCATATATAGAAATGCATCTTTTAAATGCTCTATAGTCAATAAAATACTGTCCCTGTCAAGGGTATCAATATTTCCAGTCAGGGAATCCGACCAAGCCACCCCAGCGCTGCCCATCCAGGCTGAGGCGATCGCTGGTCGCAGTATAACACCAGTATGTGTGTATATACTTTTTAGGATATTTTCCAACCTCCTATCAGTTGGCTCCTTGAGGGCGTCCGTATCTGGAGACGGTAACGCCACTTGTTTTTATAAGCGTGTGAGCGCCTTATCCACCCTAAGGTGTGTTTCCCAACGCGCCATAACTTCTGGCGGGAAAAGGTATACCGCCAATAATTTTCTATCGGGGGAAACCCACGCATCATCACACACTTCATTTAATTTATCTGATTCAGGAAAAACCACATGTAGTTTTTTCACACTCCACATAATACCCTTTTTTGTGGTACTTGTAGTATCAGAAATATGTAACATCTCCTTCATTGCCCTTAACAAGTAACGTGTGGCCCTAAAGGAAAATACGTTTGTTTCTTCACCGTCGACACTGGAGTCAGTGTCCGTGTCTGTGTCGACCGACTGAGGTAAAAGGACGTTTTAACGCCCCTGACGGTGTTTTAGATGCCTGGACAGGTACTAATTGGTTTGCCGGCCGTCTCATGTCGTCAACCGACCTTGCAGCGTGTTGACATTATCACGTAATTCCTTAAATAAGCCATCCATTCCGGTGTCGACTCCCTAGAGAGTGACATCACCATTACCGGCAATTGCTCCGCCTCCTCACCAACATCGTCCTCATACATGTCGACACACAAGTACCGACACACAGCACACACACAGGGAATGCTCTGATAGAGGACAGGACCCCACTAGCCCTTTGGGGAGACAGAGGGAGAGTTTGCCAGCACACACCAAAAACGCTATATTATACAGGGACAACCTTTATACAGGTTGAGTATCCCTTATCCAAAATGCTTGGGACCAGAGGTATTTTGGATATCGGATTTTTCCGTATTTTGGAATAATTAGATACCATAATGAGATCTTAAGATGATGGGACCTAAATGTAATCACAGAATGCATTTATGTTACATATACACCCTAAACACACAGCCTGAAGGTAATTTTAGCCAATATTTTTTATAACTTTGTGCATTAAACAAAGTGTGTGTACATTCACACATTTCATTTATGTTTCATATACACCTTATATACACAGCCTGAAGGTCATTTAATACAATATTATTAATAACTTTGTGTATTAAACAAAGTTTGTGTACATTGAGCCATCAAAAAACAAAGGTTTCACTATTTCACTCTCACTCAAAAAAGTCTGTATTTCGGAATATTCCGTATTTCGGAATATTTGGATATGGGATACTCAACCTGTATAAGTGTTTTTCCCTTATAGCATTTTAATATATATATACATATCGCCAAATAAGTGCCCCCCCTCTCTGTTTTAACCCTGTTTCTGTAGTGCAGTGCAGGGGAGAGCCTGGGAGCCTTCCCACCAGCCTTTCTGTGAGGGAAAATGGCGCTGTGTGCTGAGGAGAATAGGCCCCGCCCCCTTTTCGGCGGGCTTCTTCTCCCGTTTTTCTGAGACCTGGCAGGGGTTAAATACATCCATATAGCCTCCAGGGGCTATATGTGATGTATTTTTAGCCAGAATAAGGTATTATACATTGCTGCCCAGGGCGCCCCCAGCAACGCCCTGCACCCTCCGTGACCGTTGGTGTGAAGTGTGTGACAACAATGGCGCACAGCTGCAGTGCTGTGCGCTACCTTCATGAAGACTGAAAAGCCTTCTGCCGCCGGTTTCTGGACCTTCAATCTTCAGCATCTGCAAGGGGGGTCGGCGGCACGGCTCCGGGACGAACCCCAGGGTGAGACCTGTGTTCCGACTCCCTCTGGAGCTAATGGTGTCCAGTAGCCTAAGAAGCCAATCCATCCTGCACGCAGGTGAGTTGAACTTCTCTCCCCTAAGTCCCTCGATGCAGTGAGCCTGTTGCCAGCAGGACTCACTGAAAATAAGAAACCTAAAAACTTTTTCTAAGCAGCTCCTTAAGAGAGCCACCTAGATTGCACCCTGCTCGGACGGGCACAAAAACCTAACTGAGGCTTGGAGGAGGGTCATAGGGGGAGGAGCCAGTACACACCACCTGATCCTAAAGCTTTAGTTTTGTGCCCTGTCTCCTGCGGAGCCGCTAATCCCCATGGTCCTGACGGAGTCCCCAGCATCCACTTAGGACGTCAGAGAAATAAATAAAATAAATGTAAAAAAATTATATATTTATATCACAGCTGCCTGCCTCCCACCGCTGACCAGCGCTCACTTCTGCACGCTGCACCGCCATTGAAAGCTGACCACCGCAGACCACAACTGGCGGTGGTCAGAGGGACATCAACGCCGCAGCGAAGAAGGACAGCTTAGTACCGCCGCATCCCCCGCAGACCATGGGCTCATACGCCACCAACAACCACAGTCCCTTCCGCACCTCCGCTGCACATATCAGGTAATGTTACCCTATGTCCCTGCTGTCACGCTCTCAGTCCCTGCTGTCACTCTCTCAGTCCCTGCTGTCACTCTCTCAGTCCTTGCTGTCACTCTCTCTCCCTGTCCCTGAATTGTGGGTCATACCGTTTGCTATAATGTGAATTTCGTCTCATACCATATGGTAAAATCAGAATTTTGGCTCATACAGTATGCTGTAATGTGAATTTTGGGTCATACCGTGTGCTATAATGTGAATTTCGGCTCATACAGTGTGGTAAAATCTGAAATTTTGGGTCATAGCGTGTTCTGTAACGTGAATTTCGGCTCATACCGTGTGCTATAATGTGAATTTCGGCTCATACCGTGTGCTGTAATGTGAATTTCGGCTCATACCGTGTGCTGTAATGTGAATTTCGGCTCATACTGTGTGGTAAAATATGAATTTCGGATCATACGGTGTGCTGTAATGTGAATTTCGGCTCATACGGTGTGCTGTAATGTGAATTTCGGCTCATACTGTGTGGTAAAATATTAATTTTGGCTCATACCATGTGCTGTAGTGTGAATTTTGGCTCATACCATGTGCTGTAGTGTGAATTTCGGCTCATTCCGTGTGCTGTAATGTGAATTTCTAGATAGTATAAGAATTTCTAGATAGTATAAGGGGTCCTAATACACTGAAGGACACGCCCCCATTTGAGTGGCCACACCCCCTCTTCCGGAGGCGCGCGCATAATTGCAACCTTCACTTTTTCATACCCCCACTTCAAAATGTCTACTTCGACCACTGTATATGTATGTGTGTGTGTATATATATATATATATATATATATATATAGTATTCATTCTAGCACCCTGCACCTTTCAAAATCCATGCAGTTCCCCTTTCCTGCCTGGGGTGTCACTCTCTGCTCTGGTGTTTCTCAGCACACACAGGTCTGTATCACAGCACTGAGTAACAGATCAGAGTGTGCGGAGAAGCACCACAGCAGAGAGCGACACCCCAGGCAGGAAAGAGGAACTGCACAGTATTTGAAAGGTGCAGGGTGCTAGAATGAACACTATATATATATATATATATATAGAGATTCCGGTCGGCGGCACTCACGGCTCCCTCAGCGGGGAATGAAACACGGAGTCAGGAAGCTGGTCAACGTTTCAATGTTAGACACATAACATTTTCATCATTGTCCTGATGAAAATGTTATGTGTCTAACATTGAAACGTTGACCAGCTTCCTGACTCCGTGTTTCATTCCCCGCTGAGGGAGCCGTGAGTGCCGCCGACCGGAATCTCTATTTAGACACCCCGCATGGGGTTGTTATACGGAGGGCACCGGCTATATATTTTGTATCATTGATATGAATGGAGTGCTGCTGACTACTGCATATACTATATATATATATATATATATATATATAGCCAATGACCTCACCGCACGTCACTGCCACGGGGGGGTGTAGGCAGAAATTTTGCCTAGGGTGCCGAGAAACCTTGCACCGGCCCTGTATACAGGGTCCGCCATTACCAGCTTCTCTGGCAGGGAATTCCAAATTCTTATTTCCCTAACAGTGAAGAACCCTTTCCTACATTGTGTATGGAATTTTCTCTCCTCTAACCTCAGCGAGTGACCTCGTGTCCTATATAGAGTTCTTTTAATAAACAATTCCTCTGATAATTCTTTGTAATGTCCCTTTACATATTTGAAGATATTAATAACGTCTCATCTTAGACGCCTCTTTTCCAGTGTATACATATTCAACCTAGTAAGCCTTTCCTCGTACTCCAGTCCCTCTAGCCCTTTAATCAATTTAGTAGCTCACTTATGAACCCTTTTGAGGTCACAGATACCTTTTTTATAATGTGGTGCCCAATATTGAAAACAATATTCCAGGTGCGGACGTACCAATGATTTGTACAGCGGCAGGATTACACTCTCGTCCCTTGTCTCAATTCCCCCGTTATATGCACGCTAGCACTTTACTTGCCTTCTTTGCTGCACTTTGACATTGTATACGGTTATTAAGCCTATTATCAATGAGTACCTCCAAATCTTTTTCCAATACTGTTACCCCTAGACTTTCCCCATTTAATATGTAGGTTGCAAGTTTGTTTTTAGTCCCGAAATGCATAACTTTGCATTTTCTATATTGAACCTCATTCTCCATTTAGACACCCAGATTTCAAGTTTAGATAAGTCATTCTGTAGAGACTCCACATCTATTTCTGAATTAATTACCCTACACAGCTTAGTATCATCTGCAAAGAGTTACACTGTGCTTTCCAGGCCTATTTCTAGGTCATAAATATATTGAACAGTAGTGGCCCGAGTATGGACCCTTGTGGTATTCCGCTGACTACTGGTGCCCAGCTGGAGGACATCCCATTGACCACTACTCGCTGTACACTGTTATCCAGCCAGATACTTATCCATGTAAAAATAGTTTTTTCTAGGCCAAGCTCCTTTATTTTGATGATCAGTCTCCTGTGAGATTTTTTAAAATCTATGTAGACCACATTCACTGCTTTTCCCTGGTCGAGATTGTCGCTCACTTCCTCATAGAAGCTAACTAAGTTAGTTTGACATGATCTGTCTCTCACAAACCCATGCTGGTTCTTGCTAATAATCTTAGCGGTATGCAGATACTCCTGTATGCTATCCCTTAAAATTTCTTCTAATATTATCCCCACTATAGATGTCAAACTAACTGGTCTGTAGTTACCCGGATGATTTTTAGATCCCTTTTTAAATAATGGCACTACCTCAGCTATACGCCAATCCATCCATACCATGTCTGATCTAACTGAACTATTGAAAACCAAGTATAGGGGTCTTGCTAGTTGTGACCTAAGCTTCATAAGAACCCTCAGGTGAAATCCATCTGGGCCAGGTGATTTATTAATCTTAATTTTGCTTAGTCTGTCCCGGACTATTACTTCACTTAAACAAGTATCTAGCTCTGAATCATTGCTGTCACTATAATTATGCACTACTCCCACCGTCGGTTCTTCTCTGGTAAACACTGATGAAAAAAATTTGTTCAGTATTTCCATTTTTGTTTCGTCATCATTTATCAATACTCCAAATTCATCTTTTATTGGACCTACGTTCTCCTTTTTAACCTTTTACTGTTTATATATTTAAAAAACTTTTTAGGATTGGTTTTGATCTCCATAGCGATTTGCTTTTGGTTATCAATTTTAGCTGCTCTTATTGCCTTTTTGCAACTTTTATTGCATTCCTTGTAGTACTTGTATGACTCCTCCTTTCAATTAGATTTAAATGCTTTGGAAGCACACTTCTTTTTATACATTTCTTCCTTGACCTTCTTATTAAGCCACATCGGTTTGAGTTTGGTACTCCTGCGTTTGCTGCCCATGGGAATGAATTTGTGAATACTGCTATCTAGCAGCCCTTTGAAAGCATCCCACATTTCTGTAGTGTTCTTGCCATGAAACAAAACTTCCCAGTCAATGTCGTTTAGTGCACTTCTCAACATACTGAAGTTTGCCTTTTTAAAGTTAAATGTTTTGGTTATAGCTAGATCCCTTATAGCTATGTTTCTTGAAACTGATGTCGAATGTGATCATATAGTGATCACTGTTACCAAAGTCTCCCCAACTTTAGTGTTTGATATAATGTCCACATTATTAGTAATTACTAGATCCAGAGTAGTTTTACCTCTAGTTGGGTCCTCGACTAGTTGAGACAAGTAGTGATCCTTTAACATATTGAAGAACCTGTTGCCCCTAGCCTTAACACATGAATCGATACTCCAGTTTATATCAGGATAATTAAAATCCCCAATCACTAGGATGTCCCCCAATCCTGCAGCAACAGGAGGAAATACATTCTGGGCCAAATGTAATAGAGGGAGAGTTTCAGAAAGTGAGTGATTTGGTAAGGTTTTTCAGGTTTTTTTAAAGTGGCAATCATTTACATTGCAAAACCAGGTTGATCTTGTTGTGTAAATGATTGCCACTTTAAAAAAAACCCCGGAAAAAACCTTACCAAATCTCTCACTTTCTGAAACTCTTAGTCTATTACATTTGGCCCTCTATGTTAATGAAATTACTTTAGCCCTTCTGATTGAGAATTATTTATTTTATTTTAAATGTCTGCCTACCTGTAGTAAAGAGAAATCTAATAAATAAATATAAATATCTGTGGATCCCAAAAATTAGCCAGCACTAGAGCTTTCACCCTAGTGTCAGTTACTCCAAAATGAGGGGGGAAGACCAGGGGGAGGTCTCCCCTTCCTCTGAGCTGTGTTACCCAGGGGTGTGGTATGGAGGGTCGACAGTGTCTAGGTCGACCACTATTAGTCGACAGTAAGTAGGTCAACATGGTTTCTAGGTCCACAGGAACTCTAGGTCGACATGAGTTTTGGAACTTTTTTGTGTCATTTTTTCTGTACAGTGACCGTAAACCCCAATTAGTGCACCGTGTCCCCTCGCATGGCGAGCAAGGTTACCATTCCTGATTGTAGTCCACGTGGATCGTAAAGTATGAAAAAGTTCAAAAAATTAAAGAAAAAAAGTAAAAAAACTCATGTCGAACTTTTGTCATGTCGACCTAGAACATGTCGAGCCTAGAGTCCCTGTTGACCTACAAACAATGTCGACCTACTTACTGTTGACCAATAGTGATCGAACTAGACATTGTCGACCTAAGTGTGGTCGACCTAGAGACCAGATAACGTTACCCAGGAGGTAATAGGAATAGGAATAGAAACCGTACAGACAAGAAGTGGATGTCAGCTACAGTAAAGACTTTCGGTGCATACCATAAAGAAATGCAATACATATTTTATACATTACTCAAACATAACAAAACTATTTATAAAAACTCCCTTTTTTAAAACAACAACATGCCCCACAGCATTACATACTGTATTTATAAAACCAGTAATTAAAAAAAATAAAAAGCTCACCGAAACCTACACAATTGCGGATTCTGGGCCTAATTCAGGTTTGTTAGCAAAACAAAAAAAGCATGCTGCACTGCAGGTGGGGCAGATGTAACATGTGCAGAGAGATTTAGATTTGGGTGGGTTATATTGTTTCTGCCCAGGGTAAATACTGGCTGCTTTATTTTTACACTGAAATTTAGATTTCAGTTTGAACACACCCCACCCAAATCTATATCTCTCTGCACATGTTACATCTGTTCCAACTGCAGTGCAACAAGGCAGGGAAATAAGTAAGTATGTGCAGCATTGCAGACACTCTATTCATTGTGCTATCTGCCCTTGCATAGAAAACTAGAGAATTCTAACCATTTGAATCTTACCTTGTACTCTGTGAAAAAATGGGTGTTTGGCTGGAATGAAACAGGTTATAAGTTTGAATCCTGGGCATGACAGTATATTGAAATGTGTTACTTAATAAAGTGTATTGTAACTGACCAACAGCAAGTTCTCAAGTTAAGTGCATGAACGTGGTATAAAGAGGATTTGTGTCCAAATACGTTTTCTTGCTATAAATGTGTATAAATATATATATATATATATATATATATATATATGTATGTGTATATATATATATATATATATATATATATAAAACCCAAATGAGCCAGGCACTCCAATTTCCCCTTGCGTGTACTGCTGCGGTGCCCTCCGGGTGATGTTAAATCACTATGCAGTAATGTGGTGGACGGTGGCACTCGTCAGACTCAATAAGAATAAATTATAACTGTATCAGTTTATTC
Organism: Pseudophryne corroboree; assembly: GCF_028390025.1. Taxonomy (NCBI): domain Eukaryota; kingdom Metazoa; phylum Chordata; class Amphibia; order Anura; family Myobatrachidae; genus Pseudophryne; species Pseudophryne corroboree. The sequence goes on along the minus strand of NC_086445.1, from coordinate 914,929,678 downwards.
AGCCTATTCAGTTTATTCCCTCATATATATATATGTGGGAAGAGGCATCATAGCATGGGCTTTTTCTGGGATCAATTTTTGTCATGCCACTTCCCCATAAGGCATGCGCCTTATGTCCCTTTTGGAAAAATAGGGGGGGCACCAATTCTCTTTCTGGCACAGAGCACCAAAAAGTGTGGTTACGGCTCTACCTGGCAATAACGTGCTCAAAGAAGTAAGCTCAGTGAGAAACAGATAATGAAATATAGCAATAGCTAGGAGGCAACTGAAGTTAGTCAAAGGGTTATCAAAACTGATAGCTGGAGAGTCAGCATGAATTTGGAAGGGTGCTTATGGACAATGCTAGAGACTGATTTCATACAAATAAACTCACTAACAGGGTGACCAATCCAGGGCCATTTTTTCAATCCCGGGTATCGGGATTGAAAAATGTTCAATCTCGGGATACCCAGGATTGTCTTTTTCCCTATGTGACCATCCCTCCCGCCCCGCACACATAACTCACCATACTATGTGGGTGGGAGGGTGGGACACATGACTGCGCAGCGTGACCTGTGACTTTACGACAGAACAACAAGTATGCATACAAAGCCAAATATTGGTATTCATCTCCCCACTTACAGTACCATAACACCCACCTGTTCAGGAGGTGTAGCCATTTCCCAGACAATACAATTGGCCAACACTATAGAGTGCACCCAATAAGCATAATGCTTAACATTAAGAACTGGATTATCATTCTGTACTACCATAGCAAGGCCTTTTTGGGTGTATCTTTGGTGTGAGGGTATATTTACTAGAGATGAGCGGGTTCGGTTTCTCTGAATCCGAACCCGCCCGAACTTCATGGTTTTTTTCACGGGTCCGAGCAGACTCGGATCCTCCCGCCTTGCTCGGTTAACCCGAGCGCGCCCGAACGTCATCATGACGCTGTCGGATTCTCGCGAGACTCGGATTCTATATAAGGAGCCGCGCGTCGCCGCCATTTTCACACGTGCATTGAGATTGATAGGGAGAGGACGTGGCTGGCGTCCTCTCCATTTAGATTAGAAGAGAGAGAGAGAGAGAGAGAGATTGACCTGATTTACTGGAGCTTAGGAGTACTGTAGAAGTGTAGAGAGTGCAGAGTTTACTAGTGACTGACCACAGTGACCACCAGACAGTGCAGTTTTATTTAATATATCCGTTCTCTGCCTGAAAAAAACGATACACACAGTGACTCAGTCACATACCATATCTGTGTGCACTGCTCAGCCCAGTGTGCTGCATCATCTATGTATATATATCTGACTGTGCTCAGCTCACACAGCTTATAATTGTGGGGGAGACTGGGGAGCACTGCAGTGCCAGTTATAGGTTATAGCAGGAGCCAGGAGTACATATTATATTAAAATTAAACAGTGCACACTTTTGCTGCAGGAGTGCCACTGCCAGTGTGACTGACCAGTGACCTGACCACACTGACCACCAGTATAGTTAGTAGTATACTATATTGTGATTGCCTGAAAAAGTTAAACACTCGTCGTGTGACTTCACTTGTGTGGTGTTTTTTTTTTTATTCTATAAAAAACTCATTCTGCTGACAGACAGTGTCCAGCAGGTCCGTCATTATATAATATATACCTGTCCGGCTGCAGTAGTGATATATATATATATATTTTTTATATCATTATTTATCATCCAGTCGCAGCAGACACAGTACGGTAGTTCACGGCTGTAGCTACCTCTGTGTCGGCACTCGGCAGTCCATCCATAATTGTATACCACCTACCCGTGGTTTTTTTTTCTTTCTTCTTTATACATACATACTACTACATCTCTTTATCAACCAGTCTATATTAGCAGCAGACACAGTACAGTACGGTAGTCCACGGCTGTAGCTACCTCTGTGTCGGCACTCGGCAGTCCGTCCATAATTGTATACCACCTACCCGTGGTTTTTTTTTCTTTCTTCTTTATACATACATACTACTACATCTCTTTATCAACCAGTCTATATTAGCAGCAGACACAGTACAGTACGGTAGTTCACGGCTGTAGCTACCTCTGTGTCGGCACTCGGCAGTCCGTCCATAATTGTATACCACCTACCCGTGGTTTTTTTTTCTTTCTTCTTTATACATACATACTACTACATCTCTTTATCAACCAGTCTATATTAGCAGCAGACACAGTACAGTACGGTAGTCCACGGCTGTAGCTACCTCTGTGTCGGCACTCGGCAGTCCGTCCATAATTGTATACCACCTACCCGTGGTTTTTTTTTCTTTCTTCTTTATACATACATACTACTACATCTCTTTATCAACCAGTCTATATTAGCAGCAGACACAGTACAGTACGGTAGTTCACGGCTGTAGCTACCTCTGTGTCGGCACTCGGCAGTCCGTCCATAATTGTATACCACCTACCCGAGGTTTTTTTTTCTTTCTTCTTTATACATACATACTACTACATCTCTTTATCAACCAGTCTATATTAGCAGCAGACACAGTACAGTACGGTAGTTCACGGCTGTAGCTACCTCTGTGTCGGCACTCGGCAGTCCGTCCATAATTGTATACCACCTACCCGAGGTTTTTTTTTCTTTCTTCTTTATACATACATACTACTACATCTCTTTATCAACCAGTCTATATTAGCAGCAGACACAGTACAGTACGGTAGTCCACGGCTGTAGCTACCTCTGTGTCGGCACTCGGCAGTCCGTCCATAATTGTATACCACCTACCCGTGGTTTTTTTTTCTTTCTTCTTTATACATACATACTACTACATCTCTTTATCAACCAGTCTATATTAGCAGCAGACACAGTACAGTACGGTAGTTCACGGCTGTAGCTACCTCTGTGTCGGCACTCGGCAGTCCGTCCATAATTGTATACCACCTACCCGTGGTTTTTTTTTCTTTCTTCTTTATACATACATACTACTACATCTCTTTATCAACCAGTCTATATTAGCAGCAGACACAGTACAGTACGGTAGTCCACGGCTGTAGCTACCTCTGTGTCGGCACTCGGCAGTCCGTCCATAATTGTATACCACCTACCCGTGGTTTTTTTTTCTTTCTTCTTTATACATACATACTACTACATCTCTTTATCAACCAGTCTATATTAGCAGCAGACACAGTACAGTACGGTAGTTCACGGCTGTAGCTACCTCTGTGTCGGCACTCGGCAGTCCGTCCATAATTGTATACCACCTACCCGAGGTTTTTTTTTCTTTCTTCTTTATACATACATACTACTACATCTCTTTATCAACCAGTCTATATTAGCAGCAGACACAGTACAGTACGGTAGTCCACGGCTGTAGCTACCTCTGTGTCGGCACTCGGCAGTCCGTCCATAATTGTATACTAGTATCCATCCATCTCCATTGTTTACCTGAGGTGCCTTTTAGTTGTGCCTATTAAAATATGGAGAACAAAAATGTTGAGGTTCCAAAATTAGGGAAAGATCAAGATCCACTTCCACCTCGTGCTGAAGCTGCTGCCACTAGTCATGGCCGAGACGATGAAATGCCAGCAACGTCGTCTGCCAAGGCCGATGCCCAATGTCATAGTACAGAGCATGTCAAATCCAAAACACCAAATATCAGTAAAAAAAGGACTCCAAAACCTAAAATAAAATTGTCGGAGGAGAAGCGTAAACTTGCCAATATGCCATTTACCACACGGAGTGGCAAGGAACGGCTGAGGCCCTGGCCTATGTTCATGGCTAGTGGTTCAGCTTCACATGAGGATGGAGGCACTCAGCCTCTCGCTAGAAAAATGAAAAGACTCAAGCTGGCAAAAGCAGTAGCACCGCAAAGAACTGTGCGTTCTTCGAAATCCCAAATCCACAAGGAGAGTCCAATTGTGTCGGTTGCGATGCCTGACCTTCCCAACACTGGACGTGAAGAGCATGCGCCTTCCACCATTTGCACGCCCCCTGCAAGTGCTGGAAGGAGCACCCGCAGTCCAGTTCCTGATAGTCAGATTGAAGATGTCAGTGTTGAAGTACACCAGGATGAGGAGGATATGGGTGTTGCTGGCGCTGGGGAGGAAATTGACCAGGAGGATTCTGATGGTGAGGTGGTTTGTTTAAGTCAGGCACCCGGGGAGACACCTGTTGTCCGTGGGAGGAATATGGCCGTTGACATGCCTGGTGAAAATACCAAAAAAATCAGCTCTTCGGTGTGGAGGTATTTCAACAGAAATGCGGACAACAGGTGTCAAGCCGTGTGTTCCCTTTGTCAAGCTGTAATAAGTAGGGGTAAGGACGTTAACCACCTCGGAACATCCTCCCTTATACGTCACCTGCAGCGCATTCATAATAAGTCAGTGACAAGTTCAAAAACTTTGGGTGACAGCGGAAGCAGTCCACTGACCAGTAAATCCCTTCCTCTTGTAACCAAGCTCACGCAAACCACCCCACCAACTCCCTCAGTGTCAATTTCCTCCTTCCCCAGGAATGCCAATAGTCCTGCAGGCCATGTCACTGGCAATTCTGATGATTCCTCTCCTGCCTGGGATTCCTCCGATGCATCCTTGCGTGTAACGCCTACTGCTGCTGGCGCTGCTGTTGTTGCTGCTGGGAGTCGATGGTCATCCCAGAGGGGAAGTCGTAAGACCACTTTTACTACTTCCACCAAGCAATTGACTGTCCAACAGTCCTTTGCGAGGAAGATGAAATATCACAGCAGTCATCCTACTGCAAAGCGGATAACTGAGGCCTTGGCATCCTGGGTGGTGAGAAACGTGGTTCCGGTATCCATCATTACTGCAGAGCCAACTAGAGACTTGTTGGAGGTACTGTGTCCCCGGTACCAAATACCATCTAGGTTCCATTTCTCTAGGCAGGCGATACCGAAAATGTACACAGACCTCAGAAAAAGAGTCACCAGTGTCCTAAAAAATGCAGCTGTACCCAATGTCCACTTAACCACGGACATGTGGACAAGTGGAGCAGGGCAGGGTCAGGACTATATGACTGTGACAGCCCACTGGGTAGATGTATGGACTCCCGCCGCAAGTACAGCAGCGGCGGCACCAGTAGCAGCATCTCGCAAACGCCAACTCTTTCCTAGGCAGGCTACGCTTTGTATCACCGCTTTCCAGAATACGCACACAGCTGAAAACCTCTTACGGCAACTGAGGAAGATCATCGCGGAATGGCTTACCCCAATTGGACTCTCCTGTGGATTTGTGGCATCGGACAACGCCAGCAATATTGTGTGTGCATTAAATATGGGCAAATTCCAGCACGTCCCATGTTTTGCACATACCTTGAATTTGGTGGTGCAGAATTATTTAAAAAACGACAGGGGCGTGCAAGAGATGCTGTCGGTGGCCAGAAGAATTGCGGGACACTTTCGGCGTACAGGCACCACGTACAGAAGACTGGAGCACCACCAAAAACTACTGAACCTGCCCTGCCATCATCTGAAGCAAGAAGTGGTAACGAGGTGGAATTCAACCCTCTATATGCTTCAGAGGTTGGAGGAGCAGCAAAAGGCCATTCAAGCCTATACAATTGAGCACGATATAGGAGGTGGAATGCACCTGTCTCAAGCGCAGTGGAGAATGATTTCAACGTTGTGCAAGGTTCTGCTGCCCTTTGAACTTGCCACACGTGAAGTCAGTTCAGACACTGCCAGCCTGAGTCAGGTCATTCCCCTCATCAGGCTTTTGCAGAAGAAGCTGGAGACATTGAAGGAGGAGCTAACACGGAGCGATTCCGCTAGGCATGTGGGACTTGTGGATGGAGCCCTTAATTCGCTTAACAAGGATTCACGGGTGGTCAATCTGTTGAAATCAGAGCACTACATTTTGGCCACCATGCTCGATCCTAGATTTAAAGCCTACCTTGGATCTCTCTTTCCGGCAGACACAAGTCTGCTGGGGTTGAAAGACCTGCTGGTGAGAAAATTGTCAAGTCAAGCGGAACGCGACCTGTCAACATCTCCTCCTTCACATTCTCCCGCAACTGGGGGTGCGAGGAAAAGGCTCAGAATTCCGAGCCCACCCGCTGGCGGTGATGCAGGGCAGTCTGGAGCGACTGCTGATGCTGACATCTGGTCCGGACTGAAGGACCTGACAACGATTACGGACATGTCGTCTACTGTCACTGCATATGATTCTCTCACCATTGAAAGAATGGTGGAGGATTATATGAGTGACCGCATCCAAGTAGGCACGTCACACAGTCCATACTTATACTGGCAGGAAAAAGAGGCAATTTGGAGGCCCTTGCACAAACTGGCTTTATTCTACCTAAGTTGCCCTCCCACAAGTGTGTACTCCGAAAGAGTGTTTAGTGCCGCCGCTCACCTTGTCAGCAATCGGCGTACGAGGTTACATCCAGAAAATGTGTAGAAGATGATGTTCATTAAAATGAATTATAATCAATTCCTCCGCGGAGACATTGACCAGCAGCAATTGCCTCCACAAAGTACACAGGGAGCTGAGATGGTGGATTCCAGTGGGGACGAATTGATAATCTGTGAGGAGGGGGATGTACACGGTGATATATCGGAGGATGATGATGAGGTGGACATCTTGCCTCTGTAGAGCCAGTTTGTGCAAGGAGAGATTAATTGCTTCTTTTTTGGGGGGGGTCCAAACCAACCCGTCATATCAGTCACAGTCGTGTGGCAGACCCTGTCACTGAAATGATGGGTTGGTTAAAGTGTGCATGTCCTGTTTTGTTTATACAACATAAGGGTGGGTGGGAGGGCCCAAGGACAATTCCATCTTGCACCTCTTTTTTCTTTTATTTTTCTTTGCGTCATGTGCTGTTTGGGGAGGGTTTTTTGGAAGGGACATCCTGCGTGACACTGCAGTGCCACTCCTAAATGGGCCCGGTGTTTGTGTCGGCCACTAGGGTCGCTTATCTTACTCACACAGTCAGCTACCTCATTGCGCCTCTTTTTTTCTTTGCGTCATGTGCTGTTTGGGGAGGGTTTTTTGGAAGGGCCATCCTGCGTGACACTGCAGTGCCACTCCTAGATGGGCCCGGTGTTTGTGTCGGCCACTAGGGTCGCTAATCTTACTCACACAGCTACCTCATTGCGCCTCTTTTTTTCTTTGCGTCATGTGCTGTTTGGAAAGGGTTTTTTGGAAGGGACATCCTGCGTGACACTGCAGTGCCACTCCTAAATGGGCCCGGTGTTTGTGTCGGCCACTACGGTCGCTAATCTTACTCACACAGCTACCTCATTGCGCCTCTTTTTTTCTTTGCGTCATGTGCTGTTTGGGGAGGGTTTTTTGGAAGGGACATCCTGCGTGACACTGCAGTGCCACTCCTAGATGGGCCCGGTGTTTGTGTCGGCCACTAGGGTCGCTAATCTTACTCACACAGCTACCTCATTGCGCCGCTTTTTTTCTTTGCGTCATGTGCTGTTTGGGGAGGGTTTTTTGGAAGGGACATCCTGCGTGACACTGCAGTGCCACTCCTAAATGGGCCCGGTGTTTGTGTCGGCCACTACGGTCGCTAATCTTACTCACACAGCTACCTCATTGCGCCTCTTTTTTTCTTTGCGTCATGTGCTGTTTGGGGAGGGTTTTTTGGAAGGGACATCCTACGTGACACTGCAGTGCCACTCCTAGATGGGCCCGGTGTTTGTGTCGGCCACTAGGGTCGCTAATCTTACTCACACAGCTACCTCATTGCGCCTCTTTTTTTCTTTGCGTCATGTGCTGTTTGGGGAGGGTTTTTTGGAAGGGACATCCTGCGTGACACTGCAGTGCCACTCCTAAATGGGCCCGGTGTTTGTGTCGGCCACTAGGGTCGCTTATCTTACTCACACAGTCAGCTACCTCATTGCGCCTCTTTTTTTCTTTGCGTCATGTGCTGTTTGGGGAGTGTTTTTTGGAAGGGCCATCCTGCGTGACACTGCAGTGCCACTCCTAGATGGGCCCGGTGTTTGTGTCGGCCACTAGGGTCGCTAATCTTACTCACACAGCTACCTCATTGCGCCTCTTTTTTTCTTTGCGTCATGTGCTGTTTGGGGAGGGTTTTTTGGAAGGGACATCCTGCGTGACACTGCAGTGCCACTCCTAAATGGGCCCGGTGTTTGTGTCGGCCACTAGGGTCGCTAATCTTACTCACACAGCTACCTCATTGCGCCTCTTTTTTTCTTTGCGTCATGTGCTGTTTGGGGAGGGTTTTTTGGAAGGGACATCCTGCGTGACACTGCAGTGCCACTCCTAGATGGGCCAGGTGTTTGTGTCGGCCACTAGGGTCGCTTAGCTTAGTCATCCAGCGACCTCGGTGCAAATTTTAGGACTAAAAATAATATTGTGAGGTGTGAGGTATTCAGAATAGACTGAAAATGAGTGGAAATTATGGTTTTTGAGGTTAATAATAATATGGGATCAAAATGACCCCCAAATTCTATGATTTAAGCTGTTTTTTAGGGTTTTTTGAAAAAAACACCCGAATCCAAAACACACCCGAATCCGACAAAAAAAATTCGGTGAGGTTTTGCCAAAACGCGGTCGAACCCAAAACACGGCCGCGGAACCGAACCCAAAACACAAAACCCGAAAAATTTCAGGCGCTCATCACTAATATTTACAGGTGAATCTGTGTGTAGAAACCCACACTCTGGAGGAATGTTCATTGACCATATATGAAAATCAGGAAGTACTGAATTCAAGTATACAACAAGGCTTTACTGAGTGCAATTGGTCTATTATATATATATATATATATATATATATATATATATAATTAGTGGGTGTTTGGGTCATGGAGCTCTGAGGGGACGGAAAAAAAATAATCTAGTACAAAATAAAAAAACTTTAATCATGTCTCGACGATTTGTCATTTGATCTCGTTGTTGCTTGTTATCTCTGCAAATGCAGTAACTCACATGAAATATCTGCCATTGTCCCTGGTCCTTGACTGAGCAAAACAACACAAATGTGTTGTGAACACATCAAACATGTTGATGCTAATTGTAAACATAGCGGTTACAGAAGTCCAGCTACAAAAACTTCCAAACATGTCGCAGTCTTGTAGCATGGGCCCTCGACAGCTTTTCCGGGCAGATAAGTGTACCTCTATACTGCCACTGCTTATCTACAGTACACATGAGAGCAGAAGTCACTCGCCTTACTTAAGGTATTTATGTGGGCAGTGCCAAGCACCATTATCTTGTGCCAAGTTGCCTATCACCAGGGAAGGACAGAGACATTTTTCTTTTTCAAAGAACCGGCTAACAGTCTGTGTAAACTCCTTGCCAGAAACGACTGGTAATTTGTGTAAATTAAAAAACTAGTGCTGAGCTGTGTATTTGCAGTTCTGTAAGAACTCAGCTGATGCAATCGATAAGCTATGAATCTGCAAACATGAAAGGGAACAGCTGCCTATCTGCTATTAATTAGCCCTATTTCAACTCACAGCGTATTTCGGTTGGTGGCCAGTTTCTCTCATGAAAGTGTACTACAAGGTCACTAGTGGCATTTGGCTCTCTACGTATTTGCAGCCTTTAGCGCTTTTCAAAATGAAGGTAAAGCTTGAGAAGCGGCCTTCTTTTTCTCTATAGATAACTGGACCTGCAAGTCGTTAATTACTGATTTGTGACAAACAGGAAAATTGGGGGTGATTTAGGCCCGCATGCAGTCCCCAGTTGGTCGCAATTGACCAATGTTTTGGGGACTACACGTGCTGTGATGTCACTGCAACCCCTGATTGACTTCCCTCGGCCATTTGGAGGAGACAGGGTTCATTTAATAAAATGGAGGTGCGTTTCCTCCATTTGGTGAGACTGCTGAGGCCAGTGACTATGCAGATTAACTCACTTTGGCAGCAGAGATGTGGCAGCCATTATTCAGTAAACTTAGCGTTACTCTGATGGCTAATGCTCCGACCGATGGTCGCAATGGTGATCTGATGCCAGCAGCAGGTGTCTTAACACAAGACACCTCCCGTGACATTAGCATGTTTACACGCAGCTGCTGTGCCTTTGGCATCCACCTCAGAGTCAGACTCTATGTGTATTATCAGGGCTATCTTAACATATAGGCACAATGGGCAACTGCCCAGGGCCCACAATTCTGGGGGCCTTCAAGCAGGGGAGGCTGGTGGTCACACAATCAGAGCAGTGAGACAGCATTCTCTATTGCCTCCCAGCCGGCATGCAGACAGTAAATGGCTGTCAGCATACTGATTGGTGGATGGCTGAGGCCAATCAGAGTGCTGACAGCCATTCACTGTATGAAAGCAATATAGAGATTTTTTTCAATTGGTTCCCATGAATGGGTCTGTAAGGGCCCCAGCGTATTGCTTTGTCCAATGCCCACAATGCTATTAAGATGGCTCTGTGTATTATGCCAATGATTGTGTGGTACCTGGGAGTTCTTGTGGGCACAGATAAATTAGGTTACAGTTGAGACGGCAGCTCCAGTGGATCTTCCTTTTCTCTCTTTGGCAACGATTACACAAGCTTGTCCTTCTCAGGCTGCAGCAGAGGGCCACATGCACACAGTAAAATGACTTAATGTGACAAATCACATGCAATTCTATACAAATTACAAATGAAACAATGGTTAGCAATAGTGCAGTAAGTAAGCAGTAGCCAATAGTTCTCTTGGTAATGAAACATACTTCTTTTTCCTAACTGCTATGACTATAAAAAATACAGTTTCTTAATTACTTCAACACATTATATTCTAAGTACACACTAACATTCTCAATAACAAATAGAATGGAATAGCAAATATATTATCACTCGACGAATTAACAAAATTTGGAGTTGGAGAACTTTCTTGCTAGGGAGTCACTGTCCTATTACTTGCATGTATTTATAATCCACAATAGGTACAGTAGTGAACAATAGAGAAAACAACAGCTTCAGCTCTCCAGTGATAAGATACAGTAAATACAGTTCAACTTTAGCAGCAGAATTATCTTCAGCACTCAGTAACGTTTATATTTCAGTCCCAAGTGCACACTCTCAAAATAGCTTCCTGTCTCTTTGCAGACTAGCCACCTCAGACTTAACCACTCTGAGCACCCAATAAGAATGGGAAGACATTCAGAATTGTCCCTACCAAGTTGGTAAAGCAGTGAAGAGCATGGCTCAGAAGCTGGGATTGCACATTAGCTGTGAACATACACTGTGAGGCATATCAGTGTGTATAACTTGCAGAGTGGAAATCCCTATGTATTGTTGCATTTTTGCTAATATTTGGTATTGTGGGTTTTTCTAAAATTAAAGGATGCTTCTTTCACCCTCTGTTTACCTAGGTGGTTTATTTACCCAGTGTGGATGTATATAGAAGGTCAGAGATGACACACCAAGATGACCCATACCATTTGGCTGTCAGTCATAAATATTACCCCAATGTCCCCATAGAAGTGTTGGCGTTGGTGGATTGAGGACTCCGTCACCTAGGTGTCCTGGTTATCTGTTTCAACACTTTCTATACATTAGGTGCTGTCTGACATTTCACTAGGAAAGGTCACATATATAGTACTTTAGTAAATAGCATGGCTACCAGGGGAAGTAACAAAAGTAAAAGTAATCATGGTCATTAGTGGGACAGAACTGCTAAGGTGCACTATTATTATTACCCTTAATTTATATGGTGCCATAAGGGTTCCACAGCCAGTGGAGCCGAGAGGGAAGTGGGAGCGTGTACTCTTACCTGGGCACGGGCCTTTTGGAGGGGCCCAGGTCCCACTGCGTCCCCTCCCCATCCTGGCCCACCCGTCCATTGCAGAAAGCGGGACAATGAGAGTGAAGACTAACTGCGGTTGCAGCAGCAGCCTCTCTCCAGCAGAGAACACGCTGCTGTGTGTTGACTGGGGAGAGAGGCAGCTGCAGAAGCAGTCAGTCCACTCTCCCTGTGTGCAGAAGCAGTCAGTCCACGCTCCCCCCCCCCCCCCCCCCCGTAGCTGTTTGGACAATACCGGGGCCCGATAGAGCTGTCTACACTGTCTACAGCACCTTACAAAGTACGTAAGCATAAACAGTGCAAACAAAACAGGACAAATACAAATATGCAAAAGACTTACAGTACAAAACATAGCAGAACAAGCTAATTTGATATTGATTCATATGCAGTCACAGTACCCACAGAGGTAGCGCTGCCTGTTCAACCTAAAGGCTTGGTACCAATGTGGGCAAGGGATGAGCACGAGAGATAAGAGGTCCCTGCCCATGAGAGCTTACAGTGCTAAGTATAAATTCATTAATGGTAAAACTAAATACCTTCTGAACAAAACTTGACAGCTATGCTGACTGCACATTGTCAGAATCCGTTTGGAATTTCCTCTGTAGGAACACATTCACAGGGACTGATGTTCTCGGTACAATAGCAGGTTTATTTATACAGGGTAAAGCAGTATACAACTGTAAACAATAAGTAAAAGCCAGGAATGATTGGAGAACTCAAAATGAAAGGGAGAACTGAAAATGCACTTGCAATGCTGGGAGTCTGGGAAGTACTTGGCAGTGCTGGATACTTGGGAACACACTTGTGATGCTGGGATTGGAAACTCACTTGTGATGCTGGGGACTGAGGGAACACAGAGACGCTGGAAACTGTGGGTACACGGGGACGCCAGGAGACTGTGAGTACACAGACACACTGAAGACTGTGATTACATGAAGACGCTGTAGACTGATCACACTTGAGATGCTAAAGACTGTGAAGACAATGAAATGCTGTACACTGTGGAAACACTTGAGATGCTGTGGACTGTGAAGGCACTTGTAACACTGTAGACTGTATAGACACTGTAATAGGATTGTTCTGTAGCAGAATTAGAACCATAGCAGGATGCACTTGAGCAGAGAATGCAGGGTTGCAGGATTGCACTGTAGAAGGCTAGCACCATAGCAGGATGCACTTTAGCAGAGATGCGGCATTGCAGGACTGCACTGTAGAAGGTTAGCACCGTAGCAGGATGCACTTTAGCAGAGATGCGGCATTGCAGGATTGCACTGTAGAAGGTTAGCACCGTAGCAGGATGCACTTTAGCAGAAATGCGGCATTGCAGGATTGCACTGTAAAAGGTTAGCACCGTAGCAGGATAACGGGATTGCATTATAGTAGGATCACAGGATAGCACTGTAGTAGAGTATGCAATGTAGCAGGATAACGGGATTGCACTGTAGCAGGATCACACTGAAACAGAGTAGCTACACAGGATAGCTGTTGGAGCCCGGCAGTACTATGAATGATGTTAGCAGTAGAGACCAGCATAACCAGGAACAGGAACTGAGACAACCTTGACACGATGAACTGGCAACTGGGAACCTGTGTGGCTGGCCTATATAGTGAGCTCAGGTGCTGCTCACAGCTGTGGTAACAGCTAATTACCAAGCTGCAGATACAGAGCAGAGTGCAGACGGCGCCACCCCAGGCACGGAGGAGACACTGCATGGATCGTGACACATATGCTTTAATATTTGTAAAAATATAGGTCAGGTGACCACATATTACAGTACGTGCGGACCTAAAACAACAGGTAATAAAATCTACTTGATCATCATCACACATTTGTATATGCTGTCGTCAGATGACTTCTGTGGGCTTGTGTGTGCAGCCATTATCTGACCCCAGTGGTGTAGGGAGAGATCCTGCCTTCTGCCTCAGCGATGAATGGTTGGATTATGTCCGATATGGCTAGTGATATTACCAAGTTTATTTCTGCATGTGGCGGCAGTACAGAAGCAACAGTAACAGACAATTGCAGCAACAAGAATAAAATATCAGATGTACTCACAAATAGACAATATGTATGTAAAGTAATACAAAAATAATTTAGATAATAGTGTCTCGAACTTTGTTGAAGAGTTACTTACTGTATGAAGACTTTCTGAAGTACAATGTCTGATTGCTGAGAGCTTAAAGGTTAGGTAGAAGGAAAACATTATTATTCAGGTCAAGAGATCAATTATATTTTTGTTCGCCTTGTATATTTTTTTATGACTAATGAAAGATGACTCTTTATATTGGATGAACTTGTATTTTAGGTTAATGGTCTTTGTTACGGCAAACTCCTAAAGTGAAATACAAATAGCAAAAGAAAATGAAATTTGAAAAAATTCCCCAAACAACCGACAATCTTTTTAACTGTTTTAAGTGGGAACCCCATGACCTGTCATATCCCACGGAACAATTTATTACTGCATATTAACATGTAATTGATTTTTAATGATAGATTTACTTTCACAAACCCAAGCGCTATGGTGATCACACAGTCGTTGGTAACCTAAGTTATTGCCCTGTCAATGGCAATGTAACATTCACTTTTAAAAAAGAAATAACGAGTTTAACATTGAGCTAAATGTACATAATGCAAATAAAGACGTTAGTGAAAATGAGATGCAAATCATATACTAATGAGCCATTATGACAAAATAACCAATTTCATAAAAGCAGCAATTATGTGATATTACCCCATGAGCATTCCTCGCTCTGTGAAAATCCGTGCTACACTTTCACCTGCCTCTTCTATATGCAAGACACAGCTTACCTAAACTGCCTGATTCTCAAAGTGGATGTACTAGACCACTGGTTCTCAAACTGTGTCCAGTGGCTCCCTTGGGTGCCTTAGGACACTTGCAGGGGTGCCCTGGGTTGGTGATGCAGGACCAATTCAACTTATTTATGGTTAAATGTAATAGGCAAAACCAGTGCTGTTGGCTGTCAGTCATAAAATATGTGGACAAACAGAAGCAAATCTTTTCCCACACTACATAACTGAACCGAAGGATGACAAATATATACATTATGGTGAGAACTTACCGTTCATAACGGTATTTCTCCTATGTCCACAGGTTACCACAGGATAACATTGGGATATGCTGAAGCCACAGCGGATTGGCACCAAACGATCACAAGCTTTCTGGCCTCCCAGGATGCACCGGGCTCGTCCATATAATCCCGCTGTCACGATCCGGGTATCTGGACGCCATTTCTTACCCATCAGATGCCTCCTAAGGCTGGCTCAGCGCTCCAGGACCGGATCCCATCTGTTATCCTAATGTTCACATTCCTGCATCCTCTCCTGTCTCTCTGAGACGCTGTCACAGTAACGCCATATTACATCTGGCATGGCGTCTCCCGCGGCCTCCGCCGCCGTCCCTGAGCTTCTGCATGCAGAGTGTCAGAGTGGCGATTACGTCAGCCGCGGCCTCCGCTGTGTCCGCGTGGTTGGATGTGCACTTGTCAGCCTGGCGTCTCCTGTCTCCAGTGGCCGGCGCCGCCATTACTGTTTTCATTACCACATGGATTACAAACCAAACTTCCCTCCAAGTGTCTGCATGGGCGCAGCCATCTTGGATTCTGTCAGCTGATCATTTCCTCCAATCTGTTGTCAGTATTGTTAATCTGCATAATTGCCTAGCCAATCCCTTCCTTGCTGCAGGTATAAATACACTGTGCCTGAGCAAGGAAGGCGTCAGTGCTTTGGTTGTCAAACCTAGTTCCAGTTTGTCTCTCTCCTGTGATTGTCTTCCAGGTTCCAGCTCCTGTCTCCAGACTTCTGCTATAGAGACCCGCACCAGCATTCCATCTGCGGTGTAGCCTGACTCTCCGATCCATTCTGGACTCACCTGTTTCCAGCTACAACATCACCTGCTTCCAGCTCAGCTTCCAGCAGTGTACAGCTTCTCTTAAAGGGCCGGTGTCCTTTCTGCAGTTTACCTCTCTCCACCGGTCTTATTATTTCTCCGTTCTCAAATTCTACATTTCATCTATATTGCATCGCTCTCAAGCTTTATTTACTATTTAACTGGTTCCAGCCAGTATCCACTCCGTGCCAACACCTGTCTGGTTCTAACCAGTACCCACAGCAGCATTTTATCTACAGCAGTCCAGCTTTCCCTGGAACACCAGCTGGTACGACCCTGGGCTTTCCTCATTGCTACAGTTGAGCCTGGTAAGGACTTTCCAACTTGCAGATAATAAGAACTGTCTCATACCACCAGAGCTCTGTGGCCCCTGCCACCCTGTAGTACCCAGGAACTGTATTATTATTTCTCTGCTGATTTTTATGTTCTTTTACTGCTACTGTGATGCATGGAGTTTGTCATAAATAAACATCATTGACTTTTATTCCTGGTTGTCGTGGTCACGCCTTCGGGCAATTCTTCTATATGTCTAGGGGTCTGATACAACCTGCCAGGTTCCATTACACCTCAGCCCCTACAACTGAGGCTGCCTCCCGTCAGCTCAGGCCCTCAGTTGTGACACCCGCCCACCGACTCAGTCAAATCAGTTGTTTCCAAAGCATTTAGGCAGGAGCATTATGTAGAACCCTA
The DNA here is from genome assembly GCF_028390025.1 of Pseudophryne corroboree. NCBI lineage: Eukaryota > Metazoa > Chordata > Amphibia > Anura > Myobatrachidae > Pseudophryne > Pseudophryne corroboree. The sequence goes on along the minus strand of NC_086445.1, from coordinate 914,913,407 downwards.
TTCAGGTGAGAAGAACACACATGCACACCCTTCCACGCAAGAGGGAAGAGGTTAGTGAGTATAAAGATTCTCAAATCAAGTGCGTCAGGGTGGGATCCCTGTGGAAACCTGTGGACATAGGAGAAATACCGTTATCAATGGTAAGTTCTTACCATAACGTATATTTCTCCGGCAGGGTACACAGGTTATCCACAGAATAACATTGGGACTTCCCAAAGCAATTTTTAGTGGTGGGGACGCTCCTGATTAGACAGAACCTTTCGCCAAATTCAGCGTCATGAGAGGAAAAGGTATCCAAGGCATAATGTCTAATGAAAGTGTTAATGGAAGACCATATGGCTGCCTTACATATTTGTTCTGCTGAAGCACCATGTTGTGCTGCCCATGAAGGACCTACCTTACGTGTAGAGTGAGCAGAGACATTAGCCGGAACAGGGAGATCAGCTCGAGAGTATGCTTCTGAAATCATCATTCGGAGCCATCTTGCTAGCGTCTGTTTAGTAGCAAGCCATCCCCTCTTATGAAATCCGTAGAGAATGAAGAGAGAATCTGTCTTTCTGATGGCACTGGTATGATCTACGTAGATTCTTAATGCACGGACTACGTCCAGCGACGCTTCTCCCGCAGACAGTCCAGATACCTGAAAAAGCCGGGACTACAATTTCTTTGTTAAGGTGAAACTTCGAGACCACCTTTGGAAGATAACCAGACTTAGTTCTGAGAACTGCTTTATCTGGATAAAAAATCAGAAAAGGAGACTTACATGACAGCGCTCCTAAATCTGATACTCTTCTAGCTGATGCCACAGTCAGTAGAAAGATGTTAGCGTCCGGAGTCTTACCGGTACGCTGAGGCTGCGGGGCTGGCTTCCTTGGCAATGTGCGGGCAGCGGCGGAGGTGGGCTGCTGCGCCGGATCCGTGGGCAGCAGTAGCGGCGGTGAGGGGGTCCGCTCGTGGCGGCGGGACGCCGCTACAGCGGGTCACTCTTGCTGAGCCGTTGCTAGGAGACCAGGGGCAGTGAGCAATGTTGCTTTGCAAAAAGGTCTGCATTACTGGGCGCCGCCATGTTGGAGACCAAGTTTTATGCAAAGTTCCTGTTTCTTCCAGCCAATCCAGGGGAAGCTCTCCCTATAAAAGGGGGCTGGTTTAGGACAGGGACGCCAGTGCTTCAAGTTACAACCCTATTGTAGGTGCTTTAGCCTGTGCTCCCAGGATTCCTGCTGTATTCTGGTTCCTCCTGGTCCTGCTTGGTCGGGTTCTTGTTGCTGCTGCAGCCCTGCCGTTTCTAGCCTGCTACTGCCTGTGGAAGCGCTCCTGGAAAACCCGGTCCAGTAAGACTCTTTGGGCACAGTCGGCCCCCGGATCTTCTGCCTCGTCTTTCAAGCCACACTCCACAGATCTCCTTCACCAGCCATGCCTTAGTACCACCGACCACAGCTTGCAGATTATTATCTTCAGCCTTGTTTCCCAAACCACAGTCCACAGTCCTTGTCTCCAGCCACGTCTTCAACCACCATCCAGAGTTCCACAATTCATCATCTACAGTCTCGTCTTTCAAATCACAGTCCACAGTTTTTCGTGCTCCAGCCTCGGTTCTCTACCTCAGCCCTGTACATAATAAATACTTTCCATTGACTCTCAAACCCCGCCTACATTCTTCATTGCTCCGTGTCCCATGCGAAGGAACTATGGCCCTCATTCCGAGTTGTTCGCTCGGTATTTTTCATCGCATCGCAGTGAAAATCCGCTTAGTACGCATGCGCAATGTTCGCACTGCGACTGCGCCAAGTAACTTTACTATGATGAAAGTATTTTTACTCACGGCTTTTTCTTCGCTCCGGCGATCGTAATGTGATTGACAGGAAATGGGTGTTACTGGGCGGAAACACGGCGTTTCAGGGGCGTGTGGCTGAAAACGCTACCGTTTCCGGAAAAAACGCAGGAGTGGCCGGGGAAACGGTGGGAGTGCCTGGGCGAACGCTGGGTGTGTTTGTGACGTCAACCAGGAACGACAAGCACTGAAATGATCGCACAGGCAGAGTAAGTCTGGAGCTACTCTGAAACTGCTAAGTAGTTTGTAATCGCAATATTGCGAATACATCGGTCGCAATTTTAAGAAGCTAAGATTCACTCCCAGTAGGCGGCGGCTTAGCGTGTGTAACTCTGCTAAAATCGCCTTGCGACCGATCAACTCGGAATGAGGGCCTATATCCAGCCCCCTCATCTTGTTCATTCACAGCCTGCTACCTCCTCGGGCAAATCTCAGCTGCCGGATCCTCAAACTTTGCTAGACGTGACAAAAGAGTACTTTAGCTGTTAACCATTTAAGATCCACTTTCTTAAGTGGTTCAAACAGAGCCCCTTGAAGGGCTTTGAGGACCAGACTTAAATCCCAAGGTGCTGCAGGAGGAACAAAAGGTGGTTGAATGCGCAGCATTCCCTGGAAAAAAGTACGCACATCCTGTAAATTGGCAATTTTCTTTTGAAACCATACAGTCAATGCTGAAACTTGAACTCTCAAGGAAGTTTATTCATTCCTGCCTGAAGGAAATCTAAGATTCTGGATACTCTGAAAGATTTTGGATCCATACTTCTTTCGCTGCACCAATGAATATAGGCTTACCATATTCGGTGATAAATGCGAGCAGAGGAGGGTTTCCTTGTTCTAAGCATTGTTTGAATTACCTGTTGTGAAAAACCTCTTGACCTTAGGATAGAGGTTTTAACAGCCACGCCGTCAAAGACAGCCGATCCAGATGCCTGTGATAACAAGGAACCTGCATCAGTAGATCTGGACGTTGAGGGAGCAGAATTGGAACATCCATCGACATCCTCTGCAGATCTATGTACCAATGCCTTCTGGGCCAAGCCGGAGCTATTAGGATTACGGCACCCTTTGCTTGTTTTATTTTCCTCACCACCCTGGGTAGCAGGGAGATTGGAGGAAACCGATAAGCCAGATGAAAGTCCCATTTCCACAAGGATCGCTCCGGGGTCTTTTGTTCTTGACCCGTATGCCGGAACTTTGTTGTTCAGACGGGACGCCATGAGATCTATCTCTGGCAAACCCCACTTGTCCACTAGAATCTGAAATACTTCCGGGTTTAGAGCCCATTCGGTTGCTTGAATGGTGTCGACTGAGAAAGTCCACTTCCCAGTTTAGGACTCCTGGAATGAACACTGCGGACAATGCTGGAAGATGGAGTTCTGCCCACTTTAGTATGTGACTTACCGCCTTCATTGCTCTTTGGCTGCAAGTTCCTCCCTGATGGTTGAGGTACGCTACTGCCGTTGCATTGTCTGAGCGGATCTGGACTGGTTTTCCTTTCAGAATGTCCTTTGCCTGAATCAGTGCCATGTATATGGCCCGAAGTTCCAACAGATTTATTGGCAGGCAACTTTCTTCTGTGGTCCATTGTCCCTGGAACAATAATTTTCCGGACACTGCTCCCCAGCCCTGAAGACTGGCATCCGTTGTCAGGATCTCCCAATCTGATATCCAAAAGGGTATCCCCTTGTCTAGATGGGATGACTATAGCCACCAGGCTAATTACCTTTTTACCTTTACTGGAAGTACCATCATTTGTTTCTTTATTGTCTGATGTATTCCATTCCATCTGGTCAAAATCAGATGTTTCAAAGGTCTTGAGTGGAATTGTGCATATTCCACCATGTCAAATGTCGATACCATCAACCCCATCGCTCGCATTGCCGTGTGTACTGATATTGTTTGACTGTGCAACAATTCTTGAGTCATTATCTGCACCTTGGATATCTTTTCCACAGGTTAAAATATTTTCTGCAGACTTGAATCCAATACAGCCCCTAAGTGAATCATCCGTTGTGACGGAATCAGAGACGACTTTGCCCAGTTTATGAGCCATCCGTTTTTCTGTAGACAAGTTATTGTCTGTTGGAGATGGCTCAAGAGCAATTCCTGGGATTGTGCCAGGATTAAAAGATTTTGAGGTATGTGAAAATCCTTTTCTCATACGTCCTAGAGGATGCTGGGGACTCCAAAAGGACCATGGGGTATAGACGGGATCCGCAGGAGACATGGGCACTTTAAGACTTTAAATGGGCGTGAACTGGCTCCTCCCTCTATACCCCTCCTCCAGACCTCAGTTAGATTCTGTGCCCAGAGGAGACTGGTTGCACACTAGGGGAGCTCTACAGAGTTTCTCTAGAAAAGACTTTTGTAAGGTTTATTATTTTCAGGGAGCACTGCTGGCAACAGGTTCCCTGCTTCATGGGACTGAGGGGAGAGAAGCAGACCTACTTCTGTGAGTTCAAAGGCTCTGCTTCTTAGGCTGCTGGACACCATTAGCTCCAGAGGGTCTGATCACTTGGTGCGCCTAGCTGTTCGTTCCCGGAGCAGCGCCGCCGTCCCCCTCACAGAGCCTGAAGAGAGAAGCCGGGTGAGTAAAGAAGCAAAGAAGACTTCAAAGGCGGCAGAAGACTTCAGATCTTCCGGAGGTACCGCGCAGCGGCCGCGCTGCGCGCCATTGCTCCCTTACACAAGCGGCACTACATGGGTGCAGGGCGCAGGGGGGGCGCCCTGGGCAGCAATAAACCTCATGTTTAACCTGGCTATATGTATATACATTACCTAGGCAATGTATAGGGACCCCCGCCAGTATAAAAAAATGCGGGACCGAAGCGCGCCATATAGGGGGCGGGGCTTCCTCCTCAGCTCAAACCAGCGCCATTTTCTCCACAGCACAGCTGCAGAGACACTGCTCCTGGCCCTTCACTGCTACCACAAGTAACAGGGTGCACAAAACGAGGAGGGGCACAGCAATTTGGTGTTGATTACTATTATATAAAAAGCACTTACAGGTCTGGGGCATTGGTTAATTCCTTCAGACCGGTGGGGCGCTGGGTGTGAGCTGGCAAACTCCCTTTCTGTCTCTCTGAAGGACCTTACTGTGGGTCTGTCCCCTATAGCCCAGTGTGTTTGAGGGTGTCAGTACGTGTGTGTCGACATGTCTGAAATTGAATGTTTTTCCCAGGAAGAGGCTGGTGAGGTAGCTGAACAGAATGTGGGAGTGACTCCGTCGGCACCGCCGACTGCTGATTGGGTAGATATGTGGAAAGTTTTAAATGCAAGTGTGGCTTTATTGCATAAGAAGTTAGACAATTCTGAGTCTCAGAACCAAGCATGGAGACAATCCATGGGTGATGTTTTATCACAGTCTCAGGCCCCCTCAGGGTCGCAGAAACGTCCATTTACCCAGGTAGCAGACACAGATACCGACACTGATTCCGACTCCAGTGTCGACTATAATGATGCCAAGTTACATCCTAAAGTGGCTAAGAGTATTCAGTACATGATTGTGGCTATTAAAGATGTGTTGCATATCACAGAAGACCCCACTGTCCCTGACACAAGGGTCTGTATGTTTAAGGGAAAGAAACCTGAGGTAATGTTTCCTCCCTCTCATGAATTGAACGCTCTTTTTGAAAAGGCTTGGGAGTCTCCTGACAAGAGACTGCAGATTCCCAGGAGAATTGCTATGGCGTATCCTTTCCCCTCGCCAGATAGATTACGGTGGGAATCATCACCCACAGTGGACAAAGCCCTGGCACGTTTGTCCAAGAAGGTGGTGCTACCGTCTCTTAACACGGCAGCCCTTAAGGATCCTGCGGATCGTAAACAGGAAACTACCTTGAAATCTATTTATGTTACTACCGGTACGCTACTCAGGCCGGCCGTGGCTCGGCATGGGTGAGTAGCGCTATTGAAAAGTGGGCATATAACTTGTTATCTGACATAGACACACTGGATAGGGATAGCGTAGTTTTGACCCTGGGTCACATCAGGGACGCAGCAGTTTATCTAAGGGAGGCTGCGAGGGATATTGGCCTCTTGGGATCAAGGGCCAATGCCATGGCAATCTCGGCTGGGAGGGCATTGTGGACTCATCAATGGAATGGTGATGCTGACTCTAAGAAGGCTATGGAGGCTCTGCCCTACAAAGGTAAAGTTTTGTTTGGTGAGGGCCTCGCGGACCTGGTTTCCACAGCTACCGCAGGTAAGTCTTCCTTTTTGCCTTTTGTCCCTCCACAGGAAAAGAAAACACCTCAATACCAGATGCAGTCCTTTCGGTCGCATAAGTTCAGGAAAGGACGTGGTTCTTCCTTCCTCGCGGCCAGAGGTAAGGGAAGAGGTAAAAGATCCCTGGCTGGGGCAAGCTCCCAGGAACAGAAGTCCTCCCCGGCTTCAACCAAGTCCAGCGCATGATGCTGGGGCTCCGCTGCGGTAGTCCGCACCGGTGGGGGCACGTCTTCAACTCTTCAGTCAGGTCTGGGTTCGCTCGGACCTAGATCCTTGGCTGCTGGATATTGTGACACAAAGATACAAGCTGGAATTCCAAGACGTGCCTCCGCAACGATTTTTCAAATCGGCCTTACCAGCTTCTCTTCCAGAGAGAGAGGTAGTATGTGCTGCAATACAAAACTGTGTCAACAGCAAGTCATTGTCACGGTACCCCCGTCACAACGGGGAGACGGGTTTTATTCAACCCTGTTTGTAGTCCCGAAGCCGGATGGCTCGGTCAGGCCGATTCTGAACTTAAAATCCCTCAACCTTTATTTAAAAAAATTCAAATTCAAGATGGAATCTCTCCGAGCAGTGATCTCCAGTCTGGAAGGGGGGAATTTTATGGTGTCGGTCGACATAAAGGATGCATACCTACATGTCCCCATATATCCTCCTCATCAGGCGTACCTGAGGTTCGCTGTTCAGGATTGTCACTATCAATTTCAGACGTTGCCGTTTGGTCTTTCCACGGCCCCGAGGATTTTCACCAAGGTAATGGCGGAAATGATGGTGCTCCTGCGCAAGCAAGGGGTCACAATTATCCCGTACTTGGACGATCTCCTGATAAAGGCGAGATCACAGGAGCAGTTACTGAAAAGCGTTGCACTCTCCCTGCAGGTGCTGCAACAGCATGGCTGGCTCCTAAATTTACAAAAGTCGCAGTTGATTCCGACAACTCGGCTATCGTTTTTGGGCATGATTCTGGACACCGACCTGCAGAGGATCTTCCCACGTTGGAAAAAGCTCAGGAAATCCAGAACATGGTCAAAGAACTTCTGAAAACGCCAGAGTGTCGATTCATCACTGCACTCGAGTGCTGGGAAAAATGGTGGGGGCCTACGAGGCCATTCCGTTTGGCAGGTTCCATGCAAGAACGTTTCAGTAGGACCTGCAGGACAAGTGGTCCGGGTCCCATCTGCAGATGCACCGGAAGATAAGCCTGTCCCCCAGGGCCAGGGTTTCTCTCCTGTGGTGGCTCCAAAGTTTTCACCTTCTAGAGGGTCGCAGGTTCGGAATCCAAGATTGTATTCTGGTGACCACGGACGCGAGTCTCCGAGGTTGGGGAGCAGTCACACAGGGACAAAATTTCCAGGGAAAATGGTCAAGCCAGGAAGCTTGTCTGCACATAAACGTGCTGGAGTTAAGGGCCATCTACAATGGCCTGCGGCAGGCGGAACATCTTCTTCGCGACCTGCCCGTCCTGATTCAGTCGGACAACATCACAGCCGTGGCGCACATAAACCACCAGGGCGGAACAAAGAGCAGAGCGGCGATGGCGGAGGCCACCAAGATTCTTCGCTGGGCGGAAAAACATGCAAGCGCTCTGTCAGCGGTCTTCATTCCAGGAGTGGACAACTTGGAAGCAGACTTCCTCAGCAGACACAATCTCCATCCAGGAGAGTGGGGTCTTCATCAAGAAGTCTTTGCAGAAGTGACAAGTCGTTGGGGACTTCCTCAAATAGACATGATGGCGTCTCGCCTCAACAAAAAGCTTCGGACATATTGTTCCAGGTCGAGGGACCCTCAAGCAATAGCAGTGGACGCACTAGTGACACCGTGGGTGTTTCAGTCGGTCTATGTGTTCCCTCCGCTTCCACTCATCCCAAAGGTATTAAGGATCATAAGAAGAACAAGGGTTCGGACGATACTCGTTGTTCCAGATTGGCCATGGAGGGCCTGGTATCCGGATCTTCAGGAATTACTCACAGGAAATCCCTGGCCTCTTCCTCTCAGAGACAATCTGTTACAGCAAGGGCCGTGTGTGTTCCAGGACTTACCGCGGTTGCGTTTGACGGCGTGGCGGTTGAACGCCAAATCCTAGCTAGGAAGGGTATTCCCGCGGAAGTCATCCCCACTCTACTCAAAGCTAGAAAGGATTATCACCGTATTTGGAGAAAATATGTGTCTTGGTGTGAATCTAAGAAGGCTCCTACAGAAGAATTTCAGCTGGGGTGTTTTCTCCATTTTTTGCAAGCAGGTGTGGATGCGGGCCTGAAGTTAGGCTCCATTAAAGTGCAGGTGTCGGCCTTATCAATTTTCTTTCAAAGGGAATTAGCCTCACTTCCAGAAGTGCAGACTTTCGTGAAAGGCGTGCTACACATCCAACCTCCGTTTGTGCCCCCTGTGGCACCATGGGACCTTAATGTGGTGTTACAGTTCCTTACGTCACATTGGTTTGAACCTTTACAAATGGTAGAGTTGAAATTTTTCACTTGGAATGTGGTCATGCTATTGGCCTTGGCGTCCTCAAGGCGGGTGTCCGAATTGGCGGTTTTGTCTCACAAAAGCCCCTATCTAATTCTCCATGAGGATAGAGCAGAGTTGAGAACTCGTCAACAATTTTTACCAAAGGTGGTTTCTTCGTTTCACATGAACCAACCTATTGTGGTGCCTGTGGCTACTGAAGCCTTGGCTGATTCCAAATCTCTTGATGTGGTCAGAGCTTTGAAAATTTATGTAGCCAGAACGGCTCAGGTTAGGAAGACAGAGGCGGATTGTCCTGTATGCGGCCAACAAGGTTGGCGCTCCTGCTTCTAAGCAGACTATTACACGATGGATCTGTAATACGATTCAGCAGGCTCATTCTACGGCTGGTTTGCCGTTACCGAAATCGGTGAAAGCCCATTCCACTAGGAAGGTGGGCTCGTCTTGGGCGGCTGCCCGAGGTGTCTCGGCTTTACAGCTTTGCCGAGCAGCTACTTGCTCAGGGTCAAACACTTTTGCAAAGTTCTACAAGTTTGATACCCTGGCTGATGAGGACCTCCTGCTTACTCAATCGGTGCTGCAGAGTCATCCGCACTCTCCCGCCCGGTTTGGAGCTTTGGTATAAACCCCATGGTCCTTTTGGAGTCCCCAGCATCCTCTAGGACGTATGAGAAAATAGGATTTTAATACCTACCGGTAAATCCTTTTCTTAGTCCGCAGAGGATGCTGGGCGCCCGTCCCAGTGCAGACTCTATCTGTAGTAATTGTATATAGTTATTGCTTATGTTACACAAAGGTTGTGTTTTGGTAAGGGTCAGCCTGTTGCTGATCTCGGTTCACGCTGTTAACTGGTGTTAGTGAAATGACATGTTGTATGGTGTGTTGTGGTGTGAGCTGGTATGTATCTCACACTTAATTTAACAAAATCCTTTTCCTCGAAATGTCCGTCTCCTCTGGGCACAGTTCCTAAAAACGGAGGTCTGGAGGAGGGGCAAAGAGGGAGGAGCCAATTCACGCCCATTTAAAGTCTTAAAGTGCCCATGTCTCCTGCGGATCCCGTCTATACCCCATGGTCCTTTGGAGTCCCCAGCATCCTCTACGGACTAAGAGAAAAGGATTTACCGGTAGGTATTAAAATCCTATTACCCCCTGCTTGCGGAGATAAGCTGCCATGACCATCATGATCTTGGTAAATACTCTGGGGGCTGTGGCTAACCCAAAGGGTAATGCCTGGAATTGAAAATGTTGCTGGAGGATAGCGAACCTGAGGTAACACTGATGGGACAATGCTATCCGCACATGCAGGTAAGCATCCTGTATATCCAGTGATACCATGTAATCCCCTGGTTCCATGGCCAAAACTATGGAGCGTAATGTCTCCATGTGGAACCTTGGGACCCAAATGTATTTGTTTAACATTTTGAGATTGAGGATGGGCCGAAATGACCCATTTGACTTCTGGACCAAAAATAGGTTGGAGTAAAAACCCTGGCCCTGTTGTGCCTGGGGTACTGGAATAATTACCCCGGACTGAAGCAATTTCTGAACTGCTTCTTGCAGAGCCCTGGCCTTCGCCTCTATGTGAGATGGGCTGGTGCAAAAGAACCTTCGAGGAGGCTGCTTCTTGGAAGGGAAAACATAATCCAGAGATACCACTTCTTGCACCCAGGCGTCTGTTGTCGACTGCTGGCCATATGTGTGCAAACTGAAGAAGACGGCCCCCTACCTTGGAGTCCCCCAGGTGGAGGCCCGCACCATCAGGCTGATGGTTTCTGTTCTGGTTTGGAAGCTGGCCCTCTAGTGGCCCACTGCTTTTTTGCTTTACCAGACTTATTGTACTGGGTTTGCTTTGATTCATTTTTACCTTTTGTTTTACCTTGCCACTGAAATGGCCGAAATCCCGAGCCCTTAAGCCAGTAATTTTCAACCTTTTTTTACTCGTGGCACAGCGAACAATATTTTAAAATTGCCAAGGCGCACCAACAGTTCCCCACAGAACCCCCTCCACACACACATTGGCCCTCACAGTAAAAAAAACACACATACATTGGCCCACACAGAAAAACCCATTACATTGCTCCCCACATAAATCATGTTGCTCCCTACATAAATCAATCACATTGCTCCCCACATAAATCATGTTGCTCACACATAAATCAATCACATTTCTCCCCAAATAAATCCTATTGTTCCCCACAGGAGAAATAAAATACCAAATATTAGCCCCTACCGATCAGCTGTCCTCCTCCCTGTCTCTCAGTGGTGGGGATTGTTCATAGTGGAGAGCTGCGAATACTGAGCAGCGGCAGGTCGGGCAGGTGTGGATGTGGGTGGGCAAGGAAAGCTGTGTATGCAGGCAGGAACTGGTAGATGTGTAGGCAGGTGGGTGGGCTGGCTGGTGAGACGCAGCGCCCGTGACCTATGATATCACACCGTTTTCAAGGCATAGGTCACGGTTGGAGTACGACTGATTCTCTAAGAAAAACCCGGGCCAACAGTTCACTCTGAAGGTGCAGGAAGCTGCTCTGGCTCCGCAGCACACCTTGCAACTGGTTGCGGCACACTAGTGTGCCACGGCACACTGGTTGAAAAAGCCTGCCTTAAGCTTAAGATTATAACTGGCAGGGAACCTGACCTTCTTGGATTCAGCTTCTGACTCCAGAATATCTGTCAGTTCCTTACCAAAAAGAATGTTCCCAACAAAAGGAAAAGCTTCCAGAACCTTTTTGGATTCTGAATCAGCTTTCCATGTATGTAGCCAAATTGATCTGTGAGTAACTACTGTTAAGGCTGATGCTTTAGAAGCAATCGTACTGTCGAAGTCGGAAAATATTACAGTACACACATCACATACAAACATCACACAGATGGCCTCCGTGCGCGTACTTATTCTGCTGTGCGTGCACATATTCGCAAATTGCGTATGATCGCTCACGCGGTCATGCGTGTTAGCGCGTGGTATGAGTAATTACGGAGGCATTGGTACTCGCATGGAAAAGCCACAAAGACATCTAGATTTAATCCATATAATGCATAAATCACCCACTGTCTGCTCATCCTTCTAATACCATGAAGATGGTTCACACATAAATTATCCTCCCAGAAACTCTAATACAATGTACCAGACGGCCTTGTTTATGCAAAGCTTTGAAATCCTATGAAGAAGGCAAATACCTTTGGTTACTCCCATTGTTCTAGAGTTGTCCAGTATCTGTCAAAGACAATAAATACTGTATTGTCATTGTCTTATCTGAAGACAGAACAAACAAAAAGACAATATCCAGGAACCTAGTATGAAGAGAAACTCAATTTGCAATAGCTGACAAATTACAAACCAGACATTTAGATAGCTAAGGTAATTCATGGTCTGAACTCAGCGGCTCGATAATAAAGTGTATTAAGTGTGGTTTTAAGTATTGCTTTTAGTCCTGTAAGTAAATCAACATTTACAATTGGGGGCTCGATCCAGTTTTCACATGCTCACAGGCTAGCAGGTCATAGCAGACTTTTATCTATCAGCAAAGGGTGGAAAGATATCTACGTTAAACCATTTCCTGGTTGGTGTATGTTCTAAAAAACCCTATTTTTGTGCTGTTAGATTGCGTCTGCTCTGTCTGGTCTGCAGAGGTGCTGATAGAACCCGTAGGTAAACAGGAAAAAAGCTATTTAAAAAAATCTGTGTAATTATTTTTGGCGCCAAAAGCATACACAAAGGGTACCGATATTTTGCATACCCTCTCACATATTGTTGCCACAAGGTATATATTGCTAGACCAGTTTAGATCTGTGTGAAATCGGATACATTTGTTGCTATATAGATAAATTTGAATAAATATATTTAAGGGAGTAATGATAAAAACACAAAACGCAGTTCTGGCCCAGTCGTAAAAGGGTTAAATGGAACAAGTGTGGGTTGTGTTCAGTGAGCGATTGTAGTTTGTATTGCTCACATTTATAGAGGTTGTGTGATTTGTTTTATTGCGGACGCACGTTTTTGTACACGTGGCTCGGACAAAGTACAAGACCGCGCACGCAGCGTAAAAGGCACGCACGGTTGCGTGTTTACGCAAAGTGCATAAGAGTGCGGACGCTAAGTACAAATTACACGCTAGTTCATTCAATTAAAAGGTGGGGTAGTATACCTTAAATACAATAGCACATAAGTATCCGGTTTCAAAATCAGATTAGTATAAGACTTTTGTTTAAACTGTATTGCCTCTGGGGTAAAAGCTGCCGATCAGAAAGAGTGGAAATTTTCTGTACAGAAAAACGCTGTGTATTTGTGTGAGCTGAAAGTGGAGTGAGAGGATTTGAACCTGGGAATTCGGGATCCCGTCATTGGTGTACCGAGTGGAGGCTTGGCGGCGTGAGGCGGCTGACTCACGTTAATAGAGATAGAAAAGTACGCAAGTCGTGAGGAGACTTGCACAGGAGCGTGGTAGGGAATTGTGAATTGTGACCCATGTAGTTTTTTTGTATACGCTCCGGCTGAGGTTTCGCAGCTTGTGATTCGATTCCAGTGGTCGTAGGGCAGATAGGTAACAAGTACCTATACGCTGTGCGATTGGACCGCATGTTTGTGGGTGCTATACATAGCGCAACTTGATACCCCTTTACGAGCTTTTGCATAAAATCGTTGTATCATTATCGCTGTGTAGAGCATACGCAAGCATGATTTGTGTACAAGTGCATAGGGAGTTTTCGTTGGTCTCTCTCAGGAAAATCTGCAATGGTAGATATTTACTGGAGATGGTAAGTCACTCCTAAAAACTTCCAGTAAATAGAAGCCAGTTAGGGGCCCTAGGTTGGGTACATCGCGATCCACTATCGACAGTGTATCGTAGTACTGCCCAACGTGGGCGAGAGCGGGTGAAGAGCGCTCGGAGAACTTTCACCGTCTGCTTGCATTGAGTATTTTGGTGTTTGTGGGAAAAGGCCCACAATTATGGGAGCCAGTTGCTCAAGTGAGAGACGTATGGTAGCTAGGGTTCAGGCTGAAGGATTGCGGCAGAGAGGGTCAGCAATGTTTATTATGTGTGAAAAATATGGTTCACACACGGAGGCTTTTTGCAATGAGTGGGTACGTATGACTGACAAAGATAGGGTATCATTCCCTAGGGTGGGTAGCTTTGAACCAGAGGTACTGCAGAATGTAGGTAGTAAATTATGTCTGATTAAATCCAGAAAACAAAGGATCAGACATGATTGTTTAAACCTGTGGACACAAGAGGGGGAGGTGCAAAGGGAACAAACTCACAAAGCAAGTTCCAAACCTAGCAGGAATGAGGGCATGAACACACCATTACCGACACAGGTCAAAGAGGAAAAGATGGCTACAGTCAATGGTATATCTGTAAATGATAGAAAAATGCAGGATCAATGTGTTAACCTTAACCCTTGCAAGTTGTATTCTGTTTTGAACTCTCTCCAAGGTCATAGGAAAATGATGCATCCATCGCACTCTCAGCCCTCATCCAGGCAATTGCCTTACAGGAAATTCAGGTGGGCCCTGTCCAACCGGTAAGAGCAGTAACAGTATCCCCCACTGAAAGGTGTTATGATTCCAGTACTTCTGACCAGAGGAGATCTTATGACAGAGGCCAGAGTACTGGAAGGAAATGCTGGTTACGGGAGCGGGAAAGCCTAGTAACCCCTGGCGCCCTAACTCCGTTGTCTCGCCCGTGTAATCAGAAATCCCCTGCGAGACTATGGTTGCTTGAGCCCATGGCAGCCGCGTTTGAAGGGCGGATTATGTCTGCCCAACTCCGATGCCCACTCAGGTCTTAATGGGAGACAAAGGGAAATCCGAGACAGGGTGATAACAAGGGGCCCTCTGACTAAGCAACCAGGCCAGGGGCTACAAGCTAACTAACTTAAACCAGAAGTATGTGCGGACAAACCGCCAGGGAAAAGGACAACCAAAAATCCACTAATCCGTTACTCCTATCCAGCACCGCTGGATACCAGAGTGGATTTGTGGGAGCGGAATCCTCCGCAAAAAGCTCCGAAACACAATATAACCAAATAATAAATAGTAAGCGGTCAAGCCGCAACACACGGCTACGCCGCGACTCACGAACACCACAGGATGTTAAAGGTGCTCGGTCTGGACTCCAGGAAAAGATGACAACTTCCGAGTACTGGACCACTGAGGACAGGAACGACCGGATAGAACAGGACTGGAAAACTCTCTGCAACTGACACAGCAAACAGGAAGCTATTACCGGCGGCTGTGAGAAGTCCTGAGAGTGCCTTTAAATGGGAGCCCTCCAATCAGGAGCCAGACAGGGCTAATTACAACATGCCGTGCAGCTGCATGCTGCACGGCCAGGAACCAATGAGGTGATTAACTTAGACCCAGCAACGGGGAACGCGGTCCGACAGTGGCGTCCCCGTTGCTAGGGTCTGTGCGGCTCCGTGCGCCCGGCGTCTAGCGTTGCTAGGGAGCCGGCGGCTGTCCGCATGCGGCATCCCTAGTTGCTAGGCGCCGGGCCGCACTGACGAGCGGACCCTCGGCGCCTAACAGTACCCCTCCCTTGAGGAGGGGTCAAGGAACCCCTAAGGCCAGGTTTCTGAGGAAATTCTCGAAAAAATGCCCTCTTGAGCCTCGGGGCATGGAGATCCTTATCCAGGACCCAAGACCTTTCTTCTGGACCATAACCTTTCCAATGTACCAGAAAATAAAGCCGACCCCGGGACAACTTGGAATCGAGAACCTTCTCCACCAAGAACTCCTGCTGACCCTGTACATCTACTGGTGATTTCCCCTGAGAGACCTTTCGAGGAAATCTACTGGAAGAAACGTATGGTTTCAACAAGGAGCAATGGAACGTATTTCCGATCCGGAGAGTTCTTGGTAAACGTAACCGGAAAGCAACTGGATTGATTTTTTTTATAATATGAAATGGTCCAATAAATTTGGGGCCCAATCTGGCTGAGGTTTGTCGAAGTTTAATGTTGCGAGTCGACAACCATACCCTATCTCCTACTTTAAAAGTGCAAGGCCGCCGGAGCCTGTCAGAAAATTTTTTCTCCCGAAATGCCGCTTTTCTGAGAGCAAGGTGCACTTTTCTCCAAATGAGTCTGAGATGAGAGGTCAAGGTCAGCGAGGAGACAGAGGAATGTTGAAAAAAGGAATTAGCCCTGGGGTGAAAACCGAAAACTGTAAAAAATGGAGACACATTGGTGGAGGAATGACAGGCATTGTTGTAAGCAAACTCCGCCAAAGGAAGAAACTCGGACCAATCATTTTGGAGTTTGGCCGAGTACAAACGCAAATACTGTTTTAATGATTGATTAACTCGCTCAGTCTGCCCGTTGGATTGGGGATGGTAGCCGGACGTTAAAGACAATTTCATCTTTAATGAGGCACAAAAAGACTTCCAAAATTGTGCAATGAATTGTGGACCCCGATCAGAAACAATATCAGTGGGTAATCCATGGAGTCTGAAAACATGGCGGAGGAACAAAACTGCCAATCCCTGGGCAGATGGCAGTCGGGGAAGAGCAATGAAATGGGCCATCTTGCTAAAACGGTCCACTACTACCCATATGACTCGGCATCCGGCTGACAGAGGGAGGTCTACCACAAAATCCATGGAAATATGAGACCATGGCCTGAGAGGAACATTTAAGGGCATAAGTTGACCGATAGGCAAGGAACGGGGAACTTTATGCTGTGCACAGACTTGACAAGAAAAAACAAACACCTTAATGTCTTTGGAAAGACCAGGCCACCATACTGAGCGGGAGACTAATTCCAAAGTCTTAGAGATCCCCGGATGCCCGGCAACTTTGCTATCATGAAACTCAGTCAAAACAGTTGCTCTCAAAAACTCAGGGACATAAAGACGACCAGCAGGAGTATTTCCAGGAGCTTGATGTTGAAGCTGCTTTAACTGGGTGAATAAATCTTGTGTGAGACCTGCCCGAATGACTGAAGACGGAAGTATGGGAGTAACAGGACTGTTATCATGAACTGGAAGAAAACTGCGTGACAGGGCATCCGCCTTGGTATTCTTGGAACCTGGCCTGAAGGTGATAAAAAACTTGAAACGAGTAAAAAATAAAGCCCAACGAGCCTGCCGGGCATTCAGCCGTTTAGCTGATTCGATGTACTGAAGATTTTTGTGATCAGTCAAAACTGAAATGGTATGTGTTGCTCCCTCAAGCCAATGCCTCCACTCCTCGAAAGCCCATTTAATAGCCAGTAATTCCCGGTTACCAACATCGTAGTTGGATTCAGCAGAAGAGAATTTCCTGGACATAAAGGCACAAGGATGTAATTCTAGAGAGTCCGGATCCTTCTGAGACAGGATAGCCCCTACTCCAACCTCCGAGGCATCAACCTCAACAATGAAAGGCAATTCTGGGTTGGGATGTCTGAGGACTGGGGCTGAGATGAAGGCTTGTTTCAAGGCCTGAAAAGATACTTCAGCTTCATGTGACCAGTTGGTTGGATCCGCTCCCTTCTTAGTCAGTGCCACAATGGGAGCAACCAGGTCGGAAAAAGAATGAATAAATCTTCTATAATAATTCGCAAACCCTAAAAAGCGCTGAATTGCTTTTAAGTTGGTGGGTTGCGCCCAACTAAGGATGGCTTGGAGCTTCTTTGGTTCCATACAGAATCCCCGAGGGGAAATAATGTACCCTAAAAAGGATACCTCCGTGACATGAAATTCACACTTCTCCAGCTTGGCATATAGGTGATTTTCACGTAATTTTTGAAGAACCTGACGCACCTGGGTAACATGTTGTTCAACAGAGTCAGAATAGATCAAGATATCGTCTAAGTAGACGACTACGAATCTTCCAAGAAAATCACGGAGCACATCGTTAATGAGATCCTGGAAAACTGCCGGAGCGTTAGACAGGCCGAATGGCATAACCAGATACTCGTAGTGACCCGATTGAGTACTGAATGCCGTTTTCCACTCATCTCCTGACTTGATTCGGATGAGGTTATACGCTCCTCTCAGGTCAATCTTAGAAAAAATCACAGCCGAACGTAGCTGATCAAAGAGGACAGAAATCAGCGGCAAAGGGTAAGTATTTTTTACTGAGATCTTATTCAAGGCTCTAAAGTCAATGCAGGGTCTGAGTGATCCATCTTTCTTCTCCACAAAGAAGAAGCCTGCACTTAAAGGGGATTTAGATGGCCTGATAAATCCTTTCCCTAGGCTCTCTTTAACATACTCATTCATGGCCACGGTTTCTGGTCCGGACAATGCATATAACCTTCCCTTTGGCAATGTGGCACCAGGAATTAGCTCAATAGCACAATCATAAGGCCGATGGGGAGGCAGAATGTCCGCATTGCCCTTGGAAAATACATCAACAAAATCCTGGTATTCCACAGAAATGGGTGCGGGAATGACAGCAGCAATTCTGAGGGGAAGCGTAATACATTCCTTATTACAGATGGTACCCCATTGTGAGATCTCCCCCGACTGCCAATCAATGATGGGATTATGAAAGGCCAGCCAAGGGTGACCCAGAACCACTGGAACTGCTGGGCAATGGGTAAGGAAAAATTCAATTTTTTCGGAATGAAGAGCTCCTACCGAAAGTAAAACAGGGGGTGTACAGAGAGAAATAACCCCATTGGATAAGGGACTCCCATCTAAACCATGCATGGTGATATGCCTACCCAAGGTTAACTGAGGAATACCTAAGGCCTTGGCCCACGTTAAGTCCATAAAGTTCCCTGCAGCTCCACTGTCAACGAAAGCCGACACCGAAGAACAGAGGCTGCCAAAGGAAACTTTAGCTGGGACTAACAGGGAATTATTCGAGGAGATAAGCTGCAGACCAAAGTGAACCCCCTCACAATTCACTTGGTCGAGGCGTTTCCCGACTTGTTCGGACAATTACGGGCAAAATGTCCTTTACCCCCACAGTACAAACAAAGACCAGAATTTTGCCTTCTGGTTCTTTCTTCAGGAGACAGCTTGGAGAGACCCATCTGCATGGGCTCCTCTATGTCCACAGGAATGGAAAAAACACAAGGGGTAGACCCGACAGGTGCTCCTTTTTCAGCCCTCCGCTCTCTGAGACGACGATCTATCTTAATAGAAAGCTCCATGAGTTTATCGAGAGTCTCAGGAGCGGGATACTGAAGGAGACTGTCTTTTATAGACTCAGATAAGCCGAGGCGAAACTGACTGCGCAGGGCTGGGTCATTCCATCCACAGTCGTTCGACCAACGGCGAAACTCCGTACAATAAATCTCTGCGGGATTCCTACCCTGTCTGAGAGCACGTAACTGACTCTCGGCGGATGCCTCTCTATCAGGGTCATCATACAATAGCCCTAAAGACCCCAGAAAGGCGTCTACAGACAACAATGCCGGATCCTCTGTTCTTAAACCAAAAGCCCAGGTCTGGGGATCCCCCTGAAGTAAAGAAATAATAATTCCGACCCGCTGAGATTCCGTACCTGAGGAGACTGGTCTTAAACGAAAATAAAGTTTACAAGACTCTTTAAAATTAAAAAACTGCTTCCTATCACCAGAAAAACGGTCAGGCAAATGCATTTTCGGTTCAGGAACGACCCTCGGGGAAGTCCGTAAAAGATCTTCCTGTGACCTCACCCGAAGGGAAAGATCCTGAACCATCTGAGTAAGTTCTTGAATCTGGCTAACTAGAAGCTGGCCAGGATTTGGCCCTAAACCAGTGGGATTCATGAGGCCGACAAATCTTCTAAACTGAATAAGGGAAAAAATCAAACCCTGTTTAATTTTAAGTTTTGGTCTGGCCGGTAATAATGTTATGATTCCAGTACTTCTGACCAGAGGAGATCTTATGACAGAGGCCAGAGTACTGGAAGGAAATGCTGGTTACGGGAGCGGGAAAGCCTAGTAACCCCTGGCGCCCTAACTCCGTTGTCTCGCCCGTGTAATCAGAAATCCCCTGCGAGACTATGGTTGCTTGAGCCCATGGCAGCCGCGTTTGAAGGGCGGATTATGTCTGCCCAACTCCGATGCCCCCTCAGGTCTTAATGGGAGACAAAGGGAAATCCGAGACAGGGTGATAACAAGGGGCCCTCTGACTAAGCAACCAGGCCAGGGGCTACAAGCTAACTAACTTAAACCAGAAGTATGTGCGGACAAACCGCCAGGGAAAAGGACAACCAAAAATCCACTAATCCGTTACTCCTATCCAGCACCGCTGGATACCAGAGTGGATTTGTGGGAGCGGAATCCTCCGCAAAAAGCTCCGAAACACAATATAACCAAATAATAAATAGTAAGCGGTCAAGCCGCAACACACGGCTACGCCGCGACTCACGAACACCACAGGATGTTAAAGGTGCTCGGTCTGGACTCCAGGAAAAGATGACAACTTCCGAGTACTGGACCACTGAGGACAGGAACGACCGGATAGAACAGGACTGGAAAACTCTCTGCAACTGACACAGCAAACAGGAAGCTATTACCGGCGTCTGTGAGAAGTCCTGAGAGTGCCTTTAAATGGGAGCCCTCCAATCAGGAGCCAGACAGGGCTAATTACAACATGCCGTGCAGCTGCATGCTGCACGGCCAGGAACCAATGAGGTGATTAACTTAGACCCAGCAACGGGGAACGCGGTCCGACAGTGGCGTCCCCGTTGCTAGGGTCTGTGCGGCTCCGTGCGCCCGGCGTCTAGCGTTGCTAGGGAGCCGGCGGCTGTCCGCATGCGGCATCCCTAGTTGCTAGGCGCCGGGCCGCACTGACGAGCGGACCCTCGGCGCCTAACAAAAGGATTGGTGAGATCACAGACATCGGTAAGTGTGAGACTGTTCATTACACAGAGACATTAACACCTCACAGTGAGCAGATTAGGAATTGAATGGTAGGATTACATCCTGTCTTGGAAATAGTAACTCCCAATGGGTGAACCGATAGTCAGGGAGTAATCCTCACCAGGAATAATGCAATGTATTGCCCGTGGTCCAGATCAGAACTTCGGTCAATCATTTCAGAATTCCCCGATCCCCAGAAGCATTTAGCCAGATGTCAGAAGTATGTAAAGGATTTGTGTAATGCATATGAACCGGCAAAGATTGGCGGATACTTTTGAAAGTGTGCCTACCCCCTAATATTGACACCCAAAAAATGTATTACTGATTGTAAATTAGAGTCAGATGGTCCTATGACTGACAAACACAATCAGGAGAATGTGAAATGAATTAACATGCAACTAGAGTTGTATTTCCCCACTACTGTTAAGTGGAGAAAAATTTTCTCCATAAAACAGAGAGAAAATGAAATGGCATCTGAATATTTCCATCGGGCTCTGCAAATAATGGAAAGATACATTGGGGTATCGGATATAGGGAACGATGCGAATTACAGGGAGGTGGCTGTCTCTGTGCTAATGGACGGGCTCAATAAGACATTAAGGGACAGGGTGCAAACATCTTTGCCTAATTGGAGAGGGGTCACAGTAGCTTGTCTTAGAGAGTGCGCAATTGAACACCACAAGAATATTGCTAGGCGCAGAGAACAACAGGAGGAGAAGCTGATGACAGTAAGTCTACAGGCTCTGACAGGAAAGCCCCATCAGCCAAAACCCCAGACCCCTGGTGGTACATCACGAACAAGAATATGTTACATTTGTAAAAAGGAAGGACATTTCGCCAGAGAATGTAGGAGTAGCAGGACACATAGGTAATATAGACCCCCTAGACAGAAAACACAAGCCACATCATTAAACACATAGACGGGACCAAGGGACATATAGTAAGGAATCACGAGCCATATAGAAAACACAGATTCGGTTAATGGGAAGAACGGAATAGATGCAACTTTACCCTTTGACAAAATTTGCTGGGGTTAAGATGAGGCCTCTGAACTTTTGCTTCTTTCTCTAGCAGAAATGGCCCCTGATTAACTTAGCAGGAGCTTTGTTAGATATGGAATACATATAATGTGCTCCCGCTCAGGTAGTACAAAGTATGTCAGACACCCACAAAGACTAATGTTGCATTTCACTGTTCTAGATTCATGTCCATCACAGGTAGAGGAAATTATCTCACAGATACCGGGTTCCCTTTGAACTTAGAATGGACAGGACACTGGATTGATGGCTGGGATAGTCCCAGTAGAGATACGACACACATAGAATTTTTTTAAGGGGAGTAGACCAAGTAGAGAAGCCATTCCCCATAGTGCCCAATCCAGTTGTCAAATTTTATAAAATCCTCTTTGCCTCTACGAACTTATCTGTTACTAACCTCTATGTGATTTTTCTTCAAAGTTTCCTCCTCATCTCTTACGTTCACCGACAGGAGGGTACAATACATTGACCTGATTACAGTTCAAACGCCTCATGCCTACTCGGTCCTTCAGAGTTCTGCCCAAATCCAGTATATCTCACCAGCACAAGGACACCAGTATTACTGCAGTGTGCCTGGTCATGCACAAAGGGTGGAGAATGAGAATACTGGTGAAAGGAGACTGTGTACAGACACTGATATGTATGATGGTGTGACAGCCTGTTGGTGAATGCCAAACCTGACATTTTTTTTTATTTTTTTTTACACTTGTTTCCCCTCTCTTCTTTCATCCAGAGACGGTTTACTTCACACAACTGATAACACACAACAGTAAATTTTAAATGCAAAATTTGTGTTCCCTACAGGAAAAGGCAGTCTGGAAGTCGAAGGGGTATGGTCAGGAGTCCTCAGGACTTTGGACAGGTGGACACGGTAAGCCAGTAGCACCCAGAGCATATCTTCCAAGTCTAGCTGAGGCGGCACACGGTCTGACTCATCTGGGCAAAGAGGGTATGTGCAAGCTGGTAAGAGCCTACTGGTTGCACCAGGATTCTCTTCTCATGCAGGTAAGAGAGCAATGACATGTTTTACTTGCCTGAGGAAGAATATTGGTAAGACAATACCAACAGAGCCATCCCATATCCCTCCAACAGACGGACCTATTCAGGTAATACAAATCGACTTCATACAGTTACCACCCTGTAGGAACTTGAAATATGTGTTAGTATGTATCGATGTGTTTTCCAACTGGGTAGAAGCGTTCCCTGCTGCCAGTGGCGGATCGAGGGGGGGGGGCACCAAGGCACGTGCCCCCCTGTCGTTTAGAAGAAGATTTTTTTTTCATTGATAGTGCAGCACACTGAATGGGAAAATGGGACGCTCCAATCTCCGCGGCGGCGGCCCCTGCAGTACGGGGGGAGATGGTGCAGTCCTGTTGCTAGGCTAGACTGCGCTGAAGTCCCCCCCTGTCCGGTCCGCGTCCTGCTGCTGTGAGTGCTGCCGGCATCCTGCTCTCTGCCTGCACCCGGATCTCCAGCTCCTCCGCCCGTCCTGAATGTGACTGCGGCCGGCATCCTGCTGCTGTGACTGTGGCCGACGTCTTGATCCACGCCTGCACCCAGGTCTCCAGCTCCTCCCGCCATCCGGCTGCAGAGTGTGACTGCGGCCCGCATCCTGCTGCTCCCTGCCTGCAGCCAGATCTCCATATCTGACATCAGGTAAAGGTCCGCTCCCCATCCTACCCCTGGTACCTTCCGTCCACTCTTCTCAATGCCAGTACCAGGGAACAGTTTCCATAGCAGGGGGCCATTAACAGTGTAGTGTGGGGGTACAGGGGTGGTATATTAGTGGGTAGGGGTAATTCTTTGTGTGCCCCCCACCAGCCCACTGCGCCCATCGATGTCATTGCCCCCCCACCAAGAACCTACCTGCCAGTTCAGTCACAGGGATCCCCCTGACCCCTTCCCATCCTGCCTAGCATCCCCCACCATCTCAATGACCCCCCTCCCATCCCAATGTCTCCCACCCTACCAGCCCTGGGTATTCCCTCCCTTATTAAGCCCAGTGTACCCCCTTCTCCAACATAGTGCCACCCCTTCCCACCATGTCACTGCCTCTTTCCCATTCAGCCCAGTGCCCCCCTATATATCATCCACTGCCTCTCCCCGTCAACCTCTACCTGGTGTCATCCATTGCCTCTCCCTGTCACCCTTTTAATGTCACCCACTACCTCTCCCTGTCTCCTACTGTCTCTGCCGTCACCTTCTCCCTCTCATCATCCACTTCCTCTCCCTGTTACCCTCTCCTTTCACACACTGCCTTTCCCCTGCATCACTATCTCGACATCCGCCTCTCTCTCCTGTTACCCTCTTCAAAGCATCACCCTCTCCCTCTCCATGTCAACTTTTCCCGGTCACCCACTGTATCTCTGTGTCTACCATTCCTGTCACCCACTAGCTCATGGATACAGCATTCCCTTTGAAGCTACGCTTATTATTGTGGGCCACACCCACTTTCCCAGGAGTGTGCTTGCCTTTGGCGCACAAAGTACCCCCCAAGTCATGGTGCCCCCCCTGTCATTTTTTTCTGGATCCGCCCATGCCTGCTGCCACAAATACTGCTACGTTCACTGCTAAGAAAATTGTGCAGGAATTTGTGTGTAGATATGGTATCCCTAGAATGATTGAAAGTGATAGGGGTACCCATTTTACAGGTGAAGTCTTTCAGGTCATGTGCAAACTGATGGGAATTAATAGCAAGCTACATACTCCGTACCGACCACAGGCGAGTGCGAAGGTAGAGAGTGTGAACAGCACTATTAAGAACAAGCTGAGCAAAGTGATGGCTGAAACTGGATTGCTGTGGCCAGAAGCTTTGCCACTAGTGTTGTATAGCATCAGAACCATTCCCAGGTCTCCGCTTAACTTATCACCCTTTGAAATTCTTTTTGGTTGATAACCTCATGTAATGATAGACCCCCCGGATTATTTGAAATGCAATAATGAAATAACTGTGAAATATTTGGTTAGGATGAGCCGGCAGCTGAGAAATCAACAAAGAAATCTAAAGCTGGTGATTCCTGACCTACCGAACAGTAATTGTCCTGACATTGAGCCTGGGGATTATGTGATGATTCTAAATTTCTTACGCTCAGATTGCCTCATAGACAGGTGGGAAGGACCGTACCAAGTCTTGTTAACCAGCACGACAGCACTAAAGGTCGCCGAAAGAGAGACTTGGGTCCACTCGTCCCACTGCAAGGTCGCTGACCCGGAGAGAACTGTGTGTTCAAAGAGCAAGGTGAAGAGAACCTCGTTTCATTAGAGTGTTTGTTCCGGGAAAGTTGAGAGGTAGGACTGTTGAACAGCACCTGAGCACGGAGAGCAACAAGATCAAGGATGGTTGTCGCACCATTTTCTTTTTCACCCCCCCCCCCCCCTGTATTTTCCTTTCTTTTCTCCTCCTTATTTTCCTTCTTTCCCCTAACTAAATGGATCTATCACAAGAGACTGTGTTTCGGGTTCTACTAGTAATTCTGTTTTTGATCAGGACAATTTGTTTTGGTGAGGGTCCCAGAGAGGTCGAGCAAGGATCTGGAATGGGTTCTGATGGCGAGTACGAATTTGTAGGATCTCAGGAGCAGCACATCACTCGAGTAAAGGCTGGTATCAGTAGGCGCTCTGGTAGTCATGGAACTCGGAGGCAATGTGAAGGGTTATTGTCTGATGAATATTGTATTTGTAGGAATTGTGAGAACATAGTCGAAGATGGGTGCATCCAGAGATGTCAGTCCAACATTAATATCGACATGGACCATCATCCGTTGAGTGATTACCACTCATTAGTGGGTAAGGTCTTGAACCAGACAGAATGTTGGGTGTGCTCACAAGTACCTCAAGGACAGAGTAAGTCAGGATTAGTACCATACCCTTTAGCAATAGATGAGGTACTCGAATTACGGGGTGGGAGACCGGTGGACAAGAAATTCAATATATCTAGGCCCCCTAGCTTGAAGCTCCACCAGTACAACTTAGATAGGTCCCTGGTGTGTTTTAATATTTCCAATTACCGAAAACCAGGAAATTGGGAAGTGACGTGGAATAACCAGACAATTACTTTTTCACACAGAGCTGATAGGATTCCTATCGACTCTGAACTTGTACGCAAGATAGCCAACAGTGGGAGGTATTTTCGGTATAGGTATACACGTGGAAGCAAGACCATGTGGGTTGGAAAAGTATCGTCAGGGTATTGTGCCTATATCATCCAGCCCGATACTTGTACTGAACAAATGAGAGAACTAGGGATTGGTTTCTTTACCTGGAAAGTTTGCAATATGGTGATGTTACATTTTGTCCCCTATGTTCTCCCAGATGATGCCTATTTCATATGTGGGAGGAAAGCGTACAAGTGGCTTACTCCTAGCTGTGAAGGATTGTGTTACATTGGAAGGGTACTACCAGAGGTCATGACCATAACCCACGACAAAATGAAAGACGTTCACTGCAGTGCTCAGACTCCTTATACTCATACTCAATATGAACAAATCATCAAGAGACACCTCATAGGGCAGAGCACGCAGCCTTTGATTTGATCCATGAATCCACTGGGATTGAGTTCCTTCTCGCATTAGATATCACCCGTACTGCCAGAGGAACTATAAATTATAGGTACAACCATGCGCTAGCGAACTTGATAGACAATATCACCGGATGTATGATGATACCTTCAGGTATACGGGAAGGGAGTTACAAGCCTACAAGAAGGAACTGATCCAGCACAGGATGGTCCTTAATTATGTTACAGCCGTGACAGGTGGGTACTGTGTTACCCTGGCAACTCAATATGGTGTGAAGTGCTGTACATATATTACGAATAGCACTGACGACCCCACGGAGATCATCGACCACAAGATGGATGAGATCTTACAGTTGAAGTGGGAGTTCAGGAAAAAGCACAACCTTACTTTAGCGACCGTGAGTAATGATCTGACCGGCTGGGTCTCATGGTTGAACCCACGCAAATGGTTCTCAGGGTTAGGAGAGTGGGCTCAAAATGTCATTATGAGTGTGGGGAAGTTTCACCTTTGTATCCTGGGAGTCATCATAATTATTGGTCTGATATTCAGGTGTGTTCAAATTCTAACGCAGCGCAAGCACAGAACAAATTAGATGAGTCTAAGGAGCGAGAGCGCTGTTACAGCAGCAGATTTAATTTATGACCCCTCAATAGAAACTGTGATATGATAAGGATTGTAAAAATGAATTTCATGGCCTGTTTCTTTCACCCGTTTTTTTCTCTGTCTCCCCCTCTGCCCAGATACATCCATCCGGAAAAGACGTTAACCCTACCCAAAATGTTTATGTGAATGTATTTTTATATATGTGTCTTATCTTCATCTCTGCAACCTCCAGTTAATGGCACACATAGTCGACAGGTGATAGCCACATATACTAGCACTCACATATGTTCCCCCTCCATGTATCATCAACTAAATGTGCAACCCATTTATTGGAATAAGAAGCCGAAAAGAGCTCGGTAGTGTTTGTTTGCCCATTTACAGACCCTTAATATGGGATAAGAAGGATTTAATGTATACTTCGCAATACCTCGAAGCTTATTTAGAACATATACGGCACAATGATACATGCCCCTCAGACATTGGTTCATACATACATGCTTTTTACTATCCCACTAGGCTATACATTTCCCACCTACAACTCTCCCCCAATCATCCAAACTTTTGTATATATTGTATAGGTAATATTTTTCTGTTTATTAGTTAAGAGTGCCAGTTATTGATGACTGCCAAAGGGTGGACTGTCGAAGTCGGAAAATATTACAGTACACACATCACATACAAACATCATACAGATGGCCTCCGTGCGCGTACTAATTCTGCCGCGCATGCACATATTCGCAAATTGCGTATGATCGCTCACGCGGTCATGCGTGTTAGCGCATGGTATGAGTAATTACGGAGGCATTTGTACTCGCATGGAAAGCCACAAAGACATATTATATATTTAATCCATATAATGCATAAATCACCCACTGTCTGCTCATCCTTCTAATAGCATGAAGATGGTTCACACATAAATTATCCTCCCAGAAACTCTAATGCAATGTACCAGACGGCCTTGTTTACGCAAAGCTTTGAAATCCTATGAAGAAGGCAAATACCTTTGGTTACTCCCATTGTTCTAGAGTTGTCCAGTATCTGTCGAAGACAATAAATACTGGATTGTCATTGTCTTATCTGAAGACAGGACAAACAAAAAGACAATATCCAGGATCCTAGTTTGAAGAGAAACTCAATTTGCAATAGCTGACAAATTACAAACCAGACATTTAGATAGCTAAGGTAATTCATGGTCTGAACTCTTGGAAATGTGTGTGTGTGTGTGTGTGTGTGTGTGTGTGTGTGTGTGTGTGTGTGTGTATGTATATATATATATATAAACAACGATTCTATTCCATACAGCGGCACTCAGAGACTGGATGAAGTGGTAAAAATCCTTTTTACTGATTCATAGTGATAAGTTGCATTTCCAACGTTTCGGGGCGCAACCCGCCCCTTTGTCAAGGTGAGCAAACAAACAAGTGAATAAAACAAGTAGTACATACCTTTATGTGTAGGGAAGACCCGTCGGCGGGAAAGACAGCGGTGTGCAGTGAACGTGAGTGATTTCCGGCTGCCAGCTGTGACGCGTGTAAGAGGTGCACGTCCAGTGATCGCGATACTGAGCTGCTGATCTCGGGCGTTGCCGTGGTAACCTCCAGTATACGGAACTGCCAGGTAATTCCGTATGTGGTCATGGCAACCGCGGGACTCCGTGTATTCGCTTGCTGAGTATGGATCGCTATCCGTGACTGTGAAAAGAAGTGGTTATAACTAAAAAGGGGTATACTGCAATTAGGAACAAGACTACTTTGTAGAAATGAATTGTCAAAATTATTCAGACTGAAGTAAGCAACAATAACAACATCTAGTACTTAGTTATAATGTGCGTTCATGAAAATAGGTATAGTATCTTATGGCATCAGATGTACCCAAGTGTGAGAGAGAGAGGGCACAGAAACGAAAAAATTGAATACCACAAAACCGACGGGCCTTAATGACCGCATTCAATGGAGTGTGTTCTGAGCTATTTTCCAGTTGTCCTCATTTACAACATATGTGTGAACACTGGATAAATGGATCCACATATGCCGTACCATCATATATGGAGGACAGAAAAAAGAACCATAACGTACAGCGATTTGATTATATTTAGATATGTCTTTGATAATTACCAAATCAATCACACATCCGACGGGTTGGCTTATTAACCATACATATAGCAATTACACATACTGTCGGTCACTTGTACGGTTCTGGTCTATCCTAATTTCTTTCTTTCTTTCTTTTTTTCGTTTTTTTTTCGTTTCTGTGCCCTCTCTCTCTCACACTTGGGTACATCTGATGCCATAAGATACTATACCTATTTTCATGAACGCACATTATAACTAAGTACTAGATGTTGTTATTGTTGCTTACTTCAGTCTGAATAATTTTGACAATTCATTTCTACAAAGTAGTCTTGTTCCTAATTGCAGTATACCCCTTTTTAGTTATAACCACTTCTTTTCACAGTCACGGATAGCGATCCATACTCAGCAAGCGAATACACGGAGTCCCGCGGTTGCCATGACCACATACGGAATTACCTGGCAGTTCCGTATACTGGAGGTTACCACGGCAACGCCCGAGATCAGCAGCTCAGTATCGCGATCACTGGACGTGCACCTCTTACACGCGTCACAGCTGGCAGCCGGAAATCACTCACGTTCACTGCACACCGCTGTCTTTCCCGCCGACGGGTCTTCCCTACACATAAAGGTATGTACTACTTGTTTTATTCACTTGTTTGTTTGCTCACCTTGACAAAGGGGCGGGTTGCGCCCCGAAACGTTGGAAATGCAACTTATCACTATGAATCAGTAAAAAGGATTTTTACCACTTCATCCAGTCTCTGAGTGCCGCTGTATGGAATAGAATCGTTGTTTACATGATGTTTCAGATGGCACCGGAGCACTTTACCGTCTGGTAGGCGAGTGCCAATCCGTCACAGCAACATATATATATATATATATATATATGTTCCCTAACAAATTGTAATAACAGGAATGTGTGTGTGTGTATGTATGTATGTATGTATATGTATGTATGTATACATATATATATATATATATATATATATATATATAGATAGATAGATATATGTATATCTTGAGGATGGAAATAGATAATCATATCATGTGTAGGATCATATTGTTCAGAGTCACATAAACATTAATCTGGTGGGTATAAGAATATTGTCACATATTGCAACACTAAGTTATTAATAATACCAGATGTATGTATGATTAATGTGAGGGGTTTAACTGGTCATGGGGCGGGAACTCAGATGCAAACAACAGAAATCACATCTCAAGTCTTAGCCATCGCCCACCTCTTGAGCTGACCAATGATCCCCGGTGCACAGGATATGTCCACCCCCGAACCAATGGAAGAAGAGCACACAGTGTCTATTGTATTATGTTTTGATCAACTGTATAAAAAGCCAAGCTGCCTAGCCGGTCGGTAATCTCTCTCTCTGAAGGGTCATCTTGCCTGATAGACCTGAGCACCGGGACTGCGTGGCGCTGGCAAAATAAAACGTATGTACCATTGGATTGTAGCCTCTTTTCTGTTATTAAAATTGTATCTTTGTTGTAACCCCCTATTATCAATTATATGTTGGCGGGTCGGATCCCAACTTCCTAAATACAATTGGTGTCGTGTCTCCTTTCCCTGCTAGATTTGTAAGTGTATTACAGACACACGTGAAGCTGCATAGTGCTCACGGCATGTCATTGTGTGTGTATGCACCGCGTGTACTTTGTACGCCCGTCACGGCGTTAGTACGCAAAGTGAGTACACGGCACGGGACTTTGTATGCAAACTGAGTAATAAGTACGTAGGCTAAGGATTGCATATAGCGGCCCGATAATAAAGTGTATTAAGTGTGGTTTTAAGTATTGCTTTTAGTCCTGTAAGTAAATCAACATTTACAGTACCCATATCCATTGCTGCTTCTTCTAGAAATAGCGCAGCCTGTTTCATATGGGCTATATGGGACTCCTGCACCCTAGTAGGTGCTGAGAGCCCATTTTACAGTTCTTCAGCCCATTCAACTACCACTTTTGCCATCCAGGCTGAGGCCATAGCAGGCCTTATGACTGCCCCTAACAGAGAAAATATGTTTTTCAAAAAACCATCAACTCTTCTGTCTGTGACATCATTTAATGACGTAGATGGCAAAGGTAAAAAAGATTTTCGCACTAGTCGAATGACGTGCGTATCTACCTTAGGAGGCACTTCTCTTTTTAAACAGTCCCCAGTTGGAAAATGGTAGTAAGAATCCCATTTTTTTGGAATTCGATATTTTTTATTGGGCGTAGCCCAAGGTTCCTCAATGATTTCCGTCAGTTCCTCTGACCCTGGAAACTCAACCCTAACTGTTTTGGGACGTTTAAACACAGGTGCTTTAGTTTTAATTATTGGCTCAGCTGACTCTTCTAGAGACAGAATAGCCTTCATTGCTCCAATTAACTCAGCTATATCTTCTGAGCTGAAACCCTTCATTTGTTCTTCATATGGTGAGGTAGAGTATATGGAGTCATCATCTGTTGTATCATCCTGTGTAGCCTGTGAATTTGATTATATATTTACCCTTGGTTTATCAGCCTGTTGACTTGTAGAAGCTGTAGGGACCATACCAAAAGATGGGAGCTGCATGTATGGGTTAATAGTGTACCCTATTCCTGAGGTTGGAGCTGCAGGGACCAACCTGTGTCAAAGTCGAAAAATATTTCCGTACAAACACATCACGTACAAACTACACACAGATGGCCTCCGTGCGCCTGCATGCTCTGCCGTACGTGCGCATATTCGCAATCTGCATATGGTCGCTCCCGCGGACCTGCGTATTAGCGCGTGGTATGAGTATTTACGGTAGAGTTTGTGAACGCATGGAAAAGCCATCAAAACACATTACATATTTAAATCCAAATAGTGCACATTTTACACATAGCCTCCCTGCACTATAGCAGCAAGTTACAGCAGTTTAAATGGTTTCAGAACAAAGGGATTCATCTTTACAGGATAGGAGGGGACAGAACAAGGTTATAAGGTGGTGTTTGGTATCCAGCTGTAGGGTATTTTAAGGGTAACATTCCGGTGTTGGTTTGAGGAAGATCGCATGTTCCTGCGGATAGTTATGTGCAGGAGCAGAATATAGATATAAACTGTATTTACTGTACATTATGTATGCGGCGGGAATCCAGAGGAGACCACCCACAAGAGCAGTTGGAACAGACATCGCCCACCTATTCAAACCGACCTATGACCTCTCCTGTACTGTAAATGACCATCCCTGTGTCCAATGGACAAAGAGATTACAGTGTCCATTGTGTTAAGTTTTGGATAAATTGTATAAAGAGAGCCTGCTGCAGGCCTGGTCAGACACAAGACTCACAAAGTTATCTATTAGATGACTGAGGACCGGACTGGGTAGCGCGGCGAATCCAATCACGTATGTACCATTGAATGTAGCCATTATTCTGTTGTATTGTATTGTAACCCCCTTTCAGCAATAATACGCTGTGGTGTCGGAACACAGTGGTTTAACTACAGACTGGTGTTGTGTCTTTCTTTCCCTGCTAAGGTTTAAAGCGTATTAGTATCGCATTGCATTGCTGTATAAGGTTTAAAGTGTATTCATTGTGTACGCGCGGTGTGTACTTTGTACCGTCAGTGCAGCGTTTGTACGCAAAGTCCGTATGCAGTACGGGACTCTACGCTAATAGTGTAAACAGTACGTAGAGTGTGTATTAAGCATGGCGGCCGCCGCGGCTCCATGGTAAAGTGTATTTAAGGTGTGTATAAGGTATAGCTTTCATTCCTGTATATAAATCAGCATTCTCAATTAGGGGCTCTGTCCGGTTTTCCACATACTCACAGTCTAACAGGTCACAGCAGACTTAATCTATCAGCAAAAGGGCGGACAGAAAGTATCCTACGTATCCTTTTCCTGGTCGATGGATGCACTGAAAACCCTATTTATTTGCTGATTAGATGGCGTCTGCTCTGTATGGTTTGTAGAGATGCTGGGAGAACCCGTAAAGTAAACAGAAAAAAAGCTATTTAAAAATCTGTGCATTTTTTTTGGGCGCCAAAAGCGTACACGGCACCCATACTCTTTGTATACCCTCACATTGTTGCCATAACACTCAGATTGCTAGATTCATTTAGATCTGTGTGAAACCGGTTACATTTGTTGCTATATAGTTAAAACTAAAATAAATATTTAAGGAAGTAAGCGTAAAGCACAAACACAGTCTGGCCTAGTTGTAAAGGTTTATACAGAAAAGAACTGTGTTGTGTTTACTGGGCAATAGTAGTTTTATTGCTCACATTTATAGAGTTGTATGATTTGTGCTATTGCGGACGTACGGTTTTGTACACGTGTCTCGGACAAAGTACGGAACTGCACACGAGGCGTAAGAGACACGCAAGGTCGCGTGTTTACGCAAATTGCGTAAGAGTACGGGCGCTAAGTACAAATTACACAATAGTTCGTTTAGTTTAAAGGTGGGACAGTAGCCATGCTACAATAGCACAAAACTGCCCGGTTTCTAAAGCAGATTAGTATAAAAAAATGTTTTTTTTTTTAAACTGCCTCTGGGGTAAAGCTGCCAACCTGAATGAATCCAAATTTTCTGTACAGAAAAAACAAAGTATATTTGAGTGAGCGAATGTAAGAGTGAACGTATTGAACTCCGGAAATCGGGTCCCGTGGTACACCAAGTAAGTAGAGACTTGGTGGCGTGAGGCGGCTGACTCACGTTAATATAGATTGAAATACGCAAATCGTGAGGTGATTTGCAAAGGAGCATGATAGTGCATAAGTATTGCGAAGTATTGAAGTAAAAAGGTTTTTGTATTACGCTCCGGGCTGAGGGTCGCAGTTTGTACATCGACCCGTGGTTGTACGGCAGATAGGTAACAAGTACCTATACACTGTACGATTGGACCGCGCATTTGTGGGTGCGATATATATAGCGCAATTTGATACCCCTTTACGAGCTTTTGCGTAAAACCGCGGTATCAGTAGTGCTGTATAAAGCATACGCAAGTGTGATTTGTGTATAAGGTTATAGGGAGTTTTCGCTGGTCTCTCTCAGGAAAATCTCCAGCGGTGTATATTTACTGGAATAGGTAAGTCACTCCTAAACACTTCCAGTAAATAGAAACTAGATAGGGCCTCGCTGGGTTCACGGTGTTCACTATTGCAGTGAGTCGTGGTACTCAGTGGAGAAGGAGCGAGTAAAAGCGCTAGGTGTCTTTCACCGTCTATCTGCGGTGTGCATTGGGGATTGCGTTTATTGGCAAAAAGTCTGCGATGGGATCCAATTGCATAAGCAGTGGGCGTTCAGTAGCTAGGGTTCAGGCTGAAGAAGTGGGACCGAAAAGGTCAGATTTGCGACCGAGAGGGTCAGCAAGGTTTATTATGTGTGAAAAGTATGGTTCACACATGGAGGCTTTTTGCAATGAATGGTGTGTATGACTAACAAAGATAGGGAACCATTCCCTAGGGTGGGCAGCTTTGAACCAGAGGTACTGCAGAATGTAAGCAGTAAAATATGTCTTCTTAAATCCAGAAAACAAAGGATTAGACATAATGATTGTTTAATTTTATGGCAGCAAGAGGGGGATATGCAAAGGAAACAAATTTGCAAAACAGGTTCAAAACCTAGCGGGAATGAGAACACAAACACACCATTGTCGACACAGGTCGAAGGGGAAGAGATGGCTACAGTCAATGGTATATCGGTAAATGATAGTAGTATGCAAAAACAATGTATTAGCCCTAATTTTTGCAAGATGTATCCTGTTTTGAAGTCTTTTCAAGGTTATAGGTCACAAGAAGATGAAGGATCCAGCCAAATTGCAGCTCTCCTCTAAGCAGTCACCTTGCAGGGAACTCAGGTGGGGCCTGTCCAACCAGGTAGAGCAGTAACAATATTCCCCAATGAAAGAATTGGTGAGGTCACAGCTACCGGTAAGTGTGAAACAGTTCATTGCACAGAGACAACAACACCTCACAGCAGTGGCGGAACTAGCAAGCGGTGGGCCCAGGTGCGACAAAATGCTTTGCCCCCCCCCCCCCCCCATCCCATCCAAGTCCACCCCCCTCACCCCTTGAGAGGATCTGGTGAGGGGGACCTGCTCAGGGCCAGAGAAATGGATACCTAGCAACAGTGCCGTTACTAGACATTTTAGCACTGTGTGCAAGAAACGGCATTGGAGCCCCACCCCTGCATGCAAAACAGGGGCAGTGCGCGCCGTAGGCGCGCGCAAAAATACATAGTGGCGTGGCTTCGCGGGGAAGGGGTGTGGCCACAAAATAATACCAATTCCTAAAACGGTGCACAGTAGTCTCCATTCTTCAAATTACGCCGCACAGTAGCACCACTACACCAGGTAGAGACCCTTTTACACCTTACAGCGAACAGATTCCTCTTTTTACACATTACGGCAGACAGCGTCCCCTTTTTACACATTACGGCAGACAGCGTCCCCCTTTTTATACATTACGGCAGACAGCGTCCCCTTTTTACACATAACGGCAGACAGCGTGCCCTTGTTACACATAGCGGCAGACAGCGTGCACTTTTTACACATTACGGCAGACAGCGTACACTTTTTACACATAACGGCAGACAACGTACACTTTTTACACATAGCGGCAGACAGCGTGCCCTTGTTACACATTACGGCAGACAGCGTGCTCTTGTTACACATTACGGCAGACAGCGTGCCCTTGTTACACATTACGGCAGACAGCGTGCCCTTGTTACACATTACAGCAGACAGCGTGCCCTTGTTACACATTACGGCAGGCAGATTCCCCCTTTTTACACGTTGCGGCAGGCAGTCCCCCGTTTTTACACATTGCGGCAGGCAGATTCCCCATTTTTACACATTACGGCAGGCAGATTCTCCCTTTTTACACATAGCGGCAGGCAGATTCCCCATTTTTACACATTGCGGCAGGCAGATTCCCCATTTTTACACATTGCGGCAGGCAGATTCCCCATTTTTACACATTGCGGCAGGCAGATTCCCCATTTTTACACATTGCGGCAGGCAGTCCCCCATTTTTACACATAGCGGCAGGCAGTCCACCCTTTTTACACATTGCGGTAGGCAGTCCCGCATTTTTACACATAGCGGCAGGCAGTCTCAACAAATAAAGAAAGAGACAGAAAGAAATAAAGAAAGAGACAGAAAGAAAGAAAGAAATAAAGAGAAAGAAAGAAAGAAAGAAATAAAGAGAAAGAAAGAAAGTAGAATCATACTTACCCTCTCCGCTGGCTCAGGCTCCTCGTGCAGCTTGACGATTCCCAGGCAGTAGACGAGGTGGAGGAGGGAGCCGCAGCAGCGCTGCGTTATTGGTGGAGGCGCTGCTGCTGCTGCCCCCCTGCTTCACTATAGGCTGTTCTCGGAAGACAGCCTATAGTGAAGCAGAGGGGCAGCAGCAGCAGCGCCTCCACCAGTAACAAAGCGCTGCTGCGGCTCCCTCCTTCACCTCCGTCCTCCTCCTTCCCCCGTCCGTGCCGCTGCTCTTCTCCTCTGTGGGCGGCTGTGCGCTGCGGGCAGCAGTTGCCCGCAGCGCATAGCGGCATGTAATGAGTCAGTTTGACTCATTACATGCTTGGGCCCCTGGACAGAGGCAGGCCCCAGTGCAACGCACTGCTTGCCCTGCCGGTAGTTCCGCCTCTGCCTCACAGTAAACAGATTAGGAACGGAATGGTAGAATTACACCCTGTCTTGTAAATAGTAACTCCCAATGGGGGAACCGATAGTCAGGGAGTAGTCCTCACCAGGAATAATGCAATGTATTGCCCGTGGCCCAGAGATGAGCTGCGATCAATCATTTCAGAATCCCCGACCCTCGGAAGCATTTAGCCAGATGTCAGAAATTTATCAGAGATCTGGGTAATGCATATGAACCGACAAACAAACACTGGCGGATATTTTTGAAAGCATGCCTACCCCCTAATATTGACACCCAAAAATCTATCACTGATTGTAGGTTAGAGTCGGATAGTCTTATGACTGACAAACACAATCAGGAGAACTTAGAGCAAATTAACATGCAACTAGAGTTGTATTTCCCCACAACTGTTAAGTGGAGAAAAATTTTCTCCATAAAACAGAGGGAAAATGAAATGACATCTGAATATTTCCATCGGGCCCTGCAAATAATAAGATTTTACTTACCGGTAAATCTATTTCTCGTAGTCCGTAGTGGATGCTGGGGACTCCGTATGGACCATGGGGAATAGACGGGCTCCGCAGGAGACAGGGCACTTTAAGAAAGAATTAGGAAACTGGTGTGCACTGGCTCCTCCCTCTATGTCCCTCCTCCAGACCTCAGTTAAGGAAACTGTGCCCGGTAGAGCTGACAGTACAAGGAAAGGATTTTGGAATCCAGGGTAAGACTCATACCAGCCACACCAATCACACCGTATAACTCGTGATAAACTTACCCAGTTAACAGTATGAACAACAACAGAGCATCAGATAAACCCTGATGCAACCATAAGAACCCTTATTTAAGCAATAACTATATACAAGTATTGCAGAAGAAGTCCGCACTTGGGACGGGCACCCAGCATCCACTACGGACTACGAGAAATAGATTTACCGGTAAGTAAAATCTTATTTTCTCTAACGTCCTAGTGGATGCTGGGGACTCCGTAAGGACCATGGGGATTATACCAAAGCTCCCAAACGGGCGGGAGAGTGCGGATGACTCTGCAGCACCGAATGGGCAAACACAAGGTCCTCCTCAGCCAGGGTATCAAACTTGTAGAACTTTGCAAAAGTGTTTGAACCCGACCAAGTTGCTGCTCGGCAAAGCTGTAATGCCGAGACCCCTCGGGCAGCCGCCCAAGAAGAGCCCACCTTCCTTGTGGAATGGGCTTTCACTGATTTTGGTAGCGGCAATCCAGCCGCAGAATGCGCCTGCTGAATCGTATTACAGATCCAGCGAGCAATAGTTTGCTTTGAAGCAGGAGCACCCAGCTTGTTGGGTGCATACAGGGTAAACAGTGACTCAGTTTTCCTGACTCTCGCCGTTCTGGCTACATAAACCTTCAAAGCCCTGACCACATCTAGCAACTCGGAATCCTCCAAGTCACGAGTAGCCACAGGCACCACAATAGGTTGGTTCATATGAAAAGATGACACCACTTTTGGCAGAAATTGCGGACGGGTCCGCAATTCCGCCCTGTCCATATGGAAAACCAGATAGGGGCTTTTATGTGACAAAGCCGCCAATTCTGACACACGCCTAGCTGAAGCCAAGGCTAACAGCATGACCACCTTCCACGTGAGAAATTTTAACTCCACAGTTTTAAGTGGCTCAAACCAGTGTGATTTCAGGAAACTCAACACCACGTTAAGATCCCAAGGTGCCACTGGAGGCACAAACGGGGGCTGAATATGCAGTACTCCCTTTACAAACGTCTGTACTTCAGGAAGAGAAGCCAGTTCTTTTTGAAAGAAAATGGATAGGGCCGAAATCTGGACCTTAATGGACCCCAATTTTAGGCCCAAAGTCACTCCCGAATGTAGGAAGTGAAGGAAACGGCCCAGCTGGAATTCCTCTGTAGGGGCATTCCTGGCCTCACACCAAGCAATATATTTTCGCCATATACGGTGATAATGTTTAGCCGTCACGTCCTTCCTAGCCTTTATCAGCGTAGGAATAACCTCATCCGGAATGCCTTTTTCTGCTAGGATCCGGCGTTCAACCGCCATGCCGTCAAACGCAGCCGCGGTAAGTCTTGGAACAGACAGGGCCCCTGTTGCAACAGATCCTGTCCTAGAGGCAGAGGCCATGGGTCCTCTGTGAGCATTTCTTGCAGCTCTGGATACCAAGTCCTTCTTGGCCAATCCGGAACAATGAGTATTGTTCTCACTCCTCTTTTTCTTATGATTCTCAGCACCTTGGGTATGAGAGGAAGAGGAGGAAACACATAAACCGACTGGAACACCCACGGTGTCACTAGTGCGTCTACAGCTATCGCCTGAGGGTCTCTTGACCTGGCGCAATACCTCTGTAGCTTTTTGTTGAGGCGGGATGCCTTCATGTCCACCTGTGGCAGTTCCCACTGACCTGCAATCTGCGCGGAGACTTCTTGATGAAGTCCCCACTCTCCCGGGTGGAGGTCGTGCCTGCTGAGGAAGTCTGCTTCCCAGTTGTCCACTCCCGGAATGAACACTGCTGACAGTGCTCGTACGTGATTCTCCGCCCATCGAAGAATTCTGGTGGCTTCCGCCATCGCCACCCTGCTCCTTGTGCCGCCTTGGCAGTTTACATGAGCCACTGCGGTGATGTTGTCTGATTGAATCAGCACCGATTGGTTGCGAAGCAGGTTCTCCGCTTGACTTAGGGCATTGAATATGGCCCTTAGTTCCAGGATATTGATGTGAAGGCAAGTCTCCTGACTTGACCACAGACCCTGGAAATTTCTTCCCTGTGTGACTGCCCCCCACCCTCGGAGGCTTGCATCCGTGGTCACCAGGATCCAGTCCTGAATGCCGAATCTGCGGCCCTCGAGAAGGTGAGCACTCTGCAGCCACCACAGAATAGACACCCTGGCCCTGGGGGATAGGGTGATCAGCCAATGCATCTGTAGATGCGATCCGGACCACTTGTCCAACAGATCCCATTGAAAGGTCCTCGCATGGAACCTGCCTAAGGGAATGGCCTCGTATGACGCCACCATCTTTCCCAGGACTCGCGTGCAGTGATGCACCGACACCTGTTTTGGTTTTAAGAGGTCTCTGACCAGTGTCATGAGTTCCTGAGCCTTCTCCGTCGGGAGAAAAACCTTCTTCTGGTCTGTGTCCAGAATCATGCCCAGGAAGGGCAGACGCGTCGTAGGAATCAGCTGCGACTTTGGAATATTCAGAATCCAGCCGTGCTGTTGTAACACTTCCTGAGAGCGTGCTACGCTGATCAACAACTGCTCTCTGGACCTCGCCTTTATGAGGAGATCGTCCAAGTATGGGATAATTGTGACTCCTTGCTTTCGCAGGAGCACCATCATTTCTGCCATTACCTTGGTAAATATTCTCGGTGCCGTGGAGAGACCAAACGGCAACGTCTGGAATTGGTAATGACAATCCTGTACCACAAATCTGAGGTACTCCTGATGAGGTGGATAAATGGGGACATGAAGGTAAGCATCCTTTATGTCCAGAGACACCATAAAATCCCCCTCCTCCAGGCTTGCGATGACCGCTCTGAGCGATTCCATCTTGAACTTGAACCTTTTCAGGTACATGTTCAGGGATTTTAAATTCAATATGGGTCTGACCGAACCGTCCGGTTTCGGTACCACAAACATTGTCGAATAGTAACCCCTTCAATGTTGAAGGAGGGGAACCTTTACCACCACCTGCTGGAGATACAATTTGTGAATTGCAGCTAACACTATTTCCCTCTCTATGGGAGAAGCTGGCAGG
Source organism: Pseudophryne corroboree (assembly GCF_028390025.1). Taxonomy (NCBI): domain Eukaryota; kingdom Metazoa; phylum Chordata; class Amphibia; order Anura; family Myobatrachidae; genus Pseudophryne; species Pseudophryne corroboree. The sequence goes on along the minus strand of NC_086445.1, from coordinate 914,873,492 downwards.
GCCAATTTGAGGTAACGGTGAGGGGGCATCACTTCGAATTCCAGCTTGTATCCCTGAGACACAATCTCTATAGCCCAGGGATCCACCTGTGAGTGAACCCACTTGTGGCTGAAATTTCGAGAGACGCGCCCCCACAGGGCCTGGCTCCGCCTGTGGAGCCCCAGCGTCATGCGGTGGATTTAGTGGAAGCCGGGGAGGACTTCTGTTCCTGGGAACTAGCTGTATTGTGCAGCTTCTTTCCTCTACCCCTGCCTCTGGCAAGAAAGGACGCACCTCGGACTTTCTTGCCTTTTTGTGATCAAAAGGACTGCATTTGGTAATACGGTGCTTTCTTAGGTTGTGAGGGAACATAAGGCAAAAAATTTGACTTTCCCGCCGTAGCTGTGGAGACCAGGTCCGAGAGACCGTCCCAAAACAATTCCTCACCCTTGTAAGGTAAAACCTCCATGTGCCTTTTTGAGTCGGCATCGCCTGTCCATTGCCGAGTCCACAGGACCCTTCTGGCAGAAATCGACATTGCATTTATTCTAGAGCCCAGTAGGCTAATGTCTCTTTGAGCATCTCTCATATATAGGACAGCGTCTTTTATATGCCCCAGGGTTAGTAATATAGTATCCTTGTCCAAGGTATCAAGTTCCTCAGATAAGTTATCTGTCCATGCTGCTGCAGCACTACACATCCAGGCCGACGCAATCGCCGGCCGTAGTAAGGTACCTGAATGTGTATAAATGGACTTCAGGATACCCTCCTGCTTTCTATCTGCAGCATCTTTAATGGTGGCCGTATCCTGTGACGGCAGGGCTACCCTCTTGGATAAGCGTGTTAAAGCTTTGTCTACCCTAGGGGAGGATTCCCAGCGTAACCTGTCCGTTGGCGGGAAAGGATACGCCATAAGCATCCGTTTGGAAATCTGCAGTTTTCTTTCTGGAGATTCCCAAGCTTTTTCACATAACTCATTTAACTCGTGTGAAGGGGGAAAGGTCACCTATTGCCTTTTCTCCCCATACATATAAACCCTCTTGTCACGGACTGGGGTTTCGTCTGTGATGTGCAACACATCTTTCATTGCTATAATCATGTAGCGGATGGCTTTAGCCATTTAGGCTGCAACTTTGCATCATCACCATCGACACTGGAGTCAGAATCCGTGTCGATATCTGTGTCAACAATTTGGGATAGTGGGCGCTTCTGAGACCCTGACGGCCTCTGCGATGTAGGATCAGGCATGGGTTGAGACCCTGACTGTCCCAAGGCTTCAGCTTTATCCAACCTTTTATGCAAGGAATTAACATTATCATTTAATACCTTCCACATATCCATCCAATCGGGTGTCGGCGCCGTCGGCGGCGACCCCACATTTATTTGTACCCGCTCTGTTTCCACATTGCCTTTCTCGTCAAACATGCCGACACAAGCGTACCGACACACCACACACACAGGGGATGCTCTATTTGAAGACAGTTCCCCCACAAGGCCTTTTGGAGAGACAGAGAGAGAGTATGCCAGCACACACCCCAGCGCTATATGACCCAGGAATCACACAGTAACTTAGTGTTCACCCAGTAGCTGCTGTATATACTGTTTTTGCGCCAAATTTATGTGCCCCCCCTCTCTTTTTACCCTCTTTCTACCGTGATTCTGCAGGGGAGAGCCTGGGGAGCTTCCTTTCAGCGGAGCTGTGGAGAGAAAATGGCGCTGGTGAGTGCTGAGGAAGAAGCCCTGCCCCCTCAGCGGCGGGCCTCTGACCCGCGTTTTGTGTGTAAAATAATGGCGGGGGGCTCATGCATATATACAGTGCCCAACTGTATATATGCTGCTTTTTGCCAAGAGGTTCCCAATTGCTGCCCAGGGCGCTCCCCCCTGCGCCCTGCACCCTATAGTGACCGGAGTGTGTGGGATTAGTGTGGGAGCAATGGCGCACAGCTGCAGTGCTGTGCGCTACCTCATATGAAGACTGGAGTCTTCTGCCGCCGATTTCGAAGTCTTTTTGCTTCTCACGCCGGCTTCTGTCTCCTGGCTCTGCGAGGGGGACGGCAGCGCGGCTCCAGGATCGGACGACCAAGGGTGCGTTCCTGTGTTCGATCCGTCTGGAGCTAATGGTGTCCAGTAGCCTAAGAAGCAGGACCTATCTTCAGTGAGTAGGGCTGCTTCTCTCCCCTCAGTCCCACGTAGCAGAGAGTCTGTTGCCAGCAGATCTCTCTGAAAATAAAAAATCCTAACAAAATACTTTCTTTTTAGCAAGCTCAGGAGAGCTCACTAAGTTGCACCCAGCTCGTCCGGGCACAGATTCAAACTGAGGTCTGGAGGAGGGACATAGAGGGAGGAGCCAGTGCACACCAGTATCCTAATTCTTTCTTAAAGTGCCCTGTCTCCTGCGGAGCCCGTCTATTCCCCATGGTCCTTACGGAGTCCCCAGCATCCACTAGGACGTTAGAGAAAATGGATAGATACATTGGGGTATCAGATACAGGGAACGATGCGAATTATAGGGAAGTGGCTGTCTCTGTGCTAATGGACGGACTCAATAAGACAGTAAGGGACAGGGTACAAACATTTTTGCCTGATTGGAGAGGGGCCTGATAAAGCTAAATATTTATCGTATATAATACCCTTTATGAGGTCTAAGAACACTGTACGCTATTTACGTATGAAGTACCGTAAGGGTACGCTAGTTGCGTAACAATCGCTTTGCCGTGATCGAGACGCTCAAGCGTCACGTTCACTCACGGCCAAGAGATCACAGGCAGGCACGTTATTGGCTGTTGACTAACGTAATGATTCGCTATAGCGTAGCGGACGCTCGGGACCACGAGGAGATCACCAGCGGCGCTGACGCTCACTATGTTAAACCTTTGTATCTAAACCATAAACAGTGTATTGTGCAGTAAAACCTTTGTGTAATGTTAGAGTGTAAATGCAACACAGTATAACCTTATTACCTTTAAAGCTGTTCGAGCGACACCGACGCTCTGAGAATACTTAATACTATAAGAAACACACAGATACCGTGCTCAGGGTCCAACGCCTAAAATATATATTATGAATGCTATACTTGCAAAAGAGTTAAACACAATACAAGTCATACACTACAATATAACATAGACTACCTAACCAGATAACTACACAGGAAATACAATACAATACAATTTAAGGGAAAATGAGAGGGAAAGAGAAGGAGAGAGAGAGAGAGAGAAATTGAGAGAGATTGGCCCACAATAACAAGAAGATCAATATAGTTGCGGAGAAACACTTACGCACAAGGGGAAACGATCGCATGCGCCTCGATATCCAGCTCCCGATTATCAGCAATGAGAACCGTTGAAGAGAGTGAACTGGATATGGTCGGCCTGCCTATTTATGCCCCACACACAATACAATTCAATGGTCCCTACAATCTCATTGTTCATTGGACACAGGAATTCGGCTTCGCATTATAACAAAAGGTCATAGGTTGATTCATACAGGTGGGCTGTGACTGCTTCCAACTGTTCAGGTGGGTGGGATACTGAGTTTCCCGCCGCATGACTAAATAAGAACAAATAATAGTAAATGGACATAAACTTCTTATGTCCATAACTATTCGCATGAGTGATTAATCCGCTCCAAACCAACACCGGAATATTGCTATTTAAATACTCTTCCGATGGGTACCAAACACCACTGTATGACCCCTGTTAGACCCTTCGTACAATACAAAGAGGGATCTCTCTGTTCAGGAACATGCTATGTTAACTAAACTTTCAGAATCTATCAAAGGGACCATGATCTACAAAATACATTATTACTGAAAATATGTAACGATTGAGTCGCACGCTACGATCACATAAACTCTACCGTAAATACGCATACCGTGCGCCTGCGGGTGCCCGCGACTGTGAGTATGCGCACGCACGGGAGAGCGCACGCATGCGCAGCGCGGACCAGAATGAGGTGCAAATATGGCAGTGTGTATAGAGATATTTTTCTGACTTTGACAGTCCACCCTTTGGCAGTCAATAATAACTGCCACCTTCTAAAACATTTCAAAAGAGAAAAATATATGTCAGGGGTTAATACATTTACATGGTTGGGTAGGGGAGGAGAGGAGAAGGTAGGAAAAGGGTATGACCTAGTGAGATAGCAGAAGCATGTGTGTATGAATCCGTGCTTGGGGGTCATGTATCATCGTGCCGTACGTGTTTTAAATCAAGCTTCGAGGTATTGCGAAGTATACATGTGAATTCCTTCTTATCCCGTGGTACGGGTCTGTGGATGGGCTGTCAAACTTTACCGAGCTCTTTTCGGCTTTGGTTGTAACAAAATGGGGGAGCACATTTTAGTTGATGATACATGAATGGGGGAGATATGTGATTGCTGATATCTGTGCCTGTATTCCCTATCGACTATGTGTGTCATTACCTGAGGGTTGTAGAAATGAAGAAAAGACATAATTACGGTAAATGCGGTGGTATTCTATGTCAGGTAAATGTACATTCGTCGATTGAGGTCTTGTTTGGTGTCTGTTGAATGCAGTCTTCTTTGTGCTTTTGCCCATAAGGTGCGAGCAAAAGCTGTCAATGTCCATAGATTTACAAAAGTGTTGGGCTAGCGTAATTTTAAAATTTCTAGGGAAACTGGGGATCCATGGCATAGTTCATCAAAAATCTGTGTATCAGGTTGTCAAACTTCTTCTTTAATCCCTCTGTTGTCTGTATATCGGCTCATCAAATTCCTCGTCCAAGTGGGTCTTGTTACCTTGGAGAAAACGGAAAAACAGGTGAAAGAAACGGACCGTAGAAATCGCATTTTCATCACATCATTGTTTCTACATTTGGGTCATAAATCAAGTCCATTGGAATTACAGTTTCCTCACTCCTCAAACTCATTACCCTTGTACGGTGTTTGCACTTCATTAAAGCCTGACCGCATTTAAATATCAATCCAATCGATATGACAACACCTAAGATACATAGGAGAAACTTCCCAACATCCATTATGACTCCTTGAGCCCATTCTCCTAAACCAGAAAACCAATTTCGCGGGTTCAACCATGACACCCAACCAGTCAGCTCATTACCTACAGCAGCAAGAGTGAGATTGTGTCTCCTGCGAAATTCCCACTTCAATTGGAGAATATCGTCCATCTTTTGGTCTATGACCTCGACCGGATCCTCGGTGCTATTCGTAATATATGTGCAACATTTCACGCCGTATTGTGTTGCCAGTGTGACACAATATCCGCCTGTCACTGCTGTGAGGTAATTGAGAACCATTCTATGCTGTACCAGTTCTGTTTTGTAAGCTTGAAGTTCCCTTCCAGTATACCTAAATGTGTCATCATACATTTCAGTGATATTGTCTAACAAATTTGCGAGCGCCGATATGTATTTATAATTCAGCACTCCTCTAGCGGTGCGGGTGAAATCTAACGCGATTAAGAATTGAATCCCGGTGGATTCACTTATCAGATCAGAGGCCGGATGCTCTGTCTTCTCTATCAGGTGCCTTTTAACAACGTGCTCGTAATGGGTGTGAGTCTAAGGAGCTTGGGCACCACGGTGTATGTCTTTCATTTTGTCATGTGATACAGTCATTACTTCAGGCAGTACTTTTCCAATATAACACAATCCTTCAGAGTTTGGGGCAAGCCACTTGTACGCCTTTCTCCCGCATATGAAATATGCATCATCGGGGAGAACATATGGGACGGAGTAGGACATAACCATATTACACACCTTCCATGTGAAATCTCCTAACCCTAATTCTTCCATCTGCTTAGTACACGTATCAGGTTGTACGATATGTGCACAGTATCCTGGTGATACCTCTCCAACTCTAGTAATCATATTTCCTAAGGTATACCTATACCGGAAAGATTTTCCTCTACTGGCTATGTGGCGTACAAGCTCTGTATCTGTAGGCATTCTATCTGCTCTATGCGAAAAGGTCATGGTTTGGTTACTCCATGACACTTCCCAATTTCCCGGCTTTCGGGGATTGGAGATGTTGAAACATAATAGGGACCTATCCACATGGTATTGGTGGAGCTTCAAACTAGGAGGGCTGGAGATATTAAACCTCCGGTCCACCGGTCTCCCACCATTTAACTCAAGTACCTCCTCTATCGTTAAAGGAAATGGTACTAGCCCTGATTTGCTATGACCCTGAGGTACTTGAGAGCATACCCAACAATCCGTTTTGTTTAACACATTACCCACTAAGGAGTGATAGTCACTCAATGGATGCCGGTCCATATGGATATTAAAACTGGATTGGCATTTCTTAATGCACCCATCCTCAATGACATTGTTACAGAGCCTACAGATAGTTTTCTTCAGCTAACAATCCTTCACAATTCCTTCTATGGTCAATGCTATCGGATCGTTTTCTGATACTCGCCTTTACTTGTTGGTTAAGTTGTTCTTGGAAAACTACGCCTCCATCTTTATCATCAGAACCCATTCCAGAACCTCTCTCGACCTCCATGGTACTCTCGCCGGAACAGACTGCTCTGGTCAACATCATGGTCAACAGGAAAATCCGGATCACAGTCTCTTGGGGCAAGTCCATCTTATAGGAGGAGACGAAGAAGAATGAGAAGGGGAAAAAAATAATTGAGGGAGATGGGATGGGAAGTTGGAGAAAAACAATAAAAGGGAACAGGGGATCGACAACTGCTTTTGGTCTTGTGATTTTCAATGCTCAGGTGCCGCCTCAATCTTCCTGGAACAGACACTCTAGTGATACAACCTCTACCGTCTGTTCCTTATCACAGGACTTCTCTGGATCAACGACCTTCTTACAGTGGGACGAATGAACCCAAGTCTCTCTCTCAGCAACCTTCAATGCTGTAGTGCTAGTCAATAAGACCTGGTATGGTCCTTCCCATCTGTCAATAAGGCAACCTGAGCGTAGAAAATTCCGTATCATTACATAATCCCCAGGTTCAATGTCATGACAATTACTATCTGGTAAATCAGGAATCACTAACTTCAGATTATCATTTTGATTCCTTAACTGTTTACTCATGTTAATCAAGTATTTTACAGTCACTTCATTGTTACACTTCAAATCATCCTGAGGGTTAATCATAACATGCGGTTGTCGACCAAACAAGATTTCAAAGGGAGACAGATTAAGAGGGGACCTGGGAGTGGTTCTGATGCTGTACAGTACAATGGGTAAAGCTTCTGGCCATGTCAATCCTGTCTCTGCCATCACTTTACTCAGTTTATTTTTAATAGTGCTGTTCACTCTTTCCACTTTCGCACTCGCCTGTGGACGGTATGGAGTGTGCAGCTTGCTATCAATTCCCATCAATTTACACATTCCTTGAAAGACATCACCTGTAAAATGGGTACCCCTATCACTTTCGATAATTCTAGGGATACCAGATCTACATACAAATTCCTGCACAATTTTCTTAGCAGTAAACATAGCGGTATTTGTGGCCGCCGGAAATGCTTCGACCCAATTTGAAAAAACATCTATACAAACAAGTACATATTTCAAATTTCGACAAGGGGGTAATTGAATGAAGTCAATCTGTATTACCTGGAAAGGGCCGCCGGCAGGTGGGATATGGGATGGTTCTGTAGGTATTGCCTTTCCAATATTCTTTCTCAAACAGGTAAGGCATGACATTGCCCTTTTACTCGCATGAGATGAGAATCCTGGGGCACACCAATATGCTCTTACCAACTTGCACATCCCTTCCTTGCCTAGATGAGTCAGCCCGTGAGCTGCTTCAGCCAAACACGGAAGATATGCTCTGGGGGCCACTGGTTTACCATGTCCATCCGTCCAGAGTCCTGAGGACTCCTGGCCATATCCCTTTGCCTTCCAGACTGCCTTTTCCTGTGTGGAACACAAATTTTGCATTTCACACAACTTCTGTGTGTTGATGGTATTAAATACCATCAATTGTGTGGTGTCTGTCTGTCTGGGGGTACCAGCTGCTAATTTAGCCGCTTCGTCTGCTCGGCTGTTACCAAGCGATACTGGGTCTTGGCTATATGTATGTGCTTTACATTTGATAACAGCCACTCTGTCGGGTTCCTGTATCGCTGTTAGAAGCCTTTTTATGTGAGCTGCATGCGCTACCGGTGTAACAGCTGCCGTCATGAAATTTCTGAGGCGCCATAGGGCTCCGAAATCATGAACTACCCCGAATGCGTATCTAGAATCGGTGTAGATATTGGCTGATTTGCCCTTAGCCAATTCACATGCTCTGGTTAGGGCGACCAGTTCAGCAACCTGGGCTGAGTGAGGTGGGCCTAGCGGTTCCGCTTCTATGGTGCCTTGGTCATCTACGACTGCGTATCCAGTACACAAGTCTCCCGAGTCTGACTGTCTATGACAACTACCGTCCGTGTAGAACGTAAGTTCTGCATCTTTCAGTGGGTTGTCACTGATGTCAGGCCTTGCGGTAAAATTTTGGGTCAAATATTCCATACAATCATGAGTGTCTTCCTTTGTATTAAATCCTCTTTACCCAGTACTCTCATCCTCCACCCTTTGGGTCTGTCCAGACACACTTGGGAGATATGTTGCAGGATTTAATGCACTGCATCTCCTTATGGTGATGTTTACGGGGGCCATTAGTGCCAATTCCCATCTTGTAAACCGCGCTGATGAGACGTGCCTGGTTTGGGCAGAATTTAACAAGGCTGACACTGCATGTGGTGTATGAATTGTGAGGTTGTGACCTAGCACGACGTCTTCGCTTTTCGTTACTAGCAATGCTATCGCAGCAACGCTTCGCAAGCATGTGGGGAGGGATCGCGCTACCGTGTCTAGCTGAGCGCTGTAATATGCTACTGGCCTGCTGGCGTCACCGTGCTTTTGGGTTAGTACGCCTGCCGCGCAACCAGCACTTTCTGTTCCGTATAGTTCAAAGGGTTTCCCATAGTCCGGCATACCTAATGCTGGTGCCTGCGTTAGGCACTGTTTAAGTCTCTCAAATGCTGCCTCAGACTCGTCTGTATGCGAAATCCGATCAGGTTTGTTTGAGGAGACCATCTCCTGCAAAGGTAACGCTAAAATGGAAAACCCTGGGATCCAATTACGGCAATACCCACACATTCCTAAAAATATTCTGATCTGTTGCTGGGTTTGTGGCAGAGTCATGTCTCTAATTGCTTGAATTCTATCAGCGGTCAGGTGTCTCAGTCCTTGGGTTAAACAGTGTCCCAAATATTTTACCTTAGTTTGGCATAATTGCAACTTGTCTTTGGAAACCTTGTGTCCTGTGTCTGAAAGATGAAACAGGAGCTGTTTCGTATCCTTCAGGGATGCCTCCAATGAATCAGAACACAGTAGTAGATCATCCACGTACTGTATTAATACTGATCCACTCACTGGTTGGAAAGACTGTAAACAATCATGCAAAGCCTGAGAAAATATACTTGGGCTATCTATGAATCCTTGTGGTAATCGAGTCCATGTGTATTGGACTCCTCTGTATGTGAATGCAAACAAATATTGACTGTCAGGGTGCAGAGGTACTGAAAAGAAAGCGGAGCAGAGGTCAATAACAGTGAAAAATTTCGCAGTGGGAGGGATTTGCATTAGGATGACAGCTGGATTTGGCACTACGGGGAACTGACTCTCAACTATTTTGTTAATCCCCCTTAGATCCTGCACTAGCCGGTAACCCCTCCCCCCACTCTTTTTCACAGGGAAGAAGGGACTATTAGCAGTGCTGGACGTTCTTACCAGAATGCCCTGTTGTAGCAAGCGCTCTATTACGGGATACACTCCTAACTCCACCTCTGGCTTCAGAGGGTACTGTGGGATTTTTGGAGCTATCCTACCATCTTTTACTTGTACAACTACCGGAGCTACGTTTGCCATTAATCCAGTGTCCTGTCCATCTTTAGTCCAAAGTGACTCTGGTATCTGAGATGTCATTTCTTCTACTTGGGAGGGAGTCCTATTTGTCATAGTGGTATGTGACATTAATTTTGACGGGGAGTCTAACATGTCTCGTACTTCCTGAGCGTGATTCTCAGGTATGTCCAAGAATACACCTTCAGGAGTACAATAAATGACGCACCCCATTTTACACAGTAAGTCTCTTCCCAGGAGATTGGTCGGTGCCGATGCAGCCAGCAAAAAGGAATGCTTGGTATGTAAAGGCCCTATTGTAATCTCTGCTGGTTTGCTAACAGGGTAATGCTGGACTACTCCTGTTACTCCCACGGCTGGAATTGTCCTACCAGTGGTCCTCATGCCCACTGTCGAATTTATCACTGATTTGGCCGCCCCTGTGTCTACAAGAAAGTTTAATGATTTACCAGCTACATTGATTGCAATTTCTGGTTCACTTCCAAGACTTGCAATCAATTTTACTGGCTGCAGATTACAGGTATGGCCACACCCCTATTGGGTATGGTGACCTCCCTGAATCCCGCTGGCAGCAACTACTTGTGATGGAGTTAATTGGGAGCTACCAGAGGCTTGCCAGTCTCTGTTCGGGGGGTATCTTTTTGTTTCCCCTGCATGTGGCTCATAACTCCGTTTCTGCGGACCCTGATCCCAATGTCGTGTGTCGTGTCGTTGTCTAGGGGGTTGGTATGAGTTTCGTACATTCTTTACTCTACAATCTCGTGCCATGTGTCCCTGTTTATGACAAGAATAACAAGTAACCACACTTGACTTACCCACAGGGTTTGGTGATACAATCAAAGGCTGCCTTGTGGTCAGGGCCTGTATACTTACGGCCATTAACTTATCACTTTGTTGTTCCCTGTGTCTGGTGATGTTCCTATCGTGATCAATAGCAGCCTCTCTCAAAGTAGCCACAGACAGACCTCGCCAACATGGTTGTGTGGTCTGTACCCTAGTCTTTAATGATTCTTTTAAACCATCCATCAGTACCGATACTGCTACTTCTCGATGGTTTATGTTTGTTTTAATGTCCTCTATGCCTGTGTATTTTGCCATTTCTGATAATGCTCTGTGAAAATACTCTGCAGCTGTCTCTGACTCCTTCTGTTTAATGGAGAATATCTTGTTCCATCTGACTACCGCTGGGAAATACTCTTTTAACTGTAAGTTTATTCTTTTTACATTATCTTTGTTGTACACATCTGTAAGAGGTACATCCTGATCTAATCCGCAATCAGCTAAAAATTGAGTTGCGTCAACATTGGAGGGTAAACATGCTCTCAGCAATATCTGCCAGTCTTTATTGTTGGGCTCTACAGTGTTACCTAAGTCTCTGATGTATTTTTGACTGGCAACTAAGTCTTTTCTAGGGTCAGGGAATTCAGACACTATGGTCCTTAATTCCATTCGGGAAAATGGGCTATACATGGCAATGTTCCTCACAGGGGTGACCCCTGATGTGTCAGTTTTCCCATTTGGAACAGCTATTACCCTAACAGGAGTAACTCTAACAACATCACTCTGTGTGGGTTCTACAGCCTGTGGTGAAATGGCTTCAGCATAGTGTATGGTGCCGTACTTACCTGTAGATACGACCTCACCTATCCCTCCGCTAGGGGCCTTTGTTACTAATCTCGTGGGTGGAGCTGTGCCTACTGTGGTCTCTGCTATGGTGGCTGCTAGAGAGAGCGCTGAAATTGTTGCCGATTCGTCTTCTTGATCACACTCCTGAGGAAAGTTCAAAACAGGGTACAACTTGCACGGGTTAATACTTGCATTGGTTAATTGGTTAACATTATCTTTAACATTTATACAGTTGCTAAGTGTTTGTGTGTTACACCTTAGTGCGTCATTCTCCGCAACCAATTTCTCTCCTGATATGTATGGTGGCGGTGGGGCCGTGGCTATCAGTTTTCTGATTGAGCCAGATCCCGCCGCCTGAGCCAATCCTCTCTGTATGTCACCCTCCTGTTGCCACAACTGCAAATAATCGTAATGTTTGATTCGTCTCTTTGTTGATTTAATGAGACATATCCTTCTCCTTAAATTCGTTAACACTTCTGTGCTGAAGCTACCTACTCTTGGGAATTTCTCCCCGTCATGTACTGTCATTCTCTCCCATTCATCACATAAAGCTTCTGTGTGACTTCCGTATTTCTCACACATTACATACCTTGCCGACCCAATTGGTCGGTTCACTGAATCAACCCGAACCGAGGTTGATCGCCCCCTACCTGAACAAGTGGCCCCCATAGTTCGAAGGTGTTGCTTTATTCAACCAACCCTTACGCAAACCAAATGTCCAAAATAGGCTGACGGTGGCAGTTTACCGAGTACCCCACTCACTCGCCCACGCCGACCAATACGACCTGATCACACCGATATGGTGCTGGCGTACTCGACCTAGGGCCCCTGCGACCTGAACCTCTATTTACTGGAACCTGTGAGGGTGCTCCGAAGAACACTTACTCTTTCCAGTAACTATTGGTTGCTGGATAGTTCCTGAGTGAGCAGCGAACTTCCCTTAAAATAAACAAAGTTACACAAATCACGTTAGAATGTACAAATAGCGTTTATGACCTTCGTACACAAATAGTACCGGTCAGGTTTACTAATGCACACAATTACGTGCGGTACAATCGTTTAGTACACAAGCAACTAATCTTATGTACTGAGCGACCAGTGGAATCGAAAATTGCGGCTGCGAATTCCTTCAGCCAGAGCTTATATGGCCTATATGGGTGTTGCACCAACCCTTTCTTGGTGTTGTGCCTGTGGACTGTATAGCGGACTTCCTTGTCTGCTGTACCTGAACCTGCTGGTCTGTTATGACCTCCTGGTCTGTTACAGTATGACCTCCTGGTCTGCTACACTCTAATGCTCAAATTGTATGTTTTAACCAGGGATGCCTCCCTAGCCACCATGTACGTCACTTACACGCATGTACCTCACGAGAACTCGACTTTTCTTGTGGTTCAACCTGTAAAATTGTATACAACACGCTCACTCACCACATGTACACTTTTGTTTCTATTTCTATTTCTGCGCAGAAATTTCTCTTTAGACCAGATGTGTTACAAATTAGGAGAAGGATCTATTAATTTAAATTTGGAATTAAAAAAAAAATTGCGCGATTTATCGCCTGGCGTTATTTACCGCGTGGCGCTACTTATCGCGTTGAGAGGAGAGAAAAAAAACTTGTGATTTGAGTTACGTGGGCGTACCCGTACGCTCCGTTGCGTAATATACGCTGCGTGCGTCGGCCCTTGGATTGCGTACGCAAGTCTCAGTCTTTTGTTAGAGACACGTGTACGCAAAGCAAAGATCCACCGTAACACAATTTATACGTTTATCAATGTAGATGATCCTTTATCATCTACCACGCACCACACTGACTTCGCCTTGTCTCTCAGGCACAGCTGTGTGTTTGTCTATACTTTAACTATGTTACCTTTACTCTTAAACTATGAAATAGTGACAACTCTCTCTAAGCACGTTTATCAACTATAGAACTGGCAAACAGAAGAGTGATATACGAAAATACACAAATGAAAAGGAAATGCAGATATATATGTGTGCGTGCGTGTGTACGCAAGACAGAAAAATAAACAGTTTTAAAAAGACACTATTGTTTTGTTCTTACCTCCGGTTCCCGGATTCCTTCAGCACCCTTTACTAAGAGAAGCAGACGCTTATCCAAACAGCACTACGAGGAATATGATCTCCCGCCCTTTGCTGCTGGATAATGTCTGCTGAAATTACCTAGTGTAGATATGTGAAGGACAGGACGAGCCCGCAATTGATAAAGCTAAATATTTATCGTATATAATACCCTTTATGAGGTCTAAGAACACTGTACGCTATTTACGTATGAAGTACCGTAAGGGTACGCTAGTTGCGTAACAATCGCTTTGCCGTGATCGAGACGCTCAAGCGTCACGTTCACTCACGGCCAAGAGATCACAGGCAGGCACGTTATTGGCTGTTGACTAACGTAATGATTCGCTATAGCGTAGCGGACGCTCGGGACCACGAGGAGATCACCAGCGGCGCTGACGCTCACTATGTTAAACCTTTGTATCTAAACCATAAACAGTGTATTGTGCAGTAAAACCTTTGTGTAATGTTAGAGTGTAAATGCAACACAGTATAACCTTATTACCTTTAAAGCTGTTCGAGCGACACCGACGCTCTGAGAATACTTAATACTATAAGAAACACACAGATACCGTGCTCAGGGTCCAACGCCTAAAATATATATTATGAATGCTATACTTGCAAAAGAGTTAAACACAATACAAGTCATACACTACAATATAACATAGACTACCTAACCAGATAACTACACAGGAAATACAATACAATACAATTTAAGGGAAAATGAGAGGGAAAGAGAAGGAGAGAGAGAGAGAGAGAAATTGAGAGAGATTGGCCCACAATAACAAGAAGATCAATATAGTTGCGGAGAAACACTTACGCACAAGGGGAAACGATCGCATGCGCCTCGATATCCAGCTCCCGATTATCAGCAATGAGAACCGTTGAAGAGAGTGAACTGGATATGGTCGGCCTGCCTATTTATGCCCCACACACAATACAATTCAATGGTCCCTACAATCTCATTGTTCATTGGACACAGGAATTCGGCTTCGCATTATAACAAAAGGTCATAGGTTGATTCATACAGGTGGGCTGTGACTGCTTCCAACTGTTCAGGTGGGTGGGATACTGAGTTTCCCGCCGCATGACTAAATAAGAACAAATAATAGTAAATGGACATAAACTTCTTATGTCCATAACTATTCGCATGAGTGATTAATCCGCTCCAAACCAACACCGGAATATTGCTATTTAAATACTCTTCCGATGGGTACCAAACACCACTGTATGACCCCTGTTAGACCCTTCGTACAATACAAAGAGGGATCTCTCTGTTCAGGAACATGCTATGTTAACTAAACTTTCAGAATCTATCAAAGGGACCATGATCTACAAAATACATTATTACTGAAAATATGTAACGATTGAGTCGCACGCTACGATCACATAAACTCTACCGTAAATACGCATACCGTGCGCCTGCGGGTGCCCGCGACTGTGAGTATGCGCACGCACGGGAGAGCGCACGCATGCGCAGCGCGGACCAGAATGAGGTGCAAATATGGCAGTGTGTATAGAGATATTTTTCTGACTTTGACAGGCCACAGTAGCTTGTCTTAGAGAGTGCTCGATTGAACACCATAAGAATATTGCTAGGCGTAGAGAACTGCAGGAGGAGGGGCTGAGGATTGAAAGAATACAGGCTCTTACACCAAAGTCTCATCAGCCTAAACCCCAAAACCCTGATAGTAAGAAAAGACCTAGAATATGTTACACTTGTAGGAAGGAAGGGCATTTTGCCAGAGATTGTCGGTATAGTAGAGCACATAGCCAATATACACCCCTAGAAAGAGAAACAAGCCATGTTATTAAACACATAGACGGGATCAAGGGACATATAGTAAGGAATCCCGAGCCATATAGAAGACACAGATTCGGTTAATGGGAAGAACAGAATAAATGCAATCTTACCCTTTTGACAGAACTTGCTGGGGTTAGGAGGAGGCCTCTAAACTTTTGCTTCTCTCTCTAGCAGAAGTGACCTCTAATTAACTTAACAGAAGTTTTGTTAGAGATGGTATACATATAGAGTGCTCCCGCCCAGGAAGCACAAAGTATGTTGGATACCCACGAAGACTAATGTCGCATTTCACTGTTTTAGATGCATGTCCATCACAGGTAGAGGAAATTATCTCAAAGATACCGGGTTCCCTATGAACTTAGAATGGACAGGACACTGGATTGATGGCTGGGATAGTCCCAGAAGAGATATAACACACATAGAATTTTTTTTAGGGGAACAGACCGAGTAGAGAATCATTCCCCCGTAGTGCCCAATCCAGATGTTAAATTTTGTAAAATATATATATTTTTTTGCCTCTACAAACTTATCTGTTACTAAATTCTATGATATTTGTCTTCAAAGTTTCCTCTTCATCTCTTACGTTCACCGACAGGATTACAGTTCAAACGCCACATGCCTACTCGGTCTTTCAGAGCTCTGCCCAAAACCAGTATATCTCACCAGCATAAGGACACCAGTATTTATGCAGTGTGCCTGGTCATGCACAAAGGGTGGAGAATGAGAATACTGGTGAAGGGAGACTGTGCATAGACACTGATATGCATGATGGTGTGACAGCCTGATGGTGAACGCAAATCTGACAAATTTTCTTTTTATTATTTCCTCTCTCTTTTCGCTTTCCACAGATGGTTTACTTCACACAACTGATAATACGCAACAGTTAAACGCATTGAAATGCAAGATTTGTGCTCTTTACAGGAAAAGGCAGTCTGGAGGTCAAAGGGATATGGCCAGGAATCCTCAGGACTGTGGACAGGTGGACAAGGTAAGCCGGTGGCCCCCAGAGCATATCTTCCAAGCTTAGCTGAGGCGGCACACGGTCTGACTCATCTGGGTAAAGAGGGTATGTGTAAGCTGGTGAGAGCCTACTGGTGTGCGCCAGGATTCTCTTCTCATGCAGGTAAGAGAGCAATGACATGTTTTACTTGCTTGAGGAAGAATATTGGAAAGTCAATACCAACGGAGCCATCCCATATCCCTCCAACAGACGGACCTTTTCAGGTACTACAAATCGATTTCATACAGTTACCACCCTGTAGGAATTTCAAATATGTGTTAGTTTGTATCAATGTATTTTCCAACTGGGTAGAAGCATTCCCTGCTGCCACAAATACTGCTACGTTCACTGCAAAGAAAATTGTGCAGGAATTTGTGTGTAGATAAGGTCTCCCCTTAACCTATCACCCTTTGAAATCCTTTTTGGTCGACAACCTCATGTAATGATAGACCCCCAGGATGATTTGAAATGTAATAATGAAGTGACTGTGAAATATTTGGTTGGGATGAGCCAGCAGCTGAGAAATCAACAAAGAAATTTAAAGCTGGTGATTCCTGTCATTACCGAGCAGTAATTGTCATGACATTGAACCTGGGGATTATGTGATGATTCGAAATTTCTTACGCTCAGGTTGCCTCATAGACAGGTGGGAAGGACCATATTAAGTCTTGTTAACCAGCACAACAGCATTGAAGGTCGCCGAAAGAGAGACTTGGATCCACTCGTACCACTGCAAGAAGGTCGCTGACCCGAAGAGAACTCGTGACAAAGAGCAGAGTGTAGAGAATCTCGTATCACTGGAGTGTCTGTTCCGGGAAAGTTGAGGCAGGACTGTTGAAGGGCATCTGAGCACAGAGAGTAACAAGATATAGAACGGTTGTCGTACCACTTTCTTTTTACACCTCCCCCTGCATTTTTCCTTTCTTTTCTCCTTCTTATTTTCCTCCTTTCCCCTAACGAAATGGATCGATCACAAGAGACTGCGTTTCAGGTTCTGTTAGTAATTCTGGTTTTAATAAGGACAGTGTGTTTTGGTGAGGGTCCCAGAGAGCTCGAGCAGGGATCTGGAATGGGTTCTGATGGCAAGTATGGATTTGTAGGATCTCAGGATCAGCGCATCACTTTAGTAAAAGCTGGCATCAGTAAGCACTCTGGTAGTCAGGGAGCTCGGAGGCACTGTGAGGGGTTATTTTCTGATGAATATTGTATTTGTAGGAATTGTGAGAATATAGTTGAGGATGGGTGCATCCAGAGATGTCAGTCCAACATTAATATCGACATGGACCGTCATCCGTTGAGTGATTACCACTCACTAGTGGGTAAGGTCTTAAACCAGACAGAATGCTGGGTGTGCTCACAGGTACCTCAAGGTCAGAGCAAGTCAGGATTAGTATCGTACCCTTTAGCAATAGATGAGATACTCGAATTACGGGGTGGGAGACCGGTGGACAAGAAATTCAATATCTCTAGGCCCCCTAGTTTGAAGCTCCACCAGTATCATGTAGACAGGTCCTTATTGTGTTTTAATATTTCCAATTACCAAAAACCGGGAAATTGGGAAGTGACGTGGAATAACCAATTACCTTTTCACACAGAGCTGACAGGATACCCATAGACTCTGAACTTGTACGCCAAATAGCCAACAGTGGGAGGTATTTTTGGTATAGGTCTACACGTGGAAGCAAGACCATGTGGGTAAGAAAAGTATCGCCAGGGTATTGTGCTCATATCATCCAGCCCGATACTTGTACTGAGCAGATGGGAGAACTAGGGATTGGTTTCTTTACTTGGAAAATTTGCAATATGGTGATGTTATATTTTGTCCCCTATGTTCTCCCAGCTGCCTATTTCATATGTGGGAGGAAGGCGTACAAGTGGCTTGCCCCGAGCTCAGAGGGATTGTGTTATATTGGGAGAGTACTGCCAGAGGTCATGACCATAACCCATGATAAGATGAAAGACGTTCACCGCAGTGCTCAGGCTCCTAATACTCATACTCACTATGAACACATCATCAAGAGACACCTCATAGATAGGACAGAGCACGCAGCCTCTGATTTGATCCACGAATCCACCGGGATTCAATTCCTTCTCGCATTAGACATCACCCGTACTGCCAGAGGAATTATAAATTATAGGTATATCCATGCGCTAGCGAACTTGATAGATAATATCACTGAGATGTATGACGACACCTTCAGGTATACGGGAAGGTAGTTACAAGCTTACAAGCAGGAACTGATTCAGCACAGGATGGTCCTTAATTATATCACAGCAGTGACAGGTGGGTACTGTGTTACACTGGCAACTCAATATGGTGTGGAGTGCTGTATGTATATTACGAACAATACTGACGACCCCACGGAGATCATCGATCAAAAGATGGACGATATCTTGCAGTTGAAGTGGGAGTTCAGGAGGAAGCACAACCTTACCTTAGCGACTGTGAGTAATGAACTGACCAGCTGGGTCTAATGGTTGAACCCACGAAATTGGTTCTCAGGTTTAGGAGAGTGGGCTCAAAATGTTATTATGAGTGTAGGGAAGTTTCTCCTCTGTATCCTGGGAGTCGTCATAATTATTGGTTCGATACTTAGGCGTGTTCAAATTCTGACGCGGCGCAAGCACGGCACAATGTTGATGAATCTAAGGAGCGAGGGCGCTGTTATAGCAGAAGATTTAATTTATGACCCATCCATAGAGACAGTGTTATGATAAGCATTGCAAATGAATTTCATGGCCTGTTTCTTTCACCCGTTTTTCTTTTGTTTCCCCCTCTGCCCAGATACATCCATCCGGAAAAGACATCAGCCCTACCCAAAATGTTTATGTGAATGTATTTTAGATATGTGTCTAATCTTCATCTCTGCAACCTCCAGTTAACAGCACACATAGTCGACAGGTGATATCCACATATACTAGCACTCACATATGTTCCCCCTCCATGTATCATCAACTAAATGTGCACCCCATTTGTTGGAACAAGAAGCTGAAAAGAGCTTGGTAGTGTTTGTTGGCCCATTTACAGACCCTTAGTACGGGATGAGAAGGATTTAATGTATACTTCGCAGTACCTCGAAGCTTATTTAGAACATATACGGCACGATGATACATGCCCCTCAGACATGGATTCATACATACATGCTTTTTACTATCCCACTAGGTCATACATTTCCCACCTACAACTCTCCCTGATCATCAAAGCTTCTGTAGATATTGTATAGATAGTTTTCTGTTTAGTGATTAGATAATGGCAGTTATTGGTGACTGCCAAAGGGTGGACTGTCAAAGTCGAAAAATATTGCAGTACACACATCACGTACAAACTACACACAGATGGCCTCCGTGCGCGTACTTGCTCTGCCGTTTGTGCGCATATTCGCAATCTGCGTATGGTCGCTCCCGCGGACCTGCGTATTAGCGCGTGGTATGAGTATTTACGGTAGAGTTTGTGAACGCATGGAAAAGCCATCAAAACACATTACATATTTAAATCCAAATAGTGCACATTTTACACATAGCCTCCCTGCACTACAGCAGCAAGTTACAGCAGTTTAAATGGTTTCAGAACAAAGGGATTCACCTTTACAGGATAGAAGGTGACAGAACAAGGTTATAAGGTGGTGTTTGGTATCCAGCTGTAGGGTATTTTAAGGGTAACATTCCGGTGTTGGTTTGAGGAAGATCGCATGTTCCTGCGGATAGTTATGTGCATGAGCAGAATATAGATATAAACTGTATTTACTGTACATTATGTATGCGGCGGGAATCCAGAGGAGACCACCCACAAGAGCAGTTGGAACAGACATCGCCCACCTATTCAAACCGACCTATGACCTCTCCTGTACTGTAAATGACCATCCCTGTGTCCAATGGACAAAGAGATTACAGAGTCCATTGTGTTAAGTTTTGGATGAATTGTATAAAGACAGCCTGCTGCAGGCCTGGTCAGACACAAGACTCACAAAGTTATCTATTGGATGATCGAGGACCGGACCGGGTAGCACGGTGAATCCAATCACGTATGTACCATTGAATGTAGCCATTATTCTGTTGTATTGTATTGTTTGTATTGTAGCCCCCTTTCAGCAATAATACGCTGTGGTGTCGGAACCCAGTGGTTTAACTACAGACTGGTGTCGTGTCTTTCTTTCCCTGCTAAGGTTTAAAGCGTATTAGTATCGCATTGCATTGCTGTATAAGGTTTAAAGTGTATTCGTTGGGTGTGTACGCGCTGTGTGTACTTTGTACCATCAGCGCAGCGTTTGTACGCAAAGTCCTTACGCAGTACGGGACTCTACGCTAATAGCGTAAAAAGTACGCAGTGTGTGTATTAAGCATAGCGGCCGCAGCGGCTTCATGGTAAAGTGTATTTAAGGTGTGTTTAAGGTATAGCTTTCATTCCTGTATATAAATCAGCATTCTCAGCTATATCTTCTGAGCTGAAACCCTCCATTTGTTCTTCATATGGTGAGGTAGAGTATATGGAGTCATCATCTGTTGTATCATCGTGTGTAGCCTGTGAATTTGATGATATATTTACCCTTGGTTTATCAGCCTGTTGACTTGTAGAAGCTGTAGGGACCATACCAAAAGATGGGAGCTGCATGTATGGGTTAATAGTGTACCCTATTCCTGAGGTTGGAGCTGCAGGGACCAACCTGTCAGCTATACTAGATAGGGTTTGTGCAAACATGGCCCAAGGTGGATCTACTTGTCGTTGAACAGGGATCTGTCTTGCAATCTGCTGAAACGCAAAACAATTTGCACATAACCCCTCATGTGCCAAAGATTGAGTTCTTAACCCCACCTTGCGGGATAAACATGTTTTGAGTGTTGGTGTTACTGTTAATGTAACCTTGTCACCTTTGCCGCTTTTAGACATGATAAACAATCAGCTTTTCACAGTACTACACAATCTGTGACTGAAAACACTTTATATGCATAAAAGTGATATCAATCTGACCCCAACCTAAGCACCAGCATTGAGGTTCAGAAGAAAACACTGACAAACATATATTAAGTCAGCAATCACACTAGCAGTCAGTCACATGTTATAGATTAGTCATATGAGCATATTATCAACTACGAACACATTTCAAGTATGTAGGCGTACATTTACTGTTTTCTGTTCTATACAGTTATTTTAATGTATTCAGAGGCATTTGCGGAGAAAACCACAGTATTGTACAAAACTCATATGCAATAGGCACTAAACGTAACTATACATACGAACAACAGTAGATAGAAATTTAGTGCTGTATAACCCTTACTCCATAGAGTGGGATACAGGGAGACTCACCCCACTTCCAGGATCGATCAATACGTTAGCAACCACTGAGTGGATCCAGACGCTACTAGTGTACACTGCCGCTCCGGTAATTTTTAGTGGACACAGACGCTCAGTGAATGTTAGTGCATGCAGACACTCGTGTCTGCGACCCAGTCTCTTAGCGGTAAACCTTAGTATATACAGACGCAGCGGCCTGTGCTGCGACTGAGTCCCCTCGTTGTAGCGTCTGAGACGGAAGTGATGCAATCAGTTCATGGTGGGAGACGCACGGTAACTGGTCATGAACTAGGGGAAGGGGCGACCAGGAGAGCGTCTGACTCCCCACTGCTGACATCAACCCTAGGGATCGCAGCCTCAAACTAATCCTGGCGCCTTATGATCCCTAAAGCCTAGCGCTGGAGCACCCGTGGTGGCGGCGCGCCAGCTACTGTTTGGTAGTCTCCTCCCAAAACAGTGCGGCTGTGTCCGTATTCCCCTTCTAAGTGGAACCGATGCCTTACCTTCTCCCCATGCTCCGGCCACAGCCTGGTAACGTCTGCTGGACCTGCTAGTAACATCCGACACAGATGCCCGTCGAGACAGCACTTGTACCGTGGGTAAGCGTTGTTGCGACCTGGCGGAGAGTTGTTGGAGCGACTCTTTCCAATATGCGTGTAAGATGCTGTTAGGAAAAATCACTAAAAAAACATAGCAAGACTATAAAAATAAATCAAATAAAGCTCAGGGCTGCCAAACACAGCAGCCCTGTGACCATGGTCCGGTTCCTGCCGCACCAAACAAAAAACTGATTTGGCTAAATTGGTGGGCGGGATTATATGGACGAGCCCAGTGCATCCTGGGAGGCCAGAAAGCTTGTGATCGTTTGGTGCCAATCCGCTGTCGCTCCAGCATATACCAATGTTATCCTGTGGATAACCTGTGGACCCTGCCAGAGAAAAACACAATTTACTTAATTTAATATCTCTTTAAAAAGTTCTCAGGGCCTAGGAGTGCTGTAAAAAAAATCTGATACTCTAGGGCGCTGTGATTCAAAAAAGTTTGAGAACCACTGTACTAGACAACAAGATCATTGACTTGTGGTATGTTAACTGAATCATAGGGCCGTAAGTAATGAAGCCCGAGTTCAGCAGCCGTACAATATTGTTTTGCCTTGTAAGTGATTGCCCCTTTAAAAAAAACCCGTCCAGGTCCATGCCTAAATTCCTTAGAAGACCCCACCAGTTTCAACATTAAGGACTAAGGGAATGATTCAGAAATGTACGCTGTAGCACAGCTGCTGCGTCTTTGTATGCAGCGGCTGTGCTAAAATATGCAAAAGCCGCAGAACGCGCCTTGTACATAGATGCCTACCGCCGGCGTCTGTGATATGCATCAGATCAACTGCGTGAACAATGGACATCTGAGTAACCCTCAGGTTACTCAGGATGCCCACTGAAATCACGCTGCGGGGGCCAGTGACACTGCGTTCCAAGATAAGCTACTGGCATCAGCACGTCCAGAAAACACCCCAATTTTCGGGGATATTGCCCTGCACCACCACCCAAGCACCAGCAGCATGTCAAAGATGCACATGAGCAGAGAGCATTTCCTTTACACCCCCCTTTCCCCAATCTTAAAAAAACTGGTGATGCCGTCACTCTGGTTAACAATGCCAAGGATACAGAATGTCTTTAAAGCAGCAATACCATGAAAAATGTAGTGGATTTTTTTTTAACATAATAGCTGTGGAAAATTATAAGAAGCACTTTTCAATAATAGCCTTTTTCTTGCTTTGTTTCTTCTAAGAATCACATGATTGCCATGGAAACCCAGTCACATTGGACCTGATATAGTGAGCAGAGGGGCTTTGGATCTTAACTCTGGGCTCTGTTTTTATTGGATAATTAGATCAAGGGACTGAAAGCCTATGTATATGTAGCAGACTGAGGGGTAAATTTACTAAGGTGAGAGTTTTTTTTAGAACTGGTGATGTTGCTCATAGCTACTAATTAGATTCTACTTATCTAGCTCAGTGATGGCTAACCTTGGCACTCCAACTGTTGTTGAACTACACATCCCAGCATGCATTGCATCAGTTTTAGCATGGCCAAATAACAAAACTGTAGCAGGGCATGCTGGGATATGTAGTTCAACAACAGCTGGAGTGCCAAGGTTAGCCATCACTGATCTAACTGCTTCTAGAAGATAATAGATAGAATCTGATTGGTTGCTATGGGCAACATCACCAGTTCTAGAAAAACTTCCACCTTAGTAAATTTACCCCTGAATGTCTGGAAGCCAGACTTGTTTTCCTTAAGAGAAATTTTGAAAATTAAATGATTTGTAAAATAAATACTAGGAACTTTTGTTTAAAGAAAATAAACTCCCAAGTAGGATTGCTGTTTTAAACAAAAAATGTTTAAATTACTCAAAAAACTATTTATTGGTCCAAACTAACAATGTATAAATATACCAGTCAACCCTGCTTTACTTTTACACCCTAATATAGCGGTGAATATGAAGGTTTTCTAGTGTATAATATACCAGGGTCAGCCTGTTTCTTGAATTTCAAAATTGCCAATATGGACATTTGGGAAAGATTTCCTTTTGCAACAATTTTGGTGCAAGTCCAAACAAACAGGATCACCTGCATTTTTCTATGCCCAATTAACTATAGCAATATGCCACAATCATCCAAAACGAATTAGCAGTGGGGCTTACTTAAGACTACAGTATACTCTAAGCTATTTTATAAAAGGTGGATACAATCTTAAATAATATGTTTGTACAATCTCATGTCATGACAAAATGTGTCTGTAAAGAACTCGGGCACAGTGGTCCTTTTATTTACCATAGTATTTGCTGCCTGAGACAGATGCCTTGGTAATATTTAAACCAGTGTTCTAGCTCTAAGCACAAGATGCGGCAAGGGGGCGGCAATGGCAGGCGCTTCATGAAACGAAGGGGTGTCGTCCCTGTTTTGTGGGAGTGCCAAGGCTGGGGTCTTCCGATAGAGATTTCCTGGTTTCTTGTTCTGAGCTGCGGCAGGCCGTGTAACCTCATTGGTGTTTCCAGTGAACCTATGCTGAGGACACAGCACTGGATCACATATGTATGCAGGTGGCGTCTACTTATAGCAGTCGCCTCCTGCTCTATTACCATGTCTGTGCATCACTGCAGCCTCCTCTGAATAGATCCTAGATGCTTAAGCCGCTCTGAAAGAGTCAATAAGATCCCACAGACCACTGTCAAAAATCATGTTCACCTATAACTTTTGCTTTGTGAACCTTCAGTGCTGAATGGGTTAAAGCAGCAGTCCATCACAAATTAGCTTCCATTTTCGCATCAGTGCTTTGTACACAACTGACATTTAACGTTCAGTTTTTTAATTGCCAAGGGGAAATGAACCTTTAAATAAGCTTTTTAAAGGGAGAGTCGGGAGGGGACATAAGAGAGCACTACATTTACTTGTGAAGCACTGCCTGTGACGGATGTGATAATATCTAAAGTATGGCCATCCCTGTATGTGAAACTGAGGCTCCTAGGGCAATACGGAGGAATGTGGGAAAGACCTAACAAACAAATGAAGGGGTTGCGGTTGCCTGGAGTACACAATGACATCCGAGGGGCCAATTAAGTGCTTAGAAAGCTAGTGTATGGCATCAACCCCATGCAGCACTAAACTGGTTAATAACCTCACAGTCCTGTGCTATTTACAGGACTGTGCTAAAACACAGGGCTGTTTATTTTTACTCTGTGAAATGTTTCCCTAAAGCGAAAATCACTGCTTTGAAGACAAACTGCATTTCAACCGCAAAGACGGCCTCCTTATTTCCTGCAGTGTCAGGTGGATGAGGTTAAATGTTAAACACCCCCACACACACATATCTACTTATTTACGGAAAGAATCCAAAAATGGGAAGTATACTTTCTTCTGTGCAGCGCACACTGGTATGTAATGTCCTCCTGGATGTGTAAGTATAACCGGGTTCACAAAGTGGGAGGACAGCTCTTGGCTCATTTCCCCTGGGATAACACGATCGGTGTCACCATAGACATGGAGTGAAGGAATGGTGATTGGCTCCTTGTAAAAGTCTGTGTGGTCAAATGCGCAGCTCTTGAATCCGGCAACCAGTATAGCAAAGTCGAACTGAAAGCGGGGATCTCCTCGCTGTTTTAATGAACATAGCATAGCCAACAAGGCAGCTCCTTGGCTGAAACCCAAAACGCCATTGAAAGGCCCTAGTTCTGAAAAAGCCTTGGCCAGAGCATTCATGGATTGCTCTAAACCCGAGCATGACTTGGTTTCATCTGTGGCATTAAAATGAGCTTTCTCAGGGTCTGAGAACCACCAGCCTCTGGGGTCCTCTCGTGGATCATTCTCACCATCAGAATCTAAAGAGAGAAAAAACTTGTTAAATTGTATACAACAATATAAAAACAGTCTATAGTCAACTCATTGAACTACTGACAAAGGACCTCATTCAGAAAGGATTGCAAAATTTGCAATCCGGACGATTAGGGACCCAAATGAGTGCATGTGCATTGGTCACCAGTCAGACTGGTGACCAATGCCCATGCACTCATTTGGGGCTTGTGCAAGTGTGATTTTATTCCACTATTGTAGTGGCCCATTGGTCACTAGTGAGAATGTAAATCAGCCTTACTGGGTATTTATAGATGCCATATATTCATCACGTTTGAGATTTTAATTCAACGGACATTTTATCTTTATACAAAATGATTTTATGATAGTCTTCAATACTGGAATTGTGGAATGGCTGTCCTCATACATTCTCTTTAAGGCCATATTGCATCATACCCCTGCCGAAATCATAGCGAAGAAATACGTAGGGTTCACCAATCTTACTCATTGTGTCGTTGTATTGTCAATCTCCACCCTGAGCTCACACCTTTGTAAAGGTGAGGGGAGATTTATTCCATCTTCTGTACTTTGACATTCATATGAATATGTTTGGTGTTGCAATATATTATGTTATTTTTACTTTTTTTTTTAAACCATAAACAAATAAATCGTCATTGCTTGACCACTAATGGTTATTATCTTTTGTGGTTATTTTTCCTGGTTAGAGGGTTTTATTCTAGGGTGCCTCGCATCTGTTCTGCCAAAACAGAGGTCTCTAGTTCATTGAATTTACGATTGGCCCACTGAGGCGAATTCTTCTATAACTCCGGCTGACACTGAATTTACAGTCATATATGAATTAGCGCACTGGGGTAATTGTTAGTTGATATATATATACATATACACACACTGTATATATATATATATATATATATATATGCTTCCAGTGTTAGCCGGCACTCACAACCAGGGATCAGCTTGCTCCGGTGCCTGTTTAAACAGCATATTATCGATCCAAATGGAACGGCACTCGGAGACCATGAAAAGTGGAAAATGTATTTCATGTCATTAACGTTTCAGGGCAGCAAGCCCCGTCCTCAGAATGAACACGGTGTTCATTCTGAGGACGGGGCTTGCTGCCCCGAAACGTTAATGACATGAAATAAATTTTCCACTTTTCATGGTCTCCGAGTGCCGTTCCATTTGGATCGATATATATATATATATATATATATATATATATATATAAAAGCAAAGAGTTGCCGCGCATAAAGAACAAACAAAGTCTCTGTAATGAATGAAAGTCCAAATATATTTTGCCGCAGTTCTCCTTCAGGAGTTTACCATACTCCCCAAATCATGTAGGAAAAAGAAAAAGATGGAGTGAGCAAAGGTGAGTATTAGGTCAATATTGTTTTACTGCCAAATATACACTCACATACATTTCAGTAAAAGGTCACCAATGCAATGAAGAAAATCAGTGCAGCCTCCGGACAGCTAGCACTGATCACCGCCGTTGCTCCCCAGATACCACGGATGCTGTAACTTCCAGCTTCACGGACTCCAAAACGCGAACCACACACTCCGGTACTCCGGTCAGAGGGTCTCACGTCACACGTCCTGCTGGCCACGTCCAACGCGTTTCGTCATGGGACTTCATCAGGGGCTGTGGTGGTGAGCTGTCCGGAGGCTGAGTCACCGCGTGAAACGCTAAGCTGATCGTTCGGAACTAAGATGCATGTGAGCTTTTATTTTCATTAAATCGAATTGTGATATTTTTAATCATACCTGCGCCCTCCACTCTGCTTTCTTTTATATATATATATATATATATATATATATATATATATAGATAGAGAAGGTGCGGCACTCCAATGATTTTCACACGACCATAAATAGAAATCACAACGTTTCAATGCCTTTAATCTTACGGCATTTTCATCAGGTAGTACATATATATATATCTCTCTATCAAAAACAGAGAGTGCACTCACCAGTTTTCTTAATAGAAAAGATTCACATTTATTTCAGACATCATACGTCACCAAAGCATGTGTCGACGTTTCGGGCCCAGCATGGCCCTTTATCAAGACCCAGATGCCCTAGTGAAGAAAGCATAACCCACCACAGGCCCCAAGAGACCTATAGATACCCAACAGATGGGTCTTGATAAAGGGACATGATGGGTCCGAAACGTCGACACATGCTTTGGTGATGTATGATGTCTTAAATAAATGTGAATCTTTTCTATTAAGAAGACTGGCGAGTGCACTCTCTATGTTTCTCTTACGTCCTAGAGGATGCTGGGGACTCCGTAAGTACCATGGGGTATAGACGGGCGCCGCAGGAGACATGGGCACTATAAAGAACTTTAGAATGGGTGTGCACTGGCTCCTCCCTCTATGCCCCTCCTCCAGACCTCAGTTAGATCCTGTGCCCAGAGGAGATTGGGTGCACTACAGGGGAGCTCTTCTGAGTTTCTCTGATTAAAAGAATTTTGTTAGGTTTTTTATTTTCAGGGAGCCCTGCTGGCAACAGGCTCCCTGCATCGTGGGACTGAGGAAAGAGAAGCAGACCTATTTAAGTGTTAGGCTCTGCTTCTTAGGCTACTGGACACCATTATCTCCAGAGGGATCGGAACGCAGGTCTCACCCACCCCGTTCGTCCCAGAGCCGCGCCGCCGTCCTCCTTGCAGAGCCGGAAGATAGAAGCCGGGTGAGTATTAGAAGAAAGAAGACATCACAGGCGGCAGAAGACTTCTGATCTTCACTGAGGTAACGCGCAGAGGTAACGCTGCGCGCCATTGCTCCCACACACAACACACACTGAGGCACGGATGGGTGCAGGGCGCCGGGGGGGGGGGGCACCCTGGGCAGCAATCTAAAACCTCTAGGCTGGCATTTTAGAATATATGGGCTGCAGAGGCAATATATATACAAATCCCCCGCCAGTATTGTATTTTTGAGCGGGACCGAAGCCCGTCGCTGAGGGGGCGGAGCTTGATTCCACAGCACTGACCAGCGCCATTTTCTCCACAGCACACTGCAGAGTAGCTGGCTCCCCAGACTCTCCCCTGCTGAACACGGTGACAGAGGGCTTAAAAAGAGGGGGGGGAGCCTTAATTTGGCAGTGAAGGTATATTGAATAATATTAAAGTGCTGTGTGTCTTGGAAATTGTTTTCCAGGGTCATTGGCGCTGGGTGTGTGCTGGCATACTCTCTCTCTGTCTCTCCAAAGGGCCTTATTGGGGGACTGTCTCCAGATTGGATATTTCCCTGAGTGTGTGGGGGTGTCGGTACACGTGTGTCGGCATGTCTGAAGCGGAAGGCTCTTCTAGGGAGGAGGTGGAGCAAATGAGTGTGGTGTCTCCGTCGGCAACGCCGACACCTGATTGGTTGGATATGTGGAATGTTTTAAATGCAAATGTGAATTTATTACATAAAAGCTTGAACAAAGCGGAGTCCAGGGAAAATGCAGGGAGTCCATCCTTGCCTTTTACTATGTCACAGGGCCCTTCTGGGTCTCAGAAGCGCCCGCTATCCCAAATAGCAGACACTGATACCGACACGGATTCTGACTCCAGTGTCGACTACGATGATACGAGGTTGCAGCCAAAGCTGGCAAAATGTATTCATTATATGATTATTGCAATAAAAGATGTGTTGCATATCACGGATGACCCCTCTGTACCTGACACGAGGGTCCACATGTTTAAAGAAAAGAAACCGGAGGTTACTTTCCCCCCTTCCCATGAGTTAAATGAAAAGGGCTTGGGAAACTCCAGACAAGAAACTGCAGATTCCCAAAAGGATTCTTATGGCGTATCCTTTCCCGGCTAAGGACAGGATACGGTCGGAATCCTCCCCCAGGATGGACAAGGCGTTAACTAGCTTATCCAAAAAGGTGGCGCTGCCGTCGCAAGATACCGCAACCCTCAAGGATCCTGCTGATCGCAGGCAGGAGACTACCTTGAAGTCAATTTATACACATACTGGTACCTTGCTCAGACCGGCGATAGCGTCGGCTTGGGTTTGTAGCGCTGTAGCAGTGTGGACAGATACCTTGTCTGCTGACATTGATACCCTGGATAAAGATACCATTTTACTGACCTTGGGTCATATAAAGGATGCTGTCCTATATATGAGAGATGCTCAGAGAGACGTTGGCCTACTGGGTTCCAGAGCCAACGCCATAACGATTTCTGCTAGGCGAGCCCTGTAGACCCGCCAATGGACGGGTGATGCCGACTCAAAGAGGCATATGGAGGTTTTGCCTTACAAGGGTGAGGACTTATTTGGGGAAGGTCTCACGGACCTGGTTTCCACAGCTATCGCAGGTAAATCCGCTTTTTTACCTTATGTTTCCTCACAGCCAAAGAAAACGCCACATTATCAGATGCAGTCCTTTCGGTCGCATAAATCCAAAAGAGGACGGGTATCTTCCTTTCTCGCCAGAGGTAAGGGCAGAGGGAAAAAGCTGCCAGCTACAGCTAGTTCCCAGGAGCAGAAGTCCTCCCCGGCTTCTACTAAATCCACCGCATGACGCTGGGGCTCCGCTGAGGGAGTCCGCCCCAGTGGGGGCATGTCTTAGACTTTTCAGCCACGTCTGGGTTCAATCACAGGTGGATCCCTGGGCATTAGAAATTGTTTCCCAGGGTTACAAGCTGGAATTCGAAGATGTGCCTACTCGCCGGTTTTTCAAAACGGCCCTACCAGCTTCTTCCCCAGAGAGGGGGGTAGTTTTAAGTGCAATTCAAAAACTGTGTCTTCAACAAGTGGTGGTCAAAGTTCCCCTGCTTCAACAGGGGACGGGGTACTACTCAACCCTGTTTGTGGTCCCGACACCGGACGGTTCGGTCAGACCCATTCTGAATTTAAAATCCTTAAACCTATACTTGAACAGGTTCAAATTCAAGATGGAATCGCTCAGAGCAGTCATCGCCAGCCTGGAAGGGGAGGATTATATGGTGTCTCTGGACATAAAGGATGCATACCTTCATGTACTCATATATCCTCCTCATCAGGCGTTCCTGAGGGATTGTCATTACCAATTTCAGACGTTGCCGTTTGGACTTTCCACGGGCCCGAGGATTTTCACCAAGGTAATGGCGGAAATGATGGTGCTCCTGCGCAAACAGGGAGTCACAATTATCCCGTACTTGGACGATCTCCTGATAAAAGCGAGATCGAGAGAACAGTTGCTGAACAACGTGTCACTCTTCCTGAGAGTGTTGCAGCAGCACGGCTGGATTCTCAATCTACCAAAGTCACAGTTGGTTCCAACGACCCGATTGCCTTTCTTAGGCATGATTCTGGACACGGAACAAAAAAGGGTTTTTCTCCCATTGGAAAAGGCCCAGGAACTCCAGAGCTTGGTCAGGGACCTGTTGAAGCCGAAAAGGGTGTCGGTCCATCAATGCACTCGAGTTCTGGGAAAGATGGTAGCGTCTTACGAGGCCATTCCCTTCGGCAGGTTCCATGTGAGCACTTTTCAGTGGGACCTTCTGGATAAGTGGTCTGGGTCCCATCTACATATTCATCAGAAGAGCAGCCTGTCCCCCAGGGCCTGGGTATCTCTCTTGTGGTGGCTGCAGAGTACTCACCTTCTAGAGGGTCGCAGGTTCGGCATTCAAGACTGGGTTCTGGTGACCACGGACGCGAGCCTCCGAGGATGGGGAGCAGTCACACTGGGAAGAAACTTCCAGGGACTGTGGTCAAGCCAGGAGGCTTGTCTACACATCAACGTACTGGAATTGAGGGCCATATACAACGGCCTCCGTCAAGCGGAGAATCTTCTTCGCGACCTACCGGTTCTGATTCAATCAGACAACGTTACAGCCGTGGCTCATGTAAACTGCCAAGGCGGGACAAGGAGCAGAGTGGCAATGGCGGAAGCCACCAGGATTCTGCGCTGGGTGGAAAATCACGTAAGCGCTCTGTCAGCGGTATTCATTCCGGGAGTGGACAACTGGGAAGCAGACTTCCTCAGCAGACACGATCTCCATCCAGGAGAGTGGGGTCTTCATCAAGAAGTCTTTGCAGAAATAGCAAGTCTTTGGGGACTTCCTCAAATAGACATGATGGCGTCAAGCCTCAACAAAAAACTTCCGAGGTATTGTGCCAGGTCAAGGGACCCTCAGGCTGTAGCAGTGGACGCCCTGGTGACACCGTGGCTGTTTCAGTCGGTCTATGTGTTCCCTCCTCTTCCTCTCATCTCAAAAGTATTGAGAATCATAAGAAGAAAAGGAGTACAGACAATTCTCATTGTTCCAGATTGGCCTCGAAGGGCCTGGTATCCGGATCTACAGGAAATGCTCACAGAAGATCCGTGGCCGCTTCCTCTCAGAGAGGACCTGTTGCCACAGGGGCCCTGTTCCAAGACTTACCGCGGCTGCGTTTGACGGCATGGCGGTTGAACGCCAGATCCTAGCAGGGAAGGGCATTCCGGACGAGGTCATCCCTACTCTGATAAAGGCTAGGAAGGAGGTGACAGCCAAACATTATCACCGTATCTGGAGGAAATATGTCTCTTGGTGTGAAACCAAGAATGCTCCTCCGGAAGATTTCCATCTGGGCCGTTTTCTCCACTTCCTACAGACTGGAGTTAATATGGGCCTAAAATTAGGCTCCATTAAGGTTCAGATTTCCGCCCTATCAATTTTCTTTCAGAAGGAATTGGCTTCTCTGCCAGAAGTCCAGACTTTTGTGAAGGGAGCGCTGCATATCCAGCCTCCTTTTGTGCCTCCAGTGGCACCATGGGACCTTAACGTGGTGTTACAATTCCTTAAGTCTCCCTGGTTTGAGCCTCTTCAATCCGTGGAATTAAAGTATCTCACTTGGAAGGTGGTCATGTTGTTGGCCTTGGCATCGGCAAGGCGAGTGTCTGAGTTGGCGGCTTTGTCTCACAAAAGCCCCTATCTGATTTTCCATGTGGATAGAGCTGAGTTGCGGACTCGTCCTCAATTTTTGCCTAAGGTGGTTTCCTCTTTTCATATGAACCAACCTATTGTGGTGGCTGTGGCTGCGAGGGACTTGGAGGATTCCGAGTCCCTTGATGTGGTCAGGGCACTGAAAATTTATGTAGCCAGAACGGCTCGGGTTAGGAAAAGAGAGGCACTGTTTGTCCTGTATGCAGCCAACAAGGTTGGCGCTCCTGCTTCTAAGCAGACTATTGCTCGCTGGATCTGTAACACGATTCAGCAGGCTCATTCTACGGCTGGATTGCCGTTACCAAATTCGGTAAAAGCCCATTCCACTAGGAAGGTGGGCTCTTCTTGGGCGGCTGCCCAAGGCGTCTCGGCATTGCAGCTTTGCCGAGCGGCGACTTGGTCGGGGTCAAACACTTTTGCTAAATTCTACAAGTTTGATACCTTGGCTGAGGAGGACCTCATGTTTGCTCAATCGGTGCTGCAGAGTCATCCGCACTCTCCCGCCCGTTTTGGAGCTTTGGTATAATCCCCATGGTCCTTACGGAGTCGCCAGCATCCTCTAGAACGTAAGAGAAAATAAGATTTTAAACCTACCGGTAAATCTTTTTCTCCTAGTCCGTAGAGGATGCTGGGCGCCCGTCCCAGTGCGGACAACATTCTGCAAGACTTGTATATAGTTATTGCTTGCATAAGGGTTATGTTACAGTTTTGATCGGTCTTTGACAGGGGACCCTGTCGCACACCCAGCAATCTGCAGGTAAAACCTGCCATCAAACACAAAATAATTGTGTATCAAGGTCATATTTAGAAGGTCCAACACAAAATCAATATCAGGGCCGGAATACAAACAATTATCTTGAATCAATTTACGAACTGCCAATAAGCCAGCTTCATTAGGGATTACCGTGTATAAACTAGCAATGTCAACACTACATAAAGTACTGCCCATAGGAACATTCTTCAAAGCTTGTAGTTGATTACTGAGCGAAGTAGTGTCAAGAAGATATCTATTACGGCTGACAATACACGGTTGCAACAATGAATCCAAATAGGTTGCCACATTTTGAAATAAGCCCTTACGGGCAGCAATAATAGGGCGCCCTGGTGGATTGTCAAGTCGTTTATGGATCTTAGGTAGGGAATATAACACTCGGACTACCGGGTGTTCCACAATCAGTGCCTTCATAAGTGTATTTGAGATAATCCCTGACTTTACTGCCATCTCTAACTTATCATGTAACGCCTTAGCATACCTAGCGGTAGGGTCACCTTCTAAAGCTCTATACACAGATGTATCACTTAATTGCCGATACAATTCATCTTTATATGCCCCCAGGTCCTGTATCACAATACCCCCACCCTTATCGGCTGGGCGTATTGTGATATCTGTATACGATGACAAATCTCTCAAAGCATCATATTCCACTTTGCTAAGATTATTATAACCATTAATATTCAAATGGGAAATTATATCAGTAGATACATCAAGTAAGCGTCCATAGGTTTTAATAGCCGCATTATATGATACTGGATCAAATTTGCTGCGATTTTGTAAACGAGACAATTGGACAGGTAGTGCTTCAGTCACAGTAGGGCTCTGACTTGACCTTGCCCCATTAAAGTGTTCATGTAACTTCAATTGTCTGTTCAGCTTGTATTTCTCAATTTCCCATTGCAATGGTTTAAATTTAACTGTAGGGACAAATGACAATCCCTTGCTCAGAACCTGTAATTCAATAGGTGTAAGGACATGAGAAGATAGATTGAACACTATTTCTTCCGGTACAGTGGGGGTCGACCCACTCTGCCGCGACCTCGACCTTTTCCACTGGCCGCCACGGCGCGTCCACCGCCTTTTTCGTTGGCACCATCTCGAGTGCGCACCCCCAAAGGGGAATGAGAAGTAGATTGAACATTATCAGAAGGAATGTCAGAATCACTATTAGTATTTCTCTCAGCTGATGAATCTGATTGCCACATCTGTTTATAGTTGCGTTGGCGATAGTACTGTTGGCGTTCATTACGGGTACCACTTGCCCAGGTATATACACGGTTCTGTTCGTAATCAGAATTCACTTTCACTAATTTCTTGCGTTTGAACTGGATCAGATCTTTGCGGTACGTAGAAATTTGATTCTCTAATTTTTCCAACCAATTACATTTGGTGTCACTGGTAATGATGTCTTTGTATTTAGACTCAAACACGGAGATCTTCTCTCTTGAAACAGCAAGTTCACGTTGATAATGCTGATTTAGATTACCTTATAACTTCACAATAATGGGTAAGAGACACAGTACGCAATTGGCGTATGGGGTACCGTAAGGGTACGTATTTAGCGTAGCATACGCTAGGCCGTGATCGAGACGCACATGCGGCACGCTCGCTCACAGCTTAATGCGTGGTGTCGAGCACGCTATAGGCGAGCGACTACCGTAATGTCACGCTATCAGCGTAGCGGACGCTCGAGACCACGAGGAGATCACGAGCGGTGCAGACGCTCACAAGATGACAATCAGTAAACCTTGAATGTAACACACAGAAAGGATATTCTTATACAGTAAACCTTGTACTGAAACACTGTAGCGATATAACGCTGCTTAACCTGATTAACACTAAAGCTGTTTGAGCGATCGAGACGCTCCTATTACCCACTGCAATGTAATGAACACACAATACCGTGCTAAGGATCCAACACCTTTACTAACAAGCTTTTAGTTACATCGAAAAGGGGTAAAACAGTTACAAGTCATACACTACATACTAACATATAATTCTAACAGAATATCTAGACAGAAATATACAATAACGTTACAATCTTAAACTAAACAGAGAGAGAGAGAATGTGGCCAATACAGACAAAGAGCGAGATGATTACAGAGAATTACTTACACACACTTAGTCAATATGAAAACCGTTTGTGGAGGAGAGTGAGAGAGCTGTTCAGGCTGGCTGATCTTATATACACTGAGTACAGTATACTACAAAGGGACCTACAATCTCATTGTTCATTGGACACAGGAATGTCTCCTCGCATCATATCAAAAGGTCATAGGTTAGTTTGAACAGGTGGGCTGTGACTATTTCAAACAGCTCAGGTGGGTGGGAATCTCCGGATTCCCGCCGCATGGATAATGAACTGCAAATATAGAATATGTCCAGAAACTACTAATGGCCATAACTACACGCAGGAGCGATTAATCTTTACCTAACCAACACCGGATTATTGCTATAAAAATACTCTTCGGTTAGGTACCAGACACCACTGTTCAACCTTAATCAGACCCTTTGTACAACAAAAAGAGGGATTCCCAAGTCCGTGAACAAGTCACATTAACCAAACTTACAGTTATCATTAAGGGGAACATTACCAATAAAACCTGCTATATGGATTTATTATCTAACGATTGAGTCGCC
The DNA here is from genome assembly GCF_028390025.1 of Pseudophryne corroboree. Classification (NCBI taxonomy): domain Eukaryota; kingdom Metazoa; phylum Chordata; class Amphibia; order Anura; family Myobatrachidae; genus Pseudophryne; species Pseudophryne corroboree. Next base: position 914,837,180 of record NC_086445.1, on the reverse strand, counting down.
CGCTAGACGCACACAAAGTCTACCGTAAATGCACATACCACGCGCTCGAGCGCATGGCCGAGGCGCCATGCGCGGCTGCGAGTATCCGCACGCACGGGAGAGAATGTGCACGTGCAGCAGGCACGCGCATGAGGTGAATAGATGGCAACGTGCAGCGTGATATTTTTCTGACTTTGACAGTCCACCCTTTGGCAGTCAACAATAACTGCCACTTCCTAAAAACAGTTCAAAAAGAGAAAAATATATGTCATGTAAAAATACATTTCTATGATTGGGTAAGGGAGAAGAGAAGGTGGGAAAAAGGTATGACCTAGTGAGATAGTAGAAGCATGTATGTATGAGTCCATGTTTGAGGGGTCATGTATCATCGTGCCGTACGTGTTTTAAATCAAGCTTCGAGGTATTGCGAAGTATACATTTGAATTCCTTCTTATCCCGTATTACGGGTCTGTGGATGGGCTGTCAAACTTTACCGAGCTCTTTTCGGCTTTTGGTTGCAACAAAATGGGGGAACACATTTTAGTTGATGATACATGAATGGGGGGGATATGTGAGTGCTGATATCTGTGCCTGTATTCCCTATCGACTATGTGTGTCATTACCTGAAGGTTGTAGAGATGAGGATAAGAAGCAATTATGGTAAATGCAGTCATAAACTATGTGAGTTTAATGTACATTTGCCGATTGAGGTCTTGTCTGATGTCTTGTCTCGATGTACATGTTGACTGTAGTCTCCCGATGCTTTTGCTATAATTGCTTGAGCAAAAAGCTTTCTCAATGTCCATAGACTTACAATCTTTGAAGTGTTGGGCTATCGTAAAATTTTAGAGTCACTAGGGAAAATGGGGGGTATATGGCATTGTCCATCAATGGTCTGTGTAAAAGGTTGTCAAATTCTTCTTCCAAGTGGATGTCTTTGTAACTTGGAGGAAAACAAAGGAGAAACGGGTGAAAAAAACGGACCGTGGAATCACATTTTCATCACAACATTGTCTCTATTGTTGGGTCATACATCAAATTAATCGTTGTTAATACAGTGTCCTCGTTCCTTAGACTCATCACCCTGGTATTACTTTTACGCTTCGCTAAAACCCGAACGCATCTAAATATCAGACCGACCAATATGATGACTCCCAGAATACACAAAAGAAATTTCCCTACATCCATGATAATACCTTGGGCCTATTCTCCTAAACCATGACACCCAACTGGTCAGCTCATTACCCACAGCAGCAAGGGTGAGATTGTGTTTCCTTCGGAACTCCCATTTTAATTGTAAAATGTCATCCATCTTTTGGTCTATGACCTCGGCTGGGTCCTCCGTGCTGTTTGTAATGTACGTGCAGCACTTGATTCCATATTGAGTTGCCAGGGTTACACAATACCCGCCTGTCACAGCTGTGAGGTAATTGAGAATCATCCTATGCTGAACCAGTTCCGTTTTGTAGGCTTGTAACTCTTTCCCAGTGTACCTGAAGGTGTCGTCATACATTTCGGTGATATTGTCTAATAAATTTGCAAGCGCAGATATATATTTATAATTTATCACTCCTCTAGCGGTACAAGTGATATCTAACGCGAGTAGGAATTGAATCCCGGTGGATTCATGGATCAGGTCAGAGGCTGAATGCTCTGTTCTTTCTATCAGGTGCCGTTTAACGATGTGCTCGTAATGAGTGTGAGTATAAGGAGCTTGGGCACCACGGTGAATATCTTTAATTTTAGTGTGGGATACAGTCATTACCTCAGGCAGTACTTTTCCAATATAACATAACCCTTCTGAGTTTTGGGCAAGCCACTTTTACGCCTTCCTCCCGCATATGAAGTATGCATCATCGGGGAGAACATATGGGACGGAGTGTGACATAACCATATTACAGATTTTCCATGTGAACTCTCCTAACCCTAATTCTTCCATCTGTTTAGTACACGTATCAGTTTGTACGATCTGTGCACAGTATCCTGGTGATACTTCTCCAACTCGCATGATCCTACTTCCTAAGGTGTACCTATACCGAAAGAATTTCCTATGGTCGGCTATCTGGCGTATAAGTTCTGTGTCTATGGGCAATCTGTCGGCTCTATGTGAGAATGTCATGGTTTGATTACTCCATGACACTTCCCAATTTCCCGGCTTTCGGGGATTGGAAATGTTAAAGCACACTAAGGACCTATCCACATGATATTGGTGGAGCTTCAAACTAGGAGGACTAGAGATATTAAACCTCTTGTCCACCGGCCTCCCACCACTTAGCTCAAGTACCTCTCCTACCGTTAAAGGGAATGGTACTAGTCCTGATTTGCTATGGCCTTGAGGTACTTGAGAGCATACCCAACAGTCTGTCTGATTTAACACTTTACCCACTAAGGAGTGATAGTCACTCAATGGATGCCGGTCCATGTGGACATTAAAACTGGACTGACATTTCTTTATGCACCCATCCTCAACTATATTGTCACAATGCCTACAGATGCAGTTCTCTTCAGCTAACAATCCTTCACAATTCCTTCTATTGTCAATGCTACCAGATCGTTTTCTGATACTCGCCTTTACTCGGAGATTATGTTGTTCTTGGAAATCTACGCCTGCATCCTGGTCATCAGAACCCATTCCTGATCCTTTCTCGACCTCCATGGTACTCTCACCGAAACAGACTGCTCTGGTCAACATCAGGGTCAACAGGAAAATCCGGATCACAGTCTCTTGGGGCAAGTCCATCTTAGAGGAGTAAAAGGAGAAAACTAAGAAGGGGGAAAGGAAATAGGAGGGAGGTGGGAGCTGGAGAAAATAACAAATGGGAAAAAGAAATCTGGCTCGACAAGCTTCCGGTCTTGTTATTCTCAGCGCTCAGGTGTCGTCTCAATCTTCCCTGAACAGACACTCTAGTGTTACAACCTCTACCGTCTGTTCTTTATCACGGGACCTCTCTGGGTCAGTGACATTTTTACAATGAGACGAATGGCCCCAAGTCTCTCTCTCGGCAACCTTCAAAGCAGTTGTGCTGGTCAATAAGACTTGATATGGTCCTTCCCATCTGTCAATAAGGCAACCTGAGCGTAGAAAATTCCGTATCATTACATAATCCCCAGGTTCAATGTCATGACAATTACTGTCTGGCAAATCAGGAATCACCAACTTTAGATTATCATTCTGATTCCTCAATTGCTTACTCATCTTAACCAAGTACTTTACGGTTACTTCATTGTTACATTTCAAATCATCCTGGGGGTTAATCATAACATGGGGTTGTCGACCAAACAGAATTTCAAAAGGAGACAGATTAAGAGGGGACCTGGGAGTGGTTCTGATGCTGTATAATACAATTGGCAAAGCTTCCGGCCATAACAGTCCTGTTTCAGTCATTACCTTGCTCAATTTATTTTTAATAGTGCTGTTTACTCTTTCCACCTTCGCACTCGCCTGGGGGCGGTACGGAGTATGCAGCTTACTATTAATTCCGATCAACTTACACATTGTTTGAAAGACTTCACCTGTGAAATGGGTACCCCTATCACTTTCAATTATTCTAGGGATACCGTACCTACACACAAATTCCTGCACAATTTTCTTTGCAGTAAATACAGCGGTATTTGTGGCCGCAGGAAATGCTTCAACCCAATTTGAGAATACATCAATACAGACCAAAACATACTTTAAATTTCTACAAGGTGGCAATTGTATGAAATCAATTTGTATCACCTGGAAAGGGCCATCTGTTGGAGGGATATGAGATGGCTCTGTCGGTATTGCCTTTCCGATATTCTTCCTCAAGCAGGTAAGGCATGTCATCGCTCTTTTACCCGCATGGGAAGAAAATCCTGGGGCGCACCAATAAGCTCTTACTAGCTTGCACATCCCTTCTTTGCCTAGATGAGTCAGCCCATGTGCTGCTTCCGCTAGACTTGGAAGGTATGCTCTGGGTGCCACTGGTTTACCATGTCCATCTGTCCAGAGTCCTGAGGACTCCTGGTCATATCCTTTTGACTTCCAAACTGCCTTTTCCTGTGGGGAACACAAATTTTGCATTTCACACAATTTCTGTGTGTTTACAGTATTAAATACCATCAGTCGTGTACTATCTGTTTGTATGGGGTTACTAGCTGCTGATTTAGCAGCTTCGTCTGCTCGGCTGTTACCAAGTGATACCGGGTCTTGGCTATACGTGTGAGCTTTACACTTGATAACAGCCACTCTGTCGGGTTCCTGTATCGCTGTTAGAAGTCTTTTGATGTAGGCTGCATGCGCTACGGGTGTGCCAGCTGCCGTCATGAAATTTCTGAGGAGCCATAGGGCTCCGAAATCATGGACTACTCCGAATGCGTACCTAGAATCTGTGTAGATATTGGCTGACTTGCCCTTAGCCAATTCACATGCTCTGGTTAGGGCAACCAGTTCAGCAACTTGTGCTGAGTGAGGTGGGCCTAGCGGTTCTGCTTCTATGGTACCTTGGTCATCTACGACTGCGTATCCAGTACACAAGTCTCCCGAGTCCGTCTGTCTGTGACAACTACCGTCAGTGTAGAAAGTAAAATCTACATCTTCCAGCGGGTTGTCACTGATGTCAGGCCTTGCCGTGAAATTTTGGGTCAAATATTCCATACAATCATGTGTGTCATCCTCTGTATTAAATCCTCCTTCACCATTATTCTCATCCCCCACCCTTTGTGCCTGTCCAGGCACACCTGGGAGATACGTTGCAGGATTTAATGCGCTGCATCTCCTTATGGTAATGTTTACGGGGGCCATCAATGCCAATTCCCATCTTGTAAACCGCGCTGATGAGACGTGTCTGGTTTGGGCAGAATTTAGTAAGGCTGACACTGCATGTGGTGTCTGAATTGTGAGGTTGTGTCCTAGCACTACATCTTCGCTTTTCGTGACTAGCAATGCTATTGCTGCAACGCTTCGCAAGCATGTGGGGAGGGATCGCGCTACCGTATCAAATTGGGTGCTGTAGTAGGCTACCGGCCTGCTGGCATCACCATGCTTCTGGGTTAGGACACCTGCTGCGCAACCAGCACTCTCTGTTCCGTACAGCTCAAAGGGTTTCCCATAGTCTGGCATACCTAATGCTGGTGCCTGCGTTAGGCACTGTTTAAGTCTCTCAAATGCCATCTCGGATTCGTCTGTGTGCGAAATCCGATCAGGTTTGCTTGATGAGACCATCTCCTGCAAAGGTAAGGCCAGTATGGAAAAACCTGGGATCCAGTTACGGCAATACCCACACATTCCTAAAAACGTTCTGATCTGTTGCTGGGTTTGTGGCAGGGTCATGTCACGAATTGCTTGAATTCTATCAGCGGTAAGGTGTCTCAGTCCTTGTGTTAGACAGTGTCCCAAATACTTCACACGAGTCTGGCATAATTGTAACTTGTCTTTGCAAACCTTGTGTCCTGTGTCTGAAAGATGAGACAGGAGCTGTTTCGTATCTCTCAGGGACGCTTCCAATGAATCTGAACACAGAAGTAAATCGTCCACGTACTGTATCAATACTGATCCACTCACTGGTTGGAAAGACTGTAAACAATCATGCAGAGCTTGTGAGAAAATACTTGGACTGTCTATGAACCCTTGGGGTAAGCGAGTCCATGTATATTGAACTCCTCTGTATGTAAATGCAAATAAGTATTGGCTGTCAGGGTGTAGAGGTACCGAGAAGAAAGTGGAGCAGAGGTCAATCACAGTGAAAAATTTGGCAGTGGGAGGGATTTGCATTAGGATGACAGCTGGATTTGGCACTACGGGGAATTGACTCTCAACTATTTTGTTGATCCCTCTTAGATCCTGCACTAATCGGTAACCCCTCCCCCCACTCTTTTTAACAGGGAAGATGGGACTATTTGTAGTGCTGGACATCCTTACCAGAATGCCCTGTTGTAGCAAGCGCTCTATTACAGGGTAAACTCCTAACTCCACCTCTGGCTTCAGAGGATATTGTGGGATTTTTGGAGCTATCCTACCATCTTTTACTTGCACAACTACTGGGGCTACATTTGCCATCAATCCAGTGTCTTGTCCATCTTTGGTCCAAAGTGACTCCGGTATCTGGGAAATCATTTCTTCTACCTTGGACGGACACCTATTTACAATAACAGTGTGTGACATTAATCTTGTTGGGGAGTCTAGCATATCCTGCGCTTCCTGAGCGTGGTTTTCGGGTATGTCCAAGAACACACCTTCAGGAGTACAGTATATGACGCATCCCATTTTGCACAAAAAATCTCTCCCTAAGAGATTAGTCGGAGCCGATGCAGCCAGCAGGAAAGAATGCTTGGTATGCAAAGGCCCTATCGTAATCTCTGCGGGTTTGCTTAAAGGGTAGTGCTGTACTACTCCTGTTACTCCCATGGCTGGAATTGTTTTACCAGTGGTTCTCATGCCCACGGTCGAATTTATCACTGACTTGGCCGCCCCCGTATCTACAAGGAAATTTAGAGATTTACCAGCTACATCAATTGTGACCTCGGGTTCACTTCCAAGGTTCGCAATTAATTTCACTGGCTGCAGATTACAGGTGTGGCCTCGCCCCTATGGTGCGTGGTGGCCTCCCTGTATTGCGCTGGCAGCTATTACCTGTGAAGGGGGTAAATGGGATCTATCAGTGACTTGCCAGTCTCTTTTTGGGGGATACCTTTTTGTTTCCCCTGCGTGTGGCTCATAACTCCGTCTCTGCGGTCCTTGCTCCCAATTTCGTGTGTCATGTCGTTGTCTAGGGGGTTGGTATGATCTTTGTGCATTCTTTGATTTACAGTCTCGTGCAAAATGTCCCTCTTTATGACAGTAATAACAAGTTACCACATTTGACTTACCCACAGGGGTCGGAGATTTATACAGAGATGGCCTTGTGGTCAGGGCCTGTATACTTACGGCCATTAACTTATCACTTTGTGACTCCCTGTGTCTGGTGATATTCCGTTCATGATCAACAGCAGCCTCTCTCAAAGTAGCCACCGACAGACCTCGCCAACATGGTTGGGTGGTCTGTACCCTTGTCTTTAATACTTCTTTTAAACCTTCCATTAACACACATACTGCTACTGCTCTATGATTTACATTTGTCGAAATGTCTTCTATGCCTGTATACTTAGCCATTTCCTGTAGTGCCCGATGAAAATAATCAGCAGCTGTTTCTCCCTCTTTTTGTTTGATGAAAAAAAATGTATTCCATTTGGCAACAGCTGGAAAATACTCTTTTAACTGTAAATTTATTCTCTTTACATTATCTTTGTTGAATACATCCGTAAGGGGTACATCTTCATCTAATTTACAGTCAGCTAAAAATCTTGCTGAGTCGACATTGGAGGGTAAACATGCCCTCAGCAATATCTGCCAGTCTTTGTTATTGGGCTCCACAGTATTTCCTAGATCTCTAATGTATTTCTGACTAGCAGCTAGATCTTTCCTAGGATCAGGGAATTCAGACACCATTGTTCTTAATTCCATTCGGGTAAAGGGGCAGTGCATGGCGATGTTTCTGACAGGAGTGATTCCTGAAGTGTCAGTTTTCCCATTTGGCACTGCTATTACCCTAACGGGATTAAGTCCAATAACATCCTTCTGAGTAGATTCTACAATAGGTGGTGAAATGGTTTCAGCATAGTGTATGGTGCCGTACTTACCAGATGATACGACCTCACCTGTCCCTCCGCTAGGGGGCTTTGACGCTAATCTTACGGGTTGGGCCGTGCCCATTGTTGTTTCTGCTATGGTGGCTGCTAGAGAGAGTGCCGATATTGTTGTTGGCTCATCCTCTTGATCACACTCCTGGGGAAAGTTTAAAACAGGGTATAGCTTGCACGGGTTAGTATTTGCATCAATAATCTTAGTCACATTATTTTTAACATTTATACAGTTACTAAGTGCATGTTTATCATTCACCAGTGTGCCATTCTCTGTAACCACCTGCTCTCCCGTTATGTATGGTGGCGGTGGCGCCGTGGTTATCAGTTTCTTGATAGGGTTAGATCCAGCCGCCTGAGCCAATCCTCTCTGTATTTCACCCTCCTGCTGCCATAACTGTAAATAGTCATAATGTTTGATTCGTCTCTTTGCAGATTTAATGAGACATATCCTTCTCCTTAGATTTTGCAACACATCTGGGCTAAAACTGCCTACCCGTGGGAACTTTTCCCCATCGTGCACAGTCATTCTTTCCCATTCATCGCACAAAACCTCTGTGTGTGATCCGTATTTCTCACACATTACATAGTAAACCGACCAATCGGGTCGGCAAGGTAAGTCAACCCGAACCGAGGTTGATCGCCCCCTACCTGAACAACTGGCCCCCATCCTTGCAGGTGTTGCTTTCACTACCTCTGACCTTCAAATCAGGGTCTTCAGCAAACCCTTACAAAACCAAGATGTCCTGGGCAGGCCGGCGGCGAAGTTTACCGAGTACTCCACTCACTCGCCCACGTCGACCAATACGCCCACACACTGCCTTAGCGCTGGCGTACTCAACCTAGGGCCCCTGCGACCTGAACCTCTATTTACTGGAACATGTGGGTGTGATCCGAAGAGCACTTAACCCTTTCCAGTAACTATTGGTTGTTGGATAGTTCCCAAGTGACTAGCGAACTTCCCTTAAAATAAAAAAATATTACACAAATCACGTTAGAATGTACAAATAGCGTTTATGACCCCTCTAACGTACGCAAATGGTACTGGGTCAAGTTACTAACTAATGCACACAATTACGTGCGGTACAATCGTTCTGCACATAAGCAACAAATCTTATGTGCGGAGCGACCAGTGGAATCGAAAATTGTGGCTGCGAATTCCTTCAGCCTGAGCTTAATGGCCTATATGGGTATCGCACCAACCCTTTCTGGTGTTGTGCTACTCTTTATCTATAGCGGACTTCTTAGTCTGCTGTACCTGGACCTCCTGGTCTGTCTGGACCTCCTGGTCTGTGCTACAGTAGACCTCCTGGTCTGCTATACTCTAATGCTCTTTTTTTAAACGTTTAACAAGGGATGCCTCCCAAGCCACCATGCAGTCACTTACACGTATGTACCTTCACGAGAACTCGATTTCCTTTGGTTCAACCCCAAAAATTAGAAACATATATATATGTATACACACTCTTTCACCTCATATACACTTTACTTTCATTTCTGCGCAGAAATCCCTTTCATTCAGTAACCCAGTTCAGTCCAGATGAATTGCAAATTAGAGAAGGATCTATTAGCTTAAAATTTTGGACACTGAAATTGACTTGTGTTATTATCGCGTTGCCTCCTTTTCGCCTATTTAAAATAATACTATCGTGTGATTTGTATTATGTGGGCGTACCCAGACGCTCCGTTGCGTAATATACGCTCCGTGCGTCGACCCTTGCGTCGCGTACACTCGTTCTGCCCCTTGTTAGAGACACGTGTACGTAAGCCAGGTATGTCCACAGTAACACAACTAACACGTTTATCAATGTAAATGACCTTTAATTGTAATCATCTACTGAACACCACACAGAACTCCCTTGTATTTTAGGCAAGCCGTGTGCGTGTTTTACAAATTACTTCCTTACGTATTAATATTAACTTTTAACTACCAATAGCAACAAATCTTTCTCAGCACGTTATCAATTGTGAAATGGCAAACAGGAAGGTGATATGTGAAAATACACAAATGAAAAGAGATACAGTTGTGTGTGTGCGTGCGTGTGTACGCAAAACAGAAATAAACAGTTTTTAAAAAAAAACAATAGCGTATTGTTCTTACCTCCGGTTCCAGATCCCACCAGCACTCCTTCAATCTAGCGAAACAGACGCTTATCTAGTCAGCACTCCTGTATCCCGGTACGAAGGGATACTGCCTTCCCACCCTTGCGGACAGATAACGTTTGTTTTCGCTAGTGCGGATATGTGGAGGACGGACGAGCCGCCAACTGATAATGCTGATTTAGATTACCTTATAACTTCACAATAATGGGTAAGAGACACAGTACGCAATTGGCGTATGGGGTACCGTAAGGGTACGTATTTAGCGTAGCATACGCTAGGCCGTGATCAAGACGCACATGCGGCACGCTTGCTCACAGCTTAATGCGTGGTGTCGAGCACGCTATAGGCGAGCGACTACCGTAATGCCACGCTATCAGCGTAGCGGACGCTCGAGACCACGAGGAGATCACGAGCGGTGCAGACGCTCACAAGATGACAATCAGTAAACCTGGAATGTAACACACAGAAAGGATATTCTTATACTGTAAACCTTGTACTGAAACACTGTAGCGATATAACGCTGCTTAACCTGATTAACACTAAAGCTGTTTGAGCGATCGAGACGCTCCTATTACCCACTGCAATGTAATGAACACACAATACCGTGCTAAGGATCCAACACCTTTACTAACAAGCTTTTAGTTATATCGAAAAGGGGTAAAACAGTTACAAGTCATACACTACATACTAACATATAATTCTAACAGAATATCTAGACAGAAATATACAATAACGTTACAATCTTAAACTAAACAGAGAGAGAGAGAATGTGGCCAATACAGACAAAGAGCGAGATGATTACAGAGAATTACTTACACACACTGGGAACGATCGCAGCGCAGCCTGGTACCAGCTCAGAGTTAGTCAATATGAAAACCGTTTGTGGAGGAGAGTGAGAGAGCTGTTCAGGCTGGCTGATCTTATATACACTGAGTACAGTATACTACAAAGGGACCTACAATCTCATTGTTCATTGGACACAGGAATGTCTCCTCGCATCATATCAAAAGGTCATAGGTTAGTTTGAACAGGTGGGCTGTGACTATTTCAAACAGCTCAGGTGGGTGGGAATCTCCGGATTCCCGCCGCATGGATAATGAACTGCAAATATAGAATATGTCCAGAAACTACTAATGGCCATAACTACACGCAGGAGCGATTAATCTTTACCTAACCAACACCGGATTATTGCTATAAAAATACTCTTCGGTTAGGTACCAGACACCACTGTTCAACCTTAATCAGACCCTTTGTACAACAAAAAGAGGGATTCCCAAGTCCGTGAACAAGTCACATTAACCAAACTTACAGTTATCATTAAGGGGAACATTACCAATAAAACCTGCTATATGGATTTATTATCTAACGATTGAGTCGCCCGCTAGACGCACACAAAGTCTACCGTAAATGCACATACCACGCGCTCGAGCGCATGGCCGAGGCGCCATGCGCGGCTGCGAGTATCCGCACGCACGGGAGAGAATGTGCACGTGCAGCAGGCACGCGCATGAGGTGAATATATGGCAACGTGCAGCGTGATATTTTTCTGACTTTGACAACGTGTCGACTCTTCAATCACCAGCAAGAGGAGATCAAAGCTGCATTTATTAAGTACCGCTATCCAGCGTTTACAAAATGTGGTATTAAACCGACCAATAGTCGGTGCGTTTCTAATTCTGAAACCCCGCGGTATACGTTTTTCTTTATAATAATCGCTGAGGGTAATACCGTGATAGAGGTAGTCCACCTCTTTTTGTTTCAATTTGAGCCAATCTCTGTATAGCAACTCAACAGATTGTACCTCTGAATCATCAGCAAGACCTTGATCAAGTAAAATCGCCTCAGCCTCTGTCTCTGAAAAGGTGAGTGTAGACCCCTGAGTCAGCAATGAAAGATTGACATGGTCGACCGCATCTGTGACTCCAGACACTTTCACTTCAGCCATAGCAGACTGACAGAAAAGAGGCACAGTGTGAGAAAAACGTTTTTCACAATTGGGTGCTTAAGCCATAGATACCTTGTTTCCTGCAAACACAGGTATCCACATATGCAAACAGTTTTTGGCAGCACTCCCAGGTACAAATAACTCAGTCCCGGTGCCCTCCTAGACCCGCAGAGCCACGGGTCAATACAACAATCCACTGTAGGCGGCACACTGGGCACAAAAGATACAATACAGCAGGTTGCAGCAACAACGTTTCGAAGTTTATTCTTCGTCCTCAGGTTACAAAATAACAGAAAAAAACATACCTATTTATTCCCCCCACATGTGCAGTGAGCTCCGGCGTTCTGACGCCCACCAGTGACGTCATCCAGCCTCCCCGCCTACCAGAAGCATCACACTAAGATAGTATCAAATTACTATCAACAAATAATTAAGTGAAAATGACTCAAAATACATTTAAAAACATTTCAAGACTCACAATTAAAAACAACACATAAAAGACAGACACAGATGCGATATATATGCAAAACAGCATGTGCAGTCACCATCTGACCTCCACAGAAACCTCCACAGGTGCTAGTAAGCATCAAGAATTTCTCATTAACTCATTATATGCTATACTCAAAGGGTACTCACTACATAGGCTATAAAAAACTATGCAAACCCAGCGATTCATTAAGCCCTTTAGGTGCTAAGGTTTGCAACTCATATATCCATTTGGATTCTTTTTGCAACAAACGTAAGGATCTATTGCCCCCTCTTAATCTAGCTGGTTCATGATCAATAATCATATATTTTAAGCAGGCTATGCTATGCCTAGCCTGCATAAAATGACGAGCGACCGGCTGGTCACTAGTGCCATGTTGAATTGCATTCCTGATGGCCATTTTGTGATTAGCCATCCGTTCCCTCAAAGTACGGTCGGTTTTGCCGACATAATGGAGTCCGCAAGGACAACTAATCAGATAAATAATGAATTTGGTAGTACATGTGACTCTGTAATTGATACTGTATTTCATACTTGCCTACCTGACCCTCTCCATGAGGGAGAAAATGCTCTGTTCCTGGACTTTCCTGGTAATGTATGATTGCCATCACCTGTGGTGAGCTAGGTAATTGATAAGAAAGGTGTTTCTCCACAGGTGATGGCAATCATACATTACCAGGAAAGTTCAGGAACAGAGCATTTTCTCCCTCATGGAGAGGGTCAGGTAGGCAAGCATGCTGTATTTCCTACCACTAAATGGATGATTAAAGGTATTGCCAGTCAGGAGAGATCTACAGGTGATGCAACATTAGCAGCAAAAGGGAAAGCCCTTATGCAGGATCGACAATCCCTGTTGCTATCTAAGAAAACGAAACCTGTTTCTGAACGCCTACCATGGGTTAATCATTTCAATACTGACAGTACATCAATTGCCCGCACGGCATAAGCTTTGTGGCCAATTGTACAGACCGACAAAGATTTAAACCTGACGGATATTACCATCATGCCCACCTATACGAGAGGCAGAAATTTAAGGGATTGGGTAGTCAAAACAGATGTAACGGGACTACAATCTAGTCAAAGTGAACAAAATATGTTTCTATCTTTACGCAAGGGTTGTTTTAAATGTTTAAATTGCATCACCTGTAGATCTCTCCTGACTGGCAATACCTTTAATCATCCGTTTAGTGGTAGGAAATACAGTATCAATTACAGAGTCACATGTACTACCAAATTCATTATTTATCTGATTAGTTGTCCTTGCGGACTCCATTATGTCGGCAAAACCGACCGTACTTTGAGGGAACGGATGGCTAATCACAAAATGGCCATCAGGAATGCAATTCAACATGGCACTAGTGATCAGCCGGTCGCTCGTCATTTTATGCAGGCTAGGCATAGCATAGCCTGCTTAAAATATATGATTATTGATCATGAACCAGCTAGATTAAGAGGGGGCAATAGATCCTTACGTTTGTTGCAAAAAGAATCCAAATGGATATATGAGTTGCAAACCTTAGCACCTAAAGGGCTTAATGAATCGCTGGGTTTGCATAGTTTTTTATAGCCTATGTAGTGAGTACCCTTTGAGTATAGCATATAATGAGTTAATGAGAAATTCTTGATGCTTACTAGCACCTGTGGAGGTTTCTGTGGAGGTCAGATGGTGACTGCACATGCTGTTTTGCATATATATCGCATCTGTGTCTGTCTTTTATGTGTTGTTTTTAATTGTGAGTCTTGAAATGTTTTTAAATGTATTTTGAGTCATTTTCACTTAATTATTTGTTGATAGTAATTTGATACTATCTTAGTGTGATGCTTCTGGTAGGCGGGGAGGCTGGATGACGTCACTGGTGGGCGTCAGAACGCCAGAACCACGCCGGAGCTCACTGCACATGTGGGGGGAATAAAAAGGTATGTTTTTTTCTGTTATTTTGTAACCTGAGGACGAAGAATAAACTTCGAAACGTTGTTGCTGCAACCTGCTGTATTGTATCTTTTGTGACCAGTGTGCCGCCTACAGTGGATTGTTGTATTGACCCGTGGCTCTGCGGGTCTAGGAGGGCACCGGGACTGAGTTATTTGTACCTGGGAGTGCTGCCAAAAACTGTTTGCATATATATATATATATATATATATATATATATGAAAAAAAGGGGGGGATGAGGGATATATAGCGACCACGGTGTCAGTGCAATAAGTGTAAAATTGCCAATTCTATACAATAAAATAAGAATTTACTCACCGGTAATTCTATTTCTCGTAGTCCGTAGTGGATGCTGGGAACTCCGTAAGGACCATGGGGAATAGCGGCTCCGCAGGAGTCTGGGCACACTAAAAGAAAGCTTTTAGACTACCTGGTGTGCACTGGCTCCTCCCACTATGACCCTCCTCCAAGCCTCAGTTAGGATACTGTGCCCGGAAGAGCTGACACAATAAGGAAGGATTTTGAATCCCGGGTAAGACTCATACCAGCCACACCAATCACACCGTATAACTCGTGATACCATATCCAGTTAACAGTGTGAAACATAACTGAGCCTCTCAACAGATGGCTCATAACAATAACCCTTTAGTGAACAATAACTATGTACCAGTATTGCAGACAATACGCACTTGGGACGGGCGCCCAGCATCCACTACGGACTACGAGAAATAGAATTACCGGTGAGTAAATTCTTATTTTCTCTGACGTCCTAGTGGATGCTGGGAACTCCGTAAGGACCATGGGGATTATACCAAAGCTCCCAAACGGGCGGGAGAGTGCGGATGACTCTGCAGCACCGAATGAGAGAACTCAAGGTCCTCCTCAGCCAGGGTATCAAATTTGTAGAATTTTGCAAACGTGTTTGCCCCTGACCAAGTAGCAGCTCGGCAAAGTTGTAAAGCCGAGACCCCTCGGGCAGCCGCCCAAGATGAGCCCACCTTCCTTGTAGAATGGGCTTTAACTGATTTAGGATGCGGCAGTCTAGCCGCAGAATGCGCCAGCTGAATTGTGCTACAAATCCAGCGAGCAATAGTCTGCTTAGAAGCAGGAGCACCCAGTTTGTTGGGTGCATACAGGATAAATAGCGAGTCAGTTTTCCTGACTCCAGCCGTCCTGGAAACATAAATTTTCAAGGCCCTGACTACGTCCAGTAACTTGGAATCCTCCAAGTCGCTAGTAGCCGCAGGCACTACAATAGGTTGGTTCAAGTGAAAAGCAGATACCACCTTAGGGAGAAACTGGGGACGAGTCCTCAATTCTGCCCTATCCATATGGAAAATCAGATAAGGGCTTTTAAATGACAAAGCCGCCAATTCTGATACACGCCTGGCCGAAGCCAAGGCCAATAACATGACCACTTTCCACGTGAGATATTTTAAATCCACGGTCTTTAGTGGCTCAAACCAATGTGATTTTAGGAAATTCAACACCACGTTGAGATCCCAGGGTGCCACTGGAGGCACAAAAGGGGGCTGAATATGCAGCACTCCTTTTACAAATGTCTGAACTTCAGGTAGTGAAGCTAGTTCTTTTTGGAAGAAAATCGACAGAGCCGATATCTGTACCTTAATGGAGCCTAATTTTAGGCCCATAGTCACTCCTGCCTGTAGGAAGTGCAGAAATCGACCCAGCTGAAATTCCTCTGTTGGGGCCTTATTGGCCTCACACCAAGCAACATATTTCCGCCATATGCGGTGATAATGTTTTACCGTTACATCTTTCCTGGCTTTAATCAGCGTAGGAATGACATCCTCCGGAATGCCCTTTTCCTTTAGGATCCGGCGTTCAACCGCCATGCCGTCAAACGCAGCCGCGGTAAGTCTTGGAACAGACAGGGCCCCTGCTGCAGCAGGTCCTGTCTGAGCGGCAGAGGCCATGGGTCCTCTGAGATCATCTCTTGAAGTTCCGGGTACCAAGCTCTTCTTGGCCAATCCGGAACCACGAGTATTGTCCTTACTCCTCGTTTTCTTATTATTCTCAGTACCTTTGGTATGAGAGGCAGAGGAGGGAACACATAAACTGACTGGTACACCCACGGTGTCACTAGAGCGTCCACCGCTATCGCCTGAGGGTCCCTTGACCTGGCGCAATATCTCTCCAGTTTTTTGTTTAGGCGGGACGCCATCATGTCCATCTGTGGCCGTTCCCAACGATTTACAATCAGCGTGAAGACTTCTGGATGAAGTCCCCACTCTCCCGGGTGGAGGTCGTGCCTGCTGAGGAAGTCTGCTTCCCAGTTGTCCACTCCCGGAATGAACACTGCTGACAGTGCTAGCACGTGATTTTCCGCCCATCGGAGAATCCTTGTGGCCTCTGCCATTGCCGTCCTGCTTCTTGTGCCGCCCTGTCGGTTTACATGGGCGACCGCCGTGATGTTGTCTGACTGGATCAGTACCGGCTGGTGTAGAAGCAGGGGTTTTGCCTGACTTAGGGCATTGTAAATGGCCCTTAGTTCTAGAATATTTATGTGTAGGGAAGTCTCCTGACTCGACCATAGTCCTTGGAATTTTCTTCCCTGTGTGACTGCCCCCCAGCCTCGAAGGCTGGCATCCGTGGTCACCAGGACCCAGTCCTGTATGCCGAATCTGCGGCCCTCTAGGAGATGAGCACTCTGCAGCCACCACAGCAGAGACACCCTGGTTCTTGGAGACAGGGTTATTAGCCGATGCATCTGAAGATGCGATCCGGACCATTGGTCCAACAGGTCCCACTGAAAGATTCTGGCATGGAACCTGCCGAAAGGAATTGCTTCGTAAGAAGCCACCATCTTTCCCAGGACTCGCGTGCAGTGATGCACCGACACCTGTTTTGGTTTCAGGAGGTCTCTGACTAGAGATGACAGCTCCTTGGCTTTCTCCTCCGGGAGAAACACTTTTTTCTGGACTGTGTCCAGAATCATTCCCAGGAACAGTAGACGTGTCGTCGGAACCAGCTGTGACTTTGGAATATTTAGAATCCAACCGTGCTGGTGTAGCACCTCCTGAGATAGTGCTACTCCTACCAACAACTGCTCCCTGGATCTCGCCTTTATTAGGAGATCGTCCAAGTACGGGATAATTAAAACTCCCTTTTTTCGAAGGAGTATCATCATTTCCGCCATTACCTTGGTAAACACCCTCGGTGCCGTGGACAGTCCAAACGGCAGCGTCTGGAATTGGTAATGGCAATTTTGTACCGCAAATCTGAGGTACTCCTGCTGAGGATGATAAATGGGGACATGCAGGTAAGCATCCTTGATGTCCAGGGATACCATGTAATCCCCC
The DNA here is from genome assembly GCF_028390025.1 of Pseudophryne corroboree. Taxonomy (NCBI): domain Eukaryota; kingdom Metazoa; phylum Chordata; class Amphibia; order Anura; family Myobatrachidae; genus Pseudophryne; species Pseudophryne corroboree. Next base: position 914,819,772 of record NC_086445.1, on the reverse strand, counting down.
TCGTCCAGGCTTGCACTAACCGCCCTGAGCGATTCCATCTTGAACTTGAATTTTTTTATGTATGTGTTCAAGGATTTCAAATTTAAAATGGGTCTCACCGAACCGTCCGGTTTCGGTACCACAAACAGTGTGGAATAGTAACCCCGTCCTTGTTGAAGTAGGGGCACCTTGACTATCACCTGCTGGGAATACAGCTTGTGAATTGCCTCTAGCACAGCCTCCCTGCCTGAGGGAGTTGTTGGCAAGGCAGATTTGAGGAAACGGCGGGGGGGAGACGCCTCGAATTCCAGCTTGTACCCCTGAGACACTACTTGCAAGATCCAGGGATCCACCTGTGAGCGAGCCCACTGATGGCTGAAATTTTTGAGGCGGCCCCCCACCGTACCTGTCTCCGCCTGTGGAGCCCCACCGTCATGCGGTGGACTTGGAAGAAGCGGGGGAGGACTTTTGCTCCTGGGAACCTGCTGTTTGTTGCAGCCTTTTTCCCCTACCTCTGCCTCTGGACAGAAAGGACCCGCCTTTTCCTCGCCTGTTTCTCTGGGTCCGAAAGGACTGTACCTGATAAAACGGCGCTTTTTTAGGCTGTGAGGGAACATGGGGTAAAAATGCTGACTTCCCAGCTGTCGCTGTGGAAACTAGGTCCGAGAGACCATCCCTGAATAACTCCTCACCCTTATAAGGCAAAACTTCCATGTGCCTTTTGGAATCTGCATCCCCTGTCCACTGCCGAGTCCATAAGCCTCTCCTAGCAGAAATAGACAATGCACTTATTTTAGATGCCAGCCGGCAGATCTCCCTCTGTGCATCTCTCATGTATAAGACTGAGTCTTTTATATGCTCTATGGTTAGGAGAATAGTGTCCCTGTCTAGGGTGTCAATATTTTCTGACAGGGAATCTGACCATGCAGCGGCAGCACTGCACATCCATGCTGACGCAATAGCTGGTCTAAGTATAATGCCTGAGTGTGTATATACAGACTTCAGGATCGCCTCCTGCTTTCTATCCGCAGGCTCCTTTAGGGCGGCCGTATCCGGAGACGGAAGTGCCACCTTTTTAGACAAACGTGTGAGCGCTTTATCCACCCTAGGAGGTGTTTCCCAACGTGCCCTATCCTCTGGCGGGAAAGGGAACGCCATTAGTAATTTTTTTAGAGATTACCAATCTTTTATCGGGGAAAGCCCACGCTTCTTCACACACTTCATTTAATTCTTCAGATGGGGGAAAAACTACGGGTAGTTTTTTCTCCCCATACATAATACCCTTTTTAGTGGTACCTGGGTTTATATCCGAAATGTGTAAAACCTCTTTCATTGCCTCAATCATGCAACGAATGGCCCTAGTGGACATTAGATTAGACTCATCGTCGTCGACACTGGTATCAGTATCCGTGTCGACATCTGCGTCTGCCATCTGAGGTAGCGGGCGTTTTAGATCCCCTGATGGCCTTTGAGACACCTGGGCAGGCACGAGCTGAGAAGCCGGCTGTCCCGCATTTGGCATGTCGTCAAATTTTTTGTGTAAGGAGTTGACACTTGCACGTAATTCCTTCCAAAAAACCATCCACTCAGGTGTCTGCCCCGCAGCGGGTGACATCACTTCTATAGGCATCTGCTCCGCCTCCACATAATTTTCCTCATCAAACATGTCGACACAGCCGTACCGACACACCGCACACACACCGGGAATGCTCTAACAGAGGACAGGACCCCACAGAAGCCCTTTGGGGAGACAGAGAGAGAGTATGCCAGCACACACCAGAGCGCTATATAATGCAGGGACTAACTGAATTATGTCCCCTATAGCTGCTATAATATTTACTGCGCCTAAATTTAGTGCCCCCCCTCTCTTTTTTACCCTTTTCTGTAGTGTAGACTGCAGGGGAGAGCCAGGGAGCTTCCTTCCAGCGGAGCTGTGAGGGAGAAATGGCGCCAGTGTGCTGAAGGAGATAGCTCCGCCCCTTTTTCGCGGACTTTTCTCCCGCTTTTTTAAGGATTTTGGCAGGGGTAATTATCACATATATAGCCTCTGGGGCTATATATTGTGATTGTTTTGCCAGCCAAGGTGTTTTTATTGCTGCTCAGGGCGCCCCCCCCCCAGCGCCCTGCACCCTCAGTGACCGGAGTGTGAAGTGTGTATGAGGAGCAATGGCGCACAGCTGCAGTGCTGTGCGCTACCTTGGTGAAGACAGAAGTCTTCATGCCGCCGATTTAACGGACTTCTTCTTGCTTCTGGCTCTGTAAGGGGGACGGCGGCGCGGCTCCGGGACCGAACACCAAGGCCAGATCCATGTGGTCGATCCCTCTGGAGCTAATGGTGTCCAGTAGCCTAAGAAGCCCAAGCTAGCTGCAAGCAGGTAGGTTCGCTTCTTCTCCCCTTAGTCCCTCGTTGCAGTGAGCCTGTTGCCAGCAGGTCTCACTGTAAAATAAAAAACCTAAAATATACTTTCTTTCTAAGAGCTCAGGAGAGCCCCTAGTGTGCATCCAGCTCGGCCGGGCACAAAAATCTAACTGAGGCTTGGAGGAGGGTCATAGTGGGAGGAGCCAGTGCACACCAGGTAGTCTAAAAGCTTTCTTTTAGTTGTGCCCAGACTCCTGCGGAGCCGCTATTCCCCATGGTCCTTACGGAGTTCCCAGCATCCACTAGGACGTCAGAGAAAAGGTATTTATTAACGTACAATTGAGCATAAAAGAAACATTTTAAAAAATGGGACAACAATAAAAACACAACTGAATTAAAAGCACTTAAATTAATTATATAAAACTACAGTAAAAACAAGTATTAAGGTTTTTTTCCTTATCATAAATGAGGTAGGTAAAGGGTTCCAACGCGTTTCGTCTGATGAGACTTCTTCAGGGGGACCCCTTGAATTAGTAATGAGTATCCAGAATCCCCAACATACATTTTTCTTCAGAGACAGAGAACATTGTCTCGGTCTCTGCACTGTGCGCAGGTCATCCACTGCCATTATCGGAGCTGCCGGTAGCTAGGTTTGGCATCTACCTTTTTGTTAAGGTGGTAGACAGCCGCCTAATGCTCGGTGGCACCTAGAGTGCCCATCTGTGGCCAAGCCGCAGGGTCTGTCCATGAGAGCGGAGTCCACCCATGAGCAGGGGAGAGATGCAACCGTGAGTGGGGGAGGAGGGACAGCCCACCACTGCCGATCACATCCCAGTTCAACAGTGCAGCTATGTGATTACTAGGGATGGCCTTTGACCGCAATGATTCTTAATCATCGATGATATACGGCCAATGTTGAATATTTTTCCCATTGATGGTGCATAACCGACTGGTTACCCGCCATCAATGGCATTTATTAGGCTAATGTTGGTAGTTTGTTTTTGATGAATAATCTTGGCACGACGTAGCCTCCGGCTGCACAGCAGTAAAGTTTAAAGTCAGACTGTCAGTCTAACGACTAATGTGCGCTGGGATTGGTGGAGCGGGTGCTGTCTGGCTTCACTGACTGGCAGAGCAGTTTGAGCTCATCTGTCAGTAAAGTCTAGCCCCGCCCCTGACTTACTCAAGTCACATCAGTTGCTGATCTCAATAATAATCAGAAAGAGAGCTGTGACAGTCTCTGTGTGGTGTGGCTGTGTACCGGTCCAGAAATAGAATTTAAATGAGAATCTCTAGTCCGACGCAGAGCTGCCACGCACTCAGCAGTCTCATCCTGCCCACTGTATCTGTCGTCACTAAGACACTAACTACGTGTATGAAGCAGCAGTCAGGAAATAAGAAACAATTGAGTATACATGCTAAAATGGCGGCAGAGCATGCTGGGACGTGTAGTTTTACAGCAGCTGGAGAGCCCCAGGTTGGCCAGGCCTGCCCTAGACTAACCCCATTATCATGGCCCCTGGACCAAATCGCTAAACAAACCCTGGTGCCATGTCCCTAATGCCCTAGCCCCTAACCCAAACACTTAAACAGGCCCTGGTACCCAAACTACTAGCCCAGACCCCTAAACTACCATAATACCCTAACCCAAACAGCTAAACCAACCCTAATACCCAAACCTAGACTGCTAAACCAATGTGTAAGTATGCTTGCTACTGTATGTGTGTGTGTATATTCTGTGGATACTGTATGTATGCTATATGTGTGTCTGCTATGTGTAGGTTTATGTGTGTATGTATGCTGTGTGTGTGTGTGTTTATAAGTATGGTGTATGTGTTGCTACTGTGTGTGTGTGTGTGTATATATATATATATATATATATATATATATATATATAACAAAGATTTTACTTACCGGTAAATCTATTTCTCGTAGTCCGTAGAGGATGCTGGGGACTCCGTAAGGACCATGGGGATAGACGGGCTCCGCAGGAGACATGGGCACTTTAAGAAAGAATTTAGTTTCTGGTGTGCACTGGCTCCTCCCTCTATGCCCCTCCTCCAGACCTCAGTTAGAGAAACTGTGCCCAGAGGAGATGGACAGTACGAGGAAAGGATTTTGTTAATCCAAGGGCAAGATTCATACCAGCCACACCAATCACACCGTATAACTTGTGATAACTACCCAGTTAACAGTATGAAAACAACATATCATCAGTGCAAGACCGATGCAACTATAACATAACCCTTATTGAAGCAATAACTATATACAAGTATTGCAGAAGAAGTCCGCACTTGGGACGGGCGCCCAGCATCCTCTACGGACTACGAGAAATAGATTTACCGGTAAGTAAAATCTTATTTTCTCTAACGTCCTAGAGGATGCTGGGGACTCCGTAAGGACCATGGGGATTATACCAAAGCTCCCAAACGGGCGGGAGAGTGCGGATGACTCTGCAGCACCGATTGAGCAAACATGAGGTCTTCCTCAGCCAGGGTATCAAACTTGTAGAATTTTGCAAAAGTGTTTGAACCCGACCAAGTAGCAGCTCGACACAGCTGTAGTGCCGAGACCCCCCGGGCAGCCGCCCAAGAAGAGCCCACCTTCCTAGTGGAATGGGCCTTGACCGATTTTGGTAACGGCAAACCAGCCGTAGAATGCGCTTGCTGAATCGTGTTACAAATCCAGCGAGCAATAGTTTGCTTTGAAGCAGGGGCACCAATCTTGTTGGATGCATACAGGACAAACAGCGCTTCAGTTTTCCTGACTCTAGCCGTTCTGGCTACGTAAATTTTCAAAGCCCTGACCACATCAAGTAACTCGGAATCCTCCAAGTCACGTGTAGCCACAGGCACCACAATAGGTTGGTTCATATGAAAAGATGAAACCACTTTTGGCAGAAATTGCGAACGGGTCCGCAATTCTGCTCTATCCATATGGAAAACCAAATAGGGGCTTTTATGTGACAAAGCCGCTAATTCAGACACTCGCCTAGCCGAAGCCAAGGCTAATTGTCACAACTGAGGGCCTGAGCTGACGGGAGGCAGCCTCAGTTGTAGGGGCTGAGATGTAACGGAACCTGGGAGGTTGTATCAGACCCCTAGACATGTAAGTAACATGTAGAATAACTGCCCGAAGGCGTGACCACGACAACCAGGATAAAAGTCAATGATGTTTATTATGACAAACTCCGTAACACAGCAGCAGTAAAAGGAAACATAAAAGTCAACAGAGGATAAATACAATTCCTGGGTACTACAGGGTGGCAAGGGCCACAGGCACTGGTAGTGTGAGACAGTTCTTATAATCTTCTAGTTGGAAAGTCCTTACCAGGCCTGACTGTAGCAATGGAGAGAACCCAGGATCGTACCAGCTGATGTTCCAGGAAAGGCTGGGCTGCTGAAGGTAAAACGGCTGCTGTGGATACTGGCTGGAACCAGACTGTTGTTGGTACGGAGTGGATACTGGCTGGAACCAGTTAAATAATAAACGAACTTGAGAGCGATGAAATAATAATGAAGTTTGGAGTTTGAGAGCGGTGAAATAATAATAAAGTTTGGAGTTTGAGAGCGGTGAAATAATAATACCGGTGGAGAGTGGTAAACTGCAGAAAAGGACACCGGCCCTTTAAGAGAAGCTGTACACTGCTGGAAGCTGGGCTGGAAGCAGGTGATTGTTTGAGAGCGGTGAAATAATAATACCGGTGGAGAGTGGTAAACTGCAGAAAGGACACCGGCCCTTTAAGAGAAGCTGTACACTGCTGGAAGCTGGGCTGGAAGCAGGTGATTGTTGTAGCTGGAAACAGGTGAGTCCAGAATGGATCGGAGAGTCAGGCTACACCGCAGATGGAATGCTGGTGCGGGTCTCTATAGCAGAAATCTGGAGACAGGAGCTGGAACCTGGAAGACAACCACAGGAGAGAGACAAACTGGAACTAGGTTAGACAACCAAAGCACTGACGCCTTCCTTGCTCAGGCACAGCATACTTATACCTGCAGCAAGGAAGGGGTTGGCTAGGCAATTATGCAAATCAACAATACAGACAGCAGATTGGTGGAAATAATCAGATGACAAAATCCAAGATGGCTGCGCCCATGCAGACACTTGGAGGGAAGTTTGGTTTGTAATCCATGTGAGAATTGAAACAGTAAAGGCGACGCCGGCCACAGGAGACAGGAGACGCCAGACTGACAAGCGCACATTTAACCACGCGGGCACAGCGGAGGCCGCGGCTGATGAAATCACCACTCTGACATTCTGCATGTGGAAACTCAGGAACAGCGGGATCCGGTCCTGGAACGCTGAGCCAGCCTTAGGAGGCATCTGAAGGGTAAGTAATGGCGTCCAGATACCCGGATCGTGACAGCACCCCCCCCTTTAGGAGTGGCCCCAGGACACTTCTTAGGCTTTAAAGGAAACTTTGCGTGGAAATTTCGGACCAAGGCAGGAGCATGGACGTCTGAGGCATTGGTCCAAGAGCGTTCTTCAGGACCATAGCCCTTCCAGTCAATGAGGTATTGTAACTGACCGTAACGGAAACGTGAGTCCAAAATCTTGGCCACCTCGTACTCGACTCCCCGTTGAGTCTGAACTTTGGGAGCTGGAGGAAGTGCGGAATGAAACCGATTCAGGATCAGCGGTTTCAACAAAGAAACATGAAATGTCCTGGGTATTTTCAAGAAGGATGGTAACTGTAACCTGTAGGCAACAGGATTGATGACTTGTTCAATCTTGAAGGGTCCGATGTAGCGAGGTGCAAATTTCATGCTGGGAACTCTCAACCTCAAATTCTTCGTGGACAGCCACACACGATCACCCACCTTGAGAGCAGGAACCGCTCTACGCTTCCTATCGGCAAACTTCTTATACCTGAATGAGGCTTTAAGCAGGGCTGCGCGGACGTTCCTCCAGTTATTTGAAAACTGACGCAAGGTGACATCCACTGCTGGAACAGAAGTTGCGGGAAGCGGTTGGAATTCTGGGACTTTAGGGTGGAATCCATAATTAATGAAGAATGGTGTAGAAGAAGATGAGGAATGGTATTGATTGTTGTGGCTGAACTCGGCCCAAGGAAGGAGTTGAACCCAGTCATCTTGAGAGGAAGACACATATATACGGAGGAAGGCCTCCAAGTCCTGATTCACCCTCTCAGTTTGACCATTGGTCTGAGGATGGTAAGCCGTGGAAAACTTTAACTTGACTTGGAGGGCTTGACACAAACTTCGCCAAAATTTGGCTACAAATTGTACTCCACGATCCGAGATGATCTCTTCAGGAAGACCGTGAAGTCGGAAGATCTCTTGTATAAACACTTGAGCCAACTTGGAAGCTGACGGAAGACCGGTGAGAGGGATGAAATGTGCCATCTTGGTGAACCGGTCAACTACCACCCAGATGGTATTAAACTTGTTGCAGATAGGTAGATCGGAAACAAAGTCCATCGACAAATGGGTACAAGGTCGACGGGGAACAGATAATGGAACCAGTTGCCCCGCAGGCGACTGGCGGGAGACTTTGTGTTGGGCACACTTTGGGCAGGAGGCAATAAATTCCATAACGTCCTTCTTCAGAGTTGGCCACCAGTAGGACCTAGAAATAAATTTAAGGGTTTTCTGAATGCCTGTATGTCCAGCAAAACGGGAAGCATGGGCCCAATGCATGAGCTTCTTCCTTAGAACTGGCTTAACAAAACTTTTCCCTGGTGGAGGCGTAGAGTCCATCCCTACCGTGGAGAATGCCAACGGATTAATAATAGGATGCTTGTCTGCAGACTCGGACTCATTTTCTTGCTCCCATGAGCGGGAAAGGGCATCGGCCTTACGATTCTGAGAACCCGGACAGAACTGGAGTTTAAAGTCAAACCTAGAGAAGAAAAGTGCCCATCTGCCCTGACGAGGATTCAGACATTGTGCGCCTTTGAGATATAAAAGATTTTTGTGGTCGGTAAGTATGGTGATTGAGTGGGAAGCTCCCTCCAACAGGTATCTCCACTCCTCCAGAGCGAGCTTGATGGCTAGCAACTCCTGATCGCCAATGGCATAGTTGCGCTCAGCTGGGGAGAACTTCCGGGAGAAGAAACTGCAAGGATGTAGATGTCCATCTTTGGCCCTCTGGGATAACACTGCTCCTACTCCAACGGAGGAGGCATCTACCTCTAAGATAAAAGGAGAGTCGGTGTCGGGCTGTTTCAGAACTGGTGCAGAGATGAACCGTTGCTTCAGAAGGTGAAAGGCCTGTGTAGCTTCCTCGGACCACTTGGACGGATTAGCACCTTTCTTGGTTAATGCAGTGATAGGCGCCACAATGGTGGAAAAGTCTCGTATAAATTTTCTATAATAATTGGCGAACCCTAAGAACCTCTGGACCCCTTTGAGGCTTAAGGGTATAGGCCAATTCTGGATTGCTTGGAGTTTCTCAGTATCCATCTCTAGTCCGGAACCGGACACAATGTAACCTAGAAACGGAATGGTTTTACCTTCAAACACACACTTCTCCAATTTACAATAGAGGTGATTGACACGGAGACGGGAAAGAACCTCTTTTACCCAGAAACGATGATCTTCGAGATTATTAGCAAAGATGAGGATGTCGTCTAGATAAACCACGACATGGCGGTACAAGATGTCCCTGAAAATCTCATTCACGAAGTGCTGGAAGACTGCTGGAGCGTTGCTCAATCCGAAGGGCATGACGAGGTACTCATAATGTCCGTCACGGGTGTTAAAGGCGGTCTTCCACTCGTCACCCTCACGGATTCGGATGAGATTGTAGGCACCCCTCAAGTCCAGCTTTGTGAAAATAGTTGCACCACTAACTCTATCAAAGAGCTCGGTAATCAGGGGTAAAGGGTATCGGTTCTTGACGGTAATGTCGTTCAGACCTCTGTAGTCGATGCACGGACGCAGACCACCGTCTTTCTTCTTAACGAAGAAGAAGCCTGCGCCGGCTGGAGAAGAAGATGGTCGGATGAAACCCTTCGCCAGGTTGTCTTTGATGTACTCTTCCATGGAGTGTGTCTCAGGCAGAGACAACGGATAAGTTCGGCCTCGCGGTGGAACCTTCCCTGGAATGAGGTCGATTGGGCAGTCCCATTCTCTATGAGGAGGAAGGATATCAGCAGAGGCTTTACTGAACACGTCCGTGAAGTCTTGATATGGAGGAGGCGGAACATCAGATGACCTGGGGAAGGAAGAACAAACAGGAAGAACTTTGGCTAAACAAGTCTCAGCACAGGAGGGACCCCATGCCAGTATTTGCGTAGTCGTCCAGTCAATTGATGGGTTGTGGAGATGGAGCCGTGGAAGGCCTAAAACCACTGGATGTGTGGCTCTTGGAATCACTAAAAAAGAAATATACTCAGAATGAAGAACTCCCACTCTCAGACGAACTGGAAGAGTCCTTAAGGAAATGACTGCGTCAAAAATCTTGCTGCCATCCACGGCAGTCAAAGAGATGGACGAGGACAGTCTCTCGGTGGGTAGGGACCACCGTTTAACATAAGCTTCGGTTATGAAATTCCCAGCTGCTCCGGAATCAAGGAGGGCAATGACGTTCCTGTAACGTTGAGCAATTTGGAGCGACACTGGGAGGTTACAGTCATGAGGAGATGGAGAGGAGATCATTACTCCTAGCCGGCCCTCTCCTTGGCGAGCTAAGATCTGGAGTTTCCCGGACGTTTGGGACAGGCATTGATAGTGTGCGACGGAGCTGCACAGTAGAGACAGAGAGACTCAGAGAGACGTCTTCGGCGCTCAGCGGGAGATAGACGGGAACGACTAATTTGCATAGGCTCATCCTTGGATGGAGATGGTTGACGAGGAGGAGGAGCAGAAGATTTAGGAGTAGATGATCTTCCTCGCTCGGTTGCTCTCTCTCTGAAACGTAGATCAACCTTCGTGCAAAGAGAAATTAGCTCATCCAACTTAGAGGGCAAGTCTCTGGTAGCTAACTCATCCTTGATGCGTTCTGATAAGCCATGCCAGAATGCAGCATACAGGGCCTCGTCGTTCCATGCCAGTTCGGATGCCAGGATTTTAAACTGTATAAGATACTGTCCCACAGTACGTGTTCCCTGGCGTAAACGGAGAATCTCAGATGAAGCAGATGTTATCCGGCCTGGCTCGTCGAAGATGCGCCTGAATGTAGCTACAAAGTCAGTATAGGAGGATAGCAGGGGATCAGACTTCTCCCATAAAGGTGATGCCCAGTCAAAGGCTGAGCCACTGAGAAGGGAGATGATATAGGCAATTTTGGTACGGTCACTGAAGAAATTGCCAGGTAGAAGCTCAAAGTGGATTTCACATTGATTGAGAAATCCCCTGCAGAACCTTGGAGATCCATCAAATTTTGCTGGCGTTGGAAGATGAAGATGTGGACTGGAAATGGGTAAGGTGGGTGGGGTTACAGCTGGTGTCACTGTAGTGGACGCACCGGACGTGCCAGGTCCACGGAGGGTCGTTTGAATCCCATCCAGCCGTGTAGAGAGATCCTGGAGACAGCGGATGATGTGGCCCTGTGCAGCCTCCTGATGTTCAAGTCGGGCTGCCAGTTCTTGCATCGGCCTGGCCGCTTGATCCTGGTCTCCGGCTGGATTCATTAGGTCAGTGCTTACTGTCACAACTGAGGGCCTGAGCTGACAGGAGGCAGCCTCAGTTGTAGGGGCTGAGATGTAACGGAACCTGGGAGGTTGTATCAGACCCCTAGACATGTAAGTAACATGTAGAATAACTGCCCGAAGGCGTGACCACGACAACCAGGATAAAAGTCAATGATGTTTATTATGACAAACTCCGTAACACAGCAGCAGTAAAAGGAAACATAAAAGTCAACAGAGGATAAATACAATTCCTGGGTACTACAGGGTGGCAAGGGCCACAGGCACTGGTAGTGTGAGACAGTTCTTATAATCTTCTAGTTGGAAAGTCCTTACAAGGCCTGACTGTAGCAATGGAGAGAACCCAGGATCGTACCAGCTGATGTTCCAGGAAAGGCTGGGCTGCTGAAGGTAAAACGGCTGCTGTGGATACTGGCTGGAACCAGACTGTTGTTGGTACGGAGTGGATACTGGCTGGAACCAGTTAAATAATAAACGAACTTGAGAGCGATGAAATAATAATGAAGTTTGGAGTTTGAGAGCGGTGAAATAATAATACCGGTGGAGAGTGGTAAACTGCAGAAAAGGACACCGGCCCTTTAAGAGAAGCTGTACACTGCTGGAAGCTGGGCTGGAAGCAGGTGATTGTTTGAGAGCGGTGAAATAATAATACCGGTGGAGAGTGGTAAACTGCAGAAAGGACACCGGCCCTTTAAGAGAAGCTGTACACTGCTGGAAGCTGGGCTGGAAGCAGGTGATTGTTGTAGCTGGAAACAGGTGAGTCCAGAATGGATCGGAGAGTCAGGCTACACCGCAGATGGAATGCTGGTGCGGGTCTCTATAGCAGAAGTCTGGAGACAGGAGCTGGAACCTGGAAGACAACCACAGGAGAGAGACAAACTGGAACTAGGTTAGACAACCAAAGCACTGACGCCTTCCTTGCTCAGGCACAGCATACTTATACCTGCAGCAAGGAAGGGGTTGGCTAGGCAATTATGCAAATCAACAATACAGACAGCAGATTGGTGGAAATAATCAGATGACAAAATCCAAGATGGCTGCGCCCATGCAGACACTTGGAGGGAAGTTTGGTTTGTAATCCATGTGAGAATTGAAACAGTAAAGGCGACGCCGGCCACAGGAGACAGGAGACGCCAGACTGACAAGCGCACATTTAACCACGCGGGCACAGCGGAGGCCGCGGCTGATGAAATCACCACTCTGACATTCTGCATGTGGAAACTCAGGAACAGCGGGATCCGGTCCTGGAACGCTGAGCCAGCCTTAGGAGGCATCTGAAGGGTAAGTAATGGCGTCCAGATACCCGGATCGTGACACTAATAACATGACTACCTTCCAAGTGAGATATTTCAACTCCACCGTTTTAAGTGGTTCAAACCAGTGTGACTTTAGGAAACTTAACACCACGTTAAGATCCCAAGGTGCCATCGGAGGCACAAAAGGAGGCTGAATATGCAGCACTCCCTTTACAAAAGTCTGAACTTCTGGGAGAGAAGCCAATTCTTTTTGAAAGAAAATGGATAGGACCGAAATCTGGACCTTAATAGAACATAATTTAAGGCCCAAATTCACTCCAGTTTGTAGGAAGTGAAGGAAACGACCCAGATGGAATTCTTCCGTAGGAGCATTCTTGGTCTTACACCAAGAAACATATTTTCGCCATATACAGTGATAATGTTTTGCTGTTACTTCCTTCCTAGCCTTTATCAGCGTAGGGATAACGTCAACTGGAATGCCTTTTTCTGCTAGGATCCGGCGTTCAACCGCCATGCCGTCAAACGCAGCCGCGGTAAGTCTTGGAACAGACAGGGTCCCTGTTGCAACAGGTCCTGTCTTAGAGGAAGAGGCCACGGATCTTCTGAGGATTGTTCTCACTCCTTTTCTTCTTACTATCCTCAACACCTTTGGTATGAGAGGAAGAGGAGGAAATACATAGACTGACCGGAACACCCACGGTGTCACTAGGGCGTCTACCGCTACTGCCTGAGGGTCTCTTGACCTGGCGCAATACCTCTGTAGCTTTTTGTTGAGGCGGGACGCCATCATGTCTATCTGTGGCAGTTCCCACCGACTCACAATCTGTGCGAAGACTTTTGGATGAAGTCCCCACTCTCCCGGGTGTAGGTCGTGTCTGCTGAGGAAGTCTGCTTCCCAGTTTTCCACTCCCAAAATGAACACTGCTGACAGTGTGCTTACATGATTCTCCGCCCAGCGAAGAATTCTGGTGGCTTCCGCCATTGCCACTCTGCTCCTTGTGCCGCCTTGGTGGTTTACATGAGCCACTGCGGTGATGTTGTCTGACTGGATCAGAACTGGTCGGTCGCGAAGTAAGGTCTCCGCTTGACGTAGGGCGTTGTATATGGCCCTTAGATCCAGGATGTTGATGTGAAGACAAGTCTCTTGACTTGACCAAAGACCCTGGAAATTTCTTCCCTGTGTGACTGCTCCCCAACCTCGGAGGCTTGCGTCCGTGGTCACCAGGATCCAGTCCTGAATGCCGAATCTGCGGCCCTCGAGAAGGTGAGCACTCTGCAGCCACCACAGTAGTGACACCCTGGCCCTGGGGGACAGGGTGATCAACCGATGCATCTGAAGATGTGACCCACACCACTTGTCCAGTAGGTCCCATTGGAAAGTCCACGCATGGAAACTGCCGAAAGGAATGGCCTCGTATGACGCCACCATCTTTCCCAGGACTCGAGTGCAATGATGCACTGACACCTGTTTTGGTTTCAATAGGTTCTTGACCAGAGTCATGAGTTCCTGGGCCTTCTCTATCGGGAGATAAACCCTCTTCTGGTCCGTGTCCAGAATCATGCCCAAGAAGGGCAGACGAGTCGTAGGAACCAACTGCGACTTTGGAATATTGAGAATCCAGCCGTGTTGCTGTAACACTTTCAGTGAAAGAGATACGCTGTTCAGCAACTGCTCTCTTGATCTCGCTTTTATGAGGAGATCGTCCAAGTACGGGATAATTGTGACACCTTGCTTCCGCAGGAGCACCATCATTTCCGCCATTACCTTGGTGAAAATCCTCGGGCCCGTGGAAAGTCCAAACGGGCCGTTGAGAGACCAAATGGCAACGTCTGAAATTGGTAATGACAATCCTGTACCGCAAATCTTAGGTACGCCTGATGAGGTGGATAAATGGGGACATGAAGGTACGCATCCTTTATGTCCAGTGACACCATAAAATCCCCCCTTACAGGCTTGCGATGACCGCTCTTAGTGATTCCATCTTGAACTTGAACCTTTTCAAGTATAGGTTCAGAGATTTTAAATTCAATATGGGTCTGACTGAACCGTCCGGTTTCGGGACTACAAACATGGTCGAATAATAACCCCTTCCCTGTTGAAGGAGGGGAACCTTGACCACCACCTGCTGAAGATACAAATTTTGTATTGCATTTAACACTATTTCCCTCTCTTGGGGGGAAGATGGTAGGGCCAATTTGAAATACCGGCGAGGAGGCACCTCTTCGAATTCCAGCTTGTAACCCTGAGACACAATTTCTATTGCCCAAGGATCCACCTGGGAGTGAACCCACATGTGGCTGAAATTCAGAAGAAGTGCCCCCACAGGGCCGGGCGCCGCCAGTGGAGCCCCAGCGTCATGCGGTGAATTTTGTAGAGGCCGGTGAGGACTTCTGTTCCTGGGAACTAGCTGCGTTGTGCAGCTTCTTTCCTCTGCCCCTACCTCTGGCAAGAAAGGACGCACCTCGGACTTTCTTGTTTCTTTGTGAACGAAAGGACTGCATTTGATAATGCGGTGCTCTCTTAGGCTGTGAGGGAACATAAGGCAAAAAATTTGACTTTCCAGCTGTAGCTGTGGAGACCAGGTCCGAGAGACCTTCCCCGAACAATTCCTCACCCTTGTAAGGTAAAACCTCCATATGCCTTTTTGAGTCGGCATCACCTGTCCATTGCCGAGACCACAGGACCCTTCTGGCAGAAATCGACATAGCGTTTATTCTAGAACCCAGTAGACTAATGTCTCTTTGAGCATCTCTCATATATAGGACGGCGTCTTTTATATGCCCCAGGGTCAATAATACACTATCCTTATCTAGGGTATCCAATTCCTCAGATAAGGTATCCGTCCATGCCGCTACAGCACTACACACCCAGGCCGACGCAATTGCCGGTCTTAGTAAGGTACCCGAATGTGTATAAATGGACTTCAGGGTAACCTCCTGTTTGAGATCAGCAGCATCTTTGAGGGTAGCCGTATCCTGGGACGGCAGGGCTACCTTTTTGGATAAG
The DNA here is from genome assembly GCF_028390025.1 of Pseudophryne corroboree. Taxonomy (NCBI): domain Eukaryota; kingdom Metazoa; phylum Chordata; class Amphibia; order Anura; family Myobatrachidae; genus Pseudophryne; species Pseudophryne corroboree. The sequence continues at coordinate 914,804,557 of NC_086445.1, read as the reverse complement.
CGTGTTAAAGCTTTGTCCACCCTAGGGGAGTATTCCCATCGTAACCTATCCGTTGGCGGGAAAGGATACGCCATAAGAATCCGTTTGGAAATCTGCAGTTTTTTATCTGGAGATTCCCAAGCTTTTTCACATAACTCATTCAGTTCGTGTGAGGGGGGAAAAGTTACCTCAGGCTTCTTTCCCTTATACATATACACCCTCGTGTCAGGAACAGGGGTTTCCTCTGTGATGTGCAAAACATCCTTTATTGCTATAATCATATATCGAAGGGATTTAGCCAATTTTGGCTGTAACTTTGCATCATCGTAATCGACACTGGAGTCAGAATCCATGTCGGTATCTGTGTCAACAATTTGGGATAGTGGGCGCTTATGAGAACCTGACGGTCCCTGCGACATAGGGTCAGGCATGGGTTGAGACCCTGACTGCCCCAATGCATCAGCCTTGTCAAATCTTTTATGCAAGGAATTAACATTATCATTTAAAACCTTCCACATATCCATCCAATCAGGTGTCGGCGTCGTCGGCGGAGACACCACATTCATTTGCTCCCGCTCCTCTCCCACATAGCCTTCCTCGTCAGACATGTCGACACAAGCGTACCGACACACCACACACATAGGGAATGTCCTTTCTGAAGACAGTTCCCGCACCAGGCCCTTTGGAGAGACAGAGAGAGAGTATGCCAGCACACACCCCAGCGCTATAATATCCCAGGAATAACACAGTAACTTAATGTTAACCAGGTAGCTGCTGTATGTTATAGTTTTTGCGCCTAATTATGTGCCCCCCCTCTCTTTTCAACCCTCTTCTACCGTGTATCAGCAGGGGAGAGCCCGGGAAGCTTCCTCTCAGCGATGCTGTGGAGAAAAAATGGCACTGGTGAGTGCTGAGGGAGAAGCCACGCCCCCTCGGCGGCGGGCTTCTGTCCCGCTTAAACAGTAATTTTGGCGGGGGCTCATACATATATACAGTGCCCAGCTGTATATATGTGTTCTTTTTGCCAATATGAGGTCCCAAATGCTGCCCAGGGCGCCCCCCTGCGCCCTGCACCCTTACAGTGACCGGAGTATGTGAGGTGTGTGGGGCAATGGCGCACAGCTGCAGTGCTGTGCGTTACCTCTAGTGAAGATCATGGAGTCTTCTGCCGCCTGTGATGTCTTCTTTTCTTCTCATACTCACCCGGCTTCTGTCTTCCGGCTCTGCGAGGGGGACGGCGGCACTGCTCTGGGACGGACGGCGAGGGTGAGATCCTGCGTACCAATCCCTCTGGAGCTAATGGTGTCCAGTAGCCTAAGAAGCAGGACCTAGCTTCAGAGAGTAGGGCTGCTTCTCTCCCTTCAGTCCCTCGATGCAGGGAGTCTGTTGCCAGTAGAGCTCCCTGAAAATAAAAAACCTAACAAAATACTTTCTATCAGTAAACTGAGGAGAGCTCACTGAAAAGCACCCAGCTCCTCTGGGCACAGTATCAAACTGAGGTCTGGAGGAGGGGCATAGAGGGAGGAGCCAGTGCACACCAGGAACTAAATTCTTTCTTAAAGTGCCCATGTCTCCTGCGGAGCCCGTCTATCCCCATGGTCCTTACGGAGTCCCCAGCATCCTCTAGGACGTTAGAGAAATTACAGATACTGTATACACACACATATATATGCATGTACGGAAACCGCACCATGACAATCCTGTGTTTCACGCTGCAGGGCACACTCATAACTGCATTTTTTTGCATTTTGTGATCAAATATATAAAAAAAATATAGAAAATCTGATTCACAGAAAACCATTTACACATTTCTATTGGGAGTGAATGGGATTTTAGCAAATTACTTTACATGTTTAATAAATGTGTGATTTTTGCTAGTTATTTTTTCCTTTTATGCCTAAAATGTTTATTTTAGTATTCTTACATTTCTCATCCTGTCCTGCTGGCATTTCTTGCCTAGTATCACTGGCTCTTGTATGCAAATGATCATGAAGAAACAAAGGCGGCAGTAATCTATTACAGTAAGAAGTGATTTGGGGACAGGATAGAAGATGTCATTACAACAGTTCCTTCCTGTTTTTAGCATATAATCATATATACCAATGGGTAGTTAACCTTTATATCCAATACCCAGATTAAGCCTTGAAGTCAGCTTTGCTATTAATGATTCAGTTTAGAATTAATAATGTATTTTACATATTATTATTAAAAATAGCAAGATAACAAATCGGGAAATTAGGCACTGGCATAAAGTAATGCTACAATTAAAATATAATTTTAAATTCCTAGTTTCTTAGTAGGACGAAAATATTAGATGAATGACACAAAACCAAGGGGTCTACTCATGTAGCAGTGAAAATAAGAATTTACTTACCGATAATTCTATTTCTCATAGTCCGTAGTGGATGCTGGGGACTCCGAAAGGACCATGGGGAATAGCGGCTCCGCAGGAGACTGGGCACAAAGTAAAAGCTTTAGGACTGGCTGGTGTGCACTGGCTCCTCCCCCTATGACCCTCCTCCAAGCCTCAGTTAGGATACTGTGCCCGGACGAGCGTACATAATAAGGAAGGATTTTGAATCCCGGGTAAGACTCTTACCAGCCACACCAATCACACCGTACAACTTGTGATCTGAACCCAGTTAACAGCATGATAACAGAAGGAGCCTCTGAAAAGATGGCGCACAACAACAATAACCCGATTTTGTAACAATAACTATGTACAAGTAATGCAGACAATCCGCACTTGGGATGGGCGCCCAGCATCCACTACGGACTATGAGAAATAGAATTATCGGTAAGTAAATTCTTATTTTCTCTAACGTCCTAGTGGATGCTGGGGACTCCGAAAGGACCATGGGGATTATACCAAAGCTCCCAAACGGGCGGGAGAGTGCGGATGACTCTGCAGCACCGAATGAGAGAACTCCAGGTCCTCCTCAGCCAGGGTATCAAATTTGTAGAATTTAGCAAACGTGTTTGCCCCTGACCAAGTAGCTGCTCGGCAAAGTTGTAAAGCCGAGACCCCTCGGGCAGCCGCCCAAGATGAGCCCACTTTCTGTGTGGAATGGGCTTTTACAGATTTTGGCTGTGGCAGGCCTGCCACAGAATGTGCAGGCTGAATTGTACTACAAATCCAACGAGCAATCGTCTGCTTAGAAGCAGGAGCACCCAGCTTGTTGGGTGCATACAGGATAAACAGCGAATCAGATTTTCTGACACCAGCCGTCCTGGAAACATATATTTTCAGGGCCCTGACTACGTCCAGCAACTTGGAATCCTCCAAGTCCCTAGTAGCCGCAGGCACCACAATAGGCTGGTTTAAGTGAAATGCTGAAACCACCTTAGGGAGAAATTGAGGACGAGTCCTCAATTCTGCCCTGTCCGTATGAAAAATTAGGTAAGGGCTTTTATAGGATAAAGCCGCCAATTCTGAGACACGCCTGGCTGAAGCCAGGGCTAACAGCATTACCACTTTCCATGTGAGATATTTTAAGTCCACAGTGGTGAGTGGTTCAAACCAATGTGATTTTAGGAATCCCAAAACTACATTGAGATCCCAAGGTGCCACTGGAGGCACAAAAGGAGGCTGTATATGCAGTACTCCCTTGACAAACGTCTGAACTTCAGGAACAGAAGCCAGTTCTTTTTGGAAGAATATTGACAGGGCAGAAATTTGAACCTTAATGGACCCTAATTTGAGGCCCATAGACAGTCCTGTTTGCAGGAAAAGCAGGAAACGACCCAGTTGAAATTCCTCTGTAGGGGCCTTCCTGGCCTCGCACCACGCAACATATTTACGCCAAATACGGTGATAATGTTGTATGGTTACATCCTTCCTGGCTTTGATCAGGGTAGGGATGACTTCATCCGGAATGCCTTTTTCCTTCAGGATCCGGCGTTCAACCGCCATGCCGTCAAACGCAGCCGCGGTAAGTCTTGGAACAGACATGGTCCCTGCTGGAGCAGGTCCTTTCTTAGAGGTAAGAAGAAATTACCAAATGAATGGAAGATCGGGCGCTAGCTGGTGCTGTGTTTCTAATGCTGCTGCTACAATAATTTGGGGTTAGTTACACCCCAACCATACATCAAAAAGATACAAGAAACAAAAGGTAGCAGCGCTGACTGAGTTGATGTATATAATAAATAATATGAAGAATTGAGTGATGAAAAAAATTAAACAATTTAATAAATCATTATAAATAATAACACCGGCCTTTATATAAAATAGGTTAAATAACCATATCATAAAAACAATTCATAAGGGTCAAGAATTGACTGCCTAACACATAAGCATCCGTTCCTAATGTAAAACCTGGAACTTTTTAACAGATGGAGACAGACTGACAGCGCAGTCACACCGAAGCACTTTACCCAATAACCGCTAGAGGTGTAGTCCCTTAGGAAACGTCACTGAAGTTGTGGCTTCCAATTGGTCAGAATCGGGATCCTCATTTGTTACGGTGTCCTCTTTATGAAGATGGGGTGAATGGTGCTCCTTAATCGGGAATTGATGTCTCAGTTGATCAGCAAGTGGCAAAAGTCCAGTGTTTGGTCCGGATAATGTGTGGCAGTCAAATGAAGGGTTAAAATTGACCCAGATAGCCTCCTCCTAACGCGTTTCACTGCTAGGCACTGCAGCTTTTTCAAAGGCCTTTTTCCTTCAGGATCCGGCGTTCAACCGCCATGCCGTCAAACGCAGCCGCGGTAAGTCTTGGAACAGACAAGGCCCCTGCTGGAGCAGGTCCTTTCTTAGAGGTAGAGGCCACGGGTCTTCCGTGAGCATCTCTTGAATTTCCGGGTACCAAGTCCTTCTTGGCCAATCTGGAGCCACGAGTATAGTCTTTACTCCTCTCCTTCTTATGATTCTCAGTACTTTTGGTATGAGAGGAAGAGGAGGGAACACATACACTGACTGGTACACCCACGGTGTTACCAGAGCGTCCACAGCTATTGCCTGAGGGTCCCTTGACCTGGCGCAATATCTGTCCAGTTTTTTGTTGAGGCGGGACGCCATCATGTCCACCTTTGGTTTTTCCCAATGGTTCACAATCATGTGGAAGACTTCTGGGTGAAGTCCCCACTCCCCCGGGTGAAGATCGTGTCTGCTGAGGAAGTCTGCTTCCCAGTTGTCCACTCCCGGAATGAACACTGCTGACAGTGCTATCACATGATTCTCCGCCCAGCGAAGAATCCTTGCCACTTCCATCATTGCCCTCCTGCTTCTTGTGCCGCCCTGTCTGTTTACGTGGGCGACTGCCGTGATGTTGTCCGACTGGATCAACACCGGCTGACCCTGAAGCAGAGGTCTTGCCTGACTTAGGGCATTGTAAATGGCCCTTAGTTCCAGGATATTTATGTGAAGTGACGTTTCCATGCTTGACCACAAGCCCTGGAAATTTCTTCCCTGTGTGACTGCTCCCCAGCCTCTCAGGCTGGCATCCGTGGTCACCAGGACCCAATCCTGAATGCCGAATCTGCGGCCCTCTAGGAGATGAGCACTCTGTAACCACCACAGGAGAGACACCCTTGTCCTTGGAGACAGGGTTATCCGCTGATGCATTTGAAGATGCGATCCGGACCATTTGTCCAGCAGATCCCACTGAAAAGCTCTTGCGTGGAATCTGCCGAATGGAATCGCTTCGTAAGAAGCCACCATCTTTCCCAGGACCCTTGTGCATTGATGTACTGACACTTGGCCTGGTCTTAGGAGGTTCCTGACTAGGTCGGATAACTCCTTGGCTTTCTCCTCCGGGAGAAACACCTTTTTCTGTACTGTGTCCAGAATCATCCCTAGGAACAGCAGACGTGTCGTCGGAATCAGCTGCGATTTTGGAATATTTAGAATCCATCCGTGCTGTCGTAGTACTACTTGAGATAGTGCTACTCCGACCTCTAACTGTTCTCTGGACCTTGCCCTTATCAGGAGATCGTCCAAGTAAGGGATAATTAAGACGCCTTTTATTCGAATAAGAATCATCATTTCGGCCATTACCTTGGTAAAGACCCGGGGTGCCGTGGACAATCCAAACGGCAGCGTCTGAAACTGATAGTGACAGTTCTGTACCACAAACCTGAGGTACCCTTGGTGAGAAGGGCAAATTGGGACATGGAGGTAAGCATCCTTGATGTCCAGAGACACCATATAGACCCCTTCTACCAGGTTCGCTATCACTGCTCTGAGTGACTCCATCTTGAACTTGAACCTTTTTATGTAAGTGTTCAAGGATTTCAGATTTAAAATGGGTCTCACCGAGCCGTCCGGCTTCGGTACCACAAACAGCGTGGAATAATACCCCTTTCCCTGTTGTAGGAGGGGTACCTTGATTATCACCTGCTGGGAATACAGCTTGTGAATGGCTTCCAATACCGCCTCCCTGTCGGGGGGAGACGTTGGTAAAGCAGACTTCAGGAACCGGCGAGGGGGAGACGTCTCGAATTCCAATTTGTACCCCTGAGATACTACCTGCAGGATCCAGGGGTCCACTTGCGAGTGAGCCCACTGCGCGCTGAAATTCTTGAGACGGGCCCCCACCGTGCCTGAGTCCGCTTGTAAGGCCCCAGCGTCATGCTGAGGACTTGGCAGAAGCGGGGTAGGGCTTCTGTTCGTGGGAAGAGGCTGTCTGCTGCAGTCTTTTTCCCCTTCCTCTGCCCCGGGGCAGATATGAGTGGCCTTTTGCCCGCTTGCCCTTATGGGGACGAAAGGACTGAGCCTGAAAAGACGGTATCTTTTTCTGCTGCGAGGTGACTTGGGGTAAAAAGGTGGATTTTCCAGCCGTTGCCGTGGCCACCAGGTCCGATAGACCGACCCCAAATAACTCCTCCCCTTTATACGGCAATACTTCCATATGCCGTTTGGAATCCGCATCCCCTGACCACTGTCGCGTCCATAATCCTCTTCTGGCAGAAATGGACATCGCACTTACTCTTGATGCCAGAGTGCAAATATCCCTCTGTGCATCTCGCATATATAGAAATGCATCCTTTAAATGCTCTATAGTCAATAATATATTGTCCCTGTCCAGGGTATCAATATTTTCAGTCAGGGAATCCGACCAAGCCACCCCAGCACTGCACATCCAGGCTGAGGCGATTGCTGGTCGCAGTATAATACCAGTATGTGTGTATATACTTTTAAGGATATTCTCCAGCTTCCTATCAGCTGGTTCCTTGAGGGCGGCCGTATCAGGGGACGGTAACGCCACTTGTTTTGATAAGCGTGTGAGCGCCTTATCTACGCTAGGGGGTGTTTCCCAACGCGCCCTAACCTCTGGCGGGAAAGGGTATAATGCCAATAATTTTTTAGAAATTAGCAGTTTATCGGGGGAAACCCACGCTTCATCACACACCTCATTTAATTCATCTGACTCAGGAAAAACTACGGGTAGTTTTTTCACACCCCACATAATACCCTTTTTTGTGGTACTTGTAGTATCAGAAATGTTCAAAACCTCCTTCATTGCCGTGATCATGTAACGTGTGGCCCTACTGGAAAATACGTTTGTTTCCTCACCGTCGACACTGGAGTCAGTGTCCGTGTCAGTGTCTGTATCGACCTGAGGTAACGGGCGTTTTATAGCCCCTGACGGTGTTTGAGATGCCTGTACAGGTATTAACTGATTTGCCGGCTGTCTCATGTCGTCAACAGTCTTTTGTAAAGTGCCGACACTATCACGTAATTCTTTCCATAAGACCATCCAGTCAGGTGTCGACTCCCTAGGGGGTGACATCACTAACACAGGCAATTGCTCCGCCTCCACACCATTTTCCTCCTCATACATGTCGACACAGCGTATCGACACACAGCACACACACAGGGAATGCTCTGATAGAGGACAGGACCCCACTAGCCCTTTGGGGAGACAGAGGGAGAGTTTGCCAGCACACACCAGAGCGCTATATATATATATATATACAGGGATAACCTTATATAAGTGTTTTTCCCTAATATAGCTGCTGTATATATTAATATGCCAATTTAGTGCCCCCCCTCTCTTGTTTTACCCTGTTTCTGTAGTGCAGGACTGCAGGGGAGAGTCAGGGAGCCTTCCTCCAACGTAGCTGTGAGGAAAAAATGGCGCTTGTGTGCTGAGGAGATAGGCTCCGCCCCCTTCTCGGCGGCCTTTCTCCCGCTTTTTTGTGGAAAACTGGCAGGGGTTAAATACATCCATATAGCCCAGGAGCTATATGTGATGTATTTTTAGCCATTTAAGGTATTTTCATTGCGTCCCAGGGCGCCCCCCCCCAGCGCCCTGCACCCTCAGTGACCGGAGTGTGAAGTGTGCTGAGAGCAATGGCGCACAGCTGCGGTGCTGTGCGCTACCTTATTGAAGACAGGACGTCTTCTGCCGCCGATTTTCCGGACCTCTTCACTCTTCTGGCTCTGTAAGGGGGCCGGCGGCGCGGCTCCGGGACCCATCCATGGCTGGGCCTGTGATCGTCCCTCTGGAGCTAATGTCCAGTAGCCTAAGAAGCCCAATCCACTCTGCACGCAGGTGAGTTCGCTTCTTCTCCCCTTAGTCCCTCGATGCAGTGAGCCTGTTGCCAGCAGGTCTCACTGAAAATAAAAAAACCTATTTAAACTTTTACTCTAAGCAGCTCAGGAGAGCCACCTAGATTGCACCCTTCTCGTTCGGGCACAAAATCTTAACTGAGGCTTGGAGGAGGGTCATAGGGGGAGGAGCCAGTGCACACCAGCTAGTCCTAAAGCTTTTACTTTGTGCCCAGTCTCCTGCGGAGCCGCTATTCCCCATGGTCCTTTCGGAGTCCCCAGCATCCACTAGGACGTTAGAGAAAAGCCCTTTATCAGTGATAACGGTTTTTCATTCACAGAAGGGGTAGGGTGAAGAAATCTCAGCTGTGCCCCTGGATCAGTATACATTTTGCTTCCACATACAGTAGTATGGGGAGAGCGATTCACAGAAGCATGGAAAGCTCAACTTCCATTTCGCTTCTCCAAATGAATTCTCCATCACAGGATGGCATAATGAGCAACCGGGAATACAGCATCAAAGACTGTTGTCTCCCTCCCTCTTCCCCATCCTCTCCGTCCCCTTCTTTGTCACCAGTTACCCATGAGCTTTGGGGATGAAGGAGATTATGACCAGTTGGGAGACATGCGGGAGACCTGAGTGACGCTGGGGAACAGAGATATCCAGTAATGGCAAGCTGCAGCAGCGGCAAGAGAGCAATGGCCGTCCTACCCATGGCCAGGGTCAGACTGCTGCAGCCCCCGAGCACTGAAGCAGCCAGGGACGTGACGAGGAGTTGGACACTGATGCTGTATTTTGTGGGCCGCATTGGTCCGTTACTTTGTTGGGGAGGCTGAGCTGTGTGGGACATTGCAAGATGGTGAATCACTCGGTAACTTCAAGATATATTGTATTGATTTGAGAAGATATTTATATGTATTAAAGAACACTGTTTTTTTTTGAGCTGCGACCCGAATGTTAACAACCTCTCCATTGTGTTACTTATCAAACTGTAGACCTTAGAATTTGATGCACTTTCGTCTAAGCACAAATGTAAAACTGGGCCCGGGGAAAAAAACAGCATTATGTTACATACGCAGTGTTGGTCGCAAACATTAAAGGTGGCCAACTGTCCATAGCGAGCAAATGCTCCTTCCTCATACTGCAAGTAACAGCAGAGGAGGCAGGTTTCACTGTGAGCACAAAAGATGGGCAAAAGCACAGAACACAATTCATGTACATTGTGGCCATTCATTAAGTTCACAGAAACCAAAGAAAAGGAGTACCCAAGTCTCACGGAGCATGTAAAAAGCAGATGGGATAAATGGGGGTAATTCCAAGTTGATCACAGCAGGATATTTGTTAGCAGTTGGGCAAAACCATGTGCACTGCAGGGGAGGCAGATTTTTTTTTTTTTTAATAGAGTATTTTTTATTTCGAAGGAGAACAGTTTGTACACAGAAAATGCATAACAGGAACATATCATGTACAGCATGACAGGGCAGCTCTGGAAAAACAACATTCACTTTCGGCATAATATCATACCATGCCAATGTCAAAGGAGCGTGTATGTACACACAGTTAATTATATAAAATAAACATATAAGCTTGCATAATCCGTACATTTATGTAACCAAAAACCTCATTAGACTTTTTACCATTAGAACATTTACTAACAACCTACCGAGAAAAAAAAAAAAAAGACCACAAAGAAAAAAGGGACGAAGAGACACAAAGAAAAACTATCTCTCTAAGCCTTACCCTGTCTAACAGAACACAAATCTAAACTCCTACTCAAGGCACATCGGATGAGAATGAAGCATATAACACAAAATTGCAGATTAGCAAAGCAGAGGCCTGATAACATCCCTACAACCATTAAATCGCAGGGTCTGGGAAGGAGTATGTGGATTCCATCCATGGAGACCAAATTCTTTCAAATTTAGCAGAGGCATTATGTTTCATATAAATGTATCGTTCCTTAAAAACAGTGTAGTTTACTAGGACTTTAAGAGCAGATATCGAAGGGGCACTGGGGGCCATCCACAGCCTTGCGATGCAAACCTTTGCCAAGGCACATATATTGCAAGCATATAGGCCTTCTGGACTGGATACAAAACCAGAGCATCCCATCCCCAGAATACAAAATTTTGGGTCAAGCATGGCGTCCGACACTCCCGTGTTCTCCAGAACCGACCTGACCCCCGACCAGAATGCCCGCAACGATGGGCAGTCCCAAATGAGGTGCCAAAAAGTACCCACAGCCACCCCACATTTAGGGCAGTCACCCGATCGACCACCCCCAAATCTAGCCAGTCTAACCAGGGTCATATACGTTCTATGCAAAAGGAAGTATTGTATTTGTTGATACCTAATGGATTTGGTAACCGTGCTCGGATTTTCTAAAGCAAGGGTCCAGTTCTCTTCAGTTATGGGGCCCAGATCCTCCTCCCATTTGCCACGGAGACAAGTCAAAGGGTCTATATGGAGTTTAGCGAGGAGATAACCATATGCAAGGGAAATCATCTTAACTCGACCCAACGTACTTACAAAGGTCTTAATGGGAAATGGAAGGATCTTAGGGGGAGAACTAGCGAATTGGGACTGTAGAGCATGTCTAAGTTGAAGGTATCTAAAAAAATAGGAGTTAGGTAAGTCAAACTCATCCTTCAATTGTTGGAAGGATTTTAGTATAGTATCCGTATAGAGGTGAGTTATGGAAACCACTGATTTAGGAGCCCAAACCTCCCTCCCCTCGAGCGCATGCAATTCAGGAAGCCATTTAGAGTACCAGAGGGGGGTGTCTGGGTCCAATCCGTCAAATTTCAAAAGGTCCCTTAGGGCCTGCCAAACCTTCACGGCCTGAAATATAATTGGGGGAAGAAACCAGGCCATGCTCCCACTCAACAACACCTGCAGGGGAGATAGGTCAGGGAAGTAACATTGAATGAACACCCAGTGTAGAGAAGTGACGCCATTATCCTGCACCCATGCACTAATATGAGTCAGCTGAGCGGCATAATAGTACATTTGAAAATTAGGTAAAGCCAGACCACCGTCGCAGCACAGCCTGGTGAGAGTATTCAGCTGTATTCTAGGACGTTTGTTAGCCCATATTAAAGAAGACAATACACTATTCAGTTTCCTAAAGAAGGATGGACGAATGTACACAGGGGATTGAAGAATAACATACAGAATCTTAGGTAATGTTATCATTTTAACAAGGCTGACCCTGCCAGATACAGTCAATGGAAGCTTACACCAAGTCCCAGATTTACGAGCAACCTGTTGCATGATCGGATCAAGATTCAAAGGTGTAAAGTCAGAGGGGTCATTGGTTACCTGAATCCCGAGATATTTAAATTTTGCCGTCCAACATAGCGGCAGGGAGATTTTAGGAACAGGGGGGGGGGGGCGGCCTATCACAGGCATAATGTAGGATTTAGACCAGTTGATATGAAGGCCTGAATACGCACTGAACTCCTCGATCAATTGCAACAAAGTAGGCATAGACCTGGTGTAATCCTGCAAAAACAACAGCATGTCGTCAGCGTAAAGAGCAATCTTATCCTCTCGAGGGCCGGTATGGATTCCCACGATACCCGGGTGCGACCTTATCAGACAGGCCAAGGGCTCGATGGCCAGGGCAAACAAAGTGGGGGATAGAGGGCTGCCCTGTCTGGTTCCGCGAGATAGGCGGAATGAGGGAGAGATATAGCCGTTTACTGAGATCCTGGCAGTCGGGTGCTGGTAGAGTAATTTAGTCCATTTTATAAAGTTAGGCCCAAAGCCCATACAAGTCTTGACTTCACATAGATAAGCCCATTCAATACTGTCAAATGCCTTGGCGGCATCCAGCGAGATCACTGCCGAGTCGGAGGGAAACTCATGTGGGACTTGTAAAATGGTATATAATCTACGCAAGTTAATAGAAGTGGACATCCCCGGCATAAAGCCGGTCTGGTCCGGGTGGATAATGGAGGTAATTACAGTGTTAAGCCGAACTGCTAAAATTTTTGCCAGGATCTTAGCATCGGTGGGAATCAAAGAGATTGGTCTATAGGATTTCGGGAACTTAGGGTCCTTTCCGGGCTTCGGGATCACTATAATAATCACCTCCGACATAGAGGGGGGAAGTTCGTCATTAACAAATATATCAGAATACAAGGCGTGAAGCCTGGGACCAAAAAAATCAATATGGGTCTTATATACTTCAGAGGGGATGCCGTCACACCCCGGTGCCTTGCCATTGGGAGACAGACCAATAGCTGCCGTCACCTCTTCCAGTGTCAAAGGTGCCTCCAACACTTCAGAGGCCTCAGAGGAGAGTGTGGGTAAGGGAATATTTCCCAAATAACTGGAGAGATCTAATGCCGAACACACTAACTGTGAACTATAGACCTCAGCATAGTAAGAATGAAATAACTGCGCAATGTCCGGCGTGGTGTCTACAAGGGAGCCATCACTACCGGACATATGGGTAATCGTAGAGCCAGGGAGGTCGCAGTGTATCAGTCGAGCCAGCAGGCTACCAGGCCTGTCAACCTGCATATAAATATTAGTAGCCCGAAATAGAAGCGAGCGCAAATTTTTATCAGACAGATGAGCCAACCATGCTGACTGAGCGTGCTTTCAGTGCCGGGGTACCATCTACCAGGTAGCGGGACTCCAGGTCTCTGGCGTCACTCTCAAGGGCTCGCTCCCTCTCCCTGCAGGATAACTTATGAGCAGAAATTCGTCTGATATACGTACCCCTTAAAAAGGCCTTAAATGAATCCCAGACCACTGTTCCCGGACCCGACTCTACATTATCATTAAAATAACCCTCCCACTGAGCCACCTGGTCACAGCAGTCGCCCAGTTGTGTCAGCCAGGAAGGATGCAGTTTCCAATAAGATTGTCCCCTCTGGCTCTCCATAGCATTAGTCAACATCAGAGGGGAGTGGTCAGAGATACCCCGGGCCTCGTACTGGACGTCAACTACCCTGGGGAGAAGAACGGGAGACAGTAGGATCAGGTCGATTCTGGAAAACGAGCCATGCGTGCCGGAGAAGCATGAAAACTGGCTAGCTGTAGGGTGCCGAGACCTCCACACGTCCACCCACCGCAAGTTATTCAAAAAATCAGCAAATTTAGTAGGACCAGTACCCACCCCAGCAGCCTGCAGAGAGCGCCACTTGTCTAAAGCCAAATTCATAATATTATTAAAGTCAGCCAAGCAGAACACCGGGGTACAAGGAGAGGAGGCAATGAACGAAGCGGCCTGTTGGAACACATCATATGAAAAAGGAGTGGGGGGGGGGGGGGGACATAAACCGCCAGAATGTAGTAGGGCTGGGAACTCAGCTTACAGTCAAGAAACACAAGTCGGCCATACTGGTCAGTCTTGACCGTCACTAACTCAAAGTGTACCGACTTTCTTATCAGAACCGACACACCCTGGAAAAAGAGTAATGAGAAGCATGATAGGCCCATCCCACCCAGGGTCTTCTAAGTGACAACAACCTATTCCCCTCCAAGTGAGTCTCGCAGAGACATGCAACATCCGGGTCATATTTCCGAAGTGTATTCAAAACTAAGGAGCGTTTTATCTTATTATTCAAACCTCGAACATTCCATGTCAGAAACTTCAAATTAGCCATAATCCAGGTAGGGTTCTATGTAGCCCAGTAGGTAAACGTCCCAGCAAGTATTTCTGGAAATCATCAGTAAAGGCAAGAACAGTGCTTATCTTACATAATCCCTAAATCGCAATCCACAATATCCAATGCATCAAATATACTTCCCACATCAAAAAAAAATAAGAATTTACTTACCGATAATTCTATTTCTCATAGTCCGTAGTGGATGCTGGGAACTCCGTAAGGACCATGGGGAATAGCGGCTCCGCAGGAGACTGGGCACAAAAAGTAAAAGCTTTAGACTAGCTGGTGTGCACTGGCTCCTCCCCCTATGACCCTCCTCCAAGCCTCAGTTAAGATACTGTGCCCGGACGAGCGTACATAATAAGGAAGGATCTTGAATCCCGGGTAAGACTCATACCAGCCACACCAATCACACCGTACAACTCGTGATCTGAACCCAGTTAACAGTATGATAACCGTAGGAGCCTCTGAAAAGATGGCTTCCAACAATAAACAACCCGATTTGTTTGTAACAATAACTATATACAAGTATTGCAGACAATCCGCACTTGGGATGGGCGCCCAGCATCCACTACGGACTATGAGAAATAGAATTATCGGTAAGTAAATTCTTATTTTCTCTGACGTCCTAGTGGATGCTGGGAACTCCGTAAGGACCATGGGGATTATACCAAAGCTCCCAAACGGGCGGGAGAGTGCGGATGACTCTGCAGCACCGAATGAGAGAACTCCAGGTCCTCCTCAGCCAGGGTATCAAATTTGTAGAATTTAGCAAACGTGTTTGCCCCTGACCAAGTAGCTGCTCGGCAAAGTTGTAAAGCCGAGACCCCTCGGGCAGCCGCCCAAGATGAGCCCACCTTCCTTGTGAATGGGCTTTAACAGATTTTGGCTGTGGCAGGCCTGCCACAGAATGTGCAAGTTGAATTGTACTACAAATCCAACGAGCAATCGTCTGCTTAGAAGCAGGAGCACCCAGCTTGTTGGGTGCATACAGTATAAACAGCGAGTCAGATTTTCTGACTCCAGCCGTCCTGGAAACATATATTTTCAGGGCCCTGACTACGTCCAGCAACTTGGAGTCCTCCAAGTCCCTAGTAGCCACAGGTACCACAATAGGTTGATTCATGTGAAACGCTGAAACCACCTTAGGGAGAAATTGAGGACGAGTCCTCAATTCCGCCCTATCCGAATGAAATATCAGGTAAGGGCTTTTATAGGATAAAGCCGCCAATTCTGATACGCGCCTGGCTGAAGCCAGGGCCAACAGCATTACCACTTTCCATGTGAGATATTTCAAATCCACTGTGGCAAGTGGTTCAAACCAATGTGATTTTAGGAACCCTAAAACTACATTGAGATCCCAAGGTGCCACTGGGGGCACAAAAGGAGGCTGTATATGCAGTACCCCTTTGACAAACGTCTGAACTTCAGGCAGTGAAGCCAGTTCTTTCTGGAAGAAGATCGACAGGGCCGAAATTTGAACCTTAATGGATCCTAATTTTAGGCCCATAGACAATCCTGCTTGCAGGAAATGTAGGAAACGACCCAGTTGAAATTCCTCCGTAGGGGCCTTCTTGGCCTCACACCACGCAACATATTTTCGCCAAATGCGATAATAATGTTTTGCAGTTACATCCTTCCTGGCCTTGATCAGGGTAGGGATGACTTCATCTGGAATGCCTTTTTCCTTCAGGATCCGGCGTTCAACCGCCATGCCGTCAAACGCAGCCGCGGTAAGTCTTGGAACAGACAAGGTCCCTGCTGGAGCAGGTCCTTCCTTAGAGGTAGAGGCCACGGGTCCTCCGTGAGCATCTCTTGCAGTTCCGGGTACCAAGTTCTTCTTGGCCAATCCGGAGCCACGAGTATCGTTCTTACTCCTCTCCTTCTTATGATTCTCAGTACTTTTGGTATGAGAGGAAGAGGAGGGAACACATATACCGACTGGAACACCCACGGAGTTACCAGAGCGTCCACCGCTATTGCCTGAGGGTCCCTTGACCTGGCGCAATATCTGTCCAGTTTCTTGTTGAGACGGGACGCCATCATGTCCACCTTTGGTTTTTCCCAACGGTTTACAATCACTTGGAAGACTTCTGGATGAAGTCCCCACTCCCCCGGGTGGAGGTCGTGTTTACGTGGGCGACAGCCGTGATGTTGTCCGACTGGATCAATACCGGTTGACCCTGAAGCAGAGGCCTTGCTTGACTTAGGGCATTGTAAATGGCCCTTAGCTCTAGGATATTTATGTGAAGAGACGTTTCCATGCTTGACCACAAGCCCTGGAAATTTCTTCCCTGTGTGACTGCTCCCCAGCCTCTCAGGCTGGCATCCGTGGTTACCAGCATCCAATCCTGAATGCCGAATCTGCGGCCCTCGAGAAGATGAGCCTTCTGTAACCACCACAGGAGAGATACCCTTGTCCTTGGAGATAGGGTTATCCGCTGATGCATCTGAAGATGCGATCCGGACCTTTTGTCCAGCAGATCCCACTGAAAAGTTCTTGCATGGAATCTTCCGAATGGAATCGCTTCGTAAGAAGCCACCATTTTTCCCAGGACTCTCGTGCACTGATGCACTGACACTTGTCCTGGTTTTAGGAGGTTCCTGACTAGCTCGGATAACTCCCTGGCCTTCTCCTCCGGGAGAAACACCTTTTTCTGGACTGTGTCCAGAATCATCCCTAGGAACAGTAGACGTGTTGTTGGAATCAGCTGTGATTTTGGGATATTTAGAATCCACCCGTGCTGACGTAGCACTACCTGAGATAGTGCTACTCCGACCTCTAACTGTTCCCTGGACCTTGCCCTTATCAGGAGATCGTCCAAGTAAGGGATAATTAATACGCCTTTTCTTCGAAGAAGAATCATCATTTCGGCCATTACCTTGGTAAAGACCCGTGGTGCCGTGGACAATCCAAACGGCAGCGTCTGAAACTGATAATGACAGTTTTGTATCACAAACCTGAGGTACCCTTGGTGAGAAGGGTAGATTGGGACATGGAGATAAGCATCCTTGATGTCTAGAGATACCATATAGTCCCCTTCTTCCAGGTTCGCTATCACTGCTCTGAGTGACTCCATCTTGAATTTGAATTTGAACCTTTTTATGTAAGTGTTCAAAGATTTTAGATTTAAAATTGGTCTCACCGAGCCGTCCGGCTTCGGTACCACAAACAGCGTGGAATAATACCCCTTTCCCTGTTGTAGGAGGGGTACCTTGATTATCACCTGCTGGGAATACAGCTTGTGAATAGCTTCCAATACTGCCTCCCTGTCGGAGGGAGACGTTGGTAGAGCAGACTTCAGGAACCGGCGTGGGGGAGACGTCTCGAATTCCAATTTGTACCCCTGTGATACTACCTGCAGGATCCAGGGGTCCACTTGCGAGTGAGCCCACTGCGCGCTGAAATTCTTGAGACGGCCCCCCACCGTGCCCGAGTCTGCTTGCAGAGCCCCAGCGTCATGCTAAGGACTTGGCAGAAGCGGGGGAGGGCTTCTGCTCTTGGGAAGAGGCTGCATGGTGCAGTCTTTTTCCCCTTCCTCTGCCCCGGGGCAGGAATGATTGGCCTTTTTCCCTCTTGCCCTTATAGGGACGAAAGGACTGGGTTTGAAAAGACGGTGTCTTTTTCTGCTGAGAGGTGACCTGGGGTAAAAAGGTGGATTTTCCAGCCGTTGCCGTGGCCCCCAGGTCCGATAGACCGACCCCAAATAACTCCTCCCCTTTATACGGCAATACTTCCATATGTCGTTTGGAATCCGCATCACCTGACCACTATCGCGTCCATAACGTTCTTCTGGCAGAAATGGACATCGCACTTACTCTAGATGCCAGGGTGCAAATATCCCTCTGTGCATCTCGCATATATAGTAATGCATCCTTTAAATGCTCTATAGTTAATAATATACTGTCCCTATCCAGGGTATCAATATTTTCGGTCAGGGAATCCGACCAAGCCACTCCAGCGCTGCACATCCAGGCTGAGGCGATCGCTGGTCGCAGTATAACACCGGTATGTGTGTATATACCTTTTAAGATATTTTCCAGCCTTCTATCAGCTGGTTCCTTGAGAGCGGCCGTATCAGGAGACGGTAACGCCACTTGTTTTGATAAGCGTGTGAGCGCCTTATCTACCCTAGGGGGTGTTTCCCAACGTGCCCTAACCTCTGGCGGGAAAGGGTATAGTGCCAATAATTTATTAGAAATCAGCAGTTTTTTATCGGGGGAAACCCACGCTTTATCACACACCTCATCTGACTCAGGAAAAACCACTGGTAGTTTTTTCACACCCCACATAATACCCTTTTTTGTGGTACTTGTAGTGTCAGAAATGTTCAATGCCTCCTTCATTGCCGTGATCATGTAACGTGTGGCCCTACTGGACATTACGTTTGTCTCGTCACCGTCGACACTGGATTCAGTATCCGTGTCAGGGTCTGTGTCGACCATCTGAGGTAACGGGCGTTTTAGCGCCCCTGACGGTGTCTGAGACGCCTGAACAGGCACTAATTGATTTGTCGGCTGTCTCATGTCGTCAACAGTTTTTTTGCAAAGTGCTGACATTGTCACGTAATTCTTTAATTACTACCATCCAGTCAGGTGTCGACTCCCTAGGGGGTGACATCACTAACACAGGCAATTGCTCTGCTTCCACATCATTTTCCTCCTCATACATGTCGACACAATCGTACCGACACCCAGCACACACACAGGGAATGCTCTGATAGAGGACAGGACCCCACTAGCCCTTTGGGGAGACAGAGGGAGAGTTTGCCAGCACACACCAGAGCGCTATATATATACAGGGATAACCTTATATAAGTGTTACTCCCTGTTATAGCTGCTGTATTTATTTATTAGCTGCCAATAGTGCCCCCCTCTCTGTTTTACCCTGTTTCTGTAGTGCAGGACTGCAGGGGAGAGTCTGGAGCCGTCCTTCCAGCGGAGCTGTGAAAGAAAATGGCGCTTGTGTGCTGAGGAGAAAGGCTCCGCCCCCTTCACGGCGGCCTTTTCTCCCGCTTTTTTCAGGAAACTGGCAGGGGATAAATGCATCCATATAGCCCAGGAGCTATATGTGATGCATTTTTTTTAGCCATATAAGGTTTTTATATCGTTTTTATTGCGTCTCAGGGCGCTCCCCCCCAGCGCCCTGCACCCTCAGTGACCGGAGTGTGAAGTGTGCTGAGAGCAATGGCGCACAGCTGCAGTGCTGTGCGCTACCTTATTTGAAGACAGGAACGTCTTCTGCCGCCGCTTTCTCCGGACCTCTTCGCTCTTCTGGCTCTGTAAGGGGGGCGGCGGCGCGGCTCCGGGACCCATCCAGGCTGAACCTGTGATCGTCCCTCTGGAGCTAATGTCCAGTAGCCAAGAAGCCCAATCCACTCTGCAGTCAGGTGAGTTCGCTTCTTCTCCCCTTAGTCCCACGATGCAGTGAGCCTGTTGCCAGCAGGATTTACTGAAAATAAAAAACCTATTTAAACTTTTACTTCTAAGCAGCTCAGGAGAGCCACCTAGCTTGCACCCTTCTCGTTCGGGCACAAAAATCTAACTGAGGCTTGGAGGAGGGTCATAGGGGGAGGAGCCAGTGCACACCAGCTAGTCTAAAGCTTTTACTTTTTGTGCCCAGTCTCCTGCGGAGCCGCTATTCCCCATGGTCCTTACGGAGTTCCCAGCATCCACTAGGACGTCAGAGAAATAAACACAAAAACAAATTCAAACACAAGAAAAATAACAAACTATAGAAAGAAAAAAACATGCAAAAGGAACAGCAACGAACTGTTTGCTGACATCCACCCCCCCCCCCCCTCCCCGTACACCACCCCTAACTTCGGCATACTTATATCCCAAACAACCAACTCTAACTACCAAGAGCTAAATTCTCAGCAAAACCCTTAACCAAAATCAAGTGAGCAAGGAAAAGAAAAGTCCTGAGCCACCAAAGCCAAGGGGGGGCTCCCTGGACAATGGGTGGAGTCCTCCGGTGAGCCCAATCAAAACATAAGCAATGCAGGACATCAGTCCGGGGCCAGCTGACGAGCACCCGGTGCATATCTGTCCAGCCATTGGGCTGCCTCTCTAGGGGAATTAAAGAACTTGGTTTCCCCATCCGCTACCACCCGGAGTCGAGATGGGAACAGCATGGAGTAGGAGAGGTTCAGGTCTCCAAGGCGCCTCTTAATAGGCATAAACTGGGCTCGATCTTTCTGGACGTCCGCGGCAAAATCAGGGAAAGCCGACACGGTAACCCCATTCCTGACAAGGGGGCCTTTCGTGCGTCCCAGGACCGAGTCACGGTCTTTATAATGCAGAAATTTGGCAATGAAGGTGCGGAGAGGAGCGCCAGGAGGTAGAGGACGGGATGGTATCCGGTGTGCACGCTCCACCGTAAACTGTGCCGTGAAGGATTCAGTGCCGTACATCTCCTTTAGCCACGATTCAAGGAAGTCCTCAGGCTGAGAGCCCTCCGTCTTCTACAGCAGGCCCACAAATCGCACATTATTTCTACATAGCCGACCCTCCATGTCTAATAGCTTGGATTGAAGGGAGGAAACTTGCTGGGTCACCGTGGATACGGATTGTTTTATAGGGCCGCACATATCCTCCAGATTCGAGACACGGGTTTCCGCCTCACCCACTCTCTCTCGGATACGCTGGACATCCTGTCGAAGCAAGGAAAGATCACACTGCACTTTTTCCATCTTATCCGAAAGACGCTATTCAGACCCTGCAATGGCCTCCAGCACTTGTTGAAGGGATGGAGCCGAGGATGTCGTAGGGGAGTCAGCAGCTGTCGCAGACGGGGAATAGGAGTGAGACAGAGAAGCCCCCTGAGAGGGGGTCGGCAAGGACCGGGGGTTAGGTGGGTGAGGTTGTCTGGCAAACCTCTCCAGCTTAGCCGCAGCCGTGCGCTGGCCATCCCGAACCATGACGGACAAAAGGTAGTGATAACCACTCCAGCAGATTCACAGGTCAGAAGCGTAAAAAGGAGTCGACAGCAGTGGAGTCGTAAGCTTTCAGTGTGTATGAATGTTGCCGCAGCTGGCCGTCAGAGTAATAGGCAAACGGAAAGGGAGGTACAGGCAGCGTCCCAGAGTGTAGGTGAAAGCAGAAGCAATGTAATAATTAGTATGTAAAATGACAGCAGGTGAAGTCAGCCTGCAGTGTGATCCCAGAAGGCAGAATCTACTCACAGGGTACAGAAAAGCAGGCCAGGCAGCCCTTAAATGCATATATCCCTGCCAGGCTAGGATGATAGTCCAGAGCAGTGGAGCCGTCTGTGCAGCTGCTATTAAAATGGCCGCCGGGCTCACAGTGCCCTTTCCCCTTCTCCAGGAGTACCTGTGTGCCCTCCGGGTGTCAGGGCCCCGAACCGCAGCCTGTCAGGAGGAGGAGGGCAAGCCGCTTTCCCCCAGGTGATCCGCGGCGTCCAGCGGTGACGGCGGCCCGCCGCTCGAGCTCCGGGCGCAACGCGGCCGAGAGCCGCCAAAATTGAGGCCGGAGATCCAGAGGAGGCACAGGCCGCAGGACCAGAAGTGTGCCGCCGCAGCCGTACGGACCGCGGAGAGAGCGGAGAAGGACGCCTGCCGGTGCCCCGCAGTGTGGGGAGAGGAAGCAGGCTAGTCAGGCACACCAGAGGGGGTCAGGATTGTATTGCAGGATAAATCATCCAGGGAGCTCCCGGGACCTGCTGCCTACTCCTGTGCTGCCGTGGCCACGCCCCATGGGAGGCAGAATTAACATATGCAGAGAGAGTTACATTTGAGTGTGGTGCGTTCAATCTGCAATCTAATTTGCAGTGTAAAAATAAAGCAGCCAGTATTTACCCTGCACAGAAACAAAATAACCCACCCAAATCTAACTCTCTCTGCACATGTTATATCTGCCACACCTGCAGTGCACATGGTTTTGGCCAACTGCTAACAAAAATCCTGCTGCGATCAACTTGGAATTACCCCAATATGCAAATGTGAAATTGTAATACACATACACACACGCTAATAAACTTACCAGCAGCCTTACTCTTCCCAAACACAGTAGGCGTCATGCTTTATTTATTTTGGTAAGCAGAATGGTCCTTTTATTATTTAAAAGCAGAATATAAAAATTATAACCAAATAAATATATGCTTTTTGGATCAATCAGTCATTTTGTTCTTAAGATGGCTCCCCAGTGTCAGTAAACACTAGACTATGTAGGTTACCAGACACGTGTCTACAACGACAGTTCAGCCCATCTAGCTGCTTCCATGCTGCACACGGCGGTTACTCTGGCTATTAGCTGATGGTCATAATAATGTGACTCCACCGTGTAGTCGGTAGAAGCAAATACATTTTATCAGAAACAAAAACAGCTGGTCTCTGTCAGTTATTACAAGTAGGTTAAAGATTAAGAATATGCAATACTAATACTTTTAAAGAGACATATATTTGACAAAAAAAAATGCAAGTTATTAATTCAACTTTAAGCACACGTAAACATGTTAAATAAACAATCAATATGTGCATGATACCGTATAATACATAGGCTCTCAAACTGTTTTGCTCTGGGACTCCCTCTGACAATAAAAATGTCTGCATGACACCAGGTGGTTTATCCTAGGGAATACCGGTGTACTACGAGAGGCAGTGTCCTGCCTACCTCTCTTGCTACCTGCACACATTATCCCAGTGCTCTGTAACCCTGCTATTAGACTACTGCCACAGCAGTTATACTACAGCCATCATCATCATCCTCCGCTAGCAACGTGCAAAAGATACTGATTAATGTAGGCTCAATACAGTAATTACCCATTTCACACATAAAATCCCAGCTCGGACCCGGGACACAGAGAACGGGTTGAAGCCCGGGCTATCCCTTTCACACGGTGACGACCCGGGATATTCCTTTAAAGATTACAAAATGAGACAATGGGTGATAATGTATTTTTTGCAAATCCTGTACAGTACAAATGTTCACCTGACTCATATAACATATAACGACAAGAAAACTGTGGCAGGAATTGTGGCTATTTAGCGCAGGGAGTATCAGTATCATGTCCTGCATTAGGTTAACGTTGCAGACTGCAGTTCCCATTATTCTCAATGGGCACTGAGGTCTGACACTACTTACCAAGCTCCGAAAAAGTTACCCCCTCCCCATTAGCTAACAGCATATTTAGATGCCCATCATAGTCTACAGCAGTGGTTCTGAAACTCCTCAGGACCCCACACAGTTCACGGTTTCCAGGTCACCCAGCAGGCGCACAGGTGTATTCATTACTCACTGTTATATTTTAAATGATTCACAGGTGGAGCTAATTATTTCACTTGTATTTCTGCGAGGAGACCTGGGAAACATGCACTGTGTGGGGTCCTGAGGACCGAGTTTGAGAAACTGTGTCTTAATGTAATCTCTGGGTGATGAGCTGTTATGAAGCATTTTGCTTTACCAGACAGGATACAGTTTCTTTACTGTAAGATATATATATATATATATATATATATATATATATATATATATATATATATATATGTGTATACATACACACACACATACACACACACACACACACACACACACACACACAGGTTGTATCCCTTATCCAAAATGCTTGGGACCAGAGGTATATAGGATATCTGATTTTTCCATATTTTAGAATAATTGCATACCATAATGGCGATGGGATGGGACCTAAGGCGATGGCTATAGGACACAAGTCTAAGCACAGAATACATTTATGTTTCATATGCACCTTATATATACAGCCTGAAGGTAATTTTAGCCAATATTTTTAATAACTTTGTGTTTTAAACAAAGTTTGTGTACATTGAGCCATCAGAATACAAAGGTTTCACTATCTCACTCCAAAAATTCCGTATTTCGGAATATTCCGTATTTTGGAATATTTGGATATGGGATACTCTATCTATATACAGTATATATATATATATATATATATATATACACACAGTATATGTATATATATATATATATATATATATACACACACACATACACATATATATATGTCCCAGGTCCCAATGTCACTGAAAAGGGGTGACAGGGCCAAAAAACTTTTACAATTAGAGACACGCTGGATTGTATTATTGGACACTCTGAGACCCAGGGGCCTCAACGCGACACTGGGGCTCAATCAACAATTTTCTCTAAATTTGTTTTGTTGTGCTCCTGATTTAATCAAAAAGTGGCTATAGGAGGATGCACCAAATTATTTGATCATTAACCACTGTTTGGATAACTAATGACATGTGATATATTAACCTTGTGAAATGTTATGCATTTATAAACAGTTAGGTGTGGAGTTTTTATATGCGCCTTATGTTTTTTTTCTTTTCATTTTTGTGTTCGGTTTTCACAACAGCTATCAAGCCCTATGGTGGCATCTGCTTAGTGAATTTCAACAACAGCATGACCCTGGTTATACAGCGTCCATCTCACATATATGATTCACTGAATTCCAAGTTATTGTTCTACATGTCTGATTTGATGCACAGTGTTTTTTGCAGCATGTGGTTTTGTTGTTGTTTATAGTTCCCTAGGCAACAGGCTGCGGCACCCGTTGGAATGGCCCGAGTGACGTCACTTCCGGCCACGTGATTGAGAGCTGGGCTAGAAGTCCTGACACCGGTAATCAGGCGATGCCATGCAGCTGGCTGTGTGGGGAAGAGGGGGGGGGGGGGGGGGGGGTTGAGAGGGGGTGTGTGCCTTAGGACACGTATTTATTGTTGATTGTGTGTGTCCTGATGATGGGGCGACTGTGCACCGAAACGTTGATATCAAAACATCACTTGTTCACTTTCATTGGAGACTCCAGAGTGCCACCTGATTGGATTTTATATATATTAGCAAGTTGCATATATATATATATATATATATATATATAGGTAGCAAACTGTGTAACAAACAGCGGCACTCAGAGACTGACACAGCGTGAATAAAGTGCTGGTGCTTTTAATTCATGGCTGGTAACTCCTAATTGTCGGATCGGCACTCTCCTAGCGATGGATATGTTGCTCAGGTGCCATCTGGAGGAATTAATGCAGGTAGCAAACTGTGTAACAAACAGCGGCACTCAGAGACTGACACAGCGTGAATAAAGTGCTGGTGCTTTTAATTCATGGCTGGTAACTCCAAGTTATATATATATATATAAAATGGAAAAAACGAGGCGGCACTCAGAGACTTTCACTTCTATAATATAATTGTGCAAATAGTGCAAATGGTCACATCAACGTTTCGGGGACCTAGTCCCCTTCTTCAGGATAACAGTGGTGCAAAACAAGAGTGTTTAAATAAGGTTAGAAACACTTACCCCCTGACCCCATTCAGTCACATGCTGCAGCGTTTCTCTCTGGCCGCCCGCTCAGGACTTCCGCCCGGCTCACTGGCGCCTCGACGGGACCGGAAGTGACGTCGCGGAAGCGAGCCGCGTCACCATGGCAACCGCTCGAGGCATACTCACTGTCTGAGCGTCTCCTCCTGGCCGCGTCTCTCTCACTTCCGCCCAGACGTCCACAAGTACCGAGAGATCTGGAGCCACATCACGGAAGCCAGCTGCGTTACCATGGTAACGCTGTCTGCTGTGAATACACATAATGCAAAACAATAAAAAAAGTGACAAAGTAAGAGGACCTTGAAAGGTCAATATGAAAGTGACATGTCATAATAAAGTGCTAGTGCAAGCTACAAAGCAGTTGAAAACATCAATTAAAAACATCCAAAGGTGCAAAGAGAAATGTACATAGTGACACCTCTAATATTATGATAACCTACTGATGTATATCAAATATAGCAACAACATAAGAACTCGAACATTTTTTGGTAACCTGTGGCTTATGAAGAAATGGTGAAAGCACGAGCGCATAGCGCCCAGACTGCATGGCTTCACAGTCTGGGCGCTATGCGCTCGTGCTTTCACCATATATATATATATATATATATATATATATATATGTATTGTTAACCTAAGGGTGGGAAAAGGTTGTGTAAATCTGGTGCACAAACACAAACATTTATGGTAAGGTTAAGGTTGTTTTCAATGAATGTTTAGTAGTGGATATGTTTAGAAATAGAGAAATAGAGACATTTACAGTAGTGATGTACACCGGACATTTTTCGGGTTTTGTGTTTTGGTTTTGGATTCGGTTCCGCAGCCGTGTTTTGGATTCGGACGCGTTTTGGCAAAACCTCACCGAAAATTTTTTGTCGGATTCGGGTGTGTTTTGGATTCGGGTGTTTTTTTCAAAAAAACCCTAAAAAACAGCTTAAATCATAGAATTTGGGGGTCATTTTGATCCCATAGTATTATTAACCTCAATAACCATAATTTCCACTCATTTCCAGTCTATTCTGAACACCTCACAATATTATTTTTAGTCCTAAAATTTGCACCGAGGTCGCTGGATGGCTAAGCTAAGCGACACAAGTGGCCGACACAAACACCTGGCCCATCTAGGAGTGGCACTGCAGTGTCAGGCAGGATGGCACTTCAAAAAAATAGTCCCCAAACAGCACATGATGCAAAGAAAAAAAGAGGTGCACCAAAGTCGCTGGATGGCTAAGCTAAGCGACCCAAGTGGCCGAAACAAACACCTGGCTCATCTAGGAGTGGCACTGCAGTGTTAGGCAGGATGGCAGATTTAAAAAATAGTCCCCAAACAGCACATGATGCAAAGAAAAAAAGAGGCGCACCAAGGTCGCTGTGTGACTAAGCTAAGCGACACAAGTGGCCGACACAAACACCTGGCCCATCTAGGAGTGGCACTGCAGTTTTCTAGCGAGAGGATGAGCGCTTCCATCCTCATGTGAATCTGAACCACTAGCCATGAACATAGGCCAGGGCCTCAGCCGTTCCTTGCCACTCCGTGTCGTAAATGGCATATTGGCAAGTTTACGCTTCTCATCAGACGCTTTCAATTTTGATTTTTGGGTCATTTTACTGAACTTTTGTTTTTTGGATTTTACATGCTCTCTACTATGACATTGGGCATCGGCCTTGGCAGACGACGTTGATGGCATTTCATCATCTCGGCCATGACTAGTGGCAGCAGCTTCAGCACGAGGTGGAAGTGGATCTTGATCTTTCCCTATTTTAACCTCCACATTTTTGTTCTCCATTTTTTAATGTGTGGAATTATATGCCAGTATCAATAGCAATGGCCTACTACTATATATACTGCGCACAACTAAAATGCACCACAGGTAAAGAATGTAGATGGATAGTATACTTGACGACACAGAGGTAGGTACAGCAGTGGCCTTCCGTACCGTACTGCTATATATACTGGTGGTCACTGTGTCAGCAAACTGCACAACTGAAAATGCACCACAGGTATAGAATCTAGATGGATAGTATACTTGACGACACAGAGGTAGGTACAGCAGTGGCCTTCCGTACCGTACTGCTATATATACTGGTGGTCACTGTGTCAGCAAACTGCAAAACTAAAATGTACCACAGGTATAGAATGTAGATGGATAGTATACTTAATGACGACACAGAGGTAGGTACAGCAGTGGCCTTCCGTACCGTACTGCTATATATACTGGTGGTCACTGTGTCAGCAAACTGCAAAACTAAAATGCACCACAGGTATAGAATGTAGATGGATAGTATACTTAATGACGACACAGAGGTAGGTACAGCAGTGGCCTTCCGTACCGTACTGCTATATATACTGGTGGTCACTGTGTCAGCAAACTGCACAACTGAAATGCACCACAGGTATAGAATCTAGATGGATAGTATACTTGACGACACAGAGGTAGGTACAGCAGTAGCCTTCCGTACCGTACTGCTATATATACTGGTGGTCACTGTGTCAGCAAACTGCAAAACTAAAATGCACCACAGGTATAGAATGTAGATGGATAGTATACTTAATGACGACACAGAGGTAGGTACAGCAGTGGCCTTCCGTACCGTACTGCTATATATACTGGTGGTCACTGTGTCAGCAAACTGCACAACTGAAATGCACCACAGGTATAGAATCTAGATGGATAGTATACTTGACGACACAGAGGTAGGTACAGCAGTGGCCTACTGTACCGTAATGCTATATATTATATACTGGTGGTCACTGGTCAGCAAAACTCTGCACTGTACTCCTCCTATATAATATTATACTGGTGGTCCCGACTCCCCAGTCCCCACAATAAAGCAGCACACCGAGCACAGATATGGAGTGTTTTTCAGGCAGACAACGTATACTGGTGGTCACTGTCAGTAAAACTCTGCACTGTACTCCTATATAATACAGCTGCTCCCCAGTCCCCACAATTAAGCAGTGTGAGCACAGATATATGCAGCACACTGAGCACAGATAAGGAGCGTTTTTTTTCTGGCAGAGAACGGATAAAACTGGTGGTCACTGATCAGCAAAACTCTGCACTGTACTCCTCCTATATTAATATAAAGCTGCTCCCCAGTCCCCACAATGATATAAGCAAGCACAAATATTTGCATCAACTCAACAATGAATAAACGGAGAGGACGCCAGCCACGTCCTCTCCCTAACATTTCCAATGCACGAGTGAAAATGGCGGCGACGCGCGGCTGCTTATATAGAATCCGAATCTCGCGAGTATCCGACAGCGGGATGATGACGTTCGGGCGCGCTCGGGTTAACCGAGCCATACGGGAGAATCAGAGTATGGCTCGGACCCGTGTAAAAAGGTTGAAGTTCGGGGGGGTTCGGTTTCCGAGAAACCGAACCCGCTCATCACTAATTTACAGTAGGATAAGGAAATGTTTATTTTGTTTTGTTGTTATGGTTCATCATACACTGTTTATTTTGCTTAAGCAAACAGGTTGATTTCTTTTATGATGGTTGGAACAGGAGACGAGAGGACTTTACTGGAGATGTGCCTTAGTTGAGGCTGGTGAGAGAGTGATTTTCTTATACAGTAAAAAAAAAAAAAAGAGTGCAGGTAGTCAGAAGAGTTACAAGATCTGATGGCAGAAGCATTACATCTATGTCTATTATGCAAACTGAGCTTGAGTCTTAAGGCCCGTACACACTGGTCGATATATCGGCCGTTCTCTTGAACGGCCGATATATCGCGGGACCGTCGGCCAGTGTGTACGGCCAATACGTCTGTGAACTCCGTCGTTCACAGACGTATCGCGTCGGCCGCGCAGCACAGCCGACGGCCAATATATCTACTGATATATTGGCACGTCGCTGTGTGTGTACGGGGCGGTCGGCCGACCGCCCGTACACATGCTGCGGCGGCCGGCGGTGATTGACAGCTGAACATGACGTCAGTCCCCGACGGATCGGGCAGTGTGTATGCTGAACACACTGCTCGATCCGTCCATAGATATATCTGCAGATCAATTGATCTGCAGATATATCTATTAGTGTGAACCCACCTTTAGATTGGTTGGATCCACCTACTCACCAATATTTTCAAGATTTTTGAAAGACTTTATTGAATGGACCTTTATAAGTAACTGATATATTTAATATAAACATATGTATAATTCACTGTTTTATTAGTCACATGATATAAAGGACTACGGGGGTGATTCAGACCTGATCGCCGTTGTGCGTTATCGCACGGAGGGCGATCAGCGATTAACTGCGCATGCACCGCAATGTGCACGCGCATCGGCAAACAAGAACAGGCATCGCCGGTCAGTGACAGGATGGTGCGAAAATTCCAATCGCACAGAGCCATTCGCATGTTGATTGACAGGAGGAAGCCGTTTGTGGGTGGTAACTGACCGTTTTCTGGGAGTGTCAGGGAAAACGCAGGCGTCCACAAGAGTTTTCAGGGAGGGTGTGTGACGTCAGCTCCGATCTGATCGCACTGTAGGAGTAAGTCCTGGGCTGCGCACAGACTGCACACACTGGTTAAAACCATTCACTGGTGAGTGAGGTGCGAACGGATTTGCAGCTGTCCGCTGACTGAGGGATTTTTAGCAGCTTGGCATACACATGCGATCGCACACTTGCACGGTGGTGACTATCTGATCGCAGGACAACAATTTTAGCAGCCTACCAATCAGGTCTGAATCACCCCCTATATGTAGACAAAAATGAAACGAAGATTCAGTGTGGAGTATAGACTGGTTATGCAATACAGCCAGAGTGGTCAAATCCTGAATGGAAATTTTACTTTAGTGGGATTTTATATTACTTGTTATACAGTATGTAATTATAGTGTTGATATTGTTAGATTTTATAATGTTCCTTATGTGTGTCATGCAGAAATATTATTATAATTAACAGTTTCTTATATAGCGCAACATATTCCGTTGCGCTTTACAATTGGAAACAACAGTGATAAAACAAACTGGACAATAACAGACAGACATAGAAGTAGGAAGACCTACTTGTAAGCTTACAATCTACAAGGAAATAGGCATTGATACACAAGGATAGGTGCAATCTATTACATAATAGTCCATCCAGACTGCACATTTTCTTGGTGGGCTGTATGTTAAGGTCACACAGAAGGTTTCAGGAGTATGTGAAATTGAGGAAAAAGAAAATATGCAAGGATATGTACTGTACAGACTGGATGTAATTAGACAGTAATGTTTATGATGGTTATGTTTGTGGTTCCAGAATTTGATAAGCTTGCCTGAAGAGGTGAGTTTTCAGGGAACGCTTGAAGGTTTGGAGACTAGAGGAGAGTCTTATTGTGCGTGGGAGGGCATTCCACAGAGTGGAAGCCCGAAAAATTCCTGCAATCATGGGAGCGAGCAATACATGTGGATGACACAGATCTTGTTCAGAGCCAACAGGTTGAGTTGGGAGATATTTTGATATAAGCAAAGAGAAAAATGTTGGTGTAGTTTGCTCAATAGCCTTATATGTAAGTAAAAGTAGTTCAGACTGAATGCGGTAGAATACAGGTAGCCAATGGAGGGACAGAGCGGATCAGCAGACGATGAACATCTAGTGTGGAAGATCAGCTTCGCAGCTGCACTCAGGGTGTATTGTAATGGTGAAAGTCTGTTTTTGGTAAGACCAGTAAGAAGATAATTGCAATAATCAATGTGGGAGGTAATGAGAGCATGGATAACAGTTCTGCAGTGTCTAGTGTAAGATATCTTCATATTTTGTTTTTGTTTTTTAGATGTGTGTAACATGATTTAGAGACAGATTGAATGTGGGGAACAAAGGACAGTTCAGAGTCAAGGATGACACCTAGGCAGCGATCTTGTGGGATGGGGTTGACAGTTATCGACAGTGATAGAGATAGGAGGTGGGTAACTACTATTGGCCGGTGGAAATATAATGAATTCTGTTTTGGAAATATTAAGTTTGAAGTGGCGAGATGACATCCAAGATGAAATGGCAGAAAGGCATTCAGTAACGCGGACCAATACAGATGGTGACAAATCAGGGGAGTATAGGTAGATTTGCGTATCAGCAACATACAGAGCAGAGGCATCGGAATGGGTGGGGCAAGGGGGCAGCTCGCCCCCCCAAATATGAGCGGCGCCGATCAATGTACACAGGAGCAATGTGCGGTCAGTTGAAAGACCGCACATCACATCCTCCATGCAGCGCAGGGGCCAGGCAACGCTCCCCCACCTCCCAGCAGAGCAGTGCAGCGATTCGAGGGTGTTTAGGGGGTGTGGCCTAATGCTGAGGAGTGCCCGTCTCAATGAGAGACCTGTGCTGTGCTACTGTGTAATCAAGTACAGTACTGTCTCTACCACTTGCTCCACTCCCTCTCTCCCTACCCCACTCTCCCTAACACTCTCTCTGCTCTTGCTCCTCTCTCTCTCTCTCTCTCCCTAACACTCTCTCTCCTCTTGCTCCTCTCTCTCTCCCTAACTCTCTCTCCTCTTGCTCCTCTCTCTCTCCCTAACACTCTCTCTCCTCTTGCTCCTCTCTCTCCCTAACACTGTCTCTCTGACACTTTAGCTCACTCTCTCTCCCTCTTTCTTACCCTGACACTCTCACTTTCTCTTTCCACCTCCTCCCCAATGTGGTGCCGCCTCCATTTCGTCGCCGTAGTAACGCTTCCTCCTCCCTGGTGGCTTCGCCCCCAGGGGCACCAAATGAGGGCCTATCTTGCTCCCCCAGACTATAAATGTTCTGACGCCCCTGATACAGGTAGCAGAAGGAGGTGGATTCAGAGAAACAAACACTGAAAGAGTGATTAGATAGGATGAGAACCAAGAAAGGGCTTTAAGTAGATTCTCTTCAGGCTGAGATTGGCTGTAACCTTTAGAGTTATACAAGACATGCAGTATATTGAGAGGCCTTACTTCTGCCTGTAACTTACATTAGTAAGCATCTAAGTTATTGCCTTATATGGTTTAGCAGCAGACATTCCAAGAATGACCATTACAGAAGATAAGCATTATGGATCAATTCTAGACAAAAGGTTAAAGAAACTGATTTGTCTTATATATGTTAGGAATATGTGTGCGAGATAAGCATTTTGGCTTCAATGCAGAATCTGAGATTGCAATAAGATGTCTGCTTGTATATAAATTGATTCCAGGAATCTGCTTAGAGATGGAAGGGGCCCCCTGGATGGATACTGTCTTATGTTAAGAAGAAGATGATGCATCTGCATTGCATGATCACATAGACAAAATATAAGTATTACTCATCTCAAAAACATTTCCAGGATCAGACCCTTTCTCACCCAGGATGTCACCAAGATCATTATCCACTCACTGATTATTTCCAGACTGGACTACTATAACCTCCTACTAACTGGCCTCCCTGACAATTACCTCTCTCCACTCCACTCTACCCTCAATGCTGCAGCCCGGATCATCTTCCTCACCATACGCACTACATCCATCTCCCCTCTCCTACAAGCCCTTCACTGGCTTCCCTTCCCTTTCAGAATCCAATTCAAACTTCTCACACTCACTTACAAAGCCCTCACCCACTCCTCTCCCACTTACATCTCTGACCTTATCTCCCTATACACTCCCACCCGTCCTCTTCGCTCTGCTAATGCACGCCGACTCTCCTGTTTTCTGATTACTTCCTCCCACTCCTATCTCCAAGATTTTTCATGTGCTGCTTCCTTACTCTGGAATTCTCTACCTCTCCCCCTCAGACTCTCCACCTCTCTACAGAACTTCAAACGGGCTCTTTAGATCCACTTCTTTACCAAACCCAGCCAAATCTCATCTTAACCCTCTGTCCCACGCTAGGTCTACCCCATCTGTGTCACCCCTGCCTGTCTGCCCCTCACCTTTAGAATGTAAGCTCTCACGAGTAGGGCCCTCTTCCCTCATGTGCTTATCCTTTTCTTACTTTAATAATCCTCTTCTGATGTAGTTATGCTTAGTTACCCTGTACTTGTCCTATATTGTCTTCAACTGTAAGTCACTGTTTTCCTGTTTTGATTATGTGCATATGTACTCTGTAATTGGGCGCTGCAGATCCCTTGTGGTGCCATATAAATAAAGTATTATAATAATAATAATAATAATAATAATAATAATAATAATACTCTGTTGTTTGTTACTTTTCTAAGAAAATATTTGTTGATTATATAGTCAGTCAATTAATTACCCGGTCAAACTATTTTCTCTGGTTATGAGAACAAAAAATCCACACAATACAGGATCCCTCTCCAGTAGAGTAAGCCCCAGATGACCGCAGATGCCAATACTGCAGGAGCTTCTTGCCAGTAGTGTTAGGCTGCTGGGGAGACTGAGAAAACCACTGTTTAGGAGCGATATAATCGCCAGTGTTCTAGTAGGAGTCCTGGATTGATGAATAGGTTAGAAAGTTAGGTTAGAAATTGCCATGATAATGAGAGAATAAGGACTGCTAATAAACAGACTATTACATATTATTGAATGTGTCTTATGGGATGTTTTTGTTATGTCTAGTGCCATGGAAGCTTAATGTATCAGCAAGTCCATAAATATTCATATTTGTGTCTAATAAAAACAAAATGTAATAATGTTTTACACCTGTAATCTCCAACTTTGTAGGCATTGTAGGGGGATGTAGTCAGGTGACCGGCGGTCAGCATAGTGACACCAGGATCCCGGCCGCCAAGATGCCGGCAGGGGGCCCAGGGCTATTCCCATTCGTGAGTGTTCATGACACCCATACAGTGGGAATAGCTCGCCCCCATGCCGGCATCCTAGCAGCAAGGATCCCGGCATTGGTATGCTGACCGCTGGTCACCCGACCCCAACCCATTGTAGGCATACCGTCCATACTCGGTTCTTTCATTTGCAAATACAAAATTGTAACTAAACATACTTATAAGTTATTTTGGTGTTATTATATTATTATACATATTCCTCATGAATTTGCTATATTTGCATCCTGGAGCTGTAACCCACAATTGTAACAGACAGGAGTCATGTGTTAATATTGTTATAGCCTTACCCGAGCATGGGATGACTAGGGGGGCACTGATCATCACAATCTCTGCACGGTTTTTCAGGTTCTTCCTCAGAGACCCCGTCCTCTCCCAGAAACTCTGCTCGTTCTGACGGTAACCGTGCAGCGCCAATATCCGCAAAACTTGTTTAGAAGAGCTACTTCCAACTGAGGGAGCTGCCATCTTGTTACAACTAGAACACAGAGAGAACAGCAACATGATCGTGACTGATTATGACAGAACCAATAGGTCATTGCACAAGTAGGCTTGGTCAATCTGCATAGGATTAATTTCATTCACTTCAACATAATAAACAAATAAAAATTTGGATGTGAGTAGTATCAAGTATGTTATAGATAAATGTACAAATAATCAGATATACTGCTTATCCACAAAAATGTGACGTGACCATAAGTGGTCTACAGTATGTACTAAGCCTTGGAGAGAGATAAAGTGGGCAGAGATAAAGTAACAGCCAGTCAGATCCCAACTGCCATGTTGTACACTGTGTTTGAACAATAACAGGAGCTGGTACTTTATCTCTCTCCAAGGCTTAGTACATAGACTCCTTTGTGACAGTGTGTGTGTGTGTGTGTGTGTGTGTGTGTGTGTGTGTGTGTGTGTGTGTGTGTGTGTGTGTGTGTGTGTGTGTGTGTTTATATATATATATATATATATATATATACAGGTATAATATATATTTTTTTTTCTTCGAGAAAAAGTAACAGATATCATAGACTTAGACATTTACTGATCAAAGATGAGCCCTTCCTTTGCCGTTTTCACTGGGGGAAGGTTCTCAAACTATCCCAATTTATTAAGAGGTAAGCCGCAGAAAAACACAGACTTTTCATGTGGTACTTCTCTCCGAGCAGCTTACTGGTGTTCCCATAGACCTCTATGGAGACAGTGGCATAACATCCACAGATGGTGACTGTGACGTGCGGTTTTGCCTCACCTGTCTTACTCCCGAGTTTTGACTATAAAAACAATTAGAATAACTTATAAATATCATCTCTTTATTCTAATCATCTTTATAGTCAAAACTCACCATCAAATCATATATATATGTGTGGAAATCTGGCTCTGAAACTAGCCTGTGTCTCCCCAGCCAGTGACCTTACCGCACATCACTGGATGGTGACAGCTATACCTGGCAATGTGCACCATCAAAGTCAGATTCCTTCTGGGTAAAACAACTATGCCATTCATATTACCATTTTGCCAGCAGAATTAGGAGAAGCAGCAGAATGGTAAATTGTGAAAGTACTACGTTACAGATTGCTGCAATAAGGGGCCATACATAATGATAGTAGCCACTGTGTCTCGCTACATAGAACGCTTACTGTTATACTATTGCATCCATGCTGTGTGTACATTATGTACACTGGTTTGTTCTGTATGCTGGTGCTGATGCACCAGCATAATGTACAATTGCATCAATGCTGTGTACAACTCCATCAATGCGGTGTGTACATTATACACTGGTCTGTTCCGGGGATTAGGTAAAAACTAGAAAGGTCCAGACCCCGGACCAGACTGACTCCCTTCAGCAATCTCAGCCACTGTGAAGCTAGTAGTGCTGTCTAGCGGGTGTCCCATCCACCCTTCAGACGGAATGTATGTGACAGGGGAATGTATGTGACAGCAGTCACTGGGGAGACGGGAAGGGAGAAAGTACAGCCTCCCCGTGTAGGCCTGGAGATGGGGTGAAAGTGGAACGGACTAGACGGGGACGGACAGAGATATGCACTACAAGCACCAGACATAGGGGGTCATTCCGACTTGATCGCTGGCAGGCTACTTTTAGCACTGCTGCGATCAGGTAGTCGCCGCCTATAGGGGTGGGGGGATTAGCTGCGCAGGGCTGCGATCCGCTGTGCAGAGACTGCACAAGCAAAAAGTTTGTGCAGTCTCTGCACAGCGCAAGACTTACTCACCCGCTGCAATGATCCTTCCTGGAGCTGACGTCAGGATCCCGTCCTGCATTCGGCCGGACACGCCTGCGTTTTCTTCGGCACTCCCAGAAAACGGTCAGTTGCCACCTCCGGCCGGCCTCTTCCTGTCAACCTTCTTGCGTTCGCCGCTGCAAACGCTTTCTTCGTTATTCTCGTCGCTGCCCGGCGACGGCCATCGCCAGGCAGTGACGCGCCTGTGCATTGCCGCCAGCGTGCATGCGCAGTTCTGACACGTTCGCACGGCTTTGAAAAACTGCAGCGTGCGAACAGGTCGGAATGACCCCCAAAGTTGCCTACCCTCCCTAACTGTGCAGGAGACTCCCTGAAATAGTAGCAATCTCCCTGACTCCCTGAATAGTGAATAAAGTCTGGTGTTAGTGATTATGCGCACCACTGGGATTTATCAATCCAAATACCGTATCTCGGCTTCAACCACATATATAGTCCTATCCAGATATCCAGAAATGTCTCTACAGGATCAGGAAATATTTGTATGTCAAGTTGTCCAACTCTTCCTTCCTGGTGATGTGACTCAATTTGTGCATATAGAGTCCACACCACCAGGAAGGAAGAGTTGGACAACTTGACATACAAATATTTCCTGATCCTGTAGAGACATTTCTGGATATCTGGATAGGACTATATACAGTATGTGGTTGAAGCCGAGATACGGTATTTAGATCAATAAATCCCAGAGGTGCGCATAATCACTAACACCAGACTTTGTTCATTATTCTTTTGCGGGTGAGGGTAACCACCCTAGTGATTGTAGCTGCACTATTGATTGAAGCACAATTTTTTTATATATTTGTATATTTCCCTGAATAGTGCAGCAATCTCCCTGATTACAACTTATCCCCATTATGCACCTGTTACAATTTTTGGGATAAAAAGAAATCAGTTCTAATCATTCAAATGGGCTCATCAGGTTATAAGGCACAATGATCCCTATGGCCACTTACAGTATATGGAACCTCTTGTAAAACACAATACACAAATAAAATCCTGCAAAATACCAGTGTCTTTTGTTAAACAAGTAGATCTTACTAACTTTGAGGCTCATTTACATTTGGATGTAAGTCATGTTTATGACAATCCTCTCAGATGTAGCAGTACACATCCGCACTGATAGGTGTTACTTTCACAATCTCCCTGAAATGCTTTTTCAAAAGTAGGCAAGTATGGTTCAGAGTGGCAGAGTTTGCTGCATCATACACGGGTATCGGTGAAAGCCGGACCGGACCAAGTTCCGGAACGCCGGACGAGACCCGCTCCCTGCAGCGACCCCTGCCGCTGAGGAGCTTTGTAAGCGCGTGTCCGTCCGGGGGACGTGTACCTAACAGGCAGTCAGCGGGGAGAAGGGGAGCGAGAGCTTGGAGCCGGCTCCCCTCACGAAGCTGCGGCTGCTGCTCCCGTGAGACTGTCAGCCCTGCACACACAGCGGACGGGCGGACGGGTCCGTGCGCTGCTGTGTGCGGGGAGACATAACAGCCTCCTGCCCCGCTGCTGCTGCTGTGCCCGGACAGAGGGAGAGAGGGAGGGGGGAGCAGCACAGGGAGATGCTGGTGCTGTGCTGCATACATATATACAGGGGAGGCATGTATACAATAAGGCATTATATATAATAAATAATTTATTGCCAATTGAAGGTGTGGGAGGGGGCCACACAGGCACATATATATTTTTTACTTCAATTATAGCTGCACAGGGGTCACCTGGATGAGGCTTCTGCTGTCCGCCCTCCCTGTGCAGCTATGTCTGATCACTGGCCCTTACTCAGAGATGGACACAGCCTCTGCGTTCGCATGCAGCAGCCGCGTCATTAGGGTCTGCGCACGCCTGGCGGCCATAATGCGCGTGGGCGACTCTTCATCATGCGATTGCATCCCAGAAGGATGCGATTACTAGGTGATTGACAGGCGTAGGACTGCAACACAGCATTGGGGGAGAGGACATCGGGAAACGCAGGTGTGTCATGGACGTTTTGGGGGCAAGTCTATGATGTCGCCTACATTTCCTGCATATGGAAACATGGCGGCGGTGCCCCTGTCTACGCAGCCAGGCTGCGCAAGCAGAGGTCAACCTCTAATCGATGTGTTCACAATTAAATTGCGAACGCATCGCAGTTTGGCACCACACATGCTGGGCGGCCACCGTCATGTGAGTCTATGGTCGCAGATTTTACTGCGAGTGAAAAATTTCTGCAAACAGCTCTGAATAGCCCCCACAGCAAATAGAGGTGTAATAAGGGTGGGGCGACCGGTGTATGTGCCGGGGGAGTCAGTCGGCGGGCTTGCTTATATGGTCGGAGCTGGGCGCCGGCCACATAGTGCCCTCTGCATGTCCCACATTCCAGCCAGTGGCGGATTGCCGTTGCCCTGGGAGAAATATGCACTGAGATAGCAGCGTTGGTTCCTGGCTTCCGGCAGCGTTGCACATCTGCTGTAATGAAGACGCAATGCTGCCAGACAAAAGAGCCAGGAGAAAGCAGAAGGCTTCAATATTTTGAGAGATCAAGGCAAGTGGTCCGTGGCAGGGGAACAGGGGTTGGCACTGTAACCAAAGAACACAGACAGGAGAGGAGGGGATGATTAAAAAACCCAGAAAAATGGGAGCACTTTCCGGTTGCCGGAATAGGGCAAGGACCACCGTAGATGGCCGTTCCGGTTGACAAAATAGGCCGCAGACCACCTTAGATAGCCGTTCCGGGTGCTTGAAGTAGGTGCATAAAACGCAGACCGCATTACACAGCCATTCCGGGTGCCGAACCAGGCAGCAGATCACAGTAGATAGCATTCCGTGTGCCGGAACGTGGCGCAGTCCATCTTACATTGCTGTTCCCAGTGCCTGAATGGTGTGCAGAACACCCAGTCAACCTTAGATACCTGTTCCAGGTGCCGGAATGGGGTACAGAACACTCAGACAACCTTAGATAGCTATTCCGGGAGATGGAATGGAACGCAGGCCACCTTAGATAGTCGTTACAGCTGCCATAATAGTACACAGACCAGCTTAGATACCTGTTCCTGGTAACGGAACGGGGTGCAGAACACTCAAACAACCTTAGAGAGCCATTCAGTGTGCCGGAATGGTGTACAGAACACCCAAATAACCTTAGATAGCTGTTTCGGGTGCCGGAAAAGGACACGGACCACCTTAGATGTACGTTCCGGGTGCCGAAATGGTGTGCAGAACACCCAAATAACTTTAGATTGCTGTTCCGGGTGCCGAAAACGGGGTGCAGAACACTTAGACAACCTTAAATAGCTAATCCGGGAGATGGAATGGAATGCAGACCACTTTAGAAAGTCGTTTCGAGTGCCGGAATAGGATGCAGGCAATCTTCGATACCTGTTCCCGGTGCCGGAATGGTTTGCAGAACAACCAAATAACCTTAGATAGTTGTCTCAGGAGCTGGAACACGATGCAGACCACCATAGATAGCTGTTTCATGTGCCGGAATGGTGTGCAGGACACCCAGACATCCTTAGATAGCTGTTCAGGGTGCCAGAATAGGGCGCAGACCACCTTAGATACCTGTTCCGGGTGCCGGAACAAGACTCAAACCATAATAGACAACCGTTCCGGGTGCCGGAACAGGATGCAGACCACCTTAGATTGCTTTTTCAGGTGCCGGAATGGTGTGCAGGACACCCAGACAACCTTAGATAGCTGTTCAGGTTGCCGGAATAGGGCGCAGACCACCTTAGTTACCTGTTCCGGTTGCCGGAACAGGGCGCAGACCAGCTTATACAACTGTTCCGGGTGCCGGAACAGGATGCAGACCACATTAGATTGCCGTTTCATGTGCCGAAATGGTGTGCAGGACACCCAGACAACCTTTGATAGCTGTTCGGGGTGCCGGAATAGGGTGCAGACCACCTTAAAAACCTGTTCCGGTTGCCGGGAAAGGGCTCAAACCATCATAGAAAACCGTTCCGGATGCCGGATCAGGATGCAGACCACATTAGACTTGCCGTTTCATGTGCCGAAATGGTGTGCAGGACACCCAGACAACCTTAGATAGCTGTTCAGGGTGCCGGAATAAGGTGCAGACCACCGTAGATACCTGTTCCGGGTGCCGGAACAGGGCGCAGACCAGCTTATACAACCGTTCCGGGTGCCGGAACAGGATGCAGACCACATTAGATTGCCGTTTCATGTGCCGAAATGGTGTGCAGGACACCCAGACATCCTTAGATAGCTGTTCAGGGTGCCAGAAGAGGGCGCAGACCACCTTAGTTACCTGTTCCGATTGCCGGAACAGGGCTCAAACCATCATAGACAACCGTTCCAGGTGCCGGAACAGGATGCAGACCACCTTAGATTGCTGTTTCAGGTGCCGGAATGGTGTGCAGGACACCCAGACAACCTTAGATAGCTGTTCAGGGTGCCAGAATAGGGGGCAGACCACCATAGATACCTTTTCCGGGTGCCGGAACAGCGCTCAAACCATCATAGACAATCGTTCCGGGTGCCGGAACAGGATGCAGACCACATTAGATTGCCGTTTCATGTGCCGAAATGGTGTGCACGACACCCAGACAACCTTAGATAGCTGTTCAGTGTGCCAGGATAGGGGGCAGACCACCATAGATACCTGTTCTGGGTGCCGGAACAGGGCGCAGACCAGCTTATACAACCGTTCCGGGTGCCGGAACAGGATGCAGACCACATTAGATTGCTGTTTCAGGTGCCGGAATGGTGTGCAGGACACCCAGACAACCTTAGATAGCTGTTCAGGTTGCCAGAATAGGGCGCAGACCACCTTCGTTACCTGTTCCGGTTGCCGGAAAAAGGCGCAGACCAGCTTATACAACTGTTCCGGGTGCCGGAACAGGATGCAGACCACATCAGATTGCCGTTTCATGTGCCGAAATGGTGTGCAGGACACCCAGACAACCTTAGATAGCTGTTCGGGGTGCCGGAATAGGGTGCAGACCACCTTAGATACCTGTTCCGGTTGCCGGAAAAGGGCTCAAACCATCATAGAAAACCGTTCCGGGTGCCGGAACAGGATGCAGACCACATTAGATTTGCCGTTTCACGTGCCGAAATGGTGTGCAGGACACCCAGACAACCTTAGATAGCTGTTCAGGGTGCCGGAATAGGGTGCAGACCACCGTAGATACCTGTTCCGGGTGCCGGAACAGGGCTCAAACCATCATAGACAACCATTCTGGGTGCCGGAACAGGATGCAGACCACATTAGATTGCCGTTTCATGTGCCGAAATGGTGTGCAGGACACCCAGACATCCTTAGATAGCTGTTCAGTGTACCGGAATAGGGCGCAGACCACCTTAGATACCTGTTCCAGGTGCCGGCACAGGGCTCAAACCATCATAGACAACAGTTCCGGGTGCCGGAACAGGATGCAGACCACCTTAGATTACTGTTTCAAGTGCCGGAATGGTGTGCAGGACACCCAGACAACCTTAGATAGCTGTTTAGATTGCCGGAATAGGGCGCAGACCACCTTAGTTACCTGTTCCGGTTGCCGGAACAGGGCACAGAACAGCTTATACAACTGTTCCGGGTGGCGGAAAAGGATGCATACCACCTTAGATAGCTGTTTCATGTGCCGGAATGGTGTGCAGGACACCCAGACAACCTTATATAGCTGTTCAGGGTGCCAGAATAGGGGGCAGACCACCATATATACCTGTTCCGGGTGCCGGAACAGGGCGCAGACCAGCTTATACAACCGTTCCAGGTGCCGGAACAGGATGCAGACATCATTAGATTGCCGTTTCATGTGCCGAAATGGTGTGCAGGACACCCAGACAACCTTAGATAGCGGTTCAGGGTGCCAGAATAGGGCGCAGACCACCTTAGTTACCTGTACCGGTTGCCGGAACAGGGCTCAAACCATCATAGACAACCGTTCCAGGTGCCGGAACAGGATGCAGACCACCTTAGATTGCTGTTTCAGGTGCCGGAATGGTGTGCAGGATACCCAGACAACCTTAGATAGCTGTTCAGGGTGCCAGAATAGGGGGCAGCCCACCATAGATACCTGTTCCGGGTGCCGGAACAGCGCTCAAACCATCATAGACAATCGTTCCGGGTGCCGGAACAGGATGCAGACCACATTAGATTGCCGTTTCATGTGCCGAAATGGTGTGCAGGACACCCAGACAACCTTAGATAGCTGTTCAGGGTGCCAGAATAGGGGGCAGACCACCATAGATACCTGTTCCGGGTGCCGGAACAGCGCTCAAACCATCATAGACAAGCGTTCCGGGTGCCGGAACAGGATGCAGACCACATTAGATTGCCGTTTCATGTGCCGAAATGGTGTGCACGACCCCCAGACAACCTTAGCTAGCTGTTCAGGGTGTCAGAATAGGGCGCAGACGACCTTAAAAACCTGTTCCGGGTGCCGGACCGGGCTCAAACCATCATAGACAACCGTTCCAGGTGCCGGAACAGGATGCAGACCACCTTAGATTGCTGTTTCAGGTGCCGGAATGGTGTGCAGGACACCCAGACAACCTTAGATAGCTGTTCAGGGTGCCAGAATAGGGGGCAGACCACCATAGATACCTGTTCCGGGTGCCGGAACAGCGCTCAAACTATCATAGACAAGCGTTCCGGGTGCCGGAACAGGATGCAGTCCACATTAGATTGCTGTTTCATGTGCCGAAATGGTGTGCAGAACACCCAGACAACCTTAGATAGCTGTTCAGGATGCCAGAATAGGGGGCAGACCACCAAAGATACCTGTTCCGGGTGCCGGAACAGGGCGCAGACCAGCTTATACAACCGTTCCGGGTGCCGGAACAGGATGCAGACCACATTAGATAGCGGTTTCATGTGACGAAATGGTGTGCAGGACACCCAGACAACCTTAGATAGCTGTTCAGGGTGCCAGAATAGGGGGCAGACCACCATAGATACCTGTTCCGGGTGCCGGAACAGGGCTCAAACTATCATAGACAAGCATTCCGGGTGCCGGAACAGGATGCAGACTACATTAGATTGCTGTTTTATGTGCCGAAATGGTGTGCAGGACACCCAGACAACCTTAGATAGCTGTTCAGTGTGCCAGAATAGGGGGCAGACCACCATACATACCTGTTCCGGGTGCCGGAACAGGGCGCAGACCAGCTTATACAACCGTTCCGGGTGCCGGAACAGGATGCAGACCACATTAGATTGCCGTTTCATGTGCCGAAATGGTGTGCAGGACACCCAGACAACCTTAGATAGCTGTTCAGGGTGCCAGAATAGGGGGAAGACCTCCATAGATACCTGTTCCGGGTGCCGGAACAGGGCTCAAACCATCATAGACAACCGTTCCGGGTGCCGGAACAGGATGCAGACCACATTAGATTGCTGTTTCATGTGCCGGAATGGTGTGTAGGACACCCAGGCAACCTTTGAGAGCCGTTCAGGGTTCTGGAATAGGGCGCAGACCACCTTAGACACCTGTTCTGGGTGCCAGAACAGGGCTCATAGATGGAATAGGATGCAAACCACCTTAGATACCCATTTCCGGTTCCTGGAACGGGGCGCAGTCCACCTTAGATAGCAGTTCTGGTTGCCGGAATGGGCTGCAGACCACCTTACATAGTCGTTCTGGGTGCTGGAAGGAGGTGCATAACACCAGGACTGCCTTACACAGCCAGAACGGGTGCCTGAACAGGCAGCAGACCACCATAGATTGTTGTCCCGGAAGGGGGTGAAGAACACAGTCAGAAGGGGTGTTGGAATGGGCAGGAGATTACTGTAGATAGCCAATCCAGGTGCTGGAATGGGCCGCATACTAACATAGATAGGCATTCCTGGTGACGGAGCAGGGACAGACCACCATAGACAGCCATTCCGGGTGCCGGAACGGGGTGCAGACCACATTAGATAGCCGTGTCGGTTACCGGAACGGGGTGCTGAACACCTAGACCACATTACGCAGCAATTCCGGGTGCCGGAACCGGCAGCAGATCACTCTAGATATCCATTCCGGGTGCCAAAACAGGGTGCAGTCCACCTTAGATAGCCGTACTGGGTACCACAACAGGGTGCAGAACACCCAGACCACATTACGCAGCCATTCCAGGTGCCGTAATGGGCAGCAGATCAACGTAGATAACCATTCCGTGTG
Source organism: Pseudophryne corroboree (assembly GCF_028390025.1). Classification (NCBI taxonomy): domain Eukaryota; kingdom Metazoa; phylum Chordata; class Amphibia; order Anura; family Myobatrachidae; genus Pseudophryne; species Pseudophryne corroboree. The sequence goes on along the minus strand of NC_086445.1, from coordinate 914,760,065 downwards.
CCGGAATGGGGCGCAGGCCCCCTTAGATGGTCATTCCGGGTGCAGGAAAGAGGTGTTGAAAACCCAGACCACATTACACAGCCATTGTGGGTGATGGACCAGGCAGCAGATCACCGTAGATAGCATTCCGGGTGCCGGAATGGGGCACAGTCCACCTTAGATAGCCGTTCCGAGTGCCGAAACGGGGCGCAGTCCACCTTAGATAGCCGTACCGGGTACCAGAATGGGGTGCAGAACACCCAGACCACATTGAACAGCCATTTCGGGTGCGGGATCAGGCAGCGGATCACCGTAGATAGAAATTCTGGGTGCCGGACCAGGCAGCAGATCACCGTAGATAGCCATTCCGGGTTCCGGACCAGGCAGCAGATCACCATAGATAGCCATTCCGGGTGCCGGAACGGGGCGCAGTCCACCTTAGATAGTCGTTCCGGGTGCCGGAACAGGGCTCAAACCATCATAGACAACCGTTCCGGGTGCCAGAACGGGGTGTAGAATATCCAGACCACATTACACAGCCATTCCGGGTGCCAGAACGGGAAGCAGATCACTGTACAGTAGATAGCCATTCCGTGTGTCAGAATAGGGCGCAGGCCACCTTAGATAGCCGTTCCAGGTGCTGGAATGGTCCACAGGCCTCCTTACATAGTCGTACCGGGTGCTGGAAGGAGGTGCAAAACACCGAGACCACATTACACAGCCATTCCGGGTGCCGCACCAGGCAGCAGATCACCATAGATAGCCATTCCGGGTACCGGAATAGGGCGCAGGCCACCTTAGATAGCTGTTCTGGGTGCCGTAATAGGATGTAGACCACCTTAGATACCCATTCTGGGTCCAAAACGGGCAGCAGACCACCTTAGATACCCATTCTGGGTACCATGCTGGTGTGCAGAACACAGAGACATTTTTAGATAGCCGTGCTGGGTTTCAGAATTGAATGCAGACCACCTTAGATAATCATTCTGTGTGTCGGAATGGGGTGCAGAAACACCCATACATCCTTAGATAGTCAGCACCCACACAGCCGCGTTCCCGCCGCCGCCAGGCAACCGGGTATTGGCATGCTGCAGTGACTGCATCATTCTGTACAACCTACGCTCTGCCCCTCCCGAATCCCAATGTCCGCAGTAGGAGAAGAACACAGCGCGGGTGACAGACCGGCAGCCAGGTGGAAGCAGCTGCTCTGGAGGCTGAAGTAAGTATAACACACACACAGACACACACACACACACACACACACACACACACACACACGAACCAGGGCTGTCTTAACAGCAGTGTAGGCCCCTGGGCACAGCAGTGCACTGGGGCCCCTATCCATCCTGCAGCAGTAGGGGTGGGGGATTGCTATCAGCGGGTGCTTTAATGTCCCATGGGCGGTAGGGGGTGTTCTATCGGCCCGATTCAGGTCGGATCGCAATATGCGATCCAACAGCAAAAATCACTAAAAAGATTCGGGCGCATGCGCAGGGCACGCCCTGTGCATGCGCTCGCATTTTCTGTGGGTGCCCGCAGAAAATGAGACCGCCTCTGCCTGTCAATCAGGCAGAGGTGTTTGCGGGGCAGGGGGCGGCAACGCTCCTTTTCCAAAGCAGAGATGGAGCATTGTGGGGGCGTGGCTTAGAAACGGGAGCGTGCCAGCGTGAACCGGTGGGACGTGATCGGGGCGGCTGCGTTACAAGAGCCTGCCCTAACCAATATGATGCCCTAGGCAAGATTTTGGCTGGTGCCCCCTAGCACCACCGCTAGTTCCGCCTCTGACCCTGCAACCCTTTCCCAGCACCATCACCCCTTACCCATAGCAGTCCTCATTTTGGTGCTCCTACCCACTATATTTTAAATAGGAACACTTTGCACATTCGGCGCACAGCCCAAAAAGGGGTGTGTTCTTTCTGGGAAGGGGCATGACCACCCAATAGTGCCCCCCAATTCAAATTATGCAACACAGTACTGCAACTTCATTCACATTTTATCATGCGATAGAGGGCCTAATTCAGATCTGTTCGCTCGCTGGCTATTTTTTGCAGCGCTGCGAACAGATAGATGCTGTGTATTTGTCACGATCCGGGTATCTGGACGCCATTTCTTACCCATCAGATGCCTCCTAAGGCTGGCTCAGCGCTCCAGGACCGGATCCCATCTGTTATCCTAATGTTCACATTCCTGCATCCTCTCCTGTCTCTCTGAGACGCTGTCACAGTAACGCCTTATTACATCTGGCATGGCGTCTCCAGCGGCCTCCGCCGCCGTCCCTGAGCTTCTGCATGCAGAGTGTCTGAGTGGCGATTACGTCAGCCGCGGCCTCCGCTGTGTCCGCGTGGTTGGATGTGCATCTGTCAGCCTGGCGCCTCCTGTCTCCGGTGGCCGGCGCCGCCATTACTGTTTTCATTACCACATGGATTACAAACCAAACTTCCCTCCAAGTGTCTGCATGGGCGCAGCCATCTTGGATTCTGTCAGCTGATCATTTCCACCAATCTGTTCTCAGTATTGATAATCTGCATAATTGCCTAGCCAATCCCTTCCTTGCTGCAGGTATAAATACACTGTGCCTGAGCAAGGAAGGCGTCAGTGCTTTGGTTGTCAAACCTAGTTCCTGTTTGTCTCTCTCCTGTGATTGTCTTCCAGGTTCCAGCTCCTGTCTCAAGACTTCCACCATAGAGACCCGCACCAGCATTCCACCTGCGGTGTAGCCTGACTCTCCAATCCATTGTGGATTCATCTGTTTCCAGCTACAACATTACCTGCTTCCAGCTCAGCTTCCAGCAGAGTACAGCTTCCCTTAAAGGGCCGGTGTCCTTTCTACACTTTACCACTCTCCACCGGTATTATTATTTCTCCGCTCTCAAGTTCTACATTTCAGTTCATATTTCATCGCTCCCAAGTTCATTTATTATTTAACTGGTTCCAGCCAGTATCCACTCCGTGCTAACAACAGTCTGGTTCCAGCCAGTATCCACAGCAGCTGTTTTATCTTCAGCAACCCAGCTTTTCCTGGAACACCAGCTGGCACAATCCTGGGTTATCTCCATTGCTACAGTCGGGCCTGGTAAGGACTTTCCATCTAGAAGATCATAAGAACTATCTCACACTACCAGTGCCCTGTGGCTCCTGCCATCCTGTAGTACCCAGGAACTGTATTTATTCTTTGCTGACTTTTACGTTTTCTTTTACTGCTGCTGTGTTGCGGAGTTGTCATAATAAACATCATTGACTTTTATCCAAGTTGTCGTGGTCACGCCTTCGGGCAGTTATTATTCATGTTACTTACATGTCCAGGGGTCTGATACAACCTCCCAGGTTCCGGTACATTTCAGCCCCTACAACTGAGGCTGCCTCCCGTCAGCTCAGGCCCTCAGTTGTGACAGTAAGCACTGACCTAATGAATCCAGCCGGAGACCAGGATCAAGCGGCCAGGCCGATGCAAGAACTGGCAGCCCGACTAGAACATCAGGAGGCTGCACAGGGCCACATCATCCGCTGTCTCCAGGATCTCTCTACTCGGCTGGATGGGATTCAGACAACTCTCCGTGGATCAGGCGCGTCTGGTGCGTCAACCACAGTGACTCCAGCTATAACCCCACCCACCTTACCCATTTCTGCTCCACGTCTTCATCTTCCAACGCCAGCAAAATTTGACGGATCTCCAAGATTCTGCAGGGGATTTCTCAACCAGTGTGAGATTCAGTTTGAGCTACAACCTGGCAATTTTCCCAGTGACCGTACAAAAATTGCCTACATTATTTCTCTTCTCAGTGGCTCAGCCCTTGATTGGGCATCACCGTTATGGGAGAGGTCCGACACCCTGCTATCTTCCTACACTGCCTTCGTGTCAACATTCAGGCGCATCTTCGACGAGCCAGGCCGGGTAACCTCAGCTTTATCCGAGATTCTCCGTTTACGCCAGGGGTCACGTACTGTAGGACAATATCTGATACAGTTCCAGATCCTGGCATCCGAACTGGCATGGAACGACGAGGCCCTGTATGCTGCATTCTGGCATGGCTTATCTGAGCGTATTAAAGATGAGTTAGCTACCAGAGACTTACCTTCTAAGTTAGATGAGCTAATCTCACTCTGCACGAAAGTTGATTTACGTTTCAGAGAGAGAGCAACTGAGCGTGGAAGATCATCTGCTCCAAAATCTTCTGCTCCTCCTCCTCGTCAACTGTCACCATCTAAAGATGAGCCCATGCAACTTGGCCGTTCCCGTTTAACTCCTGCTGAGCGCCGAAGACGTCTCTCCGAGTTTCTCTGTCTCTATTGTGCAGCTCCGTCTCACACCATTAATGCCTGTCCCAAACGTCCGGGAAACTCCAAATCCTAGCTCGCCAAGGAGAGGGCCGGCTAGGAGTAATGATCTCCTCTCCATCTCCTCAAGATTGTAATCTCCCAGTCTCGCTTCAAGTTGCTCAACGTTATCGGAACGTCATTGCCCTCCTTGATTCCGGAGCAGCTGGGAACTTTATTACCGAAGCCTATGTTAAACGGTGGTCCCTACCCACCGAGAGACTTCCTTCGTCCATTTCTTTAACTGCCGTGGATGGCAGCAAAATTTTTGATGCAGTCATTTCTTTAAGGACTCTACCAGTTCGTCTGAGAGTGGGAGTTCTTCATTCCGAACTTATTTCTTTTTTAGTGATTCCAAGAGCCACACATCCTGTGGTCCTGGGCCTTCCATGGCTCCGTCTTCACAATCCTACAATTGATTGGACGACTACGCAAATCCTGGCATGGGGTTCCTCCTGTGCTGAGACATGTTTGTTTAAAGTATTGCCTGTCTGTTCTTCCTCCCCCAGGTCGTCTGATGTTCCACCTCCTCCATATCAAGATTTCACGGATGTGTTCAGTAAAGCTTCTGCTGATATCCTTCCTCCTCATAGAGAATGGGACTGTCCGATTGATCTCGTTCCAGGGAAGGTTCCACCTCGAGGCCGAACTTATCCGTTGTCTCTGCCTGAGACGCATTCTATGGAGGATTATATTAAAGAGAACCTAGCAAAGGGGTTCATTCGACCTTCTTCTTCCCCAGCCGGCGCAGGCTTCTTTTTTGTAAAAAAGAAAGATGGTGGTCTGCGGCCGTGCATCGACTACAGAGGTTTGAACGACATTACCATCAAGAACCGTTATCCTTTACCCCTGATTACTGAGCTCTTTGACAGAGTTAGCGGAGCTACCATCTTTACAAAGCTGGACTTGCGAGGTGCATACAATCTCATCCGGATCCGTGAGGGTGACGAGTGGAAGACCGCCTTTAACACCCGTGACGGACATTATGAGTACCTCGTCATGCCCTTCGGATTGAGCAATGCTCCAGCTGTCTTCCAGCATTTTGTCAATGAGATCTTCAGAGACATTCTATACCGTCATGTCGTGGTCTATCTAGACGATATCCTCATTTTTGCCAACGATTTAGAGGAACATCGTTTTTGGGTTAAAGAGGTTCTGTCCCGTCTCCGTGTCAATCATCTCTATTGCAAATTAGAAAAATGCGTCTTTGAAGTCAAGTCCATTCCGTTTCTAGGGTACATTGTGTCCGGTTCCGGACTAGAGATGGATCCTGAGAAACTACAAGCAATCCAAAATTGGCCGGTACCCTTAACCCTCAAAGGGGTCCAGAGGTTCTTAGGGTTCGCCAACTATTACCGAAAGTTTATACGAGACTTTTCCACCATTGTGGCGCCTATTACTGCTTTCACTAAGAAGGGTGCTAACCCGTCCAAGTGGACTGAAGAAGCCATGCAAGCATTTCATCTTTTAAAACAAAGGTTCATCTCTGCGCCTGTTCTGAAACAGCCTGACATCGACTCTCCTTTCATCTTAGAGGTGGATGCCTCCTCCGTTGGAGTAGGAGCGGTGTTATCTCAGAGGGCTAAAGATGGCCATTTACACCCTTGCAGTTTCTTCTCCCGGAAGTTCTCCCCAGCTGAGCGCAACTATGCCATTGGCGACCAGGAGTTGCTAGCCATCAAGCTCGCTCTAGAAGAGTGGAGGTATCTGTTGGAGGGAGCTTCTCATTCTATCACCATACTTACAGACCACAAGAACCTTTTATACCTGAAGGGCGCACAATGTCTCAACCCTCGTCAGGCCAGATGGGCACTTTTCTTTTCCAGGTTCGACTTTAAACTCCAGTTCTGTCCGGGCTCTCAGAATCGCAAGGCCGATGCCCTTTCCCGCTCATGGGAGCAAGAAAATGAGTCAGAGTCTTCAGACAAGCATCCTATTATAAATCCGTTGGCATTCTCCACGGTAGGGATGGACTCTACGCCCCCATCAGGGAAAAGTTTTGTGAAGCCGATGCTAAGGAAGAAGCTCATGCATTGGGCCCATGCTTCCCGTTTTGCCGGACATACAGGTATCCAAAAAACCCTGGAGTTTATCTCTAGGTCCTATTGGTGGCCAACTCTGAAAAAGGACGTCTTGGAGTTTATTGCATCTTGCCCAAAGTGTGCCCAACATAAAGTATCCCGCCAGTCGCCTGCGGGGCAACTGGTTCCACTATCCGTTCCCCGTCGACCATGGACCCACTTGTCGATGGATTTCATTACAGACTTACCCATGTGCAACAAGTTCAATACCATCTGGGTGGTAGTTGACCGGTTCACCAAGATGGCACACTTCATTCCTCTCACCGGTCTTCCGTCAGCTTCCAAGTTGGCTCAAGTATTCATACAAGAGATCTTCCGACTCCACGGTCTTCCTGAAGAAATTATCTCAGATCGAGGAGTTCAATTCACAGCCAAATTCTGGCGAAGTTTATGTCAAGTCCTCCAAGTCAAGCTAAAGTTTTCCACGGCTTACCATCCTCAGACCAATGGTCAAACCGAGAGGGTGAATCAGGACTTGGAGGCCTTCCTCCGCATCTATGTGTCCTCCTCTCAAGATGACTGGGTTCAATTACTTCCCTGGGCCGAGTTCTGTCATAACAACCAGTATCATTCTTCATCTGCTTCAACACCATTCTTCACTAACTTTGGATTCCACCCTAAAGTTCCTGAGTTCCAACCGCTTCCAGCAACTTCTGTTCCCGCAGTGGATATCACCTTGCATCAGTTTGCCAATATCTGGAAGAGCGTACGATCAGCTCTGCTCAAGGCATCGTTCAGGTACAAGAAGTTTGCGGATAAGAAGCGTCGAGCAGTTCCTGCTCTCAAGGTGGGTGATCGGGTATGGTTATCCACGAAGAATTTGAGGTTAAGAGTTCCCAGTATGAAGTTTGCACCTCGCTATATCGGTCCTTTCAAGATTGAACAAGTCATCAATCCTGTTGCTTACAGACTCCAGTTGCCTCCCTTCTTAAAAATACCCAGGACATTCCATGTTTCCCCGTTGAAACCGCTGATCTTGAATCGGTTTCATTCCTCACTTCCTCCAACTCCGAAAGTCCAAACTCAACGAGGCGTTGAGTATGAAGTGGCCAAGATCCTGGACTCACGTCACCGTTACGGTCAACTACAGTATCTTATTGACTGGAAGGGTTACGGCCCTGAGGAACGTTCATGGACCAATGCTTCTGATGTCCATGCTCCTGCCTTGGTCCGGAGATTCCATTCCAAGTTTCCTCAAACGCCAAAGAAGTGTCCTGGGGCCACTCCTAAAGGGGGGGGTGCTGTCACGATCCGGGTATCTGGACGCCATTTCTTACCCATCAGATGCCTCCTAAGGCTGGCTCAGCGCTCCAGGACCGGATCCCATCTGTTATCCTAATGTTCACATTCCTGCATCCTCTCCTGTCTCTCTGAGACGCTGTCACAGTAACGCCTTATTACATCTGGCATGGCGTCTCCCGCGGCCTCCGCCGCCGTCCCTGAGCTTCTGCATGCAGAGTGTCTGAGTGGCGATTACGTCAGCCGCGGCCTCCGCTGTGTCCGCGTGGTTGGATGTGCATCTGTCAGCCTGGCGCCTCCTGTCTCCGGTGGCCGGCGCCGCCATTACTGTTTTCATTACCACATGGATTACAAACCAAACTTCCCTCCAAGTGTCTGCATGGGCGCAGCCATCTTGGATTCTGTCAGCTGATCATTTCCACCAATCTGTTCTCAGTATTGATAATCTGCATAATTGCCTAGCCAATCCCTTCCTTGCTGCAGGTATAAATACACTGTGCCTGAGCAAGGAAGGCGTCAGTGCTTTGGTTGTCAAACCTAGTTCCTGTTTGTCTCTCTCCTGTGATTGTCTTCCAGGTTCCAGCTCCTGTCTCAAGACTTCCACCATAGAGACCCGCACCAGCATTCCACCTGCGGTGTAGCCTGACTCTCCAATCCATTGTGGATTCATCTGTTTCCAGCTACAACATTACCTGCTTCCAGCTCAGCTTCCAGCAAAGTACAGCTTCCCTTAAAGGGCCGGTGTCCTTTCTACACTTTACCACTCTCCACCGGTATTATTATTTCTCCGCTCTCAAGTTCTACATTTCAGTTCATATTTCATCGCTCCCAAGTTCATTTATTATTTAACTGGTTCCAGCCAGTATCCACTCCGTGCTAACAACAGTCTGGTTCCAGCCAGTATCCACAGCAGCTGTTTTATCTTCAGCAACCCAGCTTTTCCTGGAACACCAGCTGGCACAATCCTGGGTTATCTCCATTGCTACAGTCGGGCCTGGTAAGGACTTTCCATCTAGAAGATCATAAGAACTATCTCACACTACCAGTGCCCTGTGGCTCCTGCCATCCTGTAGTACCCAGGAACTGTATTTATTCTTTGCTGACTTTTACGTTTTCTTTTACTGCTGCTGTGTTGCGGAGTTGTCATAATAAACATCATTGACTTTTATCCAAGTTGTCGTGGTCACGCCTTCGGGCAGTTATTATTCATGTTACTTACATGTCCAGGGGTCTGATACAACCTCCCAGGTTCCGGTACATCTCAGCCCCTACAACTGAGGCTGCCTCCCGTCAGCTCAGGCCCTCAGTTGTGACAGTATTTTAGCTTTGCAAGTGTGCGAACGCGTGTGCAGACGCCCTGTACCAAAACAGCTTGTGCAGTTTCTGAGTAGCTCTGACCTTACTCAGCTGCTGCGATCACTTCAGCCTATTCGACACCCACCCTGCAAACGCTTTGACACGCCTGCGTTTTTCCAAACACTCCCAGAAAACAGTCAGTTGACACCCAGAAATGCCTCCTTCCTGTCAGTCTCCTTGCGAATGCCCGTGCAAATGGAATCGACACTAGAACCTGTGCAAAACATTGATGCTGTTTGTACCCGTACAGCGCACCTGTGCATTGCTGTGCATACGCATGCGCAGTAGTTACCCGTTCGCAGCGTAGCGAAAATCGCTAGCCAGCGAACAGATCTGAATTAGGCCCATTGTCTCTAATTCACGATACATCACACAGTAGTACAACTTACATTACTCCTCACAGTAGTGCCCCTTATTCACATTACACCACACCATATTGCTCTTTATTCACATTAGACCACACAGTAGTGCCACTTTATATACGTTACTCCTTACAGTAGTGCCCCTTATCCACATTACACCACACTGAATTGCACCTTATTCTCATTACACCACACCTTATTGCTCTTTATTCACATTAGACCACACAGTAGTGCCCTTTCTACACGTTATGCCACACAATAGAGCACCTTATACACATATTGCCACACATTAGTAATGCCTTTATACACATTATATCACACAGTAATACCCCTTACACATAATGTGCCTAACATGTTATGCCAACCTTTATTAATGCCCTTATACACATAAGTACACACATTGGGGGTTATTCAATTGTTTGAAAAGTCATTTGGGTGTCTGTTTTTTCCTATCTAATAGACAGGAAAAAAATAAGAATTTACTTACCGATAATTCTATTTCTCATAGTCCGTAGTGGATGCTGGGGACTCCGTAAGGACCATGGGGAATAGCGGCTCCGCAGGAGACTGGGCACATCTAAAGAAAGCTTTAGGACTATCTGGTGTGCACTGGCTCCTCCCCCTATGACCCTCCTCCAAGCCTCAGTTAGGATACTGTGCCCGGACGAGCGTACACAATAAGGAAGGATTTTGAATCCCGGGTAAGACTCAAACCAGCCACACCAATCACACCGTATAACCTGTGATCTGAACCCAGTTAACAGTATGATAACAGAGGAGCCTCTGAAAGATGGCTCACAACAATAATAACCCGATTTTTGTAACAATAACTATTCACAAGTATTGCAGACAATCCGCACTTGGGATGGGCGCCCAGCATCCACTACGGACTATGAGAAATAGAATTATCGGTGAGTAAATTCTTATTTTCTCTAACGTCCTAAGTGGATGCTGGGGACTCCGTAAGGACCATGGGGATTATACCAAAGCTCCCAAACGGGCGGGAGAGTGCGGATGACTCTGCAGCACCAAATGAGAGAACTCCAGGTCCTCCTCAGCCAGGATATCAATTTTGTATAATTTTACAAACGCATTTGCTCCTGACCAAGTAGCTGCTCGGCAAAGTTGTAAAGCCGAGACCCCTCGGGCAGCCGCCCAAGATGAGCCCACCTTCCTTGTGGAGTGGGCATTTACAGATTTTTGGCTGTGGCAGGCCTGCCACAGAATGTGCAAGCTGAATTGTACTACAAATCCAACGAGCAATAGTCTGCTTAGAAGCAGGAGCACCCAGCTTGTTGGGTGCATACAGGATAAACAGCGAGTCAGATTTCCTGACTCCAGCCCTCCTGGAAACATATATTTTCAGGGCCCTGACAACGTCTAGCAACTTGGAGTCCTCCAAGTCCCTAGTAGCCGCAGGCACCACCAATAGGTTGGTTCAGGTGAAACGCTGAAACCACCTTAGGGAGAAACTGAGGACGAGTCCTCAATTCCGCCCTGTCCGAATGGAACATCAGATAAGGGCTTTTTTAGGATAAAGCCGCCAATTCTGACACGCGCCTGGCCCAGGCCAGGGCCAACAGCATGACCACTTTCCATGTGAGATATTTTAAGTCCACAGATTTAAGTGGTTCAAACCAATGTGACTTTTGGAACCCAAAACTACATTGAGATCCCAAAGTGCCACTGGAGGCACAAAAGGAGGCTGTATATGCAGTACCCCTTTTACAAACGTCTGAACTTCAGGGACTGAAGCTAGTTCTTTTTGGAAGAAAATTGACAGGGCCGAAATTTGAACCTTAATGGACCCCAATTTCAGGCCCATAGACACTCCTGTTTGCAGGAAATGTAGGAATCGACCCAGTTGAATTTCCACCGTCGGGCCTTACTGGCCTCGCACCACGCAACATATTTTCGCCAATTGCGGTGATAATGTTTTTTTTTTTTTGCGGTTACATCCTTCCTGGCTTTGATCAGGATAGGGATGACTTCATCCGGAATGCCTTTTTTTCCTTCAGGATCCGGCGTTCAACCGCCATGCCGTCAAACGCAGCCGCGGTAAGTCTTGGAACAGACAGGGTCCTTGCTGGAGCAGGTCCCTTCTTAGAGGTAGAGGCCACGGATCCTCCGTGAGCATCTCTTGAAGTTCCGGTTACCAAATCCTTCTTGGCCAATCCGGAGCCACGAATATAGTGCTTACTCCTCTCCATCTTATCAATCTCAGTACCTTGGGTATGAGAGGCAGAGGAGGGAACACATACCCTGACTGGTACACCCACGGTGTTACCAGAGCGTCTACAGCTATTGCCTGAGGGTCCCTGGACCTGGCGCAATACCTGTCGAGTTTTTCCCAACGGTTTTTAATCTTGTGGAAGACTTCTAGGTGAAGTCCCCACTCTCCCGGGTGGAGGTCGTGCTGAGGAAGTCTGCTTCCCAGTTGTCCACTCCCGGAATGAATACTGCTGACAGTGCTATCACATGATTTTCCGCCCAGCGAAGAATCCTTGCAGCTTCTGCCATTGCCCTCCTGCTTCTTGTGCCACCCTGTCTGTTTACGTGGGTGACTGCCGTGATGTTGTCCGACTGGATCAACACCGGCTGACCTTGAAGCAGAGGTTGCTAAGCTTAGAGCATTGTAAATGTCCCTTAGCTTCAGGATATTTATGTGAAGTGATGTCTCCAGGCTTGACCATAAGTCCTGGATATTCCTTCCCTGTGTGACTGCTCCCCAGCCTCGCAGGCTGGCATCCGTGGTCACCAGGACCCAGTCCTGAATGCCGAATCTGCGGCCCTCTAGAAGATGAGCACTCTGCAACCACCACAGGAGGGACACCCTTGTCCCTGGTGACAGGGTTATCCGCTGATGCATCTGAAGATGCGACCCGGACCATTTGTCCAGCAGGTCCCACTGGAAAGTTCTTGCGTGGAATCTGCCGAATGGGATTGCTTCGTAGGAAGCCACCATTTTTACCCAGAACCCTTGTGCATTGATGCACTCTTGGTTCGGTTTTAGGAGGTTCCTGACTAGCTCGGATAACTCCCTGGCTTTCTCCTCTGGGAGAAACACCTTCTTTCTGGACTGTGTCCAGGATCATCCCTAGGAACAGAAGACAAGTCGTCGGAACCAGCTGCGATTTTGGAATATTGAGAATCCAATCGTGCTGCCGCAACACTACCTGAGATAGTGCTACACCGATCTCCAGCTGTTCCCTGGATCTTACCCTTATCAGGGAATCGTCCAAGTAAAGGATAACTAAAATTCCCTTCCTTCGAAGGAATATCACCATTTCGGTCATTACTTCAGTAAAGACCCGGGGTGCCGTGGCCCATCCCTACGGCAGCGTCTGAACTGATAGTGACCGTTCTGTACCATAACCTGAGATACCCTTGGTGAGAAGGGTAAATTTTGACATGAAGGTAAGCATCCTTGATGTCCCGAGACCTCATGTAGTCCCCTTCTTCCAGGTTTGCAATCACTGCTCTGAGTGACTCAATTTTGAATTTGAACCTCTGTATGTAAGTGTTCAAAGATTTTAGATTTTAAAATCGGTCTCACCGAGCCGTCTGGCTTCGGTACCACAATAGTGTGGAATAATACCCCGTTCCCTGTTGCAGGAGGGGTACCTTAATTATCACCTGCTGGGAATACAGCTTGTGAATGGCTTCCAAAACTGCCTCCCTGTCAGCGGGAGACGTCGGTAAAACAGACTTTTGGAAACGGCGAGGGGAATATGTCTCGAATTCCAATTTGTACCCCTGAAAATATTACCTGAAGGATCCAGGGGTCTACTTGCGAGTGAGCCCACTGCGCACTGAAATTCATTGAGAACGGGCCCCCACCGTGCCTGAACTTGTAAAGCCCTAGCGACATACTGAGGGCTTTGCAGAGGCAGAAAAGGGTTTCTGTTCCTGGGAACTGGCTAATCTCTGCAGCCATTTTCCTCTCCCTCTGTCACGTGCAGAAAAGAGGAACCCTTTTGTCCGCTTGCCAACCAGGACTGCGCCTGATAATACGGCGTCTTATTTTGAGAGGCGACCAGGGGTACATCCCCTTTTTTTTTGTAAGGCAATACTTCCAAATGCCGTTTGGAATCCGCATCACCTGACCATTTTACTGGTAGAATTGGACAACGCACTTATACTTGATGCCAGTCGGCAAACATTCCGCTGTGCATCATGCATATATAGAAATGCATCTTTTAATTGCTCTATAGGCAATAATATACTGTCCTTATCTAGGATATCAATATTTCCAGTCAGGGAATCCGACCACGCCAACCCAGCACTGCACATCCAGGCTGAGGCGATTGCTGGTCGCAGTATAACACCAGTATGTGTGTAAATACATTTTAGGATACCCTCCTGCTTTCTATCAGCAGGATCCTTAAGGGCGGCCATCTCAGGAGAGGATAGAGCCCTTGTTCTTACAAGCGTGTGAGCGCCTTATCCCCCCTAGGGGGTGTTTCCCAACGCACCCTAACCTCTGGCGGGAAAAGGTATACTGCCAATAACTTTTTAGAAATTATCAATTGTTATCGGGGGGAAACCCACGCATCATCACACACCTCATTTTATTTCTCAGATTCAGGAAAACTACAGGAAGTTTTTCCTCACCAAACATAATACCCCTTTTTTTTTTTGGTGGTATTCATATTATCAGAAAAGTGTAAACATTTTCCATTGCCTCAATCATGCAATGTGTGGCCCTATTGGAAATCACGGTTGTCTCTTCACCGTCGACACAGGAGTCAGTATCCGTGTCGGCGTCTGTATCTGAGGTAACGGGCGCTTTAGAGCCCCTGTATGAGACGTCTGGACATGCACAAGCTGAGTAGCCGGCTGTCTCATGTCAACCACTGTCTTTAATACAAAGTTGACACTGTCACGCAATTTCAACAGTACATCCACTCAGGTGTCGACCCCATAGGGGGTGACAACACTATTACAGACACTCTACTCCGTCTCCACATCATTTTTCTCCTCATACATGTCGACACAAACGTACCGACACACAGCACACACACAGGGAATGCTCTGATAGAGGACAGGACCCCACTAGCCCTTTGGGGAGACAGAGGGAGAGTTTGCCAGCACACACCAGAGCGCTATATATATACAGGGATAACCTTATATAAGTGTTTTTCCCTTTATAGCTGCTGTATTGTTTATACTGCGCCTAATTTGTGCCCCCCTCTCTTTTTTAACCCCTTTCTGTAGTGTAGTGACTGCAGGGGAGAGCCAGGGAGCTTCCCTCCAACTGAGCTGTGAGGGAAAATGGCGCCAGTGTGCTGAGGAGATAGGCTCCGCCCCTTTCTCGGCGTCCTTATCATCCGTTTTTCTGTATGTTTTGGCAGGGGTTAAATGCATCCATACAGCCCAGGAGTTATATGTGATGCATTTATTTTAGCCATATAAGGTTTTTATCGATTTATTGCGTCTCAGGGCGCTGCCCCCCCAGCGCCCTGCACCCTCAGTGACCGGAGTGTGAAGTGTGCTGAGAGCAATGGCGCACAGCTGCGGTGCTGTGCGCTACCTTATCTGAAGACAGGATCGTCTTCTGCCGCCGATTTTCCGGACCTCTTCGCTCTTCTGGCTCTGTAAGGGGGCCGGCGGCGCGGCTCCGGGACCCATCCAGGCTGAACCTGTGATCGTCCCTCTGGAGCTAATGTCCAGTAGCCTAAGAAACCCAATCCACTCTGCACGCAGGTGAGTTCGTTTCTTCTCCCCTTAGTCCCTCGATGCAGTGAGCCTGTTGCCAGCAGGTCTCACTGAAAATAATAAACCTAAACTAAAACTTTCACAAAGAGCTCAGGAGAGCCCCTAGTGTGCACCCTTCTCGTCGGGCACAGAAATCTAACTGAGGCTTGGAGGAGGGTCATAGGGGGAGGAGCCAGTGCACACCAGATAGTCCTAAAGCTTTCTTTAGATGTGCCCAGTCTCCTGCGGAGCCGCTATTCCCCATGGTCCTTACGGAGTCCCCAGCATCCACTTAGGACATTAGAGAAATAGACAACCAACCCACTTTTCAAACATTTGAATTCCCCCATAATGTCCCTTACACATATGCCACACATTATTAGTACCCTTATACACATAATGACACACATTATGTCCCTTACACATATGCCACACATTAATGCCTTTATACACATATAATTAAACACATAACATTCCTTACACTTATACCGCACATTTTTAATGCATTTATACACGACACACACATAATGTCCCTTACACATATGCTGAACACTACTGCAGAACCGACCCACCTGCACACAGCACTCACAAGGTTGCTAACACTGTGACCTCTGCCTCTGCTTGGATACAGGTGTGTCCTCCTATATCTTGCCTCAGTACGCGATGCAGCAGGAGATGCCTGGTGTGAGTCAGCTGGCAACTCTGCTAACGTCGGGCGCCTTGTTTTGATGAAAATGCATATTATTTGCATTGCTATGTGGCTAGGATGCACAAGCAGCTTCTGCTGATTAAAATGATATGCTGCATGCCTATAGTCTGTGTGCGACTGCGGCTGTATCTGCATATGAAATGCTATGTTACACTGATTTCCAGGAATACACTGTAATGTAGCATATTGTATGCAGATACAGCCGCAGTCACACACAGAATATAGGCATGCCGCGTATCTTTTCAATCAGCAGAAGCTGCTTGTGCCCCTAGGAATACCAAATGCCCTATGCATTTGTCTAGTTTGCCTATACCTAGGGCCGCCTCTGTGCCTTACGTCACACGCAGCCACCACGATCAAAGAGATGGAGGCTGGACCGCTGCAGGTGCAGCCAGGCTGCACCAGCAGGAGTCTTCCTTAATTTTAGCGATCAAGCAGAAATTGTGGTGCGATCGCAATTTTTGCTTGATAAAGGGGTGGGGGGGTGGAACCTGAACCAGGCCCTATGTTCTGCTCAGCATGCAGGACCTGGAGCAATGATTTCTGCTAATTACTCTTCTACTGCACAGAAGGGGTGGGGGGGAGAACACTAAACTGTAGAAAGGGACATTGTGCTGAATGAAGGGGCCCTGGTACATGACTTCCAGGGTGGTAGGGGGTGTTTAATATGTAGCGGAGGGGTGGATAGTGGAGTGGGCATAATATTCATCATTTTCTGGTGGGAGGGCAGCTTGCTTAACTGCAGATATCTCAAGTTCCTAGAAATAGATTTCTTAGCTTTGAATGGGATAAAAAAAACTAGAGGTTCTCCCCCTTCAGGAGGTGCTGGGGACCTGGGCATCAGAGTTCAGGAGCAAGAGCAATCCACCAATGAATATATACAAATATATTATAATATATATTAGGCGTGTGGAGTTGGAGTCAGCTGTTGGAAGGCTGATATCTCTGGGTCTGGGCATAGTAGAGACAAGCTGCCAGTGTCCACCACATGGGGGGAAAGCCACAGCTTTTGGGGTACACCGTCAGAAAAACTCAAAGTCAGACAGAACCCGAGATATCTGGCTGGGAAAAGCAATGAATAAGCTTGGATGGGGACCACAGCTTTGAAGTCGAATCTTTCTGTTTCCCCAGGGCCGATTCTAAAAAATCTGGTATCCCTGGAAAGAGGGGACCATCAGCTATCAGACTAGGGCCCTTATACACCTGGTGCAATGTGTAAAAGGAAAGGGGACTCTTATCTGGTGCAATGTGTAAAAGGGGGCTCTAACTGGTGCAATGTGTAAAAGGAATGGGGGCTCTTCCTGGCGCAGTTTGTAAAAGGGAGCTCTACTTGGTGCAGTGTGTAAGAGGGCTCTACCTGGCATTGTATAAGGGAACTGTACCTGGCATAATGTGTAAAAGCGGCTCTACCTGGTGTAGAGTATATGAAGGCTCTCCCTGGTACAATGTGTATAAGTGGGACGACTGTGTGGCGTAATTTGAATAATGGAGACTACTGTGCGGCATAATATGAATTTGTATTATTTTGAGACCATGCCACTTCCCCCTGAAGCCATGCCCCTATATTTTTCCAGCGCACCTTTGTGGGGGGCACCAACTTTATTTCTGGCACCAAAATGTCTAGTTATGACTCTGGGATCCAGTATGATATGCCAGCGTTCAGAATACCCATGCTGGCATCCCGATTTCTCTTACGTCCTAGAGGATGCTGGGGTCCAATTTAGTTCCATGGGGTATAGATGGGTCCACTAGGAGCCACTGGCACTTTAAGAGTTTAATAGTGTGGGCTGGCCCCTCCCTCTATGCCCCTCCTACCAGACTCAGTTTAGAAACTGTGCCTAGAGGAGCCGGTCACAGCTAGGGGAGCTCCTAGGAGATTTCTTAGTTCGTGGGACTTAGTTTCTGCTTCGTGGGACTTAAGGGGGGAGTAGGAACCAACCTAATAGAGAGTTAATGGGTCTCTATCTCCGCTGACAGGACACTGAGCTCCTGAAGGTGATGATCGCAAGCCCACGAGGCGACTGCTCACTCCCGCAGCACGGCCGCCACCCCCTAACAAAGCCAGAAGAGTGGTGAGTATGGTGCCGGCATCACGGTTAGCGGGCGGGTATGGTGGCACAAGGGTTGGAACGCAGCTCTGAGGGGCTGTGCTCCGGTATGGCTCAGCAACATCTCTGCATGTAGATGCTGGAGGGGAGTCCCCAGTCGGCAGGTTAACCCTACACTGGTCATAGCATTTACAGAGGCTAATCCCGCTGTTAACATATAAAATCCTGAAGCCAGTTTAAATAATAAGTGCGGGAAGCCACGTGCCAGGTCAGGGCGCGGGGCTTCCTCTCAGAGTGGATCCAGCATTCAACAGCGCCATTTTCTCCCTGCAGATTACACAGAGCGCTGACAGGGAGCGCTGCCCTCCACATAACTCCAATGCCTCACGGTACAAGGGTGTTATAGACAGGGGGGGGGGGGGGGGGGGGGAGTGTGATAACAGTACTAACTGCTCTATTAAGGGTAGTTAGTTAGCGCCGGGCTTTTATCATAATAACTGCCTACAGGGGCACGGTGTGGCTGGCTCCTTATACTCTGTGACTCTCTGAAGGTACTCTGGGGGGAAACTGTATCTGACATTTTCCTGTGTGTGTAAGTGTATATATTTCATGTTACCATGTCTAAGGGCTCTGTGTCCTGTGCTGCAGAGTGTTTATCTTCTCCAGAGGAGTCTATTCCATGTATTCAGGACTGCAATATGCTTTCTCAGCCTTCCGAATCCGAACCCGCATGGGTGGATTCTTTAAGGGGAATGATATCCCAGATCTCAACGAGGATGTCACATACTGAGAAAGAGACTCAGTTTTTGAGGAAGACTGTGGAGGGGTTGCAATATCCAGCCCCCACTACTTCATCAAAAACCCCACCTACATATCCGCAAAAACGTCCACTTGCCCATATAATGCAAGCTGACACTGATACCGTAATACAGGAGACGGTAATGGGGATATGCAGGGGGGGGATGCATCCCTTGCTAAAGGGGTGCAATTAATGATTGAAGCCATTAGGGATGTGTTACACATTACTGAGAAGGTACCTGAGCAGGAAAAGGTGACTTATTTTACTGTAAATAAGGCATCCACGCTTACCTTCCCTGCTTCTAAGGAGTTAAACTCCTTGTTTGAAAAATCATGGTAAAATCCAGAGAAAAAATTCCAAATTCCTAAAAGAATACTCATTGCCTTTCCTTTCCCTGAAGAGGACAGGAAGAAGTGGGAAAATCCACCTATAGTAGACGCTTCTGTATTTAGATTGTCTAAAAAGGTGGTTTTACCTGTCCCCGGTTCAACCGCCTTAAAGGAGCCGGCTGACCGTAAGATTGAGACTATGCTCAAATCACTATACACTGCTACAGGCGTGGCTTTAAGGCACACTATTGCTTGTGCGTGGATTTCTAAAGCTATAGTTGTCAGGTTTCTGATTTTGTCTGTCCCTGGAGGGGGCACTAGTGGGTCAGTGTTGGTATGATGTACAAAACGTGGAGGTTGAATAAAAGTCCTGCGCATATGCGCTGATGTTTATTAAGCACAGAGGTCACAGAGTAATGATATAGCAGTAGATGGTATGTAGCATCGGTAGTAACAGAAATAAAATAATAAACGGTAACTGAATCCAAGGTATTAATGAGAGACTCTCTGGCAACACAGATATATATTGAAATTAACTTGATGGCTGAATGCAGAGAGTTTAAAGCAAAACAAAGTCACTGGTAACACAACGTGAAATAACTTGGTAACTGGATGCAAATGGTTTTGTAAACAGAACTCCGGTATTACTTGAACGCACACGGGGTCAATCCGAGTTGATCGTAGCTGTGCTAAGTTTAGTACAGCTACGATCGTTAACTCAGACATGCGGGGGGGGGGACGCCCAGCACAGGGCTAGTCCGCCCCGCATGTCAGTGCCGGCCCCCCCGCACAAATACAAAAGCATCGCACAGAGGCGATGCCTTTGTATTTGAGGAGTTACTCCCGGCCAGCGCAGCTCCCGCGGCTGGCCGGGAGTTACTCATCACTCCCGCTGGCTGCAGCGGCCCACCCCCCCAACGGTCCGGCCACGCCTGCGTTGGACGGACCGCTCCCCCTAAACGGCGGCTAAATACTGCCGTTCAGCCCCCTCCCGCCTAGCGACCGCCTCTGTCTCAGAGGCGATCGCTAGGCAATGATGACTGCCATGCGCTGGCGCACTGCAGCGCTGGCGCATGCGCAGTTCCGACCCGATTGCTGCGCTGCGACAAACTGCAGCGAGAAATCGGGTCAGAATGACCCCCACAGTCTCTGTATAACTCAGTTCTTATAACCACACAAGGGCCAGGCAGGAGACAGTCTAAATGCAGCAAGCCTGCATAAGTTGGTATTAACAAGGTGCACAGGTAAAGCAAAGAAACAACACCTGAGGAAAGTCTCTTACTGCTGATGAGCTGTGGCAGGCTGTGGCTGGAGTCTGAAGCAAACGGGAGTGATGAATGAAACGAAGAGAAGAATAACAGGAACCACTGAAGACAGGAACACGGGAACCAGGAGGACTTGACACACCAATGTGACTCGTTGTCCGAGGCGATGTGACTGAGCCACAGACTGGAACTTATACCCCTTGCTCTGTGGTGATTGGATGCTGACCTCTGAGGGAAAGCACAGCGCTGGTTGGATGCCTGGGTCAGCTGAGTGCAGGTGTCATGGCGGCTCCCATACAGACCGGACGTCGGCACACAGCAAGGCATGCACGGAACTAAACTCAGGGTACTTAGTGACATAGAAGATGACACTCGCGTTCAGCGCATCCATGCAGTCGCGACTGGGGCCATGACCTCCGGAGGCCTGCACACCAGCGAGCTGGTAAGTAAGACGCTGCTGAACGCCGATTCCTGACAATAGTAAAGTGGTCAGGCACATTACTAGAGGAATTAGATTCTATGGATAGGAGTGACATTGACTTGTTTTTACGTCACATACTGGATTCGGCAGGTTTCATGTTAGAAGCCATGAAGGACATTGGCCTGTTTAATGCAAGGGCTACTTCCATGGCGGTCACGGCACGCAGAGGACTCTGGCTACGCCAATGGACTGCGAATGCGGAATCCAAGAAGAGCGTGGAGAATCTACCCTTCACAGGTCAGGCCCTGTTTGGGGAAGCACTGGATGTGTGGATATCCACGGCAACTGTGGGTAAGTCAACCTTTCTTCCCTCCGCAGCTGCACCGGCTTGGAAAGTCTATCCTATGCCTGCACTGCATTCCTTTTGGACCACAAAATTTAAAAAATCCAAGGGTCCCCCCACCTTCTTTAGAGGAGGTAGGGGAAAATCCAGAAAACCTGCACCAGCAGGTTCCCAGGAACAGAAACCATTACGGTAGACCTCACAGCCTGGGGATCGGTCAGGTGGGAGCTAGACTAAAAGATTTCAGTCATGTCTGGGCGGCATCGTGTCTAGACTCCTGGGTAAAAGATATTGTTACCCAGGGGTAGAGAATGGAATTTCAAGTACTCCCACCTCACAGATTCTTCAAATCAGGCTTACCAGCTTCGCTGACAGAAAGTACAATTCTGCAGGAAGCCATTCAAAAATTGGTACACACAAATGTCATTGCTACAGTTCCACCTCACCTAAAAACAGGGGTTATTACTCAAACCTGCTTGTGGTACCGAAGCCGGACGGTTTGGTAAGGCCAATATTGAACCTAAAGTCCTTGAACCCATACTTACAAGTGTTCAAGTTCAAGATGGAGTCTCTGAGAGTGGTGGTCTCAGGTCTGGAGGAGGGGGAATTCCTGGTATCCCTGGATATCAAGGATGCGAACCTTCACATTCCGATCTGGCCGCCTCACCAGGACTATCTAAGGTTTGCGGTACAGGACTGTCACTACCAGTTCCAGGCCCTGCCATTCGTCCTCTCCACAGCACCGAGGGTGTTCACAAAGGTCATTGCAGAGATGATGCTCCTCCTCCTCCGCAAGCAGGGAGTAAACATTATTCCATACCTGGACGATCTACTGATAAAGGCATCTTCCAGGGAAAGGCTGTTGCAGAGTATTGTTCTCTCAATTCAACTACTCCTGGATCATGGGTGGATCCTAAATCTTCCAAAGTCACATTTAGAACCAACAAGGAGACTACCCTTCCTGGGGATGATCCTCGACACGGAGGTGCAGAGGGTGTTTCTACCAGTAGAGAAAGCGTTGGTGATCCAATCAATGGTCTGGAATGTCTTGAAGCCAGCCTGGGTGTCGGTTAATCAGTGCATTCACCTTCTGGGAAAGATGGTAGCCTCCTACGAGGCTCTACAGTATGGAAGATTCAATGCACGGTCCTTCCAGCTGGATCTCCTGGACAAGTGGTTGGGATCGCATCTTCACATGCACCAGCGGATACGCCTATCGCCGAAAGCCAGAATTTCACTCCTCTGGTGGCTCCAAGCTTCTCACCTGCTCGATGGCCGCAGATTCGGGATTCAAAACTGGATCCTTCTAACCACGGATGCAAGTCTCAGAGGTTGGGGTGCAGTCACTCAGGTGGAAAACTTCCAAGGAAGGTGGTCCAGTCAGGAATCTCTCCTTCCAATAAATGTTCTGGAACTGAGGGCCATTTACAATGGCCTTCTACAAGTGGCATATCTTCTGCAAGCTCAAGCCATTCAGGTTCAGTCGGACAATGTCCAGCGGTGTCCTACATAAACAGGCAGGGCGGAACGAAGAGCAGAGCTACAATGTTAGAGATAACAAAAATCCTCATCTGGGCAGAAAGACACGCGGTAGCGTTGTCGGTGATCTTCATTCCAGGAGTGGACAACTGGGAGGCAGACTTCCTCAGCAGACACGATCTCCATCCAGGAGCATGGGTGTCACGATCCGGGTATCTGGACACCATTTCTTACCCATCAGATGCCTCCTAAGGCTGGCTCAGCGCTCCAGGACCGGATCCCATCTGTTATCCTAATGTTTACATTCCTGTATCCTCTCCTGTCACTCTGAGACGCTGTCACAGTAAACGCCATATTACACCTGGCATGGCGTCTCCCGCGGCCTCCGCCGCCGTCCCTGAGCTTCTGCATGCAGAGTGTCTGAGTGGGGATTACGTCAGCCGCGGCCTCCGCTGTGTCCGCGTGGTTGGATGTGCACTTGTCAGCCTGGCGTCTCCTGTCTCCAGTGGCCGGCGCCGCCATTACTGTTTTCATTACCACATGGATTACAAACCAAACTTCCCTCCAAGTGTCTGCATGGGCGCAGCCATCTTGGATTCTGTCAGCTGATCATTTCCTCCAATCTGTTGTCAGTATTGTTAATCTGCATAATTGCCTAGCCAATCCCTTCCTTGCTGCAGGTATAAATACACTGTGCCTGAGCAAGGAAGGCGTCAGTGCTTTGGTTGTCAAACCTAGTTCCTGTTTGTCTCTCTCCTGTGATTGTCTTCCAGGTTCCAGCTCCTGTCTCAAGACTTCCACCATAGAGACCCGCACCAGCATTCCACCTGCGGTGTAGCCTGACTCTCCAATCCATTGTGGATTCATCTGTTTCCAGCTACAACATTACCTGCTTCCAGCTCAGCTTCCAGCAGAGTACAGCTTCCCTTAAAGGGCCGGTGTCCTTTCTACACTTTACCACTCTCCACCGGTATTATTATTTCTCCGCTCTCAAGTTCTACATTTCAGTTCATATTTCATCGCTCCCAAGTTCATTTATTATTTAACTGGTTCCAGCCAGTATCCACTCCGTGCTAACAACAGTCTGGTTCCAGCCAGTATCCACAGCAGCTGTTTTATCTTCAGCAACCCAGCTTTTCCTGGAACACCAGCTGGCACAATCCTGGGTTATCTCCATTGCTACAGTCGGGCCTGGTAAGGACTTTCCATCTAGAAGATCATAAGAACTATCTCACACTACCAGTGCCCTGTGGCTCCTGCCATCCTGTAGTACCCAGGAACTGTATTTATTCTTTGCTGACTTTTACGTTTTCTTTTACTGCTGCTGTGTTGCGGAGTTGTCATAATAAACATCATTGACTTTTATCCAAGTTGTCGTGGTCACGCCTTCGGGCAATTATTATTCATGTTACTTACATGTCCAGGGGTCTGATACAACCTCCCAGGTTCCGGTACATCTCAGCCCCTACAACTGAGGCTGCCTCCCGTCAGCTCAGGCCCTCAGTTGTGACAGTAAGCACTGACCTAATGAATCCAGCCGGAGACCAGGATCAAGCGGCCAGGCCGATGCAAGAACTGGCAGCCCGACTAGAACATCAGGAGGCTGCACAGGGCCACATCATCCGCTGTCTCCAGGATCTCTCTACTCGGCTGGATGGGATTCAGACAACTCTCCGTGGATCAGGCGCGTCTGGTGCGTCAACCACAGTGACTCCAGCTATAACCCCACCCACCTTACCCATTTCTGCTCCACGTCTTCATCTTCCAACGCCAGCAAAATTTGACGGATCTCCAAGATTCTGCAGGGGATTTCTCAACCAGTGTGAGATTCAGTTTGAGCTACAACCTGGCAATTTTCCCAGTGACCGTACAAAAATTGCCTACATTATTTCTCTTCTCAGTGGCTCAGCCCTTGATTGGGCATCACCGTTATGGGAGAGGTCCGACACCCTGCTATCTTCCTACACTGCCTTCGTGTCAACATTCAGGCGCATCTTCGACGAGCCAGGCCGGGTAACCTCAGCTTCATCCGAGATTCTCCGTTTACGCCAGGGGTCACGTACTGTAGGACAATATCTGATACAGTTCCAGATCCTGGCATCCGAACTGGCATGGAACGACGAGGCCCTGTATGCTGCATTCTGGCATGGCTTATCTGAGCGTATTAAAGATGAGTTAGCTACCAGAGACTTACCTTCTAAGTTAGATGAGCTAATCTCACTCTGCACGAAAGTTGATTTACGTTTCAGAGAGAGAGCAACTGAGCGTGGAAGATCATCTGCTCCAAAATCTTCTGCTCCTCCTCCTCGTCAACTGTCACCATCTAAAGATGAGCCCATGCAACTTGGCCGTTCCCGTTTAACTCCTGCTGAGCGCCGAAGACGTCTCTCCGAGTTTCTCTGTCTCTATTGTGCAGCTCCGTCTCACACCATCAATGCCTGTCCCGAACGTCCGGGAAAACTCCAAACCCTAGCTCGCCCAGGAGAGGGCCGGCTAGGAGTAATGATCTCCTCTCCATCTCCTCATGATTGTAATCTCCCAGTCTCGCTTCAAGTTGC
The DNA here is from genome assembly GCF_028390025.1 of Pseudophryne corroboree. Classification (NCBI taxonomy): domain Eukaryota; kingdom Metazoa; phylum Chordata; class Amphibia; order Anura; family Myobatrachidae; genus Pseudophryne; species Pseudophryne corroboree. The sequence goes on along the minus strand of NC_086445.1, from coordinate 914,735,086 downwards.
TCAACGTTATCGGAACGTCATTGCCCTCCTTGATTCCGGAGCAGCTGGGAACTTTATTACTGAAGCCTATGTTAAACGGTGGTCCCTACCCACCGAGAGACTTCCTTCCTCCTTTTCCTTAACTGCCGTGGATGGCAGTAAAATTTTTGATACTGTTATTGCTCTAAGGACTCTACCAGTTCGTCTGAGAGTGGGAGTTCTTCATTCCGAACTTATTTCACTTTTAGTGATTCCAAGAGCCACACATCCTGTGGTCCTGGGCCTTCCATGGCTCCGTCTTCACAATCCTACAATTGATTGGACGACTACGCAAATCCTGGCATGGGGTTCCTCCTGTGCTGAGACATGTTTGTTTAAAGTATTGCCTGTCTGTTCTTCCTCCCCCAGGTCGTCTGATGTTCCACCTCCTCCATATCAAGATTTCACGGATGTGTTCAGTAAAGCTTCTGCTGATATCCTTCCTCCTCATAGAGAATGGGACTGTCCGATTGATCTCGTTCCAGGGAAGGTTCCACCTCGAGGCCGAACTTATCCGTTGTCTCTGCCTGAGACGCATTCTATGGAGGAATATATTAAAGAGAACCTAGTAAAGGGGTTCATTCGACCTTCTTCTTCTCCAGCCGGCGCAGGCTTCTTTTTTGTAAAAAAGAAAGATGGTGGTCTGCGGCCGTGCATCGACTACAGAGGTTTGAACGACATTACCATCAAGAACCGTTATCCTTTACCCCTGATTACTGAGCTCTTTGACAGAGTTAGCGGAGCTACCATCTTTACCAAGCTGGACTTGCGAGGTGCATACAATCTCATCCGGATCCGTGAGGGTGACGAGTGGAAGACCGCATTTAACACCCGTGACGGACATTATGAGTACCTCGTCATGCCCTTCGGATTGAGCAATGCTCCAGCTGTCTTCCAGCATTTCGTCAATGAGATCTTCAGAGACATTCTATACCGTCATGTCGTGGTCTATCTAGATGATATCCTCATTTTTGCCAACAATTTAGAGGAACATCGTTTTTGGGTAAAGGAGGTTCTGTCCCGTCTCCGTGTCAATCATCTCTATTGCAAATTAGAGAAATGCGTCTTTGAAGTCAAGTCCATTCCATTTCTAGGGTACATTGTGTCCGGTTCCGGACTAGAGATGGATCCTGAGAAACTACAAGCAATCCAAAATTGGCCGGTACCCTTAACCCTCAAAGGGGTCCAGAGGTTCTTAGGGTTCGCCAACTATTACCGAAAGTTTATACGAGACTTTTCCACCATTGTGGCGCCTATTACTGCTTTCACTAAGAAGGGTGCTAACCCGTCCAAGTGGTCTGAAGAAGCCATGCAAGCATTTCATCTTTTAAAACAAAGGTTCATCTCTGCGCCTGTTCTGAAACAGCCTGACATCGACTCTCCTTTCATCTTAGAGGTGGATGCCTCCTCCGTTGGAGTAGGAGCGGTGTTATCTCAGAGGGCTAAAGATGGCCATTTACACCCTTGCAGTTTCTTCTCTCGGAAGTTCTCCCCAGCTGAGCGCAACTATGCCATTGGCGACCAGGAGTTGCTAGCCATCAAGCTCGCTCTAGAAGAGTGGAGGTATCTGTTGGAGGGAGCTTCTCATTCAATCACCATACTTACAGACCACAAGAACCTTTTATACCTGAAGGGCGCACAATGTCTCAACCCTCGTCAGGCCAGATGGGCACTTTTCTTTTCCAGGTTCGACTTTAAACTCCAGTTCTGTCCGGGCTCTCAGAATCGCAAGGCCGATGCCCTTTCCCGCTCATGGGAGCAAGAAAATGAGTCAGAGTCTTCAGACAAGCATCCTATTATAAATCCGTTGGCATTCTCCACGGTAGGGATGGACTCTACGCCCCCATCAGGGAAAAGTTTTGTGAAGCCGATGCTAAGGAAGAAGCTCATGCATTGGGCCCATGCTTCCCGTTTTGCCGGACATACAGGTATCCAAAAAACCCTGGAGTTTATCTCTAGGTCCTATTGGTGGCCAACTCTGAAAAAGGACGTCTTAGAGTTTATTGCATCTTGCCCAAAGTGTGCCCGACATAAAGTATCCCGCCAGTCGCCTGCGGGGCAACTGGTTCCACTATCCGTTCCCCGTCGACCATGGACCCACTTGTCGATGGATTTCGTTACAGACTTACCCATGTGCAACAAGTTCAATACCATCTGGGTGGTAGTTGACCGGTTCACCAAGATGGTACACTTCATTCCTCTCACCGGTCTTCCGTCAGCTTCCAAGTTGGCTCAAGTATTCATACAAGAGATCTTCCGACTCCACGGTCTTCCTGAAGAAATTATCTCTGATCGAGGAGTTCAATTCACAGCCAAATTCTGGCGAAGTTTATGTCAAGTCCTCCAAGTCAAGCTAAAGTTTTCCACGGCTTACCATCCTCAGACCAATGGTCAAACCGAGAGGGTGAATCAGGACTTGGAGGCCTTCCTCCGCATCTATGTGTCCTCCTCTCAAGATGACTGGGTTCAATTACTTCCCTGGGCCGAGTTCTGTCATAACAACCAGTATCATTCTTCATCTGCTTCAACACCATTCTTCACTAACTTTGGATTCCACCCTAAAGTCCCTGAGTTCCAACCGCTTCCAGCAACTTCTGTTCCCGCAGTGGATATCACCTTGCATCAGTTTGCCAATATCTGGAAGAGCGTACGATCAGCTCTGCTCAAGGCATCGTTCAGGTACAAGAAGTTTGCGGATAAGAAGCGTCGAGCAGTTCCTGCTCTCAAGGTGGGTGATCGGGTATGGTTATCCACGAAGAATTTGAGGTTAAGAGTTCCCAGTATGAAGTTTGCACCTCGCTATATCGGTCCTTTCAAGATTGAACAAGTCATCAATCCTGTTGCTTACAGACTCCAGTTGCCTCCCTTCTTAAAAATACCCAGGACATTTCATGTTTCCCTGTTGAAACCGCTGATCTTGAATCGGTTTCATTCCTCACTTCCTCCAACTCCGAAAGTCCAAACTCAACGAGGCGTTGAGTATGAAGTGGCCAAGATCCTGGACTCACGTCACCGTTACGGTCAACTACAATATCTTATTGACTGGAAGGGTTATGGCCCTGAGGAACGTTCATGGACCAATGCTTCTGATGTCCATGCTCCTGCCTTGGTCCGGAGATTCCATTCCAAGTTTCCTCAAAAGCCAAAGAAGTGTCCTGGGGCCACTCCTAAAGGGGGGGGTGCTGTCACGATCCGGGTATCTGGACGCCATTTCTTACCCATCAGATGCCTCCTAAGGCTGGCTCAGCGCTCCAGGACCGGATCCCATCTGTTATCCTAATGTTTACATTCCTGTATCCTCTCCTGTCACTCTGAGACGCTGTCACAGTAAACGCCATATTACACCTGGCATGGCGTCTCCCGCGGCCTCCGCCGCCGTCCCTGAGCTTCTGCATGCAGAGTGTCTGAGTGGCGATTACGTCAGCCGCGGCCTCCGCTGTGTCCGCGTGGTTGGATGTGCACTTGTCAGCCTGGCGTCTCCTGTCTCCAGTGGCCGGCGCCGCCATTACTGTTTTCATTACCACATGGATTACAAACCAAACTTCCCTCCAAGTGTCTGCATGGGCGCAGCCATCTTGGATTCTGTCAGATGATCATTTCCTCCAATCTGTTGTCAGTATTGTTAAATAAGATTTTACTTACCGATAAATCTATTTCTCGTAGTCCGTAGTGGATGCTGGGACTCCGTAAGGACCATGGGGAATAGCGGCTCCGCAGGAGACAGGGCACAAAATAAAAGCTTGAGATATCAGGTGGTGTGCACTGGCTCCTCCCCCTATGACCCTCCTCCAAGCCAGTTAGGATACTGTGCCCGGACGAGCGTACATAATAAGGAAGGATAATTGAATCCCGGGTAAGACTCATACCAGCCACACCAATCACACCGTACAACTCGTGATCTGAACCCAGTTAACAGTATGATAAATTTAAAGGAGCCTCTGAAAAGATGGCTCAACAATAATAACCCGAATTTTTTGTAACAATAACTATATACAAGTATTGCAGACAATCCGCACTAGGGATGGGCGCCCAGCATCCACTACGGACTACGAGAAATAGATTTATCGGTAAGTAAAATCTTATTTTCTCTAACGTCCTAAGTGGATGCTGGGACTCCGTAAGGACCATGGGGATTATACCAAAGCTCCCAAACGGGCGGGAGAGTGCGGATGACTCTGCAGCACCGAATGAGAGAACTCCAGGTCCTCCTCAGCCAGGGTATCAAATTTGTAGAATTTAGCAAACGTGTTTGCCCCTGACCAAGTAGCTGCTCGGCAAAGTTGTAAAGCCGAGACCCCTCGGGCAGCCGCCCAAGATGAGCCCACTTTCCTTGTGGAATGGGCTTTTACTGATTTTGGCTGTGGCAATCCTGCCACGGAATGTGCAAGCTGAATTGTACTACAAATCCAACGAGCAATCGTCTGCTTTGAAGCAGGAGCACCCAGCTTGTTGGGTGCATACAGGATAAACAGCGAGTCAGTTTTCCTGACTCCAGCCGTCCTGGAAACATATATTTTCAAGGCCCTGACAACGTCCAGCAACTTAGAGTCCTCTAAGTCCCTAGTAGCCGCAGGTACCACAATAGGTTGGTTCATGTGAAATGCAGAAACCACCTTAGGTAGAAATTGAGGACGAGTCCTCAATTCCGCCCTGTCAGAATGAAAATTTAGGTAAGGGCTTTTACATGATAAAGCCGCCAATTCTGACACACGCCTAGCTGAAGCCAAGGCCAACAGCATCGACACCTTCCACGTGAGATATTTTAAATCTACCGTAGACAATGGTTCAAACCAGTGTGATTTTAGAAATCTCAACACAACATTGAGATCCCAAGGTGCCACTGGAGGCACAAAAGGAGGCTGTATGTGCAGCACCCCTTTCACAAATGTCTGAACTTCAGGTACTGAAGCCAGTTCTTTCTGGAAGAATATCGACAGGGCCGAAATTTGAACCTTAATGGACCCTAATTTTAGGCCCATAGACAGTCCTGTTTGCAGGAAATGCAAGAAACGACCCAGTTGAAATTCCTGTGTAGGGGCCTTCTTGGCCTCACACCACGCAACATATTTACGCCAAATGCGGTGATAATGTTTTGCGGTTACTTCCTTTCTGGCTTTTACCAGAGTAGGGATGACTTCTTCTGGAATGCCCTTGTCCTTCAGGATCCGGCGTTCAACCGCCATGCCGTCAAACGCAGCCGCGGTAAGTCTTGGAACAGACAAGGCCCCTGCAGTAGCAGGTCCTGTCTTAGAGGTAGAGGCCACGGTTCGTCCGTGAGCATCTCTTGAAGTTCCGGGTACCAAGACCTTCTTGGCCAATCCGGAACCACGAGTATAGTTCTTACTCCTCTCCTTCTTATGATTCTCAATACTTTCGGTATGAGGGGCAGAGGAGGGAATACATACACTGACTGGTACACCCACGGCGTTACCAGAGCGTCCACTGCTATTGCCTGAGGGTCCCTTGACCTGGCGCAATATCTGTCCAGTTTTTTGTTTAGACGTGACGCCATCATGTCCACCTTTGGTCTTTCCCAACGGTTTACAATTTGGTGGAAGACTTCTGGGTGAAGTCCCCACTCTCCCGGGTGAAGGTCGTGTCTGCTGAGGAAGTCTGCTTCCCAGTTGTCCACTCCCGGAATGAACACTGCTGACAGTGCTATCACATGATTTTCCGCCCAGCGAAGAATCCTTGCAGTTTCTGCCATTGCCCTCCTGCTTCTCGTGCCGCCCTGTCTGTTTATGTGGGCGACTGACGTGATGTTGTCCGACTGGATCAACACCGCCTGACCCTGAAGCAGAGGTTTTGCTTGAATTAAGGCATTGTAAATGGCCCTTAGTTCTAGAATGTTTATATGAAGAGATGTTTCCATGCTTGACCACAAGCCCTGGAAATTCCTTCCCTGTGTGACTGCTCCCCAGCCTCTCAGGCTGGCATCCGTGGTTACCAGGATCCAATCCTGAATGCCAAATCTGCGGCCCTCTAGTAGATGAGCCCTCTGAAGCCACCACAGGAGAGACACCCTTGTCCTTGGTGACAGGGTTATCCGTTGATGCATCTGAAGATGCGACCCGGACCATTTTCCCAGTAGATCCCACTGAAAAGTTCTTGCATGGAATCTTCCGAATGGAATCGCTTCGTAAGAAGCCACCATTTTTCCCAGGACCCTTGTGCACTGATGCACTGAGACCTGTCCTGGTTTTAGGAGGTTCCTGACTAGCTCGGATAACTCCCTGGCCTTCTCCTCCGGGAGAAACACCTTCTTCTGGACTGTGTCCAGAATCATTCCTAAGAACAGTAGACGTGTCGTTGGAATCAGCTGCGATTTTGGAATATTTAGAATCCATCCGTGCTGACTTAGCACTACCTGAGATAGTGCCACTCCGACTTCTAACTGTTCCTTGGTTCTTGCCCTTATCAGGAGATCGTCCAAGTAAGGGATAATTAAGATGCCTTTTCTTCGTAGAAGAATCATCATTTCGGCCATTACCTTGGTAAAGACCCGAGGCGCCGTGGACAATCCAAACGGCAGCGTCTGAAACTGATAATGACAGTTTTGTACTACAAACCTGAGGTACCCTTGGTGAGAAGGATATATTGGGACGTGGAGATAAGCATCCTTGATGTCCAGCGACACCATATAGTCCCCCTCTTCCAGGTTCGCTATCACCGCTCTGAGTGACTCCATCTTGAATTTGAACCTTTTTATGTAAGTGTTCAAAGATTTTAGATTTAATATTGGTCTCACCGAGCCGTCCGGCTTCGGTACCACAAATAGTGTGGAATAATACCCCTTCCCCTGTTGTAAGAGGGGTACCTTGATTATCACCTGCTGGGAGTACAGCTTGTGAATGGCTTCCAGAACTGCCTCCCTGTCGGAGGGAGACTTTGGTAAAGCAGACTTCAGGAACCGATGAGGAGGAAACGCCTCGAATTCCAGTTTGTACCCCTGTGATACTACCTGTAGAATCCAGGGATCCACTTGCGAGTGAGCCCACTGCGCGTTGAAATTCTTGAGACGGGCCCCCACCGTGTCTGAGTCTGCTTGTAAAGCCCCAGCGTCATGCTGAAGACTTGGCAGAAGCAGGGGAGGGCTTCTGCTCCTGGGAAGCGGCTGCATGGTGCTGCCTTTTTCCTCTTCCTCTGCCCTTGGGCAGAAAAGAGTGACCTTTTGCTCGCTTGTACTTATGGGAACGAAAGGACTGAGTTTGAAAAGACTGTGTCTTTTTCTGTTGATGTGAAGTAACCTGGGGTAAAAAGGTGGATTTTCCAGCCGTTGCCGTGGCCACCAGGTCTGTTAGACCAGCCCCAAATAACTCCTCCCCCTTATACGGCAATATTTCCATGTGCCGTTTGGAATCTGCGTCCCCTGACCACTGTCTGGTCCATAATGCTCTTCTGGCAGAGATGGACATTGCGCTTACTCTTGATGCCAGGGTACAAATATCCCTCTGCGCATCACGCATATATAGCAATGCATCCTTTAAATGTTCTATAGTTAACAGAATATTGTCCCTATCCAGGGTATCAATATTCTCAGTCAGGGAATCCGCCCATGCGACTCCAGCACTGCACATCCAGGCTGATGCGATTGCTGGTCGCAGTATAACACCAGTATGTGTGTATATACTTTTCAGGATATTTTCCAGCCTCCTATCAGCTGGTTCTTTGAGGGTGGCCGTATCAGGGGACGGTAACGCTACTTGTTTAGATAAACGTGTGAGCGCCTTATCTACCCTAGGGGGTGTTTCCCACCGTGCCCTAACCTCTGGCGGGAAAGGGTATAGTGCTAATAACTTATTAGAAATTAGCTGTTTTTTATCGGGGGAAACCCACGCTTTATCACACACCTCATTTATTTCCTCAGACTCAGGAAAAACTATTGGCAGTTTTTTCACACCCCACATAATACCCGCCTTTGAGGTATTTGTAGTGTCAGAAAGGTTCAATGCCTCTTTCATTGCCGTGATCATGTAACGTGTGGCCCTACTGGACATTACGTTTGTCTCGTCACCGTCGACACTAGATTCAGTATCTGTATCTGGATCCGTGTCGACCCACTGAGGTAGCGGCCGTTTTAGGGCCCCTGAGGGTGTCTGAGACGCCTGAACAGGCACTAATTGATTTGCCGGCTTTCTCATGTCGTCAACAGTTTTTTGTAAATTGCTGACATTATCACTTAATTGCTTAAACACAATCATCCAGTCAGGTGTCGACTCCCTAGGGGGTGACATCACTAACACAGGCAACTGCTCCGCCTCCACCTCATTTTCCTCCTCATACATGTCGACACACGCGTACCGACACACAGCACACACACCGGGAATGCTCTGATAGAGGACAGGACCCTACTTAGCCCTTTGGAGAGACAGAGGGAGAGTCTGCCAGCACACACCCAGCGCTATATATATACAGGGATGGGTGGTCTTCTGTTTGCCGGCGGTCGGGCTCCCGGCGCTCAGTATACCGGCGCCGGGAGCCCCACAGCCGGAATACCGACAATTATTTTCCCTCGTGGGGGTCCACGACCCCCATAGAGGGAGAATAAAATAGTGTGGCGCGCGTAGCGCGCCACCGTGCCCGTAGCGTGGCGAGCGCAGCGAGCCCGCAAGGGGCTCATTTGCGCTCGCCAAGCTGTCGGTAAGCCGGCGGTCGGGCTCCCGGCGCCGGGATGCTGGTCGCCGGGAGCCCGACCGCCGGCCAGCCGTAGTGAACCCTACAGGGATAACCTTATATAAGTGTTAATCCCTTATAGCTGCTGTTAATCTAGTTATTTGCTGCCAAAATGCCTTCCCTTCTCTTTTTTACCCTGAATCAGATGCAGTACTGCAGGGGAGAATCAGGGAGCCGTCCTTCCAGCGGAGCTGTGAGGGAATAATGGCGCCAGTGTGCTGAGGAGATAGGCCCCGCCCCTTCACGACGTCCTTAACTCCCGCTTTTTTGTGTAAAATGGCAGGGGAAAAAATACATCCATATAGCCCTGGAGCTATATGTGATGTATTCCTTTTGCCAGCTAAGGTATATGTGTGTTATATTGCATCTCAGGGCGCTCCCCCACAGCGCCCTGCACCCTCAGTGACCGGAGTGTGAAGTGTGCTGAGAGCAATGGCGCACAGCTGCGGTGCTGTGCGCTACCTTAGTCTTGAAGACAGGATGTCTTCTGCCGCCGCTTTCACCGGACCTTCGTCTCTTCTGGCTCTGTAAGGGGGACGGCGGCGCGGCTCCGGTGACCCATCCAGGCTGAACCTGTGATCGTCCCTCTGGAGCTAACGTCCAGTAGCCTAAGAAGCCCAATCCACTCTGCACTCAGGTGAGTTCGCTTCTTCTCCCCTTAGTCCCACGATGCAGTGAGCCTGTTGCCAGCAGGACTCACTGAAAATAAAAAAACCTAACTAAACTTTTATTCTAAGCAGCTCTGGAGAGCTACCTAGTTTGCACCCTTCTCGGCCGGGCACAAAAATCTAACTGGCTTGGAGGAGGGTCATAGGGGGAGGAGCCAGTGCACACCACCTGATATCTCAAGCTTTTATTTTGTGCCCTGTCTCCTGCGGAGCCGCTATTCCCCATGGTCCTTACGGAGTCCCAGCATCCACTTAGGACGTCAGAGAAATCTGCATAATTGCCTAGCCAATCCCTTCCTTGCTGCAGGTATAAATACACTGTGCCTGAGCAAGGAAGGCGTCAGTGCTTTGGTTGTCAAACCTAGTTCCTGTTTGTCTCTCTCCTGTGATTGTCTTCCAGGTTCCAGCTCCTGTCTCAAGACTTCCACCATAGAGACCCGCACCAGCATTCCACCTGCGGTGTAGCCTGACTCTCCAATCCATTGTGGATTCATCTGTTTCCAGCTACAACATTACCTGCTTCCAGCTCAGCTTCCAGCAGAGTACAGCTTCCCTTAAAGGGCCGGTGTCCTTTCTACACTTTACCACTCTCCACCGGTATTATTATTTCTCCGCTCTCAAGTTCTACATTTCAGTTCATATTTCATCGCTCCCAAGTTCATTTATTATTTAACTGGTTCCAGCCAGTATCCACTCCGTGCTAACAACAGTCTGGTTCCAGCCAGTATCCACAGCAGCTGTTTTATCTTCAGCAACCCAGCTTTTCCTGGAACACCAGCTGGCACAATCCTGGGTTATCTCCATTGCTACAGTCGGGCCTGGTAAGGACTTTCCATCTAGAAGATCATAAGAACTATCTCACACTACCAGTGCCCTGTGGCTCCTGCCATCCTGTAGTACCCAGGAACTGTATTTATTCTTTGCTGACTTTTACGTTTTCTTTTACTGCTGCTGTGTTGCGGAGTTGTCATAATAAACATCATTGACTTTTATCCAAGTTGTCGTGGTCACGCCTTCGGGCAATTATTATTCATGTTACTTACATGTCCAGGGGTCTGATACAACCTCCCAGGTTCCGGTACATCTCAGCCCCTACAACTGAGGCTGCCTCCCGTCAGCTCAGGCCCTCAGTTGTGACAATGGGGACTCCACCCGGAAGTGTTCGCAGAGGTAACAAGCCAATGGGGCGTACCTCAAGTATACATGATGGCCTCTCGCCTCAACAAGAAGCTTTGGAGGTACTGTTACAGGTCACGAGACCCACAAGCAGTGGCGGTGGATGCTCTTGTAACTCTGTGGGTGTTCCAGTCGATGTATGTGTTCCCTCCACTTCCACTCATCCCAAGGATTCTCAAACTAATAAAAAGAACAAGAGTTCAGATGATCCTCATTGCTCCGGACTGGCTAAGAAGGGCTTGGTACGTGGATCTTCTGGAATTATTACTTGAAGATCCGAGGCGTCTTCCTCTTCACGAGGGCCTTCTTCAACAGGGGCCATTCGCTTATCAAGACTTACCATGACTATGTTTGACGGCATGGAGGGGTATTCCGAACAAGGTTATTCCTACCCTGATACAGGCTAGGAATGGAGTAACGTCTAAACATTACCATCGACTTTGGAAAAAGTACGTGTTTTGGTGTGAATCCAAGAAGTTTCTTACGGTGGAGTTTCAACTTGGATGGTTTCTCCTCTTCCTGCAAGCAGGTGTGGATATGGGTCTGCGTTTGGGATCCATAAAAGTCCAGATTTCGGCCTTATCCATTTTCTTCCAGAAACAACTGGCTTCCCTCCCTGAGGTTCAGACATTCTTGAAAGGGGTTCTGCACATCCAGCCTCCCTTTGTGCCTCCTACGGCACCCTGGGATCTTAACGTGGTGTTGCAGTTCCTGCAATCGGATTGGTTCAAATCTTTAAAGGAGGTTGAGGTCAAGTTTCTCACATGGAAGGTTGTCACACTGTTGGCCTTAGTTTCAGCTAGGCATGTGTCGGAATTGGGGGCTTTGTCTTGTAAAAGACCCTACTTAATCTTCCATGAATATAGAGCTGAACTCAGGACACGTCAGCAGTTCCTTCCAAAAGTTGTGTCGGCTTTTCATATCAACCGACCTTTTGTGGTGCCAGTTGCTACTGGCTCCTCAATTCCATCAAAGTCCTTGGATGTTGTAAGGGCTCTGAAGATCTATGTAAAGAGGACTGCTCATCACAGAAAGTCGGACTCTCTGTTTGATCCTGTATGATCCCAAGAAAATTGGGTGTCCTGCTTCTAAGCAGACGATCTCTCGCTGGATCAGGTTCACTATCCAGCATGCGTATTCTTCGGCAGGATTGCAGTATCCAAAATCCTTTCAGGCACACTCTATTTGTAAGGTGGGTTCTCCCTGGGCGGCTGCCCGGGGTGTCTCGGCTTTACAACTTTGCCAAGTGGCTACTTGGTCAGGGTCGAACACGTTTGCTAAGTTCTACAAGTTCGATACTTTGGCCTCTGAGGACCTACAGTTTAGTCAATCTGTTCTGCAGGAGCCTCCGCGCTCTCCCTCTCGTTCTGTGAGCTTTGGTACATCCCCATGGTACTAATGTGGACCCCAGCATCCTCTAGGACGTAAGAGAAAATAGGATTTTAATCACCTACTGGTAAATCCTTTTCTCGTAGTCCATAGAGGATGCTGGGCGCCCGCCCAGCGCTTCGTTATCCTGCAGTAGCTATTTGTTTCAGTACTATTTTGTTCTTGGTTAAGTAATGTTGTTCAGCTGTTGCTGAGTTTTCAAGCTCCAATATAGACAGTGGGCGCTAGTATACTGACTGTGAGACACCTATAAAAACACTTTAATAGTGACTGCAGCTTCACAATTTGGGGTGCTGAACCTCAAATAAAAATGGATATACAAACAAAAAAACAATAGGAAGTGCTGTCACCAAAAGTATCAAATTTAATAAAAGTTGTTTTTACATTATTCATAATAACTCACACAATATTATAAAACCAACTCTCCTGGGAGTTTTAAACCATTCTACTGACTCAATGCTAAAGATACAATGTTACTTTAGATTTTATACAGTAACTTTCTAGTGTCCACACTAGGAGGCTCTCTTTGATACACTGTATCAATATTGAATTGATCTTTAGTAAGATCCTCAGATGTTCTTTAGTAATCAGAAAAGTCTCCAAAATATGTAGGCTCCACGCGTGGGCTAATTAAATGAATGAGCTCACTAATGCCCTTGAGTTTTCTAACAATTGTAGGATACACATTTTTAGATGATTTGTGATCAATTATGCCACAGTGTTCTGTTCAGTTATACCAGTGGTGGCCAACGCGTGGCTCTTGAGCCACATGCGGCTCTTTCTGTATTCAAATGTGGCTCCCAACACTAAAAGTCACATCACCACAAGAGATCTGTAAACTGCCGCACTCCAGCCAGACATGCAGCAGCACTACGTAGACTGAGAACTGAGGGAGCCAAATACATATGGGGGAGCTGGATGGAGTGAAACAGGCGGGTGCTGGCTGGAGTGACACAGGCGGGTGCTGGCTGGAGTGACACAGGCGGGTGCTGGCTGGAGTGACACAGGCGGGTGCTGGCTGGAGTGACACAGGAGGGTGCTGGCTGGAGTGACACAGGCGGGTGCTGGCTGGAGTGACACAGGAGGGTGCTTGCTGGAGTGACACAGGAGGGTGCTAGCTGGAGTGACACAGGAGGGAACGGAAGTGCATTATGTGAATCTGGCTGTTCAATATATTTTATGCAGATCTGGCCTTTTCAATTATTTAATGTAGAAGTGGCTTTTTCATTGTATTTTATGTTGGATATGGCTTTTTCAATGTATTTTATACCAGGGGCGTGGCCTAGCAGGCACAAGGTCACACCCCATTTTTGCAAGTGTGCCTTCGGCTCGAAGTCAGCTCTTTGATGTACCTAACAAGATATCTTGACTCTTTGGGGTACATTTACTAAGATTCGTATTTTCCAAATTCATGTCCAAGTTCAATCACGAATGACATCGACAGTGTAAAATTGCAACTTTTTGAATTGATTACGATGGATTTACTAAGCTGTCGTATTCGGGTTTTTCTTTTGTTCCGATGTCGATGTCATTCGTGGTTTTTTACCTATTTTTACGGCAGTGATTAGCAAAACACTGCCGACTTTTTTTACAATCAATCTCGGCCGGATCTGTGTGATCCGTGCTGGGGTTTATTTTTTATTTTTTTTTAATTAAACACTGTAAAATAATAAAAAAAAATGCGTGGGGTCCCCCCTCCTAAGCATAACCAGCCTCGGGCTCTTTGAGCCGATCCTGGTTGCAAAAATATGGGGAAAAAAATGACAGGGGTTCCCCCATATTTAAGCAACCAGCATCGGGCTCTGCGCCTGGTCCTGGTCCCAAAAATACGGGGGACAAAAAGAGTAGGGGTCCCCCGTATTTTTAAAACCAGCACCGGGCTCCACTAGCTGGACAGATAATGCCACAGCCGGGGGTCACTTTTATATAGTGCCCTGCGGCCGTGGCATCAAAAATCCAACTAGTCACTCCTGGCCGGGGTACCCTGGGGGAGTGGGGACCCCTTCAATCAAGGGGTTCCCCCCCCCCAGCCACCCAAGGGCCAGGGGTGAAGCCCGAGGCTGTCCCCCCCCATCCAATGGGCTGCGGATGGGGAGGCTGATAGCCTTTGTTGTAAAAGAAAAGATATTGTTTTTAGTAGCAGTACTACAAGGCCCAGCAAGCCTCCCCCGCATGCTGGTACTTGGAGAACCACAAGTACCAGCATGCGACGGAAAAACGGGCCCGCTGGTACCTGTAGTACTACTACTAAAAAAATACCCAAAAAAAGACAAGACACACACACCGTGAAAGTATAATTTTATTACATACATACACACATACATACATACTTACCTTAAGTTCCCACGCAGGTCGGTCCTCTTCTCCAGTAGAATCAAAGGGGTACCTGTTGAAGAAATTATACTCACGAGATCCAGGGGTCCAGGCTCCTCGGGAAATCCAGGGGTAATCCACGTACTTGCATAAAATAAGAAAACGGAAAGCCGAGCCACGAACTGAAAGGGGCCCCATGTTTTCACATGGGACTCCTTTCCACGAATGCCAGAAACCCACTCTGACTGATGTCTAAGTGGGTTTCTTCAGCCAATCAGGGAGTGCCACGTTGTAGCACTCTCCTGATCGGCTGTGTGCTCCTGTCCTCACTGACAGGCAGCACACGGCAGTGTTACAATGTAGCGCCTATGCGCTACATTGTAACCAATGATGGGAACTTTCTGCCCTGCGGTTGACCTAAAGTGACGTCACCGCTGAGCAGAAAGTTCCCAGCATTGGTTACAATGGAGCGCATAGGCGCTACATTGTAACACTGCCGTGTGCTGCCTGTCAGTGAGGACAGGAGCACACAGCCGATCAGGAGAGTGCTACAACGTGGCACTCCCTGATTGGCTGAAGAAACCCACTTAGACATCAGTCAGAGTGGGTTTCTGGCATTCGTGGAAAGGAGTCCCATGTGAAAACATGGGGCCCCTTTCAGTTCGTGGCTCGGCTTTCCGTTTTCTTATTTTATGCAAGTACGTGGATTACCCCTGGATTTCCCGAGGAGCCTGGACCCCTGGATCTCGTGAGTATAATTTCTTCAACAGGTACCCCTTGGATTCTACTGGAGAAGAGGACCGACCTGCGTGGGAACTTAAGGTAAGTATGTATGTATGTGTGTATGTATGTAATAAAATTATACTTTCACGGTGTGTGTGTCTTGTCTTTTTTTGGGTATTTTTTTAGTAGTAGTACTACAGGTACCAGCGGGCCCGTTTTTCCGTCGCATGCTGGTACTTGTGGTTCTCCAAGTACCAGCATGCGGGGGAGGCTTGCTGGGCCTTGTAGTACTGCTACTAAAAACAATATCTTTTCTTTTACAACAAAGGCTATCAGCCTCCCCATCCGCAGCCCATTGGATGGGGGGGGACAGCCTCGGGCTTCACCCCTGGCCCTTGGGTGGCTGGGGGGGGGGACCCCTTGATTGAAGGGGTCCCCACTCCCCCAGGGTACCCCGGCCAGGGGTGACTAGTTGGATTTTTGATGCCACGGCCGCAGGGCACTATATAAAAGTGACCCCCGGCTGTGGCATTATCTGTCCAGCTAGTGGAGCCCGGTGCTGGTTTTAAAAATACGGGGGACCCCTACTCTTTTTGTCCCCCGTATTTTTGGGACCAGGACCAGGCGCAGAGCCCGATGCTGGTTGCTTAAATATGGGGGAACCCCTGTCATTTTTTTTCCCATATTTCTGCAACCAGGATCGGCTCAAAGAGCCCGAGGCTGGTTATGCTTAGGAGGGGGGACCCCACGCAATTTTTTTTGAACAAATAAGCACTTTCCCACCCCTTCCCACTGATATACATGCACGGATCTCATGGATCCGTGCATGCCTATCCAATCACGAATAAAAAAAAAAGGTCTGTTTTTTTTTAGCACTTTTTTACGAGTTGTAATTTTTCACGGCAGTGTTTGTTTGTTTTTTGCTTTGCACTTCTTAGTAAATGACCGAGATTCATACTTAAACAGCCGCGTTTTGACCGATGGTGTATTCATTCGTAATTTTTTACCTGAACTTGCAAAAAATTACGAATGCCCTCATCACTGCCGTGATTAGTGCTTAGTAAATTACCGAGATGACACTTTGATGAAAAAACGGCATCTCGGTCAAAATCGGGAGCTTAGTAAATTTCCCCCTTTGTCTCTGACTGGTTGGCCACCCCTGAGTTATACAATGAATTAAAGCATGCTACTCTGTCACAGCTCGCCTGACTGTGTGGTCCGGAATTTAGGAGACTTTGCTAGGGTGATATTGATACAGTGTATCAAAAAGAGCCTCCTAGCGTAAAAAGTTACTGTATAAAATCTAAAGTAACATTGTATCTGTAGCATTGACTCAGCAGAATGGTTTAAAACTCCCAGGAGAGTTAGTTTTATAATATTGTGTGTGTTATTGTGAATAATGTAAAAACAACTTTTATTAACTTTGATACTTTTGGTGACAGCGCTTCCTATTGTTTTTTTGAGTATTTCAAGTTGGTTAGCTTGGTTTGCCTTGTATGTGTGAGCTGGTGTGAATTTCACCACTATCTGTGTATTTCCTTCTCTCGAAGTTGTCTGTCTCCTCGGGCACAGTTTCTATACTGAGTCTGGTAGGAGGGGCATAGAGGGAGGGGCCAGCCCACACTATTAAACTCTTAAAGTGCCAGTGGCTCCCAAAGGAACCGTCTATACCCCATGGTACTAAATGGAACCCCAGCATCCTCCAGGACAGGCCTGGCCAACCTGTGGCTCTCCAGCTGTTGTAAAACTACAAGTCCCATCATGCCTTGCCAAAGTTTTGCTATTAGGGAATGCTAAAACTGTGGCAGGGCATGCTGGGATGTTTAGTTTCACAACATCTGGAGAGCCACAGGTTGGCCAGGCCTGCTCTAGGACGTAAGAGAAATAGGCTTAATAACCGTATACAATGTCAAAGTGCAGCAAAGAAGTCAAGTAAGGTGCTAGCGTGCATAAAACGGGGAACTGAGACAAGGAATGAGAGTGTAATCATGCCGCTGTACAAATCATTGGTATGTCCGCACCTGGAATATTGTGTTCAATTTTGGGCACCACATTATAAAAAAGATATCTGTGAACTCGAAAGGGTTTAAAGGCGAGCTACTAAATTGATTAAAAGGCTAGAGGGACTGGATTACGAGGAAAGGCTCACTAGAATATGTATACACTGGAAAAGAGGCATCTAAGAGGAGACATTATTAATATCTTCAAATATGTAAAGGGACATTACAAAGAGTTATCAGAGGAATTGCTTATTAAAAAACTTTGTATAGGACACGAGGGCACTCTCTGAGGCTAGAGGAGAGAAAATTCCGTACGCAGCGGAGGAAAGGGTTCTTCACTGTTAGGGCAATAAGGATTTGGAATTCCCTGCCAGGGAAGGTGGTAATGGCGGAATCTGCAAATGCAGTTAAAAATGGATTGGATAAATTTCTGACTGAAAAAGATATCCAAGGTTATAGCATTTAAAATATTGACATTGATAATCTGGGAGGAACATGATTTATAGTTGTTAACTAGACATAAAACATTACTTCAGCAGGGACATTATAATGAACTCGGCTTAATACAGAATACAGGTTGAAGCCGATGGGCATCTTTTCAACCTCATTAACTATGTTACTATGCTACAGTCTCCTTATACATTGCAAGGTAGAGCCCTTCTTACACACTGCACCAAGTAGAGCTCCCTTTTACACACTGCGCCAGGAAGAGCCCCCATTCCTGTTACACATTGCACCAGGTAGAGCCCCCTTTTACACATTGCACCAGATAGAGCCCCCTTTCCTTTTACACATTGCACAAGGAGTATAAGGGCGCTAGGCTGATAGCTGAACGTCCCCTCTTTCCAGGGGTACCAGATTTTTAAAATTGGCCCTGGGTAAACGGAGATATCTGACTTCAAAGCAGTGGTCCCCATCCAAGCTTATTAATTGATTCTCCTAGCTAGATATCTCGGGTTCTGTCTGACTTTGAGTTTTTCTGACGGTGTACCCCAAAAGCTGGGATTCTCCTCTTTTGGTTGACTCTGGCAGCTTGTCTCTACTATGCCCAGATCTAGAGATATCAGCCTTCCAGCAGCAGGCTCCAGCTCCACATGCCTAATATATATTATAATATATTTGCATATTTTCGGTGGTGGCTTGCTCTGGCTCCTGAACTCTGATCCCCAGGTCCCCAGCACCTCCTGAAGGGGGGGGATATCTACTTTTTTAATCTCATTCAAAGCTAAGAAATCTATTACCAGGAACTTGAGATATCTGCAGTTAAGCAAGCTGCCCTCCCACCAGAAAATGATGAATATTATGCCCACTCCGTCCTGAATCGGGCCCATAAAACACCCCCTACCACCCACGGGACACCAAAGCTGCCGCTGATAGCACCCCTTATGTTAGAGGATGGGTAGGGGCCCCAGTGCATTGCTGTGCCCAGGGGCCTACACTGCTGTTAAGACAGTCCTGGTTTGTGTGTGTGTGTGTGTGTGTGTGTGTGTGTGTGTGTGTGTGTGTGTCTGTGTGTGTTATACTTACTTCAGCCTCCACAGCAGCTGCTTCCACCTGGCTGCCGGTTTGTCAACCGCGCTATGTTCTTCTCCTACTGCGGACATTGGGACTTGGGAGGGGCGGAGCGTAGGTGGTACAGGATGCTACAGTCACTGCAGCGTGCCAATGCATGGCTGCCTGTCACTGTGTGAGCAGTAGCCGGTATAGTACAGCACTGGCGTGGCAGCGATGGAAGCACAGCTGTGGGGGTGCTGGCTTTCTAAGGATGTATGGGTGTTTTTGCACCCAGTTCCAACACCCAGAATGATTATCTAAGGTGGTCTGCGTCCAATTCTGGCACTCAGCAAGGCTATCTAAAGATGTCTCTGTGTTCTGCACACCAGCACGGTACCCAGAATGGGTATCCAAGGTGGTCTGCTGCCCGTTTCGGAACCCAGAATGGGTATCTAAGGTGTTCTGCGCCCCATTCCGGCACCCTGAACAGCTATCTAAGGTTGTCTGGGTGTTCTGCACACCATTTCGGCACATGAAACAGCAATCTAATGTGGACTGCATCCTGTTCCGGCACCCGGAACGGTTGTCTATGATGGTTTGAGCCCTGTTCCGGCACCCGGAACAGGTATCTATGGTGGTCTGCCCCCTATTGTGGCACCCTGAACAGCTATCTAAGGTTGTCTGGGTGTCCTGCACACCATTCCGGCACATGAAACAGCTGTCTAAGGTGGTATGCATCGTTACGGAACCCGGAATGGTTGTATAAGCTGGTCTGTGTCCCATTCCGGCACCCGGAAGGGCTATCTAAGGTGGACTGCTCCCCGTTCCGTCACCAGGAATGCTATCTACGGTGATCTGCTGCCTGGTGATCTGCTGCCATTGCTGTGTGATGTGGTCTGGATGTCCTGCACCCCGTTCCGGTACATGAAATAGCTATCTAATGTGATCTGCGTCCCATTCCGGCGCCCGGAACGGCTATCTAAGGTTGGCTGCGCCCCGTTCCGGCACCCAGAATGCAATCCTTGGTGATCTGCTGCCTGGTCCGGCACCCGGAATGGCTGTGTAATGTGGTCTGGATGTCCTGCACCCCGTTCCGGTACACAAAATAGCTATCTAATGTGGTCTGCGTCCCGTTCCGGCACCCGGAACGGCTATGTAAGGTGGACTGCGCCCCATTCCGTCACCAGGAATGCTATCTTTGGTGATCTGCTGCCTTGTACAGCACCCAGAATTGCTGTGTGATGTGGTCTGTATGTCCTGCACCCTGTTCCGGTACACAAAATAGCTATCTAATGTGGTCTGCATCCCGTTCCGGCACCCGGAATGGCTATCTAAGGTGGACTGCGCCCCGTTCCGGCACCCGGAATGGCTGTGTAACGTGGTCTGGATGTCCTGCACCCCGTTCCGGTACACAAAATAGCTATCTAATGTGGTCTGCGTCCCGTTCCGGCACCCGTAACGGCTATGTAAGGTGGACTGCTCCCCATTCCGTCACCAGGAATGCTATCTTTGGTGATCTGCTGCCTTGTCCAGCACCCAGAATGGCTGTGTGATGTGGTCTGTATGTCCTGCACCCTGTTCCGGTACACAAAATAGCTATATAATGTGGTCTGCATCCCATTCCGGCACCCGGAATGGCTATCTAAGGTGGACTGCGCCCCATTCCGGCACCCGGAATGCAATCCTTGGTGATCTGCTGCCTGGTCCGGCACCCGGAATGGCTGTGTAATGTGGTCTGGATGTCCTGCACCCCGATCCGGTACACAAAATAGCTATCTAATGTGGTCTGCGTCCCGTTCCGCCACCCGGAATGCTATCCTTAGTGATCTGCTGCCTGGTCCAGCACCCGGAATGGCTGTGTGATGTGGTCTGGATGTCCTGCACCCCGTTCTGGTACATGAAATTGCTATCTAATGTGGTCTGCGTCCCGTTCCGGCACCCGGAACGGCTATCTAAGGTGGGCTGCTTCCCATTCCGTCACCAGGAATGCTATCTTTGGTGATCTGCTGCCTTGTCCAGCACCCAGAATGGCTGTGTGATGTGGTCTGTATGTCCTGCACCATGTTCCGGTACACAAAATAGCTATCTAATGTGGTCTGCATCCCGTTCCGGCACCCGGAATGGCTATCTAAGGTGGACTGCGCCCCGTTCCGGCACCCGGAATGCTATCCTTAGTGATCTGCTGCCTGGTCCGGCACCCGGAATGGCTGTGTAATGTGGTCTGGATGTCCTGCACCCCGTTCCGGTACACAAAAATAAGAATTTACTTACCGATAATTCTATTTCTCGGAGTCCGTAGTGGATGCTGGGGTTCCTGAAAGGACCATGGGGAATAGCGGCTCCGCAGGAGACAGGGCACAAAAAAGTAAAGCTTTTACCAGATCAGGTGGTGTGCACTGGCTCCTCCCCCTATGACCCTCCTCCAGACTCCAGTTAGGTACTGTGCCCGGACGAGCGTACACAATAAGGGAGGCAATTTGAATCCCGGGTAAGACTCATACCAGCCACACCAATCACACCGTACAACTTGTGATCTAAACCCAGTTAACAGTATGATAACAGAAAGAGCCTCTTAAAGATGGCTCCTTAACAATATAACCCGAATTTGTTAACAATAACTATGTACAGTATTGCAGATAATCCGCACTTGGGATGGGCGCCCAGCATCCACTACGGACTCCGAGAAATAGAATTATCGGTAAGTAAATTCTTATTTTCTCTATCGTCCTAAGTGGATGCTGGGGTTCCTGAAAGGACCATGGGGATTATACCAAAGCTCCCAAACGGGCGGGAGAGTGCGGATGACTCTGCAGCACCGAATGAGAGAATTCCAAGTCCTCTTTTGCCAGGGTATCAAATTTGTAGAATTTTACAAACGTGTTTTCCCCCGACCACGTAGCTGCTCGGCAGAATTGTAATGCCGAGACCCCTCGGACAGCCGCCCAAGATGAGCCCACCTTCCTTGTGGAATGGGCCTTAACAGATTTAGGCTGTGGCAGGCCTGCCACAGAATGAGCAAGTTGAATTGTGTTACAAATCCAACGAGCAATCGTCTGCTTAGAAGCAGGGGCACCCAACTTGTTGGGTGCATATAGTATCAACAGCGAGTCAGATTTTCTGACTTCAGCCGTCCTTGAAATGTATATTTTTAAGGCTCTGACAACGTCCAACAACTTGGAGTCCTCCAAGTCGCCAGTGGCCGCAGGCACCACAATAGGTTGGTTCAGGTGAAACGCTGATACCACCTTAGGGAGAAAATGCGGACGAGTCCTCAGTTCTGCCCTATCCGAATGGAAGATTAGATAAGGGCTTTTATAAGATAAAGCCGCCAATTCAGATACTCTCCTGGCGGAAGCCAGGGCCAGTAACATAGTCACTTTCCATGTGAGATATTTAAAATCCACCTTTTTTAATGGTTCAAACCAATGGGATTTGAGGAAATCTAAAACTACATTTAGATCCCACGGTGCCACCGGAGGCACCACAGGAGGCTGTATATGCAGTACTCCTTTAACAAAAGTCTGTACCTCAGGAACTGAGGCCAATTCTTTTTGGAAGAATATTGACAGGGCCGAAATTTGAACCTTAATAGATCTCAATTTGAGACCCATAGACAATCCTGATTGTAGGAAATGTAGGAAACGACCCAGTTGAAATTCCTCCGTCGGAACACTCCGATCCTCGCACCACGCGACATATTTTCGCCAAATGCGGTGATAATGTTTCGCGGTGACTTCCTTCCTTGCCTTAATCAAGGTAGGAATGACTTCTTCTGGAATGCCTTTCCCTTTTAGGATCTGGCGTTCAACCGCCATGCCGTCAAACGCAGCCGCGGTAAGTCTTGAAAGAGACAGGGACCCTGTTGTAGCAGGTCCCTTCTCAGAAGTAGAGGGCACGGGTCGTCCGTGACCAACTCTTGAAGTTCCGGGTACCAAGTCCTTCTTGGCCAATCCGGAGCCACTAGTATTGTTCTTACTCCTCCTCACCGTATAATCTTCAATACCTTTGGTATGAGAGGCAGAGGAGGAAACACATATACTGATTTGTACACCCAAGGTGTTACCAGTGCGTCCACAGCTATTGCCTGTGGATCTCTTGACCTGGCGCAATACTTGTCCAGTTTCTTGTTGAGGCGAGACGCCATCATGTCTACCATTGGTCTTTCCCAACAGTTTATTAGCATGTGGAAGACTTCTGGATGAAGACCCCCCTCTCCCGGGTGAATATCGTGTCTGCTGAGGAAGTCTGCTTCCCAGTTGTCCACGCCCGGGAAGAACACTGCTGACAGTGCTATTACGTGATTCTCCGCCCAGCGAAGAATCTTGGCAGCTTCTGCCATTGCACTCCTGCTTCTTGTGCCGCCCTGTCTGTTTACATGGGCGACCGCCGTGATGTTGTCCGACTGAATCAACACCGGTTTTCCTTGCAGGAGTGGTTCCGCCTGGCTTAGAGCATTTTAGATTGCTCTTAGTACCAGAATGTTTATGTGAAGAGACTTTTCCAGGTTCGTCCATACCCCCTGGAAGTTTCTTCCTTGTGTGACTGCTCCCCAACCTCTCAGGCTGGCGTCCGTGGTCACCAGGATCAAATCCTGTATGCCGAATCTGCGGCCCTCCAATAGATGAGCCTTTTGCAACCACCACAGAAGATATACCCTTGTCCTTGGCGACAGGGTTATTCGCAGGTGCATCTGAGGATGCGACCCTGACCATTTGTCCAACAGATCCCTTTGGAAAATTCTTGCATGGAATCTGCCGAATGGAATTGCTTCGTAAAAAGCCACCATTTTTCCCAGGACTCTTGTGCATTGATGTACAGACACCTTTCCTGGTTTTAGGAGGTTCCTGACAGGTCGGATAACTCCTTGGCTTTTTCCTCGGGAAGAAAAACCTTTTTCTGAACCGTGTCCAGAATCATCCCTAGGAACAGCAGACGTATCGTCGGAAAACAGCTGCGATTCTTGGAATATTTAGAATCCAGTCGTGCCGTCGAAGAACTACTTTAGATAGTGCTCTTCCGACCTCCAACTGTTCTCTGGAACTTGCCCTTTTTAGGTCGTGCAAGTAAGGGATAATTTAGATGCCTTTTTTCTTTGAAGAAACATCTTTTCGGCCATTACCTTGGTAAAAAGGCCCGGGGTGCCGTGGATAATTCAAACGGCATCGTCTGAAACTGATATTGACAGTTCTGTACCACGAACCAGAGGTACCCTTGATGAGAAGGACAAAATTTGGACATGGAGGTAATCCTTGATGTCCAGGGACACCATATAGTCCCCTTTTCCGGTTCGCTATCACTGCTCTGAGTGACTTTATCTCGATTTGAACCTTTTATGTAAGTGTTCAAAACATTTTAGATTTAGACTATGTGTCACCAAGCCGTCTGGCTTCAGTACCACAATATAGTGTGGAAAAATAATACCCTTTTCCTTGTCGTAGGAGGGGTACTTTGATTATCACCTGCTGGATATACAGCTTGTGAATTGTTTCCAATGCTGCCTCCCTGTCGGAGGGAGCCGTTGGTAAAGCAGACTTCAGGAACCTGCGAGGAGAAGATGTCTCGACTCTCCAATCTTTACCCCTGGGATAATACTCGTACGATCTAGGGGTCAACTTGCGAGTGATCCCACTGCGCCCTGAGACTCTTGAGACTACCCCCCCACCTTGAGTCCGCTTGCACGGCCCCAGCGTCATGCTGAGGACTTGGCAGACGCGGTGGAGGGCTTCTTTTCCTGGGAAAGGGCTGCCTGCTGCAGTCTACTTCCCTTACCTCTATGTCTGGGCAGATATGACTGGCCTTTTGCCTGCATGCCCTCATGGGAAAGGAAAGATTGAGGCTGAAAAGACGGTGTCTTTTTTAGCTGAGATGTAACTTGGGGTAAAAAAGGTTGGATTTCCCAGCTGTTGCTGTGGTCCCCAGGTCCGATGGACCGACCCCCAAATAACTCCTTCCCTTTATACAGCAATACTTCCATCTGCCGTATGGGATCTGTATCACCTGACCACTGTCGTGTCCCTGACATCTTCTGGGAGATATGGACAACGCACTTATCTTGATGCCAGAGAGCAAATATCCCTCTGTGCATCTCACATACATATATATAGAATGCATCCTATTAAATGCTCTACATGAATAAAATATTTTCAGTCAGGGAATCCGACCAAGCCAACCCAGCACTGCATCTCCAGGCTGATGGCGATCGCTGGTCGCAGTATAACCACCGTATGTGTGTATATACTTTTTAGGATATTTTTCCAGCTTCCTATCAGCTGGCTCCTTGAGGGCGGCCGTATCTGGAGACGGTAACGCCACTTGATAAGCGTGTGAGCGCCTTATCACCCTAAGGGGTGTTTCCCAACGTACCCTAATTTCTGGCGGGAAAGGGTATAACGCCAATATTTGCTATCGGGGTAACCCTACGCATCATCACACACTTCATTTTATTTTATCTGATTCAGGAAAAACTACAGGTAGTTTTTTCACTCCCACATAATACCCTTTCTTGTGGTACTTGTAGTATCAGAAACACGTAACACCTCCTTCATTGCCCTTAACGTGTGGCCCTAATGAGAAATACGTTTGTTTATTCACCGTCGACACTGTATTCAGTGTCCGTGTCTGTGTCTGTGTCGACCGACTGAGGTAAATGGGCGTTTTTAAAACCCCTGACGGTGTTTCTGAGACGCCTGGACCGGTCCTAATAGATTGTCGGCCGTCTCATGTCGTCAACCGACCTTGCAGCGTGTTGACATTCTCACGTAATTCTCTAAATAAGCCATCCATTCCGGTGTCGACTCCCTAGAGAGTGACATCACCATTACAGGCAATTTCTCCGCCTCCTCACCAACATCGTCCTCATACATGTCGACACACACGTACCGACACACA
Source organism: Pseudophryne corroboree (assembly GCF_028390025.1). Taxonomy (NCBI): domain Eukaryota; kingdom Metazoa; phylum Chordata; class Amphibia; order Anura; family Myobatrachidae; genus Pseudophryne; species Pseudophryne corroboree. The sequence goes on along the minus strand of NC_086445.1, from coordinate 914,709,744 downwards.
GCACACACACCGGGAATGCTCTGACAGAGGACAGGACCCACTAGCCCTTTGGGGAGACAGAGGGAGAGTCTGCCAGCACACACCAAAAACGCTATAATTATATAGGGACAACCTTATATAAGTGTTTCTCCCTTATAGCATCTTTTATATATATATACAATATCGCCAAAATCAGTGCCCCCCCTCTCTGTTTTAACCCTGTTTCTGTAGTGCAGTGCAGGGGAGAGCCTGGGAGCCTTCTCTCCAGCTTTTCTGTGAGAGAAAATGGCGCTGTGTGCTGAGGAGATAGGCCCCGCCCCTTTTTCGGCGGGCTCGTCTCCCGCTATTTTTGAAGTTAGGCAGGGGTTAAATATCTCCATATAGCCTCTGTGGGCTATATGTGAGGTATTTTTTGCCTCTAATAAGGTTTTTATTTGCCTCTCAGAGCGCCCCCCCCAGCGCTCTGCACCCTCAGTGACTGTTGTGTGAAGTGTGCTGAGAGGAAAATGGCGCACAGCTGCAGTGCTGTGCGCTACCTTTATGAAGACTCAGGAGTCTTCAGCCGCCGATTTTGGACCTCTTCTCTCTTCAGCGTCTGCAAGGGGGCCGGCGGCGCGGCTCCGGTGACCATCCAGGCTGTACCTGTGATCGTCCCTCTGGAGCTAGTGTCCAGTAGCCAAGCAGCAAATCCACTCTGCACGCAGGTGAGTTCACTACTTCTCCCCTAAGTCCCTCGTTGCAGTGATCCTGTTGCCAGCAGGACTCACTGTAAAGTAAAAAACCTAAGCTAAACTTTCTCTAAGCAGCTCTTTAGGAGAGCCACCTAGATTGCACCCTTCTCGTTCGGGCACAAAATCTAACTGGAGTCTGGAGGAGGGTCATAGGGGGAGGAGCCAGTGCACACCACCTGATCTGGTAAAAGCTTTACTTTTTTGTGCCCTGTCTCCTGCGGAGCCGCTATTCCCCATGGTCCTTTCAGGAACCCCAGCATCCACTTAGGACGATAGAGAAATAGCTATCTAATGTGGTCTGCGTCCCGTTCCGGCACCCGGAACGGCTATGTAAGGTGGACTGCGCCCCATTCCGTCACCAGGAATGCTATCTTTGGTGATCTGCTACCTTGTACAGCACCCAGAATTGCTGTGTGATGTGGTCTGTATGTCCTGCACCCTGTTCCGGTACACAAAATAGCTATCTAATGTGGTCTGCATCCCGTTCCGGCACCCGGAATGGCTATCTAAGGTGGACTGCGCCCCGTTCCGGCACCCGGAATGGCTGTGAAATGTGGTCTGGATGTCCTGCACCCCGTTCCGGTACACAAAATAGCTATCTAATGTGGTCTGCGTCCCGTTCCGGCACCCGGAATGCTATCCTTGGTGATCTGCTGCCTGGTCCAGCACCCGGAATGGCTGTGTGATGTGGTCTGGATGTCCTGCACCCCGTTCTGGTACATGAAATTGCTATCTAATGTGGTCTGCGTCCCGTTCCGGCACCCGGAACGGCTATCTAAGGTGGGCTGCTTCCCATTCCGTCACCAGGAATGCTATCTTTGGTGATCTGCTGCCTTGTCCAGCACCCAGAATGGCTGTGTGATGTGGTCTGTATGTCCTGCACCATGTTCCGGTACACAAAATAGCTATCTAATGTGGTCTGCATCCCGTTCCGGCACCCGGAATGGCTATCTAAGGTGGACTGCGCCCCGTTCCAGCACCCGGAATGCTATCCTTAGTGATCTGCTGCCTGGTCCGGCACCCGGAATGGCTGTGTAATGTGGTCTGGATGTCCTGCACCCCGTTCCGGTACACAAAATAGCTATCTAATGTGGTCTGCGTCCCGTTCCGGCACCCGGAACGGCTATGTAAGGTGGACTGCGCCCCATTCCGTCACCAGGAATGCTATCTTTGGTGATCTGCTGCCTTGTACAGCACCCAGAATTGCTGTGTGATGTGGTCTGTATGTCCTGCACCCTGTTCCGGTACACAAAATAGCTATCTAATGTGGTCTGCATCCCGTTCCGGCACCCGGAATGGCTATCTAAGGTGGACTGCGCCCCGTTCCGGCACCCGGAATGGCTGTGTAATGTGGTCTGGATGTCCTGCACCCCGTTCCGGTACACAAAATAGCTTTCTAATGTGGTCTGCGTCCCGTTCCGGCACCCGTAACGGCTATGTAAGGTGGACTGCTCCCCATTCCGTCACCAGGAATGCTATCTTTGGTGATCTGCTGCCTTGTCCAGCACCCAGAATGGCTGTGTGATGTGGTCTGTATGTCCTGCACCCTGTTCCGGTACACAAAATAGCTATATAATGTGGTCTGCATCCCATTCCGGCACCCGGAATGGCTATCTAAGGTGGACTGCGCTCCATTCCGGCACCCGGAATGCAATACTTGGTGATCTGCTGCCTGGTCCGACACCCGGAATGGCTGTGTAATGTGGTCTGGATGTCCTGCACCCCGTTCCGGTACACAAAATAGCTATCTAATGTGGTCTGCGTCCCGTTCCGGCACCCGGAATGCTATCCTTGGTGATCTGCTGCCTGGTCCAGCACCCGGAATGGCTGTGTGATGTGGTCTGGATGTCCTGCACCCCGTTCTGGTACATAAAATTGCTATCTAATGTGGTCTGCGTCCCGTTCCGGCACCCGGAACGGCTATCTAAGGTGGGCTGCTTCCCATTCCGTCACCAGGAATGCTATCATTGGTGATCTGCTGCCTTGTCCAGCACCCAGAATGGCTGTGTGATGTGGTCTGTATGTCCTGCACCCTGTTCCGGTACACAAAATAGCTATCTAATGTGGTCTGCATCCCGTTTTGGCACCCGGAATGGCTATCTAAGGTGGACTGCGCCCCGTTCCGGCACCCGGAATGCTATCCTTAGTGATCTGCTGCCTGGTCCGGCACCCGGAATGGCTGTGTAATGTGGTCTGGATGTCCTGCACCCCGTTCCGGTACACAAAATAGCTATCTAATGTGGTCTGCGTCCCGTTCCGGCACCCGTAACGGCTATGTAAGGTGGACTGCTCCCCATTCCGTCACCAGGAATGCTATCTTTGGTGATCTGCTGCCTTGTCCAGCACCCAGAATGGCTGTGTGATGTGGTCTGTATGTCCTGCACCATGTTCCGGTACACAAAATAGCTATCTAATGTGGTCTGCATCCCGTTCCGGCACCCGGAATGGCTATCTAAGGTGGACTGCGCCCCGTTCCGGCACCCGGAATGCTATCCTTAGTGATCTGCTGCCTGGTCCGGCACCCGGAATGGCTGTGTAATGTGGTCTGGATGTCCTGCACCCCGTTCCGGTACACAAAATAGCTATCTAATGTGGTCTGCGTCCCGTTCCGGCACCCGGAACGGCTATGTAAGGTGGACTGCGCCCCATTCCGTCACCAGGAATGCTATCTTTGGTGATCTGCTACCTTGTACAGCACCCAGAATTGCTGTGTGATGTGGTCTGTATGTCCTGCACCCTGTTCCGGTACACAAAATAGCTATCTAATGTGGTCTGCATCCCGTTCCGGCACCCGGAATGGCTATCTAAGGTGGACTGCGCCCCGTTCCGGCACCCGGAATGGCTGTGAAATGTGGTCTGGATGTCCTGCACCCCGTTCCGGTACACAAAATAGCTATCTAATGTGGTCTGCGTCCCGTTCCGGCACCCGGAATGCTATCCTTGGTGATCTGCTGCCTGGTCCAGCACCCGGAATGGCTGTGTGATGTGGTCTGGATGTCCTGCACCCCGTTCTGGTACATGAAATTGCTATCTAATGTGGTCTGCGTCCCGTTCCGGCACCCGGAACGGCTATCTAAGGTGGGCTGCTTCCCATTCCGTCACCAGGAATGCTATCTTTGGTGATCTGCTGCCTTGTCCAGCACCCAGAATGGCTGTGTGATGTGGTCTGTATGTCCTGCACCATGTTCCGGTACACAAAATAGCTATCTAATGTGGTCTGCATCCCGTTCCGGCACCCGGAATGGCTATCTAAGGTGGACTGCGCCCCGTTCCGGCACCCGGAATGCTATCCTTAGTGATCTGCTGCCTGGTCCGGCACCCGGAATGGCTGTGTAATGTGGTCTGGATGTCCTGCACCCCGTTCCGGTACACAAAATAGCTATCTAATGTGGTCTGCGTCCCGTTCCGGCACCCGGAACGGCTATGTAAGGTGGACTGCGCCCCATTCCGTCACCAGGAATGCTATCTTTGGTGATCTGCTGCCTTGTACAGCACCCAGAATTGCTGTGTGATGTGGTCTGTATGTCCTGCACCCTGTTCCGGTACACAAAATAGCTATCTAATGTGGTCTGCATCCCGTTCCGGCACCCGGAATGGCTATCTAAGGTGGACTGCGCCCCGTTCCGGCACCCGGAATGGCTGTGTAATGTGGTCTGGATGTCCTGCACCCCGTTCCGGTACACAAAATAGCTTTCTAATGTGGTCTGCGTCCCGTTCCGGCACCCGTAACGGCTATGTAAGGTGGACTGCTCCCCATTCCGTCACCAGGAATGCTATCTTTGGTGATCTGCTGCCTTGTCCAGCACCCAGAATGGCTGTGTGATGTGGTCTGTATGTCCTGCACCCTGTTCCGGTACACAAAATAGCTATATAATGTGGTCTGCATCCCATTCCGGCACCCGGAATGGCTATCTAAGGTGGACTGCGCCCCATTCCGGCACCCGGAATGCAATACTTGGTGATCTGCTGCCTGGTCCGGCACCCGGAATGGCTGTGTAATGTGGTCTGGATGTCCTGCACCCCGTTCCGGTACACAAAATAGCTATCTAATGTGGTCTGCATCCCGTTCCGGCACCCGGACTGCTATCCTTGGTGATCTGCTGCCTGGTCCAGCACCCGGAATGGCTGTGTGATGTGGTCTGGATGTCCTGCACCCCGTTCTGGTACATAAAATTGCTATCTAATGTGGTCTGCGTCCCGTTCCGGCACCCGGAACGGCTATCTAAGGTGGGCTGCTTCCCATTCCGTCACCAGGAATGCTATCATTGGTGATCTGCTGCCTTGTCCAGCACCCAGAATGGCTGTGTGATGTGGTCTGTATGTCCTGCACCCTGTTCCGGTACACAAAATAGCTATCTAATGTGGTCTGCATCCCGTTTTGGCACCCGGAATGGCTATCTAAGGTGGACTGCGCCCCGTTCCGGCACCCGGAATGCTATCCTTAGTGATCTGCTGCCTGGTCCGGCACCCGGAATGGCTGTGTAATGTGGTCTGGATGTCCTGCACCCCGTTCCGGTACACAAAATAGCTATCTAATGTGGTCTGCGTCCCGTTCCGGCACCCGTAACGGCTATGTAAGGTGGACTGCTCCCCATTCCGTCACCAGGAATGCTATCTTTGGTGATCTGCTGCCTTGTCCAGCACCCAGAATGGCTGTGTGATGTGGTCTGTATGTCCTGCACCCTGTTCCGGTACAAAAAACAGCTATCTAATGTGGTCTGCATCCCGTTCCGGCACCCGGAATGGCTATCTAAGGTGGACTGCGCCCCGTTCCGGCACCCGGAATGCTATCCTTGGTGATCTGCTGCCTGGTCCGGCACCCGGAATGGCTGTGTAATGTGGTCTGTATGTCCTGCACCCCGTTCCGGTACACAAAATAGCTATCTAATGTGGTCTGCGTCCCGTTCCGGCACCCGTAACGGCTATGTAAGGTGGACTGCTCCCCATTCCGTCACCAGGAATGCTATCTTTGCTGATCTGCTGCCTTGTCCAGCACCCAGAATGGCTGTGTGATGTGGTCTGTATGTCCTGCACCCTGTTCCGGTACACAAAATAGCTATATAATGTGGTCTGCATCCCATTCCGGCACCCGGAATGGCTATCTAAGGTGGACTGCGCCCCATTCCGGCACCCGGAATGCTATCCTTGGTGATCTGCTGCCTGGTCCGGCACCCGGAATGGCTGTGTAATGTGGTCTGGATGTCCTACACCCCGTTCCGGTACACAAAATAGCTATCTAATGTGGTCTGCGTCCCGTTCCGGCACCCGGAACGGCTATGTAAGGTGGACTGCGCCCCATTCCATCACCAGGAATGCTATCTTTGGTAATCTGCTGCCTTGTCCAGCACCCAGAATGGCTGTGTGATGTGGTCTGTATGTCCTGCACCCTGTTCTGGTACACAAAATAGCTATCTAATGTGGTCTGCGTCCCGTTCCGGCAACCGGAACGGCTATGTAAGGTGGACTGCGCCCCATTCCATCACCAGGAATGCTATCTTTGGTGATCTGCTGCCTTGTCCAGCACCCAGAATGGCTGTGTGATGTGGTCTGTATGTCCTGCACCCTGTTCTGGTACACAAAATAGCTATCTAATGTGATCTGCATCCCCTTCCGGCACCCGGAATGGCTATCTAAGTTGGACTACGCCCCGTTGCGGCACCCGGAATGCTATCCTTGGTGATCTGCTGCCTGGTCCAGCACTCGGAATGGCTGTGTGATGTGGTCTGGATGTCCTGCACCCCGTTCCGGTACATGAAATAGCTATCTAATGTGATCTGCGTCCCATTCCGGCGCCCGGAACGGCTATCTAAGGTGGGCTGCGCCCCGTTCCGGCACACAGAATGCAATCCTTGGTGATCTGCTGCCTGGTCCGGCACCCGGAATGGCTGTGTAATGTGGTCTGGATGTCCTGCACCCCGTTCCGGTACACAAAATAGCTATCTAATGTGGTCTGCGTCCCGTTCCGGCACCCGGAACGGCTATGTAAGGTGGACTGCGCCCCATTCCGTCACCAGGAATGCTATCTTTGGTGATCTGCTGCCTTGTACAGCACCCAGAATTGCTGTGTGATGTGGTCTGTATGTCCTGCACCCTGTTCCGGTACACAAAATAGCTATCTAATGTGGTCTGCATCCCGTTCCGGCACCCGGAATGGCTATCTAAGGTGGACTGCGCCCCGTTCCGGCACCCGGAATGGCTTTGTAATGTGGTCTGGATGTCCTGCTTCCCGTTCCGGTACACAAAATAGCTATCTAATGTGGTCTGCGTCCCGTTCCGGCACCCGTAACGGCTATGTAAGGTGGACTGCTCCCCATTCCGTCACCAGGAATGCTATCTTTGGTGATCTGCTGCCTGGTCCGGCACCCGGAATGGCTGTGTGATGTGGTCTGTATGTCCTGCACCCTGTTCCGGTACACAAAATAGCTATCTAATGTGGTCTGCATCCCATTCCGGCACCCGGAACGGAAAACTATGGTGGCCTGCGTCCTATTCCGGTACCCAGAATGGCTATCTACGGTGATCTGCGCCCTGTTCCGGCACCCGGAATGGCTATCTAATGTGGTCTGTGCCCCGTTCCGGCACCCGGAACGGCCATGCGCTCTGTTCCAGCACCCGGAATGCTATCTACGGTAATCTGCTGCCTGGTCTAACACCCACAATTGCTGTGTAATGTGGTCTGAGTTTTCTGCGCCTCCTTCCTGCACCCGGAACAGCTATCTAAGGAGACTTGCGGCCCATTCCAGCACCCGGATCGGATATCTATGGTGGTCTGTGCCCGTTCTGTCACCCGGAATGGCCATCTAAGGTGATCTCCGCCCTATTCCGGCAACTGGAAAGTCCCACTCCTCTCCTATCTGTAGTTTTTGGTTACAGTGCCAACCCCTGTACCCCTGCCATGGACCCCTCGCTTCTATCTCTCAAAATCTTGCAGCCTTCTGCCTTCTCCCGGCTCTTTTGTCAGGCAGCATTGCGTCTTCATTATAGCAGACGCACGACGCTGCCGGGAGCCAGGAACCGGCGCTACTATATCAGTGCCTATTTCTGCCGGGACAATGGCAATACACCACTGGCTAGTATGTGGGGCATGCGAGGGGACAAAGACAGAATTTTTTCTCCTGCAGCAAAATCTGCAACTATAGATTTACATGCTGGGGGCCGCCCAGCATAGGGCAAGGCCGCCCAGAATGAGTGGCGCCAAACTGCGATGTGTTCACAATTTAATTGTGAACGCATCGATTAGAGGCCGACCCTGCTTGTGCAGCCTAGGCTGGCTGCGTAGACAGGGGCACCGCCGCCATGTTTCCATAAGCAGGAAATGCAGGCGACATCATATACCTGCCCCCAAAACGTCCATGACACGCCTGCGTTTCCCGATGTCCTCTCCCCCAATGCCGCATCGCCGCCCGTCAATCACCTAGCGATCGCATGCTTCTGGGTGAAGGATCGCGCACGCGCATTATAGCCGCTGTGTGCGCGCAGACCCTATGGACGCAGCTGCTGCATGCAAACGCAGTGGCTGTGCCCATCTCTGAGTAAAGCCCAGTGATCAGTCATAGCTGCACGGGGGGGCCTGACAGCAGAAGCCTCATTCTGTTGACCCCCATACTATAATGTAAAAACAAAAAATAAGAATTTACTTACCGATAATTCTATTTCTCATAGTCCGTAGTGGATGCTGGGGACTCCGTAAGGACCATGGGGAATAGCGGCTCCGCAGGAGACTGGGCACATCTAAAGAAAGCTTTAGGACTATCTGGTGTGCACTGGCTCCTCCCCCTATGACCCTCCTCCAAGCCTCAGTTAGGATACTGTGCCCGGACGAGCGTACACAATAAGGAAGGATTTTGAATCCCGGGTAAGACTCATACCAGCCACACCAATCACACCGTATAACCTGTGATCTGAACCCAGTTAACAGCATGATAACAGAGGAGCCTCTGAAAGATGGCTCACAACAATAATAACCCGATTTTTGTAACAATAACTATGTACAAGTATTGCAGACAATCCGCACTTGGGATGGGCGCCCAGCATCCACTACGGACTATGAGAAATAGAATTATCGGTAAGTAAATTCTTATTTTCTCTAACGTCCTAAGTGGATGCTGGGGACTCCGTAAGGACCATGGGGATTATACCAAAGCTCCCAAACGGGCGGGAGAGTGCGGATGACTCTGCAGCACCAAATGAGAGAACTCCAGGTCCTCCTCAGCCAGGATATCAATTTTGTAGAATTTTACAAACGTATTTGCTCCTGACCAAGTAGCTGCTCGGCAAAGTTGTAAAGCCGAGACCCCTCGGGCAGCCGCCCAAGATGAGCCCACCTTCCTTGTGGAGTGGGCATTTACAGATTTTTGGCTGTGGCAGGCCTGCCACAGAATGTGCAAGCTGAATTGTACTACAAATCCAACGAGCAATAGTCTGCTTAGAAGCAGGAGCACCCAGCTTGTTGGGTGCATACAGGATAAACAGCGAGTCAGATTTCCTGACTCCAGCCCTCCTGGAAACATATATTTTCAGGGCCCTGACAACGTTTAGCAACTTGGAGTCCTCCAAGTCCCTAGTAGCCGCAGGCACCACAAATAGGTTGGTTCAGGTGAAACGCTGAAACCACCTTAGGGAGAAACTGAGGACGAGTCCTCAATTCCGCCCTGTCCGAATGGAACATCAGATAAGGGCTATTTCAGGATAAAGCCGCCAATTCTGACACGCGCCTGGCCCAGGCCAGGGCCAACAGCATGACCACTTTCCATGTGAGATATTTTAACTCCACAGATTTAAGTGGTTCAAACCAATGTGACTTTTGGAACCCAAAACTACATTGAGATCCCAAAGTGCCACTGGAGACACAAAAGGAGGCTGTATATGCAGTACCCCTTTTACAAATGTCTGAACTTCAGGGACTGAAGCTAGTTCTTTTTGGAAGAAAATTGACAGGGCCGAAATTTGAACCTTAATGGACCCCAATTTCAGGCCCATAGACACTCCTGTTTGCAGGAAATGTATGAATCGACCCAGTTGAATTTCCACCGTCGGGCCTTACTGGCCTCGCACCACGCAACATATTTTCGCCAATTGCGGTGATAATGTTTTTGCGGTTACATCCTTCCTGGCTTTGATCAGGATAGGGATGACTTCATCCGGAATGCCTTTTTTCCTTCAGGATCCGGCGTTCAACCGCCATGCCGTCAAACGCAGCCGCGGTAAGTCTTGGAACAGACAGGGTCCTTGCTGGAGCAGGTCCCTTCTTAGAGGTAGAGGCCACGGATCCTCCACAACAGTGCCACAACAGTGTGGAATAATACCCCGTTCCCTGTTGCAGGAGGGGTATCTTGATTATCACCTGCTGGGAATACAGCTTGTGAATGGCTTCCAAAACTGTCTCCCTGTCAGAAGGAGACATCGGTAAAGCCGACTTTAGGAAACGGCGAGGGGGAGACGTCTCGAATTCTAATTTGTACCCCTGAGATATCACCTGAAGGATCCAGGGGTCTACTTGCGAGTGAGCCCACTGCGCGCTGAAATTCATTGAGACGGGCCCCCCACCGTGCCTGATTCTGCTTGTAAAGCCCCAGCGTATACTGAGGGCTTGGCAGAGGCGGGAGAGGGTTTCTGTTCCTGGGAACTGGCTGATTTCTGCAGCCTTTTTCCTCTCCCTCTGTCACGGGGCAGAAATGAGGAACCTTTTGCCCGCTTATCCACGAAAAGACTGCGCCTGATAATACGGCGTCTTCTCATGTTGAGAGGCGACCTGGGGTACAAACGTGGATTTCCCAGCTGTTGCCGTGGCCACCAGGTCTGAAAGACCGACCCCAAATAACTCCTCCCCTTAATAAGGCAATACTTCCAAATGCCGTTTGGAATACGCATCACCTGACCACTGACGTGTCCATAACCCTCTACTGGTAGAAATGGACAACGCACTTAGACTTGATGCCAGTCGGCAAATATTCCGCTGTGCATCACGCATATATAGAAATGCATCTTTCAAATGCTCTATAGGCAAAAATATACTGTCCCTATCTAGGGTATCAATATTTTCAGTCAGGGAATCCGACCACGCCAACCCAGCACTGCACATCCAGGCTGAGGCGATTGCTGGTCGCAGTACAACACCAGTATGTGTGTAAATACATTTTAGGATACCCTCCTGCTTTTTATCAGCAGGATCCTTAAGGGCGGCCATCTCAGGAGAGGATAGAGCCCTTACAAGCGTGTGAGCGCTATATCCACCCTAGGGGGTGTTTCCCAACGCACCCTAACCTCTGGCGGGAAAGGATATAATGCCAATAACATTTTAGAAATTATCAGTTGTTATCGGGGGAAACCCACGCATCATCACACACCTCATTTAATTTCTCAGATTCAGGAAAACTACAGGTAGTTTTTCCTCACCGAACATAATACCCCTTTTTGGTGGTACTCGTATTATCAGAAATGTGTAAAACATTTTTCATTGCCTCAATCATGTAACGTGTGGCCCTACTGGAAGTCACATTTGTCTCTTCACCGTCGACACTGGAGTCAGTATCCGTGTCGGCGTCTATATCTGCCATCTGAGGTAACGGGCGCTTTAGAGCCCCTGACGGCCTATGAGACGTCTGGACAGGCACAAGCTGAGTAGCCGGCTGTCTCATGTCAACCACTGTCTTTTATACAGAGCTGACACTGTCACGTAATTTCTTCCAACAGTTCATCCACTCAGGTGTCGACCCCCTAGGGCAGGCCTGGCCAACCTGTGGCTCTCCAGATGTTGTGAAACTACACATCCCAGCATGCCCTGCCACGGTTTTAGCATTCCTTAATAGCAAAACTGTGGCAAAGCATGATGGGACTTGTAGTTTTACAACAGCTGGAGAGCCACAGGTTGGCCAGGCCTGCCCTAGGGGGTGACATCACTATTACAGGCAATCTGCTCCATCTCCACATCATTTTTCTCCTCATACATGTCGACACAAAAGTACCGACATACAGCGCACACACACAGGGAATGCTCTGATAGAGGACAGGACCCCACTAGCCCTTTGGGGAGACAGAGGGAGAGTTTGCCAGCACACACCAGAGCGCTATATATATACAGGGATAACCTTATATAAGTGTTTTTCCCCTTATAGCTGCTGTATAGTTAATACTGCGCCTAATTTGTGCCCCCCTCTCTTTTTTAACCCTTTCTGTAGTGTAGTGACTGCAGGGGAGAGCCAGGGAGCTTCCCTCCAACGGAGCTGTGAGGGAAAATGGCGCCAGTGTGCTGAGGAGATAGGCTCCGCCCCCTTATCGGCGGCCTTATCTCCCGTTTTTTTATGTATTTTGGCAGGGGTTAAATGCATCCATATAGCCCAGGAGCTATATGTGATGCATTTTTTGCCATCCAAGGTGTTTATTATTGCGTCTCAGGGCGCCCCCCCCAGCGCCCTGCACCCTCAGTGACCGGAGTGTGAAGCGTGCTGAGAGCAATGGCGCACAGCTGCAGTGCTGTGCGCTACCTTGTTGAAGACAGGACGTCTTCTGCCGCCGATTTTCCGGACCTCTTCTGCCTTCTGGCTCTGTGCCGACATTGTGGGGTCCTGCACCCCAGGCCCATACCTAGTATTAGGGACCCCCAGTGACGGAGAAGCCTTGTCGATCGGCCTGGGGGCTTAACCCTATATCTGCAGATATACGCAACTAAGATCTCCGTATTATCTGACTATTATTATATAGTAATATTATTCACTCGGTGTGCATTAGGGAACACAGTTTTTTTCCTACACAGAATTACCCCTCCCCTTTTAGCACCTGAGTGACATTACAATCTGATTGAGCAGCTTCCCACCTTGTGTATTGTATATAGAGAGGCACAAATGGGTCAGCATTAGGAGGGATTGCTGACTCTAGTAGTGCCATAGGGGAAGTCAGGGGTATCCCCAGGTAAGCTGGCTCTCAGATGTTGTAGGTGCCATTACCATGTGGCCTTACACTGGGAATTTAACCCAGATATATATATGTAATTATTTATGGGGTGGGGTGCAGTGGCCCCTGTGTCGGTATGGGTGGGCTGTTGCAGGTCGGCACACCCTAACACTTTATTAACACTTATTATTTTTCCTATCACTTTGTATATATTTTTTAATCACACCACTTACATAGCACTTCTGTGCTTCTTATTAACCCCTATTAATTTTCACCTGTGTGCTGACCTGGGGTGGCCGACCTGTGCCGACATTGTGGGGTCCTGCACCCCAGGCCCATACCTAGTATTAGGGACCCCCAGTGACGGAGAAGCCTTGTCGATCGGCCTGGGGGCTTAACCCTATATCTGCAGATATACGCAACTAAGATCTCCGTATTATCTGACTATTATTATATAGTAATATTATTCACTCGGTGTGCATTAGGGAACACAGTTTTTTTCCTACACAGAATTACCCCTCCCCTTTTAGCACCTGAGTGACATTACAATCTGATTGAGCAGCTTCCCACCTTGTGTATTGTATATAGAGAGGCACAAATGGGTCAGCATTAGGAGGGATTGCTGACTCCAGTAGTGCCATAGGGGAAGTCAGGGGTATCCCCAGGTAAGCTGGCTCTCAGATGTTGTAGGTGCCATTACCATGTGGCCTTACACTGGGAATTTAACCCAGATATATATATGTAATTATTTATGGGGTGGGGTGCAGTGGCCCCTGTGTCGGTATGGGTGGGCTGTTGCAGGTCGGCACACCCTAACACTTTATTAACACTTATTATTTTTCCTATCACTTTGTATATATTTTTTAATCACACCACTTACATAGCACTTCTGTGCTTCTTATTAACCCCTATTAATTTTCACCTGTGTGCTGACCTGGGGTGGCCGACCTGTGCCGACATTGTGGGGTCCTGCACCCCAGGCCCATACCTAGTATTAGGGACCCCCAGTGACGGAGAAGCCTTGTCGATCGGCCTGGGGGCTTAACCCTATATCTGCAGATATACGCAACTAAGATCTCCGTATTATCTGACTATTATTATATAGTAATATTATTCACTCGGTGTGCATTAGGGAACACAGTTTTTTTCCTACACAGAATTACCCCTCCCCTTTTAGCACCTGAGTGACATTACAATCTGATTGAGCAGCTTCCCACCTTGTGTATTGTATATAGAGAGGCACAAATGGGTCAGCATTAGGAGGGATTGCTGACTCTAGTAGTGCCATAGGGGAAGTCAGGGGTATCCCCAGGTAAGCTGGCTCTCAGATGTTGTAGGTGCCATTACCATGTGGCCTTACACTGGGAATTTAACCCAGATATATATATGTAATTATTTATGGGGTGGGGTGCAGTGGCCCCTGTGTCGGTATGGGTGGGCTGTTGCAGGTCGGCACACCCTAACACTTTATTAACACTTATTATTTTTCCTATCACTTTGTATATATTTTTTAATCACACCACTTACATAGCACTTCTGTGCTTCTTATTAACCCCTATTAATTTTCACCTGTGTGCTGACCTGGGGTGGCCGACCTGTGCCGACATTGTGGGGTCCTGCACCCCAGGCCCATACCTAGTATTAGGGACCCCCAGTGACGGAGAAGCCTTGTCGATCGGCCTGGGGGCTTAACCCTATATCTGCAGATATACGCAACTAAGATCTCCGTATTATCTGACTATTATTATATAGTAATATTATTCACTCGGTGTGCATTAGGGAACACAGTTTTTTTCCTACACAGAATTACCCCTCCCCTTTTAGCACCTGAGTGACATTACAATCTGATTGAGCAGCTTCCCACCTTGTGTATTGTATATAGAGAGGCACAAATGGGTCAGCATTAGGAGGGATTGCTGACTCTAGTAGTGCCATAGGGGAAGTCAGGGGTATCCCCAGGTAAGCTGGCTCTCAGATGTTGTAGGTGCCATTACCATGTGGCCTTACACTGGGAATTTAACCCAGATATATATATGTAATTATTTATGGGGTGGGGTGCAGTGGCCCCTGTGTCGGTATGGGTGGGCTGTTGCAGGTCGGCACACCCTAACACTTTATTAACACTTATTATTTTTCCTATCACTTTGTATATATTTTTTAATCACACCACTTACATAGCACTTCTGTGCTTCTTATTAACCCCTATTAATTTTCACCTGTGTGCTGACCTGGGGTGGCCGACCTGTGCCGACATTGTGGGGTCCTGCACCCCAGGCCCATACCTAGTATTAGGGACCCCCAGTGACGGAGAAGCCTTGTCGATCGGCCTGGGGGCTTAACCCTATATCTGCAGATATACGCAACTAAGATCTCCGTATTATCTGACTATTATTATATAGTAATATTATTCACTCGGTGTGCATTAGGGAACACAGTTTTTTTCCTACACAGAATTACCCCTCCCCTTTTAGCACCTGAGTGACATTACAATCTGATTGAGCAGCTTCCCACCTTGTGTATTGTATATAGAGAGGCACAAATGGGTCAGCATTAGGAGGGATTGCTGACTCTAGTAGTGCCATAGGGGAAGTCAGGGGTATCCCCAGGTAAGCTGGCTCTCAGATGTTGTAGGTGCCATTACCATGTGGCCTTACACTGGGAATTTAACCCAGATATATATATGTAATTATTTATGGGGTGGGGTGCAGTGGCCCCTGTGTCGGTATGGGTGGGCTGTTGCAGGTCGGCACACCCTAACACTTTATTAACACTTATTATTTTTCCTATCACTTTGTATATATTTTTTAATCACACCACTTACATAGCACTTCTGTGCTTCTTATTAACCCCTATTAATTTTCACCTGTGTGCTGACCTGGGGTGGCCGACCTGTGCCGACATTGTGGGGTCCTGCACCCCAGGCCCATACCTAGTATTAGGGACCCCCAGTGACGGAGAAGCCTTGTCGATCGGCCTGGGGGCTTAACCCTATATCTGCAGATATACGCAACTAAGATCTCCGTATTATCTGACTATTATTATATAGTAATATTATTCACTCGGTGTGCATTAGGGAACACAGTTTTTTTCCTACACAGAATTACCCCTCCCCTTTTAGCACCTGAGTGACATTACAATCTGATTGAGCAGCTTCCCACCTTGTGTATTGTATATAGAGAGGCACAAATGGGTCAGCATTAGGAGGGATTGCTGACTCCAGTAGTGCCATAGGGGAAGTCAGGGGTATCCCCAGGTAAGCTGGCTCTCAGATGTTGTAGGTGCCATTACCATGTGGCCTTACACTGGGAATTTAACCCAGATATATATATGTAATTATTTATGGGGTGGGGTGCAGTGGCCCCTGTGTCGGTATGGGTGGGCTGTTGCAGGTCGGCACACCCTAACACTTTATTAACACTTATTATTTTTCCTATCACTTTGTATATATTTTTTAATCACACCACTTACATAGCACTTCTGTGCTTCTTATTAACCCCTATTAATTTTCACCTGTGTGCTGACCTGGGGTGGCCGACCTGTGCCGACATTGTGGGGTCCTGCACCCCAGGCCCATACCTAGTATTAGGGACCCCCAGTGACGGAGAAGCCTTGTCGATCGGCCTGGGGGCTTAACCCTATATCTGCAGATATACGCAACTAAGATCTCCGTATTATCTGACTATTATTATATAGTAATATTATTCACTCGGTGTGCATTAGGGAACACAGTTTTTTTCCTACACAGAATTACCCCTCCCCTTTTAGCACCTGAGTGACATTACAATCTGATTGAGCAGCTTCCCACCTTGTGTATTGTATATAGAGAGGCACAAATGGGTCAGCATTAGGAGGGATTGCTGACTCTAGTAGTGCCATAGGGGAAGTCAGGGGTATCCCCAGGTAAGCTGGCTCTCAGATGTTGTAGGTGCCATTACCATGTGGCCTTACACTGGGAATTTAACCCAGATATATATATGTAATTATTTATGGGGTGGGGTGCAGTGGCCCCTGTGTCGGTATGGGTGGGCTGTTGCAGGTCGGCACACCCTAACACTTTATTAACACTTATTATTTTTCCTATCACTTTGTATATATTTTTTAATCACACCACTTACATAGCACTTCTGTGCTTCTTATTAACCCCTATTAATTTTCACCTGTGTGCTGACCTGGGGTGGCCGACCTGTGCCGACATTGTGGGGTCCTGCACCCCAGGCCCATACCTAGTATTAGGGACCCCCAGTGACGGAGAAGCCTTGTCGATCGGCCTGGGGGCTTAACCCTATATCTGCAGATATACGCAACTAAGATCTCCGTATTATCTGACTATTATTATATAGTAATATTATTCACTCGGTGTGCATTAGGGAACACAGTTTTTTTCCTACACAGAATTACCCCTCCCCTTTTAGCACCTGAGTGACATTACAATCTGATTGAGCAGCTTCCCACCTTGTGTATTGTATATAGAGAGGCACAAATGGGTCAGCATTAGGAGGGATTGCTGACTCTAGTAGTGCCATAGGGGAAGTCAGGGGTATCCCCAGGTAAGCTGGCTCTCAGATGTTGTAGGTGCCATTACCATGTGGCCTTACACTGGGAATTTAACCCAGATATATATATGTAATTATTTATGGGGTGGGGTGCAGTGGCCCCTGTGTCGGTATGGGTGGGCTGTTGCAGGTCGGCACACCCTAACACTTTATTAACACTTATTATTTTTCCTATCACTTTGTATATATTTTTTAATCACACCACTTACATAGCACTTCTGTGCTTCTTATTAACCCCTATTAATTTTCACCTGTTTGCTGACCTGGGGTGGCCGACCTGTGCCGACATTGTGGGGTCCTGCACCCCAGGCCCATACCTAGTATTAGGGACCCCCAGTGACGGAGAAGCCTTGTCGATCGGCCTGGGGGCTTAACCCTATATCTGCAGATATACGCAACTAAGATCTCCGTATTATCTGACTATTATTATATAGTAATATTATTCACTCGGTGTGCATTAGGGAACACAGTTTTTTTCCTACACAGAATTACCCCTCCCCTTTTAGCACCTGAGTGACATTACAATCTGATTGAGCAGCTTCCCACCTTGTGTATTGTATATAGAGAGGCACAAATGGGTCAGCATTAGGAGGGATTGCTGACTCTAGTAGTGCCATAGGGGAAGTCAGGGGTATCCCCAGGTAAGCTGGCTCTCAGATGTTGTAGGTGCCATTACCATGTGGCCTTACACTGGGAATTTAACCCAGATATATATATGTAATTATTTATGGGGTGGGGTGCAGTGGCCCCTGTGTCGGTATGGGTGGGCTGTTGCAGGTCGGCACACCCTAACACTTTATTAACACTTATTATTTTTCCTATCACTTTGTATATATTTTTTAATCACACCACTTACATAGCACTTCTGTGCTTCTTATTAACCCCTATTAATTTTCACCTGTGTGCTGACCTGGGGTGGCCGACCTGTGCCGACATTGTGGGGTCCTGCACCCCAGGCCCATACCTAGTATTAGGGACCCCCAGTGACGGAGAAGCCTTGTCGATCGGCCTGGGGGCTTAACCCTATATCTGCAGATATACGCAACTAAGATCTCCGTATTATCTGACTATTATTATATAGTAATATTATTCACTCGGTGTGCATTAGGGAACACAGTTTTTTTCCTACACAGAATTACCCCTCCCCTTTTAGCACCTGAGTGACATTACAATCTGATTGAGCAGCTTCCCACCTTGTGTATTGTATATAGAGAGGCACAAATGGGTCAGCATTAGGAGGGATTGCTGACTCTAGTAGTGCCATAGGGGAAGTCAGGGGTATCCCCAGGTAAGCTGGCTCTCAGATGTTGTAGGTGCCATTACCATGTGGCCTTACACTGGGAATTTAACCCAGATATATATATATATGTAATTATTTATGGGGTGGGGTGCAGTGGCCCCTGTGTCGGTATGGGTGGGCTGTTGCAGGTCGGCACACCCTAACACTTTATTAACACTTATTATTTTTCCTATCACTTTGTATATATTTTTTAATCACACCACTTACATAGCACTTCTGTGCTTCTTATTAACCCCTATTAATTTTCACCTGTGTGCTGACCTGGGGTGGCCGACCTGTGCCGACATTGTGGGGTCCTGCACCCCAGGCCCATACCTACAATTAGGGACCCCCAGTGACGGAGAAGCCTTGTCGATCGGCCTGGGGGCTTAACCCTATATCTGCAGATATACGCAACTAAGATCTCCGTATTATCTGACTATTATTATATAGTAATATTATTCACTCGGTGTGCATTAGGGAACACAGTTTTTTTTTCCTACACCAAATGAGAGAACTCCAGGTCCTCCTCAGCCAGGATATCAATTTTGTAGAATTTTACAAACGTATTTGCTCCTGACCAAGTAGCTGCTCGGCAAAGTTGTAAAGCCGAGACCCCTCGGGCAGCCGCCCAAGATGAGCCCACCTTCCTTGTGGAGTGGGCATTTACAGATTTTTGGCTGTGGCAGGCCTGCCACAGAATGTGCAAGCTGAATTGTACTACAAATCCAACGAGCAATAGTCTGCTTAGAAGCAGGAGCACCCAGCTTGTTGGGTGCATACAGGATAAACAGCGAGTCAGATTTCCTGACTCCAGCCCTCCTGGAAACATATATTTTCAGGGCCCTGACAACGTTTAGCAACTTGGAGTCCTCCAAGTCCCTAGTAGCCGCAGGCACCACAAATAGGTTGGTTCAGGTGAAACGCTGAAACCACCTTAGGGAGAAACTGAGGACGAGTCCTCAATTCCGCCCTGTCCGAATGGAACATCAGATAAGGGCTATTTCAGGATAAAGCCGCCAATTCTGACACGCGCCTGGCCCAGGCCAGGGCCAACAGCATGACCACTTTCCATGTGAGATATTTTAACTCCACAGATTTAAGTGGTTCAAACCAATGTGACTTTTGGAACCCAAAACTACATTGAGATCCCAAAGTGCCACTGGAGACACAAAAGGAGGCTGTATATGCAGTACCCCTTTTACAAACGTCTGAACTTCAGGGACTGAAGCTAGTTCTTTTTGGAAGAAAATTGACAGGGCCGAAATTTGAACCTTAATGGACCCCAATTTCAGGCCCATAGACACTCCTGTTTGCAGGAAATGTATGAATCGACCCAGTTGAATTTCCACCGTCGGGCCTTACTGGCCTCGCACCACGCAACATATTTTCGCCAATTGCGGTGATAATGTTTTTGCGGTTACATCCTTCCTGGCTTTGATCAGGATAGGGATGACTTCATCCGGAATGCCTTTTTTCCTTCAGGATCCGGCGTTCAACCGCCATGCCGTCAAACGCAGCCGCGGTAAGTCTTGGAACAGACAGGGTCCTTGCTGGAGCAGGTCCCTTCTTAGAGGTAGAGGCCACGGATCCTCCGTGAGCATCTCTTGAAGTTCCGGTTACCAAGTCCTTCTTGGCCAATCCGGAGCCACGAATATAGTGCTTACTCCTCTCCATCTTATCAATCTCAGTACCTTGGGTATGAGAGGCAGAGGAGGGAACACATACCCTGACTGGTACACCCACGGTGTTACCAGAGCGTCTACAGCTATTGCCTGAGGGTCCCTGGACCTGGCGCAATACCTGTCGAGTTTTTCCCAACGGTTTATAATCATGTGGAAGACTTCTGGGTGAAGTCCCCACTCTCCCGGGTGGAGATCGTGCTGAGGAAGTCTGCTTCCCAGTTGTCCACTCCCGGAATGAATACTGCTGACAGTGCTATCACATGATTTTCCGCCCAGCGAAGAATCCTTGCAGCTTCTGCCATTGCCCTCCTGCTTCTTGTGCCACCCTGTCTGTTTACGTGGGTGACTGCCGTGATGTTGTCCGACTGGATCAACACCGGCTGACCTTGAAGCAGAGGTCTTGCTAAGCTTAGAGCAATGTAAATGTCCCTTAGCTTCAGGATATTTATGTGAAGTGATGTCTCCAGGCTTGACCATAAGTCCTGGATATTCCTTCCCTGTGTGACTGCTCCCCAGCCTCGCAGGCTGGCATCCGTGGTTACCAGGACCCAGTCCTGAATGCCGAATCTGCGGCCCTCTAGAAGATGAGCACTCTGCAACCACCACAGGAGGGACCCCTTGTCCTTGGTGACAGGGTTATCCGCTGATGCATCTGAAGATGCGACCCGGACCATTTGTCCAGCAGGTCCCACTGGAAAGTTCTTGCGTGGAATCTGCCGAATGGGATTGCTTCGTAGGAAGCCACCATTTTACCCAGAACCCTTGTGCATTGATGCACTGAGACTTGGCTCGGTTTTAGGAGGTTCCTGACTAGCTCGGATAACTCCCTGGCTTTCTCCTCCGGGAGAAACACCTTTCTCTGGACTGTGTCCAGGATCATCCCTAGGAACAGAAGACAAGTCGTCGGAACCAGCTGCGATTTTGGAATATTGAGAATCCAACCGTGCTGCAGCAACACTACCTGAGATAGTGCTACACCGACCTCCAACTGTTCCCTGGATCTTACCCTTATCAGGGAATTGTCCAAGTAAGGGATAACTAAAATTCCCTTCCTCTGACGGAATATCATCATTTCGGCCATTACCTTGGTAAAGACCCGGGGTGCCGTGGACCATCCATACGGCAGCGTCTGAACTGATAGTGACAGTTCTGTACCATAAACCTGAGGTACCCTTGGTGAGAAGGGTAAATTTTGACATGAAGGTAAGCATCCTTGATGTCCCGAGACATCATGTAGTCCCCTTCTTCCAGGTTCGCAATCACTGCTCTGAGTGACTCAATCTTGAATTTGAACCTCTGTATGTAAGTGTTCAAAGATTTTAGATTTAGAATCGGTCTCACCGAGCCATCCGGCTTCGGTACCACAACAGTGTGGAATAATACCCCGTTCCCTGTTGCAGGAGGGGTATCTTGATTATCACCTGCTGGGAATACAGCTTGTGAATGGCTTCCAAAACTGTCTCCCTGTCAGAAGGAGACATCGGTAAAGCCGACTTTAGGAAACGGCGAGGGGGAGACGTCTCGAATTCTAATTTGTACCCCTGAGATATCACCTGAAGGATCCAGGGGTCTACTTGCGAGTGAGCCCACTGCGCGCTGAAATTCATTGAGACGGGCCCCCCACCGTGCCTGATTCTGCTTGTAAAGCCCCAGCGTATACTGAGGGCTTGGCAGAGGCGGGAGAGGGTTTCTGTTCCTGGGAACTGGCTGATTTCTGCAGCCTTTTTCCTCTCCCTCTGTCACGGGGCAGAAATGAGGAACCTTTTGCCCGCTTATCCACGAAAAGACTGCGCCTGATAATACGGCGTCTTCTCATGTTGAGAGGCGACCTGGGGTACAAACGTGGATTTCCCAGCTGTTGCCGTGGCCACCAGGTCTGAAAGACCGACCCCAAATAACTCCTCCCCTTAATAAGGCAATACTTCCAAATGCCGTTTGGAATACGCATCACCTGACCACTGACGTGTCCATAACCCTCTACTGGTAGAAATGGACAACGCACTTAGACTTGATGCCAGTCGGCAAATATTCCGCTGTGCATCACGCATATATAGAAATGCATCTTTCAAATGCTCTATAGGCAAAAATATACTGTCCCTATCTAGGGTATCAATATTTTCAGTCAGGGAATCCGACCACGCCAACCCAGCACTGCACATCCAGGCTGAGGCGATTGCTGGTCGCAGTACAACACCAGTATGTGTGTAAATACATTTTAGGATACCCTCCTGCTTTTTATCAGCAGGATCCTTAAGGGCGGCCATCTCAGGAGAGGATAGAGCCCTTACAAGCGTGTGAGCGCTATATCCACCCTAGGGGGTGTTTCCCAACGCACCCTAACCTCTGGCGGGAAAGGATATAATGCCAATAACATTTTAGAAATTATCAGTTGTTATCGGGGGAAACCCACGCATCATCACACACCTCATTTAATTTCTCAGATTCAGGAAAACTACAGGTAGTTTTTCCTCACCGAACATAATACCCCTTTTTGGTGGTACTCGTATTATCAGAAACGTGTAAAACATTTTTCATTGCCTCAATCATGTAACGTGTGGCCCTACTGGAAGTCACATTTGTCTCTTCACCGTCGACACTGGAGTCAGTATCCGTGTCGGCGTCTATATCTGCCATCTGAGGTAACGGGCGCTTTAGAGCCCCTGACGGCCTATGAGACGTCTGGACAGGCACAAGCTGAGTAGCCGGCTGTCTCATGTCAACCACTGTCTTTTATACAGAGCTGACACTGTCACGTAATTTCTTCCAACAGTTCATCCACTCAGGTGTCGACCCCCTAGGGCAGGCCTGGCCAACCTGTGGCTCTCCAGATGTTGTGAAACTACACATCCCAGCATGCCCTGCCACGGTTTTAGCATTCCTTAATAGCAAAACTGTGGCAAAGCATGATGGGACTTGTAGTTTTACAACAGCTGGAGAGCCACAGGTTGGCCAGGCCTGCCCTAGGGGGTGACATCACTATTACAGGCAATCTGCTCCGTCTCCACATCATTTTTCTCCTCATACATGTCGACACAAAAGTACCGACATACAGCACACACACAGGGAATGCTCTGATAGAGGACAGGACCCCACTAGCCCTTTGGGGAGACAGAGGGAGAGTTTGCCAGCACACACCAGAGCGCTATATATATACAGGGATAACCTTATATAAGTGTTTTTCCCCTTATAGCTGCTGTATAGTTAATACTGCGCCTAATTTGTGCCCCCCTCTCTTTTTTAACCCTTTCTGTAGTGTAGTGACTGCAGGGGAGAGCCAGGGAGCTTCCCTCCAACGGAGCTGTGAGGGAAAATGGCGCCAGTGTGCTGAGGAGATAGGCTCCGCCCCCTTATCGGCGGCCTTATCTCCCGTTTTTTTATGTATTTTGGCAGGGGTTAAATGCATCCATATAGCCCAGGAGCTATATGTGATGCATTTTTTGCCATCCAAGGTGTTTATTATTGCGTCTCAGGGCGCCCCCCCCAGCGCCCTGCACCCTCAGTGACCGGAGTGTGAAGCGTGCTGAGAGCAATGGCGCACAGCTGCAGTGCTGTGCGCTACCTTGTTGAAGACAGGACGTCTTCTGCCGCCGATTTTCCGGACCTCTTCTGCCTTCTGGCTCTGTAAGGGGGCCGGCGGCGCGGCTCTGGGACCCATCCAAGCTGGGCCTGTGATCGTCCCTCTGGAGCTAATGTCCAGTAGCCTAAGAAGCCCAATCCACTCTGCACGCAGGTGAGTTCGCTTCTTCTCCCCTTAGTCCCTCGATGCAGTGAGCCTGTTGCCAGCAGGTCTCACTGAAAATAAAAAACCTAAACTAAAACTTTCACTAAGAAGCTCAGGAGAGCCCCTAGTGTGCACCCTTCTCGTTCGGGCACAGAGATCTAACTGAGGCTTGGAAGAGGGTCATAGGGGGAGGAGCCAGTGCACACCAGATAGTCCTAAAGCTTTCTTTAGATGTGCCCAGTCTCCTGCGGAGCCGCTATTCCCCATGGTCCTTACGGAGTCCCCAGCATCCACTTAGGACGTTAGAGAAAACCTTCTAAGCGACATGGGGGGGGGGGGGTGACATGTGCCTGTGTGCCCCCATCCCCCCCCTTTCAACGGGCAAGGGGTAATTCATTTTTTTATATGTATAACACTGTATTTTCCCTCCCAGTATGCAGCAAGTGGCTATATATGACTTGTATGTAGAACGGCACATCTGTGTAACCATCTCCCTGTGCTGCTCGCTCCCCCCTCCCTCTCTCCCTCTGTCCGGGCACAGCAGCAGCAGCGGGGCAGGAGGCTGTTATGTCTCCCCGCACACAGCAGCGCACGGACCCGTCCGCTGTGTGTGCAGGGCTGACAGCATAGTTGCCAATTCAGCTTATAACAAGCGGAATTGGGCTTGTTTTTTCTTCTGGTTGCTTAATTTTTTGGGTGGTTGCTTGTTGCTTGTTTTTGGGCTTATAATTTTTTTTGCTGCTTGTTTTTGGGCTTCTTTTGTTTTTAGGTATCACTGACACCGACTTTCAGAGATAATTAGTCATTCATCCATATAACACAGATCCTCACACAGACATACTGTAGGTGAGACGTTGTGGATGAATAGAGTCTTAAAGAAATGATGATGAGTCATTCATTATGTCTATTGTTGCAGACTGCCGGTTGTGTGTATTAAGTAGGGCTAATTTGTTTTTAACAATGACAACAACAAAGACACTGACCAGACACACAACAGTGAAGCAATTTAGGACCACTTTATGTGGTATTCTTTATGTCAGATATGGTTTAAGACGCTTGGGTATTTGTTGCAAGGATTTTAAACCAACTACCAATATGCTTCAGCGCTTCAACTCAGGAATGTATAACATGGAAGCTTCTATAGACGATGGAGACAGCTCAGATGAATTTGCTTATATCCATTTTACATAAAACCTTTGTAATTCAGTGTGCTATGTACTTTACCTCACAGTATGCCATCTGCAATGCACTTTACTTCACACAGTGTGCCATGCACTTTACCTCACACAGTGGGGGTCATTCCGAGTTGTTCGCTCGCTAGCTGCTTTTAGCAGCATTGCACACGCTAGGCCACCGCCCTCTGGGATTGTATCTTCGCTTAACAGAATTGCGAACGAAAGATTAGCAGAATTGCGAATAAATAATTCTTAGCAGTTTCTGAGTAGCTCGAGACTTACTCCTACACTGTGATCAGCTCAGCCCGTTTCGTTCCTGGTTTGACGTCACAAACACGCCCTGCGTTCGGCCAGCCACTCCCCCGTTTCTCCAGACACTCCTGCGTTTTATCCTGGCACGCCTGCGTTTTTCCGCACACTCCCAGAAAACGGTAAATTTCCGCCCAGAAACACCCACTTCCTGTCAATCACACTACGATCACTTCAACAATGAAAATTCTTCGTTCGGACGTGAGTAAATCTACTAAGTTTTGTGCTAAATTCATTAGCGCACTGCGTACCATGCGCATGCGCATTTTTGCCTTAATCGCTCCGTTGCAAAAATCGGCAACGAGCGAACAACTCGGAATGACCCTCAGTGTGCTATCTGCAATGCACTATACTTCACACAGTGTGCCATGCACTTTACCTCACATAGTATGCCATCTGCAATGCACTTTACCTCTCAGTAATTCCTTTATTTATTGAATTGAGTTACTATTTAATATTTATATATGCATTTATTATTTTGAATTGTCTTAATAATCTTTTGTTTTGTTACCTTGATTTGGCCTCTTTATTTATTTAATAGAAGTACAAAGTTGGATGTTGTAAGATTATTTGTTTTATCTTTCCATAGAATAAATATTTCACAGTGAATACAAATGACCACAGATACAGTATATACAGTTGGCAATTTTCACTTGAGATTTTTCTTTAGAGGAAACATGAAAGTATAGTATCTTAAATTCACAACTCTAACTATAATATTTATAAAAATTCCAGTATTCTTTAAAAGCCAGTTTTGTGCTGATAAATATCATTGTAAAGACCTTAAAGGCAGATTATATAAATATATGTATTTTAGTAAGACAAACAATAATGTTTGTTTTTATATATATATATATATATATATATATATATAAAAAGAAAACTTGAGTTGGGCTTTTTTTTGGGCTTTTTAGGATTGGTTTGGGCTTGTTTTGGGCTTATTTTTCAGTCATCGGTTGCTTGTTTTTCATTTCAGAGTTGGCAACACTGGCTGACAGTCTCACGGGAGCAGCAGCCGCAGCTTCGTGAGGGGAGCCGGCTCCAAGCTCTCGCTCCCCTTCTCCCCGCTGACTGCCTGTTAGGTACACGCCCCCCGGACGGACACGCGCTTACAAAGCTCCTCAGCAGCAGGGGTCGCTGCAGGGAGCGGGTCTCGTCCGGCGTTCCGGAACTTGGTCCGGTCCGGCTTTCACCGAATCCCATCATACACTGGTCTGTTCTGATAGGTAGGTCTGCTGCTGCTGCTGACATACAGGTACTGTACAAGAACTTGTGCATAGATTACAAGATTACTTCTACCTCCAACCTGTAATACTAAGAAGTCACAGTAGAAGCCTGGCTGTACGTGCTTTTACAGTATGAAGTAGACCAGTGCTGGACTATGCAATAGTGAATGTACCTCTGTATGCTTATGTCCCGCAGTTCTACAACTGGCTCCACTCCAACATTATTTTATTGGGAATTAAGCTGATTGCCAAAAGACTGACTAGAAAAATACAAAGAAACAGACCATAGCTCTATATATACTGACGATTAAAAAAAGGAAACACCAACCTGCGAGGGAGTGGTGATGTCACCGAGGGCAGTTTTGCCCTTTCCTGTAATGGCGGCGACTGTTGTGAGATGCGCATGCGTACAGTGGCCGCCAAACCTTACTATTGCTGCTCATTCACCACGTCACGGCTTGAATTGTGAAAGCGGATCAGCATTGTGCGTCTGCCGGGCCGCTACCATACCTAGATGCGCACTCACTAACTAGACGGCAGTGAGCGGACGACTGTGTCACGTGGTTTTAGGAGGCGGTGCGGGTTCCCTGTTCACTTCATTCAGTGCAGGGCAGGCGGAAGCGGGATCTTAAGGCTCGGACATTCTAGTTTCTCTGCTACTTCCTAGGGTCTCCTGGGACTTTTAAGCACGCTTCACTCACTGTGCACTCTGCATTCTAATATCAGCCATACAACATACATATAGGGGTCGCCTTAATTAGCCCAGAGGGGTCTTGCATAGGACTTGCTGATTTTTGTTCGCACGCAGCCCTATGGGCCTCCGAATACGAAGTAAAGTATATCAGAGTCAGTCCAGAGCCACTGTAATGGTGCCCATACACATGAGATTATCGGTACTAGCCTTCGATTTCGACCACATCTGTGAGAGAAATCGAAGGATTGTATGCACATTTCTCTGACGTCCTAGTGGATGCTGGGACTCCGTCAGGACCATGGGGATTAGCGGCTCCGCAGGAGACAGGGCACAAAAATAAAAGCTTTAGGACTAGGTGGTGTGCACTGGCTCCTCCCCCTATGACCCTCCTCCAAGGGTAGATGCTAGAATCAAGTGGGCTAAGGGACCTTTTCCGTAAAGGGGAGGAGTTACGACGCAAGGGGGAGGAGCTAGGCCAGCGGGATAGTTCCTCTACTATCCACGCCACCAACTATTACCTTTAGTAATTGGGTGGTGAGCGAAGCGGAGCGGAGCGAGCCACCGTGCCCGAAGCGTGGCGAGCGAACTTTTCGGGTACCCTGTTCGCCCGTAGCTCCTCCCCTGGTAACGTAGCTCCTCCCCTCAATACGTCACAAGGTCCCTTCAGCCCCTCCGATATAGAACCAACCCTCCTCCAAGCCTCAGTTAGGTTTTTGTGCCCGTCCGAGCAGGGTGCAATCTAGGTGGCTCTCCTAAAGAGCTGCTTAGAAAAAGTTATTAGTTTTTTTATTTTCAGTGAGTCCTGCTGGCAACAGGCTCACTGCAACGAGGGACTTAGGGGAGAAGAAGTGAACTCACCTGCGTGCAGGATGGATTGGCTTCTTAGGCTACTGGACACCATTAGCTCCAGAGGGATCGAACACAGGCCCAGCCATGGAGTCCGGTCCCGGAGCCGCGCCGCCGACCCCCTTGCAGATGCCGAAAAGTGAAGAGGTCCAGAAACCGGCAGCAGAAGACTTTTCAGTCTTCATGAGGTAGCGCACAGCACTGCAGCTGTGCGCCATTGTTGTCAGCACACTTCACACCAGCGGTCACTGAGGGTGCAGGGCGCTGGGGGGGGGGGGCGCCCTGGGCAGCAATGATAATACCTTGTTCTGGCTAAAAATACATCACATATAGCCCCTGGGGCTATATGGATGTATTTAACCCCTGCCAGGTCTCACAAACACCGGGAGAAGAGCCCGCCGAAATAGGGGGCGGGGCCTATCTCCTCAGCACACAGCGCCATTTTCCTGCACAGCTCCGCTGCGAGGAAGGCTCCCAGGACTCTCCCCTGCACTGCACTACAGAAACAGGGTAAAAAAAAACAGAGAGGGGGGGCACTTTTTTGGCGATATTGATATATTAAGCTGCTATAAAGGAAACAACACTTCTGTAGGGTTGTTCCTATATATTTATAGCGCTTGGGTGTGTGCTGGCAAACTCTCCCTCTGTCTCCCCAAAGGGCTAGTGGGGTCCTGTCTTCGATAAGAGCATTCCCTGTGTGTCTGCTGTGTGTCGGTACGTGTGTGTCGACATGTATGAGGACGATGTTGGTGTGGAGGCAGAGCAATTGCCGGTAATGGTGATGTCACCCCCCAGGGAGTCGACACCGGAATGGATGGCTTTGTTTATGGAATTACGTGATAATGTCAGCACATTACAAAAATCAGTTGACGACATGAGACGGCCGGAAAACCAGTTGGTACCTGCCCAGGCGTCTCAGACACCGTCAGGGGCTGTAAAACGCCCTTTACCTCAGTCGGTCGACACAGACACGGACACTGAATCTAGTGTCGACGGTGAAGAAACAAACGTATTTTCAAGTAGAGCCACACGTTATATGATCACGGCAATGAAGGAGGCTTTGCATATCTCTGATACTGCAAGTACCACAAAAAGGGGTATTATGTGGGGGGTGAAAAAACTACCTGTAGTTTTTCCTGAATCAGAGGAATTGAATGATGTATGTGATGAAGCGTGGGTTAACCCAGATAGAAAAGTGCTAATTTCAAAAAAGTTATTGGCATTATACCCTTTCCCGCCAGAGGTTAGGGCGCGCTGGGAAACACCCCCTAGGGTGGATAAGGCGCTCACACGCTTATAAAAACAAGTGGCGTTACCGTCTCCTGATACGGCCGCCCTCAAGGATCCAGCTGATAGGAGGCTGGAAACTACCCTAAAGAGTATATACACACATTCTGGTGTTATACTGCGACCAGCCATCGCCTCAGCCTGGATGTGCAGTGCTGGGGTGGTCTGGTCGGATTCCCTGACTGAAAATATTGATACCCTGGATAGGGACAGTATTTTATTGACTATAGAGCAATTAAAGGATGCTTTTCTTTATATGCGAGATGCTCAGAGGGATATTTGCACTCTGGCATCGAGAGTAAGTGCGATGTCCATATCTGCCAGAAGAAGTTTATGGACGCGACAGTGGTCAGGTGATGCGGATTCCAAACGACATATGGAAGTATTGCCGTATAAAGGGGAGGAATTATTTGGCGTAGGTCTATCGGATCTGGTGGCCACGGCAACTGCCGGAAAATCCACCTTTTTACCTCAGACCCCCTCCCAACAGAAAAAGACACCGTCTTTTCAGCCGCAGTCCTTTCGGTCCTATAAGAACAAGAGGGCAAAAGGACAGTCATATCTGCCCCGGGGCAGAGGAAGGGGTAAGAGAGGGCAGCAAGCAGCCCCTGCCCAGGAACAGAAGCCCTCCCAGGGTTCTGCAAAGCCCTCAGCATGACGCTGGGGCTGTACAAGCGGACTCAGGAGCGGTGGGGGGTCGACTCAGGAATTTCAGCGCACAGTGGGCTTGCTCACAGGTGGACCCTTGGATCCTGCAGGTAGTATCTCAGGGTTACAGGTTGGAATTCGAGAAGTCTCCCCCTCGCCGGTTCCTAAAGTCTGCTTTGCCAACGTCTCCCTCAGACAGGGCGACGGTATTGGAAGCCATTCACAAGCTGTTTTCTCAGCAGGTGATAGTCAAGGTACCCCTCCTACAACAGGGAAAGGGGTATTACTCCACGCTATTTGTGGTACCGAAGCCGGACGGCTCGGTAAGACCTATTCTAAATCTGAAATCTTTGAACCTGTACATACAAAAATTCAAGTTCAAGATGGAATCACTCAGAGCAGTGATAGCGAATCTGGAAGAAGGGGACTTTATGGTGTCCCTGGACATAAAGGATGCTTACCTGCATGTCCCAATTTGCCCTTCACATCAAGGGTACCTCAGGTTCGTGGTGCAAAACTGTCATTATCAGTTTCAGACGCTGCCGTTTGGATTGTCCACGGCACCTCGGGTCTTTACCAAGGTAATGGCCGAAATGATGATTCTTCTGCGAAGAAGAGGCGTATTAATTATCCCTTACTTGGACGATCTCCTGATAAGGGCAAGGTCCAGAGAACAGCTGGAGGACGGAGTAGCACTAACCCAAGTAGTGCTGCAACAACACGGGTGGATTCTGAATTTTCCAAAATCTCAGTTGACCCCGACAACACGTCTGCTGTTCCTGGGAATGATTCTGGACACGGTTCAGAAAAAGGTGTTTCTTCCGGAGGAGAAAGCCAAGGAGTTATCCGAACTTGTCAGGAACCTCCTAAAACCAGGAAAAGTGTCTGTGCATCAATGCACAAGAGTCCTGGGAAAGATGGTGGCTTCTTACGAAGCAATTCCATTCGGCAGATTCCACGCACAAACTTTTCAGTGGGATCTGCTGGACAAATGGTCCGGATCGCATCTGCAGATGCATCAGCGGATAACCTTATCGCCACGGACAAGGGTGTCTCTTCTGTGGTGGTTGCAGAGTGCTCATCTGTTAGAGGGCCGCAGATTCGGCATACAGGACTGGGTCCTGGTGACCACGGATGCCAGTCTGAGAGGCTGGGGAGCGGTCACACAGGGAAGAAACTTCCAGGGAGTATGGTCAAGCCTGGAGATGTCTCTTCATATAAATATACTGGAGCTAAGAGCAATTTACAATGCTCTAAGCCTGGCAAAACCCCTGCTTCAGGGTCAGCCGGTGTTGATCCAGTCGGACAACATCACGGCAGTCGCCCACGTAAACAGACAGGGCGGCACAAGAAGCAGGAGAGCAATGGCAGAAGCTGCAAGGATTCTTCGCTGGGCGGAAGATCATGTGATAGCACTGTCAGCAGTGTTCATTCCGGGAGTAGACAACTGGGAAGCAGACTTCTTCAGCAGACACGATCTACACCCGGGAGAGTGGGGACTTCATCCAGAAGTCTTCCACATGATTGTGAACCGTTGGGAAAAACCAAAGGTGGATATGATGGCGTCTCGCCTCAACAAAAAACTGGACAGGTATTGCGCCAGGTCAAGAGACCCTCAGGCAATAGCTGTGGACGCTCTGGTAACACCGTGGGTGTACCAGTCAGTGTATGTGTTTCCTCCTCTGCCTCTCATACCCAAAGTACTGAGAATTATACGGCAAAGGGGAGTAAGAACGATACTCGTGGCTCCGGATTGGCCAAGAAGAACTTGGTACCCGGAACTTCAGGAGATGCTCACGGAAAATCCGTGGCCTCTACCTCTAAGACGGGACCTGATTCAGCAGGGACCGTGTCTATTCCAAGACTTACCGCGGCTGCGTTTGACGGCATGGCGGTTGAACGCCGAATTCTAAAGGAAAAAGGCATTCCAGAAGAGGTCATTCCTACACTGGTTAAAGCCAGGAAGGAGGTGACTGCACAACATTATCACCGCATTTGGAGAAAATATGTTGCGTGGTGTGAGGCCAGGAAGGCCCCCACGGAGGAATTTCAACTGGGTCGATTCCTACATTTCCTGCAAACAGGATTGTCTATGGGCCTCAAATTGGGGTCCATTAAGGTTCAAATTTCGGCCCTGTCGATTTTCTTCCAGAAAGAATTGGCTTCAGTTCCTGAAGTCCAGACTTTTGTAAAAGGAGTACTACATATACAGCCCCCGGTTGTGCCCCCAGTGGCTCCGTGGGACCTGAATGTAGTTTTGGATTTTCTCAAATCCCATTGGTTTGAGCCACTCAAATCGGTGGATTTGAAATATCTTACATGGAAAGTAACCATGCTACTGGCCCTGGCTTCAGCCAGGAGAGTATCAGAATTGGCGGCTTTATCGTATAAGAGCCCATATCTGATTTTCCATTCGGACAGGGCAGAACTGCGGACGCGTCCTCAGTTTCTGCCTAAGGTGGTGTCAGCGTTTCACCTGAACCAGACTATTGTGGTGCCTGCGGCTACTAGCGATTTGGAAGATTCCAAGTTGCTGGACGTTGTCAGGGCATTGAAAATATACATTTCAAGGACGGCTGGAGTCAGAAAATCTGACTCGCTGTTTATACTGTATGCACCCAACAAGCTGGGTGCTCCTGCTTCTAAGCAGACGATTGCTCGTTGGATTTGTAGCACAATTCAACTTGCACATTCTGTGGCAGGCCTGCCACAGCCTAAATCTGTCAAGGCCCATTCCACAAGGAAGGTGGGCTCATCCTGGGCGGCTGCCCGAGGGGTCTCGGCATTACAACTCTGCCGAGCAGCTACGTGGTCGGGGGAGAACACGTTTGTAAAATTCTACAAATTTGATACCCTGGCTAAAGAGGACCTGGAGTTCTCTCATTCGGTGCTGCAGAGTCATCCGCACTCTCCCGCCCGTTTGGGAGCTTTGGTATAATCCCCATGGTCCTGACGGAGTCCCCAGCATCCACTTAGGACGTCAGAGAAAATAAGATTTTACTTACCGATAAATCTATTTCTCGTAGTCCGTAGTGGATGCTGGGCGCCCATCCCAAGTGCGGATTGTCTGCAATACTTGTACATAGTTATTGTTACAAAAAAATCGGGTTGTTATTTGTTGTGAGCCGTCTGTTCAGAGGCTCCTACGTTTGTCATACTGTTAACTGGGTTTAGATCACAAGTTATACGGTGTGATTGGTGTGGCTGGTATGAGTCTTACCCGGGATTCAATATCCTTCCTTATTGTGTACGCTCGTCCGGGCACAGTATCCTAACTGAGGCTTGGAGGAGGGTCATGGGGGGAGGAGCCAGTACACACCACCTGATCCTAAAGCTTTAGTTTTGTGCCCTGTCTCCTGCGGAGCCGCTGTCCCCCTTGGTCCTGACGGAGTCCCCAGCATCCACTACGGACTACGAGAAATAGATTTATCGGTAAGTAAAATCTTATTTTCTCTGCTACTTCCTAGGGTCTCCTGGGACTTTTAAGCACGCTTCACTCACTGTGCACTCTGCATTCTAATATCAGCCATACAACATACATATAGGGGTCACCTTAATTAGCCCAGAGGGGTCTTGCATAGGACTTGCTGATTTTTGTTCGCACGCAGCCCTATGGGCCTCCGAATACGAAGTAAAGTATATCAGAGAGTCAGTCCAGAGCCACTGTAATGGTGCCCATACACATGAGATTATCGGTACTAGCCTTCGATTTCGACCACATCTGTGAGAGAAATCGAAGGATTGTATGCACATTTCTCTGACGTCCTAGTGGATGCTGGGACTCCGTCAGGACCATGGGGATTAGCGGCTCCGCAGGAGACAGGGCACAAAAATAAAAGCTTTAGGACTAGGTGGTGTGCACTGGCTCCTCCCCCTATGACCCTCCTCCAAGCCTCAGTTAGGTTTTTGTGCCCGTCCGAGCAGGGTGCAATCTAGGTGGCTCTCCTAAAGAGCTGCTTAGAAAAAGTTATTAGTTTTTTTATTTTCAGTGAGTCCTGCTGGCAACAGGCTCACTGCAACGAGGGACTTAGGGGAGAAGAAGTGAACTCACCTGCGTGCAGGATGGATTGGCTTCTTAGGCTACTGGACACCATTAGCTCCAGAGGGATCGAACACAGGCCCAGCCATGGAGTCCGGTCCCGGAGCCGCGCCGCCGACCCCCTTGCAGATGCCGAAAAGTGAAGAGGTCCAGAAACCGGCGGCAGAAGACTTTTCAGTCTTCATGAGGCAGCGCACAGCACTGCAGCTGTGCGCCATTGTTGTCAGCACACTTCACACCAGCGGTCACTGAGGGTGCAGGGCGCTGGGGGGGGGCGCCCTGGGCAGCAATGATAATACCTTGTTCTGGCTAAAAATACATCACATATAGCCCCTGGGGCTATATGGATGTATTTAACCCCTGCCAGGTCTCACAAACACCGGGAGAAGAGCCCGCCGAAATAGGGGGCGGGGCCTATCTCCTCAGCACACAGCGCCATTTTCCTGCACAGCTCCGCTGCGAGGAAGGCTCCCAGGACTCTCCCCTGCACTGCACTACAGAAACAGGGTAAAAAAAAACAGAGGGGGGGCACTTTTTTGGCGATATTGATATATTAAGCTGCTATAAAGGAAACAACACTTCTGTAGGGTTGTTCCTATATATTTATAGCGCTTGGGTGTGTGCTGGCAAACTCTCCCTCTGTCTCCCCAAAGGGCTAGTGGGGTCCTGTCTTCGATAAGAGCATTCCCTGTGTGTCGGTACGTGTGTGTCGACATGTATGAGGACGATGTTGGTGTGGAGGCGGAGCAATTGCCGGTAATGGTGATGTCACCCCCTAGGGAGTCGACACCGGAATGGATGGCTTTGTTTATGGAATTACGTGATAATGTCAGCACGTTACAAAAATCAGTTGACGACATGAGACGGCCGGCAAACCAGTTAGTACCTGTCCAGGCGTCTCAGACACCGTCAGGGGCTGTAAAACGCCCTTTACCCCAGTCGGTCGACACAGACCCAGACACGGACACCGAATCTAGTGTCGACGGTGAAGAAACAAACGTATTTTCCAGTAGGGCCACACGTTATATGATCACGGCAATGAAGGAGGCTTTGCATATCTCTGATACTGCAAGTACCACAAAAAGGGGTATTATGGGGGGTCTGAAAAAACTACCTGTAGTTTTTCCTGAATCAGAGGAATTGAATGAAGTGTGTGATGAAGCGTGGGTTAACCCCGATAGAAAACTGCTAATTTCAAAGAAGTTATTGGCATTATATCCTTTCCCGCCAGAGGTTAGGGCGCGCTGGGAAACACCCCCTAGGGTGGATAAGGCACTCACACGCTTATCAAAACAAGTGGCGTTACCGTCTCCTGAAACGGCCGCCCTCAAGGATCCAGCTGATAGGAGGCTGGAAACTACCCTGAAAAGTATATACACATACTGGTGTTATACTGCGACCAGCCATCGCCTCTGCATGGATGTGCAGTGCTGGGGTGGTTTGGTCGGATTCCCTGACTGAAAATATTGATACCCTGGATAGGGACAGTATTTTATTGACTATAGAGCAATTAAAGGATGCTTTTCTTTATATGCGAGATGCTTAGAGGGATATTTGCACTCTGGCATCGAGAGTAAGTGCGATGTCCATATCTGCCAGAAGAAGTTTATGGACGCGACAGTGGTCAGGTGATGCGGATTCCAAACGGCATATGGAAGTATTGCCATATAAAGGGGAGGAATTATTTGGGGTCGGTCTATCGGATTTGGTGGCCACGGCAACAGCCGGGAAATCCACCTTTTTACCTCAGGTCCCCTCCCAACAGAAAAAGACACCGTCTTTTCAGCCGCAGTCCTTTCGTTCCTATAAGAACAAGCGGGCAAAAGGACAGTCATATCTGCCCCGAGGCAAAGGAAAGGGTAAGAGAGTGCACCAAGCAGCTCCCTCCCAGGAGCAGAAGCCCTCCCCGGCTTCTGCAAAGCCCTCAGCATGACGTTGGGGCTTTACAAGCGGACTCAGGGGCGGTGGGGGGTCGACTCAAGAATTTCAGCGCACAGTGGGCTCACTCACAGGTGGACCCCTGGATCCTGCAGGTAGTATCTCAGGGTTACAGGTTGGAATTCGAGAAGTCTCCCCCTCGCCGGTTCCTAAAGTCTGCTCTGCCAACGTCTCCCTCAGACAGGGCGACGGTATTGGAAGCCATTCACAAGCTGTATTCTCAGCAGGTGATAGTCAAGGTACCCCTCCTACAACAGGGAAAGGGGTATTATTCCACACTATTTGTGGTACCGAAGCCGGACGGCTCGGTAAGACCTATTCTAAATCTGAAATCTTTGAACCTGTACATACAAAAATTCAAGTTCAAGATGGAGTCACTCAGAGCAGTGATAGCGAATCTGGAAGAAGGGGACTTTATGGTGTCCCTGGACATCAAGGATGCTTACCTGCATGTCCCAATTTGCCCTTCACATCAAGGGTACCTCAGGTTCGTGGTGCAAAACTGTCATTATCAGTTTCAGACGCTGCCGTTTGGATTGTCCACGGCACCTCGGGTCTTTACCAAGGTAATGGCCGAAATGATGTTTCTTCTGCGAAGAAAAGGCGTATTAATTATCCCTTACTTGGACGATCTCCTGATAAGGGCAAGGTCCAGAGAACAGCTGGGGGACGTAGTAGCACTAACCCAAGTAGTGCTGCAACAGCACGGGTGGATTCTGAATTTTCCAAAATCTCAATTGACCCCGACGACACGTCTGCTGTTCCTGGGAATGATTCTGGACACGGTTCAGAAAAAGGTGTTTCTTCCGGAGGAGAAAGCCAGGGAGTTATCCGAACTTGTCAGGAACCTCCTAAAACCAGGAAAAGTGTCTGTGCATCAATGCACAAGAGTCCTGGGAAAAATGGTGGCTTCTTACGAAGCGATTCCATTCGACAGATTCCACGCACGAACTTTTCAGTGGGATCTGCTGGACAAATGGTCCGGATCGCATCTGCAGATGCATCAGCGGATAACTTTGTCTCCACGGACAAGGGTGTCTCTTCTGTGGTGGTTGCAGAGTGCTCATCTGTTAGAGGGCCGCAGATTCGGCATACAGGACTGGGTCCTGGTGACCACGGATGCCAGTCTGAGAGGCTGGGGAGCGGTCACACAGGGAAGAAACTTCCAGGGAGTGTGGTCAAGCCTGGAGATGTCTCTTCACATAAATATACTGGAGCTAAGAGCGATTTACAATGCTCTAAGCCTGGCAAAACCCCTGCTTCAGGGTCAGCCGGTGTTGATCCAGTCGGACAACATCACGGCAGTCGCCCACGTAAACAGACAGGGCGGCACAAGAAGCAGGAGGGCAATGGCAGAAGCTGCAAGGATTCTTCGCTGGGCGGAAGATCATGTGATAGCACTGTCAGCAGTGTTCATTCCGGGAGTGGACAACTGGGAAGCGGACTTCCTCAGCAGACACGATCTACACCCGGGAGAGTGGGGACTTCATCCAGAAGTCTTCCACATGATTGTGAACCGTTGGGAAAAACCGAAGGTGGATATGATGGCGTCCCGCCTCAACAAAAAACTGGACAGGTATTGCGCCAGGTCAAGAGACCCTCAGGCAATAGCTGTGGACGCTCTGGTAACACCGTGGGTGTTCCAGTCAGTGTATGTGTTTCCTCCTCTGCCTCTCATACCAAAAGTACTGAGAATTATACGGCACAGGGGAGTAAGAACGATACTCGTGGCTCCGGATTGGCCAAGAAGAACTTGGTACCCGGAACTTCAGGAGATGCTCACGGAAGATCCGTGGCCTCTACCTCTAAGACGGGACCTGCTTCAGCAGGGACCGTGTCTATTCCAAG
This sequence comes from Pseudophryne corroboree, assembly GCF_028390025.1. NCBI lineage: Eukaryota > Metazoa > Chordata > Amphibia > Anura > Myobatrachidae > Pseudophryne > Pseudophryne corroboree. The sequence continues at coordinate 914,671,897 of NC_086445.1, read as the reverse complement.
ACTTACCGCGGCTGCGTTTGACGGCATGGCGGTTGAACGCCGAATTCTAAGGGAAAAAGGCATTCCGGAAGAGGTCATCCCTACCCTGGTAAAAGCCAGGAAGGAGGTGACTGCACAACATTATCACCGCATTTGGAGAAAATATGTTGCGTGGTGTGAGGCCAGGAAGGCCCCGACGGAGGAATTTCAACTGGGTCGATTCCTACATTTCCTGCAAACAGGATTGTCTATGGGCCTCAAATTAGGGTCCATTAAGGTTCAAATTTCGGCCCTGTCGATTTTCTTCCAGAAAGAATTGGCTTCAGTTCCTGAAGTCCAGACTTTTGTAAAAGGAGTACTACATATACAGCCCCCGGTTGTGCCCCCAGTGGCTCCGTGGGATCTTAATGTAGTTTTGGATTTTCTCAAATCCCATTGGTTTGAGCCTCTCAAATCGGTGGATTTGAAATATCTTACATGGAAAGTAACCATGCTACTGGCCCTGGCTTCAGCCAGGAGAGTGTCTGAATTGGCGGCTTTATCGTATAAAAGCCCATATCTGATTTTCCATTCGGACAGGGCAGAACTGCGGACGCGTCCTCAGTTTCTGCCTAAGGTGGTTTCAGCGTTTCACCTGAACCAGCCTATTGTGGTGCCTGCGGCTACTAGCGATTTGGAGGATTCCAAGTTGCTGGACGTTGTCAGGGCATTGAAAATATATATTTCAAGGACGGCTGGAGTCAGAAAATCTGACTCGCTGTTTATACTGTATGCACCCAACAAGCTGGGTGCTCCTGCTTCTAAGCAGACGATTGCTCGTTGGATTTGTAGCACAATTCAACTTGCACATTCTGTGGCAGGCCTGCCACAGCCTAAATCTATCAAGGCCCATTCCACAAGGAAGGTGGGCTCATCTTGGGCGGCTGCCCGAGGGGTCTCGGCATTACAACTCTGCCGAGCAGCTACGTGGTCGGGGGAGAACACGTTTGTAAAATTCTACAAATTTGATACCCTGGCTAAAGAGGACCTGGAGTTCTCTCATTCGGTGCTGCAGAGTCATCCGCACTCTCCCGCCCGTTTGGGAGCTTTGGTATAATCCCCATGGTCCTGACGGAGTCCCAGCATCCACTAGGACGTCAGAGAAAATAAGATTTTACTTACCGATAAATCTATTTCTCGTAGTCCGTAGTGGATGCTGGGCGCCCATCCCAAGTGCGGATTGTCTGCAATACTTGTACATAGTTATTGTTACAAAAAAATCGGGTTGTTATTGTTGTGAGCCGTCTGTTCAGAGGCTCCTACGTTTGTCATACTGTTAACTGGGTTCAGATCACAAGTTGTACGGTGTGATTGGTGTGGCTGGTATGAGTCTTACCCGGGATTCAAAATCCTTCCTTATTGTGTACGCTCGTCCGGGCACAGTATCCTAACTGAGGCTTGGAGGAGGGTCATAGGGGGAGGAGCCAGTGCACACCACCTAGTCCTAAAGCTTTTATTTTTGTGCCCTGTCTCCTGCGGAGCCGCTAATCCCCATGGTCCTGACGGAGTCCCAGCATCCACTACGGACTACGAGAAATAGATTTATCGGTAAGTAAAATCTTATTTTTAGTACCTTTCGACGCGATGCGCGGCACGCCGGTCGAATATCGCGCCTCAAGATATGTGCTGCACATAAAATTTATCGAATCACAGTGCGATCGCATGTGTTTCTATAACCACATGCTATATATCGCACTGCGATGGGCACCCGCATGGTAATCACTTTGGCAGTTCAGGTGCGATGTCATCACCACCTGAACTGCTGGTGCGATGCCCCGCGATGTCATGGGGCATCGCAGAAGTGTATGGGCACCATAAGTGCTGCTGTGGGCTTATTAAATCACCCATAAGGATGTGTTAAAAAATAAGAACATAACTCCTGAGCAAAATCACGCCGCAAGGGGGAGTAGGGGGGCTGCTGTGGTAGCGTCTAGTTACCCTTTGTGGAGAGGACCTTTTCCATAAGCCTGTGGGTCCATGTCACAAACTATTTGGAACCTGTGGCGAGCAAAGCGAAACACCAGGCCCGAAGCGAGGCAAACCCGCAAGGGTCCAATGGTGCATAAATAAAACCTCAAACGAATGGAGAATGGATAAAACATGTAGGTGCTGTAAGGGTGGAAGTTCTCTCCTGCCCTCTCGTGCTGTCACTTCCTAGTCCTGATCTCGAAGGAAACATAGACACAACTGGGGCGGTGGCGCTTTGACGTTCTGTTGCCGGAGTTTCCTGAATGTGATCCTGCATCCCACTCAATCACATTTCTCATACGTCCTAGAGGATGCTGGGGTCCACTTCATGACCATGGGGTATAGACGGTTCTGCAGGAGCCATGGGCACTCTTAAGACTTCTCAATGGGTGTGAACTGGCTCCTCCATCTATGCCCCTCCTCCAGACCTCAATTTTATAAATGTTCCCAGGCAGACTGGATGCACTCTAGGGGAGCTCTACTGAGCTTCTCTGAAAAGACTTATGTTAGGTTTTTTGTTTTCAGGGAGAACTGCTGGCAACAGTCTCCCTGCTTCGTGGGACTGAGGGGCCAGAAGTAGGAACCAACTTCCTGAAGAGTTTCATGGCTCTGCTTCTGGCTGACAGGACACCATTAGCTCTTGAAGGGTACTGAACGCTAGCCGTGTCTAGATGCTCACTCCCACAGCACGCCGTCACCCCCCTCACAGAGCCAGAAGACAGGTGAGTAGAAGAAGACAGATCTTCTAGCAAGAAAAGTGACAGCTGAGGTATAGCGCGGCTGGCGGGAGCGCAGCGCGCTATTGCTGCCCACACACACAGGCACTGCAGGGCGCGGGGGGGGCGCCCTGGGCAGAAAAAACACCTCTATAAACTGGAAAAAAGGGGGCATAAGATGCCCAGGCACAGCCCTACCCACGCCAGTATAAATATTATGAAAAGTTTCTGAGGTAAAAAGGGCGGAGCTTCTTCCTCAGGCAGCCAGCACACTGCTCAGTGCCATTCTCTCTCTCCTCAGGCTGCAGAGACATCGCTGGTCTTCCTTCACTTTTGACTACAAGTATCAGGGTGCAAAACAGGAGGGGGCACAAGCGAATTTGGTGCTTTACAAGTGTGTTTTACTGTGTAAAAAGCGCTGCACGTCAGTGGGTATACTGTGTTCACAGGCATTAGATACTGGCACTGGGGTTGTGAACTGGCTGCTCCTAAACTGTGTCCCTCTGACAGATTTTACTGTGGGTCTGTCCCCTATAAGTCCCAGTGTGTCTGTGTGTGTGTGTGTGTGTTGTACACGTGTGTAAGACATGTCAGAGGCAACCATTTTAGGGACACAGAAGTGTAATGTGGTGGCGCTGCCGGCACACCAAGAGCCTGCATGGGTGAAAGAAATACGTCATAGTGTGCATCATATCAATAGGAGATTAGATAAGTCTGAATCTCCTGCTGAGTGCTGGAGAAAATCTGTGGAGGATGTGATTTTTCAGGGCTCTGTTCTTCCATCCGCAGGCGACCCCTCTGGGTCACATAATAGACCGTTTGCGAATATTGTGAATAGTGATACCGACACGGACACTGGTTCTTGTGTCGACGATAGTGACTCCAGAGAAATAGATCATAAATTGGCAAAAAATATACAATATATGATTGTGGCTATAAGGGAAGTTCTGGAAGTCATGGAAGCCACTCCTGTACCTCAGGAGAAGGCTTATTTCTATAAAGAAAATAAATCTAAGGTCACTTTCCCTCCTTCCCACGAGCTTAATACACTCTTTGAAGGGATGTGGGTGAATCCCGAAAATAAATTTTGTATTCCCAAGAGAATTCAGATAGCTTATCCTTTCCCGGTGGAGGACAGGAAAAAATGGGAGTCACCCCCTGTGTTAGACAGTGCACTGTCCAGGTTGACAAAGAAGGTAATTCTCCCTGCACCTGGCACGGCTTCACTAAAAGAGCCGGCAGACTGAAAGATGGAAACTACATTGAAATCCATTTATGTTGCCAATGGTACGCTGCTCAGGCCCACAATTGCTTGCGCGTGGGTGAGTCGCGCTATTGAAAAATGGTCAGATAGCGTGTCATCAGAAATTGACACGATTGATAAAGATGAGATACTCCTTAAGTTAGAGAATATCAAAGACGCTGCCGCATACATGCTAAAAGCGATGAAATATATTGGACTCTTGAGTTCACAAGCCGCTACCATGGCAGAATCGGCTCGGCGGGCATTGTGGATTCGCCACTGGAATGCGGATGCAGATTCCAAAAGAAATATGGAGGCTCTCCCATATAAAGGTGAGGCCTTGTTTGGCGATGGACTGGATGCGTTAGTCTCGGCGGCTACTGCAGGCAAGTCGACATTTTTGCCCTCTGCGCCTGCACCGGCAAAAAAGACATATCACCCGCACATGCAGTCCTTTCGGCCCAGTAAATACAAAAAAGCGAGAGGTTCCCCCTTCTTTGCGGGTAGGGGAAAGGGAAAGAAGTCCACAGCAGCTTCAGGTTCCCAGGAGCAGAAGTCTACCCCTACTTCTGCCAAATCTTCAGCATGATGCTGGGGCTCCTTTGCGGGAGGCCGCTCGGGTGGGAGCACGTCTCAAACTGTTCAGCCAAGGTTAGATTCTGTCTGGCCTGGATCCCTGGGTGTTGAAAATAGTGTCCCAGGGATACAAGCTGGAGTTTCAAGACGTTCCCCCATGCCGATTTTTCAAATCGACCTTGCCAGCTTCTCTTCCAGAAAGGTAAGCAGTAACAGAGGCAATCCAAAAATTATGTCAGGAACAGGTCATAGTCCTGGTACCTTTGTCACAATAAGGGGAGGGGTTTTATTCAAGCCTTTTTGTAGTTCCGAAGCCGGACGGCTCGGTCAGACCGATCCTAAACCTGAAAAATCTGAATCTCTACTTGAAACAATTCAAGTTCAAAATGGAATCACTGAGGGCAGTGATTTCCAGTCTGGAGGAGGGGGACTACATGGTGTCTGTAGACATAAAAGATGCTTACCTGCATGTTCCCATTTATCCTCCTCACCAGCTTATCTGAGATTCGCGGTTCAGGATTGCCATTACAAATTCCAGACGTTACCTTTCGGTCTCTCTACGGCGCCGAGGGTATTCACCAAGGTGATGGCGGAGATGATGGTTCTCCTGCATCAAAAAGGAGTCAATATAATTCCTTATCTGGACGATATCCTGATAAAGGCGAGATCCAGGGAGCAGTTGTTACAAAACATCACACTCTCCCTGTCGATACTCCAACAACATGGTTGGATCATAAATGATCATAAACGAAGTCACAGTTGGAACCGACGACAAGATTGTCTTTTCTCGGGATGATCCTGGACACAGAAGTTCAGAGAGTATTTCTTCCGGTGGAAAAGGCTCTGGAAATTCAGAAACTGGTAAAACAGATATTGAAACCATCCAGGGTGTCGATCCATCAGTGCATTCGGTTGTTGGGGAAGATGGTGGCGGCCTACGAGGCCATACAGTTTGGCAGGTTCCATGCCAGAGTATTCCAGTGGGACCTGTTGGACAAGTGGTCGGGTTCCCACCGAAAGATAATCCTGTCGACAAAAAACAGGATTTCGCTCCTGTGGTGGCTACACAACTCTCACCTACAGGAAGCCTGCCTTCACATAAACGTGCTGGAACTGAGAGCCATTTACAACGGCCTTCAACAAGCGGTACATCTTCAAGATCATCCCGTGCAGATCCAGTCGGACAATGGAGGTCATTCCGAGTTGTTCGCTCGCAAGGCGATTTTAGCAGAGTTGCTCACGCTAAGCCGCCGCCTACTGGGAGTGAATCTTAGCATCTTAAAATTGCGAACGAAGTATTCGCAATATTGCGATTACACACCTCGTAGCAGTTTCTGAGTAGCTTCAGACTTACTCGGCATCTGCGATCAGTTCAGTGCTTGACGTCACAAACACTCCCAGCGTTCGCCCAGACACTCCTCCGTTTCTCCGGCCACTCCTGCGTTTTTTCCGGAAACGGTAGCGTTTTTTCCCACACGCCCATAAAACGGCCTGTTTCCGCCCAGTAACACCCATTTCCTGTCAATCACATTACGATCGCCAGACCGATGAAAAAGCCGTGAGTAAAATTACTAAGTGCATAGCAAATTTACTTGGCGCAGTCGCAGTGCGGACATTGCGCATGCGCATTAAGCGGAAAATCGCTGCGATGCGAAGATTTTTACCGAGCGAACAACTCGGAATGAGGGCCAATGTAACAGCAGTCGCGTATATAAACAAGCAGGGCGGAACGAAAAGCAGAGCGGGAATGGCAGAGGTGACGAAGATTCTCCTCTGGGCAGAAACACATCTAAAAGCTCTGTCGGCAATATTCATTCCGGGAGTAGACAACTGGGAAGCAGACATGACCTCCATCCAGGAGAGAGGGGCCTCCACCAAGAAGTCTTCAAAGAGGTGACAAGTTTTTGGGGAGTTCCTCAAGTAGACATGATGGCATCTTGTCTCAACAAGAAGCTTCAGAGATACTGTTCCAGGTCGAGAGACCCTCAAGCGATAGCGGTGGATGCGCTAGTGGCCCAGTGGGTTTTCCCGTCAGTGCATGTCTTCTTTCCACTTCCGCTGATCCCAAAAGTGCTCAGGATCATAAGAACAAGAGTTCGAGCAATCTTCATTGCCCCAGACTGGCCAAGGAGGGCTTGGTACCCAGATCTTCAGGAGTTGCTCCTAGAAAATCCTCGGCCTCTTCGGGAGGACCTGCTACAGCAGGGGCCGTGCGTGTATCAAGACTTACCGCGGCTACGTTTGACGGCATGGCTGTTGAGCGCCGGATCCTAGCCCGAAAGGGTATTTCCAAGGAAGTCATCCCCACTCTTATTCAGGCCAGGAAAGGAGTAACGTCAAAACATTACCACCGTATTTGGAGAAAGTATGTATCTTGGTGTGAATCCAACAAGGCTCCTACGGAAGAGTTTCACTTGGGACGTTTTCTCCGTTTTCTACAGGCTGGTGTGGAGGCGGGCCTCAGATTGGGATCAATCAAGGTCCAGATTTCGGCCTTGCCAGTGTTCTTCCAGAAACAATTGGCCTCTCTTCCAGAGGTTCAGACCTTCATGAAAGGGGTTCTGCACATCCAGCCTCCATTTGTGCCTCCGGTGGCACCATGGAACCTTAATGTGGTGTTGCAGTTCCTCCAATCAGACTGGTTTGAGCCTCTACAAGAGATAGAGTTTGTCGAAGTCGAAAATATTTCAGTACACACATCACGTACAAACTACACACAGATGGCCTCCGTGCGCGTACTTGTTCTGCATATGATCGCTCCCACGGTCCCGCGTATTAGCGCGTGGTATGAGTAATTTACGGTAGTATTTGTGATCGCATGGAAAAGCCATAAAAACACATTACATATTTAATCCAAATAGTGCACAATGTACACATAGCCCACATGCACCGCACCAGCGATTTATACTTGTTTAAATGGTACAGCAACAAAGGGATTCACATTTATAGTATAGGAGGGGACAGAACTAGGTTATAAGGTAGTGTTTGGTATCCAGCTGCAGGGTATTTTAGGAGCAATATTCCGGTGTTGGTTTGCAGAAAATTGCATGCTCCTGCGAATAGTTATGCACAGGAGCAGAATATTAATATTAACTGTATTTACTGTACTCTAGATATGTGGCGGGAACCCAGAGGAGAACATCTGCAAGTGCACCTGGACCAGACATCACCCACCTATTCAAACTGACCTATGACCTCTCCTGTACTGTAAATGACCATCCCAGTGTCCAATGGACAAAGAGATTACAGTTTCCATTGTGTTAGGTTTTGGACAAATGTATAAAAAGCCAGCTGCAGGCCAGGTCACTCTCACAATCTCTGAAGGTCATCTACCTTGATGACTGAGGACCGGACCAGGAAGTGCAGGCGAATAAACTTATGTACCATTGACTGTAGCCTCTTTTCTGTTATTGTAATTGTACCTTTGTTGTAAACCCTTTTTATCAATTATATGTTGGCGGGTCGGATCCCAACTTCTTAAATACAATTGGTGTCGTGTCTCTTTCTCTGCTAGATTTGTAAGTGTATTTCAGACACACGTGAAGCTGCATAGTGCTCACGGCATGTCGTTGTGTGTGTATGCACCGCATGTACTTTGTACGTCCGTCACGGCGTTAGTACGCAAAGTGCGTACACGGTACGGGACTTTGTATGCAAACTGAGTAATAAGTACGTAGGTTAAGGATTGCATACAGCGGCCGCAGCGGCTCGATTTTAAAGTGTATTGAGAGTGTTTTCAAGTATTGCTTTTAGTCCTGTAAGTAAATCAGCATTTACAATTGGGGGCTCCATCCGGTTTTTCATACACTCAAGGGCTAGCAGGTCATAGCAGACTTTAATCTATCCGCAAAGGGTGGAAATATATCTACGTCAAACCTTTTTCTGGTTGCTGGATGTTTTAATACCCTATTTGTGTGCTGTTAGATTGCGTCTGCTCTGCCTAGTCTGCAGAGGTGCCGTAGGTAAACAGGTAAAAAGCTATTTAAAAATCTGTGTAATTTTTTTTGGCGCCAAAAGCGCACACAAAGGGTACCGATACTTTGCATACCCTCTCACATATTGTTGCCACAAGGTATAGATTGCTATACCAGTTTATATCTGTGTGAAATCGGATACATTTGTTGCTATATAGATACATTTGAATTAGTGTGTTAAGGGAGTAATTATAAAAACACAAAACGCAGTTCTGGCCCGGTTGTAAAGGGTTACACAGAACAAGGGTGGGTTGTGTTTGTGGGCGATTATAGTTTGTATTGCTCACATTTATAGAGATTGTGTGATTTGTTTTATTGCGGACACACGTTTGTACACATGGTTCGGACAAAGTACAGGAGAGCGCTCGTGTACACGATATTTGTTCAATTAAAGGCGGGATAGTATACATTTAATACAATAGCACATAACTATCCGATTTCAAAAAAAGGTCACTTTAAAAATTTAGTTTAAAAACTGTAAGTACCTCTGGGGTAAAACGGCCGACCTAAGGGTGTAAAAATTTTCTGTACAGGAAAGAAAAACAAGGTGTATTTGAGTGAGTGAAAGTGGAGTGAGAGGATTTGAACCCCGGAATTCGTGATCCTGTCGTTGGTACACCAAGTAAGTGGAGGCTTGGTGGTGTGAGGCGGCTGACTCACGTTAATATAGATAGAGATAATACGCAAATCGTGAGGAGATTTGTAGAGGAGCGTAATATAGAATTGTGCATTGTGCAGAAGTATAGAAATTGTGAATTGAAGTTTAAAGGTTTTGTATTACGTTCCGGCTCAGGTTTCGCAGCTTGTGATTCGATTCCAGTGGTCGTAGGGCGGATATGTAACAAGTATCTATACGCTGTGCGATTGGACCGCATGTTTGTGGATACGATACATAGCGCAACTTGATACCCCTTTACGAGCTTTTGCCTAAAATCACGGTATCATTAGCGCTGTGTAGAGTATACGCAAGCGTGATTTGTGTAAGTCAAAAAGGGAAGTCTCTCTCAGGAAAATCTTTAACGGTGGATATTCACTGGAAAAGGTAAGTTATTCCTAAAACTTCCAGTGAATAGAAGCCAGTTAGGGCCTCACTGGGTACACAGTGGTCACTATTGGAGTGAGTCGTGGTACGTCAGCGGAGAAGGAGTGAGTGAAAGCGCTAGGTGTCTTTCACTGTCTATTGTTTTGTGCATTTGGGGATTGTGTTTATAGGCAAAAAGTCCGCGATGGGATCCAATTGCACAAGCAGTGGGCGTTTGGTAGCTAGGGTTCAGGCTGAAGAGTTGGGACCGAGAAGGTCAGAATTGCGGCTGAGAGGGTCAGCAAGGTTTACAATGTGTGAAAAATATGGTTCACACACGGAGGCTTTTTGCAATGAGTGGGTACGTATGACTGCGGAAGATAGGGCCCCATTCCCAAAGGTGGGTAGCTTTGAATCAGAGGTGTTACAGAACATAAGGATTAAAATATGTCTGATTAAATCCAGAAAACAAAGGATCAGACATAACGATTGTTTAAACCTGTGGCAACAAGAGGGGTGGTGCAAAGGGAACAAACTCGCAAAGCAAGTTCCAAACCTAGCAGGAATGAGGGCACGAACATACCGTTACCGACACAGGTCATAGGGGAAAAGATGGCTACAATCAATGGTATATCTGTAAATTATAAAAAAATGCAGAATCAATGTGTTAACCTTAACTCTTGCAAGTTGTATCCTGTTTTGAACTCTCTCCAAGGTCATAGGTCAGAGGAAAATGATGCATCCATCCCACTCTCAGCCCTCATCCAGGCAATTGCCTTACAGGAAATTCAGGTGGGCCCTGTCCAACCAGTAAGAGCAGTAACAGTATCCCCCACTGAAAGGACTGGTGAGATCACAGACATCGGTAAGTGTGAGACTGTTCATTACACAGTGACATTAACACCTCACAGTGAGCAGATTAGGAATGGAATGGTAGGATTACATCCTGTCTTGGAAATAGTAACTCCCAATGGGGGAACCGATAGGGAGTAATCCTCACCAGGAATAATGCAATGTATTGCCCATGGTCCAGATCAGAACTTTGGTCAATCATTTCAGAATTCCCCGATCCCCAGAAGCATTTAGCCAGATGTCAGAAGTATGTAAAGGATCTGTGTAATGCATATGAACCTGCAAACAAAGATTGGCAGATACTTTTGAAAGCGTGCCTACCCCCTAATATTGACACCCAAAAATGTATCACTGATTGTAAATTAGAGTCGGATGGTCCTATGACTGACGAACACAATCAGGAGAACGTGGAACGAATTAACATGCAACTAGAGTTGTATTTCCCCACTACTGTTAAGTGGAGAAAAATTTTCTCCATAAAACAGAGAGAAAATGAAATGACATCTGAATATTTCCATAGAGCGTTGCAAATAATGACTAGATACACTGGGGTATCGGATATAAGGAACAATACAAATTACAGGGAGGTGGCTGTCTCTGTGCTAATGGACGGGCTCAAGAAGGCATTGAGGGCCAGGGTGCAAACCTATTTGCCAAATTGGAGATGGGTCACTGTAGATAATCTCATAGAGTGCGTTATGGAGCATCACAGGAATATCGCTATATGCAGGGAACAACAGGAGGAGAGGCTGAGGACTGAAAATACACAGGCTCTTACAGCAAATCCCATCTACCTGAACCCCAGACCATTGATGTGTGGAAAAGATCAAGACTATGTTACACTTGTAGGAAGGAAGGGCATTTTGCCAGAGATTGTAGGAGTAGTAGGACACATAGTCAATATAGACCCCCTAGACAGAAAACACAAGCCACATTATTAAACACATAGACGGGACCAAGGGACATATAGTAAGGAATCACGAGCCATATAGAAAACACAGATTCGGTTAATGGGAAGAACGGAATGAATGCAACTTTACCCTTTGACAAAACTTGCTGGGGTTAAGATGGGGCTTCTAAACTTTTGCTTCTTTCTCTAGCAGAAATGGCCCCAGATTAACCTAACAGGAGCTTTGTTAGATATGAAATACATATAATGCTTCCCGATCAGGAAGTGCAAAGTATGTTAGTCACCCACAAAGACTAATGTTACATTTCACTGTTCTAGATTCACAAAAAAAGAATATCACCAAGTAGTCTTCAGGCGCTGATACAAATCGTATGAGGTACTTCTAGATGACCTGTTTATCATCGACTTTTAACCCTCAAACAAAAAAATATAAAATACAATAGTGTAATACTGATAACATAAAATCAAGGTTTTTCTTGAGTGTATAGGTAGAATCCGTACCGTGAGATAGTGTCTAATTAATAGACAATGGGGGGTCATTCCGAGTTGTTCGCTCGCAAGCTGCTTTTAGCAGCTTTGCACACGCTAAGCCGCCGCCTACTGGGAGTGAATCTTAGCTTATCAAAATTGCGAACGAAAGATTCGCAATATTGCGAAAAGACTTCTCTGTGCAGTTTCTAAGTAGCTCGAGACTTACTCTGCCAGTGCGATCAGTTCAGTGCTTGTCGTTCCTGGTTTGACGTCACAAACACACCCAGCGTTCGCCCAGACACTCCTCCGTTTCTCCAGCCACTCCCGCGTTTTTCCCAGAAACGGTAGCGTTTTTTCACACACTCCCATAAAACAGCCAGTTTCCGCCCAGAAACACTCACTTCCTGTCAATCACATTACGATCACCAGAACGAAGAAAAAACCTCGTAATGCCGTGAGTAAAATACCTACCTGCATAGCAAATTTACTTGGCGCAGTCGCACTGCGGACATTGCGCATGCGCATTAGCGACTAATCGCTTCGTTGCGAGAAAAAAATAACGAGCGAACAACTCGGAATGACCCCCAATATGCGCATAGGGGGGAGAGGATGTGATCCTAATAAGCTTTCCAAATTTTTCATCCATCCATCACTTCATTTCCAGAAATCTCATAAAAAGGATAAAAGCAAACATAGTATAATATTGCTTTAATAAGAAATTAAAAAGCCAGTTTGAATGGCTGGACTCTCACCATATGACAGAAAAAACAAGGCAGATAGAAATGACAACCAGGCGTCCCCAACACCTCGCAATTCCTCCTATGGATTGGTTCCAGACTCCAAACGACCATAAGTCGACGCGTTTCAATACTTTTCAGTATCTTTTTCAAGGCATATACTCTTCCCTCCCCAGGATATCATATTTATACCCCTCTTACTGATGACATCATATCCTATGTGAACAACCTAATACCAGACATGGATCAACTAGCTTGTAAATTCTATGTGTAACAATAACATGCATCCCATCCGTATTTCCTGTTAGGGTATTCTTCACTCCCTTCATGGGCGCCAAACTCTCCCCTCATTGAAATGCACCGGAGCCTCATTTTCATATTGATGGTCCACTGATGTGTATCACATCCGTCCACTGGCGCCGCGGCCGCGTTCCACCGTCTGTTGGCCCGCATATGCGTTCCACCGCTATTTCCGGAAGTGACGTCTTTCCGCATGCGTCACTTCCGGAAATAGCGGTGGAACGCATCGCGGCGGAGCTTTGCGTTCCATATGTTGTATCTTTACTGCGGACCCGCCATATTATTCACTCCATCAACATCTATTGGAGTGTTGTATCCGGAGAGTCGTCCTCTGTGCACAGTGCACCATCTCTAAGGAGATAGTTCAGTGCAATATCCAAAACATGAAAAAATAAATACATAAAATTACACACTTATAATAGATAAAGATAAAACATTAAAAAATTCTATGAAAAGCCTCACTTATAAAAACCATTTGAGCTCAAAGTCTTTATTGATGCCATTAGGGGCTAATGTGCTATAATTGTAAATCATACCCATTTCACATTTCGCTAATTTGATTGCAATATCGCCCCCTCTGGCGTCAGAAGAGACTTTTTTAAGGACAAAAAAATTCTTTATGTATTTTGTATCGCAATCATGGGTTTCTTTGAAATGTTTAGAAAGTGCATGAGTGTCTAAACTCTTCCGGATGTTCCTTATGTGCTCCCCCAATCTAATCTTAAAAGCCCTACTTGTCCAACCTATATAAAATTTCCCACATGAACATTCAATGGCGTACACCACATTGAAGGAATGACATGTTAAAAATTCACTGATTTTGTGTTTCTTCTTATTGATCTCAACATCAATTAATTTATTACCAAAAGTATTGGGTACAATTTTGCACCCAACACAGCTTCCACAGCGAAAAAATCCTTTTGTTAATACATTTCCCTTTTTTGGGGAAGGTGGACAGAGACTCTTTACTAATTTGGTTTTTAAATTGGGGGCTCTTCTAAAAATACAATTTGGATTGTCCGGTAATTCCTTTCCCATAACTGGATCTTTTTTCAATATTTTCCAATGTTTTTTTAGAACTCTTTTCACCTGAAGTGTAGTTAGTAATAAATGACCATTTAAAAACATCATTGTTTACATCCTTTTCCTTATTCTCTGATTTTTTTAATAAATCCTCCCTATTCATGGTACTCTTTCAAGGGAATCCAAAACAACCTGATCTTTATATCCACTTCCCTTGAAATTAGTAGACATTTCTTTCGCCTGAGTTAGGAACACATCCCCATCCGTACAATTTCTTTTCAATCTTTTAAATTGACTAATTGGTATAGTGTCCAACCATCTACTATGGTGGCAGCTTTCTACATCAATGTAAGTGCTGGAATCAGTCGGTTTGATAAAAAAAATTGTTTTTATCATACCTTGTTCTATATAAATAGTCAAATCCAAAAAGTTAACTAACAATTGGCTTTTTTCAAAGGTCAATAAAATATTTGAGTCATTTTCATTTAAATAGGAACAAAAGTGCTCTAATTCTTCCATGCTTCCTCCCCATATAAAAACAATGTCATATAGAGCCATATAGAAAACACAGATTCAGTTAATGGGAAGAACGGAATGAATGCAACTTTACCCTTTGACAAAACTTGCTGGGGTTAAGATGGGGCTTCTAAACTTTTGCTTCTTTCTCTAGCAGAAATGGCCCCAGATTAACCTAACAGGAGCTTTGTTAGATATGAAATACATATAATGTGCTCCCGATCAGGAAGTGCAAAGTATGTTAGTCACCCACAAAGACTAATGTTACATTTCACTGTTCTAGATTCACGTCCATCACAGGTAGAGGAAATTATCTCACAGATACCCTATTATCTCACAGTTCCCTATGAATTTAGGATGAACAGGACACTGGATTGATGGCTGGGATAGTCCCAATAGCGATACAACAAACACAGAATTTTTTTTAAGGGGAATAGACCAAGTAGAGAAGCCATTCCCCATAGTGCCCAATCCAGTTGTCAAATTTTATAAAATCCTCTTTGCCTCTACAAACTTATCTGTTACTAACCTCTATGTGATTTTTCTTTCTTCACAAGTTTCCTCTTCATCTTACGTTCACCGACAGGAGGGTACAATACATGGACCCGATTACAGTTCAAACGCCACATGCCTACTTGGTCCTTCAGAGTTCTGCCCAAATCCAGTATATCTCACCAGCACAAGGACACCAGTATTACTACAGTGTGCCTGGTCATGCACAAAGGGTGGAGAATGAGAATACTGGTGAAGGGAGACTGTGTACAGACACCGATATGCATGATGGTGTGACAGCCTGTTGGTGAATGCCAAACCTGACATTTTCTTTTTTTTTAATTATTATTATTCCCCTCTCTTCTCTCATCCAGAGACGGTTTACTTCACACAACTGATAACACATGACAGTAAATTGAAATGCAAAATTTGTGTTCCCTAAAGGAAAAGGCGGTCTGGAAGTCGAAGGGGTATAATCAGGAGTCCTCAGGACTTTGGACAGGTGGACACGGTAAGCTAGTGGCCCCCAGATCATATCTTCCAAGTCTAGCTGAGGCGGCACACGGTCTGACTCATCTGGGCAAAGAAGGTATGTGCAAGCTGGTAAGAGCCTACTGGAGTGCACCAGGATTCTCTTCTCATGCGGGTAAGAAAGCAGTGACATGTCTTACTTGCTTGAGGAAGAATATTGGTAAGGCAATACCAACAGCGCCATCCCATATCCCTCCTACAGACAGACCTTTTCAGGTTACACAAATCGACTTCATACAGTTACCACCCTGTAGGAATTTGAAATATGTGTTAGTATGTATCGATGTGTTTTCCAACTGGGTAGAAGCGTTCCCTGCTGCCACAAATACTGCAAAGAAAATTGTGCAGGAATTTGTGTGTAGATATGGTATCCCTAGTGTGATTGAAAGTGATAGGGGTACCCATTTTACAGGTGAAGTCTTTCAGGTCATGTGCAAACTGATAGGAATTAATAGCAAGCTACATACTCCGTACCGACC
Source organism: Pseudophryne corroboree (assembly GCF_028390025.1). Lineage (NCBI taxonomy): Eukaryota > Metazoa > Chordata > Amphibia > Anura > Myobatrachidae > Pseudophryne > Pseudophryne corroboree. The sequence goes on along the minus strand of NC_086445.1, from coordinate 914,656,070 downwards.
ACAGGCGAGTGCGAAGGTAGAGAGAGTGAACAGCACTATTAAGAACAAGCTGAGCAAAGTGATGGCTGAAACTGGATTGCTGTGGCCAGAAGCTTTGCCACTAGTGTTGTACAGCATCAGAACCACTCCCAGGTCACCGCTTAACTTATCACCATTTGAAATTCTTTTTGGTCGACAACCTCATGTAATGATAGACCCCCAGGATGATTTGAAATGCAATAATGAAATAACTGTGAAATATTTGGTTAGGATGAGCCAGCAGCTGAGAAATCAACAAAGAAATATAAAGCTGGTGATTCCTGACCTACCGAACAGTAATTGTCATGACATTGAGCCTGGGGATTATGTGATGATTCGAAATTTCTTACGCTCAGGTTGCCTCATAGACAGGTGGGAAGGACCGTACCAAGTCTTGTTAACCAGCACTACAGCATTAAAGGTTGCCGAAAGAGAGACTTGGGTCCACTCGTCCCACTGCAAGAATGTTGCTGACCCGGAGAAAACTCGTGACAAAGCTGAGAGGCAGGACTGTTGTAAGGCACCTGAGCATGGAGAGCAACAAGATCAAGGATGGTTGTCGCACCATTTTCTTTTTTCACCCCCCCTGCATTTTCCTTTCTTTTCTCCTCCTTATTTTCCTTCTTTCCCCTAACGAAATGGATCTATCACAAGAGACTGCGTTTCGGGTTCTGCTAGTAATTCTGTTTTTGATCAGGACAATTTGTTTTGGTGAGGGTCCCAGAGAAGTCGAGCAAGGATCTGGAATGGGTTCTGATGGCGAGTACGAATTTGTAGGATCTCAGGAGCAGCACATCACTCGAGTAAAGGCTGGTATCAGTAAGCGCTCTGGTAGTCATGGAGCTCGGAGGCAATGTGAAGGGTTATTGTCTGTTGAATATTGTATTTGTAGGAATTGTGAGAACATAGTCGAAGACGGGTGCATCCAGAGGTGTCAGTCCAACATTAATATCGATATGGACCGACATCCGTTGAGTGATTACCACTCATTAGTGGGTAAGGTCTTAAACCAGACAGAATGTTGGGTGTGCTCACAGGTACCTCAAGGACAGAGTAAGTCAGGATTAGTACCATACCCTTTAGCACTAGATGAGGTACTCGAATTATGGGGTGGGAGACCGGTGGACAAGAAATTCAATATATCTAGGCCCCCTAGCTTGAAGCTCCACCAGTACAATGTAGATAGGTCACTGTTGTTTTAATATTTCCAATTTCCGAAAACCAGGAAATTGGGAAGTGACATGGAATAACCAATTACTTTTTCACACAGAGCTGATAGGATACCTATTGACTCTGAACTTGTACGCAAGATAGCCAACAGTGGGAGATTTTCGGTATAGGTATATACGTGGAAGCAAGACTATGTGGGTTAGAAAAGTATCGTCAGGGTATTGTGCCCATATCATCCAGCCCGATACTTGTACTGAACAAATGAGAACTAGGGATTGGTTTCTTTACCTGGAAAGTTTGCAATATGGTGATGTTACATTTTGTCCCCTATGTTCTCCCAGATGATGCCTATTTCATATGTGGGAGGAAAGCGTACAAGTGGCTGACTCCGAGCTCTGAGGGATTGTGTTATATTGGAAGAGTACTACCAGAGGTCATGACCATAACCCACGTCAAAATGAAAGACGTTCACCGCAGTGCTCAGACTCCTTATACTCATACCCACTATGAACACATCATCAAGAGACACCTCATAGATAGGACAGAGCATGCAGCCTCTGATTTGATCCATGAATCCACCGGGATTCAGTTCCTTCTCGCATTAGATATCAACCGAACTGCCAGAGGAACTATAAATTATAGGTACATCCATGCGCTAGCGAACTTAATATACAATATCACCGAGATGTATGATGACACCTTCAGGTATACGGGAAGGGAGTTACAAGCCTACAAGAAGGAACTGATCCAGCACAGGATGGTCCTTAATTATGTCACAGCCGTGACAGGTGGGTACTGTGTTACCCTGGCAACTCAATATGGTGTAAAGTGCTGTACGTATATTACAAACAGCACTGACGAACCCACGGAGATCATCGATCAGAAGATGGACGAGATCTTGCAGTTGAAGTGGGAGTTCAGGAGGAAGCACAATCTTACCTTATTGACTGTGGGTAATGAACTGACTGGCTGGGTCTCATGGTTGAACCCACGCAAATGGTTCTCAGGGTTAGGAGAGTGGGCACAGAATGTTATTATGAGTGTGGGGAAGTTTCTCCTTTGTATCCTGGGAGTCATCATAATTATTGGGCTGATAATTAAGGTGTGTTCGAATTCTAACGCGGCGCAAGCACAGCACAAATTTGATGAGTCTAAGGAGCGAGAGCGCTGTTACAGCAGCAGATTTGATTTATGATCCATCCATAGAGACAGTGTTATGATAAGGATTGCAAATGAATTTCATGGCCTGTTTCTTTCACCATTTTTCTCTGTTTCCCCCTTACCCAGAAACATCCAACCAGAAAAGACGTCAGCCCTACCCAATGTTTATGTGAATGTATTTTTATATATGTGTCTTCTCTTCATCTCTGAAACCTCCAGTTAATGGCACACATAGTCGACAGGTGTTATCCACATATACTAGCACTCACATTTGTTCCCCCTCCATGTATCATCATCTAAATGTGCTCCCCATTTGTTGGAATAAGAAGCCGAAAAGACCTCTGTAGTTTGTTTGCCAATTTACAGACCCTTAATATGGGATGAGAAGGATTTAATGTATACTTCGCAATACCTCAAAGCTTATTTAGAACATACACGGCACAATGATACATGCCCCTCAGACATTGATTCATACATACATGCTTTTTACTATCCCACTAGGTTACACAATTCCCACCTACCGCTCTCCCCCAATCATCCAAACTTGTATATATTGTGTATATAATATTTTCTGTTTAGTAGTAAAGTGTGGCAGTTATTGATGACTGCCAAAGGGTGGACTGTCAAAGTCGAAAATATTTCAGTACACACATTACGTGTAAACTACACACAGATGGCCTCGTGCGCGTACTTGTTCTGCCATGCGTGCACATATTCGCAATTTGCATATGATCGCTCCCACGGTCCTGCGTATTAGCACGTGGTATGAGTAATTACGGTAGTGTTTGTGATCGCATGGAAAGCCATAAAAACACATTACATATTTAATCCAAATAGTGCACAATGTACACATAGGCCATATGCACCGCACCAGCGATTTATACTTGTTTAAATGGTACAGCAACAAAGGGATTCACCTTTACAGGATAGGAGGGGACAGAACTAGGTTATAAGGTAGTGTTTGGTATCCAGCTGTAGGGTATTTTAGGAGCAATATTCCGGTGTTGGTTTGCAGAAGATCGCACGCTCCTGCGAATAGTTATGCGCAGTTGCAGAATATTAATATTAACTGTATTGACTGTACTCTTGATATGCGGCGGGAACCCAGAGGAGAACATCTGCAAGTGCACCTGGACCAGACATCACCCACCTATTCAAACTGACCTATGACCTCTCCTGTACTGTAAATGACCATCCCAGAGTCCAATGGACAAAGAGATTACAGTTTCCATTGTGTTAGGTTTTGGACAAATGAAAAAAAAGCCAGCTGCAGGCCAGGTCACTCTCACAATCTCTGAAGGTCATCTAACTTGATGACTGAGGACCGGACCAGGAAGCGCAGGCGAACAAACGTGTGTACCATTGACTGTAGCCTCTTTTCTGTTATTGTAATTGTACCTTTGTTGTAAACCCCTTTTATCAATTATATGTTGGCGGGTCGGATCCCAACTTCTTAAATACAATTGGTGTTGTGTCTCTTTCTCTGCTAGATTTGTAAGTGTATTTCAGACACACGTGAAGCTGCATAGTGCTCACGGCATGTCGTTGTGTGTGTATGCACCGCGTGTACTTTGTACGGCCATCGCGACGTTAGTACGCAAAGTGCGTACACGGTACGGGACTTTGTACGCAAACTGAGTAATAAGTACGTAGGTTAAGGATTGCATACAGCGGCCGCAGCGGCTCAATTTTAATGTGTATTGAGAGTGTTTTTAAGTATTGCTTTTAGTCCTGTAAGTAAATCAGCATTTACAAGTTGAAGTTTCTCACTTGGAAAGTGGTGATGCTTTTGGCATTGGCATCCGAACGGCGGGTGTCTGAGTTGGGGGCCTTGTCTCACAAGAGCCCTTACCTAATCTTCCATGAAGATAGGGCAGAGTTGTGAACTCGTCAACATTTTCTTCCAAAGGTGGTTTCTTCTTTCCACATAAACCAGCCTCTTGTGTTGTGCCAGTAGTTACTGACACGTTCACCGAGTCAAAGTCTCTAGACGTGGTTAGGGCTTTGAAAATGTATGTCACTAGAACAGCTCGTATACGGAAAACAGAGTTGTTGTTTGTCCTGTATGCTCCCAACAAGATTGGGTGTCCTGCTTTCAAGCAGACTATTGCGCGTTGGATCAGAAGTACGATTCAGCACGCTCATACTACAGCTAGATTGCCGTTACCGATGTCGGTGAAGGCCCATTCCACTAGGAAGGTGGGCTCATCCTGGGCAGCTGCCCGGGGGGTCTCGGCATTGCAACTTTGCCGAGCAGCTACTTGGTCGGGGTCAAACACATTTGCAAGATTCTACAAGTTTGACACCTTGGCCGATGAAGACCTCAAGTTCGGTTAATCAGTGCTGCAGGGTCATCCGCACTCTCCCGCCCGTAATGGAGCTTTGGTATAAACCCCATGGTCATTAAGTGGACTACAGCATCCTCCAGTACGTATGAGAAAACAGGATTTTGATACCTACCGGTAAATCCTTTTCTCCTAGTCCGTAGTGGATGCTGGGCGTCCGTCCTAGTGCGTACTTTACCTGCAGTTTTTTGTTCATTAGAATTACACATGTTGTGTTATATTAGTTTCAGCATGTTGCTGTAATTGGTTCATGCCTGTTGGCATGTGTTATGTTGAATGCCATGTTGTGCGGCATGGTTGAGGTGTGAGCTGGTATGTATCTCACCACTAGTATTAAAGTAAATCCTTTCCTCGAAATCTCCATCTCCCTGGGCGCAGTTCCTATAACTGAGGTCTGGAGGAGGGGCATAGAGGGAGGAGCCAGTTCACACCCATTGAAAAGTCTTAAGAGTGCCCAAGGCTCCTGCGGAACCATCTATACCCCATGGTCATGAAGTGGACCCCAGCATCCTCTACGGACTAGGAGAAAAGGATTTACCGGTAGGTATCAAAATCCTTTTATTTTCTCTTATGTCCTAGAGGATGCTGGGGTCCACATTAGTACCATGGGGTATAGCTGGGTCCACCAGGAGCCATTGGCACTTTAAGAGTTTGAGAGTGTGGGCTGACTCCTCCCTTTATGCCCCTCCTACCAGACTCAGTTTAGAAAATGTGCCCGGAGGAGCCGGTCACAGCTAGGGGAGCTCTCCACAGTTTCATAGTAAAGTTAATTTTTAGAGTTTATTATTTTACAGGGAGGCTGCTGGCAACAGCCTCCCTGCTTCGTGGGACTAAGGGGGGATTTAGTGTCCGCCCTGTGGGGTCTGAGCCACTATCTCCGCTGACAGGACACTGAGCTCCTGAGGGGATAGATCATTCCCCTTGCCACATTGGATCGCTCACCCCAGCAGCATGCCGCCACCCCCTTACAGAGCCAAAGATCAGTGGCGAGTGAGTGACTGACCCCCCTAGCAAGCAGGGGGCTGGTGTGAAGATGGCGGCATCACGGTAGGAGCGCAGTATTAACTGCGCTCCGGAGGCTCAGCAGTATCTGCAACTCAGGCTTTACAGAACTCTATGGCAGTCTGGCCCAGTTCTGGTACATCAAGGCTCCCCGCTGTATATTCACCTAAACGTACTCTTGCACATATCATGCAGGATGATACCGATTCTGATACTGCAGACAGGGATGTGTTGCGGGGGACAGCATCTCTTGCTAAAGGGGTGCAGTTGATAGAGGCTATTAGGGATGTGTTGAATATTGCTGACTTCATTGAAAATAAGAAAGCCTCGCTAACCTACCCTGCGTCCAAGGAATTAAATGCTATATTTGATAAGGCTTGGGAAAACCCGGATAAAAAATTCCAGATACCCAAAAGGGTTCTGGTAGCATTTCCTTTCCCGGTAGAGGATAGAAAAAAAATGGGAAAACCCGCCTATTGTTGATGCGTCAGTATTCAGACTTTCAAAAAGGGTGGTTTAACCTGTTCCAGGATCTTCCTTTCCGCCTTGAAAAAGCAGTCTGATCGTAAAATTGATAATACGCTCAAATCCATGTACACGGCTTCTGGGGTAATACTACGCCCTGCTATTGCCAGTGCTTGGATTGCCAAAGCTATAGTAAAGTGGTCAGGCACGTTACTTGAGGACTTATGGAAAAATGTGATGTTGAATTGTTTTTACGTAACATTCAGGATTCGCCAGGATTTCTGGGAAAATCCATGAAAGACCTGGTTTCCGTGGCTGCGGGAATTTCCTCCATGTCAGTATCAGCTCGTCGAGGACTGTGGTTGCACCAGTGGTCGGCCGACGCGGAATCCAGGAGAAGTGTGGAGACCCTACCCTACACAGGTCAGGCTCTCTTTGGGGAAGCGTTAGATGCGTGGATCTCCACGGCTACGGCTGTTAAATCACCCTTTCTTCCCTCAGCTACACCTGCTCCGAAGAAACCCTTTTCTTCAGTTACATCACAGCCCTTTTGGTCTACCAAGCCCAGAAAGGCCTACCGTCCACCACCTTCTTTCGGGGAGGTCGGCCGAAGTCCAAGAATCCTGCGGCTGCAGGTTCCCAGGAACAGAAACCTGCTTCAGGTACACAAAAGTCGTCCGCATGACGGTGGACTGCACGCCCCGGAGCTGGGGCCGGTGGGAGCGAGACTCAGACATTTCAGTCATGTCTGGGTGTCCTCCGGCCTGGACCCCTGGGTACAGGATATCGTGTACCGAGGTACAGGCTGGAATTTCAAAAACAAAGGTTACTATTCAAACGTTTTCGTGGTACCGAAACCGGATGGTTCGGTCAGGTCCATTCTAAATTTAAAATCACTAAACCACTTTCTGATGGAGTTCAAGTTCAAAATGGAGTCTCTAAGGGCAGTGATATCAGGTCTGGAGGAGGGGAAATTCCTAGTAGTCCTGGATATCAAGGATGCGTACCTCCATATTCTGATTTGGCTGCCGCATCAAGCTTATCTTCGATTCGCACTGTTGGACTGTCACTTTCAGTTCCAGGGCCTCCCATTCATCCTCTCCACAGCACCAAGGGTATTCACCAAGGTGATGGCGGAAATGATGATTCTACTCCACAGACGGGGGGGTGAACATAATTCCGTATCTGGACGATCTGCTGATAAAGGCATCGTTCAAGGAGAAGCTGTTACAATCCATAGCACTCACGACCCAGCTTCTCAGGGAACATGGTTGGATCCTGAATCTTCCAAAATCACATTTGGAACCAACCAGGAGGTTGTCCTTTCTGGGAATGATCCTAGACACGGAAGTGCAGAGGGTGTTTCTTCCAGAGGAAAAGGCGTTGGTGATTCAAACGAAGGTCCGGGATGTCCTGAAGCCAGCCCGGGTACCAGTTCATCAGTGCATTCGCCTTCTGGGGAAGATGGTGGCCTTTAATGAGGCTCTGCAGTACAGGAGGTTTCACGCTCGGTCCTTCCAACTGGATCTCCTGGACAAGTGGTCGGGATCCCATCTACACATGCAACAGAGAATATGTCTGTCGCCAAAGGCCAGGATTTCACTCCTCTGGTGGCTACAATTACCTCACCATCTGGAGGGCCACAGATTCGGGATTCAGGACTGGATCCTTCTACCACAGATGCAAGTCTGCGGGGCTGGGGCGCAGTCACTCAAGGGGTACCCTTCCAAGGAAGGTGGTCAAGTCTGGAAGCCATCTACAATGGTATTCTCTAAGTGGCCCATCTTCTGAGGAATCGGGCCATTCAAGTGCAGTCGGACAATGTGACAACAGTGGCTTACATAAACCGACAGGGCAGAATGAGGAGCAGAGCTGCAATGGCAGGAGGTAACAAGAATCATCCTCTGGGCAGAAAAGCACGCGTTGGCGCTGTCAGCAATCTTCATTCCGGGTGTAGACAACTGGGAAGCGGACTTCCTCAGCAGACACTTCCTCAGCAGTTATATCTAATCCTACCATCTCTCTTCCACACCAAGGCCCTCATTCCGAGTTGTTCGCTCGCTAGCTGCTTTTAGCAGCATTGCACACGCTAAGCCGCCGCCCTCTTGGAGTGTACCTTAGCTTAGCAGAATTGCGAACGAAAGATTCGCAGAATTGCGAATAGAAAATTCTTAGCAGTTTCTGAGTAGCTCCAGACTTACTCCTACACTGCGATCAGTTCAGTCAGTTTCGTTCCTGGTTTGACGTCACAAACACACCCAGCGTTCGCCCAGACACTCCCCCGTTTCTTCAGACACTCCCGCGTTTTTCCCAGAAACGCCAGCGTTTTTTCGCACACGCCCAGAAAACGGCAAGTTTCTGCCCAGAAACACCCACTTCCTGTCAATCACAGTACGATCACCAGAACGATGAAAAATCCTCATTATGCCGTGAGTAAAATACCTAACTTTTGTGTACAATAACTAACTGCATGCGCTCTGCGAACCTTGCGCATGCGCAGTAAGCGACTAATCGCAATATAGCGAAAATTGGCAACGAGCTAACAACTCGGAATGACCCCCCTAATGCGAGAATTTGATACCTTTGGTAAATTGTCTAATTTTAAAATTCATTTTGCTAAATCTAACGCGCTTAATATTTCAGCTTCCTCTTCTACGATTGAGGGCCTACAACCAGGGCCGGCGCTTCCATTAGGCAGCTTTAGGCAGCTGCCTATGGGCGCCAGGACCTGAGGGGGCGGTATGCTGAGGCTGTCAGGAGCCCTGGTCGTTTTGACTGTTAGCCGCCAACCCGCTCTCCCCCCTTCGCCCTTTACTAGCCCCCATGAAATAGCAGCAGCAAGGCACCCGGCGGCATGGAGACACATAGCAGCGCTGCGGGTAGTCCTGCAACGATGCTAATTTGACTGACAGGCAGCTAGACAATTCACTGCCGCACCACTATGCAGTGGGAGCAGAGAGTTGGTTTCCCCCTCGGCCAGTCCCGTGTCCCCCATCTGCCGGGCCGGCTCCATAGCCTGCTGCTTGATGGGGTTTTTTTGGTGGGTTTTTTTTATAAAAGGGGCGTGGCCACACCTCCGTGATTAGGCCACGCCCCCCGAGTATGCTAGTTCCTCGGCGGTCTTTCTTTGGCTCTGCTGCCTGTTCTTTCAGACTTGCTCCTGTGATATACTGTAAGCTGGAGGTAACTACTGTGTGTGTGTGTGTGTGTGTGTGTGTGTGTGTGTGTGTGTGTGTGTGTGTGTGTCTCAGTATCAGTGTGTGTGTGTGTGTGTGTGTGTGTGTGTCTCAGTATCAGTGTGTGCCTCAGTATGAGTTTGTCGTCTCAGTATGTGTCTCAGTATGAGTGTGTGTGTGTCTCAGTATGAGTGTGTGTCTCAGTATCAGTGTGTGTGTGTGTGTGTGTGTCTCTGACTTAGTATTAGTGTCATCATACGCGGATTCAGGGGGGGGGGGGGGCACCAAGGCACGTGCTCCCCCTGTCATTTAGGAGGTGTTTTTTTTTTAATGCTGCACTGCACAATGAGGCCGCCGGCTGTCGGTCCCTCCTTCCTGTAGCAGCTTACCTAGGAACGAACAGCCCAGCTCCGCCTTCTGCATTCTGATCCGCGGGCTGGGCCTAATTCGGACTTTAGTGTCACCCTCTCCCTGGCTGCACTAGTACACGGGGGAAGAGGGACTCCGCGGTACGCTGATTGCGGGGGAGTGAGAGCCGTCAATGCCGCCGCCTGTTAGATGGAGCAAGCTGCCACCTGATGGAGCCAGCCGGACCCGCCACCAGGAGACAGATCCCTGCACAGAGTTGGCAGTGCAGGGGTGATTGAGCTGAGCTGGGGACCGAGGAAGCAGGTAGGGTGCAGGGACACGGGAAGGGCTACTGAGTGAGTGTGCGGTGCTGCACTCGCGTGTGCGGTGCTGCACTCGCATGTGCAGGGCCAGACAGAAACAGTGCTCTCTCAGTGTCTGCTCCCTTCTCCAGCCTGGTGCCCCCACCTTTACTGCCCCTAGCCCCAGTGTCTCCCATCCTGCCAGCTCAATGTTTCCCCTTCCCTCCCCAACCAGCCCACTGTTCCCATCTCACTGCTCTCCCATCTAGAACCCCCCAGTGAGTCTAGACATACTGATCCCTCCTCACCAGCCCAGTGTTACCCCTTTCACTGCCCCCTTCCCATCCTGCCAAGTGCCTCCCCACTCATAGTGCCCTGGGCCCCCCAATCCAGCCCAGTGTCCCCCACCATCTCACTACCTCCCTTATCCCAGTATCTACCACCCTGTCTGCCCAGTGTCTCCCCTCTCCCAGCCCCCTGCCCCCATCTCACTGCCACTCAGCAAGGACATTCCCTCATTCAGCCCAGTGTATCCCCTTCTACAGCCTAGTGTTTCCCCCTCCCACCACCATCTCTCTGCCCCATTTCCATCTAGGCCGGTGTCCCATATATAGATCCCACTGCCTGTCACCTACTGCCTTTCTGTCTCCAGCTATCTCTCCCCATCACTTTTCTCCCGTTACCCATTGCCTTCTACTCTCAACCTGACATCACCCACTGCCTCTCCCAGTCACATTCTCCCTGTCACCTACTGCCTTTCTGTCTCCAACTATCTCTCCCCATCACTTTTCTCTCCTGTCACCCATTGCCTTTTACTCTCTACCTGACATCACCCACTACCTCTCCCCGTCACATTCTCCCTATCACCCGCTGCCTTTCTTTCTCCCACTATTTCACCCCATCACTTCTCCCTCCTGTCTGCCTCTCCCTGTCACCCGCTATCTCTCCCCGTCATCCACTATGTCACAAACAATCTCACATTCTGTGGCGTCACCCACTGCCTCATGGATATGGCATTCTCTTTGAAGCCACAACCATTGTTGCAAGGCCAAACCCACTTTTCTGGAGCACGTGCGTCTTATGTGCGCACTAAAGCACCTCCCCCTCATTTCCTCTGTCATGGTGCCCCCCCCCCCCCCCCGTCATTTTGTTCTGGATCCGCCCCTGAGTGTCATTGTGTTTCTCAGTATGAGTGTACATGTGCCTCTACCTCAGTATGAGTGTCAGTGTGTGTGTCTCAGTGTGAGTGTCATTGTGTTTCTCAGTATGAGTGTACATGTGCCTCTACCTCAGTATGAGTGTCAGTGTGTGTGTCTCAGTGTGAGTGTCATTGTGTTTCTCAGTATGAGTGTACATGTGCCTCTACCTCAGTATGAGTGTCAGTGTGTGTGTCTCAGTGTGAGTGTCACTGTGTGTCTCAGTATGAGTGCCACTGTGTGTCCGTCCCAGTATGAGTGTCAGTGTGTGTGTGTCTCAGTATGAGTGTCACTGTGTGTGTGTCTCAGTATGAGTGTCACTGTGTGTGTGTGTGTGTGTGTGTGTGTGTGTGTGTGTGTCTCAGTATGAGTGTGTGTGGGCCTCAGTGTGAGTAGTTGTGTATGTGTTACAGGGCTCACTGGGAAACATCCAGTACCTGTAATGCTATACCTCACACTCTGTTAAAGGTGTGGCATTTGATATGCCGGCTGTCGGGATCCCAGCGCTCAGCATACCGACGCCGGAATCCCGACAGCCGGCATACCGACAACTATTTTCCCTCTTGGGGTGTCCACGATCCCCCTGGAGGGAGAATAACAAGCGCCACTGTGCCCGCAAGGGGCTCTTTTGTGCTCGCCCCGCTGCCGGTATACCAGCGGTCAGGATCCCAGCGACGGTATGCTGGGCGCTGGGATCCCTAGCACTGTCATACCGTAGTACACCCAGTTAAAGAAGTTCCCTGCACACATACTGTATCACAAAAGGCCTGCAGTTGCTGAGAGTATAGGCAGATTCAGTGGCAGCACCGAGCACTGAGCCCCAGGCCGCTCCGTCATTTATGTCCTGGTCCGCCTCATCTACAGAAAGTGGACCAGTGGTTTATGCATCTGCAGCCTGATCCAACTGTCATTGTGGGACCAGCACCAGCATGTGATGCTACTACAGACTTTTTTTTACTTTGTCCTACAGACCTACGGAAGACCTGTAGGTCCATAGGCTGTGATGGATGCCGACTGATTGCTTCTCCGTCTGATGGTTACTCCTCCTTGCAAGTAAGTAGTGGAGTTTTTTTTCCATGCGTCAGCTGTAGCTGGTGTGAAACTACATTGTCCAGTATGCCCTGCTTCTTTTTTGGCAGGATATGCTGGGACTTGCAGTTCCACATTGGCTGGGGGTGCCACATTTCACCTATATTTGCAACATAAAAACTGTTTGTCAATGAACCAACATAGTATATCACAAGATATATAGTGTATGGCTGAACAAGACATCCGTACCTGCTGCTCAGAAAACGTATTTGTCAGTTTGTCGTGTTCTATTTTTTTTACCATTTATTAGTACTGAAATCTAACTGCACACACTAAAAATAAGCTGCCCAACAACGCTCAGAATCCCGATTCCGGAATCCCAAGAGTCAGCATACTGAATGTAAGTATGCCGGGGAGGGTTACAGTTAGGCTGTGGGGGGAGGGGGTTAGGGTTAGGCACCAGGGTAGGGTTAGGTTGCAGGGGGGGAAATTAAAGTTAGACTGCAGGAAGGGAGGGTTAGGCGGCAGGTAGGGGATGGAAGGGGGTTAGCATACTTTCCTACGAGGGGTTGGGATTATGGGGGTCATTCCGAGTTGATCGCTAGATTAAAATGTTCACTGCGCTGCGATTAAGTGAAAAAACAGCACTTCTGCGCATGCGTATGCACAAAGTACTTTCACAATGGCCGATGTAGTTTCACACAAGGTCTAGCATTGCTTTTCAGTCGCAATGGCGGCCTCAGAGTGATTGACATGAAGTGGGCGTTTCTGGGTGTCAACTGACCGTTTCCAGGTAGTGTTCGAAAAAACGCAGGCGTACCAGGAAAAACGCAGGCGTGGCTGGGAGAACGCAGGGCGTGTTTGTGACGTCAAATCCGGAACTGAATAGTCTGAAATGATCGCGAGCGCTGAGTAGGTCTGAAGCTACTCTGAAACTGCACAATTTGTTTTTGCTGCCGCTCTGCGATCCTTTAGTTCGCACTTCTGCTAAGCTAAAATACACTCCCAGTGGGCGGCGGCATAGCGTTTGCACGGCTGCTAAAAACTGCTAGCGAGCGATCAACTCGGAATTACCACCTATAAGCAGCAGGATGCTGCTGTCATTCTTCTGACTACCGGCATCCTAAGCGTCAGGATCCCTTTCCCAAACTGCTGTAGGGTGTATTCTCTATACAGTCTGCAACATTTTTGATACGTTATTATCCAATTGGCGGAACAGTAGCATAGGGTAAGCATTACTGCCTCACAGCACTCATGAGTTCAATTCCTGGTCATGGCCTGTCTGTGTAGAGTTTGCATGTTCTTTTTATGTTTCTATGGGTTTCCTCTGGGTATTCCTGTTTCCACCCACACTCCAAAAACATATGGTCAGGTTATGTGGATTTGTCTGTGTGTGTTTGCATTTTAGAGAGTATCACTCCCATTCCAGTGGAACAGGGAGAGATATGAATTCTGATGTTCTGTGTACAAATTAGTGGCACTATATAAGTAAATAATAATAATAATAATTTTGATACTAAGATAGGGCCTTGCACATATGTTGGAGAAGCCATCACGTTTTCCCTTTGTACTTAGCAGGAGCACATTAATTTGCTGTTCTGACAATAATAAAGGGCTATATGCAAGTTATGTACTGGGGAGCATTGTGTTTTGGTTTTTCCTGTCAGGGCAAATGTGTGTTTCTTTTACCCTGTGGAAGCCAATGTGTTTTTTTTCTTTTTTTCCTGAAAGGGGTCATTGTGTTTGTTATTATTTGTTCCTGTGGATGCCAATGTGTTTTATTTTATCCTGTGGTGGCTGATAGGTGTGATGGTGGGGGGGTGGGGGGAGGCTGAAATCTTGCCTAGGGTGCCGAGAAACCTTGCACCGGCCCTGCCTACAACTACCATTTCCTTTCTCTTGGCACCCTAATTATATCACTTACCTAGGAGTCAAATTAACGAACAACCTTTCTCAACTATTTACTTTGAATTATGCACCAATAATTCCTCTAATTCGCAACGACTATTGTAGATGGCATTCTAAGCAATTGTCTTGGCTGGGAAGGGTTAATATAGTTAAAATTAATACACTCCCAAAACTGTTGTACCTCTTCCAAACCCTGCCGATTTCTATCCCGAATTCATGGTTCCAATCCATTCAACGCTTGATTCAACAGTTTATCTGGTTCCGTAACAGACCCAGAATTAGTTATTCTACTCTTTCTAGATCTACTAGTTCCGGTGGTATTCAACTACCACATATCAAAAATTATTACTATGCTATTTTATTAAATAGAGTGCACGATTGGGCCAGGAATAGAGATATAAAGCAATGGGTGATACTTGAGGGGTTTTGCATGTCACAACATCCTGAGATTTTCCCTTGGTTGCCCCAGCTTTCAAAACTCTCCTCCCCTCACCCGACGATTACCCCAACCAATTCCCTATGGAAAAATATACGACGTATGCCCATTTCTTCCTCTCTTGGCCCTTTGACCTCCTTTTTAGCTAATCATGATTTCCCACCAGGTTTTAACCCATGTCATTTTTCTAGATGGACTGAGGCAGGGCTCTTCATGGTCGGCCAGCTGATCTCTATTTCTCACGTTAAACAGTTTTCTGAAGTTAGGGAAAACGAACATCCCACAGATAGATTTTTGGAAATTCTTACAAGTTAGATATTTTATATCAACAAATCCTGGACGTTCTTCGATTACCAGAGAGTTAAATCCGATTGAAAAGCTTTGTCTTTCCCCCCCAACCCCCATACCACACTATATCCATTTTGTACAAAATACTACAAACTCCCCAATCTGAATCTAAACCCCCTTTTGCACTCGCATGGGAAAAAGATCTTAATCTAACATTTTCACAAAAAGAATGGGATTTTTTTTTTAAACTCATGCCAGCTCTATATGCATTCAAATTAGAGAGACCCAATATAAAATACTAACCCATTGGTATAGATACCCAGAGCCGGCTGTACCATTAGGCAGCTTTAGGCGGCTGCCTAGGGGCGCCGGCCACTGGAGGGCACCGCATCACTGAATTCATCTAGGAAAAAACCGAAGGATATCTCTGTATGCGGGTTAGTAATGAACTTACAGATGGGGGGATGGAACAAAATAAAATGTAATTGTATGTATATACATACACGTATATACGTATGTATATACATACAATTACAGGGATGTAGTCCGGCTGACATCCCGTTGGTATTTGGAATACAGATGCCAATATCCCTATGCCTATCAGAATACCGATGCTGGAATCCCGACAGCCGGCATCCTGAATGTTAGTATGCCGGGGAGGGTTAGGGCAAGGTTCATTAATTTCATTCAAAATGTCGGTATTATGGTGCGGCATCCTGTACCCAACCCCAATTAAATATCCCCATTAGACCCCATATACAGTATTTTACAGTTAAGAATTGACAGCACTCAAGGACTTTTAAAGTGAAAGTATATTGTGAACAAAGTCGTTTACAATATACTTTATCACTTTAAAAGTCCTTGAGTGTTGTACTTTTCTCTGTATATGTATAATGATGCAATTCATGGGAGGTGGTGGTGGCTTTGCAGGTTAGGGGGCGCTAGACTGAAGCTTTGCCTAGGGTGCAGAGAGACCTTGCACCGGCCCTGTAGATACCCTTCTATTCTTCACACGATGTTTCCTGCTTCTTCGAACAAATGTTGGCTCTGTTCTTCAGCAATAGGTACAATGATTCATATATGGTGGGACTACCCACGCTTAAGACCCTTTTGGGATGATGTAATTAAAATTTCTAACGAGATATTAAAGGTTCAACTGCCAGTCGATCCTGCTTTCTGGCTATTGGGTCACTCCTCACTCTTAGTACCCAGATACAAGGTGTCTCTATTGAAACATGTTAGCAACGAAGCCCATTCAGTTATACCCGTCCTATGGAAATCCACCTTCCCACCCTCACGAAAAGATTGGTTTTGCAGAATAGAAAGTTATATGATTATGGAGGATCTTCTCCTCTCCTCCGCATTCCGATTATCCGAATTAATGGCCACCTGGTTTCCCTGGCTTGACTTTAAAACAAAGGAAACAAACAATGTCATTTTGCGATACAGTGTAAATTTTGGAATTAGTGCCCTCCCAGGGTGTTCTTCTTCTTTCCTTCTTTTTCCCCTTTCTTTTTCAAGATTGTGAGATAACTTCCTCCAGGTTTTCTATCGCTCCCCTTTTTTTCCCTCTTTCTTCTTTCTCTCTTCTTCTTAAAATTTTATGGTTCAAGTTGTGAATTATATTGGCATTGAATGATGATAATAGATTATTGTGACTGATACTTTATTTGAGGTACAAAATTTCACTAAAACGTGTATTGTTTGATCTATTTTATGATACTTTGAGTGTTGTACCTGTTTATTGTATTTTCAATGCAAGTTTTTCTTTCTTCAATAAAAATCAGATTATACAAAAGATACAGGAGATGTTCTGCAGAAACTTGAGACTGTAAGCTGGCAGGAGGATTACATTATGGCAAGTGGTGATGTCTCTACCTTGTATACAATCATTGATACCGATTTGGGATTGAAAGCGGTTTCTGTTTTTTTGAGAAGTCAGTTCTGTCTACAGATACCAAAAGTATTATTCTAAAAAGTATTACATTTATTTTAACCAATAATTATTTTTATTACAATGGCTCGTATTACCTACAAATGGTTGAAACAGCCATGGGCACCAAATTCGCCCCCAGCTATGCCAATTTATTTATGGCATTTTGGGAAGATCAAAAGATATGGCATGATGATCAGCTGGGGGCGGGTCTGGTTTCCTGGAGACATTTTATTGATGAGGTTTTTTAATCTGGAATGGAACTTTGACAGATTTGACTTCTTTCTGTGAGTCATTGAATATAAATGATTTTAATATAATATAATTTTAAATATAAGTAAGGAAAAATTAACACTTTTAGATCTATGTATTTATATTAAGGATGGATGCCTTCACACAAAGACCTATCGGAAAGAATGAAAATCTTCATCATAAGAACTGGTTGGATGGCATTCCAAATGGCCAATTTCTACGGGTCAGATGAAATTGTACTGAAACAGATGTCTGTAGGGAACAAGTCAATGAAATGGGTGAACGCTTTCTAGAAAAAGGACATAAACAAGAACAAATTGAGGAAGCTAAATTAAAGGCAATGGATATAGATAGAAAAACCTTATTGCATGATCATAAGAAAGAGAAGAAGGGATTGGACCATAATTGGTCATTTATAAGTAATTTTAATTCCCAACATAAAGAGGTAGAAATGTTTTTTAGAAAAAATTGGAAACTACTCAAGAGAGATCCGATAATAAGTGATAAGCTACCTGATAAACCTGTATTTATTTATAGAAAGGCCACTTCAATAAAAGATAAACTTGTCAGAAGTGCAATAGATGATGTAAAAAGATTTAGCATAAGAACACGAGGTTTCCACAGATGTGGTCTATGTACTATGTGCAAGATAGTGAAGGGTCCAAGCAAAATAAGTTTATTGTGGGAAATAAGAACTACCCTATAAAATAATTCATAACTTGTAATACAAAGAATGTAATTTATGGTCTAGAATACATTTGTGGTTTGGTATACGTGGGCAAGACCACTAGGAACTTGAAGGTAAGGTTAGCTGAGCATACGTACAACATAAAGAAGGGTCTTGAGACACATACAGTCTCAGCTCATTTTAAGAAAGTTCACAATTCTAATCGTAACTGCATTAAAACATTCTGGGGTATTCAAAGTATCAGCCCATCTTGGAGAAATAGGGATGTAGAGGTACAATTATCCAAAGCTGAGATGAGATGTATATATATGTTAAAAACATTAGTACCAGGAGGTTTAAATGGTGACTTCGAGTTGAAATGGTTTTTATAGGGTGGTTAAACATTAGTGACTTATATCTTGTAACTAGTGTCTTATATAAAATTTAAATCTCTATTTCTTAACTTTTTATTATTTATATATAATGATTTTTATTATATATATTTTTTATATTTAATTTTTTACATGTTTCTGAATAATTATGGACTAATGGACACTTACGGACTTTTTTTCCGGATTGCACCCTTGCACTTTAAGAACATTTAAGTCTACCCGTCATCTGGAGAGAAGAGTAATGGAGCACATAAAAACGGGAGAGACTTCTGGTTCCGGGAGTGGTGGAACGCATACTTCCGGTTCCGGTAAGTGGTGGTGGAGCGCATGACGCATTTCCGCTTCTGGGAACATCATTTCCGGTCGCGTGAACCACCACAGATGGCGGGAATCTACGGAGATCCAAGGAGTGGCTTATTTCAATGGACAAGGGTATAAATTCCCAATCCTGGGACATTGTCACTATGCTTCTGATGAAGGACAAGCCAGTCCGAAACGCGTTAAGCAAGTGACGTTTTCTGAGGGATTCTTGCTGGGGACATCGTGTGCCATCTGAGTTGAAGGTTCCCGGGACGCTCTGGACTTCCTGACCCTATTACATCTGGGAGGGTAACTGATGGTCCCTGATGCAAGCCCCATCCACTGATATGTGGTTACATGTTTTTGTACTGTGTTTTATTGTGAGTGTGATGTATTAATAAACCTCTTTTTCCTTATGTGTGACAATATTGCACGATGATCTTTTCTCTTGCTCCGAGATAAGATTTCTTCTTGTAGATGAAATATATGAGTTGGACAGAACACAGATACAGTAAATAAGAATTGGGGACACATGATTAAATCATTGTGTAAGAACTTTTTCTTTATCCCATTAATGCATATGAGTGTGCGCCAAGGTGGTGAATATATTTCTTTGTATTTGATCTCTGTGTGATTGTTGTGAATATTCCTGTAAATTTTGCCATCAGGCTGCAGCATTCATAGGTTGCGCAGTTGTGTTTGAATTCTTATTACTCTACATAGGTTGAGCTGTCCAGGCCTCAGGATCCTCTTTCACAAAGCCCTCCGCGTGACGGTTGGCCCCAGCAGCAGGGTGACTTTCAGGTAGGTGCTCGCCTTCAACACTTCGCCTACATATGGGCAGAGTCCTGCCGGGATCCTTGGCTGAGGGACCTCATATCCCAAGGATACCGGCTGGAATACCAGAAACTCCCTCCTCTCAGATTCTTCAGGTCAGGCTTACCAGCTTCACAGGAAGCAAGGGTTTCCTTACAGCAGGCAGTGCAAAAGCTGCTTTCCACAGGAGTTACTGTTCCAGTGCTTCCTTAGCTACACACAAAGGGGTTTTACTCAAGTCTCTTTGTGGTTCCGAAGCCGGGCGGCTCTGTTTGACCGATCTTGAACCTCAAATCCCTGAACCCGTATCTTCGAGTGTTTAAATTCAAGATGGAATCTCTAAGAGCAGTGATAGCGAATCTAGAGGAGGGAGAGTTTCTGGTGTCCCTGGATATAAAGGACGCATACCTACAAATCCCAATTTGGCCCCCTCATCAAGCGTTCCTCAGGTTTGCGATTCTGGACCAACATTTCCAGTTTCAGGCCTTACCCTTCGGTCTCTCCACAGCCCCAAGGGTGTTCACAAAGGTCATGTCGGAAATGATGCTACAACTGCGCATGAGGGGTGCCCAAATAATTCCGTACCGGGACGATCTCCTGATAAAGGTGGTGTCCAGGGAACAGCTACTGCACAGTTATCGACTTGACTACTCGTTTGCTTACAGATCACGGATGGATACTCCAGAAATCTCACTTGGAACCATCTCAGAGAATTCAGTTCCTGGGGATGATCCTGGATACAGTGTCTCAGAAGGTCTATGGACAAGGCCTTGACTATTCAGTCTATGGTCCGGTCGGTGCTGAAAGCTCACGTGGTCTCGATTAATCTGTGTATCCGCTTCCTGGGCAAGATGGTTGCCTCCTACGAGGTGATACAGTATGGCAGGTTCCATGCGGGACCGTTTCAACTGGATTTGTCAGAATTGGGGGCCTTGCCTTGTAAGAGCTCATACTTGGTGTTTCATGAGGATAGGGTGGAGCTCAGAACTTGCCCACAGTTTTTACCGAAAGTAGTGTCGGCCTTTCATATAAACCAACCAATTGAGGTTCCGGTCTTATCAGATACTTTAGTTGCTCCAAAGTCCCTGGATGTTGTGAGGGCTTTGAGGATTTACATCAAAAGTACTGCTCATCACAGGAAGTCTGACTCGCTTTTCGTCCTCTATGATGCTATGAAAATTGGTCATTCTGCCTCCAAGCACTCCATTGCCCGTTGGCTCAAATTGACTATCCAACAAGCCTATACTTCGGCTGCTCTGCTGCTGCCGAGTTTGGTTCAGGCCCACTCCACAAGGTTGGTGGGTTCTTCCTGGGTGGCTGCCCGGGGGGTGTCTCGACCTTACAGTTGTGCCATGCAGCAACTTGGTCTGGTGTGAACACGTTTGTTAAGTTCTACAGGTTCGACACCTTGGCCAAGGATGGCCTTCAATTTGGTCATGCAGTTTTGCAGGGGTCTCAGCACTCTCCCACCCATTCTGGGAGCTTTGGGACATCCCCATGGTAATATACTATTCCCCAGTATCCACTAGGACGTTAGAGAAAATAGAAATTTAATACCTACCGGTAAATACTTTTCTCGTAGTCAGTGGTGGATACTGGCGCCCGCCTCTGTGCTTCGTTTTCCTGCATACCTGGTTGTAAGTGTTATTGGATGGGTTTGCTGTTGCTTCCCTGTTTCATGTTTGGTTAGCGTTGCTATCCTTCTTATAGTGAGCGTTGCTTTCCTCTGTTCTGGTTAGCTCTGCTAACTTATTGTTTGTGTGTTGGTTCGTTACCTCACCGCTTTGTGTGTTATATCTGTCACGGTCCGGCGGATCGGGTTCCGGGACCAGCGGTACTTACCTGTCCGGATGCTCTGGCGCGGTCCCTCCGGTGGGGGTGCGGGCTGCTGGCGATGGGCACAACTTGCAGGCATGTCTGGGAGGAGAGGGCTCAGAGGCAGCAGCAAACATTTGTGCAGCTCCCAGCTGCAGAGGTCCAGGATGGGCGTCGCCGCCTTGGAAGGGTCAGCTAATCTAAAACACTCAGTCACCTGCTGTCACGAACCGGTCTCTCACCTTTGCAGGTTCTGGGGTTCATCCGTTGCCAGTGCGGTTGCTCGCGGTGCTGTGCACCCGTGTGGGGACGCGGTGTGATCAGTGGCACAGGTAATGCAGAGTCTGGGAACTGGGAGTGCGGGGACCAAATGGCCTAAGGCACTGCGATGTGTCTGCTGTATAGGAGGTGGCCATGTTGGAGACCAAATAGGTAATACAGAGCACTTGTGAAAACACCTGTGGGCAGGTGTAAGCCAATCCCGTGCTTGTGCTGCCTATAAGTAGGCTGGGATTATGTTACTCTGGGCCAGTGCTTTGTTGTATCAACGCTGTGCTCTAGCTCTGAGCTCTCTCCGTGCATTCCTGTGTGATTCCCGTGGTCCAGATATCGCCTCCGTTCCCAGAGGCCCGTCTGCAGCCTTCACTGCTAAAGATCCACCGGCTCCCCGCTGTGCTGTCAGTTAATCACGCACCTACTGGTAACAATTGGATTCCCAGAGTCTTGCATGAGGAAACCTGTCTGCCTGCTTTCAACCATACAGAGTTTGGAGGATTCCATTAACTTCAGCTGTTCGTTTGTTCTGCTCTGCATTTAACCCGTTCATCATTTATATCATCTGCTACAGTCTCACAGTGATCTCCGGAACTCGCAAGTAACCCAATTTAGTACTTTTACTTTCTATGTTGCCATTACAAGGATAATTCTTCACAGTCTCTCAGTTACCTCTCAAAACTTCATTGCAAATCCTCACAGTTATTTCTTCATGTCTGCATTACCCAGTTAAACACATTCTACAGTTCAGCATCAAAGCTTGTTTATATTTGGACAATTCAACATTTATTCTCCAGCCTGTTTTAAACGCAATTCCATGAACATTTCTTTTATTTTTTCTTTAAGATATATCCTGCATATTATTTCTATTATTCATGCAATACGTCAGAATATTATGGTGATTAATAAACTTGCCATTTACCACTTTACTGAATTGTTATTTTCAATAAATATATGAAACGGAACTTTCTTCGTCCTCCCTGCTTTCTTCATACCCCAGCACCTACACCTGTGGTTGGTCCCAGGTTAACGGATTCACAAAAACACCCGGACCTGACACCTGCAAGGTTTGCAAAACCAATGGGAAACAGTCTGCAGGTATAAATCTAGGGATTTCTGGGTAAGCAAATTGCCAGTGCAACGTCTGTCACACAGCCTTGTGTGTGCTAGTTCCCTGTGCTCCACAGCATTGCTTCTAAAGCACCCTGTTCCCTGAGTTCTCACCTGGATTGCTGGATCTACACCCGGTTATTTCTCCTCGTATGCTGACCCCTCTGAGTCACCATCCCTCTCAGCAAGTCTCAGTTACCCCAGTCTACAGTCTTCCTATCCGGGTTTCCGCCAGACGTTCGTCCACAGACGTACAGTTCCTGCCGACGCAACCGCTCTAACAAGTAAATAGCTAGGGCACCTGTGGAACCTCCTTTAAAGCTCTATGAAAAGACTTTCATTCAACCTGCTCGGCTAATCCTGCCTAAAGTCACCGATACCAAACCGCACGCCACAATAGTGGCACCTATCACCGCTCTCACTCGAAGGGAGGCTAATCCCAGAGAATGGTCAACATCTGCAGACGAAGCTTTCCAACGATTAAAACAGGCTTTTACTACAGCTCCAGTGTTGAGGCAACCCGATGTCAATAAAGCCTTTTAGAAGTAGATGCTTCGGCCGATGCTGTGGGAGCAGTTCTCTCCCAATGTCTGAATGACAACAAACTTCATCCTTGCGGGTTCTTTTCCAAGAAGTTCTTACCAGCAGAAAGGAACTATACGATAGGAGAGCAAGAACTACTGGCTGTTAAGTTAGCATTGGAAGAGTGGCGGTATCTCTTGGAGGGGGCTAAGTTTCCTATCACTATTTTCACTGATCACAAGAATTTAATCTTTCTCAGGAATATTCAGTGTTTGAATCCTCGTCTAGCCCGATGGGCAATGTTCTTCTCAAGATTTAATTTCTGCCTAACCTTTCGACCTGGTTCTCAAAACCAGAAGGCAGATGCTCTCTCCCGATCCTACTCCTCTGAGGATTCCAACGACTCTCCTCCTCAGCCTGTATTGGAGTCTCGGAACTTCGCCTCCACTAAACTACAGCCTCCATTGGGAAAAGTGTTCGTACCTCCTCACCTTCGGAAGAAATTACTGACCTGGGCCCATACCTCTCGGTTTTCCGGTCATGCTGGAGTCCATAAGACAATCGACCTTATCCAACGCTCGTATTGGTGGCCTGCACTGAAGTCTGATGTTTCCTCTTATATCGCCTCTTGCACCAAGTGTGCACAGCATAAAATCCCTCGTTTTCGGCCAGCGGGAGAGCTAATACCCCTAACTATTCCTAAGATGCCATGGACCCACCTTTCTATGGACTTCATCACGGATTTACCCTCTTGTAAAGGATTTACTACTATTTGGGTAATCATAGACCGCTTCTCTAAGATGGCTTGTTTCGTACCTCTTAAGGGTCTTCCCACCGCACCCGAGTTAGCTCAACTTTTCATTGCAGAGATCTTCAATTCCCACGGTCTTCCGACCGAAATTGTTTCTGACCGGGGAGTCCAGTTCGTGGCTAGATTCTGGAGGGCTCTCTGTGCCGCCCTACGGGTACAGTTAAAATTCTCAACGGCATATCATCCTCAAACCAATGGAAGTACAGAGAGAGTCAATCAAGACTTGGAGATGTTCCTCAGAATTCATGTCTCTTCTTCTCAAGACGACTGGCTAGAACTACTACCATGGGCAGAGTTTGCTCACAACAACTCCTACCACTCTTCTACAGGTCATACCCCTTTCTATACCGTATATGGCTTCCATCCTCGAGTTCCTCAGTTCCTGGCTTTACCAGCTCAAGATCTTCCTGCGGTTCAGGAATCTCTCGAGACTTTCCGGAGTTTGGCTAAAAGTTCACCAAAATCTACAAAAAGCCTCCGCTCGCTATAAGTTCCGGGCTGATAAGAAGAGAAGGGTGGTACCTAAATTGGCAGTTGGAGATCAGGTCTGGCTCTCTACGCGCAATTTAAGGTTACGTGTTCCATCTATGAAGTTCGCTCCTCGCTACATTGGGCCCTTCCCAGTTGAATAAATCATCAATTCCGTAACTTATAGGCTTAAGTTACCCCCGTACCTGAAAGTCTTCCCAGCCTTTCATGTTTCTCTTTTGAAGCCTTTAGTGTTAAACAAGTTTTGTAAGATCCTTCCTCGCTCTCCAAAGGTTGTCACGGATCGTGGTATTGAATTCGAGATCAAGAAGATCCTTGACCCCCGAGTAAGACATGGACGTCTACAATATCTTCTGGATTGGAAGGGCTACGGTCCTGAGGAGCGTTCCTGGGAGGATTCTTTGGATGTTCATGCTCCCGCTTTACTTCACAAGTTCCATGAAGAAAATCCCAGCAAACCTGGTGGCTGTCCAGTGGCCATCCCTAAAAGGAGGGGTAATGTCACGGTCCGGCGGATCGGGTTCCAGAACCAGCGGTACTTACCTGTCCAGATGCTCTGGCGCGGTCCCTCCGGTGGGGGTGCGGGCTGCTGGCGAGGGGCACAACTTGCAGGCATGTCTGGGAGGAGAGGGCTCGGAGGCAGCAGCAAACATTTGTGCAGCTTCCAGCTGCAGAGGTCCGGGATGGGCGTCGCCGCCTTGGAAGGGTCAGCTAATCTAAAACACTCAGTCACCTGCAAGGTTTGCAAAACCAATGGGAAACAGTCTGCAGGTATAAATCTAGGGATTTCTGGGTAAGCAAATTGCCAGTGCAACGTCTGTCACACAGCCTTGTGTGTGCTAGTTCCCTGTGCTCCACAGCATTGCTTCTAAAGCACCCTGTTCCCTGAGTTCTCACCTGGATTGCTGGATCTACACCCAGTTATTTCTCCTCATATGCTGACCTCTCCGAGTCACCATCCCTCTCAGCGAGTCTCAGTTACCCCAGTCTACAGTCTTCCTATCCGGGTTTCCGCCAGACGTTCGTCCACAGACGTACAGGTCCTGCCGACGCAACCGCTCTAACAAGTAAACGGCTAGGGCACCTGTGGAACCTCCTTTAAAGTTCTATGAAAAGACTTTCATTCAACCTGCTCGGCTAATCCTGCCTAAAGTCACCGATACCAAACCGCACGCCACAATTCCGGATTTACAAAACCCAGTCCCCGTGACAATATCCTTCTCTCAAAGTATGTCCGTCTCCTCGGGCAGTTTCCTAGACTGAGCCTGCTCAGAGGGGCAGAGAGGGAAGGAGCAAGCACACACTATTGATTTCTTAAAGTGCCAGGCTCCAGTGGACCCGATCTATACCCCCATGGTAATATACTATTCCCCAGTATCCACTACGGACTACGAGAAAAGGAATCACCGGTAGTTATTAAATTCCTATTTTCTGAAAGAAACTCCTCCTAAGGCTGGGTACACACTGCCGATGCACATTAGATACGACATCGGACAAGATTTCCCCCGCAAACGATATCGTGCATACACAGTGAACGATATTGTTTACTATCTTGTCAGTGACGGCACACAGCCACATTCAGTCTTGTACAATATCTTTAGATTTCAAGGTAAAAACGAAAGATATTGTACATTGTTAATGACCTGCAGGAGCGTGCATCGCTAACAGTATAAGGAATACACACTGGATGATGTGAACGATATATCATCTTCCGATCCGCCGGGCATGTACAAGCATTCCACATCATAGTTGACAGGTGCAGACAGCTCCTTATATTCACTGCATTTCTCTACCAGTAAGGTGGTATTCTCAAGCAGCGGCTATCTGAGACATATCATTGTGCAAATCATATTGTACAGAGGACAGAGGGAAACAAGAAAGTCATCCTTCTGTCTCATCAGCCAGTCCCCTTTCAGTCTCGCCACCTAGACCCCCTTGTCTCATAAACACCCTTCTGTCTCAACAGCCAGACCCCTTTTGTCTCTCCAGCCAGCACTTTTTTGTCTCACCAGCTAGTCCCCTCTTCTGTCTCACTAGCCAGCTCCCTTCTTTCTCATCAGCCAGCCCCCCTTTTGTCTCACCAGCCAGCCCCTCTTCTGTCTCATCAGCCAGTCCTTATTCTGCCACATCAGCCAGTCCCCTTCTGTATCTCCAGCCAGCCCCCTTTCTATCTCTTTAGCCCCCACCCTTTCTGTCTCTCCAGCCAGCCCCACTTCTGTCTCACCAGGTAGCCCCACTTCTGCCTCACCAGCCAACCCCCTTCTGTGTCTCTAGCCAACCCCCCTTCTGTCTCTCCAGCCAGCCCCACTGTCTCACCAGCCAACCCCCTTTCTGTCTCACCAGCCAGCCCCCATTCTGTCTCGCCAGCCAGCTCCCTCCTTCTGTCTCCTCAGCCAGCAACCTTCTGTCTCTACAGCCAGAACTCTTCTTTCTCACTTTCCAACATCCTTCTATTTC
Organism: Pseudophryne corroboree; assembly: GCF_028390025.1. NCBI lineage: Eukaryota > Metazoa > Chordata > Amphibia > Anura > Myobatrachidae > Pseudophryne > Pseudophryne corroboree. The sequence goes on along the minus strand of NC_086445.1, from coordinate 914,629,389 downwards.
ACTTGCCAGCCCCCTTCTGTCTCACCAGCCAGCAACATTATTGCCAGCCAGGCCCCTTATGTCTCTCCAGCATGCACCCTTCGGTCTCACCAACAAGTATTCTTCAATCTCTCCAGCCAGTACTCTGCAGTCTCACCAGCCAGCCCCTTCTGTCTCACCATCCAATCCGCCTTCTGTCTCACCAGACAGCAACATTCTCACCGGCCAGTCCCTCTTCTGTCTCACTAGTCAGCAACATTTTGGCCCAGATTTATCAATCCTTGGAGAGTGATACATTGCACAGTGATAAAGTATCAACCGATCAGCTCCTGACATTTTTCAAACACAGCCTTTAACATGGCAGTTAGGAGCTGATTGGCTGGTATTTTATCACCGTGCAATTTATCACTCTTCAAGGCATGATAAATCTGAGCATCCGTCTTGCCAGACAGCCTTTTATGTCTCTCCAGCCAGCCCCGTTATGTCTCTCCAGCCAGCACCCTTCTGTCTCACTAGCCAGCCCCCTTCTGTGTCACCATCCGGCATGTTTCTGTCTCACCAGCCAGCCCCCTTCTGTGTCACTAGCCAGCACCCATCTGTCTCACCAGCCAGCACCCATCTGTCTCACCAGCCAGCCCCACTTTTGTCTCATCAGCTAGCAACCTTCTGTCTCTCCAGCCAGCCCCCATTTTTTTTCACACCGGTCAGATCCTCTTCTACAATATCTCACTAGCCAGTGTTCCTTCTTTCTCATAATTCAGCTTTCCCTTCTGTCTCATCTTCCCCTATGTGACTCACCAGTCAGACCTCTTCTGTCTCTCCAGCCAGCCCCCTTCTGTCTTTCCAGCTTCTGCCATTGCATCCAGCCCCTGAAGCCTAAAGACACTTGCCTTCTGGCTGCTCTTCTTCACACTACAGCTGGCTCCTCTCTGAGTTCATGAATTCAACCCCTAGAGTCCACCCCCCTTCCAGCCAGCTCCCATTCTGTCTCACCAGCCAGCCACCTGTTGTCTCTCCAGCCAGCACTCTTCTGTCTCACCAGCCAGCCCAGTTCTATCTTACCAGCTAGCCCCCTTCTATCTTACCAGCCAACTCCTTTGTCTTTACAGCCAATCTCCTGTCTCACCAGCCTACCACCTTCTGTCTCAACACAAAGCAACCTTCTGTCTCACCAGCCAGCACCCATCTGTCTCATCAGCCAGCACCCATCTTTCTCACCAGCCAGCACCCATCTTTCTCACCAGCCAGCCCCACTTCTGTCTCATCAGCTAGCAACCTTCTGTCTCGCCGGCCAGCCCCCTTTTTTTTCATACCGGTCAGATCCTCTTCTACAATATCTCACTAGCCAGTGTTCCTTCTTTCTCATAATTAAGCCTCCCCTTCTGTCTCATCTTCCCCTATGTGACTCACCAGTCAGACCCCCTTCTGTCTCTCCAGCCAGCCCCATTCTGTCTTTCCAGCTTCTGCCACCACATCCAGCCCCTGAAGCCTAAAGCCACTTGTCTTCTCCTGTGTCTTCTGGCTGCTCTTCTTCTCACTGCAGCTGGCTCCTCTCCGAGTTCATGAATTCAACCCCTAGAGTCTACCCCCCTTCCAGCCAGCCCCCAATCTGTCTCACCAGCCAGCCACCTGTTGTCTCTCCAGCCAGCACTCTTCTGTCTCACCAGCCAGCCCAGTTCTATCTTACCAGCTAGCCCCCTTCTATCTTGCCAGCCAACTCCTTTCTGTCTTTCCAGCCAACCTCCTCCTGTCTCACCAGCCTACCACCTTCTGTCTCAACACAAAGCAACCTTCTGTCTCTTCAGCCACCACCCGTCTGTCTCTCCAGCCACCAACCTTCTGTCTCTCCAGCCACCACCCTTCCTATCTCACCAGCAGCAGCAACATTCTGACTCACCCATCAGCTTCCTTCTGTCTAGCCTGCCAGCCCCCTTTCTTCACCAGCCAGCCCCTCTTCTGCCTCATCATCCAGCCCCACTTCTGTCTCTCCAGCCAGCACCATTTCTTTTACACCCGCCAGCCCCCTTTCTGTCTCTCCAGCCCTCTCTCTGTCTCACCATCCAGCTTCCTTCTGTATCCCCAGCAAGTGCCTCATTGTTTCCCACCAGCCAGCACACTTCTGCCTCTCAGCCAGCCCTCCTTCTGTCTCTTCAGCCACCACCCTTCTGTCTCATCAGCCAATCCCCTTCCTGTCTCACCAGCAGCAGTAACATTCTGACTCACCCATCAGCTTCCTTCTGTATAGCCTGCCAGCCCCCTTTTTTTCACCAGTCAGCCCCTCTTCTGCCTCATCATCCAGTCCCACTTCTGTCTCTCCAGCCAGCACCATTTCCTTTTCACCCACCAGCCCCCTTTCTGTCTCTCCAGCCCTCTCTGTCTCACCATCCACCTTCCTTCTGTCTCAGCCCCTCTTCTGTCTCTCCAGCTAGACCCCCTTCTGTCACTCCAGCCACCACCCTTCTGTCTCTCCAGCCACCACCCTTCTGTCTCACCAGCCACCACCCTTCTGTCTCACCAGCCACCACCTGTCTGTCTCATCAGCCAATCCCCTTCATGTCTCACCAGCAGCAGTAACATTCTGACTCACCCATCAGCTTCCTTCTGTCTAGCCTGCCAGCCCCCTTTTTTTCACCAGCCAGCCCCTCTTCGGTTGTGTCTATGTTACCTTCGTGATCAGGACCTGGAAATGACACAACGAGAGGGCAGGAGAGAACTTCCGCCCTTACAGCACCTAAATGTTTTGTCCGTTCTCCGTTCGTTTGAGGTTATTATTTTATTTTTATGTACCATTGGATCCTCGCGGGCTCGGTGTCTCTCTCCGCTTCGCTCGCCACAGGTTACTATTCCAAACAGTTTGTGACATGGACCCAGGGGCTCGTGGGAAAGGTCCTCTCCACGAAGAGAAACTAGATGCTACCTCTGTCTCATCATCCAGACCCGCTTCTGTCTCTCCAGCCAGCACCATTTCTTTTTCACCCGCCAGCCCCCTTTCTGTCTCTCCAGCCCTCTCTCTGTCTTACCATCCAGCGCCGCATTGTTTCCCACCAGCCAGTGCCCTTCTGTCTCACCAACAAGCCCCTCTTCTGTCTCTCCAGCCAGACCCCCTTCTGTCTCACTAGCCAGCCTCCTTCCTGTCTCTCCAGCCAGCCCCCTTCTGTTTCTACAGCCAGCAACCTTCTACCTCACCAGGCAGTCCCCCTTCTGTCTCACCAGCCAGACAGTTATTATTAAATATTTGCAAATATTTTGTATCACTCCCACATATGATCTAAGGATCAAAGCAGATATCTTCAATGTCTGCTTTGATCTTTCTATTTCTGACAGCAGCCACAGCCCCCGTAGGTTTCTATGGGGGATGCACTGTTAGATTTACCATGCTCCAGCATGTGATTGGCGCCCAGGCCCAGCATCAAGGGGGGACAAAGAGGACACCTGTACCGGGCCCCAATGTACAGGGGGGCCCCAAGGTACAGGAGCACAAAAAACAAGCCGCAGTACCTAACAGTGTTTTACACCATGTCATGTGTTCCAGAGTCTGGCCACCTGTGTAATAAAGTAAAAAAAACACCTAACAATTGCACCAACTTGGAAGCCCCACTCCCACTGCCTCGCCGCTTGGTCCATTCCACATGGTTTGCGCTGCGCTACCCCACCATGGTGCTGGAGATGCCACCAGAGCCCCACACATGGACGGCATCCCGTTCATTTGCCCTGGGCAGGTACTGCATCATGGGCGGGACACCGGGAGAAGTGGCTGCGCACTGGGGCTCCTCTCTGGTTGTTTCCCCCACTTCCCCCACCGGCACCCGCGACAACCAAGCAGCATGCGAAGATGCGGATCCTGTCAGTCCGGCAATGGAGGCAGAGCGGGACGAGGATCAGGAGGACCGGTGCTGCAGATAAGCCCTACTGCTAATGCCGGTAAGAGAGAGAGTCTTTCTCTCCAGTGCTGATGTACTGCATTATTACATTAGATGTGCCCCCCCACCCCTGCAATCGTATATAAGGTACCCGTGTATGGTGTCAGTGTGTGTGTGTAGTGTGTGCATGGACCCCTGTATCGTGTCAGTGTGTGTGTGTATATGGACCCCTGTATAGTGTCAGTGTGTGTATTTGGACCACTGTATAGTGTCAGTGTGTGTGTGTGTACGGACCCCTGTATAGCATCAGTGTATGGACTCCTGTATAGTGTCAGTGTATGTGTATACAGGGACCCCTGTATAGTGTCAGTGTATGTGTATACAGGGACCCCTGTATAGTGTCAGTGAATGGACCCCTGTATAGTGTCAGTGTGTGTGGTGTGTATGGACCCCTGTATAGTGTCAGTGTGTGTGTGTGTGTGTGTGTGTACGGACCCCTGTATAGTGTCAGTGTATGGACCCCTGTATAGTGTCACTGTTGTGGTGTGCATGGACCCCTGTGTAGTGTCAGTATATGTGTGTTTACGGACCCCTGTATAGTGTCAGTGTGTGTGTGTGTGTGTGTGTGTAGTGTCAGTGTATGTACGGACCCCTGTATAGTGTCAGTGTATGGACCCCTGTATAGTGTCAGTGTATGGACTCCTGTATAGTGTCAGTGTGTGTGTATGGACCCCTGTATAGTGTCAGTGTGTGTGTGTATGGACCCCTGTATAGTGTCAGTGTGTGTGTGTATGGACCCCTATGTAGTGTCAGTGTATGTGTGTGTACAGAACCCTGTATAGTGTCAGAGTGTGTGTGTGTGTGTGTGTGTGTGTGTGTGTGTATGCATGTGTATGGACCCCTGTATAGTGCCAGTGTATGGATTCCTTTGTAGTGTCAGTGTGTGTGTGTGTGTGTATGGATCCCTGTATAGTGTGTGTGTGTGTGTCAGTAGCGGATCTTGCCACGGGCAAGCAGGACTTTTGCCCGGGGCGCCGCCTTCCGGAGGGCGCCGCACCATGGCAAGATCCGCTGCTGCTGTGCCCCCCTGCTGCCGCTGTCCCGCTGTGAAGGGAAACTAGACGCTACGCGTCTAGTTTCCCTTCGTGGAGAGGACCTTTTCTGTAATGATGTGCTGGGTGCGTTGACGTCATCGCGCACCGCACAGCAAAGGTCCTCTCCACGAAGGGAACTAGACGCGTAGCGTCTAGTTTTCCTTCGTGGAGAGGACCTGTGCTGTGAGGTGCGCGATGACGTCATCGCGCACCGCACATCATCTCGGCGCTACTACTGTACAGGGGGTGTAACTGACCACGCCCCCTGTATGAAGCCACGCCCCCTATGGCCGCCCGGGGCGCAAAAAGACCCTGAGCCGGCCCTGGTTTGTGTGTATGGACTCCTGTATAGTGCCAGTGTATGGACTCCTTTGTAGTGTCAGTGTGTGTGTATGGACCCCTGTATAGTGTCAGTGTGTGTGTGTGTGTGTGTGTGTGTGTGTGTGTGTATGGACTCCTGTATAGTGTCAGTGTGTGTGTGTGTGTGTACCCCTGTGTAGTGTCAGTTTATGTGTGTGTAAACATTGAAACATAGGCCCATCTAGTCTGACCCTTTTCTTTTTTTTTACATTATTTTTATCTCTAACCTTATTTGATCCTTATTTCTTTGTAAGGATATCCTTATGTCTATCCCATGCATGTTTAAATTGCTCTACTGTTTAGCCTCTACCACCTCTGATGGGAGGCTATTCCACTTGTCCACTACCCTTTCTGTGAAGTATTTTTTCCTCAAATTTCCCCTGAACCCCCCCCCCCTCCCTCCAGTCTCAGTGCATGTCCTCGTGTCCTATTGCTTCTCTTCATTTGGAGAATGTTTCCCTCCTGGACTTTGTTAAAACCCTTGATATATTTGAAAGTTTCTATCATATCTCCCCTTTCCCTTCTGCTCCAAACTATACATATTGAGATCTCTTAGTGTTTCTGGGTATGTTTTGTGTGCTGTAGGCCATGCACCATTTTAGTTGCCCTTCTTTGTACAGTTTCTAATGTATTAATATCCTTTTGAAGATATGACCTCCAGAACGGAACACAGTATTCTAGATGAGGCCGTACCAATGACCTATACAGTGGCATTATTACTTCTTTCTTTCTGCTGCTGATTCCTCTCCCAGTGCAGCCAAGCATCTGACTAGCCTCCCTCATTGCTTTGTCACATTGCTTGCCTGCCTTTAAGTCACCTGAAATAGTGACTCCTCGATCCTTTTCCTCCTCAGTAGTTTCCAGTATAGTGCCATTAATACTATATTTAGCCTTTGGATTTTTGAGACCCAAGTGCATGACTTTGCATTTTTTGGCATTAAACTGTAATTGCCACACTCTTGACCATTCCTCTAGTCTACCTATATCCTCAATCATTTGTTTTACCCCACCTGGTGTGTCTACCCTGTTGCATACCTTTGTGTCATCTGCAAAAAGGCATACTTTCCCTTTAATGCCATTTGCAATGTCACCAATAAAGATATTAAAAAGCACTGGTCCAAGTACAGATCCCTGGGGTACTCTACTGGTAACATTTCCCTCCTGTGAATGCACTCCATTTACTCTTTGTTTTCTATCCTTAAACCAAGATCTTATCCATTCAATAATCCTGATATCCAATCCCAAACTTTCAAGTTTATTTAGCAGTCTGCGATGTGGAACAGTGTCAAAAGCCTTACTAAAGTCTAGATAAGCTATATCCATGGCTCCACATTTATCCATCACTTTAGTCACATAAGAAAAAAGTCAATAAGATTAGTTTGACATTATCTCCCCCCAGTGAATCCATGCTGTTTGGGATCCTGTCAATTGCCGGATTTGAGATAATCTACATCTTTTTCTTTTAAGAGTGTTTCCATCAATTTCCCTACTACTGATGTAAGACTCACTAGTCTGTAGTTGTTTGCCTCTTCCTTGCTTCCACTTTTGTGCAGTGGGACTATGTTTGCTCTTTTCCAGTGTACGGACTCCTGTATAGTCAGTGTATGTGTGTGTACGGACCCCTGTATAGTGTCAGTGTGTGTGTGTGTGTGTGTGTGTACGGACCACTGTATAGTGCGAGTGTGTGTGTGTGAATGGACCCCTATATAGTGTCAATGTGTGTGTGTGTGTGTGTACGGACCCCTTGTATAGTGTGTGTGTGTGTGTGTATGGACCCCTATATAGTGGCAGTGTATGTGTGTGTACGGACCCCTGTATAGTGTCAGTGTTTGTGTGTGTGTGTGTGTGTGTGTGTGTATGGACGCAAGCGGGGCCGGACCGTGCGGGGAGCGGCCACAGTAGCTGCGTGATGTCATACGCAGCCGCTGCGGGCCAGGGAGCGATGAGTAGCTCCCAGCCAACACGCTAAAACTGCGCTGGTCGGGAGCTACTCTTGAAGTGCAAAGGCATTGCCGCTGTGCGATGCCTTTGCACTTATGCGCGGGGGGGGGGGGCACTGACATGCGGGGCGGACTAGCCCTGTGCTGGGCATCCCCCCGCATGTCAGTGTGAATGATCGTAGCTGTGCTAAATTTAGCACAGCTACGATCATCTCGGAATGAGGGCCAGTGTCAGTGTGTGTGTGTGTGTGTGTGTGTGTGTGTGTGTGTACGGATCCCTTTATAGTGTCAGTGTGTGTGTGTTTGTGTGTATGGACCCCTGTATAGTGTCAGTGTGTGTGTACGGACCCCTGTATAGTGTCAGTGTATGGACTCCTTTATAGTGTGTGTGTGTGTGTGTGTGTGTGTGTGTGTATGGACCCCTGTATAGTGTCAGTGTGTGTGTATATGATCCCCTGTGTAGTGTCAGTGTATGTGTGTGTACTGACCACTTTATAGTGTCAGTGTATGGACTCCTGTATAGTGTCAGTGTGTGTGTGTGTGTGTGTGTGTGTGTGTGTGTGTGTGTATGAACCCCTGTGTAGTGTCAGTTTATGTGTGTGTACGGACTTCCGTATAGTCTGTGTCAGTGTATGTGTGTGTACGGACCCCTGTATAGTGTCAGTGTGTGTGTGTGTGTGTGTGTGTGTGTGTGTGTGTGTGTGTGTGTACGGACCACTGTATAGTGTCAGTGTATGTGTGTGTACGGACCCCTGTATAGTGTCAGTGTGTGTGTGTGTGTACACGGACCACTGTATAGTGTCAGTGTGTGTGTGTGTATGGACCCCTGTGTAGTGTCAGTGTATGTGTGTTTATATGGCCCATGTACAGTGTCAGTGTGTGTGTGTAGTGTCAGTGTATGTGTGTGTACGGACCCCTGTATAGTGTCAGTGTGTGTGGTGTGTATGGACCCCTGTATAGAGTCAGGTTATGGACCCCTGTATAGTGTCAGTGTGTGTGGTGTGTATGGACCCCTGTATAGTGTCAGTGTGTGTATGGACCCCTGTATAGTGTCAGTGTGTTGGGTGTGTATGGACCCCTGTATAGTGTCAGTGTGTGTACGGAGCCCTGTATAGTGTCAGTGTATAGGCTCCTGTATAGTGTCAGTGTATGTATGTATGGACCCCTATGTAGTGTCAGTGTATGTGTGTACGGACCCCTGTATAGTGTGTGTGTGTGTGTGTATGTGTGTGTGTGTGTGTGTGTATGGACCCCTGTATAGTGTGAGTCTGTGTAGTGTCAGTGTAGGTATGTGTACGGACCCCTGTATAGTGTCAGTGTGTGTGTGTATGGACCCCTATGTAGTGTCAGTTTATGTGTGTGTACGGACCCCTGTATAGTGTCAGTGTGTGTGTGTGTATGGACCCCTGTATAGTGTGAGTGTGTGTAGTGTCAGTGTAGGTATGTGTACGGACCCCTGTATAGTGTCAATGTGTGTGTGTGTACGGACCCCTGTGTAGTGTCAGTGTGTGTGTGTGTGTGTGTGTGTACGGACCCCTGTGTAGTGTCAGTGTGTGTGTGTGTGTACGGACCCCTGTATAGTGTCAGTGTGTGTGTGTGTATGGACCCCTATGTAGTGTCAGTTTATGTGTGTGTGTACGGACCCCTGTATAGTGTCAGTGTGTGTGTGTGTATGGACCCCTGTATAGTGTGAGTGTGTGTAGTGTCAGTGTAGGTATGTGTACGGACCCCTGTATAGTGTCAATGAGTGTGTGTGTACGGACCCCTGTGTAGTGTCAGTGTGTGTGTACGGACCCCTGTGTAGTGTCAGTGTGTGTGTGTGTGTGTACGGACCCCTGTGTAGTGTCAGTGTGTGTGTGTGTGTGTGTGTGTGTGTGTGTGTACTGACCCCTGTATAGTGTCAGTGTATGGACTCCTGTATAGTGTCAGTGTGTGTGTGTGTGTGTGTGTGTGTGTGTGTGTGTGTGTGTGTGTATGGAACCCTGTATAGTGTCAGTGTGTGTGTGTACGGACCCCTGTATAGTGTCAATGTGTGTGTGTGTGTGTGTGTATAGACCCCTGTATAGTGTCAATGTGTGTGTGTATGGACCCTTGTATAGTGTCAGTGTGTGTGTGTATGGACCCCTGTGTAGTGTCAGTGTATGTATGTGTACGGACTCCTGTACAGTCAGTGTATGTGTGTACTGACCTCTGTATAGTGTCAGTGTGTGCGTGTATGGACCCCTGTGTAGTGTCAGTGTATGTGTGTGTACGGACCCATGTATAGTGTCAGTGTGTGTGTGTGTGTGTGTGTGTAATGTCAGTGTATGTACGGACCCATGTATAGTGTCAGTGTGTGCGTGTACGGACCAATCTATAGTGTCAATGTGTGTGTAGTGTCAGTGTATGTGTGTGTACGGACCCATGTATAGTGTCAGTGTGTGTGTGTAATGTCAGTGTATGTGTGTGTACGGACCCATGTATAGTATCATGTGTGTGTGTGTGTGTGTGTGTGTGTGTGTGTGTGTGTGTACGGACCAATCTATAGTGTCAATGTGTGTGTGTAGTGTCAGTGTATCTGTGTGTACGGACCCCTGTATAGTGTCAGTGTGTGTGTGTATACGGACCCCTGTGTAGTGTCAGTGTATGTACGGACCCCTGTATAGAGTCTGTGTGTGTGTGTGTGGTGTGTATACAGACCCCTGTATAGTGTCAGTGTGTGTGGTGTGTATAGACCCCTTTATAGTGTGTGTGTGTGTGTGTGTGTGTGTGTACGGACCCCTGTATAGTGTCAGTGTGTGTGTGTATACGGACCCCTGTGTAGTGTCAGTGTATGTACGGACCCCTGTATAGAGTCTGTGTGTGTGTGTGGTGTGTATACAGACCCCTGTATAGTGTCAGTGTGTGTGGTGTGTATGGACCCCTTTATAGTGTGTGTGTGTGTGTGTGTGTGTGTATGGGCCCCTGTATAGTGTCAGTATGTGTGTGTATAAGAATTCTGCCAGAATTTTAAATTGCAATTTAAGGGGCACCATTTTTTTAATTTGCCATGGGCGCCTTTAACCCTACTTACGCCATTGCCCTCTTCCTGTTACCCAGTGTCTCCCTGTCACCCAATGTCTCTCTGTCTCCCACTATCTCCCTGTCACCCTCTATCACCCTGTCCCAGTCACCCTCTATCTCCCTGCCACCCCTGCATCCCCAGTCACCCACTACCTCCCTGTCACCTCTATCCCCAATGGGGGGCATCAACCAGAATATTGCCTAGAGCAGGCATGTCCAAACTGAGGCCCTCCAGCTGTTGTGAAACTACATATCCCAGCATGCCCTGACACAGGTTTGCTGTCAGAGAATGCTAAAGCTGTGTCAGGGTATGCTGGGATGTGTAGTTTCTCAACAGCTGGAGGGCCGCAGTTTGGACATGCCTGGCCTAGAGCATCAAAATAGGACCGGAGGTGTAGTCCAAATTTTGATCCGACTGTCTGTTTGCTGGCTATCGTTCACACAACGCAAGCCACACAATAGTAATGACATCATTATGTCAACTCCCATATCATCCATGAGGTTTATTAAAACTCTGATTACGTAGTTTTCCTATTTCCCATAACAGATCAGGTCGTAAGAGAATTAGTAATGAGTCAGTCAGTCAGTCAGTCAGTCAGTGAGTGAGGGCTTTTATACATATATATATATATATATATATATATATATAAATATATATATATATTTACAGTATATTGTATACACACACTCTATTTTTTCAAATACACCCTCTGCTTTAAAAGTGCAGGATCATTGGGGGTTGAGGGGGCCCCAGAGATATCAGTGTACTGGGCCCCAAAGTTGCTAATGCTGGCCCTGTTGGTACCTGCAGCTAATGCTATCTACAGATGTACTTAACCCCATGTAGCCTATGGACTAAACCAGTGGTTCCAAACTTTCTTGAATCACGGCGCCCTTGAGTATTAGCCTTTTTTTTCATGGCACCCCTACGACAAAAGTTTATTATTGATATATTTGGAACCATCCATAGGTTGAATTATGTTGTGGTGTACAGTTGTACTTGTGATTGTCCATATGTTTTATGATTGGCAGCCACTAGCATTGGTTTTACCTATCACTTTGACCATACATGCTGTAATTTGATTTGGTCCTGGACCACCAACCTGAGGCACCCTAGGATGTTGGGAACCACTGGACTACACTTTACCAAAGTAAGCACCAATGGCATATGCACATGCGAGGTCAGCAGACCACACATGTGCATGTGTCCCAGCACTGAAGTGAACACATTGCAGGAACTGACTCCTTTTGGAGCACCTGCGTTTTCTTCGTCATATATCTGGCCAGTATAACCGCATCCTGCAATGTGATTTTGGGCACTAATATCATACCCAGATCGCACTGCAAATGCGATTATTGATAAATGCGCCCCTTAACATGCAAATCCAGGAACCCAGTCCTGTTATAATACTGCAATGACATTACTCTTACAGTATGTTATAGTTACAGTATATCACTAACATTACCTGCAAAGTATTTAACTATACAGTATCTCCTACAATTTAATTTAATTGAGATAGCCATCTGTGGGTTAACCATTGATGGTTACCATCAGTAGCAACAATTGATGGTATAAAACTAATTACAGGGTAACCATCAATGGTTTCACCCACCGATGGTCATCCCTGCTCTATGACATACTGGGCTGCTGGCCAATTAGAACCTGAGGGAGAAGCTACATGGGCACATGGGGAGGCAGAGCTAGGCTCCATGTCTCAGCATTAAGTAAACACAAAAAAAAAAACATTGGGGGGTATCTGTACCATCGATGGTAAAACTATCTGGCTTTAAAACATTGATGGTCGATGGCCATACCCTGTCATTACTGCAATACATTTAAGAGTATGGAGCTGAAACAAGCCCTAGCAGCCACATCAACAGACTCTTGTTAACTGAGCACCTAACAATGGCTTTGTATCTGTTATTTGTTTAATGATTAACACCTTTAAGGGGAGGCAATCACGATCACAATGCCGCCACCGGAATTCCAACAGGCGGTGAAATGTGCCACAGGCTTTTATCCCCCTATGGGACCACGACAGCCGGGATTCCGGCCGCCAGTCACACGGCTGTCATGATCCCGACCGCGGGATCATGTCAAACTAGGCAAAGAACATTACAATCAGTCCGCATGATTGCTTCTATTTATTGCTGATTAGTGGCCAATTCACATCCAAAACAAGCATCAAAATGATTTGGCTTGCTCTTCTATACTGCCATCCAGTCTACCATGAGATTCACCAGTGATAATTGGTGCTGCGCATGTCTGAAGGTTTGATATGTAAAAATCTGTGAAGTTGAGGACCCACAAGGGTTATTTACTAAGCAAGCCATCACTTCCCAGCCTGATATATATAAATGTTTGCTATTGAAGGTACTGCATAGCCCTTTTACATTTTTGCTGTTAAACAAGCCAGAAAGCTGCAGCTTTTAGAAAACAGTCGCTTAGCAGATAAAGCCCAGGAGTCATGACTCTGTGGGCCTGACTCAGCTGCACGTATTGCTGATACTCACGTATTTGAGCGGTTTTTGGAACTGCGCATGTGCAAAAAACTCTTGCAGCTCATGCATTACACAGAGTATAAGCACAAAGACACTGTTGCAACTGAGACAGTATCAGAAATGGCGAAAAGTTATAGGCGTCCCTGGGCAGAGGTTTAAAAGTATGCAAAAATGGTTGGTTCAATGGGTGAATTATGGGAGTGACATGAGTGAGTCAATGTTCATAGATGCACAGCCACAGGCACGAGGCCACAGTCAGACGGAGACACTGTACCTGCCATAGAGCTGGTTCAAGTTTCATTGGTTTGACTGATGGTGGTGTATAAGGATGGTAAAAGTGGGCATTTCAGTCCTTGCCCATTCGGGCACAGTGATGTCCACAAGGAGTGTATTGGCATTTGCATAAAGTCAGAAATGGGCAACTGCCAACAGACCCTGCTGCATCCGACTCACAATCAGGCTGATATGGGGGAAATTAATTATCCAGGAGGGTGGGGGCTGGGTGTAGGTATAGGCACCCCCGGGGAGGGTTAGGCTGCGGGGGGTGGGGGAGGTTTAGGCTGCAGGAAGGGGTTGGGGGTTAGGTCTAGGCACCACTGGAGGGGGTTAGGGTTAGGCTGCAGTGGTTTGGTGGGGAGGGGGCAGGGTAGGGTTAGGTTGCAGTAAGGGGGAGTTTAGGAGTTATTAGGGGAGCGGTAGAGTGCTCTAAACTTTGGGATGCCGCGGGCGTTATTCTTACCGCCGGCATTTCAGCCCCAACCCAATTTACTGTGTTTTAGATTTTACCATTGGATGACTTAACGTGGAAAAGGAACTGCACAAATAGTGGGGAAATCACCCTGAACCCCAGAAAAGTGGCAAATAACTTGGATAACAGTATGGCATAAAAAAAAAGTATTTGAGGCTCTTAAAATATATAAATTGGCTGATTTTTACCTTTTCTCTAACGTCCTAGTGGATGCTGGGGACTCCGAAAGGACCATGGGGAATAGCGGCTCCGCAGGAGACTGGGCACAAAAGTAAAAAGCTTTAGGACTACCTGGTGTGCACTGGCTCCTCCCCCCATGACCCTCCTCCAAGCCTCAGTTAAGATTTTGTGCCCGAACGAGAAGGGTGCAATCTAGGTGGCTCTCCTGAGCTGCTTAGAGTAAAAGTTTAAATAGGTTTTTTTATTTTCAGTGAGACCTGCTGGCAACAGGCTCACTGCATCGAGGGACTAAGGGGAGAAGAAGCGAACTCACCTGCGTGCAGAGTGGATTGGGCTTCTTAGGCTACTGGACATTAGCTCCAGAGGGACGATCACAGGCCCAGCCATGGATGGGTCCCGGAGCCGCGCCGCCGTCCCCCTTACAGAGCCAGAAGACTGAAGAGGTCCGGAGAATCGGCGGCAGAAGACGTCCTGTCTTCACTAAGGTAGCGCACAGCACCGCAGCTGTGCGCCATTGCTCTCAGCACACTTCACACTCCGGTCACTGAGGGTGCAGGGCGCTGGGGGGGGGCGCCCTGAGACGCAATAAAAACACCTTTTTTGGCAAAAAATACATCACATATAGCTCCTGGGCTATATGGATGTATTTAACCCCTGCCTATTTTTACATAAAAAAGCGGGAGAAAGGCAGCCGAAAAAGGGGCGGAGCCTATCTCCTCAGCACACTGGCGCCATTTTTTCCTCACAGCTCCGTTGGAGGAAGGCTCCCTGACTCTCCCCTGCAGTCCTGCACTACAGAAACAGGGTAAAACAAGAGAGGGGGGGCACTAAATTGGCAGATAAATATATACAGCAGCTATATTAGGGAAAAACACTTATATAAGGTTATCCCTGTATATATATAGCGCTCTGGTGTGTGCTGGCAAACTCTCCCTCTGTCTCCCCAAAGGGCTAGTGGGGTCCTGTCCTCTATCAGAGCATTCCATGTGTGTGTGCTGTGTGTCGGTACGTTGTGTCGACATGTATGAGGAGGAAAATGGTGTGGAGGCGGAGCAATTGCCTGTGTTAGTGATGTCACCCCCTAGGGAGTCGACACCTGACTGGATGGTCTTATGGAAAGAATTACGTGATAGTGTCAGCACTTTACAAAAGACTGTTGACGACATGAGACAGCCGGCAAATCAGTTAATACCTGTACAGGCGTCTCAAACACCGTCAGGGGCTCTAAAGCGCCCGTTACCTCAGGTCGATACAGACACAGACACGGACACTGACTCCAGTGTCGACGGTGAGGAAACAAACGTATTTTCCAGTAGGGCCACACGTTACATGATCACGGCAATGAAGGAGGTTTTGAACATTTCTGATACTACAAGTACCACAAAAAAGGGTATTATGTGGGGTGTGAAAAAACTACCCGTAGTTTTTCCCGAATCAGATGAATTAAATGAGGTGTGTGATGAAGCGTGGGTTTCCCCCGATAAAAAACTGCTAATTTCTAAAAAGTTATTGGCATTATACCCTTTCCCGCCAGAGGTTAGGGCGCGTTGGGAAACACCCCCTAGCGTAGATAAGGCGCTCACACGCTTATCAAAACAAGTGGCGTTACCGTCCCCTGATACGGCCGCCCTCAAGGAACCAGCTGATAGGAAGCTGGAAAATATCCTTAAAAGTATATTCACACATACTGGTATTATACTGCGACCAGCAATCGCCTCAGCCTGGATGTGCAGTGCTGGGGTGGCTTGGTCGGATTCCCTGACTGAAAATATTGATACCCTGGACAGGGACAATATATTATTGACTATAGAGCATTTAAAGGATGCATTTCTATATATGCAAGATGCACAGAGGGATATTTGCACTCTGGCATCAAGAGTAAGTGCGATGTCCATTTCTGCCAGAAGAGGATTATGGACGCGACAGTGGTCAGGGGATGCGGATTCCAAACGGCATATGGAAGTATTGCCGTATAAAGGGGAGGAGTTATTTGGGGTCGGTCTATCGGACCTGGTGGCCACGGCAACGGCTGGAAAATCCACCTTTTTACCCCAAGTCACCTCGCAGCAGAAAAAGATACCGTCTTTTCAGGCTCAGTCCTTTCGTCCCCATAAGGGCAAGCGGGCAAAAGGCCACTCATATCTGCCCCGGGGCAGAGGAAGGGGAAAAAGACTGCAGCAGACAGCTTCTTCCCACGAACAGAAGCCCTCCCCCGCTTCTGCCAAGTCCTCAGCATGACGCTGGGGCCTTACAAGCGGACTCAGGCACGGTGGGGGCCCGTCTCAAGAATTTCAGCGCGCAGTGGGCTCACTCGCAAGTGGACCCCTGGATCCTGCAGGTAGTATCTCAGGGGTACAAATTGGAATTCGAGACGTCTCCCCCTCGCCGGTTCCTGAAGTCTGCTTTACCAACGTCTCCCCCCGACAGGGAGGCGGTATTGGAAGCCATTCACAAGCTGTATTCCCAGCAGGTGATAATCAAGGTACCCCTCCTACAACAGGGAAAGGGGTATTATTCCACGCTGTTTGTGGTACCGAAGCCGGACGGCTCGGTGAGACCCATTTTAAATCTGAAATCCTTGAACACTTACATAAAAAGGTTCAAGTTCAAGATGGAGTCACTCAGAGCAGTGATAGCGAACCTGGAAGAAGGGGACTATATGGTGTCTCTGGACATCAAGGATGCTTACCTCCATGTCCCAATTTGCCCTTCTCACCAAGGGTACCTCAGGTTTGTGGTACAGAACTGTCACTATCAGTTTCAGACGCTGCCGTTTGGATTGTCCACGGCACCCCGGGTCTTTACCAAGGTAATGGCCGAAATGATGATTCTTCTTCGAAGAAAAGGCGTCTTAATTATCCCTTACTTGGACGATCTCCTGATAAGGGCAAGGTCCAGAGAACAGTTAGAGGTCGGAGTAGCACTATCTCAAGTAGTACTACGACAGCACGGATGGATTCTAAATATTCCAAAATCGCAGCTGATTCCGACGACACGTCTGCTGTTCCTAGGGATGATTCTGGACACAGTACAGAAAAAGGTGTTTCTCCCGGAGGAGAAGGCCAAGGAGTTATCCGACCTAGTCAGGAACCTCCTAAGACCAGGCCAAGTGTCAGTACATCAATGCACAAGGGTCCTGGGAAAGATGGTGGCTTCTTACGAAGCGATTCCATTCGGCAGATTCCACGCAAGAACTTTTCAGTGGGATCTGCTGGACAAATGGTCCGGATCGCATCTTCAAATGCATCAGCGGATAACCCTGTCTCCAAGGACAAGGGTGTCTCTCCTGTGGTGGTTACAGAGTGCTCATCTCCTAGAGGGCCGCAGATTCGGCATTCAGGATTGGGTCCTAGTGACCACGGATGCCAGCCTGAGAGGCTGGGGAGCAGTCACACAGGGAAGAAATTTCCAGGGCTTGTGGTCAAGCATGGAAACGTCACTTCACATAAATATCCTGGAACTAAGGGCCATTTACAATGCCCTAAGTCAGGCAAGACCTCTGCTTCAGGGTCAGCCGGTGTTGATCCAGTCGGACAACATCACGGCAGTCGCCCACGTAAACCGACAGGGCGGCACAAGAAGCAGGAGGGCAATGATGGAAGTGGCAAGGATTCTTCGCTGGGCGGAGAATCATGTGATAGCACTGTCAGCAGTGTTCATTCCGGGAGTGGACAACTGGGAAGCAGACTTCCTCAGCAGACACGATCTTCACCCGGGGGAGTGGGGACTTCACCCAGAAGTCTTCCACATGATTGTGAACCGTTGGGAAAAACCAAAAGGTGGACATGATGGCGTCCCGCCTCAACAAAAAACTGGACAGATATTGCGCCAGGTCAAGGGACCCTCAGGCAATAGCTGTGGACGCTCTGGTAACACCGTGGGTGTACCAGTCAGTGTATGTGTTCCCTCCTCTTCCTCTCATACCAAAAGTACTGAAAATCATAAGAAGGAGAGGAGTAAAGACTATACTCATGGCTCCGGATTGGCCAAGAAGGACTTGGTACCCGGAAATTCAAGAGATGCTCACGGAAGACCCGTGGCCTCTACCTCTAAGAAAGGACCTGCTCCAGCAGGGACCATGTCTGTTCCAAGACTTACCGCGGCTGCGTTTGACGGCATGGCGGTTGAACGCCGGATCCTGAAGGAAAAAGGCATTCCGGATGAAGTCATCCCTACCCTGATCAAAGCCAGGAAGGATGTAACCGTACAACATTATCACCGTATTTGGCGTAAATATGTTGCGTGGTGCGAGGCCAGGAAGGCCCCTACAGAGGAATTTCAACTGGGTCGTTTCCTGCATTTCCTGCAAACAGGACTGTCTATGGGCCTCAAATTGGGGTCCATTAAGGTTCAAATTTCGGCCCTGTCAATATTCTTCCAAAAAGAACTGGCTTCTGTTCCTGAAGTTCAGACCTTTGTCAAGGGAGTACTGCATATACAGCCTCCTTTTGTGCCTCCAGTGGCACCTTGGGATCTCGATGTAGTTTTGGGATTCCTAAAATCACATTGGTTTGAACCACTCACCACTGTGGACTTAAAATATCTCACATGGAAAGTGGTAATGCTGTTAGCCCTGGCTTCAGCCAGGCGTGTCTCAGAATTGGCGGCTTTATCCTATAAAAGCCCTTTTCATACGGACAGGGCAGAATTGAGGACTCGTCCTCAATTTCTCCCTAAGGTGGTTTCAGCTTTTCACTTAAACCAGCCTATTGTGGTGCCTGCGGCTACTAGGGACTTGGAGGATTCCAAGTTGCTGGACGTAGTCAGGGCCCTGAAAATATATGTTTCCAGGACGGCTGGAGTCAGAAAATCTGATTCGCTGTTTATCCTGTATGCACCCAACAAGCTGGGTGCTCCTGCTTCTAAGCAGACGATTGCTCGTTGGATTTGTAGTACAATTCAGCTTGCACATTCTGTGGCAGGCCTGCCACAGCCAAAATCTGTAAAAGTCCATTCCACACGGAAAGTGGGCTCATCTTGGGCGGCTGCCCGAGGGGTCTCGGCTTTACAACTTTGCCGAGCAGCTACTTGGTCAGAGGCAAACACGTTTGCTAAATTCTACAAATTTGATACCCTGGCTGAGGAGGACCTGGAGTTCTCTCATTCGGTGCTGCAGAGTCATCCGCACTCTCCCGCCCGTTTGGGAGCTTTGGTATAATCCCCATGGTCCTTTCGGAATCCCCAGCATCCACTAGGACGTTAGAGAAAATAAGAATTTACTTACCGATAATTCTATTTCTCATAGTCCGTAGTGGATGCTGGGCGCCCATCCCAAGTGCGGATTGTCTGCATTACTTGTACATAGTTATTGTTACAAAAATCGGGTTATTGTTGTTGTGAGCCATCTTTTCAGAGGCTCCTTCTGTTATCATGCTGTTAACTGGGTTCAGATCACAAGTTGTACGGTGTGATTGGTGTGGCTGGTATGAGTCTTACCCGGGATTCAAAATCCTTCCTTATTGTGTACGCTCGTCCGGGCACAGTATCCTAACTGAGGCTTGGAGGAGGGTCATGGGGGGAGGAGCCAGTGCACACCAGGTAGTCCTAAAGCTTTTTACTTTTGTGCCCAGTCTCCTGCGGAGCCGCTATTCCCCATGGTCCTTTCGGAGTCCCCAGCATCCACTACGGACTATGAGAAATAGAATTATCGGTAAGTAAATTCTTATTTTTTTATTACTATTACTTACTATTTTCCAATGTTGTTATACTATAATTTTAAATAAATGCATTGCCCATTTTTATTATTAATTCTTTATAAGTACACTGTTAGTGGGGAAATCAGGACAATCCAGTGGCACAATGTATTTGGGAACACTTTAAGTATACTTACCTGTACAAATTTGGTATGAACACCCATGTGTTTGGACACTGTTTTAGGCACTATTTAATAATTGCTTCACTGAAAATAAGTCATAATGTATTTGTAATGTAACCTTACAAATAGTAGAAAAACAACCACTGAGATATTTTTATGAGAAGGAATATAGAATACAGATGCGTCCTCACTTATTGGTTTGTCCATATAGCATATGGCGCGAGACACAATTGAGACACTCCGAAAGTAATGTACCGTATTTTGCTTTCAGTTTTGTGCCTCAGCGAATGCACAGTGTACCAGAGACACTAGCCTGTGACTTTAACTGCTCATGAATTGGTTTTACACACGTACAAAGTTGCAGATGAAGCACAACGGAACTTGCCATGACGAAAAGCCCGGCTGCTTGCTTTGGAGCCTTTTTACAGGTTCAGGCTCAGTCACGCACCAAATTGATCAGTGTACACTAGCTATATAGTTTTGTCACTCCTACATGTTTTAACTATGCAAATAAGATGCACATTTGGAGCGAAAAAGACACTTGGCGTGGACGAGGCGCACGGGACCTGGCTAGCTGATAGGGGCTATTTGGTGCGACAGATGCAACAGTAAGAAAGGACACGTGTTCATATAACAACTAAGCCATGTTCCTATAATGCTACTCTTTTGTGGCGTAGTTTGACAGAATACGTATTGTGCATTTAGTAGGACAGGATGCTGCAGATGGTTTCAGCACCATGGATAGTGCCAAATGTATCTGTTTGGATAATGGCCCTCATTCCGAGTTGATCGCTCGCTAGCAGCCGTGCAAACGCATAGTCGCCGCCCACGGGGGAGTGTATTTTCGCTTTGCAGGAGTGTGAACGCCTGTGCAGCAGAGCGGCTGAAAACACATTTTGTGCAGAACTAGACCAGCCCTGTAGTTACTTATCCTGTGCGATGATTGCTGCGACGAGTGACATGGTAATGATGTTAGATACCCTCCCAGCAAATGCCCGACCACGCCTGCGTTTTTCCAAACACTCCTAGAAAACGGTCAGTTGACACCCAGAAACTCCCATTTTCTGTCAATCTCCCTGCGTTCGTCAGTGCGACTGAAAGTGTCGCTAGAACCTGTGCAAAACCACGATGCTCTTTGTACCCGTACGCCGCGCGTACGCATTGCGGTGCATACGCATGAACAGTTTTGCAGTTTTTTTAAATGATCGCTACACAGCAAACAATGGCAGCTAGTGACCAACTCGGAATGAGGGCCAATATTTTAATGGAAGATGAATACTCGCCGTTTACGGTATTATAAAACCCTGCCTCAGAGTTTACGTCAACCGTTTGCAAATCGTTTTGGAAGTCAGCAGGGCACGGCTACAAATTGGCATTTTGCATAATGAACATGCAGCAAGTGGGAGCCTCTACTGTCACTGATCCACAGATCTCTGTAAGGACAGCTAAGTGGTGCCCTCCTATTACTGAACAACTTTGTGCCCAAACAGCACAGCTATTGTGATCTGTAAGCCTTAGCTGTTAGGTTGTTATCAAATGCATCCAGCATGTTAACATCCTTTAATATGTAACATTAGAAGCTTTGTGTCGGTAAATTTTAAATGTAAACTATTTCTTAGGGGGAACGCACAGGAATGTTCCAGAAGTTATTTTTCACAATAATGGAATCCAGAATGACATTATTGAACCTGAGGGGTAAATTTACTAAAGCTTCTAAAAATGAAAAGATGTGATGTTGCCCATAGCAACCAATCATAGTCTATCATTTCTCTATTGCATTCTAGAAAATGATAGACAAAATCTGATTGGTTGCTATGGGCAAAATCACCTCTATTCATTTTTAGAAGCTTTAGTAAATTTACCCCTTAGTCTGAATAGTCCAGGAATCAGGAGAAGACCTAATCCCAATCCGAACTTTATGCTTGTGATGATTTTGCCTCTGCTGTGGCTGAGCAGCAGAGGCAGAACTACCATTGGTGCAGTAGGTTTATTGCACCAGGACTCCTAGGGACTAAAACTAGGTACACACTGGTAGATATTTTTTGGTCGGCCCGACAATTGGGCGATTTTTCAGGAAATTGTAGGCACCAATATCTGAGCTACACACTTGAAGTTTTTTTTTTCTTCAGTTACCAATTTTCTGCCACATCATACTGCATTTGCATATGTCCGCTTATGGGGCCCACTCCTGGCCAGACCAGCAATGAGTTTTCTGCTTGGCCACAGTATGACCAGTTTAAGCAAAGTCAAACGACTGGCTCAGTGAATGGAGCAGGGTGGGCCCCACTGCCTGAGGGAACCTGCTGCCCCTTACCTCAGGGAGGCAGGGCTGACCTTGTGTATGTGCAGCCGCATCACTTTGCCATCTGAGCCGGATTAATAGGGGAGCCCTGCTGCCTGTCAGCGCTGATGAACACAGACGATGATACATATCCAACCTCATTTCAGTCCACACTTCTCTATGCCCTTCCTGATTGCCGCCTCTGCTTCACCTTGGTTATCTCTTCTCATGCCCTCTCTCATCTGAAGCTCATTCATGTAAGACTACGGTCTCTGCCAGTCTAGACAGCTTTAAAGTTGTATAAACACATATTTAGAGCAAGCAAGAATATTTCTTTACATTTTAAACAATTATAGTTAATGAGCCTCTTCCCCCCTCAGACGCCCCTCCTACTTGGGTAATTTAACAATAGACAGGTGACACAGATCATACATGCAGAACTGGACTGAGGCTATATGGGAATTCCATCATGGGACTACTATAGGGGATTCCCATGACTTACCACATCAGTGACTGGCAGGCTCGGACTGGCCCACAGGGGTACAGGGGAAACCACCGGTAGGCCCCACTGCCTGGGGGCTCTCCTCCTCTAGGGATCAGGTTCTACACTGTGCACTTGAATTATATATTATACATATGTTACCTTATACTGCACAGGATTATGATGTATTCTCTACAGTACATTGCGGTCATTAATCTGGCACATCATCATGCATGCACTCGCATTAATTACTACATAAATTATCAAGGAGTCCAGACCAGGTACTCTATAATGGTCAGCCAAACCTCTGTGGTGCCTGGCCACACCCCCTTTTGAGGCTGGCCACACCTCTAATCATGGGCCCCTACCACTGCATACCCCCGGTGGGCCCTTCATGCTGCAGTCCGACACTGGTGACTGGTATGCATTAAATATGGTTACTCTGTGATGAAAATAATGCACCACCACACCCCCCAGCCCCAACTTTGGGAATCTCCCCAAACCCCACCTGAATCTATTTTTCCCAATATCAAATACAATAAACTGTGGTAACATTCAGTCTGTATTAACATAATAATTTAGTCATAGTGCATATGAAATGATGGCCATTATAATTATCTGTTCACACAGCGCTGTGGGATCCAGAAGGTTTTCATTACACTAATAAAGAATAATAACGTATGTTCTGTTTTGTTCTGCATTAATGTACAAAGTGAAACATGCACTGTAAAAGGTGAAGTCAACATGTTTTTTTTTTTCCAGTAGATTGGATTATTTCCGTGCTTGCTTACATTAATGTGCCCCTGTGAATTTGCATATAAACTGCAGACATTTTTCATTAAATACAAATGTTTTTACCTGGTTAATTGCAGCCTGGCTGCCCAGTCTAATAAGAATGACGGTTACGGGGTGTTTTGCATTTGTTTTCCGCCAGCCATCAGGAGTACGGATGAACCTATCCTGTACTGAAACACCTTGAAATATGTTATAAAAAGCACATTAAATTCCAGTTGCAGATTGAAAGCAAAAACAGATTGGAAAGGGCAGGCTCTCGTGTAGGCGATCATCCTCAGTGTAGTGAAAAGTAGCAAGGACAGATGGGCACAATTAGCGTCTTCAAAGTACTAGTACCAGTGCCATTATCATGGTAACAAAATCTTAACTCTATGTTTCCCAAATGTATTAAATATACAAAATCCTAAACTGTATACGTATATTTAGCATAACATACACCTAAACAGTGCAGTATAACAATTAACTTAAATACAAGATTACACCTGAAAGTAAGAAACAACTTCAAATATTATAAAACGGTTATTTGAAAATTCTATCTAAAATTATTGATGGGTTCTAGATGTACTGGGTAACAAATACTGCTACTGTATGTAGCCTTTGTTCTCACTGACCTTTGCTCCTCCTCCCCGTTCAAGTTCAGCTTCTTTTAACCTTGCTGCAACTACTCACTGTGCAAACGTGATTTGAAAACAACTTGCTGCTGTGATACGACTGTACCTGTATTTCTTAGTTAGAATCCTTGCACACGGTGCTGCAATTCCATGGCTGCCATCCTCTTGAACGGAACTGCACCTTGAAAAGACGGAAAGCCAAAAACTGCTAATGGGGTTCTGGCAAACTCCTAAGAAAGGTACTTCTGGAGCCACAAATAATGAAACCAATACAAAGATGCACAGGAGCAGAGCAGTACAACGCTGGGCCCCATAGCTAACTTTGGTGAGAGTAGGGCCACTGCCTTCATCCTTCTCATCTATGCATGTGCTTTTCAGAGCAGAGTGGGGATCTCTTCTGCACATACTATACATCGGCTCCGATGAGCTATTGTTTAATTTAAAAAACAAAAATTACCTAAAGGAGTGCATGGGATACTCTCCAGACACAAAATACCAGTATTAAATAAAAATTCAAACTTTGAATAATTGCTTTTTTGACATTGCACTGTTCACAGAAGACTCTGGCAGCAGAATTATAAGGCTACACTGCAAGATGAACAAGTGGAGTCATTCAATGAACAGATAAGGCTAAAATAAAATATACAAAATGGAACAGTCTTACATGCGCTGGGGTAGATGTTACAGTCCACATTTCAAATCCAATGAATGTCCCTCAGTGTTCCTCGTGATAAATCATGGGAAAAGAAGGGAGAACATAAATAGTGTAATAATGGCCCTCATTCCGAGTTGTTCGCTCGCTAGCTGCTTTTAGCAGCAGTGCAAACGCTAAGCCGCCGCCGCCGCCCTCTGGGAGTGTATCTTAGTTTAGCAGAAATGCGACCGAAAGGATCGCAGCACTGCTACAAAAAAAGATTGTGCAGTTTCAGAGTAGCTCGAGACTTATTCCTAGCTAGCGATCACTTCAGTCCGTTTAGTTCCCGTTTTGAGGTCACAAACACGCCCTGCGTTCGGCCAGCCACTCCCCCGTTTCCCCAGCCACTCCTGCGTTTTTATCTGGCACGCCTGCGTTTCTACACACACTCCACGAATACGGTCAGTTACCACTCAGAAACACCCACTTCCTGTCAATCACTCACCGATCAGCAGTGCGACTGAAAAGCGTTGCTGGACCTTGTGTGAAACTACATCGGCTTTTGTGAAAATACGTTGCGCGTGCGCACTGCGCGCCATACGCATGTGCAGAAGTGCCAATTTTTTGCCTGATCGCTGCGCTGCAAACAACGGCAGCTAGAGATTAACTTGGAATGACCCCCAATGTCAGATGATAAATAAAAAACACCCGGCCTGCTAATCCTTTCTGTCAAGAGGTGCAAAAAATGCATTCCAGATAAGACTCCACTCCAAATAAGATTCGGAAACCCAGAATCCTCTTCTATGGTCACCACACACTCAGTGAATGGGTGATCACATGTCATGCTTGCCTTCTCTCCCGGATTCTGCGGTAGACACCCGGTTTCTCGGGTAGTCCCCGGCAGCCCCGGAAGAGTGGGCACCCTGGACACCCCTCCCGCATTCTGCCCACTTCCTAGGTAAGTGGGCAGAATGGGGAGATAAATAGTGCCAAATCGCGGACCCGCAAATACGTCCAATCGCGGTATTTGCTTGTGTGGTGGGTGGAGCCTAATGACGTCATTTGCTCGGCCCCGCCTCCTTCACCGCCCATCTGTAGGTAAGTATGTCACATGTATGCTTACTTTTTGTAAACAGCTACTGTGCCCATAAAGGTATATTTTTCCCTTCTTGTCATTCATCTAGTAAGAGACTCTAGAACCGGCATTCCCAGCCTTGGTCCCCAAGGCACATTAATGAGCGCCAGTTATAGTTAAGGCTAAAATAAACCTCCAAGTGGTGGCAATATGATAGTGTGAAGAAAGGAAGAAGACGTAGAGTATGGAGGAGATTTATCAAAGCTGGAAATAAAGTACTAACCAATCAGCTTCCGTCATTTTACAGGCTGTGTTTGAAAAATGGCAGTTAGGAGATGATTGGTTGGTACTTTATGTCTCTCCAAGCTTTGATAAATCTCTCCGATCTGTGAAAAGATGGTGATAGCTTCATGGCATGGCTAAACCATGCTGCTTCTGGCACCGTTCAAATGTTATTGATATAGACTGTGGCGGTGCACAGTACATTCATAACAATGATCTTCTAAGGTGTAAAGGAATACATATGATTCCCCCTCGGACGGGATGCCGGCTGTCATGATCCCGCTCGCTGTGCTCGCCACGCTGAGGGCACATTGGCTCGCCACAGGTTATATTCTCCCTCTGTGGGTGTTGTGGACACCAACATAGGGAGAATAGCCTGTGTCATCGGTAATCCAGCGGCAGCATTTCACCGCCTGTCAGGATCCCGACATCGGTATTGTGACCGGCGGGATCCCGACTAATGTTTTTTCAATTGTACAAAGGTATAACATGTAATAATCAATGTCATGCAAGCAAATGTCGCCATTATGTCTTAACATGCTACAATTAACTCCCGGTACTTGAAGCAATGCTTTTTTTTATGGCAGATATGTGCCCAGGACGCCAGCTTTATCTTCATCTTAAACCTGTGACATTTCTTATGTACTGTAGCAGATTTACACAGTTTTTGGGGTGGAAAAGTACTTATGTTATTATATGTCTTTTTGACAATGTTGCTGTGGATTGAAAATATTGTAAGACTATACCATAGGTCTGCAAGCTCGGTCCTCATTACCCCACACAGTGCATGTTTTGCAGGTCACCCAGCAGGTGCACAGGTGTATTAATTACTCACTGACACATTTTAAAAGGTCCACAGGTGGAGCTAATTATTTCACTTTCGATTCTGTGAGGAGACCTGCAAAACATGCACTGTGTGGGGTCCTGAGGACAGAGCTTGCAGACCTATGAACATACTTTAGGTAAATACTGTATGAAATAGTAAAAAAAAAAAAAAAAAAAAAAATTAAAAAACTTCTACACTCTATTGTAAACATCTGTCAGGTCTGGATTAGGTAATGTGGGGGCCCCTACCAATTAAATTGTCAATATGATATGCTGGCGATTCTCCCAGCACCACCGTACAGCCACCAGTTCACATTTAGAAAACCATATATATCTATATATACACTGCTCAAAAAAATAAAGGGAACACTAAAATAACACATCCTAGATCTGAATGAATGAAATATTCTTATTAAATACTTTGTTCTTTACATAGTTGAATGTGCTGACAACAAAATCACACAAAAATTATCAATGGAAATCAAATTTATTAACCCATGGAGGTCTGGATTTGGAGTCACCCTCAAAATGAAAGTGGAAAAACACACTACAGGCTGATCCAACTTTGATGTAATGTCCTTAAAACAAGTCAAAATGAGGCTCAGTAGTGTATGTGGTCTCCACGTGCCTGTATGACCTCCCTACAATGCCCGGGCATGCTCCTGATGAGGTGGCGGATGGTCTCCTGAGGGATCTCCTCCCAGACCTGGACTAAAGCATCCGCCAACTCCTGGACAGTCTGGGGTGCAATGGATGGAGCGAGACATGATGTCCCAGATGTGCTCAATTGGATTCAGGTCTGGGGAACGGGCGGGCCAGTCCATAGCATCAATGCCTTCATCTTGCAGGAACTGCTGACACACTCCAGCCACATGAGGTCTAGCATTGTCTTGCATTAGGAGGAACCCAGGGCCAACCGCACCAGCATATGGTCTCACAAGGGGTCTGAGGATCTCATCTCGGTACCTAATGGCAGCCAGGCTACCTCTGGCGAGCACATGGAGGGCTGTGAGGCCCCCCAAAGAAATGCCACCCAACACCATTACTGACCCACAGCCAAACCAGTCATGCTGGAGGATGTTGCAGGCAGCAGAACATTCTCCTTGGCGTCTCCAGACTCTGTCACATATGCTCAGTGAGAACCTGCTTTCATCTGTGAAGAGCACAGGGCGCCAGTGGCGAATTTGCCAATCTTGGTGTTCTCTGTCAAATGCCAAATGTCCTGCACGGTGTTGAGCTGTAAGCACAACCCCCACCTGTGGATGTCGGGCCCTCATACCACCCTCATGGAGTCTGTTTCTGATCGTTTGAGTAGTCACATGCACATTTGTGGCTTGCTGGAGGTCATTTGCAGGGCTCTGGCAGTGCTCCTCCTGCTGGGTTGTTGCCCTCCTACGGCCTCCTCCACGTCTCCTGATGTACTGGCCTGTCTCCTGGTAGCGCCTCCATGCTCTGGACACTACGCTGACAGACACAGCAAACCTTCTTGCCACAGCTCGCATTGATGTGCCATCCTGGATGAGCTGCACTACCTGAGCCACTTGTGTGGGTTGTAGGGAGGTCATACAGGCATGTGGAGGCCACACACACTACTGAGCCTCATTTTGACTTGTTTTAAGGACATTACATCAAAGTTGGATCAGCCTGTAGTGTGTTTTTCCACTTTAATTTTGAGGGTGACTCCAAATCCAGACCTCCATGGGTTAATAAATTTGATTTCCATTGATAATTTTTGTGTGATTTTGTTGTCAGCACATTCAACTATGTAAAGAACAAAGTATTTCATAAGAATATTTTATTCATTCAGATCTAGGATGTGTTATTTTAGTGTTCCCTTTATTTTTTTGAGCAGTGTATCTATCTATCTATCTATCTATCTATCTATCTATCTATCTATCTATCTATCTATCTATCGTCAAAGCATAAAGCTGCACTCACATATTAATGATCACATCTGCTGGGGTGCATGATCCAGAGACAGGTCAAATCCAGACGTAGTCCCAAACATATACTTTGTACAAGAACGCATTCTCCAGAGTGAAAGAGAGTATCTTTTAATTCCAACAACACAAGCTCACAGGGTCATGGTCAACGTTTCGGCTCTCAGAGCCTTTTTCAAGACCAGATTACCAGACTTCCATCTCCTGGAGAAGCCTGGTGAGTGCGTTCTTGTACAAAGTATGTGTGTGTATATATATATATATATATATATATATATATATATATATATATATATATACACATGCCACAGTGGCCCACACTAGATGTGTAGCTATGTGTGGGGGCCCCCGGGTGACCACCTCGTTTTCCCTGTTGTTAATCCAGCATCAGAAATCTTGTGTCCCTTTGTCAGTATGAACTGTAGGCAGAAACGTTGAGCGCTGTGTTTGCTTCTATGCTTTATTTCAAATACTGTCTAATCCAACACGTGTCCGCTAATTGGAACTCAGACAC
This sequence comes from Pseudophryne corroboree, assembly GCF_028390025.1. Taxonomy (NCBI): domain Eukaryota; kingdom Metazoa; phylum Chordata; class Amphibia; order Anura; family Myobatrachidae; genus Pseudophryne; species Pseudophryne corroboree. The sequence continues at coordinate 914,600,431 of NC_086445.1, read as the reverse complement.
AAGTCGTGTTAATATCATTATCCAAACCTATATGGGATGACTAGATCATTAAAAATCTCTGCAAGGCTCCCACTCGGAGGTCTCATTCACTCCAGGAAAGTCTGCTCGTTCTGACGGTGACCATGTAACAGCAGTATCTGCAGAACTTATTTACAAGATCTACTTACAAGTGAGAGAGCTGCCATCTTGGTACACTGAGAATACGGACAGGAAAGCATCACCTTCCTGTTCATTCAGTTCTAAATCATTTCTCTGTATCAAGACAAGGACTTCAAAGCGACATATTATATAAAACCATTGTGAGGTTATTGTGCAAATCCATTATCACTGTGGAATAGTTCTACATCTTACTAATAAAGCATATGGCATAATTATGCTTGTGCTCCTAATGTACTAAGTCAACTATTTACCACTGTAAAACAAGTAGTTAATATTGCTATAAATACAGATATTAGATTTATAAAGTAGACTGGCCCATTCCACTACCTGTTCTGTTTCACAGTGGGTACACATCAGGTCGATATTGGCACGATTTGCCTTATCGGAATGACAAATCTTATCGTCTGATGTGTGCGCTCAATTGCACGCTCCTGTAGGTCGCATGCAGCATTTTCCGGTTGGCCATGTTGCAAGGAGAACCAGACAATATCGCATGCGGCGCCATGCATATTAATGAAGGACCTAACAGCGATCGTTCAGTGTTTCAGCAAATCTTCCCGGTGTGTACCGGCAATCTTGCATGGTCATCATAATATGTATCCACCCTTACATAATGGTCCACCTTGTGAATTTACACATAAATTGTAAACATTTTCTTTAAGTACAAGTGTCTTTAACCAGCTAAATGTAGACTAGCTGCCCAGTTTAATTAGAATCACTGTTGTACTTTTCTCTCTCCTTACAAGTAAAGATGAACCTGCTGTGGTGAAGCACCTTGAAATATGTTCCAAAAAACACATTAATCTCCAGTTGCAGACTGGACTGGGCACAATGGCCCTCATTCCGAGTTGTTTGCTCGCTAGCTGCTTTTAGCAGCCGTGCAAATGCTAAGCCGCCATCTTAGCTTAGCAGAAGTGCGACCGAAAGGATCGCAGCACGACTACAAAAAAAAGATTGTGCAGTTTCTGAGCAGCTCCAGACCTACTCCTATCTTGCATTCACTTCAGACTATTTATTTCCTGTTTAGACGTCATAAACATGCCCTGCGTTCGGCCAACCACACCTGCGTTTCCCCCGGCACGCCTGCGTTTGTATCTGACACGCCTGCGTTTTTCCACACACTCCCCGAAAACGGTCAGTTACCTCCCAGAAACGCCCACTTCCTGTCAATCATTCTGCGGCCAGCAGTGCGACTGAAAAGCGTCGCTAGACCTTGTGTAAAACTACTTTGGCTTTTGTGAAAGTACGTTGCGCATACGCATGCGCAAAAGTGCCACTTTTTTGCCTAAACGCTGAGCTACAAATGAAAACTGCTAGCGAACAACTCGGAATGATCACCAATGTGTGTAGGTGATCATCCTCAGTTTAGTGAAAATTTGCAATGACAGACTTGCACAATTATGGGTTTTCAGTATTAGCACAAGTGTCGCTTTCATTTGAATCAAACCTTAACTGTTTGTATCCTAAATGTACTTAATGATTAGTGCACTATCAATTAATATTATATACACCTAAATAGTGCAATCTAATGGTTAAATTTAAGACATTAGAAACGTTATTGTAATTTATAACCCATTACTTGCACACTGTTGGAATTTAGCCTTTCTTTAAAGGTAACATCCTCTAGAAATAACATGTATTCAGTATGGTAGCACAGTGGTTAGTATTGTTGGTTTGCAAGAGAGGCTCCTGTGCTCTTGACCCTGGTTCCATTGGCAACCACTACTGTATATTGCCCACACATGCAAAGGCTCTGGCTGCAACATCTGCCTAAAATTACTGCAGTATGGTAGCATTGTGGTTAGCATTGTTTGCAAGAGGGGTACCTATGCTCTTGCTCCTGTCCTGTAATCTTGAGGCCTTCATTTCCTTTGGTCTTGTCTGTAGGTTCAGTTTTTGCCCAGTCTCTTAAGTTCTGACATTATGAGTCTGTCTGTCTGTTCTGGGTGCAGTAAGGCGTGTCCTCAATGAAAAGAGGCTTAGGTACCAATGAAATTCATGAGGTACCTTCTCAGTCCTCCCTGACAGAGCATGATATGTTGATTCTACAGTTTCCCTTGGCTAATCTCCTTTAGTTTTATGTTAGCATATTTATATCCACAGGTCTTTTCTGTCCATTACTCTGGTTGATCATCAATCCAGTTTATGCGACTGAGTGCTTCTGCCTTGACCTGTGGTAGTCTGACTATCCTGGCTTCAATGAATCTGGATTACCTGTGTGTTTTTTTTCATGTGCAACTTGTACACAATCTGATTGACTTTCACTAAGCAATCAGATAACGGCGGATCACACACAGAGGCTGTTTAGTTTACCAGGTCCCCCAAAACATTTTAATGGAATGTATTTGTCAACAATTAAAAACAAGAAACACATCCCCACTGAAATGGAAATGAAAGCTATTTGCCACCAGCTGTTAAGCCCATTTTAGGACTCCCCTACTGCTACTTAGCAGAGGCGTGCAAACCCTCCTTGGGAATATGAAAGCAAATGATTATTTGTGACACACTGCAGTGTATCTGTCTGCATGTGGACTGTGTATGGCTTGTAAATATACAGCTCTAGTAGCCAGTGTATCTGCTACGTACTGCTGTTCTATTAGGAGACGTTTACTTCATTTATTTCAGTTCATATAAAAAACAGTATAAAAGGCTGATCTATATAGATGGTTTATTTTGATAATCAGTTGTATAAAAATAATTTATAAAAAATATGTAATTCATCATGTTTGAAATTAATTTGCACATTTGGCCTGATGCACAGATGGATGCAGTCGACATTGCTGCTGCGTCACTGGAAGGAAAATAAGCGAATATGGGAAAAAACTCTACAGAACCCCGCACAGAGCCCCCACTCTAGAATCTTTCAAAAACAGACTCAAGCATTCCCCTAATGTCCCTTCAGTATCTCCATGTTCTCTGTATTATATGTAAAGCTTTTCTGCACTTCATTGTTTCTGTACTATATTATGTTCATTCTATCTGTGAAGTGACTCGAGTCCTATTGGAGAAAGCGCTATAAATATATTTCTTTTATTATTAATGTCACAGGAAGCATCCGAGGGAAAAGACGCCTCTTGCCAGAATAGCAGATCTGAGTGCTGCTTCCTAACACCCTGGATTTGACACTCCCAGAAAATGGGGGTGACATGCCTAGATTGCTGCCCAGCTCTGCCCCAGCTCACCACCAGCAAATGCCTGTAGCCTGCCAATCAGGCAGCAGCTCAGGGGCACTGCTTGTAACGAAGCAGGATGGATCCTGTGCATGCGACCCATTCACTGGAGATGTATGAAAAGCATCGGGTTTGCGTACACCTCCAAACTAGGTCCACCGTCACAGAAATATTCATCCATTCATCTATTAGTAACACTGTATAATATGGGAGATGCGGTTACATTACCGGCAGTTGGGATCACGGCGGTCAGGATACAGACGCCGGAATCCCGACCACTGACAATGCTGCCAGCCGCAGGGTGTCCCCTACACCCATAGAGTGGGAATAGAACCTGTGGCGAGCATAGCAAGCCTCCGAGCCTGCACGGGGCTTCATTGCGCTCGCCTCCTGCCAGCATTCTGGCAGCTGGGATCCCGACGTCGGTATGCTGGCCGCCGGCATAGCATACCATACCTAGCGCTAATATGGCACTACCAGTAATTCTTAATAACCGGTACATATATCTTCAGCATAGTTTCCCTAAAAGGAAGTGTTTATTTGTAAGTCTTAAGACAGGACCCAGTTAAGATTTAGATCTCCCCATACTGCATCAAAGAACAGGGAGGAATTTAGACTGTGAAAGTTCTGGGCATCAGAACATTATGAACTACTTTACAACATCTGGTAGGAATCCAGATGATTTATCCTCCAGGAATATATACAGCACAAGCAGACCCGAGTTCTAGGATATGTTCACTCTAAGGTTTAAAAACTTTCTGAATATAGATGGTGATTTATGCCCACAAAATGTTCAGTCCCTCACCCACTATCCTTTGCAAAGTAAACTGTAAAACTGGAGCAGTCTTTTTATAAACTTGTTTAAAGAAATGTTCTATCATCATGTGAATTATATTCTCTGTTGACTTTTAACTCTATGTACAAGTTTGCTCTGTCTCCATGCAACATAACAGTCTGGATCTCTTTATTTAGGACAATAGACAATGGTCACATAACGGAGGTTTAAATACGATGACAGGTTCTAACTGCCCCTCTATCAGCATTCATTTTATATGGACTGCATTACAATGAATAATTAAACAAACCATAACACTATACACATCATCCGAGTACCCCACTGATGGGTCTTCAACCTCGGCCCTCCAGCTGCTGAGGAACTTTACATCCCAGCATGCCCTGCCACAGTTTTGCTATTAAGGCAAGCTAAAACGGAGGCAGGGCATGCTGGGATGTGTAGTTCCACAGCCCCTGGAGGGCCGAGGTTAAAGACCCATGATTTATACTACCATCCCATATGCAATACATAATAGAGTTCCCAAATACCCAAGCCATTCTGTGGTGGCATCTGCATCACCATAATAACCAGCATCTCCTGTGCATTACAGATATGAGCTTCACACAACCCGAGACACTTATGCGAGACATCCCTCACACACCTTGGGAACTATAACTAATCATTAATGTTATAACGTCATCCCAAGTCATATATATCTGACTTCCCAAATAGCTTCTAGTTACTCGGCTCATTCTCCAACTTTGTTTCCCATCCCAATAATTATTGACATTTTCCTAATAAGTAGTTATAGTGCAGGACCAGTATGCAGTACAGTCGCATGTTAGCACTCACTTCATGTATCCATGCAAGGTATCTATTAAGCCGTTTAGTGATAGCAACACTGCACTGCATCACATCAGGCTAACACCACTTTTACTACCCAGTATTTCCATGCCAGATGCAACACTGTTACTACGGATTGATACAAGTTATAAATAGACTTATCAAAAATCGAATTTCCAGTGTGATCTGGGCGCAATGTTACTGGCCAAGATCGTATTGCAGGATGTGATTTTACCGTGCAGATCAATTTACACTCGCAGGGCGATGTACTCCGTGTGCTGTACATGGGCAGTCCTGCTAACTGTGCATACACTTTGGCCATTTCCAGCGTAGAGTTCCGGAGGATGGCAATAGCTGTGGTGGTCAAATTTCCCTAGCTCAGGGGTGTCCAAACTTTTTTGCAAAGAGGGCCAGATTTGGTGAGGTGAAAATGTGTGGGGTCTGAGCAGATACACAAATGCCCCCAGCAGTGCTGCCAGATACACAAATGCCCCCAGCAGTGCTGCCAGATAAACAAATGCCCCCCAGCAGTGCTGCCAGATACACATTATATGCCCCCAACAGTGCTGCCAGATACACATTATATGCCCCCAGCAGTGCTGCCAGATACACATTATATGCCCCCAGCAATGCTGCCAGATATACATTATATGCCCCCAACAGTGCTGCCAGATATACATTATATGCCCCCAACAGTGCTGCCAGATACACATTATATGCCCCCAAAGTGCTGCCAGATACACATTATATGCCCCCACAGTGCTGCCAGATACACATTATATGCCCCCAGCAATGCTACCAGATACACATTATATGCCCCCAGCAATGCTGCCAGATACACATTATATGCCCCCAGCAGTGCTGCCAGATACACATTATATGCCCCCAACAGTGCTGCCAGATACACATTATATGCCCCCAAAGTGCTGCCAGATACACATTATATGCCCCCACAGTGCTGCCAGATACACATTATATGCCCCCAGCAGTGCTGCCAGATACACATTATATGCCCCCAGCAGTGCTGCCAGATACACATTATATGCCCCCAGCAGTGCTGCCAGATACACATTATATGCCCCCAGCAGTGCTTCCAGATACACATTGGAGAATTGCTTACAAGTGAAAATGCTTTAGCTGAGAACACCTATGAGGGGGTGAAGCACTGAACTTATTGAGACCGCTGATCACTGCACACTGCTGCGGAGCTGCAGTAAAGATGGCCACCGTGATGATCCTCCCTGGTGTCTCCTTTTATAGATTCATACACACAGGAGGGCTGGGTTTGTCTCGGCGGGAGAGGCAACCCCAGCCCTCCTGTCTCACCAGATCATCAGCAGACCAGCCTATAGTTTGCACGCAGAGAAAGGAAAGATAGCTGTCAGTCACCGTGTAGCGCGGCTGACAGCAGCGGGCAGGGAATGTCAGTGCAGCGATCAGTAATAAACAAGCAGGGCAGGCTGCGGGCCGGTGGAAGCACAGACCGCAATTGGCCCCCGGGTTGGACTTTGGACATGCCTGCCCTAGCTGATATTAGCCAGAACCGGGCATGGGAACTCAGTTTGTTGGCAGGGAAGGAAAGTGGAGGAAATTCTACTGAAAACTGAAGATAGAAGACAACAGAGCAGATGCCAGAGGTCCCTGTAACCGGCTGGAAGTGGTGCCGGTGAAGACATTGGAAGCCTTGAGGCAGCTGTGTGAGATGCAACAGAGATAGCGCTGACCACCGCTGCTCAGGTGAAGGCTTCAGGAATCTCGGAGGTGGAAGTTTTCCCACCTCCAGTGAAGACCACGTAAGTCCACTGTTCTTTTGTCCCTCCCTAGACCACCATGCTTCAAGCACCAGGCCTGTGGGCATGTTCAGGCCCAGAGCCATAAGAGGAAGGGCACTAGGCCCATATATAGGTACAGATGTAGCCACGCTCATCCATCCCGCATTGAATGGCACGACTAATGTGCCCGCAATAGTATGCATGCTTATGCCATTCATTTCTATGTTGCAGCACAGCAAACAGCGCAGGAAATGCCACAATGAGTATGCCTGTGCATACGCATTAAGTCAAAATGTACGTGGTTATAGCTGTATATAGTCAAATGTTTTGGTGGGTGGTAGGCCTGAGGCATGGAGATCACAAGGCCCTATAGTATTAATGTTTCTGGCCCCATAGTGGGAAGGACTAGGTGCAGGTATGGTAAGTCGGTGACAGGCCGTGGAATTGTATAATCTGGCGCTAGGAAGCAGAAATGGTAAATCAGCACTAGGCTGTGGCTTTGTATAGTCCAGTGCTAGGCTTCGGCCATTGTTATTGTTGGGTGCTAGGCCCATAGGAACATGTGCAAAGCAGTCAGGCCCCCATTAAAGGTAGACTGTTGGTAAGGTACCTGCTGGTAAGAATTGTACGGCTAGGGATGAGAAGTTCGCTTAAAGCACCGCGTGGGTGGGCTGTGTCTTTGTGGTTATTTGTTGGTACCGAGAGCAGGGCCAGTTGTCCGGCATGGTGACAAGTTTAGATCTGGTGAGCGTATTGCGTGTTTTGTGCTTAGCCTATGTTTGTATGTAATACTGTTCCCTCTCCCCTTTTCAGCGTTTTCGCTCAAGGTTGTACCCAGTGCTTTGCACTATAGTGTAACCAGTCTGAGGCCAAAAGTGCCAATAATGACCATTCACTGAGCTCAGTGGAGGTCATCCATGTGTCTTGCGCCATGTTCATTCCCTTACAGGCTCTAGGAGCAGGAGGTCCCATCCACATCCGGCCTAGTGTCCAGGACTGTTGCCTTGAGCGTCTTTGGCGGCCTGAAGGTGGGAGCAAGTGTCGTGAAGTAAGTGCTTAAATACACCTGCACCGCAGCAGGCTCACGCTCAGCCCCCACCCCTCCTACACATTCACTCTCTCAACCAAGAAGAGTAACCTGCACACACAACCAGCACCAAGCTGCAGGGAATGACCTGGGCCACCCCTGTTTTGTCTAGAGACAAACTGGAAGCGGCATCTACAGCACTGCACACTCTGGTGCTCTATCACCAGAGAACCACCATAGCAGCAAGCGGCTACTGCTCCCACGGTTACATGGATTAATGCACCACAGTCAGTCCCAACTGAACTGCTGGAGGAAGCATCTCCATACAGGCTGACTACAGGTGGGATTGATACACCACAGCAAACTCTAACAAGTAACCCATATTACAGGATGGTGTACCAACCATCCTGTAACATTGCCCAAGTACCAACGAAAAGGATATCCAGAGAGGTAAATGGGACACCACCCCTAATTCTGTATCACCTCAAATATTGCTAACCACCAAGAGCCACTGGACAATTATATTGAACTTAATTCATTATTATTGGACTTTTGCTTGAACTTTCTTGTACATCAGCCTGCACTAAAGAGTGCACATATACATTGCTTTACCATCCAATTACTCTCTGTACTGTACCACCATTTCTATGTGAAGTTATATATTTTTTTATAAACTGGAGGGTTCTGCACACTGAGTGTCTTTATTCTATAGCTAGCCGGGGTGTGCTGCTCGTTCTGATGGGTGTTCCAACCCACCTATATGTAAATGGAGAAGCTTAGTGGATATACCACAATAGAACTGCGCAAAACCCCTAAGGTGTGTGTGTTTAGCTAACGAATGCACATCAGATGTAATAAAGGATAATGTATGAACAGACCCAAATTTGAGTTTGCACTTGGATATAGAAATCACAAAAATAACAATATGATGCGAATTAATTGTTGTGAGCCACTGTATTGTATACTGGCCAATCTAAAGGTGTGCGGTTAATGCCCAGGGTGGGCGATATTGTCTCTTATAAAGTTCATGCAGGTGGGCGATATTGTCTCTTATAAAGTTCATGCAGGTTATAATACAGACTGCGGCGTCCCACACATCTGCTGTTGAAAAGTCTTTAGGAAAAAATAATAATAATAACAAATGCTGGTGTTGGTAAAAAATCTTTAAAACCTTCATGATGCCCTGAGCTTACGGTGGTGGCATAAGTGGGGTAAAAAATTGGGTCTCCGGACTGGTTTCCTCTCTCTGCTCCTGCTGCCCGTGGTGCGTCCTTGTTCAGACGCCCCCCGGGTGCAGGTCGGTCAGAGAGGTGGACCTGTCTAGCGGCGGGGAAAGGATTCAGATGCCGCTCTGCAGAGCGGCTAGCTGCGCCTCTCCCACCGCTTACAGAGAACTCACCTATCGCCCGCTCCAGCCGCACGCTGCGCTCCGTCACCGGCTTCCTCCGCTGTCTGGTATCCTAGCAGCGCTGCTGGCTTCCGGGTTGGTCCGGTCACGTGACCGGGTCTTTTCGACGTGGGAAAGAGTCTTCCTGATGAAGTCTTTGAATCTGTAGTGGTTCTTTCTTTGTAGTTCCTCCAACGCGTTTCAACCTTTCGGTCTTCCTCTGGGAGTGCTTGAAGTGTCTAGATTGACATGATTTATATGTTTCTGAGGGGGCCATACCAGTTCTGATTGGATGAAGGATTGTATCACTGATTGGGCCTCTGACCTGTCTATCAAACCAGACCTGTTCTGATTGGATGAAGGATTGTATCACTGATTGGGCCTCTGACCTGTCTATCAAACCATACCTGTTCTGATTTGTATGTTTCTGAGGGGGCCATACCAGTTCTGATTGGATGAAGGATTGTATCACTGATTGGGCCTCTGACCTGTCTATCAAACTAGACCTGTTCTGATTTGTATGTTTCTGAGTGGGCCATACCAGTTCTGATTGGATGAAGGATTGTATCACTGATTGAGCCTCTGACCTGTCTATCAAACCAGACCTGTTCTGATTGGATGAAGGATTGTATCACTGATTGGGCCTCTGACCTGTCTATCAAACTAGACCTGTTCTGATTTGTATGTTTCTGAGTGGGCCATACCAGTTCTGATTGGATGAAGGATTGTATCACTGATTGAGCCTCTGACCTGTCTATCAAACCAGACCTGTTCTGATTGGATGAAGGATTGTATCACTGATTGGGCCTCTGACCTGTCTATCAAACCAGACTTGTTCTGATTTGTATGTTTCTGAGGGGGCCATACCAGTTCTGATTGGATGAAGGATTGTATCACTGATTGGGCCTCTGACCTGTCTATCAAACTAGACCTGTTCTGATTTGTATGTTTCTGAGGGGGCCATACCAGTTCTGATTGGATGAAGGATTGTATCACTGATTGGGCCTCTGACCTGTCTATCAAACCAGACCTGTTCTGATTGGATGAAGGATTGTGTCACTGATTTGGCCTCTGACCTGTCCATCAAAGTCAGTGTGTTATTTCTCTAAAGTGGTAGGGTCCTATTTCCAAAATTAGAGTATGATGTGACATAGCTGATCTAGTATAATGTTTAGGAGAGATATACAAATAATAGATATCTTATTTATGTATTTGTTAAATCCATGTTTGTAATGCCTCTGCATCATTATATATTAGAAATAAGTACCCTATATTAATATTTATAGTTCTCCTGCTGATGGTGTCTAAAATGAGGAAAAGAGGTGTGTACAGTGTTCGGATGATGTTGTGCTACTTTTGTAGTATCTGACCTTATTGTCTTTAAGATTATTTGCAGATGACCGACCTGACGTTGTGCTACTGTCGTAGAATCTGACCTTATTGTCTTTAAGATTATTTGCAGATGACTGACCTGATCTCGTTGTCAATATTGAGACCCCTAGGGGCTAGGGTCCCCATATTGACAATCATGCTCAATTCTTCTTTGTTGATTTTGTGAATAAAGTCCCCTCCTCTCCAGTTTCTTTTCACCTCTTTTAGCCCCGTGAATCTGAGTAATGTGGGATCTGAATGATGGTAGTCCCTAAAGTGTAAAGATAACGGGTGTTCTTCCGTCCCCTTACTGATGTTCCGTACATGCTCGGCTATTCTTGCTTTTAACGGTCTTATCGTCCTTCCTATATAGTGTTTTACGCACGGGCACTGTAATATGTATATGATGCCCTGGGTGTGGCATGTTAGCCTGTCCCTAATCCTAAATTCATAGTCATTGCTCACAGATCTCATGTTGCATGTGGGTGCAGTGCTTTTTGCGCCCGTGGTTTTGCATCCTATACAAGTCCCACAGTGGATGAAACCTCCTTTCTTGTGCGTCCCATCTATTGTGGTTTGTGTTTTGTTGGTTGGTGGTATGCAGCTGTGTACTAATTTTGTTTTATATCAGGGGCTTTTCTGTATACCACCTTTGGCTTTGGTGGTAAGATTTTGGCTAAGGTGTCGTCTTGTAGTAATATGGGCCAGTGTTTCTCAAGAATCTTCTTCACCTTGTTCGCTTGTTGTGAGAACTCTGTAATGAATAGAGGTTCTTCAGTGCTTGTTGCCTGTTCTGGTTTCTTGTATTCTAGATATGGTGCTCTATCGTTTTCTCTCACTGTGGTGAAAGCCTTTTGAACTAACTCTGGGTGGTATTTCTTTTCTCTGAATCTATTGCTAAGTGTGGTCCCTTGTGTGTCATAGTCACTGATTCTGGAGCCGTTCCTCCTTAATCTCTTGAACTGGCCCATTGGTATACCTTTGAGCCAGGTGGGATGGTGCCCACTGGATGCCAAGATAAAGCTGTTGACATCCACAGTCTTATTGAATGTGTTGGTGTGTATGGCACCTTCATGTATAAATATATTGAGGTCTAAGAATTCTACTGTCTTGTTGCTATAGTTGGTGGTGAATTTCAAATGCCGATCATTCTGGTTGAGGTTGGAAATGAAGTTTCTGAGTGATTCCTCACTTCCCTGCCAAATGAAGAATATATCGTCTATGTACCTGGTCCATAGGACGAGACTTGCGCCAAGCTCTGGGTCTGACCAGATGGTATCGTCTTCCCATTTGCTCATAAAGAGATTTGCGTAACTTGGCGCAAATCTCGTCCCCATTGCGGTCCCCGTGGTTTGGAGATAGAATTGGTTGTCAAACCATGCATAGTTGTATGTCAATATGTATTTGATGCCCTCCAAGATGAAATCTCTTTGTTCTATAGTCATATCTGGATCGGTTTCTAAAAAATGTTTTGTGCTGCAGATTCCTTGTGAGTGGTCTATTACGGAATATAGAGAGGTGACGTCGCTGGTGACTAGCCAACAGTCGTCACTCCATGTAATGGATTGTAATTTCTGTAGAATGTCTGTAGTGTCTTTGAGATGCGATTTCTGTGATTTAACATATGGCTGTAAGAAAATGTCAATGTACTGGGACAAGTTTGAACTTATGGAACCTATGCCTGATATAATAGGCCTCCCTGGGGGCTTCGTCGGATGTTTGTGTATTTTGGGTAAGTAGTAAAATACAAGTATTATAGGGTGTAGTGTATTGAGATATGTGTGTTCTTGGATTGATAGGATACCTGTGTCCAGACCTGTTTTCAGAAGGGTCTGTAGTTGATGTTGAAAGGACTTGGTGGGGTCTCCTTTCATTTTCTTATATGTTGTAGTATCGTTCAGGATTCTGTTGGCCTCTGCCATGTAGTCGTGTTTGTTGAGTAACACTATCCCCCCTCCCTTATCAGCTGGCTTGATGATCAGGTCAGTGTTCTTGCATAGAACATTAAGGGCTTTTCTTTCATTGTTAGTGAGATTGAGTGATTTGGATTTGGTGATGGTATTGTCCAATTTCATAATGTCTTTTTCTACCATATTGGTAAAGGTGGCTATGTTATTGCCCATCATGTAACTGGGGTAAAACTGTGATTGAGGTTTCAAGTCGGTGAGTAAAAATGGATCCTTGTTACTGGGTTTGTGTTGTGGTATCAGTGTTTTATGGAAGTATTTCTTGAGGGTTAGTTTTCTGGTGAATTTTTGAATGTCCATGTATGTCTCGAATTTATTCATAGGTGCAGTTGGGGCGAATTTCAATCCTTTGTCTAGGGCACTGATCTGGTGAGTATCTAGTGTAAGGTTGCTCAGGTTAAATATGCAATGACTATGAATTTAGGATTAGGGACAGGCTAACATGCCACACCCAGGGCATCATATACATATTACAGTGCCCGTGCGTAAAATACTATATAGGAAGGACGATAAGACCGTTAAAAGCAAGAATAGCCGAGCATGTACGGAACATCAGGAAGGGGACGGAAGAACACCCGTTATCTTTACACTTTAGGGACTACCATCATTCAGATCCCACATTACTCAGATTCACGGGGCTAATAGAGGTGAAAAGAAACTGGAGAAGAGGGGACTTTATTCACAAAATCAACAAAGAAGAATTGAGCATGATTGTCAATATGGGGACCCTAGCCCCTAGGGGTCTCAATATTGACAATGAGATCAGGTCAGTCATCTGCAAATAATCTTAAAGACAATAATGTCAGATACTACGACAGTAGCACAACGTCAGGTCGGTCATCTGCAAATAATCTTAAAGACAATAAGGTCAGATACTACAACAGTAGCACAACATCATCCGAATACTGTACACACCTCTTTTCCTCATTTTAGACACCATCAGCAGGAGAACTACAAATATTAATATAGGGTACTTATTTCTAATATATAATGATGCAGAGGCATTACAAACATGGATTTAACAAATACATAAATAAGATATCTGTATTATTTGTATCTCTCTCCTAAACATTATACTAGATCAGCTATGTCACATCATACTCTAATTTTGGAAATAGGACCCTACCACTTTAGAGAAATAACACACTGACTTTGATAGACAGGTCAGAGGCCAAATCAGTGACACAATCCTTCATCCAATCAGAACAGGTCTGGTTTGATAGATAGGTCAGAGGCCCAATCAGTGATACAATCCTTCATCCAATCAGAACTGGTATGGCCCACTCAGAAACATACAAATCAGAACAAGTCTGGTTTGATAGACAGGTCAGAGGCCCAATCAGTGATACAATCCTTCATCCAATCAGAACTGGTATGGGCCCCTCAGAAACATACAAATCAGAACAGGTATGGTTTGATAGACAGGCCAGAGGCCCAATCAGTGATACAATCCTTCATCCAATCAGAACAGGTCTGGTTTGATAGACAGGTCAGAGGCTCAATCAGTGATACAATCCTTCATCCAATCAGAACTGGTATGGCCCACTCAGAAACATATAAATCAGAACAGGTCTAGTTTGATAGACAGGTCAGAGGCCCAATCAGTGATACAATCCTTCATCCAATCAGAACAGGTCTGGTTTGATAGACAGGTCAGAGGCCCAATCAGTGATACAATCCTTCATCCAATCAGAACTGGTATGGCCCCCTCAGAAACATATAAATCATGTCAATCTAGACACTTCAAGCACTCCCAGAGGAAGACCGAAAGGTTGAAACGCGTTGGAGGAACTACAAAGAAAGAACCACTACAGATTCAAAGACTTCATCAGGAAGACTCTTTCCCACGTCGAAAAGACCCGGTCACGTGACCGGGCCAACCCGGAAGCCAGCAGAGCTGCTAGGATACCAGACAGCGGAGGAAGCCGGTGACGGAGCGCGGCGTGCGGCTGGAGCGGGCGACAGGTGAGTTCTCTGTAAGCGGTGGGAGAGGCGCAGCTAGCCGTTCTGCAGAGCGGCATCTGAATCCTTTCCCCGCCGCTAGACAGGTCCACCTCTCTGACCGACCTGCACCCCCCCCGGGTGAACAAGGACGCACCACGGGCAGCAGGGGCAGAGAGAGGAAACCAGTCCGGAGACCCCCTTTTTTACCCCACTTATGCCACCACCGTAAGCTCAGGGCATCGTGAAGGTTTTAAAGATTTTTTACCAACACCAGCATTTGTTATTATTATTATTTTTTCCTAAAGACTTTTCAACAGCATATGTGTGGGACGCCGCAGTCTGTATTATAACCTGCATGAACTTTATAAGAGACAATATCGCCCACCTGCATGAACTTTATAAGAGACAATATCGCCCACCCTGGGCATTAACCGCACACCTTTAGATTGGCCAGTATACAATACAGTGGCTCACAACAATTAATTCGCATCATATTGTTATTTTTGTGATTTCTATATCCAAGTGCAAACTCAAATTTGGGTCTGTTCATACATTATCCTTTATTACATCTGATGTGCATTCGTTAGCTAAACACACACACATTAGGGGTTGAGCGCAGTTCTATTGTGGTATATCCACTAAGCTTCTCCATTTACATATTTTTTTGTTCAGCTGTACCGACCAGCATTGTGACTGGATTTCTTCAGTAATTGTTAAAACACACAGCCTGATTGGTCTATCACCATCCACACATCGCACAACAAACACGATGGTCACTTACTGTAGCTATAGCGACTGAGTGCTGCACCATCTTTAGTATTCATTACTTAGGACTTCTCCAAACATCTTTAGACCACACTTTTAATTTATAAAATACACAGCCACATATTTTACTGTGCAATGGCAGAGTTACCAAAAGGGCTATCCACACGGTCACATACCATACTCGCCATTTGTGCTGAGCCAACCAGCTTTCAGTACTCTCTGAATTAACGAAGAGCGACTCCTGCAGCCCAATAGACCCTTCCAGGATGCCCCTGCAACCTTAATCCTCCCTGGCAGTGCTTCTTGTATGTACAGAAAGTATCCGGGTCTCTAGGTCGACAGTGTATAGGTCGACCACTATTGGTCGACAGTAACTAGGTCCACATGTTCTAGGTCAGTGATCCCCAACCCGTAGCTCGTGAGCTACTGGCAGCTCGCCATAGTATTTTCGGTAGCACACAGAGCGCACGGGCTTGGGCAGTCACTGGCACTCCTCCTCCCTTAATTTTTAATACGGTGCTGGCCGTCAGCCAATCAGAACTCGTGGACCGGCAGTGGCTGCTGGACCGCAAGTTTTAATTGGCTCACTTACCGACACCATATTTTAAATGCCCGCCGCCAGAGACTCTGTCACCCTCAACGCAGCCTCTCTCTTGACTTCACAGGAGGCGCACGCTGCGCTCTCCTCCCCTTCCGTCCCTCACTCAGGAGGAGCTGCACCGGCGGCAGTAGAAGCCAGCAGGGGTTAGCACTGTATCGGACTCTGCCAGGGGGGCATAATTTGTGTATCTGGCACTGCTGGGAGACATTATTTGAATATCTGGCACTGCTGAGGGGCATTATTTGTGTATCTGGCACTGCTGGGAGACATTATTTGAATATCTGGCACTGCTGAGGGGCATTATTTGTGTATCTGGCACTGCTGAGGGGCATTATTTGTGTATCTGGCACTGCTGGGAGACATTATTTGAATATCTGGCACTGCTGAGGGGCATTATTTGTGTATCTGGCACTGCTGGGAGACATTATTTGTATATCTGGCACTGCTGGGGTGCATTATTTGTGTATCTGGCACTGCTGGGAGACATTATTTGAATATCTGGCACTGCTGAGGGGCATTATTTGAATATCTGGCACTGCTGAGGGGCATTATTTGTGTATCTGGCACTGCTGAGGGGCATTATTTGTATATCTGGCACTGCTGGGAGCATTATTTGTATATCTGGCACTGCTGGGGGGCATTACTTGTGTATCTGGCACTGCTGAGGGGCATTATTTGTGTATCTGGCACTGCTGGGGGGCATTATTTGTGTATCTGGCACTGCTGGGGGCATTATTTGAATATCTGGCACTGCTGAGGGGCATTATTTGTGTATCTGGCACTGCTGAGGGGCATTATTTGTGTATCTGGCACTGCTGAGGGGCATTATTTGTGTATCTGGCACTACGCAGGGGGGGCATTACTTGTAGTTGTGAGGACACACCCACTTTTGCAGGAACACACGCGCATTGGGGGAGAGGGGGTAGCTCCTTTAGAGGTTTTATTTTCCGAAAGTAGCTCACACCCCAATTAAGGTTGGAGACCACTGTTCTAGGTCGACATGCGGTTTTCACTTTTTTTCAATTTATTCATAGTTTACGATCCACATGGACTACGATCGGGAACGGTAACCTGTGCCGAGCGCAGCGAGGCACCTTGCCCAAAGCCGCGAGTCATGCGGACAAGGTGCACTAATTGGGGTTCCCGGTCACTGTATGGCGAAAACGACACCAAAAAACATTAAAAAACTCATGTCAAACTTTTGACCTGTCGACCTAGAGACTCTGTCGACCTAGTCACTGTCGACCTTCCATACCACACCCGTACAGAAGACATCCTGAAAGAGTATTACAGGTGCACTGCAAAATCATAACAGCCACCTTTCCCCTGGCTGTGCTCTCTGCTCCTGCTCAGCAGACTCCCCCTTGCTGATCAGAGTTGCCTAGATAAGAAGGGCTGGCCACAACAGAGGAGATCTATTGTATTCCCCAAAGACAGGCTGCAGATCTGCGGAGACCGCATTACTCCCTCGTTGTAAGCTGTTCCCGTTATAGCGCTCATTTTGCTTTGCTAAAGGATAAAGCTATATTTCTGTAATACTTTCCCGCTGAAGATAAGTTGTGTTTAAGATTTATTGTCTGAGGCTGGTTTTTATTTTGTGTTCTGGCTGATGAGAATAAGGGGATAAAAACTTACATTAATTTCTATAAGCCTTCAGACTCTCAACACCTTACCTTTTAATATATTTACACCAGTGCCAGCTTCTGCATTGCATGTGCCAGCATCGCTGCTGCATCCAAGGACGTACAGCAACGCTAACATTGGGCCTAATTCAGATCTGATCGCAGCAGAAAATTTGTTCTCTAATGGGTAAAACCATGTGCACTGCAGGGGAGGCAGATGTAACATGTGCAGGGCGAGTTAGATTTGGGTGGGGTTATTTCGTTTCTGTGCAGGGTAAATACTGGCTGCTTTATTTTTACACTGCAATTTAGATTTCAGTTTGACCACACACCACCCAAATCTAACTCTCTCTGCACATGTTATATCTGCCCCACCTGCAGTGCACATGGTTTTGCCCATTAGAGAACAAATTTTCTGCTGTGATCAGGTCTGAATTAGGCCCATTGTCCGGGTGATAATCTGGCCCATAGTCCATAATCTCTGTGATGACGCTTCTAATCGGAAGACTGGGAGCTGCTACACTAAGTCAGTACTATCCACCAAGTATTGACTGTTCCCCAGTAAATTACTGGTGAGGGTGATTGGGTGTAATTAAATAAGATTACGGGCCAGATGTAATGACGCCCGAGTTCTGCGGCCGTGCGGGATGCCTGTCGAACTTGGATGTTTTTATAAAGGGGCGATCACTTACAAGGCAAATCCATGCCTTTTAAGTGATTGCCCCTTTAAATAAATGTCTGAGAACAGCCGGCATCCTGCTCGGCCGCCGAACTTAGGCGTCATTACATCCGGCCCAATGTGTGTCCTGATTGGTAACCTATTATTTACATGGATTTGGTCTCTCAGGGAAGAGAGCTGATGAGAATTAGACACCCCCCCCCCCTCCAAAAAATAGGGTAAAAGCATGAACGCTGGCAGGAACAGTAAGAGGTATATTTACTAAAAGTCTATTTTAATCGTTTTAAAATTACTCTTAATCGGTCTGAAATGATATTGTATTTCAGGGAATAAAACACACATACTGTACTAACATTAATATCAAACATTGTCAGTAAATGTGTATTATAGCCCCTGAAACACAATATCTATTGGCCATTACTGAATATACCCCTAATAGTCTTAGAAGACCACAAAATACCATCTTGGAGTCCTTAATTTTGATCTATAACAAACTTACGTTAAATTTAAGTAGAATAATATGCTCAGACAGAATTCAGCAGAATTGGGTTTATTAAGAATACGCCTTAAGCCTAAACAGATTCAGAAAAAAACATAGTTGCCGGTAACAGACATTTATTACATTGACTAGATTTACAAATCCTGTGTCATCGCAACTCCATGAGACTGCACGTAGCATACCTGGAACATGCTGGCTAAAGAGGAAGGAGACAGGTAAAAAATGCATGGGCTATAAATTATTTGGTAACATGCTGGGCTGCTAGAAGCCGGATCCCAGTAATTCCTCTGGCGTCCACATTATAATGCCTATTATTACATTTTAATTAGTAGCACATTCACAATTATTATTTTCTCTCATTAGAATCATTTTCTTTAATTTAATTAGAACTATTACTGAACACCAGTGTTAATCACTATCCCAATCTAGAACACAGAGAATTGGACACGCAGGATGCAGGGTGGTGGCTTGCAGAAACACGCGATTAAAACTAAATTTACGGAGGCTTTGACATGCTTCTGTATCTATTCTAGACTGATTATTTGTGTTGAATTCTGCTCTGAACACTGCGATCGCCGTTCCTTCTTCTATGAACTGACAGTGGCTTTCACTGAACCGTTTAATCACAGTGTTCTAGAATTGACTGTTATAATTGAGCTTTCAGCCCACATTGGTGAGCGCTACAGTGCTAAGTGATATTAATCCTTAAGTGCTGACACTGATTTGATTTTAATTCTCCATGAATATAAATGCTTATCTGCTACCGTAAACTATATTGTTTCTTAAAATGACATGTACCATAATTTTCTTGCAACTGAAAAGACAGATCAGGGAAATTGTGCATCTAGAATAGATATGGTACAGTATGCGTATACTGTATTTGCATCACTTTCATGTTTATAACAGATCAGCCAAGCACATGACCGTCCAAGTCATAATGGGATTACTACCAGCGAAGAGCAGCTTACCTTTCCTGCATCTCCCTCTCTGCAGGAGCTGTTCCCAAACTGCTGTGTTCTCAAGGCCTTGTTCCCAATTCACAAGAGGTAAACAATGTTTTGCCTTTATTGCTAAAATCAAATTAAAATAATTAAGCGCTTGGACGTTCACATGACTGGGACCCTTTTAAGGCTTTTACTCTGCATCTGTTTGTTGTTTATTCACTCTCTTACTTCAATCAATGTAACACCCTTCTAGTTCAGCTCTTCCCTGGATAGAAGCTGCAGGCAGAGCGATTGCTGGGCCTTGTCCAAGGAACATTAAAGCCTGTGATCCCATCACATAGACATTACAGAGCTGCGTGCTGTTGGTCTCCACGCAGGAGGTGATTGGTTCTCACAGGAGGGGATACTGCAGTCTGTGCCAATAGCGGGGGCTTCGTGGGTTCTGATTCTTCATCTCCCAGGCAACGGCAGGAGGGGGGAGCATACAGCTCAGGCATGCCCTTATTAAGCAGAGCTTTTAATTAGCAGCAGACATCGTATGGCTCAGGAAACCCCAAGACAGAAACAGAGGGTGCCGCTGGGTGCAATCTGACCCCAGTCATCTTACTGCAGGGCTGTAAAATGAGATAAAATAAGAAAGCAATGTTCTGTGGGCCCTGCAATATGTACAGGTTAATAGGGGATGATCTCTTGGTCCTGAGTGTCATGAAGCTGCTAATGGGAGTTATACTTCGCAGGTTTACGGAGCTGACGTAACACACGGTTTCATTTTCTTTCTTCTGGAGGTGGCAAATGACTTCAGTGTCTGTAGTAATCAGCGGAAAGGCAGGCCTGGGAGGCTCACACTGCAACTGCAACATGGTCACTAAGGCTGGCTCTCGTCCCGACACTGGCAGTCCATCGTCTTCACACACTCATCCGGAGCTGGCGTCTTTCTGGGACGAGGATTCTAGAATAGTACAGAAACAGTTACAGCTATACAGTGAGTTTCAAAACATATACAGTATAGGCCGGAAAGGGAAGGCATGGCATGGACAGGACTGGGCAGCGTTACATAGAGAGGAAATGGCATGGAGGATGAAATTAGGTAAATGCAACCCCCCCCCCCCCCCCCCGGAAGGATTTGAGCAAGCCTAAATCCATAGAAGATCTGTGGTTAGTTCTCCAAGATGTTTGGAACATCCTCCCTGCCGAGATCCTTCAAAAACTGTGTGCAAGTGTCTCTAGAAGAATTGATGCTGTTTTGAAGGCAAAGTGTGGTCACATCAAATATTGGCCCTCATTCCGAGTCGTTCGCTCGGTATTTTTCATCGCATCGCAATGAAAATCCGCTTAGTACGCATGCGCAATATTCGCACTGCGACTGCGCCAAGTAATTTAACAATGAAGATAGTATTTTTACTCACGGCTTTTTCATCGCTCCGGCGATCGTAATGTGATTGACAGGAAATGGGTGTTACTGGGCGGAAACACGGCGTTTTATGGGCGTGTGGTTGAAAACGCTACCGTTTCCGGAAAAAACGCAGGAGTGGCTGGAGAAACGGGGGAGTGTCTGGGCGAACGCTGGGTGTGTTTGTGACGTCAAACCAGGAACGACAAGCACTGAACTGATCGCACTGGCAGAGTAAGGTTGAAGTTACTCAGAAACTGCTAAGTAGTTTGTAATCGCAATATTGCGATTACGTCGGTCGCAATTTTAAGAAGCTAAGATACACTCCCAGTAGGCGTAGCCTTAGCGTGTGTAACTCTGCTAAATTCGCCTTGCGACCGATCAACTCGGAATGAGGGCCATTGATTCGATTTAGATTTCTCTTCTGTTCATTAATTTTACATTTTGTTAAGTAATAAAACAATCTATTACCATCTCTATCTTTGAAAGCATTCTCACTTTGCAGCATTTTCCCCCACACCTGCCTAAAACTTTTGCACAGTACTCTCTATGTATGTGTGTGTGTGTGTGTGTGTGTGTGTGTGTGTGTGTGTGTGTATATATATATATATATATATAATTATAATAAGATTTTAAACCTACCGGTAAATCTTTTTCTCCTAGTCCGTTAAGGATGCTGGGGACTCCGTAAGGACCATGGGGTATAGACGGGCTCCGCAGGAGACATGGGCACTATAAAGAATTTCAGAATGGGTGTGCACTGGCTCCTCTCTCTATGCCCCTCCTCCAGACCTCAGTTAGAGAAACTGTGCCCAGAGGAGATGGACAATACGAGGAAAGGATTTTGTTAATCTAAGGGCAAGATTCACACCAGCCCACACCATCCTCACCGTATAACCTGGAATATACGCAACCAGTAAACAGTATGAACAAAACAGTATCAGCTAAAGACTGCTCTCAACTGCAACATAACCCTTATGTAAGCAACAACTATATACAAGCCTTGCAGATTTTGTCCGCACTGGAACGGGCGCCCAGCATCCTCTACGGACTAGGAGAAAAAGATTTACCGGTAGGTTTAAAATCTTATTTTCTCTTACGTCCTAGAGGATGCTGGGGACTCCGTAAGGACCATGGGCTTTATACCAAAGCTCCAGACCGGGCGGGAGAGTGCGGACGACTCTGCAGCACCGACTGAGCAAACACAAGGTCCTCATCAGCCAGGGTATCAAACTTATAGAACTTTGCAAACGTGTTTGAACCCGACCAGGTAGCTGCTCGGCAAAGCTGTAAAGCCGAGACGCCTCGGGCAGCCGCCCAAGAAGAGCCCACCTTCCTAGTGGAATGGGCCTTTACCGAATTTGGTAACGGCAATCCTTCCGTACAATGAGCCTGCTGTATCGTGTTACAGATCCAGCGAGCAATAGTCTGCTTCGAAGCAGGAGCGCCAACTTTTTTGGCTGCATACAGGATAAACAGTACTTCTGTTTTCCTAACCCGAGCCCGTCCTGGCTACATAGATTTTTAAGGCCCTGACTACATCCAGAGACGTGGAGTCCTCCAAGTCATCCGTAGCCACAGGCACCACAATAGGTTGGTTCATATGAAATGAAGAAACCACCTTAGGCAAAAATAGAGGAGGAGTCCTCAACTCAGCCCTATCCACATGGAAAATCAAATAGGGGCTCTTGTGAGGCAAGGCCGCCAATTCATACACCCGCCTTGCAGATGCCAAGGCCAACAACATGACCACCTTCCAAGTGAGAAATTTTAATTCAACCGTCTGAAGCGGTTCAAACCAGTGAGATTTTAGGAACCGTAATACCACGTTAAGGTCCCATGGTGCCACTGGGGGCACAAAAGGAGGCTGGATGTGCAGCACTCCCTTTACAAAAGTCTGGACTTCCCGGAGAGAAGCCAATTTCTTCTGAAAGAAAATAGACAGGGCCGAAATCTGTACCTTAATGGAGCCTAATTTTAGGCCCATATCCACTCCAGTCTGTAGAAAGTGGAGAAAACCGCCCAGATGGAAATCTTCCGTAGGAGCCTTCATGGCTTCACACCAAGATACATACTTCCTCCAGATACGGTGATAATGTTTTGCCATCACCTCCTTCCTAGCCTTTATCAGAGTAGGGATGACTTCCTCTGGAATACCTTTCCCAGCTAGGATTCGGCGTTCAACCGCCATGCCGTCAAACGTAACCGCGGTAAGTCTTGGAACACGCAGGGCCCCTGTTGCAACAGGTTCTCCCTGAGAGGAAGAGGCCACGGATCTTCTGTGAGCATCTCCTGAAGATCTGAATACCAGGCCCTTCGAGGCCAATCTGGAATAATGAGTATGGTTTTCACTCTTTGTTGTCTTATGATTCTCAATATTTTTGAGATGAGAGGAAGAGGGGGGAATACATAGACCAACTAAAACACCCATGGTGTCACCAGGGCGTCCACCGCTACTGCCTGAGGGTCCCTTGACCTGGCACAATACCTCCGAAGCTTCTTGTTGAGGCGGGACGCCATCATGTCTATGTGAGGAATTCCCCAAAGACTTGTTATCTCTGTAAAAACTTCTTGATAAAGTCCCCACTCTCCTGGATGGAGATCGTGTCTGCTGAGGAAGTCTGCTTCCCAGTTGTCCACTCCCGGAATGAAGACCGCTGACAGAGCGCTTACCTGATTTTCCGCCCAGCGAAGAATCCTGGTGGCTTCCGCCATTGCCACTCTGCTCCTTGTCCCGCCTTGGCGGTTTACATGAGCCACTGCTGTGACGTTGTCTGATTGAATCAGAACCGGTAGGTCGCGAAGAAGATCCTCCGCTTGTCTTAGGCCGTTGTATATGGCCCTCAACTCCAGTACATTGATGTGTAGACAAGCCTCCTGGCTTGACCATAGCCCTTGAAAATGTCTTCCTTGTGTGACTGCTCCCCATCCTCATAGGCTCGCGTCCGTGGTCACCAGAACCCAGTCTTGAATGCCGAACCTGCGACCCTCTAGAAGGTGAGCACTTTGCAGCCACCACAGGAGAGACACCCTGGCCCTGGGGGACAGGCTTATCTTCTGATGTATTTGTAGATGCGACGCGGACCACTTGTCCAGGAGGTCCCACTGAAAAGACCTTGCATGAAACCTGCCGAAGGGGATGGCCTCGTAGGCTGCCACCTTCTCTAGAACACGAGTGCATTGATGAACAGACACTCTTTTTGGTTTTAGCAGGTCTCTGACCATGTTCTGGAGGTCCCGGGCTTTTTCTATCGGGAGAAAAACCCTCTTCTGATCCGTGTCTAGAATCATGACTAGGAATGATAGTCGAGTCGTTGGAATCAATTGTGACTTTGGCAGATTGAGAATCCAACCGTGTTGTTGCAGCACTCTCAGGGAGAGTGACATGCTCCTCTGCAATTGATCTATCGATCTTGCTTTTATCAGGAGATCGTCCAAGTACGGGATAATTGTGACTCCCTGCCTGCGCAGGAGCACCATCATCTCCGCCATCACCTTGGTGAAAATCCTCGTGGCCGTGGAAAGCCCAAACGGCAACGTCTGAAACTGGTAATGAGAGTCCTGTACAGCGAATCTCAGGTACGCCTGATGAGGAGGATATATGGGAACATGAAGGTATGCATCCTTTATGTCGAGTGACACCATAAAATCCCCCCCTTCCAGACTGAAGATCACAGCCCGGAGCGATTCCATCTTGAATTTGAACTTTTTCAAGTACAGGTTTAGGGATTTTAGATTTAAAATGGGTCTGACCGAACCAGGGTTGAATAGTAACCTTTTTCCTGTTGGACTAGGGGAACCCTGACAACCATTTGCTGTTGACACAGCTTTTGAATTGCAGCTAACACTACTTCCCTCTCTGGGAGAGAAGCTGGCAAGGCCGACTTGAAAAATCGGCGAGTGGCACCTCTTCGAATTCCAGTTTGTAACCCTGGGATACAATATCCATCGCCCAAGGATCCACGTCTGACAGAACCCAAACCTGGCTGAAGAGTCGAAGACGTGCCCCCACCGTCGCGGACTCCCTCAGTGGAGCCCCAGCGTCATGCGGTGGATTTAGTAGAAGCCGGGGAGGACTCCTGCTCCTGGAAACTAGCCGGAGCAGGTGCTCTCTTCCCTCTACCCTTACCTCTGGCGAGGAAAGATGAGCCCCGACCTCTTCTGGACTTATGCGACCGAAAGGACTGCATCTGATATTGTGGAGTTTTCTTTTGCTGTGGGGGAACAAAAGGCAAAAAGGTAGATTTACCCGCGGTAGCTGTGGCAACCAGGTCCGCGAGACCTTCCCCAAATTAAACTTCACCTTTGTATGGCAAAACCTCCATATGCTTCTTTGAGTCAGCATCACCCGTCCATTGGCGGGTCCACAGGGCTCGCCTAGCAGATATCGCCATGGCGTTGGCTCTCGAACCTAGCAGCCCAACGTCTCTTTGAGCGTCCCTCATATATAAGACTGCGTCTTTAATGTGACCTAAGGTCAATAAAATGGTATCCCTGTCTAGGGTATCAAGGTCAGCTGACAAGGTATCTGTCCAAGCTGCAACTGCACTACATACCCAAGCCGATGCAATTGCCGGTCTGAGTAAAGCACCCGTATGCGCATAAATAGATTTTAAAGTAGTTTCCTGTCTGCGATCAGCAGGATCCTTGAGGGCTGCCGTGTCCAGAGACGGTAGCGCCACCTTCTTGGACAGGCGCGTTAAAGCCTTGTCCACCCTGGGTGAGGATTCCCAACGTACCCTGTCCTGTGCAGGGAAAGGATACGCCATAAGTATCCTCTTGGGAATCTGCAGTTTTTTGTCTGGAGTTTCCCAAGCTTTTTTAAATAACTCGTTCAGCTCATGAGATGGGGGAAAGGTTACCTCAGGTTTCTTTTCCTTATACATGCGCACCCTCGTCTTTTATTGCCATAATCATATAATGAATACTTTTGGCCACCCTTGGGTGTAACCTCGCATCATCGTAGTCGACACTGGAGTCAGAATCCGTGTCGGTATCAGTGTCTGCTATTTGGAATAAGGGACGTTTTTGAGACCCAGAAGGGCCCTGTGACCCAGTCGAAGCCGTGGATTGACTCCCTGCTTTTTCCCTGGGCTCTTTTTTTTGTCCAATCTCTTATGTAATAAGGTCACATTTGCATTTAAAACATTCCACATGTCCATCCAATCATGAGTCGGCGTTGCCGACGGAGACACCACAATCATCTGCTCCACCTCCTCCTTAGCTGAGCCTTCCACATCAGACATGCCGACACACTCGTACCGACACCCCCACACACACAGGGATATAGTTATAAGGAGACAGTTCCCCAATAAGGCCCTTTGGAGAGACAGAGAGAGAGTATGCCAGCACACACCCAGCGCCAACTGACACTGGAAACAATCTCCCAGATAATAGCGCTTTTATATTAATTTACTGTGTAATAAACTCACTGCGCCTTACAAGTGCCCCCCCCCCCCCCTCCTCTTTTCAGCCCTGTGTCACCGTGTTCAGCAGGGGAGAGACCGGGGAGCCAGCTTCTCTGCAGATCTCTGTGGAGAAAATTACGCTGATTAGTGCTGAAGGACCAAGCTCCGCCCCCTCCAGCGGCGGGCTTCGGTCCCGCTCAAAGTATCACAAAACTGGCGGGGGATTTATAGAATGACTGCCTCCGCAGCCTCTAATCTTATAAATGCCAGATTTAGGTGTGTTTATTGCTGCCCAGGGCGCCCCCCCCTGCGCCCTGCACCATCAGTGCCTGCTAGTGTGTGTAGTGTGTGGGAGCAATGGCGCGCAGGGAAGATCTGAAGTCTTCTGCCGCCTTTGAAGTCTTCTTTTCTTCTTATACTCACCCGGCTTCTATCTTCCGACTCTGCGAGGAGGACGGCGGCGCAGCTCTGGGACGAACAGTGAGGGGAGACCTGCGTTCCGACTCCCTCTGGAGCTAATGGTGTCCAGTAGCCTAAGAAGCACAGCCTATCACTTAAGTAGGTCTGCTTCTCTCTCCTCAGTCCCACGATGCAGGGAGCCTGTTGCCAGCAGTGCTCCCTGAAAATAAAAAACCTAACAAAATTCTTTTTCAGAGAAACTCAGGAGAGCTCCCCTGCAGTGCATCCAGTCTCCTCTGGGCACAAGATCTAACTGAGGTCTGGAGGAGGGGCATAGAGGGAGGAGCCAGTGCACACCCATTCTGAAATTCTTTATAGTGCCCATGTCCCCTGCGGAGCCCGTCTATACCCCATGGTCCTTACGGAGTCCCCAGCATCCTCTAGGACGTAAGAGAAATTATATATATATATATATATATATACACACACACACATACACACACATATACACACGCTGTGTGTGTGTGTGTATCTATCTATCTCAAAAAAAGAAGAAATGCCTTTATCGTGCTCTATGGAGTCAACTGCACCTCGTAGACGGTCCCTTGTTAGCAAAAAACAATATATTAGATAAAGTAAAAAAAATTGTGTGTGAGGGCACTAGAGAGAATAAAGTCCATACAGGACACATATAATTTATGTAAAATTGATTACATCTCCTATATAATTGCCCAGATCTGTCACTCTGCGACTGTGTGGCTAACCCTGGGCATGGCTAGGAGCTCTCATTGGGTTAGCAGCAGGTCTATCACACCCAGTCCATAGCTGATTGAGCAAGAAACGCCCTCCCACACAGGCTACATCCAATGGGAGGCTCTGTCTTTTGGCTGCTGTGTGTTCCCAGAGCAGGATTAACAATGGGGCTGATGGAGCTGCAGCTCCAGCTCCACACCCCAAAATAGGCCCACTGCATCTGCAGCAACACACCCTCCAACAATTTACACATAAAAACCGGGACAAATTTAAAAAGGGGGCGTGGCCACGGGTACAGTGGTGTGGGCACGCCCCTTTTCCTATACTTTCAATGGAAGTTTGGAGAGCCAAAAATCTGTACAGACCATAAAAAAAAAGGTACTGTATCTGCCAAAAAGGTACAGCTGGAGGGTATGTCACTGCATCTGCAGCAAGTCTCTGCGCTGTAGATAGGGGGGAAAAAATAGGATTTTGGTACCTACCGGTAAATCCTTTTCTCGTAGTCAGTAGAGGATGCTGGGGTCCACATTAGTACCATGGGGTATAGACGGGTCCACCAGGAGCCATTGGCACTTTAAGAGTTTGAGAGTGTGGGCTGGCTCCTCCCTCTATGCCCCTCCCACCAGACTCAGTCTAGAAACTGTGCCCGAGGAGACAACATACTTTGAGAGAAGGATATTACACAGATAGTGGTGAGATTCATACCAGCTCACACATACAAGGCACATCAAGTCAACTAGCTTGAACTACTCAGCAACAGCTGAAACATTACTTACCAAGTAACAAAGCAGTACTCAACTAAAATGAAGTTGTACTGAACCAAATAACAATTGCAGGAAAACGAAGCGCTGGGCGGGCGCCCAGCATCCTCTACGGACTACGAGATAAGGATTTACCAGTAGGTACCAAAATCCTATTTTCTCTTACGTCCTAGAGGATGTTGGGGTCCACATTAGTACCATGGGGATGTACCAAAGCTCCCAGAACGGAAGGGAGAGCGCGGAGGCTCCTGCAGAACTGATTGACTGAACTTCAGATCATCAGAGGCCAAAGTATCGAACTTATAAAACTTTGCAAACGTGTTCGACCCCAACCAAGTTGCAGCTCAGCAAAGTTGCAATGCCGAGACACCTCGGGCAGCAGCCCAGGAAGACCCCACTTTACGAGTAAAGTGGGCCTTAACAGATTTTGGACACGGCAGTCCTGCTGTAGAATAAGCGTGCTGGATAGTGAACTTAATCCAGCGAGAAATAGTCTGCTTAGAAGCAGGACACCCAATTTTCTTGGGATCATAGAGGACAAACAGAGAGTCCGACTTTCTGTGACGAGAAGTTCTCTTCACATATATCTTCAGAATCCTTACAACATCCAAGGACTTTGAAGTAATTGAGGAGTCAGTAGCCACTGGCACCACAATAGGTTGGTTGATATGGAATGCCGACACAACCTTCGGAAGAAACTGCTGACGAGTCCGGAGCTCAGCTCTATCTTCATGGAAGATTAATTAAGGGCTTTTACATGATAAAGCCCCCAGCTCGGACACACGTCTAGCAGAAGCCAAGGCCAACAAAGTGACCGCCTTCCATGTTTGAAATTTGACCTCTACCTCCTGTAAAGGTTCAAACCAATCCGACTGGAGGAACTGCAACACCACGTTAAGGTCCCAAGGCGCCGTAGGCGGTACAAAGGGAGGTTGGAAATGCAGAACTCCCTTCAAAAAAAGTCTGAACCTCAGAGAGGGCAGACAATTGTTTCTGAAAGAAAATGGATAGGGCTGAAAGCTGGACCTTTACAGATCCCAAAATCAGAACCATATCCACTCCTGCTTGCAGGAAGAGGAGGAAACGTCCCAGTTGAAACTCCACAGTAGAAAACTTCTTGGACTCACACCAAGAGACATATTTCTTCCAAATACGATGGTAATGTTTAGACGTTACTCCTTTCCTAGCCTGTATGAGGGTAGGAATAACCTTATTCGGAATGCCCTTCTGAGCAAGAATCAGGCGCTCAACTTTCATGCTGTCAAACCTAGCCGCGGTAAGTCTTGATAGGCGAACGGCCCCTGCTGCAGCAGGTCCTCCCGAAGAGGAAGAGGCCTCGGCTCTTCTTACAGTAGATTCAGAAGTACCAAGCCCTTCTTGGCCAATCTGGGGCAATGAGGATCGCTTGAACCCTTGTTCTTCTTATGAGCTTTAGGATTCTTGGGATGAGTGGGAGTGGTGGAAACACGTACACTGACTGGAACACCCACTGACACACCAGGGTGTCCACTGTCACTGCCTGTGGGTCCCTCGACCTGGAATAATAACGCAGAAGCTTCTAGTTGAGACGAGAGGCCATCATGTCTATTTGGGGACAACCCCAAAGATCTGTTACTTTCTTGAACACCTCCAGATAGAGTCCCCACTCTTCTGGATGGAGATTGTGTCTGCTGAGGAAGTTTGCTTCCCAGTTGTCTACTCCCGGAAAGAAGATGGCTGACAGCGCCAACGCGTGCTTTTCTGTCCAGAGGAGTATTCTTGTCACCTCTGACATCGCCGCTCTGCTCTTCGTTCCGCCCTGTCGGTTTATGTAAGCCACTGTTGTTACGTTGTCCCACTGAACTTGAATGGCCCGGTTTCTTAGAAGAGGGGCCGCCTGAAGAAGACCGTTGTAGATGGCTCTTAGTTCCAGAATGTTGATGGGCAGGCCGGCTTCCAGGCTTGACCACCGTTCTTGGAAGGTCACCCCTTGAGTAACTGCTCCCCAGCCCCGGATGCTTGCATCCGTTGTTAGCAGGACCCAGTCCTGAATTCCGAACCTGCAATTGAAGCCACCAGAGGAGTGAGATCCTTGCCCTTGGCGACAGACGAATTCTCTGATGCATGTGGAGGTGGGAACCCGACCACTTGTCCAGGAGATCCAGTTGGAAGGTCCGAACATGGAACCTCCCGTACTGGAGAGCCTCGTAAGAGGCCACCATCTTTCCCAATAGGCGAATGCATTGATGAACAGACACCCGGGGTGGCTTCAGGACATCCCGGACCATGGACTGGATCACCAACGCCTTGTCCCGTGGAAGAAACACCCTCTGCACTTCCGTATCCAGGATCATTCCCAGAAATGACAATCTCTGGGTTGGTTCCAAATGTGACTTTGGAAAATTCCGAATCCAACCGTGACTCTGGAGCAGTCGCGTCATTACAACAATGGACTGCAGCAGCTTCTCCTTGGACGATGCCTTTATCAGGAGATCGTCCAGATAAGGAATGATGTTCACACCCTGCTTGCGGAGTAGTATCATCGTTTCCGCCATCACCTTGGCAAACACCCTTGGTGCTGTGGAGAGGCCGAATGGCAGGGCCTGGAGCTGAAAATGACAGTCCAGCAATGCGAAGCGGAGATAAGCCTGATGCAGCAGCCAGATCAGAATGTGAAGGTACGCATCCTTGATATCCAGTAATACCAGGAATTCACCCTCTTTCAGACCTGATATCACCGCCCTGAGAGATTTCATCCTGAACTTGAACTCCTTTAGAAAGGGGTTCAATGATTTTAGGTTCAGAATGGGCCTGACCGAACCATCCGGCTTCGGTACCACGAAAAGGTTTGAATAGTAACCCTTGGTCAGCATGTGAGGTGGCACTGGCACAATGACTTGTGCCTCCACCAGCTTTTGGACAGCGTCCTGAAGCACTGCGCTGTCCTCCAACAGGGTTGGCAAGCCCGACTTGAAAAAACGATGAAGAGGGAGACTTTGAAATTCCAGCCTGTATCCCTGAGACACAATATCTACTACCCAGGGATCCAGGCCGGACGATATCCAGACATGACTGAACTGTCTGAGTCTCGCTCCCACAGGTCCCACCACCGGGCCGTACAATCCACCGTCATGCGGAGGACTTTGGGGTACCTGAAGCAGGCTTTTGTTCCTGGAAACCTGCATCGGCAGGTTTCTTGGACTTAACCCTACCTCCTCTAAAGAAGGTATTGGATGATCTGGCCTTTCTAGGCTTGTTAGGCCGAAAGGACTGCTGCGCAGCTGAGGAGAATGATTTCTTCGGAGCAGGTGCTGCTGAGAGAAGAAACAGAGACTTACCCGCTGTAGCGGTGGATATCCACGCGTCAAGAGCTTCTTCCAAAGAGAGCCTAACCTGTATAGGGTAGCGACTCCACGCTCCTTCTGGATTCCGCGTCGGCCGACTACTAGCGCAGCCACAGTCCCCGACGAGCTGAAACAGACATGGTAGAAATTCCTGCAGCCATGGAACCCAGGTCTTTCATGGATTCTACCATAAAACCTGCAGAATCATGTATGTTGCGTAAATATAATGCAACGTCATCCCTATCCATCGTATCCCAATCCTCAAGTAAGGTAGCCGACCACTTCACTACTGCCTTTGCAATCCATGCATTAGCAATAGTGGGACGTAATATGGCCCCAGAGGCAGTATACAGTGATTTAAGTGTGTTATCAATCTTTCTATCTGCCGGCTCCTTTAAGGCGGTAGATCCCGGAACAGGTAAAACCACAGTTTTTGAGAGTCTGGATACAGATGCGTCAACAATTGGCGGGTTTTCACACTTTTTGCTGTCCTCTTCAGGGAAAGGAAAGGCCACCAGAACCCTCTTAGGGATCTGAAACTTCTTTTCAGGGTTTACCCATGCTTTTTCAAATATAGCATTCAGCTCCTTTGAAGCAGGGAAGGTTAGTGAGGCTTTCTTGTTTTCAGTGAAAAAAGCCTCCTCAACCTGCTCAGGTGTGGTATCATTAACATTTAACACATCCCTGATAGCCTCTATCAACAACTGCACCCCTTTGCAAGAGATGCGGACCTTCGCAACACATCCCCATCACCATCTGTAGTGTCAGAATCGGTATCCGTGTCGTCTTGTGTGACATGCACCAGCGCACGTTTGTGGGGGTATATAGCGGGTTGTCCTGAGGTAGCAGACATGGGCCATACTGCCATAGAGCTCTGCAATACCTGGGTTGCAGATTTATTACTAGCAACCCTGTCAGAAATCTGAGAAATCCAAGTTTTGATAGAGGAAAACCACTATGGTTCCCTTGCTGGTATATGTGCTAAACCAGTGCTATCCTGATTACATGGAATGGGATCATCCTGGGAGGATAAATCCTCTGCAGCATATGACACAGTATCCCTGGAATAGCTAAAGGAGACCACCAAACACTCCACACACACACAGGTGGGGGTAGACGTAGCTAAAGGAGACCACCAAACACTCCACACACACACACACACACACACACACACACACACACACACGGGGGCAGACAGAGTTTCCCCCCTAAGAACGGCAAGAGAGAGACAGAGATTGGAGCCAACCCAACACATTGCTTTCTAGCAAAGAGAGACCCCTTGTCAGCGCTGACTGTGCACCTTAATAGGACATACAGTCTAATTACAGCCTCCCCTCCCTTCTACAACCCCCTGGTACCGTGTACTGACAGTTGGATCTGGCAGTTGGAGTTGCTGTGGAGGGACCTGTTCTTCCTCCCCCCTTAATGGCGCTGTCTTCCCGCTCTTCAGATGTTTATACTGGACTGAGGACTTTTGCTGGCTGAGATCAGTGGACCCCGACAGGCTTGCTGACCAGTGTGCAGGGGGAAGGGGGGTAAGCGCTGGCCCAGGGCGCTCCTCACAGCACCGCACTATGTGCCTTTGGTACCTTCCTGGAGCGCAGTTAATATTGCGCTCCCTCCCCATTGCCGCCATCTTTACACCGGCCCCCCGCTTCCTAGGGGGGTCGGTGACTCACTCACCACTTCTTCAGCTCTGTAAAGCGGTGGCGGCATGCTGCTGGGGTGAGCGATCCCCTGTGGCGGGGAACAATCTATCCACTCGGGAGCTCAGTGTCCTGTCAGCGGAGATGGTGGCTCAGACTCCGCAGGGCGGACACTACAATTCCCCCCCCTTAGTCCCACGAAGCAGGGAGGCTGTTGCCAGCAGTCTCCCTGTAACATAATAAACTCTAAAATAAACTTTACCAGAGAAACTCTGTAGAGCTCCCCTAGCTGTGACCGGCTCCTCCGGGCACATTTTCTAAACTGAGTCTGGTGGGAGGGGCATAGAGGGAGGAGCCAGCCCATACTCTCAAAGTGCCAATGGCTCCTGGTGGACCAGTATATACCCCATGGTACTAATGTGGACCCCAGCATCCTCTAGGACGTAAGAGAAAACAAAAAACTTTTACTGCAGCGTCCTATGGGGGTCATTCTGACCTGATCGCTCGCTGCAGTTCATCGCAGTGCAGCGATCAGGTCAGAACTGCACATGCGCCGGCACATGGCTGACAGCCGATGGCTGTCGTTGCCTAGCGATCACCTCTGCCTGATTGACAGCAGAGGCGGTCGCTGGGCAGGCATGGCCGGACCGTGAGGTGGGCGGGCCACAGTGGCTATGTGACGTCACACGCAGCCGCTGCAACCCGGCCAGCGATGAGTAACTCCCGGCCAGCAGCAGGAGCTGCGCTGGCTGGGAGTTACTCTTCAAGTACAAAAGCATCGCCGCTGTGCGATGCTTTTGTACTTGTGTGTGTGTGGGGGAGGGGGGTGGCCTGACATGCTGGGTGAACTAGCCATGTGCTGGGGGTCCCCCCGCATGTCTGAGTAAGTGATCGTAGCTGTGCTAAATTTAGCACAGCTACGATCAGGTCGGAATGCCCCCCTATGTCCTGCTGCCAGTCCGCCTGCCCCCTCCGGCATCAACAATCCCCACTCCCTAGCCGCGGCGCACGTGGAACAAAAGCTGCTGCGGCCACCGGCATAGATGTGTGTGAAAGGGGCGCAGCGGAAGGCTTTCATAGCCCTCCCAGCGCCGCATACTCTCTGAGCACCAGAGCCTCCTCTGCGCGTGATGTCACAGAAGTGCCTCCCCGCCACAGCCGCGCACAGATCCCCAGAGGCCCTGACTCCGCAACACAGCACCTGGCCAACCGGCCTGGAAGCCCCGAGATGGCTAATGTAACGGATAGAGTGGGGGATATCGCTGAGGGTAATGTCTGGACACTGACACTGCACAGCACTCTCACCTTTTACATTGATTCAGCGAGTCAGACAGTTCTGCCAGCCAGTCACTATTGTTAGCGCCAGTGTCCCGCATTACAGGGAAGTAGACGCACTAAATAAACTACTGCTCCCAGCAACCTTTAGCGCGGTGCATTGGGACACCGGCGCTAACAATAGTGATTGGCTGCTGTGCGAGTCTCCGGGAGAGCCACTGCCAAAGGGAGGACAGCAGCATAGCCGCTTCCAGGAGGAGAAGCATTTCCCGCCCCTCCCCCGCTCGCAGTACCTGCGGGGCCCCATCCACGGCACCCGCACCCCCCCCCCTCTACCACCCACGGTGGCTCCGGACGCCCTCCTGCACCCGCCCCTCCCCCACCCGCACCACCCCCACAACCACCCTCCCCCACCCACTGCACCCCCAAGCCCTTCCCCCATCCGCAGCACCTACTAGGTGATTCATCAGGGCCTGTGTGCGCTGTTCACGCCATTTCAAGGGGCTACGACCCCTTAACCATGGCACGCCCTTTGTCCGTGCAATATTTATCCACTCACACAATTATGATTGGAGGTAATACTCCATATAATACAACTATTGCACGCCACAGGAGCGTGCAAGGGTTAAGGGGGCATAGCCCCTCACGACGGTGTGAAGAGCGCCCGTATCACCTAGTATTATTAGATGAATCACCTAGTATTATATATATATATATATATATATATACATACATACACACACACACAGTCGAATCACATTATTATGACCACATTTAACGTCAAGCAGCGTGTAGCCCATGAAGTATGTCACATGTCGTGCGCTGGCTTGGTGGGTATATAAGGTGTGTGATAGGCTGTCTGCACACATCACTCGTTGCTGTCATGGGTAAAAGGGGCAATTTATCAGAGTTGCTAGGAGAACTAGGAAGCAGAGGGCCCGGAGGTCCCTGTGAGAGCAGCAATTGCAGGACGCTTTGCTTCCTGCTGCTGCAAAGTGAGCTTTCTGACTGGTCGCATCAGATGCGACCATGTCAGGGAAAGCTCAGCCTGGTGTGGTTGCATCTGATACGACCATGCCATACAAGTGGTTAAGGACAGTCATGCTTGAGAACAGGTGACTCTACACTCAAGCATGGATTTCACCAAATCCTTGAGTAATAGTGTGCATTCAGAGATTCTCTTCTGCACACTGCTGTTGTAGGGTAAGTTTATATGATTTACAGTCATCTTCAACCAGTTTGGCCATTGTCCTCTAACCTACTTAACTAGGCATTTTTGCCCACAGAGCTGCTGCTCACTGAATATTGAATGTTTTGCACACTGTTCGCTGTAAACTCTAGAAACTTTTGTGTGTTAAAATCCCAGGAGACCAGCAGCTTCTGAGATACTCAAACCATCTCTTCCAGTACCAACAATCATGCTACAGGTCTAAGGGGTCTATTCACGAAGCAGTGAGAGTGGAGAAGTGAGCCTGTAGAGAAGTTGCCCATGGCAACCAATCAGCTGTTCCGTACAATTGTATAGTATGCAAACTATAAATGTCACTTCAGTGGTGATTGGTTGCCCTGGGCAACTTCTCCACTAGCTCACTTCGCCACACTTTTCACCGTTTCATGAATAGACCCCAAAGTCACTTAGATCACATTTCTCCTCCATTCTAGGGTTTGGTTTGAACAACAATTGAACACCCTTTGTCATGTCTTCGTGCTTTTATGCATGGAGTTAATGCTGAAAGATTAGACAGATTAGATATTTCCATTAACGAGCATGAGTGCTTAATAGAGTGTCCACTGAGGGCCTGATGTGGATTTGTACGCAAATCCAATGGTTGGTAGTCTGTGCATTTGGAGGGCGGCGCAACAACCAGCACACAAAACAAGAATGTCTCGCCTCCGCTTTGTAGCTGGGCCGGGCCCAGTGTATGCAGACCTCCTGGACTCATCTATTCAAATCCGACGGCCAGTCTGAGTAAGCTTCCATAGCGCGTTGCGACCAATGGTTGCGATGGTGATCCGAGGCTGCTTTCACAGATGCAGCACTCGGATCTCATAGATACATGCAGGTGCCTATCTCCTACAGCCGCCTCCTGCTGCATTTGCATTTTATGTGTACGGAATTGCACAGCCGCTTTCCTGGAGCGACGCAATTCTGTGCAAATAGGAATCAGGCTCTGAGTGTGTGATAAGGATCACAATGCTAGTAATGCATTGTGCAAGTAACTCTTGTGGACTACACAACTTATTAAATACTGTACAACAACTATTACACTTTATAAATACTCTGAATACGCATACCCGCTGAAGAACACTTTTAAATGAGGGATGCTATAAGAGTGTCCACGTGATACATATGTGCAGTACTATATTTGTACATGTTTACCACTTTTGTGTGTGTATGTCCATAGTGGGTAGCAAGGCATGGGCACAGTCCGTGACCTATGTCCACAGTGGGCAGCAAGGCATAAGCACAGTCCGTGACCTCCTGTATGTGCACAGTGACTAGCTGCAGCAATTTCAGATTTGTACAATAATGAATAAGCAGAGTAGCAGCTGACTGGCTCTTAGCAGGCAGTAAGGCAGAAAGCCTGCACTCTGCAGACTGTGCTTATGTTACTATAGCCAGCAACAGAACAGGAGCATGGCGAACACAGGGGGTCATTCTGACCTGATCGCACGCTGCCGTTCATCGCAGCGATCAGGTCAGAAGTGCACATGCAACGGCGCCACAGTGCGCCTGCGCATGGCTGACAGCTGACGGCTGCCGTTGCCTAGCGATCGCCTCTGCCTGATTGACAGGCAGGGGCGGTCGCTGGGCGGGACGACGGCATTTGGCCTCCATTTTGTGGGCGTGGTCCGGCCAACGCAGGCGTGGCTGGACCGTGCAGGGGGCGGGCCGCAGTGGCTGCGTGACGTCACACGTAGCCGCTGCGACCCGGGCAGCGATGAGTAGCTCCCGGCCAGCATACAAAAGCTGTGATGGCCAGGAGCTACTCCTGCAGTGCAAAAGCATCACCGCTGTGCGATGCTTTTGTACTTCTGCGCAGGGGGGGTAGGAGGGCCTGACATGCGGGGCGGACTAGCCCTGTGCTGGGCGTCCCCCCGCATGTCAGTGTGCCTGATCGTTTTTTGCCGGAAGCCAGTTAACCTACCAGTATATTTTTAGACTGTGGGAGGAAACCGGAGTACCCGGTGGAAACCCATGCGAGCACAGGGAGAATATACCAACTCCGCCACGGTGGGAATTGAACCCATGACCTCAGTGTTGGGAGGCAGTAATGCTAACCATTACACCATCCGTACTCTCCTAATATTAAATGGGTTTTAAACTTTCTCTAGATCTCCTCCCTTCCCAATAATAGTGTCACCTTCAGAATGGCCAAATAAGTGGCAGTAATTAAAGGCGATTGAATACGGGGGTGAGGGACGCAACCAAAGTATTACTGTTGGAAAGTAAGAGTATTTAGAGGAAAAGCCCTTGTGATAACCCTGAGATTGGTGCAACACATCCATCACAAACAAAGGATAATGTTAGCGCAAACTAAGAATATTTGATATATTTACACATAAAAGTAATACACTGGGAGGCAGTAAAGTCAACTTCTCAGTACGTTTCTGTAACTCCCCCTGAGTTTGGACATATTACCATATAATTCATAACATACCCTGCAATTGTGTTACTATTTATATACCATCCCCCCTGAAGCTCTGTGCGGAAGCTGCACTGTGCCGTCTGTATATACCCTATCCTATACCTTTATGGTAAATGAGCAACGTGGATATGCCACTAATGTAAATCCATGTACATTAGAGCTCTGGAAGCTATTACCCGATATCCACTGATTCTCATTTCATGAAGTCATCCTTTCTTCCCCTGTACAATCTGTAACAATCCCTAATTGTGTAGTAGTCCCATTATTGTTGATTAAATAGCACAAGGGCAGGGAGACAGCAATATAAAAAGCTACTTAAAGACCTTAAAATGGCACAACAACTGTGTTAGGGGAAATGATAAATGGGCAGCATTAACTGGCTCCAAGCAGAAGACGCCTGGTTATCTCCTCCATCTTTCACTGACCTCTACCCTCTCTGTGTACAGCCTCCTACAGGCTCAAGGCTCCCGCACATCCATTAGGAATGCACTCCTCTATGTGAGAGAAAATGTAGGTTCTTCAGCTCTCCACAGATTGCTGTTCACTTTATACAGTGTCTAACTTTCATTGTAAATGACCTTCTGTTATACAATACACTACTGTATCTGTATGCGTGTTAGAGCTGCTTCAGCACTTAGTGAGCAATGTTAGATCTGATACAGAGACTATCCATGTTTGAGCCCAAGTGCATGCTTCAGACTTAATCTCCCTTGAGTACATTTACAATGCAATGTCACAAAATCTGACTAATGGCAGTAAGCACGTCTCTCACCACTAGGTGGTGCAATTGCTACACAGAAATCAAGGAGAATGTTTGGAGCACACATTCACCTTGTCAGATTATCAACAACAAAAATTTATATCAAAACGTAACCTAAAGACAGATATGAAGAGCGTTTATATACAATAAAAGGAATACAATAAGATTAAAATGTGGATGCATAAAGGTTGCGATAGTAGATGGAAGAGATGTTGAATTAGAACATGACTGCAAAGAAGATACAGGCCAGCACAGAGAAGCGAGACAGAGCTCAGACACTATAATGTATTCACTGAGTTCAGAAAACTGTTCCTGGCACCAGAATTCACCTTTGTTTGCCTGGCAGAGACACGGGACGGCCGGTGAGACTCATGGTTCACAGTCCAAGGACCCAGAGACTGGTTTGAGTAGAAGTCCATGGGATAGGTATTCTGCCATTCTGCTTCCTTGAGAGCAACAGAGGCCTAGAAAACCCACACGATGAATTAGTGGTCACTTCCATATAAAATGACATAACGACACCACTTAAATATTCTCAGCAGAAACTCTGCATTGTGGTTACAGTTGACACATTCAGCATTGTCGACCATAGCCTAGGCCTATTATATAAATGCAGCTTCTGATCCCATAGGGATAGGAAACCACTAAGGCTCTAACAGGAGACATAACTCATCAGCAGGCACATAACTTGGTGCTAGGGTGAGTTTGGGTAATAAATGCACTTTTCTGGGTATCCATGATGACCACCCACCTTATCCTCACTTTAACAAAAGTGTTTAAAGTCTGAACGCCACATAGTGTTCTACACACTCACAAGCCACTCCCACAGACATTCATTACATGAATGTTCGTGAATGCTGCAGGAATTAGCGAAATTGAAGCAAGGTATGTTAGAAAGTTGCTGTATTGGTCCATTCACTCATATTTCTTGACATTACTTTAATTATGTTCATAAGACTTCAATAATGTACATTTAACATGCAAAATTAACACCCACGTACAAAAACCCAACTCAGTTCTGCCCCAAAGGTCTATTGTCCCCTTTAACGGCACCATATTTTAAAGTGTGTACCATAAAGATCCCTACCAAGTTAAAACTAGGCTGATAAACATTACTTCCCAAAACAATAGCTGAAAACAGATATGATTCAACTCATTTCCTTATAATGCTTTTATTTTGTAGCCAATTACCAAAAGGTTGGCAGTGCAGCAACAAGCTGTAACAGAGACTCACCTCATAAGGAGTAAGGAGAGGCTTAGGGAAGGCGGTCCCCCAATCTATGGAGAGTCTTGGGCAAGCCACCTGCACCCACCTGCAAAGAATGAGAAAACAATTTTGTTGTTTGATAATGAGAGCTGGTTAAATGCTCTGATGGTGAAGCAGGGGCTTGCCGCTGTTAAAAAAAAATTACTTGGTCAAGTATTCTTGTGACAAGACAATACAAACATTAGTGTCAGGCTTGTATCCTTCAGAGAACCGGAAAAAGGGCAGATCAACCATGAGTCCACAGGCTCTAATTCCTGAAAGCAGAGGTGTAGCTAGGTGTCATGGTGCCCGGAGCAAGGGTATATTTTGTCAACCCCCTCTCCCGTACTGAATTGGGGGCCTGGCCAACATGTGGTGGCATGTTACATTTAAACAATATTTAAAAATCCTAATTTGGTGACAGGGCCGGTCCTAGACCTTGAGAACCTGAGGGCAAAAGTTTCCTTTGAGTGCCCCACATGTTTAAATTAGGGGCAGTGCGTGCTGAAGGCTTGCAACAATATAGGGGCATGGCAGTATGGACGGTGTAATGGTTAGCATTACTACCTCACAGCACTGGGGTCATGGGTTCGAGTTCCACCATGGCCCTAACTGTGTGGAGTTTGTATATTCTCCCTGTGCTTGCATACGTTTCCTCCGGGTACTCCGCTTTCCTTCCACAATACAAAAATATACCAGTAGGTTAAGTGGCTCCCAACAAAAATTAACCGTGTGTGTGTGTGAAGAAATATAGATTGTAAGCTCCCATGGGGCAGGGACTGATGTGAACGGCAAAATATTCTCTGTAAAGCGCTGCGGAATACGTGCGCACTATATAAATAACTAATAATAAAAAATAATTGCTTCATTGGGAAGGTGCATGGCCACAGAATAGTACCAATTCACATTACACTGCACAGTAGTACCCCTTATACACATTATGCCACAGAGTAGAGCCCCTTATACTTGTTACACTATGGTTGAGCCCCTTATACAAATTACACCATGGTACAGCCACTATGGAAGTAGATGTTCAAATAAATTAAAAACACTATAGAGATGCCCCAACTGACCTGACCTCACAATCCCCCAATGAAAATAAAGCTCCAAATGTGACCCCCCCTACAGACCTGATAATCTCCCAATGCCTCTCTCTGAATGAAAATAATGCCCCAAATCTTACCCTGCCAGATCTGCCCCAAATCTGACCCTGCACGCTCTACATTTTTTGGCGCCCCGCAGCTCGTGCTCCACCGGAGCCACAGTAGCTACACCCCTGGCTGACAGGGTTAAATATTATGAGATCTAAAGGCCCATACACATTAGACGATGTCGCTCTGTGAGCGACATCGTCTAACGTTTCCCCCTCCCGGGCCGGCCGGTCGGCGGCCGCCTGTACGCACTGAGCGATATGACCGCTCATATCGCTCAGTGACGTCACGCCCCCGCCAGCCCTGCATGAAGGTCGTGGACGACAGTCCACATCCTTCATGCATGCCCTACCGACAGCGACGATCGTTGCCGACCCGCGGGGCCGCGCATCGGTCGTCGCTGGCGGCATACACACTTAACGATATAATGAGCGACGTCGCTCAAGGAGGGGGAAAATGAGCGACGTCGCTCATTATATCGTTAAGTGTGTATGGACCTTAACTCTGTTAGATCTCATAATATTTGTTTAACTAGTTATAAAAAA
This sequence comes from Pseudophryne corroboree, assembly GCF_028390025.1. NCBI lineage: Eukaryota > Metazoa > Chordata > Amphibia > Anura > Myobatrachidae > Pseudophryne > Pseudophryne corroboree. The sequence goes on along the minus strand of NC_086445.1, from coordinate 914,558,599 downwards.
ATAAAACAACCCCCAAAAAACAAGTGTAGTCAGGAAATATTCGGTTTATAATTTAATGTAGCATCATGTTCAGTCTAGGGAAGGATGCTGTTCCACCACATTTGTGGTTTATGATACTTTTTAATGGACTGTCTGCATTTTCTTCGAACAAGCTTTCGGGAGCTAACCTCTCCTTTTCATCAGGTCAGAAATAATAGACATCTCATTAACGTTCTTAACTTTAACATCCTAGTTAAATATAAACAGTTAAATGAATTGCTTTGCCGTGAATTTTCTTTCTTAACGTCTATCTTTAATTTTGCACTCAGAATTTAAGAACAATTTCTATAGCAGTTCACATCACTAAATGTTTTGCACCTAAAAGCTTTCTAAAGAAGATGCAGTTAGTACAGAAAAAAAGAAGTAACCGTGGATGTCTACAAATCATATTATACATTTAATTTATATGGCACTAATATATATGTGATTTAATTAACAGTAAAGCACAGTTTCCACATATGTACAGGATGTGCAGATACATAACATTTGAATTTGTTAACTTGGGTGACAGACAAAAATAGACAGAGATAGCAACAGAGCTACAGTAGGTAGGAGATGGAATGCGTTCGCATACTGACGTTCGGGATGCTGGCAATTGGAATCCTGACAATGGCCAGAAGACCGGCGCCGGAACGCTGGCTGCAGAGGTGTAGGGGGGAGAGAGTTGGGGTGTCGGGGATGATGGGCGGCGGTTAGGGTTGTTAGAGTTAAGGTCCGTACACATTAGACGATGTCGCTCTGTGAGCGACGTCGTCTAGTGTTTCCCCCTCCAGGGCCGACCAGTTGGCGGCCGCCTGTACACACTGAGTAATATGACCGCTCATATTGCTCAGTGACGTCACGCCTCTGCCGGCCGTGCATGCAGCTCCTGGACGACCGTCCAGATAGAGCATGCGTGCACTGCCGACAGCGACGATCGTTGCCGACCAGCAGGGCCGCGCATCGGTCGCCGCTGGCGGCATACACACTTGCCGATAAAATGTGCGACGTCGCTCAGGGAGGGGGAAAATGAGCGACGTTGCTCATTTTATCGGCAAGTGTGTATGGGCCTTTAGGCTGCAGGTTCGGAGTGTTAGGGTAGGGGAGACGGGTTACAATACTTACCTAGCAAGTGTTAGGATTCTGCGTGTCGGGATGCCGCTGTCGGCACATACACAAGTATTGGAGATACATAGAGGGAGATGGACAGGGGCAAATGCAGGATTTCTAAAAGGGGGGTTCCAAATATTAAAATTAGTGTGGTCAGCTTATGAATTAGGGCATATATAGCAGGTAAAAATCTATTGTCTACCTCATACAAAGTGCAGTGTATGTAATACTTCAGCAGACTAGATAGGGGAAGGTACTGCCACTAGGCATGTGCAGCAGCTCCATTCTGTCCCTTATTCTGCATGTTGGGACCACAAAGCTGTATCATGTACTACTGCTATTGAGTGTTTTGGGTAAGTGGAAACGCCCCACCCACCCACCCCCTCCCTCTCCTCCCTCTCTTTTGTTTGATAATGATGGAGAGAGGGTGGGAGAAAAAAAAAAAGAAGTGGAGAGGGGAACAGACAGAAAGGAGAGGAAGATGCACAGTAGAAAAGGAAGAGGCAGAGAAAATTATGGGGGGGGGGGGGGGGGGGGGAGAGAGAGAATGAGAAAGAAAGAGAAAGAAAGAGAAAGAGGACAAGTGAACAGAGAAAGCATGAGAGGCACAGGTAGAGCAAGACACACAGGAAGGTACAGGGGATGGAGACAGATACAAATAGAAGGGGATGGGGGTGAGAGAGAGATGGGGGGTGAGAGAGTGAGATGGAGGGGGAGGCAGGCAGAAGAAGGGAGGGAAGCAGAGACAGGGAGGGGGGAGGCAGACAGACAGAAAGGGAGAGGTGGGCATATAGAGGAAGAGAAAGAAAAAAGACAGAAAGAAAGAGGGAAGTATAGAGAGAGGTAGGGGGGGGAGAGAGAGTGGGAGAGAAAGAGAGAGAGGGTGTAGGAGAGAAAGAAAGGGAGGCTGAAAGAGAGGCAGATAGAGCAAGAGTATGGCACACAGAGAGAGTGCACGAGGCAAAGAGAGCGCATGAAACAAGGAAAGAGAGAGAGAGGGGCAGTGGGGTACATTTATCATAATAAGATAGGAGTCCATTTGATAATGAGTAGCCCTATCACCAAACTGGAGTCCCTGCTGGAGAAAAGATTTGCATGTCTAGTTTTTCAGTTCCGCTGCACACAAGTGGGATCTGCTAGCCAGGTCACACATGTGCAGATCCCATCAGACTGGTTCGGCAAAGTGGTAAATTAACTCTTACCGACCTGTGCCAGTAACACCAAGGCAGCAGAGTATCAGTAGCAGTGCCTTTGTGAACTTTAAATGGTAAATCATGATGATTGGTAGTTTACTGTATTGTTGCGAAACAGCAATAAACAGCCCATTATCCATTGACAGTAATCGTAATCCGATATGAGAGATAGGTATAGAGATGTATTCTCACTTAATGGGTGTTGGTACGCCATATGGGGCAAGACGCCTGGCGTGACGGATATGCTCTAGGAGGAGTAGCCTACCATCATTTTCTTTAAACTTCGTGTCTTAGCCAAATCACAGAAAGTGTACCAGAGATGCTAGCCTGAGTATTATTTTTTCATATATGTACAAAGTCGTAGATGAAGCACAACTATACCTGGCGTAAGGAAAAGCCGATTCCTCTCGCTTGGAGCCCTATTTACAGAGATTCAGACTCCGTCAAATTGATCAGTGTAAGCTAGCAATATAGTTTTGTGGCTTCTTTTTGTTTTCATTATGTGAAAAGACGCACACTTTGAGTGAAAAAGACATTTGGTGCAGCTAGGTCACATGGGAGCCTGCACGCTCAGAGGGTATATTTGCTGCAATTAAATCAACAGTAAGAAAGAAGACTTCTTTATACAACGAAAGGTTTATGGAGAGGGAGGAGTACACAGGAAGGGAGCGGCAGACCACTCCAGAGACAGAGATCGACAGATTGCCTGAGAGACAGACCAGGATCAATTAGATATGGATTGAAAAATTATGAGATAGCTGCCCTCTCTATTAAATGAGTAAGGTAGACTTAGAGTTTGCAAGCTATGAGGTGGAAAATATTGGAGCTAGAGGTGGCAGAGTAAACGCTAGAAGCTCAGCACAAGTATAAAGAGGGCAAAAGCTGAAGCCGTTCTATGCCAGACATTCAGCGAAGATGCAGACAGTGACCTTGGAAGTTACTCTCAAAGGAGAACTTTGTACTTAAATTGTGCATTACTGCTAATGTAGACAAACTAAGGGGGATCCTGGTGATTTCTATACAAAACTGACAATAGCTCAAGATTCTCTTTGTATAAATTAGCATAACCTACTGTAAAAGCCAAGTTTATATTCAAAGTTTCCTTCTATATAACACCAATCCTGGCCAAATTACCAGATTCATACAGCATATCTGTACTAAACAACCTCATTTATAAAAGAGCTGCAGTAGGTGTTTCTTATATCTGTCTGCAAACACTGAGAACGCAGATCTAACCAGAACAGCTATTAATAAAGAAAAATATATATTATGGTAAGAACTTACCGTTGATAATGGTATTTCTCCTAAATCCACAGGATCCACAGGATAACAATGGGATATAATGAAGCGACAGCAGATTTGCACCAATCGGTCAAAGCTTTCTGGCCTCCCAGAATGCAACAGGCCCGTCCATATATCCCGCCTCCTGGCTCAGGTAAATCACGTTATCAACGGTAAGTTCTTACCATAACGTATATTTCTCCGGCAGGGTTCACAGGTTATTCACAGGATAACAATGGGATTTCCGAAAGCAATTTAGTGGTGGGGACGCTCCTGATTGGACAGGAGAATCCTTCGCCCTAATTCAATGTCATGAGAGGCAAAGGTATCCATGGCATAATGTCTAATGAATGTGTTAATAGAAGACCATGTGGCTGCCTTATAGATCTGTTCTGCTGAAGCACTGCGTTGTGCTGCCCATGAAGGACCGACCTTACGAGTAGTGTCATTAGCCGGAACAGGGAGTTCAGCTTGAGAATATGCTTCTGAAGTAGTCATCCGAAGCCATCTTGCCAGTGTCTGCTTATCAGCAGGCCATCCTCTCTTGTCAAATCCGTAGAGATTGAAGAGAGAATCTGTCTTTCTGATGGCACTGGTACGATCCACGCAGATCCTTAATGCACGGACCACGTCCAGCGATGCATCTACCGCAGAAAGGCCCGGTACCTGAACAGCTGGGACTACAATTTCTTCATTAAGGTGGAATTTAGACACCACCTTTGGAAGATACAAATGGGGCAACTTGAAGGGCTTTCAGGACTAGATTTAAGTCCCAAGGCACTGTAGGAACAAAAGGAGGTTGAATGCGCAGCATTCCCTGGAAAAAAGTATGCACATCCTGTAAATTGGCAATTTTCTTTTGGAACCATACAGTCAATGCCGACACTTGCACTCTCAAGGAAACCACCTTCAAACCTTTATCCATTCCTGCCTGAAGGAATGCTAAGACCCTGGAAACTCTGAAAGACCTAGGGTCCATTTTCCGTTCACTGCACCAATGAATATAGGTTTGCCATATTCGGTGATAAATGCGAGCTGAGGAAGGTTTCCTTGCTCTGAACATAGTTTGAATTACCTGTTGTGAGAATCCTCTTGACTTCAGGATAGAGGATTTAAGAGCCATGTCGTCAAAGACAGTCGATCCAGATGTCTGTGATAACAAGGACCCTGCATCAGTAGATCTGGACGTTGAGGGAGCAGAAGTGGAGCATCCATGTACGTTCTCTGCAGATCTGTGTACCAATGCCTTCTGGGCCAAGCCAGAGCTATTAGTATCACGGCACCTTTCCCTTGCTTTATCTTTCTCACCACGCTGAGAAATAGGGTGATTGGAGGAAACACATAAGCCAGATGAAAGTCCCATCTCACCGACAGGGCATCCACAAAGATCGCTCTGGGATCCTTTGTTCTTGACCCATATGCGAGCACTTTGTTGTTCAGACAGGATGCCATGAGATCTATCTCTGGCAACCCCCACTTGTCTAGTCTACTAGAGTCAGGAAGACGTCCGAGTGTAGAGCCCGTTGACTGAGCATGTCGACTGAGACAGTCCGCTTCACAGTTTAGGACTCCCGGAACGAACACTGCGGACAAGGCTGGATGATAACGTTCTGCCCACTTTAGTATGTGACTTACCTCCTTCATCGCTTTTCGGCTTCTAGTCCCTCCCTGATGGTTGAGGTACGCTACTGCAGTCGCATTGTTCAAGCGGATCTGGACTGGTTTTCCCCGAAGAATATTCTGTGCCTGAATCAGTGCCATGTATATGACCCGAAGTTCCAATATATTTATTGGCAGGCAACCTTCTTCCTTGGTCCGTTGCCCCTGGAAACACAACCTTCCTGACACTGCTCCCCAGCCCTGGCGACTGGCATCTGTCGTCAGAATTTCTCACTCTGATATCCAAAAGGGTCTCTCCTCTTGTCCAGATGGGATGTCTGTAGCCACCAGGCTAATGACCTTCTTACTTCTATCGTAAGAACCATAGTCTGTGTTTTTATCATCTGATGCAACCCATTCCATTTGGCAAGAATCAGACGCTGCAGAGGCCTCAAATGGAATTGTGCATACTCCACCATGTCGAATGTTGACACCATCAAACCCATCACACGCATTGCTGCAAGCATGGATACCTTTTGACTGTGAAGCAAGTCCTGAACCCTTGGCTGAACCCTGGATATCTTGTTCAGGGGTAACATTACTCTCTGAAGACTTGAATCCAGTACAGCCTCCAAGTGAGTCATCCGCTGTGATTGAACCAGAGACGATTTTGTCCAATTTATGAGCCACCCGTGCTTCTGCAGACATGTTATTGTTTGTTGCAGATGACATATGAGCAATTCCTGTGACTGTGCCAGGATTTAAAAGATCATCGATGTACGGAAAAATTCTTATCACCTGCTGGCGGAGATAAGCTGCCATTACCACCATAATCTTGGTAAATACTCCTGGGGCTGTGGCTAACCCAAAAGGTAGGGCCTGGAACTGAAAATGCTGTTGGAGGATAGCAAACCTGAGATAGCACTGATGGGACAGTGCTATAGGAACATGTAGACAAGCATCCTATATATCAAGGGATACCATATAATCCCCTGGCTCCATGGCCAAAATGATGGAACGTAAAGTCTCCATGTGAAACCGAGGTACCCAAATGTATTTGTTCAGCACTTTGAGCTTGAGAATGGGCTGAAATGACCCATTTAGCTTCTAAACTAAAAACAGGTTGGAGTAAAAACCCTGTCCTCGTGCAGGAGGAACTGGAATGACTACTCCTGACTAAGCAATTTCTGAACTGCCTCTTGCAAAGCCCTGGCCTTCATCTCTACCCGAGACGGACTGGTACAAAAAAAACCTTCGAGGAGAGTACATCTTGAAGGCAAAAGCATAACCTAGAGATACCGCTTCCTTCACCCAGGCATCTGTTGTAGACTGCTGCCAGATCTGTGCAAACTGAAGAAGTCGGCTCCCCACCCTGGGGTCCCCCAAGTGGAGGCCCGTATCATCAGGCTGATGGCTTATTATCGGTTTTACCAATCAGTCCTCTGGTAGCCCAATGCTTTTTAGTCATACCAGACTTCTTGTATTGGGACTGCCTGCTATCACTTTTACCTTTAGCTTTTCCTTGAGACCGAAAAGCCGGAACTTTAGGTTTGAAATTGTATGTGGAAGGAAACTTGACCTTTTTGGAGTCTGCTTCTGACTCCAAAATATCTGTCAATTCTTCACCAAAAAGAATATCTCTAGAAAAGGTCAAAAGATTCCAAAACCTTCTTAGATTCTGAATCAGTTTTCCACGTACGTAGCCAAACTGCTCTGCGAGCATTGTTGAAGCTTATGCCCTGGAGGCAATAGTACCAATATCCAATGCTGCTTCTTCCGAGAATATTGCAGCCTGTTTTATATGTGCTATATGGGATTTTTGCTCTCTAGATGCTATTGAAAAATCCCCCTCCAATGCCTCAGCCCAGGCAGCCACTGCCTTTGCCATCCAAGCTGAAGCCATGGTTTGCCTTATGACTGCCCCAGACAGGAAAAAAAGGTTTTTAGAAAACCATCCACTCTCCTATCCGTGACATCATTTAATGATGTTGAAGGCAAAGGTAATGTAGATTTTCGCACTAATCGAATCACATGCGTATCTACTTTAGGAGCCACCTCCCTTTTTAAACAATCCCCAGCTGGAAGAGGATAATTGAATTCCATTTCTTAGGAATTCTAAACTTCTTATTAGGTGTAGCCCAAGCCTCTTTCATGATTTCCGTCAGCTGATCTGACCCTGGAAACTCAACCTTAACTGTTTTGGGATGTTTAAACACAGTTGCCTTGGTTTTTAACACAGGCTCTGCTGAATCCTCTAAGGATAGAATGCATTTCATTGCTTTAATTAACTCCGCTATATCCACTGAGCTGAGACCTTCCTCCTCCTCTTCGTATGCCGAAGTAGAATTAATTGAGCTTTCATCTTCCAATGAATCCTCATCTGAACCATGTGTAGCCTGTGAGGATGAAGATTTACTTACCACCGGCTTATCAGCCTGTTTCTTTTAAGAGGCTGCTGCTGGAAGTGAAACACTACAGGTGGGAAGCTGAATGTAAGGGTTAATCGTGTAACCTAAACATGGTACAGGAGTTGGAGAAATTATCCGTTCAGCTATACTGGATAAAGTCTGTGCAAACATAGCCCAAGGGGATCAACCTGCATCTGAATCTGCCTTGTATTTGTCAAGAACCCCTGGGGAAAGCTAAAACAAACCATTCCTGGTGAAAGCTAAAACAAACCACCCTGAACCAGATCCTGAGAGGATAACCCAGCTTTGCAAGACAAACATGATATGATTGTTGGTGTTGCTGTGAGTGTATCTTCCTCACCTTTGCCGTTCTTAGGACATGATAAATAATCAACACTTCCACAGTGTATTACACAATTTGTGACTGAAATCACTTTAAGCTTTTTAAAGTGACATACAATCCGACGCTACTTAAGCACCAGCACTGAGGATCGGATTAGACAAAACTGACAATAAAGTAAAGTCAGCAATCACACTAGCAGTCAGTCACATGTTATACATTAGTATAATAAGCAATATGAGCACATCAGCTACATTTCAAGTATGTCGGAGAACATATTACTGAATCACGTTTAAACAGATCTACCGTATTCAGACTCATTGCGAAAGAAAATAAGATTTTACTTACCGATAAATCTATTTCTCGTAGTCCGTAGTGGATGCTGGGACTCCGTAAGGACCATGGGGAATAGCGGCTCCGCAGGAGACAGGGCACAAAATAAAAGCTTAAGGATCAGGTGGTGTGCACTGGCTCCTCCCCCTATGACCCTCCTCCAAGCCTCAGTTAGGATACTGTGCCCGGACGAGCGTACATAATAAGGAAGGATATTGAATCCCGGGTAAGACTCATACCAGCCACACCAATCACACCGTACAACTTGTGATCTGAACCCAGTTAACAGTATGATAAACGCAAAGGAGCCTCTGAAAAGATGGCTCACAACAATAATAACCCGAATTTTTGTAACAATAACTATATACAAGTATTGCAGACAATCCGCACTAGGGATGGGCGCCCAGCATCCACTACGGACTACGAGAAATAGATTTATCGGTAAGTTAAATCTTATTTTCTCTGACGTCCTAGTGGATGCTGGGACTCCGTAAGGACCATGGGGATTATACCAAAGCTCCCAAACGGGCGGGAGAGTGCGGATGACTCTGCAGCACCGAATGAGAGAACTCCAGGTCCTCCTCAGCCAGGGTATCAAATTTGTAGAATTTAGCAAACGTGTTTGCCCCTGACCAAGTAGCTGCTCGGCAAAGTTGTAAAGCCGAGACCCCTCGGGCAGCCGCCCAAGATGAGCCCACTTTCCTTGTGGAATGGGCTTTTACTGATTTTGGCTGTGGCAATCCTGCCACAGAATGTGCAAGCTGAATTGTACTACAAATCCAACGAGCAATCGTCTGCTTTGAAGCAGGAGCACCCAGCTTGTTGGGTGCATACAGGATAAACAGCGAGTCAGATTTTCTGACTCCAGCCGTCCTGGAAACATATATTTTCAAGGCCCTGACAACGTCAAGCAACTTAGAGTCCTCTAAGTCCCTGGTAGCCGCAGGTACCACAATAGGTTGGTTCATGTGAAATGCAGAAACCACCTTAGGTAGAAATTGAGGACGAGTCCTCAATTCCGCCCTGTCAGAATGAAAAATTAAGTAAGGGCTTTTATATGATAAAGCCGCCAATTCTGACACACGCCTGGCTGAAGCCAAGGCTAACAGCATCGACACCTTCCATGTGAGATATTTTAAGTCCACAGTGGAAAGTGGTTCAAACCAATGTGACTTTAGAAAACTCAACACAACATTGAGATCCCAAGGTGCCACTGGAGGCACAAAAGGAGGCTGTATGTGCAGCACCCCTTTTACAAATGTCTGAACTTCAGGTACTGAAGCCAGTTCTTTCTGGAAGAAAATCGACAGGGCCGAAATTTGAACCTTAATGGACCCTAATTTTAGGCCCATAGACAGTCCTGTTTGCAGGAAATGAAGGAAACGACCCAGTTGAAATTCCTCTGTAGGGGCCTTCTTGGCCTCACACCACGCAACATATTTACGCCAAATGCGGTGATAATGTTTTGCGGTTACGTCCTTCCTGGCTTTGACCAGAGTAGGGATGACTTCTTCTGGAATGCCTTTTTCCCTCAGGATCCGGCGTTCAACCGCCATGCCGTCAAACGCAGCCGCGGTAAGTCTTGGAACAGACAAGGCCCCTGCAGTAGCAGGTCCTTTCTTAGAGGTAGAGGCCACGGTTCGTCCGTGAGCATCTCTTGAAGTTCCGGGTACCAAGTCCTTCTTGGCCAATCCGGAACCACGAGTATAGTTCTTACTCCTCTCCTTCTTATGATTCTCAGTACTTTTGGTATGAGAGGCAGAGGAGGGAACACATACACTGACTGGTACACCCACGGCGTTACCAGAGCGTCCACTGCTATTGCCTGAGGGTCCCTTGACCTGGCGCAATATCTGTCCAGTTTTTTGTTTAGACGTGACGCCATCATGTCCACCTTTGGTTTTTCCCAACGGTTTACAATCAGGTGGAAGACTTCTGGGTGAAGTCCCCACTCTCCCGGGTGAAGGTCGTGTCTGCTGAGGAAGTCTGCTTCCCAGTTGTCCACTCCCGGAATGAACACTGCTGACAGTGCTATCACATGATTTTCCGCCCAGCGAAGAATCCTTGCAGCTTCTGCCATTGCCCTCCTGCTTCTCGTGCCGCCCTGTCTGTTTACGTGGGCGACTGACGTGATGTTGTCCGATTGGATCAACACCGCCTGACCCTGAAGCAGAGGTTTTGCTTGACTTAGGGCATTGTAAATGGCCCTTAGTTCCAGAATGTTTATATGAAGAGATGTTTCCATGCTTGACCACAAGCCCTGGAAATTCCTTCCCTGTGTGACTGCTCCCCAGCCTCTCAGGCTGGCATCCGTGGTTACCAGGATCCAATCCTGAATGCCAAATCTGCGGCCCTCTAGTAGATGAGCACTCTGCAGCCACCACAGGAGAGACACCCTTGTCCTTGGCGACAGGGTTATCCGCTGATGCATCTGCAGATGCGATCCGGACCATTTGTCCAGTAGATCCCACTGAAACGTTCTTGCATGGAATCTTCCGAATGGAATCGCTTCGTAAGAAGCCACCATTTTTCCCAGGACCCTCGTGCACTGATGCACTGAGACCTGGCCTGGTTTTAGGAGGTTCCTGACTAGCTCGGATAACTCCCTGGCCTTCTCCTCCGGGAGAAACACCTTCTTCTGGACTGTGTCCAGAATCATTCCTAGGAACAGTAGACGTGTCGTTGGAATCAGCTGCGATTTTGGAATATTTAGAATCCACCCGTGCTGACGTAACACTACCTGAGATAGTGCTACTCCGACTTCTAACTGTTCCCTGGATCTTGCCCTTATCAGGAGATCGTCCAAGTAAGGGATAATTAAAATGCCTTTTCTTCGTAGAAGAATCATCATTTCGGCCATTACCTTGGTAAAGACCCGAGGTGCCGTGGACAATCCAAACGGCAGCGTCTGAAACTGATAATGACAGTTTTGTACTACAAACCTGAGGTACCCTTGGTGAGAAGGGTATATTGGGACGTGGAGATAAGCATCTTTGATGTCCAGAGACACCATATAGTCCCCTTCTTCCAGGTTCGCTATCACTGCTCTGAGTGACTCCATCTTGAATTTGAACCTTTTTATGTAAGTGTTCAAGGATTTCAGATTTAAAATTGGTCTCACCGAGCCGTCCGGCTTCGGTACCACAAACAGCGTGGAATAATACCCCTTTCCCTGTTGCAGGAGGGGTACCTTGATTATCACCTGCTGGGAATACAGCTTGTGAATGGCTTCCAAAACTGCCTCCCTGTCGGAGGGAGACTTTGGTAAAGCAGACTTCAGGAACCGACGAGGGGGAAACGCCTCGAATTCCAGTTTGTACCCCTGCGATACTACCTGTAGAATCCAGGGATCCACTTGCGAGTGAGCCCACTGCGCGTTGAAATTCTTGAGACGGGCCCCCACCATATCTGAGTCTGCTTGTAAAGCCCCAGCGTCATGCTGAAGACTTGGCAGAAGCAGGGGAGGGCTTCTGCTCCTGGGAAGCGGCTGCATGGTGCAGTCTTTTTCTTCTTCCTCTGCCCCGGGGCAGAAAGGAGTGGCCTTTTGCTCGCTTGTACTTATGGGAACGAAAGGACTGAGTTTGAAAAGACGGTGTCTTTTTCTGCTGATGTGAAGTGACCTGGGGTAAAAAGGTGGATTTCCCAGCCGTTGCCGTGGCCACCAGGTCCGATAGACCAGCCCCAAATAACTCCTCCCCTTTATACGGCAATACTTCCATGTGCCGTTTGGAATCCGCATCCCCTGACCACTGTCGCGTCCATAACGCTCTTCTGGCAGAGATGGACATAGCACTTACTCTTGATGCCAGGGTGCAAATATCCCTCTGTGCATCACGCATATATAGCAATGCATCCTTTAAATGTTCTATAGTTAACAAAATATTGTCCCTATCCAGGGTATCAATATTCTCAGTCAGGGAATCCGACCATGCGACTCCAGCACTGCACATCCAGGCTGAGGCGATTGCTGGTCGCAGTATAACACCAGTATGTGTGTATATACTTTTTAGGATATTTTCCAGCCTTCTATCAGCTGGTTCTTTGAGGGTGGCCGTATCAGGAGACGGTAACGCTACTTGTTTAGATAAACGTGTGAGCGCCTTATCTACCCTAGGGGGTGTTTCCCAACGCGCCCTAACCTCTGGCGGGAAGGGATATAATGCTAATAATTTATTAGAAATTAGCTGTTTTTTATCGGGGGAAACCCACGCTTTATCACACACCTCATTTATTTCCTCTGACTCAGGAAAAACTATTGGTAGTTTTTTCACACCCCACATAATACCCTTCTTTGTGGTACTTGTAGTGTCAGAAAGGTTCAATGCCTCTTTCATTGCCGTGATCATGTAACGTGTGGCCCTACTGGACATTACGTTTGTCTCGTCACCGTCGACACTAGACTCAGTATCTGTGTCAGGGTCTGTGTCGACCCACTGAGGTAACGGGCGTTTTAGCGCCCCTGACGGTGTCTGAGACGCCTGGACAGGCACTAATTGATTTGCCGGCTGTCTCATGTCGTCAACAGTTTTTTGCAAATTGCTGACATTATCACTTAATTGTTTAAATACAATCATCCAGTCAGGTGTCGACTCCCTAGGGGGTGACATCACCAACACAGGCAACTGCTCCGCCTCCACATCATTTTCCTCCTCATACATGTCGACATACGCGTACCGACACACAGCACACACACCGGGAATGCTCTGATAGAGGACAGGACCCCACTTAGCCCTTTGGAGAGACAGAGGGAGAGTCTGCCAGCACACACCCAGCGCTATATATATACAGGGATAACCTTATATAAGTGTTATTCCCTTATAGCTGCTGTTATTATCGTTATTTGCTGCCAAAAATGCCCCCCCTTCTCTTTTTTACCCTGATTCTGAAGCAGGACTGCAGGGGAGAGTCAGGGAGCCGTCCTTCCAGCGGAGCTGTGAGGGAAAATGGCGCTTGTGTGCTGAGGAGATAGGCTCCGCCCCTTCACGACGTCCTTATCTCCCGCTTTTTTGTGTAAAAATGGCAGGGGTTAAAATACATCCATATAGCCCAGGAGCTATATGTGATGTATTCTTTTTGCCACCTAAGGTATATACTGTTATATTGCGTCTCAGGGCGCTCCCCCCCAGCGCCCTGCACCCTCAGTGACCGGAGTGTGAAGTGTGCTGAGAGCAATGGCGCACAGCTGCGGTGCTGTGCGCTACCTTAGTCTGAAGACAGGATGTCTTCTGCCGCCGATTTCACCGGACCTCTTCGTCTCTTCTGGCTCTGTAAGGGGGACGGCGGCGCGGCTCCGGTGACCCATCCAGGCTGTACCTGTGATCGTCCCTCTGGAGCTAATGTCCAGTAGCCTAAGAAGCCCAATCCACTCTGCACGCAGGTGAGTTCGCTTCTTCTCCCCTTAGTCCCACGATGCAGTGAGCCTGTTGCCAGCAGGACTCACTGAAAAAAAAAAAAAAACCTAAACTAAACTTTTATTCTAAGCAGCTCAGGAGAGCCACCTAGATTGCACCCTTCTCGGCCGGGCACAAAAATCTAACTGAGGCTTGGAGGAGGGTCATAGGGGGAGGAGCCAGTGCACACCACCTGATCCTTAAGCTTTTATTTTGTGCCCTGTCTCCTGCGGAGCCGCTATTCCCCATGGTCCTTACGGAGTCCCAGCATCCACTAGGACGTCAGAGAAACAGTAAATGTATACAGACTCATATGCAATAGTCACTTATCTAACTATTCATACTCAAAAAGGTAGAGACTTAGTGCTGTATGGCCCATACTCAGTAGAATGGGATACAGGGAGACTCACCTCGCTTCCAGGACCGATCAATACATTAGCGAACGCTAAGTGGATCCAGACGCTACTAGTGTACATTGCTGCTCCATGAACATATAGTGAACAGACGCACCAGTCACACAGCCACCTATGCTGCGACTGGGTCCCCTTCGTGTACAGCGTCTGAGACGGAGGCGGGAAAACAGTTCATGGTGGGAGACTCGGAGGAAACTGATCATGAACCGGGGGGAGGGGCGACCAGGAGAGCGTCTGACTCCCCACTGCTGACATCAAGCCTAGGGATCGTGGCCTCATACTATTCCTGGAGCCTGTGATCCCTAAGGCCTAGCACTGGTGCACCCGAGGTGGCAGCCGAGTCAGCAACTATTTGGTAGTCTCCTCCCAAAACAGTGCAGCGGTGTCCGTATTCCCCTTCTAAGTGGAACCGATGCCTTACCTTCTCCCCGTGCTCCGTCCACAGCCTGGTAGCATCTGCTGGACCTGCTAGTATATCCGACACAGACGCCCGCCGAAACAGCACTGTACTCGTGGGTAAGCATTGTCGCGACCCGGCGGAGAGTTGTTGGAGCGACTCTTTCTAAGGTACGTATAAGACGCTGTTTATAAAGATTGCTCAGAAAAAAATAGTAAGACTATAAAAATAAAATAAGAATGCTTAGGGCTGCTAAAACCAGCAGCCCTCTGATCATGGTCCGGATCCTGCCGCACCAAACTAAAAACTGATTTGCCTGAGCCAGGAGGCGGGGATATATGGACGGGCCCATTGAATGCTGGGAGGCCGGAAAGCTTTGAGCGATTGGTGCAAATCCGCAGTCGCTTCATCATATCCCATTGTTATCCTGTGGATGTTTTTAATGTCACAGTGGATGACAGAAATGCCCAAACAGTGTCACAACCGACAGTTTTAGCGTCAGCGTTGAAATGCCAGCACGATCCCCCCCAACATCACCACTAGCCTAGAGCCGTACGTACAGAGTGTGTGTGTGTGTGTGTTTATAGCACTGCTCTCTATACTCACGCGTCCACCTCTGGGAACAGCTGGAGTTTATTAGGGAAGATTTCCGACAGCAGAAGCCGCACGTAACGACAGCCAAGAGCCTGCAGACGTGACTCCAGGTGCTAAGAGGGGAGAGAGAGCCACAGTGTGTTAGACAATAAGAGGAGAGCATTTGGGGGTGAGGCAACCATCCAATCCGTAGCCTCCACTGACTAACCTTGCTAATTAATTAAGGCAGAAGCTAGAGAATAATAAGATAAAGCAAGACCTCCCTACATACAGATATATTTATCCAGTAATCATATACGTAAGGGTGTTTGTATTATTCGTACTTATAACTATATACAGTATCTATGTTATAGATATGTGCGTATATGTATATAATATAGATATATGTACATACACAATGTTCACACACTCCTTTACGATTATCCATATGGTGTACTAAAAACTGATGCCTAAATACATAAAATAAGTAGTACAGATTCATGGACAGGTCTTCTCTTCCCTCCGATACGCTATAGAGCTGTGGTACAGGACTGTATCTTCATCATATGGATTCTAGGTGAATATATATGGGGCCGGATGTAATGACATCCGAGTTGGCAGAAGGTGCGGGTTCCTGAGTTCAGCCGGGAACCCGCACCTCCTGCCAACTCGGACATCATTACATTCAACCCACTTCATCAAAATGGAAAGGAATTGGAGAATGAATGCAAGTCTCAGTGAGCTGTGTAGAGGGTGGTCATGCAGTAGAACATCCTAGAGAAGGTAAAGGTTTTTGTATTGTAAATATGAAAGTTTGGGAGAACCACTGCAATCCAGGTGTATGAGTAGATTGAAAAACATTGGCCGTTGCTGGAATATCAGCATAACCTACAACTCCAAATCAGTGCCAATGTCACTTCCATCATCACTGACAGAGCCTGACTTCCCTGCAATGTGCTGTCTGAGTACAGCCACCAGATGCCCACTAAGATACAAAGGTTGCAGCCTGGCACTAGACTTGAGGAGCTCTGTTCCCTTCCCTTGTGAAGAATCTGGGCACCGCCGAACAGTGCAAATGAAGCTCAATGTAATGAATAATAAAAAGGTTTAGACTGGGCCATCTGGGTAGCAGACTGACCCCTAGAACTTGGCAAGCTGAGCCAGGTGGTGACCCCTTTGACCGGAGACCCTGGCAAGTGCCATCTTGGCCCTAGTTAGCAGCACAGGTGGCAATACTGAGACTGTAGTAAACACACACACATGTAGATATATATAAAAAGTGGAGACAATTAAGAATTAGTGTGACAGACAGGGTAGGACAGTGTGTTGAAGACCTGGTGAATGGAACATTTGCATGAGAAGTGAGCAGAGGCGTAAACTAGCTCGGTGCGTAGAAGGCCCAGCAGGGCAGGGCGAACCGGCACTTGCATGGCCCGCTCATCCCTCTGTGCCAGTAATGCGCCCACCACTGCTGGAACTCTGCCCATCGTTCCCGCCCTCCACCATCGCGTCGCTGCCAAGCTGTCCTCCTGCCCTCCACCATGCCTGTTTCTGAGAACGTGACCACAGAGCGCCGGACCAGGTAGAGGATGGGTCGCTGTTCCGTGGCTGCAGTTCGGGTCCCAGGTTTCTGGGGGGCACACATGCCAGCCTAGGATGCTCAGAAGCGGTGCAGTCTCCCCCCGGCAGCAGCATCCACTCCCAGCACTCAGGAGAAGTGACAGGAAGGGAGCCGGGTAGTAGACAGGGGAGGCCGGGCGACTTGCTGTGGGAGAGACCACTGACCTCTGCTGTGCCAGGTGGGAGTGAAGTGGCTGTACAACCCTGAGCTACGCAATCCTGCCAGGTACATTCCCCCCCTCACTTTATTATCTGCATGCTCCCCCAAGTAGAGGGTTGAACCACTCGCCCCACCATTGTACCCGCAACAGCGGTCACGCTCCCTGTCTGATGAGCTGAGTGCCAGACCTCACTCACAGTTCCCACCGGCTCCTAGCTCCCCTAAGGTAAGGGTGGGGTGGGGAGGATGATGACGTGACACATTTATAGGATTAGAAGGGAGGGGAGAGGTGACACACAAGAAAGGCTTAGAAGTGTGTGTTGGGGGGGGAAGACACGCAGAGAGAAAGAGAATGAACGGGGGGTGGGGGAGACAGACACACAGAGGAGACATAAAATGTGTTGGTGTGCTGAGTGACAACGCAGGGGTAAATTATGGTGTGCTGAGTGACGACACAGGGTGGGAGATGATGTGCAGAGAAACGACTCAGGGGGAGATGGTGTGCAGAGAGATGACGCAGGGGGAGATAATGGTGTGGCTGAGAGACGCAGGGGGCAGGATGTGACACAGGGGGCAGGATGTGAGTCTCGTTGAACCGCTGTTGTATGATGCTGACCTTATTCATACAAACAGGCATCTTCTGGACGATGTGATCTCCTACATGAAAAGTGAATACAGATGCCATATGCCTTAGAGCAGGGATGGGGAACCTAAGGCCATCAAGCTGTTGTGGAAATACACAGCCCAGCATGCCTTGCTACAGTTTTGCTACTTGGCCATGGTAAAACTGTTGCAGGGCGTGCTGGTATTTGTAGTTCCACATCAGCTGGAGGGACGAAGGTTCCCCATCCCTGCCTTAGAGGATACATTTCTTCAGAAACATTGGGAGAAACCATCATATAGGTAAGGTGCATATGGAATTGAAAAGAATGTTCCCAGTTCCCAAGTGGCATGTCATGTTGACACACCCCATGTTCAGCGGCCACGCCCCTTCTGGTATGTGGCCATGCCCATTTTTTCACAGCGCTTGCAGGGCACACACAATTTACTTTCTAGGTATTTTGTTTGTGAGGGGTGCCACTCTTAATCTTGCCCTGGTCTCCAAAAACCCTAGTAATACCTCTGGAAGTGAGTGGCCAACAGTAATGGGTTGTAGATCTACCAGCAATGAAATTGCTGACCACCTTAGTCAGTGCAGTATTAATGATGGGAAAGATCACTTAACTAAAGAGCAGCCAATCGTTTATGTGAGGAAAAGAAGAATATTAGGCAAAGGAAGGCAAGTTTCTCAATGAGCATGGAGAAGACATGACATTGGGAGATGGGACAGTAATCAGAGTACTTTCGTTCAGAATTCTTCACAACTGGAGAGAGAGAGAGTGAGAGAGAGAGAGAGAGATAGAAGGGGAATATGTTCAAGTTAAGTTGCAGGCATAGAAGATCGTATATATTCCATCTTTACTTATGGGATGAAATGAAAGAGGGTGCAGTGCAGGAATTCCCCAGATTGCTGCTCAGGGAAGAGGACAGTTTTTCACATGAGATCTGGTGAATGCTGTCCTTGAAGCAATAATGGTGGATGGAAGGATGGTGTTGGAGGGTTTGGTAAAAATTTGAATGTATTTAAAAAAAAGTATTTGGGGCAAGAATCCTGAAAGTAGAAGAGAGATTGGGAGAATATTTGGTTTGTAGTGTCCAGAGCACTTAATGAGCACTGCAGTCTGTGTCAGCAAGTCCTGAAAGGTACAAAGCATTGGCCAATGCCATGTGTATGCTCTATATGCACTATAGCGGAGTGAAAGAGGGCATTACTGCCATGCATGGACCAAAATGCATGTCTCCATACACAGACTGCACAGTGAGCATGGCATCTGTACTTTCTAGTTCCATGAAATAATACTACTAGAACCATCTGAGTATGGATATGGTGCAGTGAGTGGGTTGTCTGCTCCACGTGATCCTTACTGGATACTCCTTTTGTGCCAACTATGGGTAATTGTGTAAATTACAATTTTGTTTATTTAAAATATCAAACGCACAGTGGCAATAATGGAATTATGCATGTACTAGTTATGCCTGTTGTTCACCCCGATAATGCCAATAACATCTACTAAGTACTGCACAAGAGATGGCATCTTCAACTAAGCAGATACATGGATCATCATGGAAATACAGACCCACCGAACTCAATCACATTGACTGATGCTTGTACATTGAATTTAGCATATTATATTGTATAGTGTATATATAATATATATATATATATATATATATATATAATAAGATTTTACTTACCGATAAATCTATTTCTCATAGTCCGTAGTGGATGCTGGGGACTCCGTCAGGACCATGGGGAATAGCGGCTCCGCAGGAGACAGGGCACAAAAGCAAGCTTTTAGGATCACATGGTGTGTACTGGCTCCTCCCCCTATGACCCTCCTCCAAGCCTCAGTTAGGTACTGTGCCCGGACGAGCGTACACAATAAGGAAGGATCTTGAATCCCGGGTAAGACTCATACCAGCCACACCAATCACACCGTACAACTTGTGATTTGAACCCAGTTAACAGTATGATAACAATGAAGTAGCCTCTAAAAAAGATGGCTCACAACAATAATAACCCGATTTTTTTGTAACAATAACTATGTACAAGTAATGCAGACAATCCGCACTTGGGATGGGCGCCCAGCATCCACTACGGACTATGAGAAATAGATTTATCGGTAAGTAAAATCTTATTTTCTCTAACGTCCTAGTGGATGCTGGGGACTCCGTCAGGACCATGGGGATTATACCAAAGCTCCCAAACGGGCGGGAGAGTGCGGATGACTCTGCAGCACCGAATGAGAGAACTCCAGGTCCTCCTCAGCCAGGGTATCAAATTTGTAGAATTTAGCAAACGTGTTTGCCCCTGACCAAGTAGCTGCTCGGCAAAGTTGTAAAGCCGAGACCCCTCGGGCAGCCGCCCAAGATGAGCCCACCTTCCTTGTGGAATGGGCATTTACAGATTTTGGCTGTGGCAGGCCTGCCACAGAATGTGCAAGCTGAATTGTACTACAAATCCAACGAGCAATAGTCTGCTTAGAAGCAGGAGCACCCAGCTTTTTGGGTGCCTACAATATAAACAGCAAGTCAGACTTTCTGACTCCAGCCGTCCTGGAATTATATATATATATATATTTTCAGGGCCCTGACAACGTCTAGCAACTTGGAGTCCTCCAAGTCCCTAGTAGCCGCAGGCACCACAATAGGTTGTTTCAGGTGAAACGCTGACACCACCTTAGGAAGAAACTGGGGACGAGTCTGCAGTTCTGCCCTGTCCGAATGGAAAATCAAATATGGGCTTTTGTAAGACAAAGCCGCCAATTTTGACAATCGCCTGGCCGAGGCCAGGGCCAACAGCATGGTCACTTTCCATGTGAGATATTTCAAATCCACAGATTTGAGTGGTTCAAACCAATATGATTTGAGGAATCCCAACACTACGTTGAGATCCCACGGTGCCACTGGAGGCACACAAGGGCTGTATATGCAATACTCCCTTGACAAACGTCTGGACTTCAGGAACTGAAGCCAATTCTTTCTGGAAGAAAATCTATAGGGCCGAAACTTGAACCTTAATGGACCCCAATTTGAGGCTCATAGACACTCCTGTTTGCAGGAAGTGCAGAAATCGACCTAGTTGAATTTTTTTTTCGTGGGGCCTTCCTGGCCTCACCCACGCAACATATTTTTACCACATGTGGTGATAACGTTGTGCGGTCACCTCCTTCCTGGCTTTGACCAGGGTAGGTATGACCTCTTCCGGAATGCCTTTTCCCTTAGGATCCGGCGTTCAAACCGCCATGCCGTCAAACGCAGTCGCGGTAAGTCTTGGAACAGACAAGGTCCCTGCTGGAGCAGGTCCTTTCTTAAAGGCCGATGCCACGGTTCCTCTTGGAACAGACATGGTACTTGCTGAAAGCAAATCCCTTCTTAGCTCCCGAGGCCATTAGTCCTCTGTGAGCATCTCTTGAAGTTCCGGTTACCAAGTCCCTCTTGGCCAATCCGGAGCCACGAGTATAGTTCTTACTCCTCTATGTCTTATAATTCTCAATACCTTGGTTATGAGAAGCAGAGAAGGGAACACATACACCGACTGTTACACCCACGGTGTTACCAGGACGTCCACAGCTATCGCCTGAAGGTCTCGTGACCTGGCGCAATACCTGTCCCATTTTTTTGTTCGGGCGGGACGCCATCATGTCCACCTTTGGTCTTTCCCAACGGTTCACAATCATGCGGAAAACTTCCCGATGAAGTTCCCACTCTCCCGGGTGGAGGTCGTGCCTGCTGAGGAAGTCTGCTTCCCAGTCGTCCACTCCCGGAATGAACACTGCTGACAGTGCTATCACATGATTTTCCGCCTAGCGAAAAATCCTTGCAGTTTTGCCACTGCCCTCCTGCTTCTTGTGCCGCCCTTTCTGTTTACGTGGGCGACTGCCGTGATGTTATCCCACTGCATCAATACCGGCTGACCTTGAAGCAGAGGTCTTGCTAAGCTTAGAGCATTATAAATTTGCTCTTAGCTCCAGTATATTTATGTGGAGAGAATTCTCCAGACTTGATCACACTCCTTGTGTGACTGCTCCCCAGCCTCACAGGCTGGCCTCCGTGGTCACGAGCATCCATCCTGAATGCCGAATCTGCGGCCCTCTAGAAGATGAGCACTCTGTAATCACCACAGGAGAGACACCCTTGTCCTTGGATATAGGGTTATCCGCTGATGCATCTGAAGATGCGATCCGGACCATTTGTCCAGCAGATCCCACTGAAGAGTTCTTGCGTGAAATCTGCCGAATGGAAGCGCTTCGTAATAAGCCACCATTTTTACCAGGACTCTTGTGCAATGATGCACTGACACTTTTCCTGGTTTTAGGAGGATCCCGATTAGCTCGGATAACTCCCTGGCTTTCTCCTCTGGGAGAAACACCTTTTTCTGGACTGTGTCCAGAATCATCCCTAGGACCAGCAGACGTGTCGTCGGAACAACTGCGGTTTTGGAATATTTAGAATCCACCCGTGCTGTCGTAGAACTACTTGAGATAGTGCTACTCCGACCTCCAACTGTTCTCTGGACCTTGTTCTTATCAGGAGGTCGTCCATTTTCTTTGAAGACGAATCCTCCTTTCGGTCATTACCTTGGTAAGGACCCGGGGTGCCTTGGACAATCCAACGGCATCGTCTTGAAACTGATAGTGACAGTTCTGTACCACGAACCTGAGGTACCCTTGGTGAGAAAAGGCAAATTTTGGGACATGGAGGTAAGCATCCCTGATGTCCCGGGACACCATATAGTCCCCTTGTTCTTTGCTATCACTGCTCTGAGTGACTCCATCTGGATTTGAACCCTTGTAAGTGTTCAAATTTTTCAGATTTAGAATAGGTCTCACCTAGCCTTCAGTACCACCATATAGTGTGGAGTAATACCCCTTTCCTTGTTGTCGGAGGGGTAAATTTATTATCACCTACTGGGAATACAGCTTGTGAATTGTTTTCAATACTGCCTCCCTGTCGGAGGGAGACATTGGTACAGCAGACTACAGGAACCTGCGAGGGGGGAAACCTCTCGACATTCCAATCTGTACCCCTTGGATACTACTTGTAGGATCCAGGGGTCCTGTACGGTCCCAGCGTCATGCTGAGAACTTGGTAGAAGCGGTGGAGGGCTTCTGTTCCTGGGAATGGGCTGCCTGCTGCAGTCTTCTTCCCTTTCCTCTATCCCTGGGCAGATATGACTCTTATAGGGACGAAAGGACTGAGGCTGAAAAGACGGTGTCTTTTTCTGCAGAGATGTGACTTAGGGTAAAAAACGGTGGATTTTCCAGCAGTTGCCCTGGCCACCAGGTCCCATGGACCGACCCCAAATAACTCCTCCCCTTTATACGGCAATACATCTTTGTGCCGTTTGGAATCTGCATCACCTGACCACTGTCGTGTCCATAAACATCTTCTTGCAGATATGGACATCGCATTTACTCTTGATGCCAGAGTGCAAATATCCCTCTGCGCATCTCGCATATATAGAAATGCATCCTTTAAATGCTCTATAGTCAATAAAATACTGTCCCTGTCAAAGGTATCAATATTTTTAGTCAGGGAATCCGACCAAGCCACCTCAGCTCTGCACATCCAGGCTGAGGCGATCGCTGGTCGCAGTATAACACCAGCATGTGTGTGTATACTTTTTAGGATATTTTTCAGCCTCCTATCAGCTGGCTCCTTAAGTACGGCCCTATCCGTAGATGGTACCGCCACTTGTTCTGATAAGCGTGTGAGCGCCTTATCCACCCTGAGGGGTGTTTCCCACCGCGCCTTAACTTCTGGCGGGAAAGGGTATACCGCCAATAATTTTCTATCGGGGGAAACCCACGCATCATCACACACTTCATTTAATTTATCTGATTCAGGAAAAACTACAAGTAGTTTTTTCACCTCACACATAATACCCTTTTTTGTGGTACTTGGAGTATCAGAAATATGTAACACCTCCTTCATTGCCCTTAACGTGTGGCCCTAAAAGAAAATACGTTTGTTTCTTCACCGTCGACACTGAAATCAGTGTCCGTGTCTGGGTCTGTGTCGACCGACTGAGGTAAATGGGCATTTTACAGCCCCTGACGGTGTTTGAGACGCCTGGACAGATACTAATTTGTTCGCCGGCCCTCTCATGTCGTCAACCGGCTTGCAGCGTGTTGACATTGTCACGTAATTTCCATAAATAAGCCATCCATTCCGGTGTCGACTCCCTAGAGAGTGACATCACCATTACAGGCAATTTGCTCCGCCTCCTCACCAATATTTTCCTCATACATGTCGACACACACGTACCGACATACAGCACACACATAGGGAATGCTCTGATAGAGGACAGGACCCACTAGCCCTTTGGGGAGACAGAGGGAGAGTTTGCCAGCACACACCAAAACGCTATAATTATCCAGGGACAACCTTTATATAAGTGTTCCTCCCTTATAGCATTTTAATATATATACATATCGCCAAATCAGTGCCCCCCCTCTCTGTTTTAACCCTGTTTCTGTAGTGCAGTGCAGGGGAGAGCATGGGAGCCTTCCCACCAGCCTTTCTGTGAGGGAAAATGGCGCTGTGTGCTGAGGAGAATAGGCCCCGCCCCCTTTTCGGCGGGCTTCTTCTCCGGAGTTTTAGATATCTGGCAGGGGTTAAATACATCCATATAGCCTCAAGGGCTATATGTGATGTATTTTTCGCCATACAGGTATTATACATTGCTGCCCAGGGCGCCCCCCCCCAGCGCCCTGCACCCTCCGTGACCGCTGTGTGAAGTGTGCTGACAACAATGGCGCACAGCTGCAGTGCTGTGCGCTACCTGATGAAGACTGAGAGTCTTCTGCCGCCTGGTTCCGGACCTCTTCATCTTCAGCGTCTGCAAGGGGGGTCGGCGGCGCGGCTCCGGGACGAACCCCAGGGCGAGCCCTGTGTTCCGACTCCCTCTGGAGCTATGTCCCCTAAGTCCCTCGATGCAGTGAGCCTGTTGCCAGCAGGACTCACTGAAAATAAAGAACCTAAAAACTTTTTCTAAGTAACTCTTTAAGAGAGCCACCTAGATTGCACCCTTCTCGGCCGGGCACAAAAACCTAACTGAGGCTTGGAGGAGGGTCATAGGGGGAGGAGCCAGTACACACCATGTGATCCTAAAAGCTTGCTTTTGTGCCCTGTCTCCTGCGGAGCCGCTATTCCCCATGGTCCTGACGGAGTCCCCAGCATCCACTAGGACGTTAGAGAAATATAATTTATTTATTTATTTTTTGTATAGTATATATATGTGTGTATGTATTTATTTATTTACAATATCACTGGAAAAAACTATTTATACAGTATCTGGGGATGAACAGAGCAAGTGTACAGTAACAAGTCTGACTCCCAGACCCACTGTTACTCTTAGTTTTGCATAACTGTAGAGGAGAACAATGTGATATTACATAGAAAGGTATTTATATGTTTAACACATTTTTTATTTAGCTTCTCGTTCAGGCCTGTGTCAGACCTTGAGCTTGATTACTCTGTGTGTGAGCATTGCAAAAGCAGTGCTAATATTAATAGTACTACATCTCGGCGGCAGGTAAACTGTTAATATATATTTTTTTATGACCATTATTTAAAACACATCACTTTGTTTGACGAGAGGCATGAAAGCATTTTATTAGAAAATGTGTTTCTGATTTCTACCTGGGATGTAGGATGGGGTGAAGATGACAGATTATATCTTACACAATGACTCCCTGTCAAGAAATCCCCCTGCGTGAACAGCCTGCCTGAGCTCCTGTCTTGATCCCAAGGCTGGAAGTTAATTAAGCCCCTCTGTTTTCCACACGGGATGGGAGTGGATGGATAAATAACCAACAATAACCATTCCAGGTTCATTTAATGAGAAGTGCAAATAATAATTGCGGTTCTGTAATTGCAGCCAATAGATTAATGAGGCCTGTCCTCGTTACACAGGAGAGACAGAGGAATACTCATTAGCAAGAATGCGACAGGGTGCTGCGGGGAGCTAGAACGAAACACCCTGGTAAAATACACAGCCCTAATCACGGATCCCTATACACATACGCATGGCAACACCCTCCCTCCTCGCACCCCCCCCCCCTTCTTTACGGTCGTCCTTCAACCTACACATGGAACTATTCATCACACTCCAAACAGACTACAGTACCACCCCACACTGCCAATACCCCACACAAACCCACGGAACATTCCCTGCGCCTTCTCTACCATCATACAACATTGGCTACTTTAACAAGCCCCTCACCGTCGTGCCCGCACGCATGCTAGACTCACAGGGCCTGAATGCACACATGGAATGCCAACGTCTACACTCTGCAGAGCGCAATCTACCAATTAACCCAATACTCTTCGGCCCTGGGACACCAGCAAACGTGTCACACAAGGATTAATTAAGATGGGAGAATGTGTCCAGTTTAATGACTTGCTTGGGCGAGTACGAGAGGAGAGGGTGAAAGTGACCCCACTGCTCCTGATTTGCAAACAAAAATGTAAATGAGAAGCAAAAAAAAAAAAAAAAAAATCCTTGCCGAGATTAACAAGGACTAAATACGTCTCTCTCTGGAGGAGGGGAGGTGAGTTCATGGAAGAGGATTATGTTCACGTTGAGAGAAACACAAGTGCTGATCTGTCCTGGAAGAGTGTTTAACCATTAGGCTGACACAGACGTCTTGAGAACAGTATGTAACAGGCCTCTCTGGCAGTAAAGGTGTCACGAATAATATTTTAAGAAATCACTTGTTCTCTAGCTTCAGTCATCATCGCATACTTCAGTGTTAAATCCTCCAGCAATCTTTAATTAATGAGAAACCTTTATTTAAATGAGAGCACTTAGCATTTTAAAGAGGAAGATACAGGTGTGTGCATAATAAAAGGGGATAATGAGGAAGAAGGATATACAGCTGGGAGTGTTTTTACCTCCAGTATTTTGGGTGACCCTTGACGTCCCAATGTACCAAGAATAAGGCCCCACATTTTGGCATCCACTGCAGATGAGATGGCCTCGCTGCGGTTTTTTAGCATTATGCTGTGGTTATAATACTCCCGGGAGAACACTTTACTATATGGGTCATACCTGAAATAGAATTATAAGGCAATGTGTCAAACCTTTGTTGTTATAATCTACCGCTTTATACAACAACAGTTTCAGCATATGATAACCAAATCTATAGCATTAGTACATCATCTGCATATAATGGTGTGGAAACTCAGTCCTAAACCTCTGCTACGGAGTTCCCCATTTTCTAGACACAGCATACCCAGACATGGCATTATTAGAGATATCCCTCAATTTCGTATTGCCATTGACACCTCAACCAAAAAGACCAACATCTTATCATGCCTGTTTATAACCCTTTTACACTACCTTGAAAACCCGGGTTTTGCACGTGGACGCATATCAACCTTTCTTTTTCCTCAGTGGAAAAGGGTACCCAGAAAAAAGCCAGGTCCAGTTACCCGGGAATCTAACCCATGTTGGACAGGGGTAGGACTTGGTCTAAGGGGTAGTGTCCAAGCCAGGTCAGACCCAGGACTTACCCCTTTCCCATAGCAGTGCCATGTTGGGTAACAGTGAGCGCCAGAGGTTGGGGGCAGCCATGCAGTTTCCAGAGTGCTGCGCTTGCTCCAAGAATGACGTGAGGCAACTCACATTAGAGGCAAGACCTAAAAGGACAAAAACCAGGCCCCGGGGGTCCCAATTTGCAAGTTTTCCCGGCTCTTGGAGATTATGTCATCTACAACAGCTGGCTAAAAGAACACTGCACCCTCGTGCAATGTAAACGGCACCGATGCAGTGGAAAATGCTTAAGTCTTGGGTTTGACATGGCTTGGACCTGTGTTCTAAATCCTGGGTCAGACCAGGGACATTGGCGGAAAAGCAGTATCACTGAATACATATGTTCTCATCCCCTGCTAATAAATTGTGGAAAAACCCAGACTTCAATTTTGGTTTCAATTCCAAAACAAAATCAGAGAATGTCTCTAACATTCCTCAACTTTCCTTTCAAAAAACCATAGGCGGAAATGTAATCGGGTCAGAACTTGTGACTTTTCCACTAGAAATATACGCGTTTGCATTCGCTGTATGTAATAGAGTGTGAGAACGTGCAAACTTGCATCAAACCTTCTCTCCCCTGCAAAACACGCCAGCCAGATGATGCCCATGTGCAGGAACCCACTTGAGTTCTGTCATTTTTTTATGGCAGCCAGCCAATCAGCGGCCGCTACCATGTTAACAAGCTATTGATTGGCCTGTCGGTTAGACAATGGAATTTACACTCCATAACCTTTTCACCAAACTTTGCATTTACTATTACATCCAGGTTACATGAATTTGCATTCTTTTCACACATATTCAGAACCAAATGGCAAAATATATAAATAAACAACAAATTAAAGCAACTGAAAGAGAATGTGGGCTTTTTGTGCATTATATGCCTTTATGCTCACTGTGCATGAATTTATATTAAACAAATAATCAGCTTCACTGCACCATATTCAGAAATGCACCATATATAACAAGTCTGGAGTATAATGCTTTAAACCCTGGGAGAGATGATGAAAGCTCAGCATGAACATTTTGCAGTGCGGATAGAAATGTGGAATATTTAAAATACATCTCATACAATATTCTAGAAATGTGAGCGAAGAAAATAAACAAGTATGAGGCCTATTTCAAGCCAAACATGATCAGCAAGGGGGAAGACACAAAGAAATTCAGATAATATCTTTAGCATTCTATTTAATAAGATGAGAACTGCAGCAATTATTGGCTATAGCAGGAGAAAGTCAGAAAGCACAAAATCCAGTATACATTTTCATTGTTAAAAAAACTCACATTCGATAATGGATTAGGCCTATATCATCGTATGCCAATGTTTTATACTACACGCAACTGCAATTATTTCATATCTAGCATCAAGATTACTTAGGCCACAGGAACCTGCCATTTTACTTAAATAATGGACTTCAAATAAGGTCACTTCCTGTCTTGCACACACCACAGAGTGGTTTTAATGACCCAGTTACTCTCAATCTCTTAATCTTTGAGCCCTGGGATGTATTACTCTGCTTGGAAAGTGAAATCGTTAAATTGAAGAGTGTTCATATGTCAAAGTCATCTTTTCTGTAATATGTTCATTTAAAAGACAGAACCCCCTCCCCCCCCCCCCACCCCAAAATAAAAATAAAACTGGGCTGAAAATATTTTTTTTTTTACCATCAAAATTATTTTTATACTCACACACACACACCTGTTGAACATGCAAAACACTCTGTAGCCATAGGGTTGATGTAAAGGGTTGGGTGGATCCCCACAGTCAGGATGCAGACAATAAAAATACAGAAAGCGGCATCCCAACTATCATGATCCCAACACATTTTGGTAAGTACTGCAACCCTTACCATCCCCCTAACCCACCCCTCCCGCAGCCTAACCCTAACTTACCCCTGCAGCAGCCTAAACCCCCGGAGCCTAACCCTGACCAGCATAATGTGTTGGGATTCTGACATTCATGATGGTATTGTGACCGTCGGCATCCTGCCTGTCAAGATGCTGATTACATACCCATTGTAAAAAGCAGTGAAAACAGTGGAGAAGTGGACCAGTGGAGTAGTTGTCCGTAGCAACCGATCAACTTTGAGGCAGCATTTAGCATGTACAGTCTATAAAATATGTTGCAGCCGATTGGTAGCCATGACAACTTCTCCACTTTTTTTCTGCTTGATACATCAACCCCCATGTGAAAATAAATGACCAAACTGTGAGGGGCAGATGTATTACCTGGAGAAGTCATAAGGAAGTGATAAACCAGTGATAAGTGCAAGGTGATAAACACACCAGCCAATCAGCTCCAATATGTAAATTAACACTTAGGAGCTGATTGGCTGGTGCGTTTATCACCTTGCACTTATCACTGGTTTATCACTTCCTTATGCCTTCTCCAGGTTAATACATCTGCCCCCGAGTGTGAAAACACAAATGCTACCTACTGCAGGTGAGTTTCGCAAACTGGTCCGGTGTGAAAAGACTTGAGTGTGTGTTTGGGATTTTTTTGTAGTCTCCGTTTGAGAAGACAAAATAGAGAGTTATTAGCTTGTCTTAACATTATGGGTGAGATTCAAATGATATATCACGCCCAATTTCCTTTCTAAAACGATCTCCGTTATCACGCATATTGCGCCCATAGTAATCAGTTTTAGCTGTGTAAAGGGTTTGGTGCCTCGCTACTCCGGAGGTAGCGAGCTGAAATAATGATACAATGTCCCTGAGGGCAGAAACAGAACGGGTGTGGAAAGGGGTGAAAATAATTGAATCCCGCCCAATGATTACGGCACATTGGATGCTATTATTAAAAGCAATAAAACAAACATCACAAACCACAGCAGTATGCTGAGTGTGGTACAAACAAGGATCATTAAGATGTCGTACAACATTCCCCACAAGTTACACTTTGCTAGGTCCTGTGATATTCTCAGGGCAGGTTCCTCAGCGTACACTGCTCTGAGAGGAATTCATCATGTTTTGTTTTGGGAGGTGTAAGAACGCATCTGTTCTGGGGCAAGTGAAGAAAATCAAGATAGCTGCAAGAAAATAAGAATTTACTCACCGGTAATTCTATTTCTCGTAGTCCGTAGTGGATGCTGGGAACTCCGTAAGGACCATGGGGAATAGACAGGCTCCGCAGGAGACTGGGCACTCTAAAAGAAAGATTAGGTACTATCTGGTGTGCACTGGCTCCTCCCTCTATGCCCCTCCTTTAGACCTCAGTTAAGGAAACTGTGCCCGGAAGAGCTGACACAACAAGGAAAGGATTTGGAATCCAGGGTAAGACTCATACCAGCCACACCAATCACACTGTACAACTTGTGATAACCATACCCAGTTAACAGTATGAACAACAACTGAGCCTCAGTAACAGATGGCTCATAACAATAACCCTTTAGTTAAGCAATAACTATATACATGTATTGCAGAGAATACAAAAAAGGAAGAAGGCCGCGCTAGCAGAGGAAAGAAACAATATAAACCACTAAATGTGTAATTATAAAAATTTATTTTAAAACATTAATTCTTTAAAAAGCAATACTACTGTGCAAGATAATGTGCCAAATATATGCAGAAAAAAATGGATTTTGCCAACAATATGCAGAAATTGGAATTTACACAAGGTTTTGGTACAGGATTAGTGGAAATTGTTCTCTAGAATCCGTTCCATATTTTGCCCATCATTATTGTATCCAGTTATAATCCAGTAAGGAGAGTCCCTTTTAGATGTTACTGAGGAGAGTCCATGGAAAAATTCCATATACCGCTAGAGGATTAGTGCAATGTCTCATAGATGTAGAGTACCTCATGCAATGCGGAAATAGGCTGGTGCCTCACTTGGACTCCTCCGGATAACTGGTCGGCAGAATGGGCTGGTTCGGGTCCAATTCAGAGATGTCCTGTTCCAACGGGTAAGTACCTGACGCGTTTCGCTGCATAAACCCTGCAGCTTTTTCAAGACATTGCACTAATCCTCTAGCAGTATATGGAATTTTTCCATGGACTCTCCTCAGTAACATCTAAAAGGGACTCTCCTTACTGGATTATAACTGGATACAATAATGATGGGCAAAATATGGAACGGATTCTAGAGAACAATTTCCACTAATCCTGTACCAAAACCTTGGGTAAATTCCAATTTCTGCATATTGTTGGCAAATTCCATTTTTTTCTGCATATATTTGGCACATTATCTTGCACAGTAGTATTGCTTTTTAAAGAATTAATGTTTTAAAATAAATTTTTATATTTACACATTTAGTGGTTCATATTGTTTCTTTCCTCTGCTAGCGCAGCCTTCTTCCTTTTTTGTATTCTCCTCCAGGGAGTGACTCCCCTGTAACATTGGCTGCTGCTTAGCTAATCATCTCGCCTCACAGCGCCCGAATACCTTTGGGTATATTTTACCTTATTCTTGCATGTATTGCAGAGAGTCCGCACTTGGGACGGGCGCCCAGCATCCACTACGGACTACGAGAAATAGAATTACCGGTGAGTAAATTCTTATTTTTTCTGACGTCCTAGTGGATGCTGGGAACTCCGTAAGGACCATGGGGATTATACCAAAGCTCCCAAATGGGCGGGAGAATGCGGATGACTCTGCAGCACCGAATGAGCAAAGGCAAGGTCCTCCTCAGCCAGGGTATCAAACTTGTAGAACTTAGCAAATGTGTTTGAACCCGACCAAGTAGTAGCTCGGCAAAGCTGTAAAGCCGAGACCCCTCGGGCAGCCGCCCAAGAAGAGCCCACCTTCCTTGTGGAATGGGCTTTTACTGATTTAGGATGCGGTAACCCTGCCGCAGAATGAGCTTGCTGAATCGTGTTACAGATCCAGCGCGCAATAGTTTACTTTGAAGCCGGAGCACCCAGTTTGTTGGGTGCATGCAGGATAAACAGCGAGTCAGTTTTCCTGACTCCAGCCGTCCTGGCTACATAGATTTTCAAAGCCCTGACTACATCAAGTAACCTGGAGTCCTCCAAGTCCCAAGTAGCCGCAGGCACCACAATAGGCTAGTTCAAATGAAACGCTGATACCACCTTAGGGAGAAATTGGGGACGAGTCCTCAACTCTGCCCTGTCCATATGAAAGATCAGATATGGGCTTTTACATGACAAAGCCGCCAATTCTGACACACGCCTAGCTGAAGCTAAGGCCAACAGCATGACCACCTTCCATGTGAGATACTTTAGCTCCACGGTCTTAAGTGGCTCAAACCAGTGTGATTTCAGGAAATCCAACACAACGTTAAGATCCCAAGGTGCCAATGGAGGCACAAAAGGGGGCTGAATATGCAGCACTCCCTTAACAAACGTCTGAACTTCAGGCAGTGAAGCCAGTTCTTTTTGAAAGAAAATAGATAGGGCCGAAATCTGGACCTTTATGGACCCCAATTTTAGGCCCATAGTCACCCCTGACTGTAGGAAGTGCAGAAATCGACCCAGCTGGAATTCCTCTGTTGGGGCCTTCCTGGCCTCACACCAAGCAACATATTTCCGCCATATGCGGTGATAATGCTTTGCTGTCACATCCTTCCTAGCTTTTATCAGCGTAGGAATCACTTCATCCGGAATGCCCATTTCCGTTAGGATCCGGCGTTCAACCACCATGCCGTCATACGCAGCCGCGGTAAGTCTTGGAACAGACAGGGCCCCTGCTGTAACAGGTCCTGTCTGAGAGGCAGAGGCCATGGGTCCTCTGAGATCATTTCTTGTAGTTCTGGGAACCAAGTTCTTCTTGGCCAATCCGGAACGATGAGTATAGTTCTTACTCCTCTCTTTCTTACTATCCTCAGTACCTTGGGTATGAGAGGAAGAGGAGGGAACACATAAACCGACTGGTACACCCACGGTGTCACTAGTGCGTCCACAGCTATCGCCTGAGGGTCCCGTGACCTGGCGCAATATTTTTTTAGCTTTTTGTTGAGGCGGGACGCCATCATGTCCACCTGTGGCAGTTCCCAACGATTTACAATCTGTGTGAAGACTTCTTGATGAAGTCCCCACTCTCCTGGGTGGAGGTCATGCCTGCTGAGGAAGTCTGCTTCCCAGTTGTCCACTCCCGGAATGAACACTGCTGACAGTGCTAGCACGTGATTCTCCGCCCATCGAAGAATCCTTGTGGCTTCTGCCATTGCCATCCTGCTTCTTGTGCCGCCCTGGCGGTTTACATGGGCGACCGCCGTGATGTTGTCTGACTGAATCAGTACTGATTGGTTTTGAAGCAGGGGCTCTGCTTGACTCAAGGCGTTGTAGATGGCCCTTAGTTCCAATATATTTATGTGTAGAGAAGTCTCCAGACTTGACCACTGTCCTTGGAAGTTTCTTCCCTGAGTGACTGCCCCCCATCCTCGGAGGCTTGCATCCGTGGTCACCAGGACCCAGTCCTGCGTCCCTCGAGAAGATGAGCACTCTACAGCCACCACAGCAGAGACACCCTGGCCCTTGGGGACAGGGTGATCAACCGATGCATCTGAAGATGCGATCCGGACCATTTGTCCAACAGATCCCACTGAAAGATCCTTGCATGGAACCTGCCGAAGGGAATTGCTTCGTAAGAAGCCACCATCTTAACCAGGACTCGCGTGCAGTGATGCACCGACACCTGTTTTGGTTTCAGGAGGTCCCTGACCAGAGATGACAATTCCTGGGCCTTCTCCTCCGGGAGAAACACCTTCTTCTGTTCTGTGTCCAGAATCATTCCCAGGAAAAGCAGACGCGTCGTAGGAATCAGCTGCGACTTTGGGATGTTCAGAATCCAGCCGTGCCGTTGCAACACTTCCTGAGAGAGTGCTATGCTGACCAACAACTGCTCTTTGGACCTCGCCTTTATGAGGAGATCGTCCAAGTACGGGATAATTATAACTCCCTTTCTTCGAAGGAGTATCATCATTTCGGCCATTACCTTGGTAAATATTCTCGGAGCCGTGGAGAGACCAAACGGCAACGTCTGGAATTGGTAATGACAGTTCTGTACCACAAACCTGAGGTACTCCTGGTGAGGTGGGTAAATGGGGACATGCAAGTAAGCATCCTTGATGTCCAGCGACACCATAAAATCCCCCTCTTCCAGGCTTGCAATAACCGCCCTGAGCGATTCCATTTTAAACTTGAACTTCTTTATATAAGTGTTCAAGAATTTTAAATATAGAATGGGTCTCACCGAACCGTCCGGTTTCGGTACCACAAACATTGTGGAATAGTAACCCCTTCCCTGTTGAAGGAGGGGGACCTTGATTATCACCTGCTGGAGGTACAGCTTGTGAATTGCCGCCAGTACTATCTCCCTTTCCCTGGGAGGAGCTGGCAAGGCTGATTTGAGGTAACGGCGAGGGGGAGTCGCCTCGAACTCCAGCTTGTATCCCTGAGATACAATTTGTACAGCCCAGAGATCCACTTGTGAGCGAACCCACTGGTTGCTGAAGTTTCGGAGACGCGCCCCCACCGCACCTGGCTCCGCCAGTGGAGCCCCAACGTCATGCGGTGGACTTAGTGGAAGCAGGGGAGGATTTTTGTTCCTGGGAACTGGCTGCCTGGTGCAGCTTCTTTCCTCTACCCCTGCCTCTGGCCAGAAAGGATGCGCCTCTGACCCGCTTGCCTTTCTGAGGCCGAAAGGACTGCATTTGATAATACGGTGCTTTCTTAGGCTGTGAGGGAACCTGAGGTAAAAAAGTCGACTTCCCAGCTGTTGCTGTGGATACGAGGTCCGAGAGACCGTCCCCGAACAATTCCTCACCCTTATAAGGCAAAACCTCCATGTGTTTTTTAGAATCAGCATCACCTGTCCACTGCCGAGTCCATAATACTCTCCTGGCAGAAACGGACATTGCATTAATTCTAGATGCCAGCAGGCAAATGTCCCTCTGGGCATCCCGCATATATAAGACGACGTCTTTTATATGTTCCATGGTTAGCAAAATAGTATCCCTGTCGAGGGAATCAATGTTGTCTGACAGGGTATCAGTCCATGCTGCTGCAGCACTACACATCCAGGCTGAAGCAATAGCAGGTCTCAGTAGAGTACCAGAGTGTGTATACACAGACTTCAGGATAGCTTCCTGCTTTCTATCCGCAGGCTCCTTTAGGGCGGCCGTATCCTGAGACGGCAGTGCCACCCTTTTAGATAAGCGTGTGAGCGCCTTGTCCACCCTAGGGGATGTTTCCCAACGTAACCTATCCGTTGACGGGAAAGGGTACGCCATCAGTAACCTCTTAGAAATCACTAGTTTCTTATCAGGGGAGCACCACGCTTCTTCACACAAATCATTTAATTCATCAGATGGGGGAAAAGTCACTAGCTGCTTTTTCTCCCCAAACATAATACCCCTCTTGGTGGTAACCGGGTTAACGTCAGAAATGTGCAATACATCTTTCATTGCAGTAATCATGCATCGGATGGCCTTTGTAGACTGTACATTTGTCTCATCCTCATCTACACTGGAGTCAGACTCCGTGTCGACATCTGTGTCTACCATCTGAGCCAGAGGGCGTTTATGAGCCCCTGACGGCCTCTTAGTCGCCTGGGCAGGCGCGGGCTGAGACCCCGGCTGTCCCAAGGCTGCTGCGTCTTCGAACCTTTTATGTAAGGAGTTGACACTGTCGGTTAAGACCTTCCACATATCCATCCAATCAGGTGTCGGCACCGTCACCACACTAATCTGCCCCTGCTCCGCCTCCACGTAACCCTCATCAAACATGTCGACACAGCCCGTACCGACACACCGCACACACACAGGGAATGCTCTGACTGAGGACAGGACCCCACAAAGTACTTTGGGGAGACAGAGAGAGAGTATGCCAGCACACACCACAGCGCTATATAACACAGGGATGTACACTATAATTAGTGATTTTTCCCAATAGCTGCTTACTTATCTTATTTGCGCCTAAATTTAAGTGCCCCCCCTCTCTTTTTTACCCTTCTTGTATCCAGATACTGCAGGGGAGAGCCTGGGGAGCTGCATCCAGCGGGGATGTGAAGGGAAAATGGCGCTGGTGTGCTGAGGAAGAAGGCCCCGCCCCCTCAGCGGCGGGCTTCTGTCCCGCGTTTTGTGTGACTTAATGGCGGGGGTTTGCACACATATACAGTGCCAGACTGTATTATGTGTATAATTTGTGCCAAAAGGTATTATAATTGCTGCCCAGGGCGCCCCCCCCCCCCCCCCCCCAGCGCCCTGCACCCTACAGTGACCGGAGTGTGTGGTGTGCTGTGGGAGCAATGGCGCACAGCTGCAGTGCTGTGCGCTACCTTAATGAAGACAGGAGTCTTCAGCCGCCGTTTTCGTCATTCTCTTCTGTCTTCTGGCTCTGCAAGGGGGACGACGGCGCGGCTCCGGGAACGGACGATCGAGGTCAGGCCCTGTGTTCGAACCCTCTGGAGCTAGTGGTGTCCAGTAGCCTAAGAAGCACAAGCTAGCTGCAAGCAGGTAGGTTTGATTCTCTCTCCTCAGTCCCACGTAGCAGTGAGTCTGATGCCAGAAGATCTCACTGAAAATAAAAAACCTAACAAATACTTTCTTTTCTAGCAAGCTCAGGAGAGCCCACTAGGTGCATCCAGCTCTGGCCGGGCACAGATTCTAACTGAGGTCTGGAGGAGGGGCATAGAGGGAGGAGCCAGTGCACACCAGATAGTACCTAATCTTTCTTTTAGAGTGCCCAGTCTCCTGCGGAGCCCGTCTATTCCCCATGGTCCTTACGGAGTTCCCAGCATCCACTAGGACGTCAGAGAAATGCTTTATATACTGTACTTACAGGCTTTGCCTTAAATAGCATCCTGGTGTGGCGCTGCATACAGTGTGGCGGATGCAACCCATTGTATTGAAAATCTACCTCGTCCCCATGTACTGTAGGGCATCGAGTGCCCTGCTGCCTGCAATCGTCTGCGCCCACAATGTGATCGCTTCTGTGATAGTAAGCTACGCTATGATACGCCGTGCCGGGAAACGGGAGCTGCGATGCGAACGCATTGCAGCAAATCTGATTGAGGACACATCTGTACACAGCAATATGATCTGCAGTCTCTAAATAGGATAATAAATTGTAAGACTCTTGCCTGCCGTAATGTATAAAATGGGGACTCTTGCCTGCCGTAATGTGTGAAATGGGGACTCTTGCCTGCCGTAATGTGTGGAATGGGGGCTCTTGCCTGCCGTAATGTATAAAATGGGGACTCTTGCCTGCCGTAATGTATAAAATGGGGACTCTTGCCTGCCGTAATGTATAAAATGGCGACTCTTGCCTGCC
This sequence comes from Pseudophryne corroboree, assembly GCF_028390025.1. Lineage (NCBI taxonomy): Eukaryota > Metazoa > Chordata > Amphibia > Anura > Myobatrachidae > Pseudophryne > Pseudophryne corroboree. The sequence goes on along the minus strand of NC_086445.1, from coordinate 914,521,393 downwards.
GTAATGTGTAAAATGGGGACTCTTGCCTGCCGTAATGTATGAAATGGGGACTCTTGCGTGCCGTAATGTACTCTTGCCTGCCGTAATGTATAAAATGGGGACTCCTGCCTGCCGTAATGTGTGAAATGGGGACTCTTGCGTGCCGTGATGTGTAAAATGGGGACTCTTGCGTGCCGTGATGTGTAAAATGGGGACTCCTGCGTGCAGTGATGTGTAAAATGGGGACTCCTGCGTGGCGTGATGTGGTAAATGGGGACTCTTGCCTGCCGTGATGTATAAAATGGGGACTCTTGCCTGCCGTGATGTGTAAAATGGGGACTCTTGCCTGCCGTAATATGTGAAATGGGGACTCTTGCCTGCCGTAATGTATAAAATGGAGACTTTTGCCTGCTGTAATGTATAAAATGGGGACTCTTGCCTGCCATAATGTGTAAAATGGGGACTCTTGCCTGCCGTAACATGTGAAATGGGGACTCTTGGCTGCCGAAATGTATAAAATGGGAACTCTTGCCTGCCATAATGTGTAAAATGGGGACTCTTGCCTGCCGTAACGTGTGAAATGGGGACTCTTGCCTGCCGTAATGTGGGAAATGGGGACTCTTGCTTGCCGTAATGTGGCTAAAAACAGCCCGGACCCTGCATTGTTCTAATGTGTGCTGAACCACTTGTGGCACCTTATAATTAAATGTAACCACCACCATACCTGAACGCTTTTGTGTCTGGGTTGGCAATCATTACAGACTCCAGGTGAAACCGCCCATCGCCCAAGTACCTGTTGGCATAAAAATAGTGGGAAAAGATTGAATGTGGGATTGTCTCCAGTTTTATCTATAAGTGATGGAAAGTATAGCTTAAACAATACATTGCTCAAGAACAGTCCCCCCCTCCCCCAAAAAACAATGTATAGGGGTCTATGTACTAAGCCTTGGAGAGAGATAAAGGGGTAGGTGTATTATAACCACAAGGATCGTGCCGCTAGAACGCTTCCTGCTTTGTCTCCTTACTGAGGCGAAGCAGGAACCAATAGTGATGAGATGTATGAACATCTCGGGTGCCGGTGTGTGGGAGTGAAAACTCCCCCTTCTGGCGATCCCCGCCAGGGCCTCACAGTGCATCAGCCTAGGGTCCAGTGTGTCTCTGCTCCCAGCCGGCTCCACTGGGCATATGCGAGATCTCGCTAGCATCGCAAGATCTCCTGTGAAGCCTGGCAGCCAGGGGCTGTGCTGTCCCTGCTGTGGTGATGATGTAACGACAACTGCAGCTGTCAGAACGGTCAGTACCACTGACCACTCATACATTGCGTGGCACATCGGCACACTATTTTAACGATAGCAGCACCGATAATGACATGGGAGCATAGCCACACATCTCCTCTTTCATATATGGGGAGAGAAGCGATATCAGTGAACATAACGTGCGCTGCTACCACTTCTCCCCTATAACGCCACATAATATATTTAACCCAAAGTATCAACCAATCAGATACTAACTGTCATTTTTCAAACACAGCCTGTAACATGGCAGTTAGGAGCCGATTGACTGGTACGCTATCTCCATCCACTTTATCTCTCTCCAAGGCTAAAACACTTGATTCCCAAAAGCGATTTTTATTTGTACACTTCATCTGTCATCTTCAACAATAATGTTGCTATTGCTGTCTATGGAATCATAAAGTTGAAGTAAGTTCATGAGTGATATTTCCCATAGCCTCCTGAACTACAGCACAAGTTGCTAAACACATTAAAAAAAATGAGGGGGCAGCACTTAGATGGTTATATTTTACATTTGTGGTTAAAAGGCGCTATTAATACACTAGTAGTTTCACTTGCATACAACTAAGGCTTCCGAGTTCCGCAGACTGGTAGAAAGCTTCACCCACAGTGAGAATAGGTGACAACCTTGTAAGTAAATAATATGTTTCATTTCTCATTTTTAGGGTGAACTGTATTCAGTCATCTTCTTAGCACAGAGCTGTTGCTGTTAATCCCATGCTGTTCTGTGTGCAGAGAAGATCACGGAGCACTAATAAGTGTTGAATTGCGGTAGACAGATATAATACAGAATTAAGGATCAGATGCTGATCTTTCTTCCCTTAAGCATCCTTGGATAGACAATGTCAGAAATAATGAGGTATTCCTGTAGCCTCTTCAGTAAAAGTCTTTCTCCCTTGTAATAATGAGCTCTGTTACAACTATCACCTTCAATGGCCTGTATAGAGACTCCAGTGTCCCGACAACACGCCTCTACTGTATGCACATACATACCGAGAGATACAGTAGTATGGTGCGATTACCGGACTTTCGTACTAAAGGGCCTATTTCCTAATCCTTACACGGAGATAAAGTACCAGCCAACCAGCTCCTAACTGTCATTTTTCAAACCCAGCCTGTGACATGGCAGTGAGGAGCTGATTGGCTGGTACTTTCTCTCTCTCGAAGGCTTAGTAAATAGACCCCCTAAGTGTTGCATCTTATTTGCATCATAGTCACATACAAAGTTGCTTATAGTGCACCAGGCACTTAGGAGTCAGGACAGGTATTTTTGTTGCAAAGGAATTGGTATAATGTCGCATATTAAGCACAACAATATGTGGCGTAAAGCATATCGTGGCTCGCTTATATTGCTTTTTAACACAGGTTAGCATATAGCACCAGTTTACATAGAATTCTACAATATATTTTAGGTGTTGACTGCATAAAATAAGACCACTGATGTACGGTATACAGTGGCTCAGATGTATGCCATACTCCAAGACAGATATAATAAGAATAGTGTAATAGATCCTTACCTATCTGAACCCCGAAAAGAGTTGATGTATCAAGCAGTGGACCGATTGAGAAGTTGCCCACAGCAACCAATCATTTTATAGAATGTACCTGATAAATGCAACCTTAAAGCCAATTGGTTGCTATGGGCAACATCTCCACTGGTCCACGTCTCCACCCTTTTCACTGCTCAATATATCACCCCATAATGTGCAGGATGCACAACAGAGCCATATCAAATTCTATTCCAAACATCTAAGCAACATACCAGCAGTCATTGGTCCCTGATCTGCTTAAAGCTTCCATTTTGCGAATAATCAACTTTTTTTCACCAAAAGTAAACAATAAAACTTTATTAACAATGAAACAATTCATCAGGAATACATGGACTATGCCATCTAATAAATGCATGCAGACACTAAAGGCTGGCATGCCATGCTTCGCTTTTTAGGTATCCAATAGCTGGGTTACCATCAAAACCTGTGATACAGGAAAATAATGCTTGCTGTAAATTATCTTCTCAAAAAACACAGAAAACAGGGGTGTTTGCCAACAGATCTAGAGAGACATTAATGAACTGTATTCATGTTTCCTATTGTGTGTATGTGTTTGATGTTCATTTCATCAGCTCTCATCATCAGATTTCGTGCACAGAACAGCAATCCCAAATGGCCCTGGGTCCAACAAGATGCTGCACTTAACCTTTATGGAGAAGTATCAGACCACTGGAATGGTCTATGAAGTACAAGTAAGTTAGCTTACAATACATAATCAAATGCATGTGGACAGCCTAACATCACACCCATATGCGCCTTTTTAACCTCTCTCTAATATGGTGTTGGGCCCCACTTTGCTAAAATAAAGTCTACACTCCACTGGGAAGGCTTTTCACTAAAGTTTGGAACATGGCTTTAGGCATTGCATCCATCCCAACGCAACAACATTAGTGATGTCGGGCATTGCTGATGGGCAGATAAGACCTGGTTCGCAGTCAGCATTCCGAATGACTTCAGTGAGTTTAAAGTCAATGCTCTGTGCTGGAACAATACATTCCTTCCACACCAAAGTCCCAAAAATTTGGGGATGGACCTTGCTTTATGCACAATGGCATTGTCACATTGAAAGATGAAAGAGCTTCGCTGCAGCATTAAGATTTCCCTACAGTGGAGCGACAGGGCCCAGTTCAAACCATGACTAAGAGCCCCAGACTATTACTGCTCCGCCACCAAGCTGTACAGTTGGCAGAAACCATTATCCCGGCATACCCCAAACCCATTTGTCAGACCACTTAATTGTACAGTGTAATTCATCACTCTAGAGAAGGTGTTCTTTATTCCACTACAGTTGACACTTGGCATTGCCCATGGTGATCTAAGTGCACTATAGTAATCCAATCCATAGAGCTCCTAACAAAATATCTTGTGCGAACATTGAATCTAGAGTAAATTTGGAACAACCAAGGACATTTTTATGTTCTGTGCATATCAGCATTCGGTGGCCACAGTCAGTGAGCTTGTGTAGCTTAATGCTTCGACCTTGAGCAGATTTTTTTGCTCCTAGGTGTTAGCATCTTACAATAACTGCACTTATGGTTGAATGGGACAGCTCCAACAGGGCAGAGATCGGAGAATCTGACTTGTTAGAAAGGTCTCATCCTGGTCACTGTGCTCCATTCTACTATTAATGTGGAGATTGCATGATCTATTTTTTAATGCAACCTTCCCATATCTTATGTTGAAGGTCTGACGGCTTATCACTGTCTTTTCTTTCCTCAGTCACAGACTATAGCTCATCCTAGTGGAATACTAGGCCATCCATGAGAGCAAGTCAGGCCCATACAGAGGGTAAAATCTAATTTCCACTGCTCGATTCCATGACTTTGTGTAAAGCATGTATATATACACACACATACTACATACACACACGTACATATACTACATACACACTGATCAGCCATAACATTAAAACCACTGACAGGTGAAGTGAATAACATTGATTCTCTTGTTACAATGGCACCTGTCAATGCTTGGGATATATTAGGCAACAAGTGGACAGTCAGTTCTTTAAGTTGATGTGCTGGAAGCAGAATAAATGGGCAAGCGTAAGGATCTGAGCGAGTCTGATGGGGGCGTAGCCGCAGACTGGTGCACACTGGGCACGTGAGCGTCAGAACTGGACCATTGAGCAAAGGAAGAGGATGGCCAGATCTGATGAATCATATTTTTCTTTTACTGTACATCAGGTGGACGGCCGGGTGTGTGCCTAGTTACCTTGGAAAAAGATGGAACCAGGATGCACTATGGAATGAAGGCAAGCTGGCTGAGGCAGTGTGATGCTCTGGTCAATGTTCCGCTGGAAAACCTTGGGTCCTGGCATTCACTGGGACATTACTTTGACAAGTACCACGGACATAAAAATTGTTGCAGGCCAAGTACATCCCTTCATGGTAATGGTATTCCCTGATGGCAGTGTCCTCTTTAAGCAGGATAATGCGGCCTGCCACACTGCAAAAATTGTTCAGGAATGATTTGAGTTACATGACAAAGAGTTCAAGGTGTTGACTTTGCCTGCAAATACCCTAGACGCTCACTCACTCACTCACTCCAATCCAGCATCTGTGGGACGTGCTGGACAAACAAATCCGAGCCATGGTGGTCCCACATTACAGGACTTCAAGGATCTGCTGCTAACATCTTGGTGCCATATACCAAAAGATACCTTCAGAGGTCAGAGTTGTTTTGGCGGCACAAGGTCAGAAATGTTTTGGCGACACAAGGTCCAGGTCAGAGTTGTTTTGGCGGCACAAGGGTGATGTACATATTTTATTTTTATATCATATCATATCATATCCACACACAACACTACACATCTGGCAGGGATAGCAGTACAAAGGATATTGACACAGATAATGACAGCTTTAGGGATAGATAACTTAAAGACACATGGAGTCACCGACCTTTTCTGTCCCTTATCATTACTGTGAGTTAGAGACGTCAGTCGCTGATTTTTTTTTTTTTCAAGTGACGCTGATGGACACCTCAGATTAGCAGTGAAAAAAACAAATAAAAATTGCTGCAGTTACAGGATTTATTGCCTGTGTCTCTACAATGGGCTTCCACAATGGTCTAAGCTAATAAAAAATACTTGACCGGTTGCAATGATCTCCTATGGATTATCCGATGACGCACAGTATGTCACAGTGACAAACTCTTGAACGGTTAATTTATAAGGTCTATACAAGTATTGAGTGAGGGGAGATGTGACTTAGGAGGAAGATGCAGAAACCAAGAGTTCTTTTTTTTTCTATTTTACAACACAATTACTGTAAGCCTTAAAATATAAAATATCTAACGATAATTTATAGTGAATGGCACACAGAGATTTGAGTCGTTAAATTGTATTTTGAGTAGCCTGATCGCAGAACTGAGAAAGCTGGACCCACTGCTTAAATCATTGATTTTGTATAAAATACATATATCTATCTAGATATACAGTATATGTATTGGTGCAGCAGGTGCACTCCACAGGGGCCCCAGGGCCACTGACCTAGTGTGTGCAGCTTCATCAGTCAGCCATCTGAGCCAGACTGATAGGGGAGTCCTGCCACCTATCAGGGCAGACAATTGCTGCTGTGTACTGCCTGTCTGTGAATTAGAGGCAGCTCATGGCAGGTGTAACTGGTGATGCAAGAGCCTGCCTGACTGAGCACCAATCTGAGAAAGGCTCAGGATGCCTGCATGTTCCTGCCACCGCCAAGGTACATCCCCCCAATTCCCTGCACAGTGCAGGAATGTGTGCCTGTACATCCGTCACCCGCTGCCATGTGCATAGCTCCCAACTGTCCCAATTTTCATGGGACAGTCCCATTTTTTTGGGACTGTCCCGCTGCCAACCCGCGGGCCGCAGTGTTCCACGGTGGGGGTGGTGCAGTTGTGAGGCTCCTGACACTGCTCTGCTTAGCATGCGCACAGCGTCTATTCACTGGAGACAGAGGGGGCACGCCAGCAGCTCACACAGCGCGGGGCATGGCCCCTCAGTGGCAAAAATGGCACTCCCGCAAAGCCATGCCCCCTTTTTTTTATAGACCATGCCCCTTTTCAAAACTGCAAATGTCCCTCTTTCCCTGTCAGAAATGTTGGGAGGTATGCATGTGGCATATTATGACCTTGTCCTAGGGTGGAGGTGGGGAGGCCAAAGCATATTTTTGCACCTCAGTCCGCAACTCAAATGTTCCACCACTGCCCCCACCTCAGACAATTGAAGCACAAAGCTCCCATAATCAGATTCAGTTCTTTGCTCTCAACATCTACAACATTAGGCCAAGAATAAATAGGAGTCATATTCTATTAGCCATCTATCACTTTCACAGGCAGGGATCAATGCCTCTCAGATGAAGTTTTAATATAAACAGTCTAATTTTATCATATTTTGGTTAAATTAAAGCTGTGTAAGGAGCAGGGGTAGCGGGGACATTGAGCATCAGAAATAGATATTTATCTTCCAGACCCTACACAAGGATAGTGTTTTTTGGAACCCAGAAAATCCTTAGAAGAATTGTTTTTTTTTCTAAACTCTCCCCAGGAAGATCGAGAGAGGTTTAAACCACATAAAGGTAGGAAGCCACATGACCAATGACGGGAACGCCCATGGAGGCTTCTAAAATCCATACAAATAATGTCGAGAACATCATTATTTATTATGTAATACTCTTATTTGGGAAAAAGACATTAGACCAAATTGCTTGCACGTATTGCCTAACGCTCGGTACACACCCGATAGCTTAAGGATCCACTTTTTTTCCTGATAGCTGAAAGGATCCAGGAAACGTCACATTTCCACTGTACACACTACTCAAATATCATCCCTATCTGAGCGATAAATGTCCATAAACATCGTTGAGGTGACGTTTTAATATACACTTTGGTTGGAAGATCTCTGTACACTCTACATTTGCAGCACAATATAATCTCATCGCGACCGGGCGCTGTGTACACACTGCAACAATCAGATGAGAATTTGGATGTGGATTTTAGTAGGTGTTCCTGGGAGGTAACAGGAAGCAAGCTAGAGAGGTGCAGGCGTGTCGCTGAGCAGCCACCCACACAGTACGCCATAGTCAGAAGCTGCACCTGTCATAGGATGGGCACAAGGGCCGATGGTGCGTCTAAAGACGCACCAAGACAGATTAGCACCTTTGATGCTGTAGGTGGGTGTTTCAGTTTATAGAGATCAGCTATGGCATTGGCATATAGATGTGGATTCGGCAAAAAACACATCTGTGTGCAAGTCAGGCCATAGGCTGCCACTCCAAGAGTTACCATATGGAATGAGCAGGTTTAAGGCAGTCTGGAGGTGGCGGATCATGTCAAACACCGTCGCATCTATATAGCTACTGTATATGAAAACATGTATGGGATTGATCATCAGCAACACTTGGGGTCATTTAACATTTAAGTGTAACTATAAGCTCGCCCAAGTTTACTATTAGTTAAATCACGGTGCTACTGTTAAATGGCACGGATAGGTCATATTGATTTTTATTCTTATTTGTATTCCACTTAATCGGCATCTCCCGCCAGTGGCGCCATCTTGTATTGTACACCTCCAATAATAGGTAAAACTGAAGAGAACACTATCAACTGTCCTGTGCTGGATTTTGCCACACTTCTGGCAGTTACATTAGAAAAGTTACCTTTTAGCAGAGCTCCTCACAGTAATCGCTGTAAATAAAAATAAACATTTTGTGATGACGTTTGTGTGTGTGACAAGAGCACCAAAGGCAGCAGGTTCTGTATTGTATACGGTATCATTTCACATCATTACACACACAACGAATGTAAATGGTGTGCATGTATCAGCGTCTTTGTGAGCTTGTCTCTCCCCTTTGTTCCTGCCTGAATCCTCCGTCCATCACCCCTGTGCCTCTCTCCCAGTGCTCTGCCGTAACAGTCTCTGCCCGCAGTTTGCCGCCAGTAATTGAGTCGTATATCAGGACAGATAATAGATGGGAGGCCAGAATGTAATTGGGGAAGAAAAATGTCCAAAGCCAGCATCACAGGAGCATTAATTTTATTTAAGGACAGCAAATTAGAGCGCTGCTCCTTTCCCATCACCTAATTATTTTAGGTAATGAAAATGCTTAATGTGGTGTGAATTCTCTGAATTACAAACAAAATAAATAAATATCGGCTGAAGGAGAAAGAGAGGGAGAAAAGGAAGGAGCGCTCCCAATAAATAATAGTAGGAACGGATCCCAGGAGGGAGAGGGTGCAGAAAGCAGACACACGCAGGACGTGAGCAATGTATGAAGCACACAGAGGATCCCGGCAGCTTTCAGCTGCAAATTCCGGCCAAAAAGGAAGCCGGCGAGCTTAGCAACATTTTCACAGTCACAGCCTCATTGAGAGGCCAAGAGCTACTTACCCGTGCTATTTTTAAACGTCAACAGTACAATACCAGTGCACTTACACTCGGAAAGCGCTGCACTAGTTCAGCAGTTCATGCATAAATTATGCCTGTACTTATTTCCTCCATGCTAATTTTACAACAGGCAGCTTTTTCTGCTTGCCATCACCCCGACCCTGACTGAAAAGCATTTTATCCTCCTAAATATATGAAGCCGGCAATACCTCAGAGGCTTCAATTCTCAGCTGTGTTTTGATGTCTTGGCTAGAGTCTATGACATCACGCTCCCCCCCCTCCCAATATAAGAAAGCGATTACACTTGAGCACAATCCTTTGGCGCATGCAGATGAAAAATAGCACAATTACTTTAATCTAGGGAGAAATGTCTCTATGTGATGGGAGTTCTCATCATTTTAATTTTCCGCAAGTCATTTTCAATTAGCCTCTACGGAGGTACATTTACTTACATGCACCACTATGAACCTACACAGTAAACACTAGTCTATTCAGAGTGATTCTGTTACTACAAGCCTATGGGGCAGATTTACTAAAGCTTAGAAAAATGAAAAGCGGTGGTGGTGTTGCTCTTAGCAACCAATCAGATTCAGTCTTTCATTTTTTAGGATGCAATAAAGAAATGATAACTAGAATCACCGCTTTTAATTTTAGAAGTTTAAGTAAATCTACCATTAAAGCTTCTGCATTGCTTACCACTATCCACCTTATTTCTCAGTGACGCAAGATAGAGAAACCCCTCCCTTAAGCAGTCATAACAGGGACATTACTAATTACTAGTAATTACTAGTAATGGGATACCTGTCAGCTTTAATGAAGAATAAAAAGAAGAAAAAAAATAGTATACAGTACATATTCCAGCTCGCAACTGGGGGGCGTGGCCATCTAATGCAGTGGGTGTGGTCACATCACAGTGAGCACAAGCCATGCCTGCAGTAGTACAAGGACTGTATGGCAACGGATCAAAGTGATGCTCAATCATTCAGTAAGAGTGGGAGACCCAGTACAATGCAGGACAGATACAGAAGGACACAAGCAATGCAGGGTCAAAAATACTGCAGTAAGGTATCTGTCCCAGTAATAGTTCTACTTCTCATGCACAACAAGAATTTATATATATATATATATATATATATATATATAAATAAAATAAGATTTTAAGCCTACCGGTAAATCTTTTTCTCCTAGTCCGTAGAGGATGCTGGGGACTCCGTAAGGACCATGGGGAATAGACGGGCTCCGCAGGAGACATGGGCACTAAAAAGAACTTTAGATATGGGTGTGCACTGGCTCCTCCCTCTATGCCCCTCCTCCAGACCTCAGTTAGAGAACTGTGCCCAGAGGAGACGGACAGTACGAGGAAAGGATTTTTGTTAATCTAAGGGCAAGATTCATACCAGCCCACACCATCCACACCGTACAACTTGGAACATACGCAACCAGTCAAGAGCATGAAACAAACCAGCATCAGCCCGAGACTGATCAAAACTATAACATAACCCTTATGTAAGCAATAACTATATACAAGTCTTGCAGAAGTAGTCCGCACTGGGACGGGCGCCCAGCATCCTCTACGGACTAGGAGAAAAAGATTTACCGGTAGGTTTAAAATCTTATTTTCTCTTACGTCCTAGAGGATGCTGGGGACTCCGTAAGGACCATGGGGATTATACCAAAGCTACAAAACGGGCGGGAGAGTGCGGATGACTCTGCAGCACCGATTGAGCAAACACAAGGTCCTCATCAGCCAGGGTATCAAACTTGTAGAACTTTGCAAAGGTGTTTGAACCCGACCAAGTCGCTGCTCGGCAAAGCTGTAATGCCGAGACCCCTCGGGCAGCCGCCCAAGAAGAGCCCACCTTCTTAGTGGAATGGACCTTTACCGAATTTGGTACCGGCAATCCAGCCGTAGAATGAGCCTGCTGAATCGTGTTACAGATCCAGCGAGCAATAGTCTGCTTCGAAGCAGGGGCGCAAACCTCGTTGGCTGCATACAGGACAAACAGAGCCTCTGTTTTTCTCACCCTAGCCGTTCTGGCTACATAAATTTTCAATGCCCTGACCACATCAAGGGATTCGGAATCCTCCAAGTCCCGCGTAGCCACAGGCACCACAATAGGTTGGTTCATATGAAAAGATGAAACCACCTTGGGCAAAAATTGAGGACGAGTCCGCAACTCTGCTCTATCCACATGGAAAACCAGAGAGGGGCTTTTGTGAGATAAAGCCGCCAATTCCGACACTCGCCTTGCCGATGCCAAGGCCAACAACATGACCACTTTCCATGTGAGATACTTAAATTCCACCGTTTTAAGAGGTTCAAACCAGTGAGACTTAAGGAAACGTAACACCACGTTAAGGTCCCAGGGTGCCACTGGAGGCACAAAAGGAGGCTGGATATGCAGCACTCCCTTCACAAAAGTCTGTACTTCCGGAAGAGAAGCCAATTCCTTCTGAAAGAAAATGGATAGGGCCGAAATCTGAACCTTAATGGAATCTGTAGGAAGTGAAGGAACCGGCCCAGATGGAATTCCTCCGGAGGAGCATTCCTGGACTCACACCAAGAGACATACTTCCTCCAAATACGGTGATAATGTTTTGCTGTCACGTCCTTCCTAGCCTTTATCAGAGTAGGAATGACCTCATCCGGAATGCCCTTTTCCGCTAAGATCCAGCGTTCAACCGCCATGCCGTCAAACACAGCCGCGGTAAGTCTTGAAATAGACAGGACCCCCGTTGTAACAGGTCCTCTCTGAGAGGAAGAGGCCACGGATCTTCTGTGAGCATTTCCTGCAGATTCGGATACCAGGCCCTTCGAGGCCAATCTGGAACAATGAGAATTGTCTGTACTCCTCTTCGTCTTATGATTCTCAAAATCTTGGAGATGAGAGGAAAAGGAGGAAACACAGACCGACTGGAACACCCACGGTGTCACCAGGGCGTCCACTGCTACCGCCTGAGGGTTCCTTGACCTGGCGCAATACCTCGGTAGCTTTTTGTTGAGGCTTGACGCCATCATGTCTATCTGAGGCAGTCCCCACTGACTTGCAATCTCTGTGAAGACTTCCTAATGAAGTCCCCACTCTCCTGGATGTAGATCGTGTCTGCTGAGGAAGTCTGCTTCCCAGTTGTCCACTCCCGGATTGAAAACTGCTGTCAGAGCGCTTACATGATTTTCCGCCCAGCGAAGAATCCTGGTGGCTTCTGCCATTGCCACTCTGCTCTTTGTTCCGCCTTGGCGGTTTACATCAGCCACTGCGGTGATGTTGGACAGAAGGTTTTGACACTGCGCTAATGGAGACAGTACACCCACTTCTACTTCAAATGCTGCTATGGAAAATTGTGGAATCACTACCTAATTCCACTATACATACAGAAAGTGTGAACAAAAAGGGGTATTTCCCAGCGCAAAATAGGCAGAAGAATGAGTGACAAGAAATGTATAGTATATCTATGATATTTATTGATAAAAAATTCTAATTCATGTAAAATATACAATAAAATTAATTTCATGAGAAAAAATCAATAAAGGTCCTCTAGGAATGATAAATTAATCGATTTCAAAGAAAAAATGGATATTGCTCTATGAATTCTAGAAGGGATTCTAGATCTGCAATCCTGAGGAAGCCTTACCAAAGGCGAAACGCGTCGATCACAGATCTCATCGATCCTGAACTGTGCCGCTCAGCGCTGAGAACGGCTCGTACAGGATATCCGCCGGCGGACCCTGGACTCACCCGTCACAAGGTATGTGACTCTACTGGACACTCTCAAACAAGTAGATAAACTATACATTTCTTGTCACTCATTCTTCTGCCTATTTTGCGCTGGGAAATACCCCTTTTTGTTCACACTGCGGTGATGTTGTCTGACTGAATCAGAACCGGTAGGTCGCGAAGGAAAGACTCCGCTTGACGAAGGCCGTTGTATATGGCCCTCAACTCCAGTACGTTGATGTGAAGACAAGCCTCCTGGCTTGACCAGAGACCCTGGAAGTTTCTCCCCTGTGTGACTGCTCCCCAACCCCGGAGGCTCGCGTCCGTGGTTACCAGAACCCAGTCCTGAATGCCGAACCTGCGACCCTCCAGAAGGTGAGCACTCTGCAGCCACCACAGGAGAGATACCCTGGCCTTGGGGGACAGGGTGATCATCTGATGAATCTGTAGATGAGACCCGGACCACTTGTCCAGAAGGTCCCATTGAAAAGTTCTCGCATGGAACCTGCCGCATGGAATGGCCTCGTAAGTCGCCACCATCTTTCCCAGAACTTGAGTGCAGTGATGCACCAACACCCTCTTTGGCTTCAATAGGTCCTTGACCAAAGACACGAGTTCTTGGGCCTTTTCCGTCGGAAGATAAACCCTTTTCTGGTCTGTATCCAGAACCATGCCTAAGAAAGGCAAACGAGTCGTTGGAACCAACTGTGACTTCGGGATATTGAGAATCCAGCCGTGCTGTTGCAACACCCTCAGGGAGAGGGATACGCTGTTCAGTAACTGTTCTCTCGATCTCGCTTTTATTAGGAGATCGTCCAAGTACGGGATAATTGTGACACCCTGCTTGCGCAGGAGCACCATCATTTCCGCCATTACCTTTGTGAAAATTCTCGGGGTCGTGGAAAGCCCAAACGGCAACGTCTGAAATTGGTAATGACAATCCTGTACAGCAAATCTCAGGAACGCCTGATGAGGCGGATATATGGGAACATGAAGGTATGCATCCTTTATGTCCAAGGACACCATATAATCCCCCCCTTCCAGGCTGGCGATGACCGCTCTGAGCGACTCCATCTTGAACTTGAACCTTTTTAAGTATAGGTTTAAGGATTTTAAATTCCAAATGGGCCTGACCGAACCGTCCGGTTTCGGGACTACAAACAGGGTTGAGTAATACCCCATCCCCTGCTGCAGCAGGGGGACTTTGACCACCACTTGCTGAAGACACAAGTTTTGAATTGCATTTAACACTATCTCCCTCTCTGGGGAAGAAGCCGGTAGGGCCGATTTGAAAAAACGGCGAGGAGGCACCTCTTCGAATTCCAGCGTGCAACCCTGGGAAACAATTTATATTGCCCAGGGATCCACCTGTGAGTGAACCCAGACGTGGCTGAAAAGTCGGAGACGTGCCCCCACTGGTGCGGACTCCCTCAGCGGAGCCCCAGCGTCATGCGGTGGATTTTGTAGAGGCCGGGGAGGACTTCTGCTCCTGGGAACGAGCTGTGGTTGGCAGCTTTTTCCCCTTGCCCTTACCTCTGGCAAGAAAGGAAGATCCCCGCACTCTCTTGGGTTTATGCGACCGAAAGGACTGCATCTGATAATGTGGTGTTTTCTTAGGCTGTGAGGAAACATAAGGCAAAAAAGTTGATTTACCTGCCGTAGCCGTAGAAACAAGGTCTGTGAGACCTTCCCCAAACAATTCCTCACCCTTGTAAGGTAAAACCTCCATATGCCTCTTTGAGTCGGCATCGCCCGTCCATTGTCGGGTCCATAGGGCTCGTCTAGCCGAAATCGCCATAGCGTTGGCTCTGGAACCCAGTAGGCCAATGTCTCTCTGAGCATCTCTCATATACAGGACAGCATCTTTAATATGACCCAGGGTCAATAAAATGGTTTCCTTATCCAGCGTATCTATATCAGCAGATAAGGTATCTGTCCACGCTGTTACAGCGCTACAAACCCAAGCCGACGCTATCGCCGGTCTGAGTAAGGTACAATTATATGTGTAAATAGACTTCAAGGTAGTCTCCTGCCTGCGATCCGCAGGATCCTTGAGGGTTGCCGTATCCTGAGATGGCAGCACTACCTTTTTGGATAAACGAGTCAACGCTTTAACCACCCTCGGGGAGGATTCCCACCTTATCCTGTCCTTAGTCCGGAACGGATACGCCATAAGAATCCTTTTGGGAATCTGCAGCTTTTTGTCTGGAGATTCCCAAGCCTTTTCAAATAATTCGTTCAGCTCGTGAGATGGGGGAACGGTTACCTCAGGTTTCTTTTCCTTATACATGCGCACCCTCGTGTCAGGGACAGAGGGGTCATCTGTGATATGCAACACCTCTTTTATTGCAATGATCATATAATGAATACTTTTCGCCAATTTTGGCTGCAACTTTGCATCATCGTAGTCGACACTGGAGTCAGAATCCGTGTCGGTATCAGTGTCTACTATTTGGGATAATGGGCGCTTTTGAGACCCAGAAGGTCCCTGTGACATAGTGAAAGGCAGGGTTTGACTCCCTGTACACTCCCTGGACTCAGCTTTGTCCAACCTTTTGTGCAATAAATTCACATTTGCATTTAAAACATTCCACATATCCAACCAGTCCGGTAGGCCTCATGATAAAGGCTATTACTAAAACACATCCACACAGAGAGCTAACTTACCAAGAAGCCACCACCAGGATCTCCCATTGGCACTATTAAGGAACAGCATGCCTCCGAAATACTGCTCCCATTAAATGCCTCTCGCACGCAAGCAGACAAACAATGGTAAATGCTCGATCATTCCTGGAGATAATTATGTATCAGGTGCTGGAATGGGGGAGGGGTCACAGACAAACAGACAGAGAATGATCGCCACTTCACGGCTTCTCCGATACCCAGGTGCCACCCCCAATTGTGTTTTAGTAATAGCCTTTATCATGAGGCCTACCGTGACAAATTACATGGCCCTATGTGGGCACTGCTATCATGTAGTGTTAGGACTGCTGACATCGGAGAAGCCGTGAAGTGGTGCAGCAGCTTAAACATGTGTTTGCAAACATGTGCAAACTAATTCTCTGAATTTCTATTACCAGATAGGTTCATGTATGGTTACAGGTAATTTTTTAGTGTGCTGAAGGGAAATGAAGGGGTGGGATTTGCAACCCCCCCCCCCTCTCTGTCTGTCACCCCTCCCCCTTTCCAGCACCCGATACATAATTATCTCCAGGAATGATTGAGCATTTACCATTGTTTGTCTGCTCAAGTACCACACACACCAGGGACAGGAAGCAATGGTGCGCACAGCTCATTCAAGGGTGTTTTTCAAGAAGAGGGATGAGCTCTAGCCAGATCCCAGGGGACATGGAAATGACCAGTGCGGCTTGGACACACCCCTAATGTAACTCAGCCATGCCCAAATTTCAGGTGGTGTGGTTGTGACCCCATTGAACAACCCTAAATCTCAGGAGGTATGTCTTATCACTGTAATTTCATAAAAAGAAAGATAAACGGTGTTCTCCCATTAACGAGAACCTTTTATACACTGTAGATGTACTTTGCTTAAACACATCCTATTAAACATTTCCATGTGCAATATCTTTAAAGCAAGTGACGCAATTGGGTGGGGTCTGTTTAATAAACCAAGGCAAGTTGCATTTATACCCAAGAACAGTTTACGTCAATACAGATATAAAAAAAAGGCACTTACTTGCGGTAATGTTAATACACAACAATATACCACCATACATAAAACTTCTGCATTAAATTTACATGTGTGGTTAATATACATTCAGGAGATGTACGTACTGAGCAGGATTCATTAGCCAAATAGTAGTGCCAAGTGTTGGCAGCGAGAAGTAGATAGGAAGATTCATGCTTTCCTAAATGCATTAAGTGCATTCTGGTGTATACAGAGAAGACAAATAACACTGATGTATAAAAGTGCAAGGGAAGCTTTTAAATTAAAACTAAATAAAATGAGAAACTGCCAGATCGAAGCACAAAGATTTCATACGGATAAGAATTAAACCCCTTTACAAAATAACTTTACAGTCCTCAATAGAAGTACAGTACAGTATGTGAATTTTTCACATACCTTACAAGCAATTACTTTAGGTTGCTGTAGGAAACAGGTCTAAATTAAATAAACAAATACAATAATTTGCACTTAAGCACCATGGGACTGATCTAATGTACTTATGAGAAATTCTAATGTTTAGGCCCTTGCAACCCACATATAACCCAGTAGAGCAGCGTCCACAAAGTCCAGCACTAAATAAAATTAATTCTTTTTTTTTTTCTATAAGAGTTATTTTTTGTATTATATTCTTTAAAATACAAAATAAACCTTAGTCGTTATCAATCTCCACCCAAAAAAACGCAGCCATCACGGTTATTCAATAAGCAACAGGTATAACCTATGGGTTCGGATCAAGTGACCGGTGGTCAGTATCCCGGCGGTCAGTATACAGACGCTGGGATCCCGGCTGCCAGAATGCCGGCAGGGGGGCGAGTGCAATGAAGCACCTTGTGGGCTCGCTGCGCTCGCCACAGGTTCTATTCCCACTTTATGGGTGTCATGGACACCCACAAGTGGGAATAATCCTGGGCCCCCTACCGGCATTCTGGCGGCTGAGATCCCAGCATCAGTATTTTGACCACTGGGATCATAACTGCATCAATAACATATAACATAAGTCCAGACAACTTACCATAGCCTTGTACTGTATTCATCTGCAATATTCAGCAAATACAGTGCATCTGGAAAGTATTCACAGCGCTTCACTTTTTCCACATTTTGTTATGTTACAGCCTTATTCCAAAATGGAATAAACTAATTTTCTCTTAGGTCCTAGGGGATACTGGGAATCCATTTAGTACCATGGGTATAGACGGGTCCACTAGGAGCCATGGGCACTATAGAAGTTTTATTGTGTTTGCTGGCTCCTCCCTCTATGACCCTTCTACCAGACTCAGTTTAGAAAATGTGCCCGGAAGAGCCGGTCACGTCTCTGGAAGCTCCTGAAGAGTTTTCTGCATTTATTTTCTAAGTTTGTTATTTTCAGGCAGGACTGGAAGAAAGTAGAGTGGTGAGTACTAAACCGGCGTCCCGGTTAGCGGGTCGCCGGCCATTATGGCGGCATGAGGGTACGGAGAGGCACGGCTTCTACGCGGGGTGGACTGTGTCTCCTGACTAAGTACACTGTTGTGTACACAGTACCCAGACTGGCAACAAAGCCATAAAAGAAGTCTGTTTCCATTTTATGCACCCAGACACATAGCCAGTATAAAGAAGAGCGGGAAGACCGCGTGCCATTGAAGGGGCGGGGCTTCACTATGAGCGGACCCAGCAGCTCACAAGCGCCATTTTTCCTACTGCAGCTGACACAGACGCTGACTGACAGGGACGCGCAGCTCCTCCGGAAGCCTCCAGTTTACTTCAGCGGTACCAGGGGGTCATAGTACGGGGGGGAGCGATTACTAGTGTACTAAGTCCCTAATCTAGGTACTTAGTCTACGACCCGGCTAAGCTTGGCATTAGCAATAAGGGTGCCGAGTGCTGGTTCCATGCTCTCTCTGTGTCTCTCTGGAAGGCCTCTTTGTGGGTTAATTGTGCTTTTAACCTTTTCCTGTGTGTGAGCTGTCACTACTGCAGTATTATCAGGCAAAGAGTGTGTTTCATGTAAGGCACAGTGGTCCTCTTCTCCAGGGGGTTCACTAGTGTGTACTCAGTGTAGTATCCCTTCCCAGGCTAGTGGGGCTGAACCAGCATGGCTGGACTCCATTAGGGGAATTATTTCCACCATCTCTACTAAATTATCTCGTAATGAGAAAGAAACGCAATACTTAAGACAGTCTATGGCTGAGTTTATGCAAAAGGACTCCGTACTCAGGCCAGCTTCTCAGTCCTCTACCATTTGTCCGCAAAAACGTACCTTGGCCCATATACTACATTCTGACTCTGATGATGCAGGGTCAGAAATGGAGGAAGGCGAAGTGGACACAGAGGTAGGGGAGGGTACTCTGTCACAGGGTGTAGGGGCTCTCATATAAGAGAAGTTCTAAATATCTCTGATAAGGTGACAGGAGAATGGGGAATCTTACTTTAATATTAAGGAAAAATCCTCAGCCACTTTTCCTGTGTCAAAGGAACTAAATTCCCTGTTTGAAGACAGGGTATTTATTTGGGTTAATCCAGATAAGAAATTTCACATTTTCAAATTCCCAGGCAGTTGTTATCATTTTTTCCTTTTCCTCCTGAGGATAGGAAAAAATGGGAAAATCCACCGATAGTGGATGCATCAGTCTCCAGGCTCTCACGTAAAATTTTACTACCTGTGCCTGGTGCAGCCTCCCTAAAAGATGTGGCTGATCGCAATATTGAGAATACACTCAAATCTTTGTATACTGCTGCCGGGGTGCCCCAGAGACCCACTATATCATGTGGGTGGATTACAAGAGCCATTGCTAAATGGTCAGGTAATTTTCTTGAGTGGTTAGACACCTTACCTCAAGAGGAAATTATTTTGCTCCTGCAATATATACAAGACTCTGCAAATTTTATTGTGGAAGCCACAAAAGAAATAGGTTTGCTTAATGCATGCACTACAGCTATGGCAGTGTTGGCTACGTCAGTGGACTGCTGACGCGGACTCCAGGAAAGGAGTGGAAGGCCTACCTTTCACAGGAGAGGCCTTATTTGGAGATGAACTCGACAAATGGATCTCCTGAGCTACTGCGGTTAAGTCCCCATACCTACCTTCTGCAGCTCCGCCAGCAAGGAAGGCCTCCTCAGGACCTAATCTACAGTCCCTTCGGACTGTTAAATTTAGGGGCAAGGCCAGCGGTTCTTCTACCGCCGCCAGAGGTAAACCAAGCAAACCAGCGGATGCTGGTTCACAGGAACAGGGCTAAGGCTCTGTTTTCTCAAAACCTACAGCATGAAGGTGGACTGCGATGCCTGGAAGACATGAGTTCCAGGAGCTCCCACCTTGCAGATTCTTCAAATCAGGCTTACCAGTTTCACAAGAGGCGAGCGCAAACTTAAACGATGCCATTAAAAAACTGTTACAGACCCAAGTCATTATTCCAGTTCCATCTCATCCACACAACAAGGGTTATTATTCCAGCTTGTTTGTGGTACCGAAACCGGACGGTTTGGTAAGACCGATTCTGAACCTCAAGTCATTGAAACCGTACTTGCGTGTGTTCAAATTCAAGATGGAGTCGTTGAGAGCGGTAATCTCAGGTCTGGAGGAGGGGGAATTCCTAGAGTCTCTGAATGTCAAGGATGCATTCCTTCACATTCCGATCTGGCCGCCTTATCAGGCTTATTTACAGTTTGCACTGCAGGACTACCACTTCCAGTTTCAGGCCCTGCCATTTGGTCTCTCCACGGCACCGAGGGTGTTCATCAAAGTGATGTCGGAGATGATGATGTTGCTCCACAGAAAGGGAGTAAAAGAAATTCCTTACCTGGACGACCTTCTGATAAAGGCACCGTCCAATAAATAGCTGTAGGAGAACATTGCCCTCTCAACCAGACTACTCCTGGATCACGGGTGGATTCTGTACCTGCCATAATCTCACCTAGAACCAAGTTCCTGGGAATGGTACTGGACACAGAGTCTCAGAAAGTATTCCTTCCTTTGGAAAAGGCAATGGTAATCCAGTCGATGGTTCGGGCCGTCTTGAAGCCAACCCGGATCACAGTATATCTCTGCATACGCCTTCATGCGAGACCCTTCCAGCTGGATCTGTTGGACAAATGGTCCGGATTGCATCTTCACATGCACCAGAGGATCCATCTGTCACCAAAAGCCAGGATCTCCCTCCTGTGGTGATTACATACTTCTCACCTACTCGAGGGTCAGAGGTTCGGGATTCAGAATTGGATTCTGCTAACCACAGACGCAAGCCTCAGAGGTTCGGGAGCAGTCACCCAGGGGGTGCAGTTTCAGGGAAGATGGTCAAGTCAGGAAGTCATCCATCCAATAAACATATTGAAACTAAGGGCTAGCTACAACGCCCTTCTGCAGGTCTCATCTCTTCTTCAAAACCAGGCCATTCGGGTCCAGTCGGACAATGTTACGGCGGTAACGTACATAAACCGACAGAGCAGAATGAAAAGCATAGCCGCAATGTCAGAGGTGTCAAGAATTCTCCCCTGGGCGGAAAGACACGATGTGGCGTTGTCGGCGATCTTTATTCCAGGGGTAGACAACTGGGAAGGTGTTCTGGCGGTTAGCGCGTCGGTGGGGGTCTCCTCAAATCGACATGAAGGCCTCTCGACTCAAGAAGCTCAAGCAGTATTGTTCCATGTCGAGGGATCCACAGGCAGTAGCGGTAGACGCCCTGACAACTCTGTGAGTCTACCAGCTGGTGTATTTGTTTCCTCCCATTCCTGTGATCCCAAGAAATCTAAAAAGAATAAAAAGGGAAAAGGTCCAAGCAATCCTCATTGCTCTGGACTGGCCAAGGAGGGCCTGGTATGCAGATCTTCTAGAGATGCTAATTGAAGATCCGTGGCCTCTGCCTCTTCGAGAGGATCTTCTGCAACAGGGCCCATTCGTCTATCAAGACTTACCACGGCTACGTTTAATGGCATGGAAGTAGAACGGCTGATTCTAGCCAGGAGAGGGATTCCTGAAAAGGTCATCCCGACTATGATCCAAGCCAGAAAATAGGATTTTGGTACCTACCGGTAAATCCTTTTCTCATAGTCCGTAGAGGATGCTGGGGTCCACATTAGTACCATGGGGTATAGACGGGTCCACCAGGAGCCATTGGCACTTTAAGAGTTTTAGAGTGTGAGCTGGCTCATCCCTCTATGCCCCTCCTACCAGACTCAGTCTAGAAACTGTGCCCGAGGAGACGACATACTTCGAGAGAAGGACTTAACACAGATAGTGGTGAGATTCAGACCAGCTCACACATACAAGGCACGTCAAGACAACTATCTTGAACTACTCAGCAACAGCTGAGACATTACTTAAGTAACAATGCAGTACTCAACTAAACGAAGTTGTACTGAACCAAATAACATTTGCAGGAAAACGAAGCGCTGGGCGGGCGCCAAGCATCCTCTACGGACTACGAGAAAAGGATTTACTGGTAGGTACCAAAATCCTATTTTCTCTTACGTCCTAGGGGATGCTGGGGTCCACATTAGTACCATGGGGATGTACCAAAGCTCCCAGTACGGGAGGGAGAGTGCGGAGGCTCCTGCAGAACTGATTGACTGAACTTCCGATTATCAGAGGCCAAAGTATCGAACTTGTAAAACTTTGCAAACGTGTTCGACTCAGACTAAGTTGCAGCTCGGCAAAGTTGCACTGCCGAGACACCCCGGGCAGCCGCCCAGGAAGACCCCACCTTACGAGTCGAGTGGGCCTTAACAGATGACACGGCAGTCCTGCCGTAGAATAAGCGTGCTGGATAGTGAATCTGATCCAGCGAGAGATCGTCTGCTTAGAAGCAGGACACCCAATTTTCTTGGGATCATATTGGACAAATAGAGAGTCCGACTTTCTGTGACGAGAAGTACTCTTCACATATATCTTCAGAGCCCTTACGACATCCAAGGACTTTGATATAATTGAGGAGTCAGTAGCCACTGGCCCCACAATAGGTTGGTTGATATGAAATGCCGACACAACCTTCGGAAGAAACTGCCGACGTGTCCGGAGCTCAGGTCTATCTTCGTGGAAGATTAAGTAAGGGCTTTTACATGATAAAGCCCCCAGCTCGGACACACGTCTAGCAGAAGCTAAGGCCAACAAAGTGACCGCCTTCCAAGTAAAATTTTTGAGCTCTACCTCCTGTAGAGGCTCAAACCAATCTGACTGGAGAAACTGCAACACCACGTTAAGGTCCCAAGGCGCCGTAGGCGGAACATAGGGAGTTTGGATATGCAGTACTCCCTTCAAAAAGGTCTGAACCTCAGGGAGGGCAGCCAATTGTTTCTGAAAGAAAATGGATAGGGACGAAATCTGGACCTTCACAGATCCCAACCGGAGGCCCATATCCACTCCTGCTTGCAGGAAGAGGAGGAAACGTCCTAGTTGAAACTCCACCGTAGGAAACTTCTTGGACTCACACCAAGAGACATATTTCTTCCAAATACTATGGTAATGTTTAGACGTTACCCCTTTCCTAGCCTGTATGATGGTAAAAATAACCTTCTTTGGAATGCCCTTCTGAGCAAGAATCTGGTGCTCAACTTCCATGCCGTCAAACGTAGCCGCGGTAAGTCTTGATAGGCGAAAGGCCCCTGCTGCAGCAGGTCCTCCCAAAGAGGAAGAGGCCTTTGATCTTCTTGCAGTAGATTCAGAAAGTCCGCGTATCAAGCCCATCTTGGCCAGTCTGTGGCAATGAGGATCGCTTGAACCCTTGTTCTCCGTATGAGCTTTAGGATTCTTGGGATGAGTGGGAGTAGAGGAAACACGTACACTGACTGGAACACCCACGGAGACACCAGGGCGTCCACCGCCACTGCCTGTGTGTCCCTCGACCTGGAACAATAACGCCGAAGCTTCTTGTTGAGACGAGATGCCAGACGAGAGGCCATCATGTCTATTTGGGGTAAGCCCCAAAGATCTGTTATTCCTTGAACACCTCCGGATGGAGTCCCCACTCTCCTGGATGGAGATCGTGTCTGCTGAGGAAGTCTTCTTCCCAGTTGTCTACTCCCGGAATGAAGATAGCTGACAGCGCCAACGCGTGCTTTTCTGTCCAGAGGAGTATTCTTGTCACCTCCGACATCGCCACTCTGCTCTTCGTTCCGCCCTGTCGGTTTATGTAAGCCACTGTTGTTACGTTGTCCGACTGTACTTGAATGGCCCGATGTCTCAGAAGAGGGGCCGCCTGAAGAAGACCGTTGTAGACGGCTCTTAGTTCCAGAATGTTGATGGGCAGGCCGGCTTCCAGGCTTGACCACCTTCCTTGGAAGGTTACTCCTTGAGTGACCGCTTCCCAGCCCCTGAGGCTCGCATCCATTGTTAGCAGGACCCAGTCCTGAATTCCGAACCTGCGGCCTTCCAGGAGGTAAGGCAAATGGAGCCACCAGAGGAGTGAAATCCTCGCCTTTGGCGACAGACGAATTCTCTGGTGCATGTGGAGGCGAGATCCCGACCACTTGTCCAGGAGATCCAGCTGGAAGGTCCGATCATGTAACCTCCTGTACTGGAAAGCCTCATAAAAGGCCACCATCTTTCCCAATAGGCGAATGCATTGATGAACTGACACCCGGGGTGGCTTCAGGACATCCCAGACCATGGTTTGTATCACCAACGCCTTGTCCTGTGGAAGAAACCCCTGCTGCACTTCCGTATCCAGGATCATTCCCAGAAACGACAATCTCTGGGTTGGTTCCAAATGTGACTTTGGAAAGTTTAGAAACCAACCGTGGCTCTGGAGGAGTCGCTTTGTGAGAACAATGGACTGCAGCAGCTTCTCCTTGGACGATATCTTTATCAGTAGATCGTCCAGATATGGAGTGATGTTAACAACCTGCTTGCGGAGGAGTATCATAATTTCCGCCATCACCTTGGTAAACACCCTCGGTGCTGTGGAGAGGCCGAATGGCAGGGCCTGGAACCGAAAATGACAGTCCAGCAACGCGAAGCGGAGATAAGCCTGATGCGGCAGCCAGATTGGAATGTGAATGTACGCATCGTTGATATCCCCCTCTTCCAGACCTGATACTACCGCCCTGAGAGACTCCATCTTGAACTTGAACTCATTTAGAAAGGGGTTCAATGATTTTAGGTTCAGAATGGGCCTGACCGAACCATTCGGTTTCGGTACCACGAAAAGGTTCGAATAGTAACCCTTGTTCAGCATGTGAGGTGGCACCGGCATAATGACCTGTGCCTCCACCAGCTTTTGGACAGCGTCTTGAAGAAATGTGCTGTCCTCCAACAGAGTTGGTAAGCCCGACTTGAAAAAGCTGTGCGGAGGGAGACTTTGAAATTCCAGCCTGTATCCCTGACACACAATATCTACTACCCAGGGATCCAGGCTAAACGATACCCAGACATGACTGAAATGTCTAAGTCTCGCTCCCACTGGCCCCACCACCAGGGCGTGCAGTCCACCATCATGCGGAGGACTTTGCTGTACCCGAAGCAGGCTTTTGTTCCTGGGAACCTGCAGTGGCAGGTATCTTGGACTTAATCCAATACCTTCTTTAGGGGAGGTCGGGTTATCTGGCCTTTCTAGGCTTGGTAGGCCGAAAGGACTGCGGTGTAGCTAAGGAGAAGGATTTCTTCAGAGCAGGTGCTGCTGAGGGAAGAAACGGAGACTTACCCGCTGTAGCGGTGGATATCCACGCGTCTAGAGCTTCCCCAAAGAGAGCCTGACCTGTATAGGGTAGAGACTCCACACTTCTTCTGGATTCCGCGTCGGCCAACCACTGGCGCAGACACAGTCCCCGACGAGCTGAAACAGACATGGAAGAAATTCCCGCAGCCATGGAACCCAGGTCTTTCATGGATTTTACCATAAAACCTGCAGAATCATGTATGTTGCGTAAATATAATGCAACGTCATCCCTACCCATCGTATCCAAATCCTCAAGCAAGGTAGCCACCCACTTCACTATTGCTTTTGCAATCCATGCACTAGCAATAGTGGGACGTAATATGGCCCCAGAGGCAGTATACATTGATTTAAGCGTGTTATCAATCTTTCTATCTGCCGGGCTCCTTTAAGGTGGTAGATACTGGGACAGGGAAAGGAAAAGCCACCAGAACCCTCTTAGGGATCTGAAATATCTTTTAATGGTTTACCCATGCTTTTTCAAAAATAGCATTCAACTCCTTTGACGCAGGGAAGGTTAGCAAGGCTTTTTTATTTTCTGTGAAAAAAGCCTCCTCAACCTGCTCAGGTGTGGTATCATTAACATTTAACACATCCTGATAGCCTCTATCAACAATTGCACCCCCTTGCAAGAGATGCGGACCCCTGTAACACATCCCCATCACCATCTGTAGTGTCAGAATCGGTATCCGTGTCGTCTTGTGTGACATGCACAAGCGCACGTTTGTGGGGGTATATATCGGGGTGTCCTGAAGTACCAGACATGGGCCATACAGCCATAGAGCTCTGTAATACCTGGGTTGTCGATTCATTGCTAGCAACCCTATCAGAAATCTGAGAAATCCAAGTTTTGATAGAGGAAAACCACTCTGGTTCCCTTGCTGGTATGTGTGCTAAACCAGTGCTAACCTGATTACATGGAATGGGATCATCCTGGGAGGATATATCCTCTGCAGCATATGACACAGTGTCCCTGGACATAGCTAAAGGAGACCACCAAACACTCCACACACACAATCACACAGGTGGGGCAGTCAGTTTCCCCCCCAAGAAAGGCAAGAGAGACACAGAGATCGGAGCCAACCCACAGGACAGCGCTTTTAGTAAAAGGCAACCCCTTACCAGCGCAGACTGTGTCCCTTAATAGGAGAGACAGTCGTTTTGCAGCCTCCCCTCCCGTCAACAACCCCCTAGTACCGTTTTACAGTCAGTAGGGCTGCTGTGGAGGGACTTGATCTTCCATCCAGTGCTGTGCAGGCAGGAAAATGGCGCTGGAATGCTGCTGGGTCTGCTCGGAGGAGAAGCTCCGCCCCCTTAATGGCGCTGTCTTCCCGCTCTTCAGATGCTTATACTGGCCTGAGGAAAGTTGCTGGCTGAGATCCACAGACCCCGACAGGCTTGCTGACCAGTGCGGGAGGTAAGCGCTGGCCCAGGGCGCCCCTCACAGCGCCGCACTGTGTGCCTCTGGTACCTTCCAGGAGCGCAGTTAATACTGCGCTCCCTCCCCATTGCCGCCATCTTCACACTGGCCCCCAGCTTGCTAGGGGGGTCGGTGACTAACTCACCACTCTTCAGCTCTGTAAGGGGTTGGCGGCATGCAGCTGGGGCGAGCGGTTCCCCTGTGGCGGAGACCGATCCGACCCCTCTGGAGCTCAATGTCCAGTCAGCGGAGTCAGTGGCTCAGACCCCGCAGGGCAGACACTGCTCCCCCTCTTAGTCCCTCGCTGCAGGCAGGCTGTTGCCAACAGCCTCCTGTAAAAAAACAAACTCTAAATAAACTTTTACTAGAAAAGCTCAGGAGAGCTCCACTAGCTGCGACCGGCTCCTGCGGGCACATTTTCTAAACTGAGTCTGGTAGGAGGGGCATAGAGGGAGGAGCCATACCACA
Source organism: Pseudophryne corroboree (assembly GCF_028390025.1). Taxonomy (NCBI): domain Eukaryota; kingdom Metazoa; phylum Chordata; class Amphibia; order Anura; family Myobatrachidae; genus Pseudophryne; species Pseudophryne corroboree. The sequence continues at coordinate 914,494,298 of NC_086445.1, read as the reverse complement.
CTCAAACTCTTAAAGTGCCAATGGCTCCTGGTGGACCCTTCTATACCCCATGGTGCTAATGTGGACCCCAGCATCCTCTAGGACGTACGAGAAAGGGGGTAACGTCTAAACATTACCATCGTATCTGTAAGAAATAGGTCTCTTGGTGTGAGAGCAGACAATATTCTGCGGTGGAATTTCATCTGGGATGTTTCCTGCTTTTTCTGCAGTCGGGAGTTGATGTGGGCGTAAGCCTAGGCTCCAGTAAAGTTTAGATTTCAGCCTTGTCTATTTTCTTTCAGAAACAATTGGCTTCTCTCCCTGAGGGCCAGACGTTCTTGAAAGGTGTTCTTCACATCCATCCTCCCTTTGTGCCTCCTACGGCACATTGGGATCTCAATTTGGTGCTGCAGTTCCTCCAATCGGACTGGTTTTACAAAAAGTGGGCATAAAGGACAGAGCTGAACTCAGGACTTGTCAGCAATTTCTTCCTAAGGTGGTGTCCACGTTTCACATCAACCAACCTACTGTGGTTACGGCTGTTACGGACGCCTCTGCTACTTCAAAGTCTTTGGATGTCGTAAGGGCTTTGAAGGTCTATGTGAAGAGAACTGCTCGTCACAGAATATCGGACTTGCTGTTCATTCTTTATGATCCCAATAAAATTGGGTGCCCTGCTTCGAAGCAGTATATTGCATGCTGGATCAGGCTCACTATCCAGCATGCTTATTCCACAGCAGGTGTGCAGATTCCAAAATCTGTTCAAGCCCACTCTACTAGGTTGGTGGCTTCCTTTTGGGCGCCCGGGGTGTCTCGGCTTTACAGCTCTACCGAGCGGCTACTTGGTCGGGGTTGAACACGTTTGCTAAGTTTTACAAGTTCGATACTTTGGCCTCTGAGGAACTTCAGTTTGGTCAATCAGTTCTGCAGGAACCTCAGCACTCTCCCACCCCGGTTTGGGAGCTTTGGTACTTCCTCATGGTACTAAATGGATTCCCAGTATCCCCTAGGACGCAAGAGAAAATAGGATTTTAATTACCTACCGGTAAATCCTTTTCTCGTAGTCCGCAGGGGATACTAGGCGCCCGCCCAGTGCTCCATTATTCCTGCTCTGTTACTTGGTTCAGTAAGGTTGTTTGGTTCAGCTGTTGCTATCCCTGTTTGCAAGTTTGGTTAGCATGGCTTTCCTCTTGTTCTAGTAGTGCTGGTTCGAATTCTCACCACTTTCCTGTTCTATATTCTTCTCTCAAAGTATGTCCGTCTCCTCTGGCACAGTTTCTAAACTGAGTCTGGTGGGAGGGGCATAGAGGCAGGAGCAAGCACACACAATCAAACTTATATAGTGTCCATGGCTCCTAGTGGACCCGTCTATACACATGGTACTAAAAGGATTTCCAGTATCCCCTACGGACTACGAGAAAAGGATTTACTGGTAGGTAATTAAAATCCTATTTTTCCCTCAAAATTCTAGACACAATACCCCATAATGACAATGTGAAAAAAGTTTTTTTTTTTTTTTAGATTTTTGCAAATTTATTACAATCAAATAACTAAGAAATCACATGTACATAAGTATTCAGCCTTTGCTCAATACTTTGTTGATGCACCTTTGGCAGCAATTACAGCCTCAAGTCTTTTTGAATATGGTGCCACAAGGTTGGCACAGCTATCTTTGGGCAGTTTCACCCATTCCTCTTTGCAGCACCTCTCAAGCTGCATCAGGTTGGATGGGAAGCATCGGTGCACAGCCATTTTCATATCTCTCCAGAGATGTTCAATCGGATTCAAGTCTGGGTTCTGGCTGGGCCACTCAAGGACATTCACAGAGTTGTCCTGAAGCAACTCCTTTGATATCTTGGCTGTGTGCTTAGGGTCGTTGTGCTGCTGATAGATGAACCGTTACCCCAGTCTGAGGTCAAGAGCGCTCTGGAGCAGGTTTTCATCCAGGATGTCTCTGTACATTTCTGCATTCATCTTTCGCTCTATCCTCACTAGTCTCCCAGTTCCTGCTGCTGAAAAACATCCCCACAGCATGATGCTGCCACCACCATGCTTCACTGTAGGGATGGTATTGGCCTGGTGATGAGCAGTGCCTGGTTTCCTCCAAACATGACGCCTGGCATTCACACCAAAGAGTTCAATCTTTGTCTCTTCAGACCAGAGAATTTTGTTTCTCATGGTCTTAGAGTCATTCAGGCGGGCTAAGGAGTGCCTTCCATCTGGCCACTCTACCACACAGGCCTGATTGGTGGATTGCTGCAGAGATGGTTGTACTTCTGGAAGTTTCTCGTCTCTCAACAGAAGAATGCTGTAGCTCTGACAGAGTGACCATCATGATCTTGGTCCCCTCCCTGTCTAGGGTCCTTCTCAGCCGATCGCTGACGGCCGGCCAGCTCTAGGAAGAGTCCTGGTGGTTCTGAACCTCTTCCATTTACGGATGATGGAGGCCACTGTGCTCATTGGGACCTTCAAAGCAGCAGATATTTTTCGGTACCCTTCCCCAGATTTGTGCCTCGAGACAATCCTGTCTCGGAGGTCTACAGACAATTCCTTTGACTTCTGCTTGGCTTGTGCTCAGACATGCACTGTCAAGTGTGGGACCTTAAATAGACAGGTGTGTGCCTTTCCAAATCATGTCCAATCAACTGAATTTACCACAGGTGGACTTCAATTAAACTGTAGGAACATCTCAAGGATGATCAGTGGAAACAGGATGCACCTGAGCTCAATTTTGAGCTTCATGGCAAAGGCTGTGAATACTTATGAATATGATTTCTTAGTTTTTGATTTTTAATAAAATTTGCAAATATCTATAAAAAACTTTTCTTCATGTTGTCATAGTGGGGTATTGTGTGTAGAATTTTGAGGCAACATTTTTTTTTTCCTGTTTGGAATAAGGCTGTAACATAACAAAATGTGGAAAGTACTGTGAAAAAAGCCTCCTCAACCTGCTCAGGTGTGGTATCATTAACATTTAACACATCCTGATAGCCTCTATCAACAATTGCACCCCCCTTGCAAGAGATGCGGACCCCTGTAACACATCCCCATCACCATCTGTAGTGTCAGAATCGGTATCCGTGTCGTCTTGTGTGACATGCACAAGCGCACGTTTGTGGGGGTATATATCGGGGTGTCCTGAGGTACCAGACATGGGCCATACAGCCATAGAGCTCTGTAATACCTGGGTTGTCGATTCATTGCTAGCAACCCTATCAGAAATCTGAGAAATCCAAGTTTTGATAGAGGAAAACCACTCTGGTTCCCTTGCTGGTATGTGTGCTAAACCAGTGCTAGCCTGATTACATGGAATGGGATCATCCTGGGAGGATATATCCTCTGCAGCATATGACACAGTGTCCCTGGACATAGCTAAAGGAGACCACCAAACACTCCACACACACAAACACACAGGTGGGGCAGTCAGTTTCCCCCCCAAGAAAGGCAAGAGAGACACAGAGATCGGAGCCAACCCACAGGACAGCGCTTTTAGTAAAAGGCAACCCCTTACCAGCGCAGACTGTGTCCCTTAATAGGAGAGACAGTCGTTTTGTAGCCTCCCCTCCCGTCAACGACCCCCTAGTACCGTTTTACAGTCAGTAGGGCTGCTGTGGAGGGACCTGATCTTCCACCCAGTGCTGTGCAGGCAGGAAAATGGCGCTGGAACGCTGCTGGGTCCGCTCTGAGGAGAAGCTCCGCCCCCTTAATGGCGCTGTCTTCCCGCTCTTCAGATGCTTATACTGGCCTGAGGAAAGTTGCTGGCTGAGATCCACAGACCCCGACAGGCTTGCTGACCAGTGTGGGGGGTAAGCGCTGGCCGAGGGCGCCCCTCACAGCGCCGCACTGTGTGCCTCTGGTACCTTCCAGGAGCGCAGTTAATACTGCGCTCCCTCCCCATTGCCGCCATCTTCACACTGGCCCCCAGCTTGCTAGGGGGGTCGGTGACTAACTCACCACTCTTCAGCTCTGTAAGGGGTTGGCGGCATGCAGCTGGGGCGAGCGGTTCCCCTGTGGCGGAGACCGATCCAACCCCTCTGGAGCTCAATGTCCAGTCAGCGGAGTCAGTGGCTCAGACCCCGCAGGGCAGACACTGCTCCCCCTCTTAGTCCCTCGCTGCAGGCAGGCTGTTGCCAACAGCCTCCTGTAAAAAAACAAACTCTAAATAAACTTTTACTAGAAAAGCTCAGGAGAGCTCCACTAGCTGCGACCGGCTCCTGCGGGCACATTTTCTAAACTGAGTCTGGTAGGAGGGGCATAGAGGGAGGAGCCATACCACACTCAAACTCTTAAAGTGCCAATGGCTCCTGGTGGACCCTTCTATACCCCATGGTGCTAATGTGGACCCCAGCATCCTCTAGGACGTACGAGAAAGGGGGTAACGTCTAAACATTACCATCGTATCTGTAAGAAATAGGTCTCTTGGTGTGAGAGCAGACAATATTCTGCGGTGGAATTTCATCTGGGATGTTTCCTGCTTTTTCTGCAGTCGGGAGTTGATGTGGGCCTAAGCCTAGGCTCCAGTAAAGTTTAGATTTCGGCCTTGTCTATTTTCTTTCAGAAACAATTGGCTTCTCTCCCTGAGGTCCAGACGTTCTTGAAAGGTGTTCTTCACATCCATCCTCCCTTTGTGCCTCCTACGGCACATTGGGATCTCAATTTGGTGCTGCAGTTCCTCCAATCGGACTGGTTTGAACAGTTACAGGAAGTGGGCATAAAGTACCTTATGTGGAAAACTGTCACACTATTGGCATTGGCTTCAGCAAGACGTGTATCGGAACTGGGGGCGTTGTCTTACAAGAGCCCCTACTTGATTTTCCTTGAGGACAGAGCTGAACTCAGGACTTGTCAGCAATTTCTTCCTAAGGTGGTGTCCACGTTTCACATCAACCAACCTACTGTGGTTACGGCTGTTACGGACACCTCTGCTACTTCAAAGTCTTTGGATGTCGTAAGGGCTTTGAAGGTCTATGTGAAGAGAACTGCTCGTCACAGAATATCGGACTTGCTGTTCATTCTTTATGATCCCAATAAAATTGGGTGCCCTGCTTCGAAGCAGTATATTGCATGCTGGATCAGGCTCACTATCCAGCATGCTTATTCCACAGCAGGTGTGCCAATTCCAAAATCTGTTCAAGCCCACTCTACTAGGTTGGTGGCTTCCTTTTGGGCGGCTGCCCGGGGTGTCTCGGCTTTACAGCTCTACCGAGCGGCTACTTGGTCGGGGTTGAATACGTTTGCTAAGTTTTACAAGTTCGATACTTTGGCCTCTGAGGACCTTCAGTTTGGTCAATCAGTTCTGGAGGAACCTCAGCACTCTCCCACCCGGTTTGGGAGCTTTGGTACTTCCTCATGGTACTAAATGGATTCCCAGTATCCCCTAGGACGTAAGAGAAAATAGGATTTTAATTACCTACCGGTAAATCCTTTTCTTGTAGTCCGCAGGGGATACTAGGCGCCCGCCCAGTGCTCCATTATTCCTGCTCTGTTACTTGGTTCAATAAGGTTGTTTGGTTCAGCTGTTGCTATCCCTGTTTGCAAGTTTGGTTAGCTTGGCTTTCCTCTTGTTCTAGTAGTGCTGGTTCGAATTCTCACCACTTTCCTGTTCTATATTCTTCTCTCAAAGTATGTCCGTCTCCTCTGGCACAGTTTCTAAACTGAGTCTGGTGGGAGGGGCATAGAGGCAGGAGCCAGCACACACAATCAAACTTATATAGTGTCCATGGCTCCTAGTGGACCCGTCTATACCCATGGTACTAAATGGATTTCCAGTATCCCCTACGTACTACGAGAAAAGGATTTACTGGTAGGTAATTAAAATCCTATTTTTCCCTCAAAATTCTAGACACAATACCCCATAATGACAATGTGAAAAAAGTTTTTTTTTTTTTTTTAGATTTTTGCAAATTTATTACAAATAAATAACTAAGAAATCACATGTACATAAGTATTCAGCCTTTGCTCAATACTTTATTGATGCACCTTTGGCAGCAATTACAGCCTCAAGTCTTTTTGAATATGGTGCCACAAGCTTGGCACAGCTATCTTTGGGCAGTTTCACCCATTCCTCTTTGCAGCACCTCTCAAGCTGCATCAGGTTGGATGGGAAGCGTCGGTGCACAGCCATTTTCATATCTCTCCAGAGATGTTCAATCGGATTCAAGTCTGGGTTCTGGCTGGGCCACTCAAGGACATTCACAGAGTTGTCCTGAAGCCACTCCTTTGATATCTTGGCTGTGTGCTTAGGGTCGTTGTGCTGCTGATAGATGAACCGTCACCCCAGTCTGAGGTCAAGAGCGCTCTGGAGCAGGTTTTCATCCAGGATGTCTCTGTACATTTCTGCATTCATCTTTCGCTCTATCCTCACTAGTCTCCCAGTTCCTGCTGCTGAAAAACATCCCCACAGCATGATGCTGCCACCACCATGCTTCACTGTAGGGATGGTATTGGCCTGGTGATGAGCAGTGCCTGGTTTCCTCCAAACATGACGCCTGGCATTCACACCAAAGAGTTCAATCTTTGTCTCTTCAGACCAGAGAATTTTGTTTCTCATGGTCTTAGAGTCATTCAGGCGGGCTAAGGAGTGCCTTCCATTTGGCCACTCTACAACACAGGCCTGATTGGTGGATTGCTGCAGAGATGGTTGTACTTCTGGAAGTTTCTCCTCTCTCAACAGAAGAATGCTGTAGCTCTGATAGAGTGACCATCGTGATCTTGGTCCCCTCCCTGTCTAGGGTCCTTCTCAGCCGATCGCTGACGGCCGGCCAGCTCTAGGAAGAGTCCTGGTGGTTCTGAACTTCTTGCATTTACGGATGATGGAGGCCACTGTGTTCATTGGGACCTTCAAAGCAGCAGATATTTTTCGGTACCCTTCCCCAGATTTGTGCCTCGAGACAATCCTGTCTCGGAGGTCTACAGACAATTCCTTTGACTTCTGCTTGGTTTGTGCTCAGACATGCACTGTCAAGTGTGGGACCTTAAATAGACAGGTGTGTGCCTTTCCAAATCATGTCCAATCAACTGAATTTACCACAGGTGGACTTCAATTAAGCTGTAGGAACATCTCAAGGATGATCAGTGGAAACAGGATGCACCTGAGCTCAATTTTGAGCTTCATGGCAAAGGCTGTGAATACTTATGAATATGATTTCTTAGTTTTTAATTTTTAATAAAATTTGCAAATATCTAAAAAAAACTTTTCTTCATTTTGTCATAGTGGGGTATTGTGTGTAGAATTTTGAGGCAACATTTTTTTTTTCCTGTTTGGAATAAGGCTGTAACATAACAAAATGTGGAAAGTGCTGTGAATACTTTCCAGATGCACTGTAAAGTCCCATGAAATCTGCTTTAGATTCTATTAGGACAACAGGGCAATTTTAATGGAGCCAGTTGCCAATATGCTCTATCTGCAGACACATAGCCACCGTTCTAGAACGTACTGTACACTGGAAATTATCCTAAGACCAACAGTTAGTAGACTGCGGTCCTGATTCATCCTAAGTGAAGCGCAGCCCAGAAAAGAATACAGCCGCCCACCGGAGCAAAGTCCTCAGCAACTGTATACACATAGGCAGCATCGATGTACAAACGAGAAATATCGACTCCCGAGTGAGTCTATAGTCACGCAGACAGGCGTGATCGCGGCTGATGGCAGAAACCCACCCCGAAATCGGCTGCAAAATGGCTGCGTATTTGCCTCTACCTATTTCCTACCTCAAACAGTCCCTTCCTGTCAATCAATCTGCGAATAAATCCTCACTGCGAGCAGCATCACAAAACTAACTTGGCGCAAGCGCAATGCGATAGTGGTACACGTGCACTCTACTGATAAATGCTCCTGCTCCACTATGCGAACATCAGCACTGCGTACAAATCTGAATCAGCCCAGTGAACTTTAGTAATAAGAACTTTTTTTGGGGGGGGGGGGGGGGAAATTGGTAAGATAAAAAGTAGAAAATACACTTTTTGTGATGTGTCTGGCGAAAGATGCTTGCTATCATCTACTGAAATAAGCACAAACTGCTTTTTTCAGTTTCAGTATCTGCACAGTCACATATTGAATAGTTAAAAGGTACTGGCAACTCAGATTAGTTGGGTATAATTGGTTGACAGTTATGTCAACATGACCGAACTGTCGACATTCATCATGTCTACAAGGATAATATGTTGGCATGATGAACTGTTGAAAAATGGTCCATGGTGGTCTAGATGTGGCTTACCTTGTCCTGGCGGTTGCTGTGGCTCCAGTGTCGTCTTCCAGGTCCAGGCGGTCACGTGAGAAGCCGTTTTGGCAACGTCTCAGCAAAGGCTACGCCTAACCCTCCTCTTAAGGCCTAACTCTAATCATCTCCCCTAACTAAACCCTAACCCTCCCTCAGCCTAATCCCCTGCTTCCGCACTGTCAACAGTTGTGATGTTGACATTGTGAACATATAGACATTCTAAGTATGTCAACAGTTTGAACCATTTTGAAATTCTAATATCAACATTATGTCTAGTGGCCACTGCTATTGGATAAAATGAATTTATTCCGTTTTGGAATAAGGCTGTAATATAACAAAATGTGGAAAAAGTGAAGCGCTGAGAATACTTTCCAGATGCACTGTATGAGCCATCGGTTTCTAATTGCCATCCCTACACCACTGCTCGGGATACTTGCCAGGCATGTTTGAAAATGCAGTCAGAAGTGTCTGCCTCTACTGTATGTCCATGAAAAGTCCAGCACTGTGAATACTTTCCGGATGCACTGTAACTGTCAATGTTTTTGTTCCGATGGAGGCACTCTTTGATTCCGTGTTGGCAAATGTTGGCAACCATCACCCGCTTCATGCTGATGGCAATTTCCCAAAGTCACAGCATAGACTGCATCCTGCTCAGAGATACTTTGCAAACAGTAAACCAGATTTGTCCATTGTGCATACATACATGCACACAACTGATGGCTAAAATATCAAAAGGATTACGAATGATGAGCTCAAGGCATGTTGCGATGGAGGGACCGCAGCAACTATTTGATAGAGCTCTTCAGTTTGGCCATCCCAATGAGGATGAGGTGATACCAATGGCAATATCAATTATGAACTATAATCTATACTTGAGGACTTTGAAGATATGAGCTCCCTTTTTACACCGTGCCCCTGGCACGGGATATTGCCGGGGGAAAACCGGATCAGGGCTTTGTGTGAAAGAGTTGAACCTAGGACAGACCCAGGTAGTCTTCAGTTTGAAAACATGACCAAATCATCTGGATCATGCTAAAAGTATGCAGAGAGGCAGATTACTGGGCTTGGAGAAGATGTCATTTATAAGCTACAGAAAATAGGATTTTGGTACTTACCAGGTAAATCCTTTTCTTTGAATCCATAGGGGGCACTGGAGTACTCTTGGGATATGGACGGCGTAGCAGAAACAAAGGCACTGAATATTTAAATTTAGAACTCTCCACCCCTCCATATCCCAGAGTACCTCAGTGTACGACCTCAGTGTTTTTACTGAGCGAACTACTATAGAGAGGTTGACAATGGAGAATTCCTATAACATAACGGACAACAACAAAGTTGACCTATAACGTTAATGTCAACTAAACAGTTGACAGCATAACCGATAGACCTTTATAATTTGAACCAATCGGTGAAAATGTGTTACCATAAGCTCCTCTGAGCTTAATACAAACCAGGTAAAATGTGTTACCATAAGCTCCTCTGAGCGTAAAACAACCCAGGTAAAACTGCTCTGGGTGGGCGTCCAGTGCCCCCTATGGATTCAAAGAAAAGGATTTACCTGGTAAGTACCAAAATCCTATTTTCTTTTTCATCCACTAGGGGTCACTGGAGTACTCTTGGGACGTACCAAAGCTTCCCTCGTGGGCGGGAGAGCTGTTTGGCCCTTGTAACAGTAGGCGGCCAAAGCTAGATGCTGATGCCGCAACCGTTTCATAACGTGTAAACGTGCACAAACGTGTGCACTGAAGGCTATGTAGCCGCGTCGTAGACGCTCCATGACCAGCTGGTCCTGACATTCCCACAGAACCTGTGGAATGAGCTATTACTGACGTAGGCGACTGTAACTTAGCCTTAAAGTAAGCCTGACTTTTAGTCATTTTTATCCAACTGGATAATGTCTGCTGAGAAACTGGCTAACCCCAGTTGGCAGCATCATAGAGAACAAACAACGTATCCGTATTACGAACTGTAGACGTTCGGGACATATAGACGCGTAATGCGTGTACCACATTCAGAATTCTAGAATGTGCTGTCAACACAGGAAACACTATTGGTTTATTGATGTGAAGAATAAGAAATTGGAATTCGTCCGAAGTTCTGCTTTGTCATGAGAAAACTCAAATACGGTGGCTTGGAATACAAGGCACCCAAATATGAAAACAAAACCCTTGCCGAAGCTAAGGCTAGAAGAAAAAAGTTTTCCAAGTGAGAAACTTAATCCCCATTTGTTGTAAGGGTTCAAAATATGAAAACTGTAAGAAATCTGAACCCAACCTCAAGTCGCCTGGCGCTGTAGGTGGGATAAATGGAGGCTGCACTTTGATGACACCTTGTAGAAAGGTGTGTACCGAGGCAATAGAGTCAAACTTCTTTGAAAATAACTTGACCACAGATATACCTGCACCCTTAGTGCAGATAAACGCAGTTCTCCATCACACCCCGTCTGTAAAATAACAGAATACGGGTAACTTGAAAGCTGATGTCGGAAACTTTCGAGCTTCACCACCTATATAGGCACACCAAATTTTGTAATAATGAGCTGCCGTAAGTGGCTTACTAGCTCGTAACATGGTTGGTATAACCGATACTGTAATGCCCTATTTCTTTTCTTAAGAGGGCGGTCTGAACCCCCACCGCGTCAACCGCAGCCGCGGTACATAGGTAATAGGTACATAGGTAAGTAGGGGTAAAAGAACGGTCCATGTTGTAACAGGTTGGACGTATTATGAGCGGGCCAAAATCGTGTGCAAGTATTCCTTGGAGATTCGAGAAGCACGCTATCCGAAACCCATGAGATATCACCAGTATGACTGTGACGAACTGTCTTATGATCCGTTTTAGCAACGGAGAGAGCAGCGGAAAATGGTGGAGCCAGATACACGAGGCTGAATGACCACACGAATGTGAGAACTTCCACCGCCACTGCCCTTGTTATCTGTCGTTCTGTACACATACTGAGCGTTTGTAATTGTGGCGCGATGCCATCATGTATACCTGAGGGTAACCCCTTCTGTGGACTCACATATGAAACACCTCTGGATGTAATGCCCAGTTTTTAGGATATAAATCCCGACGGTTGAGATCATCTGTCTAACAGATATCTACTTCCGGAATGAACCCTGTGGACAACATCACCTAATGATGTTCTGGGCAATTGAGGATTCAAGCTACCTGCCGCATTGCCATGCGGCTTCTTGGTCCTCCTTGGTTGTTGTGTATGCAACTCCCGTTGCGTTGTCTGACTGTACTTGGACAGACTGAAAGCGAAGCATGTAGTGCATTGTAAATTGCACGGAGTTCCAGGACATTTATAGACAGCAATCTGTCGTGATCCGTTTTAGAACCCCTGTCGCTGACCTTTTTAACTACAACTCCTCAACCCCTGAGACTCTCGTCCAGAGTATATACACCCTCGCCCCCGTGGGAAACGCGAGAGAAGCCCGGCGAACTAAAGCGCTTTGAAAACACATTATTGTTCCTAATAGGCGAATACACCAATGTACCGCTAGTGTGCGTGGTTTTTGCACTAATTGTACTAGCTGGTATATTTGTTCTTGCTGGTGTAGTAGGTAAATGTCTTTGATTTACCGTATTTATAATCATACCTAGGAATTGAAGTCGTTCAGACGGAATTAGATGCGATTGCTTTTTGAACTTGACCTGCCACCATGTACGTTAGTAGCACCAGTAAGAAGAACCTCTGTTGAGACAGAGTTCTTATGAGCAGATCGTCTAAATATGGAACGATTGTCACTGGCAGGGCTCTGAGATGAGCTATCATCACCAACATCACTTTGGTAAATACCCGAGGCGTTGACAAGAAGCCAAACGGTAGATGAAATGGTTAATGGTTGTGGCGTTTTGCAAAACGCTAGAACCTGTGATGCGGTGACCAAACCGGAATGGGTATTGAAGATCAAACGCAATTATCCAATTTTGTGGCTCCAAACATGCAAATACTAACCGCAGAAATTCCATTTTCAAACTGCAGTAAGTGACTTGCTGATTGAGACTGCGACGGAGCCCTCTGGTTTCGTTACGCCAAACAGAGGGGAATAAGTAACCCTGACTCTGTTGGTGTACCATGCCTGGTAATAAAAACCGCTGAAACCAGCAGAGAGTGAATGGCAACCTGCCAAAACGTTCGACAGAGGTAGTCTTGTCCTTTAATCTGTAAATAGCGGAGACATCCATGAGTTGATGTCTGTAAACCCCTCCAATGTAACATGTAAAGACGCGCTTCCCCAATTAGAAAATGGAGATGGGCTAAGAAGTCGTCAAGCCACTGGCTTGTTGACTGTAGCGTTCTGTCGTTACAAGGCGTGACTGTTTTTGTACCACTGCCTTGAAAAGACTGAAGTCTAAAGGGATTAAACGCCGGAACAAAGTATTCCGTTTTGATACTGGAGGCGGCAATGGCTGAATATCAAATTTAGGACCAAACATTTGGCCTTGTCGTGCTGAAACCAGCGACGATGAAGAGTGAGAATCGACGTAACCGGCGTTAGCAGAAGCTTTACAGATATACTTTGCAGCTTCTCATTAACAGTGATCGTCATTGTTTCCATACATAGAGTCTAATGACCGAAATGTATCTTGGGTCTTTATAATGTTTGACACAGACGAATTCCCAATGGCGGATCGTCCCATTTAGATGTGGAAACGGTTAAATAGTGTTTAGAGTCTACTTAGTGTCTGTAAAAATTGAGACATTGACTCACTGGGTCTTAGCAATGCATGTTGTCAAAAACCCCGCACTATCTGAGTGCTGGTCTAATGTACCGTTCTCACTTGTAGTTATCGCTGTGAGATTTGACATAGAACCGTCCGACTGCATTAAATTATAAGACCAGTTAAATAAACACTTCGTTAGAGCTGGCGGACTGCCGCCTGTAAAATTATTTTTTAGTCTGCGCTGGAGCCTTACTCGCTATGCAGACAGACACCACAATAGGCAACGGACAAACACTTGCACGACTTAGTGATTATGTGTTATATATATATATATTTATTGCTGAACAGCATATTTTTATGCTGAAAAGCAGTTCACATGGGCAGCCTATGTGAAACCCGAACCAAATTCCCACTAACACCCCTGCGCCTCTGGTGGCTTAGAGATGTAGGGCAGGAATGTTCCAGAATTACAAACTGGAAAACAACAGGAAGCATGGTTAAAATGGCCCCTTTGCCATGCTGACTGTGATAATTACAGAACAAGTTACAATTGTGTGATAATCACAGGCAGGGTACACCACATGCTCTATGAATATAAATACAGACATTAATATATAGTCTCAATAGCCTATTATACAGCAATAATATAGGCTCAATAGGCTATTATACAGTGATAATAACAGACATTAATATAGGCTCAATAGCCTATTATACTTAATATAGGCTCAATAGCCTATTATACAGCAATAATATAGGCTCAATAGCCTATTATACAGTGATACTTAATATAGGCTCAATAGCCTATTATACAGCAATAATATAGGCTCAATAGCCTATTATACAGTGATAACAGACATTAATATAGGCTCAATAGCCTATTATACAGTGATAACAGACATTAATATAGGCTCAATAGCCTATTATACAGTGATAATCACAGATATTAATATAGGCTCAATAGCCTAATATGAAACTCACAGGACAGGTTACAATACATGCTCTGCATTATTTACAGTGATAATCACCGTTATTATAAATACCTGTTACCTATATATGGCTGTACATACACTGTGGCTGTATAGGTATCCGCTGTACTCCGGCAGATTCCACCGCCCCCCTTCCCCCCCTGTAACGCTGTGTCTCCGCGGGGAGCCCGGGAAGACTTGCAGGGAGGCCTTCTTGCAGCCCCTTAGCGCTGGCACTGATCTGCGGGTGGATGGTGCTGGGCGGCCGGACGGAGCGGCGTCTCGGTTATCACCCTTGTTCTTAGTGCAGAGTAAGCGTGTTATCACCCTTGTTACCGCTGCGGGTGTATGGCGCTGGGCGGCCGAACGGAGCGGCTGGGACGGGCGGACGTAGCGCTGGAGAGAATGTCTGGCAGAGGTAGCAGCTGGGCGCTGTGGCGGCCGGATGAGCGGCGGAAGCGGCATATTAAACAACCCACATAGCGGGGCGGCAGCCTGCGCTGACCGCCCCGTTCCCCAGCCTACCTTGCTCTGTATCTGTGATCATGGCTGCGACGGGGCTTCTTATATGTAAGCTCCGTCCAGCTCTCCAGTCATGGCTGCGACGGGGCTTCTATGTGTAAGCTCCGTCCAGCTTTCAGTCATCTTAGTCATGGCTGCGACGGGGCTTCTATGTGTAAGCTCCGTCCAGCTTTTGCAGGAGCAGTGGGCTGCCTGTGGCTGTGAGGGTGCTCTTTGTGAGGACCGACACGCCATGCGCTGCCCGTGCAGCGGCACTATCCCGGACCCATGTTTTTCTTGAAACTGGGAAGGGATGTGCTATTGAAAAAAAAAAATTAAAAATAAAAAGTAAAAATGAAAAATTAATAAAATCTTCCACCAAGTGTGGGAATCCCACAAGCCGATGTTAGTGCTTTGAGCACAGAAAAAACACTGAGGTCGTACACTGAGGTACTCTGGGATATGGAGGGGTGGAGAGTTCTAAATTTAAATATTCAGTGCCTTTGTTTCTGCTACGCCGTCCATATCCCAAGAGTACTCCAGTGACCCCTAGTGGATGAAAAAGAAAAGGGACAACATGGTAACAACTTGGGTCCAGCCTTCAGTGTGAACACTGTTTCAAGCAGATGGACACATCTTGAAACCATGGTCAATAACCAGGTTTATTGGCATGAAAGGGGTATTAGTGGGGTCTGGGAAGATGAGCAGGTGTGTGGGGTGGGGGAACGGGGCTGCAAAATTCACCATTGAAGTCAAACAATTTCCCAAATTGTGTCAGTGCAGCCTGCCCACTTCATCCAAGAAGTTTCACGGGAGCCCGGTTGCTCCAATACAAATGAGTGATTTTCCCAGAAATCCAAATAGGGTGGGCAAGATTTACCCAAACAGTACTTCATTTATTTACAACACATGTTCAATATTTGTGTAAGTTTACCAATAATAATAATAATAATAATAATAATAAAGTTAAAAGCTTAGTAAAAGCTTGTTATCAGCAATATCTTGGCACTATGTCTCCATACTGTCATTTACATAGATATGTAATAATAACAATTCATAACAATTGTGAGTTTTGGACCTAAACAATGAACAAACGCATCTGCCACTCCTGAGACATGTGCCATCAAACATAAGATTGATAACAGATTTCTGAATTGTAACTGGCTAGTATTAACACAGGCAACAGCAGACTACAGTAGACAAGACATATTTGCACAGTTTAGTAAATGTGGGCAGATGTGTGTTTTTCTGTTGTATTTGGAGGATTGTTAGAGGAAAACAGGTCGTAATTTTTGAAGAGCTCCTAGAATTGAATTCATGAATATATTTACATATGCACACAAACCTTTTTTCCCTCCTTGCATCAGCTTAACTTCATCGAAAGCCAATTTTCCTCTTATTTTTTTTTGCAGATTAAATCAAGCGATTTAAATATGAAAATAAATAAATAAATTCTGCAACAAAAAAATGGCTTACACTTGGCCATGTCAGGAATACTGTCCTTAGTTCACAAGTTCAGAAAACAAATAAAGTGGCAAAAAATTAATGTAATTAAGGCTTGCTATGCGCTGAACATAACACAATTCCACTTATTGCTAGGTAAGTACCACCGGAAAGAACCTAATTATTGCTGTGTTGTGTACACTGTTAACTTGGGATAGCAATAAAATATGACACCATCTGTTTTTATTGCATTACTGTCAATGTACAGTACAGTGTACACATCAATGAATACGAAACTAGACCTCCTTTGCTGCTGTATTTACACAGCTCTATACTTGTAGCATGTTGCGTCTACAACTAATGGACGAGCACAAAAAGTGGAACAGCTTAAGCCTCATGTCTTAGCGATGTCACTGGCTCCTGGCGAACTGATAAGCAATCCCTGAATGTGATGTATAAGCACATAATGGCTGTAACCAATGTATGAAGGTGGTTCAACAAGTAAGGTAACAAGACCTCTCATGTGTAATGGTTCTTGATTTCATTCTAAATTCCTACCAGTCCAGAGCAGGTAAACCACTGCTTCCCCTCATAGCCATTAGACTGCACCTCATATCAGTCATACTGTCCCAACGTCAGCTGTAAGAGAGTTGCAGGGCTGGTGGAAACATGGTCAAACATGAGATGATTAGTGTGAGCAGGTTTGGGTTTGGTGCACAGCCTTTAATAACGGCAGGACAGACATTCACAGGCAGTGCACCGAACCAAAACCTGTTTCCATGACATGATGTTATCACCGTACACCTATGACCAGTTGACTATAAAATCAGCTGCTGAGGTGCCCATTAGGCGCAGATATCTGATCACACTATGCACCTCAAGTGTGTGTAAGTACTGTATACTTGCTAGTGTGCCGTTTCTCCTTCAGCTGAAACCACAATCAGATGAGAAATTCAAAGCATACTGCACTCTGGGGCTAATTCACCTGTGTGGACGAGGCTCATTTTTTGCTATTTGGCTATAATCTGACTGAAAACAAAAATAATAGTTTTATTTTACTTGTCAGAAATGTATTGTATATATGTTGAGCATAGAATGTATTGATTATTTTTGATTTAAAAAAACAAACAAAAATAAAAACAAAACTTGTTTTAACAGATTAACCAAAGCCCATATGAGAGTCATTATTCAAACAGCGATGATAGAACATTATCCAGGAAATGCTTTATCTAAAAGGCAAGTGACGTCAATGTCGGTAAACAGCAAGTGTAATAAGGAATCCTGACCAATGTTACTTTGCAATAGTAACTCTTTAGGTGCCATTATAGGATATACCTCTCTTGCTCTCAATTCTATGCAGACTCACGAGCAGGAAATCTGCCGATGTGAAATCAGTCACAAAAAGGATTGTGTCCGGATGCCAGGAGTCGCTGTCTGAAACTCTACGGAAAATGCCTCACAGCAAGAAAAGTGTCAGTGCGATCGCGGAGAAAAAGCCACAAGGACAAGAGGAAGGAGAAAACGAGATGTAAAGGGTAATAAGAAAGAAAGAGAAATAAATAAATAAACGGGGACAAGAGAAACAATTTCTCTTCATCTCCCATTCTCTCTCTTGCCCCCTGACGCCTGTGGTCACACATAATGTGCTTGAATTGGACAACATCCTTTTAAAATTTCCACACACACTTCCCTGGCATGCCGAGTGAGTAAGATTAGCAATGAGTGCCTCCATCCTCCCTCCCCCCATCTCCCCTCCTATTAGCAGGCCAGTCTCTTCCTCTAAATCAGACTCACCACACATTAAAATTGTAAGAGTGTCTAAAAGGCTCAATTAAAGCTGGAAACAGACTCCCCACTCTCCTGGGGAACTATTTATAGCTCTCTGGGGTAAGTGGTGGGCGACCCTCCTTTTCCGTCACCAGGCCTCCCCGCTGATATATATATATATATATATATTCATACACACACACACACACACACACACACTTTCATACGGTTTTCTGCCTATTAATTTTCAGTGGTTTGCATGTGGAAAAATTCTGATGCAATCGTTTTCAGACAACATGCAAACATTTCATAATGCACCATTACTTACGGTTACATGCCATCCCGCGTTTCTCCCTATTTTGTGTCAAAATTAAAAGTATTTGGCTGTCACAGCGCTAGCCACTGCCAATAGATATACCCCGGTAGGGTAAGGTTAGCTGCAGGGTTAATAGGGAGAATCAAACAGAAAAACACAGCTATTCCCAAGGCACCCGGTCTTTGGATAGCCAGTCGCATAGAGTCAATGAATGTCTAAGGACTTAAGTCTGAAACTTGATTTCTTTGGTTGTACAGCGCTGCATACTGTGTTAGTGCAATATAAAGGATAATAATAATTTCTAATTAATGAAGGTATCCAGGGTAAATATTTCTGATACAGATTATTACATTATAACCTAGTTGGAAAAAAAATACTTGGTTTTAATGTAATGGCTATGCACCGGTATGTTTTGTGATGTCAAAAGAGGAAAAGTCTCTCTCTTATCACAAGAGTCCTAGGTTTTCCGGTATCACCTCATCCACAGTTAGCTCTTCTCCATGTATATTTTGGCGTTCTTACATCAAGCGACCAGTACGTAATGGGTCATATACTAATTGCAACTAAGCTTCTGATAGCCCGTCACTGGTGTACACCTTCCACGTCGACATTGTTAATGGTGTCGACCTCTTCATTGGCAATCTTGTAATCCACACCCCAAAGGCACACATGTTCAAACTCAACTAGATCATCATTTTATAATACAAATATAGCAAGCAAGCAGTTTTTTTAAAATCTATGTTTATTTTCTTCTTTTTGTAATTCACAGTGTTGTTATACTCTCACACATTTGTTATTTGTGTTTTTAATATTTCGCATATTAGCTACTCAGTAGAATACGCTACAATATAGTACTGAATCAAAATTTTAACGACAACAATTAAAAGTTATATTTTAAATTTTGTGCACCTAAGACAGATCCTTTCCTTTCCCTTTGTTACGCATCTATGATATGATCTGTGGTAGCACCCCCTTGGAAACATGAACAAATGATGAGATATACAAATTAGGGGTCTTCTCTACAATTCCTTATCCTGTGCAACTGACTTTACCTCTCCCCTCCCCTTCCCATCCCTCATTCCAGTTTCTTTCCCCTTTTTTTTATGATAAATTGCAATAGGCTGCATGCACAGCCTTTCCACAAGTTAGCACGGACTATAAGATACTAGCATTAGTGCAATCTGAATTGTTTATACATAACATAACCCGAGGTAAACTCTTGGAGTATCATTATGGCCAGCTTTAGTATTAGCCAAGAGCTGGATGAGAGGAGAGAGAAACTGAGAACATATATGGAGACTGTCTTTGGAGACAGTAGTACGAACAATGAACCAAATACAGAAGATTGGTACAATGATCTTCATGTCCTTAAACAAACACTTATGAAACAGACTAGAACATGGTGGAATAAAGCCACCTTTGAGAATTATTTGAAATTAAATATCATCCCAAGAGGTCTGAGACCTAGATTGTTCCCCTCCTATGATCTTGCCAATGACACACTGAAGGAAGCATGGGAAAAAGTTCTAACACAATGTTCGTTAGACTTGATAGGAATTCTCATAAAACATGATGAGATAACACTAACCAAATGCAATCAAGAAATTATATCCTTAGGTGACAAACTGAAGAAGCATGAAAATCTAGAGAAATTTCAAAAAGTCTATGAGAAACATAAGAAGGAGATTGAGCAATATGAGAAAATGATTATGGAGAGGAAGAGAAATAAAATGCAAAGAGATAAAAATGACTACTCTAACAACAAAGTCTTCAAATGGAGAACAAGACCTTCCAAGCAAGATTCTGACAACCATCTTAATTACAGTACATCTGACATAGAATCGTCAGAAGGAGAAGGATCAAATATGACTAACTTTCAAAGAGAAAGGGGTTTTTTAGGACAAACACCCAGATATTCCAAAACAAATATAAATACAAAAGGACAAGGAGGGGGCAGAGGAACCAGAAGGAAAAGAGAAGAACGAGATTGGGGAGAGGAACCACGCGAGAGACGACACTACAGGAAGTGAATTCCGAACAAACCGACTCTCTAAAAATCATCAACCTCTCAACTAGGACCCTCACCCCTAATCAAATAAAGCTTCTTAATAAAGGATTATCCTTTTCACCTCAGAGGAGATTTGATCGCTTTGAGTGTGAAAAAGACCTGAATCTCTTCACACGTAAAATACTCTTAAAAAAGTTTTTTGCAAATTCCATCAAAGATAAGGATAGAAATAATACCAATGCCATGACGGAGAACCAATTGGAACTGGACCTGTCAAATGAAGACCATCTGGCGATCTCTCTATTGGAAGAACTACAGAAGGAGGGAGAGGTGGATTTACCGATACATCAATCCCAATCTCAATTAATAATTAAAAAGAAATCAACCTTTTTCCCGGACTTCTCAATATGCCCCCCTGTGAAAGTTTTCCTGGATCTGGTATCCAGGGACTTAGACAGCTTACAAGAATTGGGACCCTCAGGTGGCTGCTGTGATAACCTTACAAAGGAAGAGAGACAAGCATTAAGGGAAATGGAACAGTGGCAAGATGTGATCATTAAACCCTCCGATAAGGGGGGGAACATTGTATTATGGCCCCGTGAGAAGTACTTAGAAGAACTATCTAGACAGCTACAAGACCAAAGCTGCTATAAGCGTCTAATATTTAATCCTACAAGTAATTACAAGAATTTATATGATAGAATCATACTGGAGGCATATCAGAAGGGCACTATAACTACCCAAGATAAGGAATTTCTTCAAGTTGAAAACCCCAGAACCCCTACCCTATATTTGCTGCCTAAAGTGCACAAAGATCGACACAACCCCCCTGGCAGACCGATTGTGTCAGGAATAGGCAGCTTAACGGAAAAAGCTAGCATTTTCGTCGACTACCATCTCAGGAATCATGTAACAACTCTACCCTCATATATTCGTGACACCCTAGATGTACTTATGAAGATACAGGACATCACATTACCAACTGGTGCATGGCTAGTAAGTTGTGATGTTGAAAGCCTATACACGAGTATAGATCATGAAGCTGGAATTAGAGCCTCTGAGTACTTTCTCAACATGAATAACGAACGGGACTTTAATGATTTCATCCTGATTCTGTTGAGATTTGTCTTGACTAAAAATTACTTCGTGTGTAATGAGGCCCACTATCTCCAGGTACGAGGTACTGCGATGGGGACCACATGTGCCCCTACATATGCAAACCTCTACCTGGGGTGGTGGGAGAAAGAACATGTATTTACAGAAGAGAATGACATCTATACAGCACATATTATCATCTGGCTAAGATTTATAGATGACATCTTAATACTGTGGGAAGGGCAGAAGGACATCCTGGAGGAATTCTTTTTGAAATTGAATAACAACTCACTCAACCTCAAACTAACCTCAGAAATGAGTCAGAAAGAGATACACTTTCTGGACCTCAAGATCAAGATGGAGGATGATGGTATGCTATCAACTGACCTATACAGAAAAGAAACTGCTACGAACAGCATCTTACATGCTAGTAGTTCACATCTACCATCCACGATTAAGGGGATACCAAAAGGAGAATTCCTTAGGACAAAGAGAAATTGTTCCAATCCTCAGGTCTTTAGGGAACGATGCAATGAACTTACTGACAGATTTAAAGCAAGAGGATACAGCAGGAAAATGGTACGGGAGGCCAGGACACAAACGTATCAGAGAACCAGAGATTCACTACTGATCCCTAATCAAGTGAAAAAACAACAAGATGCTGACGGTCCTAGATTCATTGGTACCTTCAATACAGAATGGAGACAGATCCTAGAAACTCTACAGAAACATTGGCATGTTCTCATGACGGACAACGATCTCTGTAAAATTCTACCCGAAAAAGTCCAGGCTAGTTGGCGACGATCTAGAAGCCTTAAGGACACACTGGTGAGCAGTCACCTTACGAAAACAACTAGAAGCCTATACAATACAACAGGCTCATTCAGATGCAAAACCTGTAAAGCCTGCCAGTATATGGTCGAAACAAAATCCTTTCAGGACAAATTTCGGAAAACATGGCACATAAAAGACTATCTAGACTGTCGAACCATGGGAGTAGTATACCATCTTCAATGCCCGTGTGGCAAAAAATACATAGGGAAGACAATCAGACCCCTAAAACAAAGGATTCTTGAGCATGTTGGTTCTATCAGAAATGCAAGAAAAGATCAAACAAGATTCAGGACACTGACACCTGTGGCCAGACACTTTCTTAAATTTCATGATAGTTCCCCAAATGAACTAAAATTCTTTGCCATGGAGAAAATATCTTTAGGCATTAGAGGAGGAGACTTGGATGGCGAACTCCTGAAAAAAGAAACCAGGTGGATATTTCTCCTTAACACAATGACACCCAATGGTATCAATGAAAATAATAGCTTTCAACCCTTCCTCTAAACAAATACATCATAGAATGAATCTTTCTTCAGAATGATCTCAGACTTCTCTTCATTCATTACATATATACAATCGAAATATTCTGGAAAGACAGATAAATGGAAGTATCCATGCATAAAAAATGTTTCTCTATAAGAAAGAAAAATTCACAAACTATGATTTTAGGCTCATTGATCAAACTGAACAAGAAGATATACCATGAAGATCCACATCAAATGGATCTCGGGATTTTACCACAAATCAAGGGATTGAATTTATTAGGACACGAATAATTTGTCTGAAAAATGCCCAGACACTCTCCCCTCAAAGATAATCAGTCAGGGAATTGGAATACCCAGCAAATTTAGGAGATATGGACATTAAAAAGTAAATCAATAACTCTGTTACCATCAGATAAAGTATATACTTACCATAAGACAGATGAACCTACCCAAGGATGTACTTACCTCCTCATCTCTGGGTCCGACTAGCAGCATCTTCTATAAAGTCCACAGTATAATAAACTACCATACAGTGGAAACATATACTCACCTTGCTGTTCTAAGGTCTTATAATTCTAATACACTGGACAGATCATTATATGTATATATACAAGAATATATTAGGAGCTACAGTGGTGATACACATAGTAATTCACAAATATTGACTAATAAATACTAGACATACACATATGTACTGGATGACCACTGATCTAACCTTATAAACTCTCAGCCTATCCGATTTTCAAAAAATTGGTTTAAATACATACTCAGAATCATCACTTTGCCGAACAGTATAATACATACAGAAATATATGGAAAATAATAATAATAAATAATATAAAAAATTCTCATACTATTCTCATTCACGTTTTGATTTTATTTCATCATATCATCATTTTTTCACTTCCCTTCACAATCGCACTTTTTAGTATTAATACATATTTTTTATGCAGTAGCACACTAATTTTTGATCTTGTTTGTCAATCACCTTGATTTCACAAAATCTTTAGTGAAACTAATATTATTTATATTTAGTACACACACGACACATGTAACACATTTATTTAGACACGCACATTTATTAAGTAGCAGTGATCACAGCCACCTTTTGATTAAATACGAAGAACACGCTTTCCCCCCTTTTTTAATAATTATGTAAAACCATATAATGCATCTTTAAACACAACAAAGAATATTTCTTCATCCACTCATTTTTCTTCAGCAGCACACATTATCACGACACATAAAGAATAAGACACCGGCTCACTCTGGTTAGCTCATTTGATTAGGATTATTTATTTATCAAAATAAGAACTATTCAGCAAGTTAAAGTAATCGACATAAACTCATTATACAATGAATAGAATAAATCCCACTATTTATCAATGCATGTGCACATACAATGTTTATCAATATGAAATATACATATATTAATAGATAGCTTAGCACTTTAATGTACAATTATTTAGATGCTTAGTAAGTCTGTTAGGAACAACAATCAACATAATCTCAATAGATGCTTTTCATATAGATCATTTGATCGGCCCAGGGAAGGCGGAACCCCCCTTTAAGTGACAGACACTGCTCTCATGATGCAGCGGAGATAACCCAATACTCATGAGAATATTAAAAATACCGAAAATATGACTGCAGATGCAAAATGACATTTCTCCGCGGACAAGTAAACTGTGGGGAAAATGTATCATTATTTTATATAATTCTGCATACTTTGTATGACATGATGAGTCATACTCATTATAAGTATATCAATTCCAGTGGATCGCAATAGATTGTAACGGACAATTAAGTTTGAATTCCCCGCGGGACTCAATGATAGGCAGCGGCCGGAATAAAAGGATACTCCAGTAACGGCCTCGGGTTACCCTGACGAAGCTATTGTGAAACGTACGTAGGACCTGAGCGTCCTACGCGTCTGCTTCTCCTGTTTAGAAATTATAAATTAATAGAAATGTAATTAGATAATGCATTGTGTTCAGCATAGATGAATGTATTCTTAGGTCTCAGAATCCCGAGTGAACGAGATACGGAACATATTTAGTATAGACACGGGGTTCAATAGGCAATTCATGTGCGGGATGTGAAATACCATACCAGTCCTAGCATAATAAAGATCGTTTAGAACAATCATCAGCTAGGTCTCTTAACACTGTGACTATAAATGCCTATCAGAATAACAGTTAGCTCTTAGAACACCACCGTTAACATTGGCAACGACTAAGTGATATAAGAGCCGAATAATATATCCACTCCCGCACGAGCGAGACCGCACAGCATGTGTAACCTGTTACAGGCATTCACATGCGGGATGTGAAATAACACAATAGTTGGAGTATAATAGATACCGCTTACAGATGTCAGTATCAGTTATCACTGAAATACAGATTCACTTCATAAGAAGTATCAGATACTTGCATATATATTGATAATAAATAATACTTTACCTAAGGGATTTGTACAGGCAATAGGTGATTATACGGGCATCTCACCAGACCCCAAGTAAAGGATTACTGACAATTACGACTAATTAATAGATCATAGCAACTAATTTAGCCACAGAGTGCCGGCTGTATATTTGATCTAGAGTCATACATATGGGTGAAAATTTAATGAATTAATCAATTATAATAAATTACAGTGGACGACTGAACTTAGTCCAACCGCAGAACGCCTATTGTATATCTGATTGCAATCTAATATCTATTCATACACATTCATTATGCTGTGAATCTCTCTCGTACAAGACCACTATATAACTGTTGCAAACAACGAAGTGTCATCCATTAATTATATCCCCTCCCCCTCCCCCTCTTTTTGATTAACATATTAGTGTATCATCATCAGAATAAATCTCTAGAGACATACAGTGTATAGTTTGACATCCATGAATAACTAATTGTAGATAGTACTTAACACCTGACACTACGAGTGAGAGGTGTATCAATATACAATTTCCTATAACAATATACAACAGGATCACTCCCTTAACACACAGTACGCCTGACACTATAAGTGAGAGGCGAACCAGTATATATTCTCGTGTATGAAAAATATCACAGGGCTACTTCCCGACATTTAACGCACCTGACACTATACGTGAGAGGTGATGTGAGATTATATAATATCAATAATACAAGGGAGATGTGAAGGTGAGATCCTATGGTATAAGATAAACACCTGACACTATAAGTGAGAGGTGAACCAACAGTGGAATGGTACATCTTAAATGATTAGGAATCCGACAATTTTTGAAAGGGGATGTCACACTATTATACTGAGATTTAAACACTAGTGGAATTTATATGGGGATCTATGATTAGAATCATAGGATGCACTGTGTGTTCATAACGTTCCTTTAGATTAAGGAGAGTGACGGCATACAAATACATGTGTAATTGACCCT
The DNA here is from genome assembly GCF_028390025.1 of Pseudophryne corroboree. Classification (NCBI taxonomy): domain Eukaryota; kingdom Metazoa; phylum Chordata; class Amphibia; order Anura; family Myobatrachidae; genus Pseudophryne; species Pseudophryne corroboree. Next base: position 914,468,591 of record NC_086445.1, on the reverse strand, counting down.
GGAAGTGCAAGTGACTAGCAACAGATCAACAAATATAGGCATAATTCATTACACCTTCAAAATTGCAACATATGCTCTAGTCATAGAACCCGGGCTCTGTACTAGAAATATTCATCCAACTATTGAAGTGTTACAAACATTCTTCTAAATATTGAGACTACTATTTGAACACTAACATATCTATGTGAAACACAAACATGTAATATCATTAATACAAATAAATAAAAACAGGGATCTAACAGAACAGACACCAAACAGACGCTCAGTTTTTTTAAATCTATGTTTATTTTCTTCTTTTTGTAATTCACAGTGTTGTTATACTCTCACACATTTGTTATTTGTGTTTTTAATATTTCGCATATTAGCTACTCAGTAGAATACGCTACAATATAGTACTGAATCAAAATTTTAACGACAACAATTAAAAGTTATATTTTAAATTTTGTGCACCTAAGACAGATCCTTTCCTTTCCCTTTGTTACGCATCTATGATATGATCTGTGGTAGCACCCCCTTGGAAACATGAACAAATGATGAGATATACAAATTAGGGGTCTTCTCTACAATTCCTTATCCTGTGCAACTGACTTTACCTCTCCCCTCCCCTTCCCATCCCTCATTCCAGTTTCTTTCCCCTTTTTTTTATGATAATACAAATATAGCAAGCAAGCAAGCAAGCAATGGTTTATTGAATGAGCAGTTTATAAAACACGTATTGAGTCGCGGTAAAAACAGCAACATCTTCTTATGTATGTACTGTAGGTGTTTATTGGCTGCTTAAAACCATCAGACCGAAAATGAGTTGTGGCAATCAGGTTTGTGGGTAGCATAGGATCACACCATTGCCACGGAGAAGAGGTAACGTTCCGCTTAGTAGTCCCTCACAGAAAATGTAACATGGGCATCCTGCCAACTTGCATACCAATCTGCATACAACAGGGGCAGAGACAGCGAGCGCCACTGTATAGGTGCCGGCCTGCAGCACCATCTATAGGGAAGCGCGAGGACTACAGTATATCAGGAAGGCAACCTCGACAGAGGGTGCAAAATGTGCATCTTCTGAAAGGAGCAGCCAGCTGGACCGGGCAGATTATGTGCTGCTTGCCACGTGTAGGTTAGAATCACTGCTGTGTTTAGCATTGTACCCACATACATATCATCTGATTCTTAATGCTACAAAAACAAAAGAAATTATTTTAGTGTCACAACTGAGGGCCTGAGCTGACGGGAGGCAGCCTCAGTTGTAGGGGCTGAGATGTACCGGAACCTGGGAGGTTGTATCAGACCCCTGGACATGTAAGTAACATGAATAATAACTGCCCGAAGGCGTGACCACGACAACTTGGATAAAAGTCAATGATGTTTATTATGACAACTCCGCAACACAGCAGCAGTAAAAGAAAACGTAAAAGTCAGCAAATAATAAATACAGTTCCTGGGTACTACAGGATGGCAGGAACCACAGGGCACTGGTAGTGTGAGATAGTTCTTATGATCTTCTAGATGGAAAGTCCTTACCAGGCCCGACTGTAGCAATGGAGATAACCCAGGATTGTGCCAGCTGGTGTTCCAGGAAAAGCTGGGTTGCTGAAGGTAAAACAGCTGCTGTGGATACTGGCTGGAACCAGACTGTTGTTAGCACGGAGTGGATACTGGCTGGAACCAGTTAAATAATAAATGAACTTGGGAGCGATGAAATATGAACTGAAATGTAGAACTTGAGAGCGGAGAAATAATAATACCGGTGGAGAGTGGTAAAGTGTAGAAAGGACACCGGCCCTTTAAGGGAAGCTGTACTCTGCTGGAAGCTGAGCTGGAAGCAGGTAATGTTGTAGCTGGAAACAGATGAATCCACAATGGATTGGAGAGTCAGGCTACACCGCAGGTGGAATGCTGGTGCGGGTCTCTATGGTGGAAGTCTTGAGACAGGAGCTGGAACCTGGAAGACAATCACAGGAGAGAGACAAACAGGAACTAGGTTTGACAACCAAAGCACTGACGCCTTCCTTGCTCAGGCACAGTGTATTTATACCTGCAGCAAGGAAGGGATTGGCTAGGCAATTATGCAGATTAACAATACTGACAACAGATTGGAGGAAATGATCAGCTGACAGAATCCAAGATGGCTGCGCCCATGCAGACACTTGGAGGGAAGTTTGGTTTGTAATCCATGTGGTAATGAAAACAGTAATGGCGGCGCCGGCCACTGGAGACAGGAGACGCCAGGCTGACAAGTGCACATCCAACCACGCGGACACAGCGGAGGCCGCGGCTGACGTAATCGCCACTCTGACACTCTGCATGCAGAAGCTCAGGGACGGCGGCGGAGGCCGCGGGAGACGCCATGCCAGATGTAATAAGGCGTTACTGTGACAGCGTCTCAGAGAGACAGGAGAGGATGCAGGAATGTGAACATTAGGATAACAGATGGGATCCGGTCCTGGAGCGCTGAGCCAGCCTTAGGAGGCATCTGATGGGTAAGAAATGGCGTCCAGATACCCGGATCGTGACATTTAGATTTTAGGACATTAAATCAGTATACTTACAGTCCTTTGGTTCTGGACAATCAAGAGGTGGAGATAGTTACATCTTTTAAATTCTTGGGTATGATTATATCTAACGACTTGTCATGGCATTATCATATTGGCAATGTCATAAAGAAAGCCCAACAACGGTTATATTTTCTTAGGAAAATGCGTCTAGCAGGAATATCTGAGCCAATTTTAGTTAATTTTTATTCTTGTATCATTGAAAGTGTGCTTACATATGGTATTTCCGTTTGGTACGGAAATTGTAAGGTAGCAGAGCGTGAATCGCTTGACAGAATTGTTAAAACTGCTGGAAGAATAGTTGGTTCAGTATTGCCAAACATTCAATTTATTTATGAAAAGAGGCTCCTTAAGAAGGCCAGGAGTATATTGAATGATGTAACTCACCCCAATTATAGGGTATTTACCCTGCTTCCTTCTAACCTACGTTATAGATCTTTATTGTGTAAAACTAGTCGGTTGAGGCATAGTTTTTTCCCTAGGGCAGTTAACATGCTTAATGGTTTAGGGGGAAGATAGGAGTGTAGTACCTGCTTATGTGTCTATTGTGTTCCCACGGCTCTTACAAATATTTGAAAAAATTATTTTATGGTGTTTTTCTGGTGTTGTACTTACGATATCTGTTTTACTCACACGGAAATTTCATTGTTTGTTCATACGTGAATATTTAATGATAACAATAAATTCAATTCAATTCAATACTAAAGCAATGTTGTGTGTTGTGGGATAAGACATTCATACGGGTGAAAGTAGCCTATACAGTGGACAGTAATCTCTTCATCAGAGGTCATTTGAACCTTCCAGGTGTATATTATACAGGATAGCATCTTTATATTGTAGGAGAATTTCTAATAAGGAAATAAGGAAATTAAGACCCCATGGGACCCTAAGCAACAAACTGGTTTGGATCCCCTTTCCTATACAATTATCAAAAAAAACCTCCACCATAAAGTGGTTAAGGTAATCTGGACCCTTCAATGCTCACTGGACCCTAGGTGACATAATGAATGAAGCAGCTAAGGTACGGACACATAAAATATAAAGTAACTTATATAAAGACCGGAAAGGGTTCAATTGTGCATCATATAGGAGACTGGTCCTCCTAAAGTGATAGCAGGACAGACTGTGATGTAACCTGTTTACTTTTTCCACCATGCACATTTCCATCTGTGACCACGCCGTCGCATTTGTATTGCATGGCAGAATGGGGGAGGGAACCAATACTGTGCAAGGCAGTCAGATTGGCTTGTTTGCACAAAAACAACGTGCCCCCCGTGTATTCTTACCCTTGGCAAGTCACTCACTGTGGTGCTCAGGAGCCCTCCACACGTGTGGATGAACTAGATGAGACTGCAAACTGTATAATGGTTGAAACGTATTCATGCTTCGTGGCAAGCTTCCCCTAATATCACAGTCGTAAGAGATGGAGGGGCAAGAATTGGAAATTCTTCTGTAACTTATTAAATGAACATTACATAATTTTTCTGTTTTCATTTAATCTACAGTACAGAGTTTGAAGCGCTGCATTAGCTTCAGATAGCTGTTCCCTAATGGAGCTACAGTTGTGCACCCAGCAATTTCATATCGCTTAGTAATAATAGAAAAAAAAGAAAAAAAGAGGGCGATAAAAAAAAGAAAGATACTGTACTTCACAAGCCATCTATACCTTTTTTTTTTTTTTTTTTTAAATAGAGTTTGTTTATTCAAAAAAGGATCACCAATACAGACATATCATTAGACATGGGAACTCGAATAGTTCAGTACAGGCAATGCAACAGTTTATAACATACGTGATCTCGAAAAATAAGGTACATTACGTCACATGTACAATTTCTCCCATACTATTACTAAGCTCACGATGCAAGGCAAATCTAATGTCTGTAAACAGGTCATAACTCACATATTAGACATTTTAATTTTCTCCCAAATTATTTAAGCTATCTATACTTTTCTACAAATTGTCATCATTGCCATATCCTCATTCAGCGAGCTTCTATAATTTTGCCTTTTAGGAGAATATTGGTTAACTGTAGGCTAGGAATCAGCAACAGACCCCCTCCACCCCCACCCCATATAAAAAAAAAAATCTTCATCTTTACCTAGTATTGATAATATTTGATAATATTTGCTGACAGCATACAAATTATGATTTTTCATTAATGGCATATATGCAAGAACCACCTGTGACAGGCAGCAGAGCCAATACTTGCAGAAATTGCTGTGCTTTAAAGGCCTGAGAGACACCATGCATTACATCTCTCACAGTTGCTTTATGAATGACTAAAATTTCTATTTGCTAAATTCCCTGTTTGTTTACTATGTTGTACAAATCCTCATATTATAATAAGCATACCTCCCCTGTGTACCTCTGGAACGTTGTAAGCACCATCCTAGCATATGTCTTTTACCCCTTGTGCTGCTGTATGATTAATGGAAGAAATAAACTAAATGTAATAGATGAGGGAAGGCGAGGAAAGTGGAGAGGAGTGCAAGATTAAATAACTAAAGCAATTATTTTTACCATTAAATAGGATGCTTTTTATTTTATTTTTTTCCAGTATCTTTTCATCCCCTAACAGGATAGTAAAATGGAGCAGCTCTGTGTGGGATCCTAAGCGGTCAGTGATTTTTAATGGTAAACTGGCCACTAGATGTCAGAATTCTCTGCATTCTAAAGAATGTATGTACTCCATTTGTATAAAATGCCAAAAGCCGCCCCTGACCGCAAGAGAGAAGATCAACGGGGCGCAACCAATGTTGAAGTAGATGGCCTCTGATTGGGTAAGAAGAAGATGGCAGTGATCGGTGACCGCTGCTTGAAGTAATACTAGCCCTGTTCAACAAAGAGCACACCCGTCTTCCAAAGCTCACCCAGCAGATCCATTTCAAAAGCAGCGATGGCATATTGAAAGATTATAATTAGTAATGCATGATATGATTAGTAATACAACCTAATTATATTACTGCAAGTGGCCCGACAGCTACACCAAGATTCTATACTATCTATACTATCCCCCATGCTTTTTGCAGTGTACATGCTCCCATTGGGCGAAATAATCAGGCGCCATGGCCTGGTCTACCACTGCTATGCAGATGATACACAACTGTACTTGTCCTTTGCTCCAGGCACTGATAACCCAATAGCAACCCTAAATGGCTGTCTAGCTGAGCTACAGGAGTGGATGAGCGCCAGTTGGCTGCGACTGAACCCGGATAAAACAGAGGTCCTTATGATACGACCGCAAATCAAAGGACAAGACTGCAGCATAGCCAACCAACTGGACTTACACTCGGGGATTCAGAATTACAGACCAGTGATCGTGTGCGGAATCTTGGTGTTGTCCTGGATGGTGGCTTGACAGTTAAACATCAGATATCAGCCACAATCAAATCCTCATTCTTTCACCTGAGGAACATAGCCAGAATAAAGCACTTAATTCCCTCAGATGATCTGCCAAAAGTCATACATGCATTTGTATCATCTCGATTAGACTACTGTAATGCCCTCTACCTTGGTCTCCCAGCAAAAGAATTGCAATGCTTACAGCTGGTGCAAAACACAGCTGCCAGGCTGTTAACCGACCAGCCCTGTACTAGCCACATAACACCCATACTCTACTCCCTTCACTGGCTGCCTGTAAGATGGCGAATCATCGTCAAGATTGGCTTACTGAGTTTCAAAGCATTACATGACCAAGGCCCAAGGTACCTGAAACAGCTTCTGACCCCATACTGCCCCACTCGATTACTGCGATCTGTAGATGAAGGACTTTTAGCAGTACCTAGAATCTACCGTAATTCATCTGGGGGTCGAGCTTTTAGTCATGCGGCTCCGACTCTATGGAACTCACTTCCCCGCACAGTGTGAGAGGCCCCAACTATAGAATCCTTCAAAAGTAGACTCAAGACTTTCCTGTTTACTCAAGCATTTCCATAATGTACCTTTTAGTATCTTCATGCTTCTGTATTTTATGAAAATGTACTTCATTATTTTCTGTACTATATTATGCTATGTATCTGTTAAGCGCCTTGAGTCCTATTGGAGAAAGAGCGCTATATAAATAAAATGATTATTATTATTATTTAACACCTAGAATCAAATTTATGTAACTTGTCAAAACATATAGATGTATACAGAAATAAGCTGAAAATAACATCTACTTCTAATTATGGCGTCTTCTCTCTTCGAAGCCCAGTCTGAACCATAATTAAGGAAATGTACCTTGGAGAACGCAGAAAAAACAAGATTTTAATGGAGAGAAGTTTTACTTTTCACTATGTTCATTTTATTCGATCACTGCTCAACCAGAACTAACTTTACGCAAGAACAGTCCTCAGGAATAAAACATTTTGCTCTGGGTTCCATTAGAATCTCCCCACAGCAGGAAAGACATGCATTCAGTAAATACTTTTTGAATGGATCTGAAGTTTACCAAGGATCCTTACATACACTGAAGGTGCAAAATGTGTTGATCTACAGTGTAGCCAGAACACTTCTTCTCGATAGCACAACAAGAGCAAAATACAGCTTGGAAATGATTCTTTGTACGTGCCAAGAATAAAGATTGTATACCCCAGCTTGAGCTTTTCTCTTCTTTATATGTTTTAGTACATAACAAAAGTAACCTAACCACAGTATTACAGGGCTTTTTTCCCCTCATTATCACTCTTATCATTTAAAGCTCAGACTCCTCAATGCTCCTTTCTTACGGGCCTTGGGTCTGTCCTACCCTTAGGCAACAAAAACAGAACCACTGGGTCACCCAAATTGCTCACAAGTCTAGAATCACAACAACATGGTGCTCCCCGAAGGGGAGAGGACATAATATAAAATGCTTATTCATGTCATCTAGTATAGTATTGTATGCAGAACTTCTCATACAATATGTGTGACTTTCAGTTTTGTCATTGGTTTTCTGCTGACGTGGCTAAAGAATAACGTTTGAACCTGCATTAATTCAAGAAAACGTATTTGCAAAAAAAAATATATTCTGCCTACACAGTAGTCCATTTGACAATGCATTTAATCCTTGACTAAAGGCACAAATGAGAAATGAACATTGGAATTGGGATATTGGAGCGGTTAACCTTTCCCTTGCACCGAGCTGCTCCTGAGATTCCTCTTTTGCCTCTTCCATGTACATAACAAATCTGTAGCCATTGACCAAAAGCAGATGCTCAAGAGTCTAACCAGAGTCAAATGCAAGGATGAGGAACCTTCAGCCCTCCAGCTGTTGTTGACTACACATAGCAGCATGCCTTGCTACAGTTTTGCTATTTGGCCGTGCTAAAACTGCTGCAGGGCACACTGACATGTGTAGTTCAACAGCTGGAGGATCAAAGGTTCCCCATCCCTGGTCTAAGGGATGAAGCTGCAGCTTCTATGGTGGCCTAATCAAAGATAAGGTTCAGCACACATGGCAATCAGACTAAATATGGACATTTGGCGCCAATACTGGCCCACATTTCCATATGTTAGAATGATAACACCATCGCATAAACAAGCCACACAGATTATGCTCTTCTTCCGACCACATTTCCAGTCATTCTTGGAGATCATCCTCTGCACCCTGATAGTTCTCACAGCCTGTGTGGGCAACTTTACATGGAGCTCAAGGCTTGGTCTGGAAAAAATAAGATTTTACACTTACCGGTAAATCTATTTCTCGTAGTCCGTAGAGGATGCTGGGACTCCGTAAGGACCATGGGAATAGACGGGCTCCGCAGGAGACATGGGCACTTTAAGAAAGACTTTAGACTCTGGGTGTGCACTGGCTCCTCCCTCTATGCCCCTCCTCCAGACCTCAGTTAGAGAAACTGTGCCCAGAGGAGATGGACAGTACGAGAAAAGGATTTTTGTTAATCCAAGGGCAAGATTCATACCAGCCACACCAATCACACCGTATAACTTGTGATAAACTACCCAGTTAACAGTATGAACAAACAACATAGTCTCGGTCCAAACCGACAAACTATAATATAACCCTTATGTAAGCAATAACTATAAACAAGTCTTGCAGAAGAAGTCCGCACTTGGGACGGGCGCCCAGCATCCTCTACGGACTACGGGAAATAGATTTACAGGTAAGTGTAAAATCTTATTTTCTCTAACGTCCTAGAGGATGCTGGGACTCTGTAAGGACCATGGGGATTATACCAAAGCTCCCAAACGGGACAGTACGGATGACTCTGCAGCACCGATTGAGCAAACAGGAGGTCCTCCTCAGCCAGGGTATCAAACTTATAGAACTTTGCAAAAGTGTTTGACCCTGACCAAGTAGCAGCTCGGCACAGCTGTAGTGCCGAGACCCCTCGGGCAGCCGCCCAAGACGAGCCCACCTTCCTAGTGGAATGGGCCTTAACCGATTTCGGTAACGGCAATCCTGCCGTAGAATGCGCCTGCTGAATCGTGTTACAGATCCAGCGAGCAATAGTCTGCTTTGAAGCAGGGCCGCCAACCTTGTTGGCTGCATACAGGACAAACAGTGCTTCTGTTTTTCTGATCCTAGCCGTTCTGGCCACGTAAATTTTCAAAGCCCTGACCACATCAAGGGACTCGGAATCCTCCAAGTCACGTGTAGCCACAGGCACGACAATAGGTTGGTTCATATGAAAGGATGAGACCACCTTAGGTAGGAATTGAGGACGGGTCCGCAACTCCGCTCTATCCATATGGAAAACCAGATGGGGGCTTTTTTGCGATAAAGCCGCCAATTCCGAAACTCGCCTAGCCGAAGCCAAGACTAACAACATGACCACCTTCCAAGTGAGATATTTCAACTCCACTGTTTTAAGTGGTTCAAACCAATGTGACTTAAGGAAACTCAACACCACGTTAAGGTCCCAAGGCGCCACCGAAGGTACAAAAGGAGGCTGAATATGCAGTACTCCCTTCACAAAAGTCTGTACTTCAGGTAAAGAGACCAATTCCTTTTGAAAGAAAATGGATAAGGCCGAAATCTGAACTTTAATGGAGCCTAATTTTAGGCCCAAATTCACTCCAGTTTGTAGGAAGTGAAGAAAACGGCCTAGATGGAATTCTTCCGTAGGAGCATTCCTGGCCTCACACCAAGAAACATATTTTCGCCATATTCGGTGATAATGTTTAGACGTCACGTCCTTCCTAGCTTAGGAATGACCTCATCCGGAATACCTTTTTCCGCTAGGATCCGGCGTTCAACCGCCATGCCGTCAAACGCAGCTGCGGTAAGTCTTGGAACAGACAGGGACCTTGTTGTAATAGGTCCTGCCTTAGAGGAAGAGGCCACGGATCTTCTGTGAGCATTTCTTGCAGATCCGGATACCAGGTCCTTCGTGGCCAATCTGGAACAATGAGAATTGTTCTCACTCTTCTTTTTCTTATTATCCTCAACACCCTGGGTATGAGAGGAAGAGGAGGAAACACATACACCGACTGGAACACCCATGGTGTCACTAGGGCGTCCACAGCTACTGCCCGAGGGTCTCTTGACCTGGCGCAATACCTTTGTAGCTTTTTGTTGAGACGGGATGCCATCATGTCTATTTGGGGTAGTCCCCACCGACTTGCAATGTGCACGAAGACTTCCTGATGAAGTCCCCACTCTCTCGGATGCAGATCGTGTCTGCTGAGGAAGTCTGCTTCCCAGTTGTCCACTCCCGGAATGAACACTGCTGACAGAGCGCTTACATGATTCTCCGCCCAGCGAAGAATTCTGGTGGCTTCCGCCATTGCCACTCTGCTCCTTGTGCCGCCATGGCGGTTTACATGAGCTACTGCGGTGATGTTGTCTGACTGGATCAGAACTGGTCGATTGCGAAGTAAGATCTCCGCTTGACGTAGGGCGTTGTATATGGCCCTTAGTTCCAGGATGTTGATGTGAAGACAAGTCTCTTGACTCGACCAAAGTCCTTGGAAATTTCTTCCCCAACCTCGGAGGCTCGTGTCCGTGGTCACCAGGATCCATTCCTGAATGCCGAACCTGCGGCCTTCCAGGAGGTGAGCAATGTGCAGCCACCACAGGAGAGATATCCTGGCTCTGGGAGACAGGGTGATCCTTTGATGCATTTGTAAATGAGACCCGGACCATTTGTCCAGTAGGTCCCATTGAAAAGTCCTCGCATGGAAGCTGCCGAAGGGAATGACCTCGTAAGATGCCACCATCTTCCCCAGGACTCGAGTACAGTGATGCACTGAAACCTTTTTTGGCTTCAACAGGTCCTTGACCAGAGTCATGAGCTCCTGAGCCTTTTCCATCGGAAGAAAAACCTATTTCTGTTCTGTGTCCAGAATCAGGCCCAAAAAGGTCAGACGCGTTGTAGGAACCAGCTGGGACTTCGGAATATTGAGAATCCAGCCGTGCTGCTGCAACGTTCTCACAGACAGTGACACGCTGTTCAGTAACTTCTCTCGGGATCTCGCCTTTATGAGGAGATCGTCCAAGTATGGGATAATTGTGACACCCTGCTTGCGCAGGAGCACCATCATTTCCGCCATTATCTTGGTGAAAATTCTCGGGGCCGTAGAAAGCCCAAACGGCAACGTCTGAAATTGGTAAGACAGTCCTGTACCGCAAATCTCAGGAATGTCTGGTGAGGAGGAAAAATCGGAACATGAAGGTATGCATCCTTTATGTCCAGGGAAACCATCCAATCCCCCCCCTCCAGGCTGGCGATGACCGCTCTGAGCGATTCCATCTTGAACTTGAACTTTTTTAAGTACAGGTTCAGGGATTTTAGATTCAAAATGGGTCTGACCGAACCGTCCGGTTTCGGGACCACAAACAGGGTTGAGTAATACCCCTTTCCTTGCTGGAGAAGAGGAACCTTGACTATCACCTGCTGAAGATACAATTTTTTAATTGCAAATAACACCAACTCCCTCTCTGACGGAGAAGCCGGCAGAGCCGATTTGAAAAACCGGCGAGGAGGCATCTCTTCGAATTCCAGCCTGTATCCCTGAGAAACAATCTCTATTGCCCAGGGATCCACCTGTGAGCGAACCCAGACGTGGCTGAAAATTCGAAGACGTGCCCCCACCTGAGCCGACTCCCCCAGGGGAGCCCCAGTGTCATGCGGTGGATTTTGCAGACGGAGGGGAGGACTTCTGGTCCTGGGAACTAGCTGTGTGCAGCTTTTTTCCCTTGCCTTTACCTCTGGTAAGAAAGGACGATCCCCGTACCTTCTTGCTTTTATTTGAACAAAAGGACTGCATTTGATAATGAAGCTCCTTCTTAGTATGTTGCGGGGGAACATAAGGTAAAAAATTTTGATTTACCAGCTGTAGCAGTAGACACCAGGTCCGAGAGGCCTTCTCCAAACAACTCCTCCCCCTTGTACGGCAACGACTCCATATGCCGCTTTGAGTCGGCATCCCCCGTCCACTGTTGGGTCCACAAGAGTCGCCTAGCAGAAACAGACATAGCATTTATTCTGGAGCTCAGTAAACAAATGTCTCTTTGTGCATCCCTCATATATAATGCCGCATCCTTGATATGCGCTAGGGTCATTAGAATGGTATCCTTATCTAGGGCATCAATCTCATTAGATAAGGAATCGGTCCATGCTGCGACAACACTACAAACCCAGGCCGATGCCATCGCCGGTCTAACAATAGTACCGGAATGTGTGTAAATGTACTTCATGGTAACTTCCTGCTTACGATCAGCAGGATTTTTGAGGGTAGCCGTATCCTGGGAAGGCAGTGCCACCTTCTTGGATAAGCGTGTCAACGCCTTGTCTACTTTAGGCAAAGATTCCCATCGTATCCTATCCTTTTGTGGGAAGGGATACACCATAAGAATCCTTTTGGGAACTTGTAATCTCCTGTCTGGAGATTCCCAAGCCTTTTCGCACAATTCGCTTAGCTCAAATGAGGACGGAAAAGTGACCTCAGGTTTTTTCTCTTTATACATGTGCACCCTCGTGTCTGGGACAGGGGGTTCCTCAGTGATATGCAAAACCTCTTTAATCGCAACAATCATGCAATGAATACCTTTAGCCACTTTTGGCTGTAATTTTGCATCCTCATAGTCGACACTAGAATCTGAATCTGTGTCGGTATCTGTGTCAGTGATCTGGGATAATGTGCGTTTCTGAGACCCAGAAGGTCCTGGTACCACTGGGATCTGACAACCTGACTGATCCCTAGCCTCAGTCTTGTCTAATCTCTTATGCAATAAATTTACATTAGCATTCAAGACATTCCACATATCCACCCAGTCCGGTGTCGGCGGTGCCGACTGCGACCCGACATTCATGCACTCCCCCTCCTCCTTAGGCGAGCCTTCATCGTCAAACATGTCGACACGCGCGTACCGACACACGCCCACACATACAGGGAATCTATTTTCTGAAGACAGGATCCCCCTTAGGCCCTTTGGAGAGACAGAGAGAGAGTATGCCAGCACACACCCCAGCGCTATATGACCCAGGAGAAAAACACAGAATGTTTACCCAGTAGCGCTATAGTATATATATTTGCCAATTATGTGCCCCCCCTCTACTTTAAAACCCTTCTGTCACCGTGTGTCAAGCAGGGGAGAGTCCTGGGAGCTTCCTCTCAACGGTGCTGTGGAGAAAAAATGGCGCTGGTGAGTGCTGAGGGAGAAGCCCCGCCCCCTCAGCGGCGGGCTTCTGTCCTGCTCAAAGTTTGGAAAATATGGCGGGGGCTCTTTTATATACATGTACAGTGCCCACCTGTACATGTATATAGGTTATTTTGCCAAACGAGAGGTATTTATTGCTGCCCAGGGCGCCCCCCCTGTGCCCTGCACCCTTACAGTGACCGGAGTGTGTGAGGTGTAATGGAGCAATGGCGCACAGCTGCCGTGCTGTGCGTTACCTCAGTGAAGCACCCGAAGGCTTCTGACGCCTTAGACGTCTTCTTTCTTCGTTTCTTCCGGCTCTGTGAGGAGAACAGCGGCGCGGCTCTGGGATGAACGCCCAGGACGAACCTGTGTTCTACTCCCTCTGGAGCTAATGGTGTCCAGTAGCCGAGAAGCAGAGCCTATCATTTAAGTAGGTCTGCTCCTCTCTCCTCAGTCCCTCGATGCAGGGAGCCTGTTGCCAGCAGTGCTCCCTGATAATAAGAAAAAATCCTAACAAAAATGCTTTCTTAGCAGGGAACTCAGGAGAGCTCCCTGCAGTGCACCCATCTTCCTCTGGGCACAGTCTAAAACTGAGGTCTGGAGGAGGGGCATAGAGGGAGGAGCCAGTGAACACCCAGAGTCTAAAGTCTTTCTTAAAGTGCCCATGTCTCCTGCGGAGCCCGTCTATTCCCATGGTCCTTACAGAGTCCCAGCATCCTCTAGGACGTTAGAGAAAAGCTGTACATAATTTAATGAGTATAGCAAGTTGATGGGAAAAAAGTGCATCCCAAAGATGGAATCCCCTTAAAAATGGAAATACAGGCACTGGGATTAGTGCCAGAGCCCATAAAGTAGTTTCCTTTGCAGTTTTATTGGTATATATTTATATATATGTATATATATATATATATATACTGAGCAAAGGAAGCGGCACTCAGAGTCTGAAGAAGCCAAATGTATTTCACTCAAAAGTGATCCAACGTTTCGGGGTCTATGAGCTCCTTTGTCAAGGTGAGAAAGGGGCACATAGACCCCGAAACGTTGGATCAGTTTTGAGTGAAATACATTTGGCTTCGTCAGACTCTGAGTGCCGCTTCCTTTGTTCAGTATATCCACTTCTTCTCAGAGGGCACCGGAGCATTGCTAAACCTTATGGGGGAGTGCCAGGCCTAATAGACTTGTATATATATATATATATATATATATATACACATATATATATATATCTATATATATTTCTCTCTCTCTCTATATATATATATCTATATCTATAATCTCTATATATATCTATCTATCTGTACTACTAATAAAATCACTCTTTTGTATGTTTGCGATAGAACTACTGAACCGATTTTGATTGGGTTTCCTGTCAGGACCCTGAGCTGCAAGCCAGAAGCTGCAAAATGGCAGCCGCACACCCAAGTCTGCAGCAGCACTCCAGTCAGGGACATGCAGGCGACAGCCAAATAGTATTAGTTCACTGAGTGCACTGCATTCCTCGACTAGTGCCCCCTTGCGCACCCTACCCAGTACTGGCGCGTGACTTTGCACACTGTGTTGCTGCACTTGAATAAAATGTACATTTTGTTAAATGACAGAAGGAGGGGCATGTGCCTTGCTGCCTCCCTTGAATCAGACTATTGCCATTTGAATTTAAGCGCTTAAAATTTCCCATTAGGTTATGTTCTGTAATGACAATAAACAAAGCACAAGGTCAGTCCTTTTATTTTGTCAGTGTGGACTTCTGCAGGGAGGTCTTCTCACATGGGGGTCTATTCATCAAGCAGTGAAAAGTGTGGAGAAGTGAGCCGCTGGAGAAGTTGCCCATGGCGACCAATCATCATTGATGTAACATTTATAATTTGCATACTCTAAAATTATACAGAACAGCTGATTGGTTGCAGTGGGCAACTTCTCCACTCTTTTCACTGCTTCATGAATAAACCCCATGGTCAGTTATACGTGGGTCTCTCCCATACTCATAACTGATGACAGTAATAAGACATATAACAAGGTTTTACAAAGAAGTATTTACAACTGAAGGAATTGGTAATACAATAAGAAAATAAAAAATAAGAATTTACTCACCGGTAATTCTATTTCTCGTAGTCCGTAGTGGATGCTGGGGACTCCGTAAGGACCATGGGGAATAGACTGGCTCCGCAGGAGACTGGGCACTCTAAAGAAAGATTAGGTACTGTCTGGTGTGCACTGGCTCCTCCCTCTATGCCCCTCCTCCAGACCTCAGTTAGAGAAACTGTGCCCGGAAGAGCTGACATTACAAGGAAAGGATTTTGGAATCCAGGGTAAGACTCATACCAGCCACACCAATCACACCGTACAACTCGTGATAACCTTACCCAGTTAACAGTATGAACAACAACTGAGCATCACTCAACGGATGGCTCATAACAATAACCCTTTATTAAGCAATAACTATATACACGTATTGCAGAAAGTCCGCACTTGGGACGGGCGCCCAGCATCCACTACGGACTACGAGAAATAGAATTACCGGTGAGTAAATTCTTATTTTCTCTAACGTCCTAGTGGATGCTGGGGACTCCGTAAGGACCATGGGGATTATACCAAAGCTCCCAAACGGGCGGGAGAGTGCGGATGACTCTGCAGCACCGAATGAGCAAACACAAGGTCCTCCTCAGCCAGGGTATCAAACTTGTAGAACTTTGCAAAAGTGTTTGAACCCGACCAAGTAGCAGCTCGGCAAAGCTGCAATGCCGAGACCCCACCTTCCTTGTGGAATGGGCTTTTACGGATTTTGGATGCGGCAACCCAGCCACACAATGATCCTGCTGAATCGTGTTACAGATCCAGCTAGCAATAGTTTGCTTTGAAGCCGGAGCACCCAGCTTGTTGGATGCACACAGGATAAACAGCGGGTCAGTTTTCCCGACTCCAGCCGTTCTGGATACATAAATCTTCAAAGCCCGGACTACGTCCAGCCACTTGGAGTCCTCCAAGTCACGAGTAGCCGCAGGCACCACAATAGGTTGGTTCAAATGAAAAGATGATACCATCTTTTGTAGGAATTTCGGACGAGTCCGCAATTCTGCCCTGTCCATATGGAAAACCAGGTAGGGGCTTTTACCTGACAAAGCCGCCAATTCTGACACACGCCTAGCCGAGGCTAAGGCCAACAGCATGACCACTTTCCACGTGAGATACTTGAGCTCCACGGTCTTCAGTGGCTCAAACCCGTGGGATTTCAGGAAACTCAACACCACGTTAAGATCCTAAGGCGCCACTGGTGGCACAAAAGGGGGCTGAATATGCAGCACTCCCTTAACAAACGTCTGAACCTCAGGCAGTGAAGCCAGTTCTTTTTGAAAAAAAATGGATAGGGCCGAAATCTGGACCTTTATGGACCCTAATTTTAGGCCCATAGTCACTCCTGACTGTAGGAAGTGTAGGAATCGACCCAGCTGGAATTCCTCTGTTGGGGCCTTCCTGGCCTCACAGCAATCAACATATTTTCGCCATATACGGTGATAATGCTTCGCTGTCACGCCCATCCTAGCCTTTATCAGCGTAGGAATAACTGCATCCGGAATGCCTTTTTCCGCTAGGATCCGACGTTCAACCGCCATGCCGTTAAACACAGCCGCGGTAAGTCTTGGTACAGACAGGGCCCCTGTTGTAACAGGTCCTGTCTGAGAGGCAGAGGCCATGGGTCCTCTGTGAGCATTCCTTGCAGTTCCGGGTACCAAGTCCTTCTTGGCCAATCCGGAGCAATGAATATTGTTCTCACTCCTCTTTTTCTTACAATTCTCAGCACCCTTGGCATGAGAGGAAGAGGAGGAAAAACACAGACCGACTTGAACACCCACGGTGTTACTAGTGCGTCCACAGCTATCGCCTGAGGGTCCCTTGACCTGGCGTAATACCTTTTTAGCTTTTTTGTTGAGGCGGGACGCCATCATGTCCACCTGTGGCAGTTCCCACCAATTTGCAATCTGCGTGAAGACTTCCTGATGAAGTCCCCACTCTCCCGGGTGGAGGTCGTGCCTGCTGAGGAAGTCCGCTTCCCAGTTGTCCACTCCCGGAATGAACACTGCTGACAGTGCGCTTACGTGATTCTCCGCCCAGCGAAGAATTCTGGTGGCTTCTACCATCGCCACCCTGCTCCTTGTGCCGCCTTGGCGGTTTACATGAGCCACTGCGGTCTGACTGGATCAGAACCGGTTGGTCGCGAAGCAGGATCTCCGCTTGACTTAGGGCGTTGTATATGGCCCTTAGTTGATGTGAAGGCAAGTCACCTGACTTGACCACAGCCCCTGCAAATTTCTTCCCTGTGTGACTGCCCCCCACCCTCGGAGGCTTGCATCCGTGGTCACCAGGACCCAGTCCTGAATGCCGAATCTGCGACCTTCGAGAAGGTAAGCACTCTGCCGCCACCACAGGAGAGACACCCTGGCCTTGGGGGATAGGGTGATTAACCGATGCATCTGAAGATGTGATCCGGACCATTTGTCCAGTAAGTCCCATTGGAAGGACCTCGTATGGAACCTGCCGAAGGGAATTGCCTCGTATGAGGCCACCCTCCTTCCCAGGACTCGAGTGCAGTGATGCACTGACCCCTGTTTTGGTTTTAATAGATTCCTGACCAGTGTCTCGAGCTCCTGAGCTCTCTCTATCGGGAGATAACCCTTTTCTGGTCTGTGTCTAGGATCATGCCTAGGAGAAGCAGATGAGCTGTAAAAACCCACTGCGACTTTGGAATATATAGAATCCAGCCGTGTTGCCGTTACGCTTCCAGAGAAAGTGATACGCTGTTCAGCAACTGCTCTCTTGATCTCGCTTTTAGGAGGAGATCGTCCAAGTACGTGATAATAGTGACACCTTGCTTCCGCAGGAGCACTATCATTTCCGCCATTATCTTGGTGAACATTCTCAAGGCCGTGGAGAGCAAACGGTAACCTCTGAAATTGGTAATGACAATCCCGTACCGTAATTCTGAGGTACGCCTGATGAGGTGGATAAATGGGGACCTGAAGGTATGCATCCTTTATGTCCCGAGTCACCTTTCAGGCTTGCAATAACCGCTCTTAGCGATTCCAACTTGAACTTGAACCTTTTCAGGTATATGTTCAGGGATTTTAAATTCAATATGGGTCCGACCGAACAGTCAGGTTACGGGACTACAACATGGTCGAATAATAACCCCTTCCTTGTTGAAGGAGGGGAACCTTGACCAACGCCTGTTGAAGAAACTATTTGTGAATTGCAGTTAACACTGTTTCCCTCTCGTGGGGGGAAGCCGGCAGGGCCGTCGGTGAGGGGGCATCTTCTCAAAGTCCAGCTTATATCCCTGAGACACAATATCGATCGCCCAGAGATCTAACAGGGAGTGAACCCACTTGTGGCTGAACTTACGAAGGCGTGCCCCCACCGGGCCTAGCTCCGCCTGTGGAGCCCCAGCGACATGCGGTGGATTTTTGTAGAGGCCGGGGAGGACTTCTGTTCCTGGGAACTAGCTGTGTTGTGCAGCTTCTTTCCTCTGCCGCCGCCTCTGGCAAGAAAGGACGCACCTCGGACTTTCTTGTTGCTTTATTCGAAAGGCTGCATTTGAAAATGTCGTGCTTTCTTAGGCTGTGCAGGAATATAAGGCAAAATATTAGAATTTACCAGCTAAAGCTGCGGAGACCAGGTCCGAGAACCCTTCTCCACACAATCCTCAGCCTTCCATATGCCTCTTAAGTCGGCATCATCTGTCCATTGCATATTCTACAGGACACGTCAAGCAGAAATCGACATAGCTTTGACTCCAGGACCCAGTATACTCATGTCTCTTTGGGCATGTTTTATATATATATATATATATATATATATCTATCTATCTATCTATCTCTTAAGACAGCATCTTCAATATGTATATATCTATATATATATACATATATATATATATATATGCTTACTAGGGTCTCAATCTCTGCTGATAAGGTACCTGTCCACGCTGCCACAGCGCTATAAACCCATGCCGACACAATCGCCGGTCTGAGTAGTGTACTAGAATGTGACGCTATGTGCAGGATCCCTGAGAACAGCTAGTGCTACCGTCTGGGCAAACGTGACACCCTAGGGGAAGATTCCCATCACATCCTGGCCCTAGTGGGGAAAGGATACTGCCTGAGAATTCCTTGTGGGAAGCTGCAGTCTCTTGTCTGGAGATTCCCGTCCTTTTTCCTCATGAGAGGAGGGAAATTTACCTCAGCTTTCTTCCCCTTAACATGTGTACCCTTGTGTTAGGGACAAATGAGTCATCAGTGATATGCAAATCATCTTTTATTACAATAATCATATATTGAATACCTTTCAGCCATTTTGGCTGTAACTTTGCATTATCGTAGTCGACACTGGAGTCAAACTCCGTGTCGATATCAGTGTTTATTATTTTGGATAGTGAGCATTGAGAGACTCTGAAGGTCTCTGTGACATAGGGACAGACATAGGTAGATTTCCTGTCTGTTCTCTAATCTTTTGTGCAATAAATTCACCTTAGCACTTACACATATCCAAACAGGTGTCGGCGTTGTCGACGGAGACACCCTCTCACACACATATTTTCTCTATCTCCTCCTTAGGGGAGCCTTTTACCTCAGACATGTCGACACACGCGTACCGACACACCACACACACAGGGGATGCTCTATTTGAAGACAGTTCCCCCACAAGGCCCTTTGGAGAGACAGAGAGAGAGTATGCCAGCACACACCCCAGCGCTATATAACCCAGGGATTACACTACAACTCAGTGTTTACCCAGTAGCTAATGTATATACAAATTTGCGCCTAAATTTATGTGCCCCCCCCCCCTCTTTTCACCCTTTGTGTATCTGGATACTGCAGGGGAGAGCCTGGGGAGCTTCTTTCCAGCGGAGCTGTGAATAGAAAATGGCGCTGGTGTGCTGAGGAAGAAGGCCCCGCCCTCTCAGCGGCGGGCTTCTGTCCTGCTTTCTGTGTGAAAAAATGGCGGGGTTTTTTACATATATACAGTGCCTGACTGTATATATGTATGTTATGCCAAAAAGGTACTTCAATTGCTGCCCAGGGTGCCCCCCCCCCAGCGCCCTGCACCCTACAGTGACCGGAGTGTGAAAGTGTGCTGGGAGCAATGGCGCACAGCTGCAGTGCTGTGCGCTACCTTAAATGAAGACAGGAGTCTTCAGCCGCCGTTTTCGCCGTCTTCAAGCTTCTGTTCTTCTGGCTCTGCAAGGGGGACGGCGGCGCGGCTCCGGGAACGGACGATCGAGGACAGATGCCTGTGTTCGAACCCTCTGGAGCTAATGGTGTCCAGTAGCCTAAGAAGCGCAACCTAGCTGTAGACAGGTAGGTTTGCTTCTCTCCCCTCAGTCCCTTGTAGCAGTGAGTCTGTTGCCAGCAGAAGCTCACTGAAAATAAAAAACCTAACAAATACTTTCTTTTACTAGCAGGCTCAGGAGAGCCCACTAGGAGCACCCAGCTCTGGCCGGGCACAGATTCTAACTGAGGTCTGGAGGAGGGGCATAGAGGGAGGAGCCAGTGCACACCAGATAGTACCTAATCTTTCTTTAGAGTGCCCAGTCTCCTGCGGAGCCCGTCTATTCCCCATGGTCCTTACGGAGTCCCCAGCATCCACTAGGACGTTAGAGAAATGTATTTTTACTACAAAAGATTTTAACACAGGCAAATGAACTAAATAAATGGGAAAGATTTTTTTTTTATAATTGAATAAAATTAATTATCACGCGGCAACGACAGGTTGGCACTGATAATGTTAGCTAAAAGCTGCCACCCTGTTCCTTTAATTAAGGGACTCCCTTACTCGCAGTTCATTCGAGTAAGGCGCATAACTTCCGACATTAAGCAGGCAGAGATTCAGATTGATGCATTACTTGAGAAATTCCTGAATCGTGGGTATGACTTTGCTCAGTTGCATCAAATTAAGGCCAAGGTCCTAAATATCGATAGAATGTCTTTATTACATTCTAATACTAAACCAAAGAAGTTCATCTTACCCTGGGTTACTCAGTATACACCAACCAGCCCTGGCATTAATAAAATAGCCAAAAGTTTATGGACAATTATTAAATCTGACCCGCATTGTGGTCTCAC
Source organism: Pseudophryne corroboree (assembly GCF_028390025.1). NCBI lineage: Eukaryota > Metazoa > Chordata > Amphibia > Anura > Myobatrachidae > Pseudophryne > Pseudophryne corroboree. The sequence goes on along the minus strand of NC_086445.1, from coordinate 914,447,363 downwards.
TGATACTCAATTACTGCCTTGCTATAAGCGGGGACGTAATATCCGTGATGTCTTGGTTAAAGCAGACATAACTGAACCCACTCCTAGTATTTATCGTGGCAAAACAGGCTGTATTAGGTGCACATGTGTAACTTGCAAATATTTGATTCCAGGTGACATATTTTACCACCCGCATAATGGTAAACCATTACATATCAAGTATATGCTCACTTGTAATTCCACCTTTACTGTCTATCAAATTTTGTGCCCGTGTGGCCTATCTTATATAGGCAAGACGAAACGTCCCTTTAAGGAACGGATGGCAGCACACCGCTCAGCTATTAAAGCTGCATTATCTACGGGTAAGAGTGAACAGCCTGTCGCGAGACATTTCGCAAGGGCTGCACACAATCTTACCATGTTGAAATACAGAATGATTGACCATGTCCCACATTCCATACGTGGGGGTAACCGCGGCCTCAAATTATTACAGTGCGAGGCTCGCTGGATATTTCGCTTGGGTACTTTGGCCCCCAGGGGCCTTAATGAGCACTCTGGAATTAACTTATTGGCCTCACTTGGTTGATTTATATTCATGTATAGTTTATCTTGCATGTTTATTAGATTGCTTTAATGTAGTTGATGTTGAATTTTATCTGTATTGATTTTGTATATCCTCCTATGTATCAATTTGCATATATGTAGGAGCATGTTCTATATTACGGTTCTCATCCTGATATTGTTTAACATTATGTAGAGTCTAACTGTTGGATAGCAGTATAGCCACTGCATGTGCCTTTGTCAATTGTATCAGCTTAGTATTTCATTGGTATAACTTTAAAGCCTTATTATGATCTTAGATATCAGTCTAACTCAAGGTGCACCGGCTGCTTTTAGTATTGTTGTATGTTTCTATGGTTATGGTGTATCTGTCACTTGTCATACGATGTTGCCTCAGGCGCGGCCGCCGGGTGTGCAGTCCCGCTGCGGTGCTCGGCGTTACACGTGGTGCTATGGGTATTTAAGGTAAGATTCTTTGTATTGCATGTTATTACCTGACGAAAATGCCGTTTTGATTACAAGGCATTGAAACGTTGTTATCAATACAGTGTCAGTTTCAAATTCCTTGGAGTGCCGCACCACCAGCTTGCTATTTGTTCGTCTTCTGTGAGGGCACCCAGGTTGCAAACATCATAAGTGGCTGTGCCGGTTTACCACCTCTGTCTATATATATATATATATATATATATATATATATACATACATACATATACATACATACATACATACATACACACACACACACACACACACACACACACACACACACACACATATATATACAGATGACCTATTCGGAATCACCACTAAAAGTTACCCCAAAATCGCTCTAATATGATTGGTAATACAATGAATGTTGATCAATGTAATTATTTCACATTCTCTAACATTATTATTCTCTTATACAGGTTTATGGGTTACTCAATGCATGGGTTACTTAGAGAAAAAAACAACCACAAATGTTATGAATCGCTTCAATGAATCTCTGGAGGGACGACAAACTAATTAATCACTATTATGAAAAACAAAAAATGAGGAGGGTAACTTGTATCAGGCAGTACCTCCATACAACAAAGCCTGTATAATGGAACAGCAGCATTATTTAGCTTCATTCCTAAGAGTTTGTACAGAACATTCTAAGGGAGGAATTACAAGCAGGGCGCTCATTATTTTACTATATTCACATACTGCAGTACCATAATTATTTGTATTGTCTTCATACTCATTGTAGCGCTCAGTGGAATATATTGGCATGCTTAAAATTAAAATGAGAATGTAACTTCAACTAAATAAAAATGAAAATAACTGAATTGGTGTTGGGAAACACAGTCAGCCAAAGTTAACAATAATCATTTCAAAATGCATTAAAATGAGAAAAGAAAAGAAATGTAAAAAAGCTATACTTATTGACCATTATGTTAAAAACATAAAGTAGCTATTCAAACCTTAGACATTTTAAAAATGTTCTTAGACCATGAACTCAAGACCACAATCAGCGAAATTATATAAACAGATTTTGAAGACCTTTAATATCCACCAGGGCACGGTTATATGATATAGGATATTATACAGGATATGGATCCACCAACTGAGTGGGAATACCGGACGGGTGTTGGGATTCTGGCTGTCGATCTCCTGAACGCCGGGATTCCGACAGCCGGTATACTGACTGCATCCCAGGCACGGTCAAGTCCCTCATAAAAGGAATGTTGAGGACATGCCACATCTGTGATTAGTCTAGAAAATGCTGCCCTCCAAAATGGATATCCGTGGACAGAGGGCGTAAAGATGTCTGTGATAATTCACAGTTACAATATTCCATGATAGAGATGGGAGAAACTGCCCACAGAACAGTAAGCCAGATACTACACAAAACTGCACAGGTACAGTAGGTGGATGTTAATGTCAACCACAGAAAAATATAAAAAATATTTTGTATTACCACCAAAAAGTCACCTACAGTGTAAACCATGTGTTGGCGCCGGATAGTGAATGCTCTCAAGAGACCTAGGGGTCTATTCATGAAGCAGTGAAAAGTGTGGAGAAGTGAGCCAGTGGAGAAGTTGCCCATGGCAACCAATCAGCATTGACGTAACATTTAAAATTTGCATACTATAAAATTATACAGAGCAGCTGATTGGTTGCCATGGGCAACTTCTCCACTGGCTCACTTCTCCACTCTTTTCACTGCTTCATGAATAGACCCCCTAGAATGAACTTTTTGGCCTCAACTTCAAGTGCTATGTTTATCACAACCTAATATTGATCATCATCAGAAGAACAAACTTCCTACTGTGAGGCATAATGAAAATAAGAATTTACTTACCGGTAATTCTATTTCTCGTAGTCCGTAGTGGATGCTGGGTACTCCGTAAGGACCATGGGGTATAGACGGGCTCCGCAGGAGACTGGGCACTCTTAAAAGAAAGATTAGGTACTATATCTGGTGTGCACTGGCTCCTCCCTCTATGCCCCTCCTCCAGACCTCAGTTAGGGAAACTGTGCCCGGAAGAGCTGACATTACTAGGAAAGGATTTGGAATCCAGGGTAAGACTCATACCAGCCACACCAATCACACCGTACAACTCGTGATAACTATAGCCAGTTAACAGTATGAACAATAACTGAGCCTCTCTCAACAGATGGCTCATACAATAACCCTTTAGTTAAGCAATAACTATATACATGTATTGCAGAGAGTCCGCACTTGGGACGGGCTCCCAGCATCCACTACGGACTACGAGAAATAGAATTACCGGTGAGTAAATTCTTATTTTCTCTGACGTCCTAGTGGATGCTGGGTACTCCGTAAGGACCATGGGGATTATACCAAAGCTCCCAAACGGGCGGGAGAGTGCGGATGACTCTGCAGCACCGAATGAGCAAACTCAAGGTCCTCCTTAGCCAGGGTATCAAACTTGTAGAATTTTGCAAAAGTGTTTGAACCCGACCAAGTAGCAGCTCGGCAAAGTTGTAAAGCCGAGACCCCTCGGGCAGCCGCCCAAGAGCAGCCCACCTTCCTCGTGGAATGGGCTTTTACTGATTTAGGATGCGGCAGTCCAGCCGCAGAATGTGCAAGCTGAATCGTGCTACAGATCCAGCGAGCAATAGTCTGCTTTGAAGCAGGAGCACCCACCTTTTTGGGTGCATGCAGGATAAATAGCGAGTCAGTTTTTCTGACTCTAGCCGTCCTGGAAACATAAAGTTTCAGGGCCCGGACTACGTCCAGCAACTTGGAATCCTCCAAGTCCCTAGTAGCCGCAGGCACCACAATAGGTTGGTTCAAATGAAACGATGATACCACCTTAGGGAGAAATTGGGGACGAGTCCTCCATTCTGCCCTTTCCATATGGAAGATCAGATATGGGCTTTTACATGACAAAGCCGCCAATTCTGACACACGCCTAGTCCAAGCTAAGGCCAAAAGCATGACCACTTTCCACGTGAGATATTTTAGCTCCACGGTCTTAAGTGGCTCAAACCAGTGGGATTTTAGGAATCCAACACACGTTAAGATCCCAAGGTGCCACTGGAGGCACAAAAAGGGCTGAATATGCAGCACCCCTGTAACAACGTCCGAACTTCAGGCAGTGAAGCCAGTTCTTTTTGAGAGAAAAAGGGATAGGGCCGAAATCTTGGCCTTTATGGATCCTAATTTTAGGCCCATAGTCACTCCTGACAGTAGGAAGTGCAGGAATCGACCCCCCTGGAATTCCTCTGTAGGACCTTCCCGGTCACACACCAAGCAACCTATTTTCGCCATATACAGTGAAAAAGTCTTGCTGTCACGTCTTTCCTAGCCTTTATCAGCGTAGGAATAACTGCATCCGGAATGCCCTTTTCCGCTAGGATCCGGCGTTCAACCGCCATGCCGTCCAACGCAGCCGCGGTAAGTCTTGGATCAGACAGGGTCCCTGTTGCAACATGTCCTGACTGAGAGGCAGAGGCCATGGGTCCTCTGAAAGCATTTCTTGCAGTTCTGGGTACCGAGTCCTTCTTGGCCAATCCGGAGCAAAGAATATTATTCACACTCCTCCGTTTATTACAATTCTCAGCCCTTGGGTCTGAGAGGAAGAGGAGGGAATATATAGACTGACTGGAAAACCCACGGTGTTACTAGTGCGACCACAGCTATCGCCTGAGAGTCCCTTGACCCAGCGTAAAACCTTTTTTTATCTTTTTATTGAGGTGGGACGCCATGTAGTCCACCTGAGGCAGTTTCCATCAATTTGCAAAACTGCGTGAAGACTTCCTGATGAAGTCACCACTTTCCCGGGTGGAGGTCGTGTCCACTCCCGGAATGAACCGGTTGGTCGCGAAGCAGGAACTCCGCTTGACTTAGGGCGTTGTATATGGCCCTTAGTTCCAGGATATTGATGTGAAGGCAAGTCTGTTGGCTTGACCACAAACCTTGGAATTTTCTTCCCTGTGTAACTGCCCCCCACCCTCGGAGGCTTGCATCCGTGGTCACCAGGACCCAGTCCTGAATGCCGAATCTGCGGCCCTCGAGAAGGTGAGCACTCCGCAGCCACCACAGGAGAGACACCCTGGCCCTGGGGGATAGGGTGATTAACCGATGCATCTGAAGATGTGATCCGGACCACTTGTCCAGTAAGTTCCATTGTCCTTGCATGGAACCAGCCGAAGGGGATGGCCTCGTATGATGCCATCATCCTTCCCAGGACTCGAGTGCAGTGAAGCACTGACACCTGTTTTTGTTTTCAATAGATTCCTGACCAGTGTCATGAGCTCCTGAGCTCTCTCTATCGGGAGATAAACCCTCTTCTGGTCTGTGTCTAGGATCATGCCATGGCGAGGCAGATGAGCTGTAGGAACCAACTGCGACTTCGGAATATATAGAATCCAGTCATGTTGCCGTTTCACTTCCAGAGAAGGTGATACGCTGTCCAGCAACTGCTCTCTTGATCTCGCTTTTATAAGGAGATCATCCAAGTATGTGATAATAGTGACACCTTGCTTCCGCAGGAGCACCATCATATCCGCCATTACCTTGGTGAAATTGGTAATGACAATCCCGTACCTCAATTCTGAGGTACGCCTGATGAGGTGGATAAATGGGGACACGAAGGTATGCATCCCTTATGTCCCGATTCATTTCAGGCTTGCAATGACCGCTCTTAGCGATTCCATCTTGAACCTGAACCTTTTCAGGTATATGTTCAGGGATTTTAATTCAATATGGGTCTAACCGAACCGTCTGGTTTCGGGATTATAACATGGTCGAATAATAACACCCTCTTGTTGAAGGAGGGGACCCTTGACCACCACCTGTTGAAGATACAATTTACGAATTGCAGTTAACACTGGCTCCCTCTCTTGGGGGGAAGCCCGCCGGGTCCTCGTGAGGGGGCATCTTCTCACAGTCCAGCCTGTATCCCTGCGATACAATTTCTATTGCCCAGGGATCTAACAGGAAGTGAACCCACTTGTGGCTGAACTTACTAAGGCATGTCCCCACCGGGCCTAGCTCCGCCTGTGGAGCCCCAGCGACATGCGGTGGATTTTTGTAGAGGCCGGGGAGGACTTCTGTTCCTGGGGACTAGCTGTGTTGTACAGCTTCTTTCCTCTGCCCCCGGCTCTGACAAGAAAGGACGCACCTCAGACTTTCTTGTTTCTTTATTCGAAAAGCTGCATTTAATAATGTCATGTTTTCCTAGGCTGTGCAGGAATATAAGGCAAAATATCAGAATTACCAGCTATAGCTGTGGAGACCAGGCCCGAGAACCTTTCTCCACACAATCCTCAGCCTTCCATATGCCTCTTAAGTCGGCATCATCTGTCCAATGTATATTCTACAGGACACGTCAAGCAGAAATCGACATAAGCTTTTGTCTCTAGGACCCAGTATACTCATGTCCCTTTGGGCATGCTTTATAATTATATATCTATCACTTAAGACAGCATCTTAAAATATTTATATGCATACTAGGGTCTCAATCTCTGCTGATAAGGTACCTGTCCACGCTGCCACAGTGCTATAAACCCATGCCGACACAATCGCCGGTCTGGGTAGTATACTAGAATGTGCACACTATCTGCAGGATCCCTGAGAATAGCTAGTGCAAACAGGACACCCAAGGGGAAGATTCTCAACATATCCTGGCCCTAGTGGGGAAAGGATACAGCCTGAGAATTCTCTTGTGGGAAGCTGCCGTCTCTTGTCTGGAGATTCCCGCTCTTTTTCCTCATGAGAGGAGGGAAATTTACCTCAGCATTCTTCCCCTTAACATGTGTACTCTCGTGTCAGGGACAGATAAGTCATCAGTGATATGCAAATCATCTTTTATTCCAATAATCATATATTGAATATCTTTTAGCCCTCTTGGCTGTAACTTTGCATTATCGTAGTCGACAGTGGAGTTAAACTCCGTGTCGATACTTTGTTATTTTGGATAGTGAACATAGAGAGACTCTGAAGGTCTCTGTGACATAGGGACAGACCAGGGTAGATTTCCTTTCTGTTCCCTAACCTTTTGTGCAATAATTTTACCTCAGCACTTACACATATCCAAACAGGTGTCGGCGTTGTTGACGGAGACACCCTGCCACACACTTATCCGCTCTATCACCTCCTTAGAGGAGCCTTTTACCTCAGACATGTCGACACACGCGTACCGACAAACCACACACACAGGGGATGCTCTATTTGAAGACAGTTCCCCCACCAGGCCCTTTGGAGAGACAGAGAGAGAGTATGCCAGCACACACCACAGCGCTATATAATACAGGGATGTACACTATACTGAGTGATTTTTCCCCTATAGCAGCTTATATACACAGTTTTGCGCCTAAATTTATGTGCCCCCCCTCTCTTTTTTACCCTTTGTGTACCAGGATACTGCAGGGGAGAGCCTGGGGAGCTTCCTTCCAGCTGAGCTGTGAAGAGAAAATGGCGCCGGTGTACTGAGGAAGAAGGCCCGGCCCCCTCAGCGGCGGGCTTCTGTCCTTTTATGTACTTTAATGGCAGGGGTTAATGCACATATACAGTTTATCAGGCTGTATTATGTGCTTTTCGCTAAGTAGGGTAATCTAATTGCTGCCCAGGGCGCCCCCCCCCCCAGCGCCCTGCACCCATCAGTGACCGGAGTGTGTGGTGTGCTAAGGGAGCAATGGCGCACAGCTGCAGTGCTGTGCGCTACCTTAATGAAGACCGGAGTCTTCAGCCGCCGATTTTCAACTTCTCGTCGTTCTTCTGGCTCTGCAAGGGGGACGGCGGCGCGGCTCCGGGACCGGACGACCGAGGACTGGGCCTGTGTTCGATCCCCTTTGAGCTAATGGTGTCCAGTAGCCTTAGAAGCCCAAGCTAGCTGCAAGCAGGTAGGTTCGCTTCTCTCCCCTCAGTCCCACGTAGCAGTGAGTCTGTTGCCAGCAGATCTCACTGAAAATAAAAAACCTAACAAATACTTTCTTTTCTAGGAAGCTCAGGAAAGCCTCTAGGGTGCAACCAGCTCTGGCCGGGCACAGATGCTAACTGAGGTCTGGAGGAGGGGCATAGAGGGAGGAGCCAGTGCACACCAGATATAGTACCTAATCTTTCTTTTAAGAGTGCCCAGTCTCCTGCGGAGCCCGTCTATACCCCATGGTCCTTACGGAGTACCCAGCATCCACTAGGACGTCAGAGAAAGCAGCACAATACAATGGGGATTATTCTTTGCTTAACCTCTAGAAGATTTGTCAACAAAGAAGGCAAATTGGATGAAGAAAGGTAAAGACCTATCTTAGGAGAAACATCCTGCTACTTAAGGCTTGAGAGGCCTTCTACACGAGACAAGATTTGTCCTAGTCAATGCCCAGCCTTAAAACCAGAGACACTCTTTCAACCTGATGGAACGCGGACAACAGTGCAAAGAAGGGTGAGCAAAAACCCAGAGCTGTAATGTATATAAAGGTGCTTGCACCAAGTATGAAAACAAGGTAAATAATGATGTTATTTTCTGCTGATCATTGCGAACAATATTTCTAGTTACTATAGGCATTAAATGGAATGGAGAGAAACACTTCATTAATAATTGCTTTTACATAGTACAATACTCCCACCAGTGAAGGACCTCATTTGCATACATTTACTGTTCTTATGCTTGAAATCCCAGTTTGCAGGGAGAGTGTTTGATCATTAACACGGTTAATGGTGCAAGTTTCACGATGGAATTCAGAAACAGCTAAAAGACGCGTTACTTACACAACAGCATCCATAGACGTCTCAAGTCGTGGGGAAGTGCAGCCCAGGATTTCCCCTGGTGACAGTGGCTTACTCTGGGGGATGGTCACCTTGTACTCTGAGTGCAGGGCCTGCACAGCTGCCTGAAGATTTAAGCAAAGAGAGGGGATTGTTCAGTAAAGAATGGCATGTACAGACAACCCTGGGCAAAAGTAAAACGTATACAGATGTGTCCTCTTACATCCTTGCTGCAGTCACTCTAAACAGCCCTTGAAGTCGCACTATACCGTGGCGGGACTCGGTGTTGCTGAGTGTCCTTCTTTTATAGGCATGCCTTTATCCTGTGTGGAATCGCGAGCTCTATCTGCATCCAAAATGCCACATTACCGTGTTTTCCATGAACACACTTTAGCATAGACTTTTGTATAAAAACGCAGTAGCAGTCACACACAGAATATAGGCATGCTGCATATCTTTTTAATCAGCAGAAGCTGCTTGTGCGTCCTATTACATTACATTGCCTCTAAGATGCATTTTCACAGAAAAAAATGTAAAAAAGGCGAGTATGTAACGCGACTTGTAACGCACGAACCATAGACGTAAGAGGACACATCTGTATCAGTATAAAACGTAAGCAATGCACACGGTGAATAAAAACCCTTTCATCGCAAACTACTACTAAAATTTTCCCTAAAATTAAAGTACACTCCTTCTCAATAGACTAGAAGGATTTTGTTATATTAACATTGTACTGATTAGATATATTTAATGTACCTGTTAACAATGCTACTCGCTGCGTCGAGTAATTATATTTATATAATAGTCATTTTTCTATTATGAATTGGAATGCTTACTTCATTTTCCCTATAAATGTAGAAAACCTTAAAAATTAGCAATTAATTAGTCACTATTAATATCTTTTCTCCCATCCAAAACTCCACTTGTAACATGAGATAACCCACAGGCCTGGCAAGCGACATTAAAGAACCCCTCGGAGATTCAAATCCAGTATCCGCAACATGGGAGCCCAAACCGAGCACGATTAAACTACAGCAAAAAGTTAAGCACAAAAGATAAGATGTATAAGGTGTCCCAAGAAGCTTACTTTGCATATTTAACGGATTATGAATAAAAGCCGCCTTTCATGTCTCACCTGAGTGAAAGCGATCCAGTTATACCCACACAAAACAATAATAAATTACTTTACAACATCAAAAAAGGACTTTGCATTGCCGGTGTACTAAAACCATTTGTAATGATCATTTTGCTGCTTTCCTCAAAGCGGTCTCACATCTACCTAGTAATAAGCAAGGGATGTGACAAGCTGAACGCAAATACTTATGGAACAGAGGAATGGACCAGGCTTTTTCTGATGTACTGTATTACGACACTGGGGAAAGGGACACATCTGTACAGTATTTGGACAAACAAATGACTGAGAAACAGAAAAAAGAACTTTGAGTCATTACAGTCTGTTTTGTTTCTAATTTAATGACCAATTACGTGAAACAAGCCCAAAAAACAGCCGCAGATATAAAATGTATAATGTACAGATGTGTCATCATTTACCCACGCCAACATGCCATGCTGCGCAAAACACAGGACGCAAGTGAGCCACGCCGAGCAGTGTGTCGTCGTTTTCGCTCTACTGTGCATCTTAATTGCAATGCGACAAAGCCGCTTCACAAGTCTAAACTGATTACTTTGATATTCAACATTGTATATCCGTGAGCTAGAGTCTGAATCTGTATATGAAGCACAAATTAACTTGCCACGAGCCTGGCCTACACCCTCATTCATTCCCACACTGGCACACATTGAACATGTCATGGTCAACTGGTGGAGAATGATGAAGTGTCTTCCTTTTCTACTCTATAGAAGCAATGGACTTAGGCAAATAGAGAGATTTGGTAATATTTCCAAGTGAAACATTTCCTACAAACTATCGCAGGCAGAACTCACTTTCTAGAGATCTCGCCCCCTTTGAATCTCTATGTACCGCTCCTATCCAGCCTGGACATACTCTTTCTGAGATATATATATATATATATATATATATATATATATTTATACACACAAACACACACACACACACACACACACACACACACACACACACACACACATATATATACACACACATGGTTGACTGAAGTTCAGTTTAGTACTCCCTCTACTATTACCATGGATTGGGAGAGGGAACAGAGGGGTCTATTCATGAAGCAGTGAAAAGTGTGAAGTGAGCCAGTGGAGAAGTTGCCCATTGCAACCAATCAGTACTGAAGTAACATTAATAATTTGCATACTATACAATTGTACGGAGCAGCTGATTGGTTGCCATGGCCAACTTTTCAACTGGCTCACTTCTCTATACTTTTCACTGCTTCATCAATAGACCCCAGAGACTCAATATCACTGGCCAACCGTGGGAAATTTTTTCCTATACACTCATGTTTCCTAACAAAAGGTGGGGTGCAGTGCCGTACCTAGACATTTTGGTGCCCTGTGCCATAAAAATAATTGGTGCCCCCCATATATAAAAAAAAAAAAAAAGGGAATGTTTGCTCCGAAGGCGCAGGGCAAAATATAGGGACATGAGGAAGGGTTGTGGCCACAGAATAGTGCCAATCCACATTACACCGCACGGTAGAGTCCATTATTCACATTACACTGCACAGTAGTACCTCTTATACACGTTACGCCAGGCAGAGCCCATTACAACCATCACGCCGGTAGTACCCCTTATACACGTTACGCCAGGTAGTACCCCTTATACATGTTACGCCTGGCAGAGTCCCTTATACACATTACGCCAGGTAGTACACCTTATACATGTTACGCCTGGCAGAGTCCATTATACACATTACACCAGGTAGTACCCCTTATACATATTACGACAGGCAGAGTCCGCTATACACGTTACACCAGGTAGTACCCCTTACACACATTACACCAGGTGGAACTCTTTCTACACATTATGCCTGGTAGAGCCCCTTAAACACATTTTGCGAGGTAGAGCCCCTTATACACATTCCTCCAGGTCCCTTATACACATTACATGTGATGATGGACGGGAAGTTCAGCTGTGGCGCTGCCTGCTGCCTGGCTACATACTTAGAAGTAGCTTGCGGCAGACGGACAATAATAGTGCAGTGGCGCAGCAGTGTGTGTGTTGCCGGCTGTTTTGTGCCCACAGTGAATATATGCGCTGTGGGCCAGCACCACTGGCACAGCCCTAGTAACGGCCCTGTGCCCCAGTTCTGTGTATAAACTACAGTGCAGCATAGTGAAATAAAAGTGGGGCTATATTGCATATTGAAGCTACTGCTTGTAACCAGTAAATAAATAATGAGGCAGATAAATATAACATTGAGGGATAAATACAAACAAAAGTTACTAATTCTGAATGCAAGCTGTCTGGGTAGAAGCACAACGGTGGAGACTTGGTGTCCAGGTGGCTTTCTCTCCGCCTGACATTCCTGATGCTCCCCAGCCTCTGTTCAGCCGCCATCCTGCCTGTGGAACCTGCTCCCGACATCCTCTTGCTGTCCTCCACGGGAGTCCAACCCCCTCTCCTTATGCTGTGCGCGGCGCTTGCCGTTCGCTCCATATCATACCGCTGCCGCTCCATACACTGCTTTGTTAAGGACCATGCCAGCGCTATCAGCGTCTCTCTACAGTCTGACACAGCGCCTGGCTCAAAACACCACCGGGCACTGCATGAGCTTCTGCGCATGTACCACTGGCCGCACAAAGCTGAGGCTGAGCTAAACCGCAGGCGGTTGCGGGTGGCTGCGGGTGGTGCGCCCACAGGGCAAATGCACGGTGGGCAAGGCACCATCCACACACTGCTAGTTACTGCCCTGCCGGGGTGTACCAAAGGAACACGGTACATCATGCCACTTTGTCGCATTGATACTAATTGCATGTACTTCAAAATGAGCTGCAGCTGCTGGACTTCCGGGTCTATGACCCAGGAGTCCATGTGTGCATGCTCAGAACAGGCGGCTGCGGGGGATCCTGGGCGGAGACCCGGTGGACGGTGGTAAGTACATACGAAAATGCGGTAAAAACCCTGAAAACAGAGTTTGTACGGTATTTTCACTTAAGTACATCCCGTCCAAAGTGCCTCCGTTGTTGAGATACACTTTAAATCTGTTACTAGATGGTACAGATGCTCTTTGCAAAATGTTCTCTGGGCTCCTGAACTCGTGGCGTCATGGAGAAGCATCGGGTCTCCTTCCCATATTTGGTGGGATTGTTTTAAGATTAGTCAGTTTTGGTCTACAGGTATTAAGGTCACCAAAGTTGTTGTTGGAGAGTGTACGCCAGCTGATCCTGGGTCTTGGCTGCTTAATTTAATTGACCTACCCATTTCTAAATATAAGTAGTCTCTATTCTAAAACTTTGTCAAAGTGACGAGAGCTATAATTCCAGTTTACTGGAAGGCCCTCCACCCTCCCGCAATATCTATATGGTTTCACAGAATAGACATGTACATAGATATGGAGGATATAAATCTAGCCAGGATAGACGTCAAGAGTTTACCACAACATGGTTCGCCTGACTGGAGTACAAAGCATCTGGCAAAAATCAGAAATATTTGTCAAGAGAAAAAGTTTTGGTGACTATGTTACATTTGATTCTGGAGACGAAACTCGATGCTCATATACCTTTCTCTTACGTCCTAGAGCATGCTGGGGTCCATATCAGTACCATGGGGTATAGACGGGTCCACCAGGAGCCATTGGCACTTTAAGAGTTTAATAGTGTGGGCTGGCTCCTCCCTCTATGCCCCTCCTACCAGACTCAGTTAAGAAAATGTGCCTGGAGGAGCCGGTCACAGCTAGGGGAGCTCTACAGAGTTCTCTTAGGAAAAGTTTATTTTCTTTATTTCAGAGTTTGGTTTTTTACAGGGAGGCTGCTGGCGACAGCCTCCCTGCAGCATGGGACTGAGGGGGGGGGGAGCAGTGTCCGCCCTGCGGGGTCTTGAGCCACAGCCACCGCTGACTGGACGTTGAGCTCCAGAGGGGTCTGATCGCGCCCCGCCGCAGGGGAACGCTCGCCCCGGCAGGCAGCCGCCACCCCCTCGGGAGCTGAAGATGGCGAGTGAGTCACTGTCCCCCCTTGCAAGCTGGGGGACAGCGTGAAGAAGGCGGCTAGAGGGTTGTAGCGCGGTACTGCGGTGCGGGGGAGGGGGGGGGGGCGCCCTGAGCCAGCTTCGGACCCTACACTGACCATAAGCAGCCTGTCAGGGTCTACGGATCCAAGCCAGCATGAATTCCTCCGGCCAGTATAATCTTCATTGAGCGGGAAGACAGCGCCATTGAGGGGGCGGAGCTTCTCCTCAAAGAGGATCCAGCAGCGTTCAGCGCCATTTTCCAGCCTGCAGCTCACTGCCAGTGGATGCCAGGTCCCTCCTGAACGACTCCAGCTATCTGTACAGTACCAGCGGGTTGTAGAAGGGGGTGGGGGGGGGAGACTGTGTTAAGGCTGTGTCACCTATTAAGGGACTCAGTCAGCGCCGGTTTAGGGTCTCCTTATACTCTAACAGCGCTGTGTGTGGGTTGGCTCCAATCTCTGTCTCTCTCTGCCATTCTTGGGGGGAAAACTCTGTCTGCCCAGTACCCTGTGTGTTTGTGGGTGTGTGACAACATGTCTAGGGACACTGTTTCATATGCTGCAGAGGATTTGTCTTCCCAGGAAGACTCCATTCCATGTAATCAGGATTGCACTGTTTTAGCACAGATCCCAGCTGGAGAGCCAGAATGGTTAGTCTCTCTGAGGGGGACTATTTCTCAGATTTCTGATAGAGTTGCTAGGACTGAGCATGCCACTCAGGTCCTCCAGTCTTCTATGGTGGTATGGTCTGATTCTGCCTCCTCGGGGTCCCCTGCGGTACATTCTCACAAACGTGCACTTGCAATTATGCAGGATGACACGGACACCAACTCTGACGCTGCAGACGGTGACAGGGATGTGTTGAGGGGGACAGCATCACTTGCCAAGGGAGTGCAGTTGATGATTGAGGCTGTTAGGGATGTTTTACACATTTCGGACACAGCTCTGGAACAGGTGGAGGAGGCCTTCATTACAGATAATAAGAAGCCACCCCCTCACCTTACCGGCATCCAAAGAATTGAATGCTATCTTTGAAAAGGCGCGGGAAACTCCGGAAAAGAAACTCCAGATTCCCAAAAGGGTCTTGGTGGCTTTTCCCTTCCCAGAGGAAGATAGGAAGAGATGGAAGTCCCCGCCGATAGTCGACGCCTCTGTCTCCAGGCTGTCCAGACAGGTGGTATTACCGGTCCCGGGATCTACCGTGTTAAAGGACCCGGCAGATCGCAAGGTGGATGCTATGCTGAAATCCATTTACACGGCAAAGGGGCGATGTTGTGGCCTACTATAGCCTGTGCTTTGATTGCTAAAGCTATTGCCAGGTGGCCAATCACTCTGCAGGAGGAATCGACTACGCTGGACAAAGGTGACGTTGATTTATTTTTACGTAATATTCGTGATTCTGCAGGGTTCCTGGTGGATTCCATGAAGGACCTGGGTTCCATGGCTGCGGGGATCTCCTCCATGTCCGTCTCGGCTCGCAGAGGTCTATGGCTGCGCAACTGATCTGCGGACGCGGAATCCAGGAAGTGTGTGGAAGGCCTACCATACAAGGGTCAAGCTCTCTTTGGGGAGGCGCTAGATACGTGGATTGCCACGGCTACCGTGGGTAAGTCTCCTTTTCTCCCCTCAGCTGCACCGGCTACAGAGAAGCCCTTTTCATCTACCTCGTCACAGTCCTTTCGGCCCGCGAGGCCTAGAAAGAATAAGCCTTCGAACACCTTCTTCAGAGGTGGTCGTGCCAAAGGAAAGAAACCTGCTCCTGCAGGTTCCCAGACCCAGAAGCCCGCTTCTGATACACCTAAGTCCTCCGCATGACGGTGGACAGCTCGGCCTGGAGGAAGGTCAGGTGGGGGCAAGACTCCGGCAGTTCAGCCACGTCTGGGTGTTGTCGGATATAGGGGGTAATTCCAAGTTGATCGCAACAGGAAATTTTTAAGCAGTTGGGCAAAACCATGTGCACTGCAGGGGAGGCAGATATAACATTTGCAGAAATAGTTAGATTTGGGTGGGTTATAGTGTTTCTGTGCAGGGTAAATACTGGCTGCTTTATTGTTACACTACAAATTAGATTGCAGATTGAACACACCACACCCAAATCTAACTCTCTCTGCACATGTTATATCTGCCTCCCCTGCAGTGCACATGGTTTTGCCCAACTGCTAAAAAATTACCTGCTGCGATCAACTTGGAATTACCCCCATAGTGTCCAGAGGGTACAGACTGGAGTTTTTTCAAGATCCCCGCCTCACCGTTTCTTCAAGTCAGGCTTGCCAGCCCTGCTTGCGGACAGGACAATTCTTTTGGAGGCCATCAGAAAATTGGTGGTGTCAGGGGTCATTGTTCCGGTCCCACTTCAGCAGTGGAACAAGGGTTATTATTCGAACCTTTTTGTGGTACCGAAACCAGATGGTTCGGTACGGCCTATTCTAAACTTAAAATCCTTGAACCCTTATCTCAGGGAGTTCAAATTCACGATGGAATCTCTGAGAGCTGTCATCTCAGGACTGTCGGAGGGGGAGTTCCTGGTGTCCCTGGACATCAAGGATGCTTACCTCCACATTCCCATTTGGGTGCCGCATCAAGCATATCTCTGCACTGTTAAACGATCACTATCAGTTCCAGGCGCTGTCGTTTGGCCTCTCCACAGCACCGAGGATCTTCACCAAGGTGATGGCGGAGATGATGGTTCTCCTCCGCAAACAAGGGGTGAACATAATTCCATATCTGGACGATCTCCTGATCAAGGCGTCGTCCAGGGAGAGGTTGTTGCGTTCCATCGCGCTCACGACATGGCTGCTCAGGAGGCACGGTTGGATCCTAAACCTTCCAAAGTCTCATCTGGAGCCGACAAGGCGGCTGTCTTTCCTGGGAATGATCCTCGACACGGAAGTTCCTAGGTAAGCTCAGCGTTATTTACGGTTTTCAGCTGTTGCTTAGTTTTTCCGGCATATTGGCCGGACTTGCGCGTTGTGTGAGCTGGTATGAATCTCGCCACTATCTGTGTAATTCCTTCTCTCGAAGTTTGTCGTCTCCTCGGGCACAGTTTCTAGACTGAGTCTGGTAGGAGGGGCATAGAGGGAGGAGCCAGCCCACGCTATTAAACTCTTAAAGTGCCAATGGCTCCTGGTGGACCCATCTATACCCCATGGTACTAATATGGACCCCAGCATCCTCTACGAACTATGAGAAAAGGATTTACCGGTAGGTAACCAAAATCGTATTATTTCAACCTGACCTTTATCCATTACCTTAAGCGCCTTTCTCTCGTGTAACTTCCCCATACCCAACCTTTCCCGTTTGTTGTTTTTTTTTAAATTCTTTTGTTATATTGAAAAAAAAATGCACTGTCACAGTGATTGTACTTCGTTTATTTTATTGTTACTACTGTATCAATTCATGTGATTGCTAATAAACACTGATTATACAAAAAAAATAAGCTGCTGCATCCTAGCACTTCATATACAGCTTCAGACTCAGTCGTAGACAGATAAACAAGTGCCGCATATCAAATAACCAATGCAGTGTCATGAAGCGATTTTGTTGAATCCAAATTGCAATTAAGACGCACATTCAGGCGAAAAGCACTTAAAATTCATATTCAAAAGTATGGGTCCAAGTATTATTTTTTATGAGATTGTTATTTACAAAAGTACACTAAAGGCACTCCCTTGTGTTTGTTTATATAGCTATGTATCTGAAGGCCACAGTGCTGCAATAGCAGTGGTAAATGTGTAATAATAAACAAAGGGACTGTGACGTTTTGCACTCATGATAAACAGTATTGCACAGGTTACCAGGCTCAGATATGTGGTACGGTCATTTGGGTCGTGGCTATGGTTATCTAAAGGAGTTTTATTGTTTAATATACATATAATGTATTATTTAAATATTATACTGTATGTAGCTGAAATTCATCGCCAACTTGTCAATGTGTATGGTGATAACGTCATGTCATGGAAACTGGTTTGGGCTTGCTGCCTTTGATAACTACAGGACAGATGTTCAAAATGAGCGATACCATTGGAATATACTGGACCATCCTTCCTACAGCCCTAACCCGGCACTGGGTGATTCCCATCTCTTAGGACCACTGAAGAAGCATCTGTATGGAAGACAACTTGCAATTGTCGGTGAAGTTCAGCAAGCCGTCATGTCCTGGCTTCAGGCGCTTGCCATAACTTCTATGTCGGGATAGATGCCTTGGTGTATCGTTGAAACAAACGCTTAGACAAGTATGGGGACTATGTGGAAAAATAATCTGTACCAAGGCCATAATATTGATTATACGTATATGTATGAGTTGAATAAATTTACGCAATGAAACGGCACCCTCATATATACTTTTTAATCACCAACTTATTAGTTAAATGTACTTTGGTAATACAGAAACTCTCCTGGAGCTTATCAGCCGATTCTATCTATCCAGACCAAAAAAAATAAAAATACTCAGCGATAATTCCAAATTTAACTCTGACCCCTAAACTGTGCCCAATTTCTCCCACCTAATCACTGCTGATCCGCACTGTAGCCCTGTGAATTTAAGACGCATCCATCAACTTGTTGTGATAGTTCTGCAATTGCTGTTCAAAACAGATAACAGGACTCATCCGTTGATTTCAGAGGACAAAATAAAAGAATAATGGAGGCGCAGAGTTTGGGAAGATAGAGAATGTCTGAAGGCTGCAGTGCAGGCGTGATGAAGCTCCTATGATACACGTCCCCACAGCCAGATGCTTATTTGGAGCTAGAGGAGGATGAAGTGGAAAAGACAAGAGAAAACTGAATAAACTGTTAGACTAGAATTGATAGGAGTGGGAAATCCTGCCATGATTGGGCCATCTTCTCCCAGATCCCATTAATTGTTCCTAAGGGACTGCTAATTTTCTAAAAGTGGCAGAGACCAGGGATTTACTAGCCTTTTATCCGGGCCTGGATTCAGTGTGTGGGATGGCGTAATGAGAGATCAAAGGATTCAGTTTTCCTTTTGTGATTAAACGAGTAAACAATTTCCTCTCCTCTCTCCTCTGCAGGATGAAAAATGAAAGAGTTATAGAGTGATGTTGGAGTGATTATTGTTCAGTGGATAGAATTTGTCAACATCCATTTTAAAGCAGATGGTTGAGGACAGGGAAATAAACAACAAAATGATCACAACGTCCTTATACTATACCCTGCAGACAGAGCACAACCACCAGGGATTAAATACCGGACCGGTTCCACAAACTGTGAAACCAATTTCCTTTGGCCAGGATGAGATTAATTCATATAGAAATGACCGGCTTCCGTCCATCATGCTCAGTCTCCGCAGCAGAAATAGAAACTTTAAATATGGATGGCAAAAATCAAGTGGGTCATGACTAGAGCTTATTAGTCACAAGAGGGCTGCAAGAAATGTGCATTTAATAGTCACTAATAGAATTTTTTTTTAAATCAAAAGATACCTTCCAATAATGAAAAATAAAGTTACTGCCATTGGCTCTTAGCTACAGTACGTCTACCTATGGTGTAGATTTTCAATGACCTGTTGAATATTCACTATTTCTAATCCATTGTTATGTTGAACAGGTAAAGCTATTTGTACAGCAGTTGTCTTCTGATTACTTGGAATAAAACGTTTTTGTATTAGTGTTAAAAAAATAATAATAGGATTTTAATTACCTACCAGTAAATCCTTTTCTCGTAGTCCATAGAGGATGCTGGGGTCCACATTAGTACCGTGGGGTATAGACGGGCCCAGTAGGAGCCATGGGCACTTTAAGAGTTTAACAGTGTGGGCTGACTCCTCCCTCTATGCCCCTCCTACCAGACTCAGTCTAGAAACTGTGCCCGAGGAGACGGACGTACTTCGAGAGAAGGAAATACACAGATAGTGGTGAGACTCACACCAGCTCACACATGACAAAAAGGGAAGGCATACGAAGCACTGGGTGGGTGCCCAGCATCCTCTATGGCAGTATTTTTCAACCACTGTGCCATGGCATCCTAGAGTGACCTGAGCAATCTCCAGGTGTGCAGCAATAGAAGCAGAGCCAGGCCCGTCAGTGTTTTGCTGCTACTGAGGCCCTGGAACGATCAATACTGGTGGGTTTAGTGGTTGTAGAGCCAGTTCTAATTTTGGGCCTAGGCAGTGTTGGGCTCTTCTGGCTTTCTCATATGTGGCTCAGGCGTTACCTATGGAGAAGCTGCGACATGCCATCCTAGGACATGCAACTGCACCATGCATCACCATTATATTTGAGTGTGCCTTGGCAATATTTAAATCTTGTTCAGTGTGCCGCGAGTTATAAAAAGTTGAAAATCTCTGCTCTACGGACTATGAGAAAAGGATTTACCAGTAGGTAATTAAAATCCTATTTTCTCTTACGTCCTACAGGATGTTGGGGTCCACATTAGTAACATGGGGATGTACCAAAGCTCCCAGTACGGGAGGAAGAGTGCTAAGGTTCCTGCAGAACAGATTGACCAAACTTCAGGTCCTCAAAGGCCAAAGTACCGAACTTGTAGAACTTAGCAAACGTGTTCGACCCTGACCGAGTAGCTGCTCGGCAAAGCTGCAAAGCCGAGACACCCCCTGCAGCCGCCTAGGAAGAACCCACTTTACGAGTAGAGTGGGCCTTAACAGATTTTGGACACAGCAAGCCTGCCGTAGAATAAGCATGCTGGATAGGGAACCTGATCCAACGAGAAATAGTCTGCTTAGAAGCAGGACACCCAACCTTGTTGGGATCATAAAGGACAAACAGAGCGTCCGACATCCTGTGACAGGAAGTTCTCTTCACATATATTTTCAGTCATATCAACATACAAGGACTTTGAGGTAATTGAGGAGTCAGTAGCCACTGGCACCACAAAAGGTTGATTTATATGAAAGGCTGACACAACCTTTGGAAGAAATTGCTGACGCGTTCTGAGCTCAGCTCTATCTTAATGAAAAATCAAGTAGGGGCTCTTGCTTGACAATGCCCCCAATTCTGACACACGTCTAGCAGATGCCAATGCTAAGTGTGACCGCCTTCCAAGTAAGAAACTTTACGTCCACCTCCTGCAAAGGTTCAAACCAATCCCAAGATGCCGTAGGAGGCACAAAGGGTGGTTGGATGTGCAGAACCCCTTTCAAGAATGTCTGAACCTCAGGGAGGGAAGCAAATTGCTTCTGGAAGAAAATGGACAAGACCGATATCTGGACCTTTATGGAGCCCAAGCGTAGGCCCACATCCACACCTGCTTGCAGAAAGAGGAGGAGAAATCATCCCAGTTGAAACTCCACCCTTGGAAACCTCTTGGTTTCACACCAAGACACATACTTTTTTCAAATCCGATGGTAATCTTTGGACGTAACTCACTTCCTAGCCTGTATTAGAGTAGGAATTACCTTTTTCGTAATACCCTTCCGGGCTAAGATCTGGCGTTCAACCTCCATGCCGTCAAATGTAGCCGCGGTAATTCTTGATAAGCGAACAGCCCCTGTTAAAGAAGGTCCTCGGGAAGAGGAAGAGGCCTCGGATCCTCCAGCAGTAATTCCAGAAGATCCGCATACCACGCCCTTCATGGCCAGTCTGGAGCAATGAGGATTGCCTGAACTCTTGATCTTTTTATGAGCTTGAGAATCCTTGGGATGAGCGGAAGTGTAGGGATCACATACACCGATTGGAACACCCACGGAGTTACCAGGGCGTCCACTGCCACTGCCTGTGGGTCTCGTGATTTGGAACAGTACCTCCAAAGCTTCTTGTTGAGACGAGAGGCCATCATGTCTATCTGAGGAACTCCCCATTGGCTTGTCACCTCTGCAAACAGCTCCGGGTGTAGGCCCCATTCTCCTGGATGGAGATCGTGTCTGCTGAGGAAGTCCGCTTCCCAGTTGTCCACTCCCGGAATGAAGATCACGGACAGTGCCACCGCGTGCTTTTCTGCCCAGAGGAGGATTCTTGTTACCTCTGACACTGCCGCTCTGCTCTTCGTTCCGCCTTGTCGGTTTATGTAGGACACTGCCGTTACATTGTCCGAATGAACCTGAATGGCCTGATATTGAAGAAGATGTGACGCTTCAAGAAGGCGATTGTATATGGCCCTTAGTTCCAGAACGTTTATCGGAAGAATGGATTCCAGTCTTGACCACTTTCCTTGTAAATTTTCCCCTTGGGTGACTGCTCCCCAACCTCTGAGACTTGCATCCGTGGTTAGAAGGATCCAGTTCTGAATCCCGAACCTGCGGCCCTCGAGTAGGTTAGAAGTTTGTAGCCACCAGAGGAGTGAAATTCTAGCTTTCGGCGACAGGCGTATCCACTGATGCGTGTGAAGATGCGAACCCGACCATTTGTCTGGGAGATCCAGCTGGAAGGACCTCGCATGGAATCTTCCATACTGTAGAGCCTTGTAGGAGGCTATAATCTCCCCCAGAAGGCGAATGCACTGATGAACCGATATCCGGGCTAGCTTCAGGACGTCCCGTACCATTGTGGATCACCAACGATTTCTCCACCGGTAGAAACACCCTCTGCACCTCCGTGTCGAATATCATCCCCAGTAAGGGCAGTCTCCTTGTCGGCTCCAAATGTGACTTTGGAAGGTTGAGGATCCACCCATGATCTTGGAGTAGTCGAGTTGAGAGAGCAATACTCTGCAACAACCTCTCACTGGAAGATGCTTTTATCAGCAGATCGTCCAGATATGGAATAATGTTCACTCCCTGCTTGCGGAGGAGTAGTATCATCTCTGCCATGACCTTGGTGAACACCCTCGGTGCTGTGGAGATGCCAAATGGCAGTGCCTGGAACCGATAGTGACAGTCCAGCAGCGCAAATCTGAGGTAAGCCTGGTTAGGTGGCCAGATCGGAACGTGAAGGTATGCATCCTTGATATCCAGGGATACCAGGAATTCCCCCTCCTGAAGACATGAGATCACCGCTCTCAGAAACTCCATCTTGAACTTGAACTCCCTCAAGTAGGGGTTCAATGACGTTAGGTTTAATATTGGACTTACCGAACCATCCGGTTTCGGTACCACAAACAGGTTTGAGTAATAATCCTTGTGTTGTAGGTGAGGTGGAACTGGAACAATGACAATTGTTTGAACCAATTTTTGAATGGCATCCTGTAGGATAGCACTTTCTGTCAGCGAAGCTGGTAAGCTTGATTTGAAGAATCTGTGAGGTGGGAGTACTTGAAACTCCAGTCTGTACCCCTGGCCAACAATATCTGTTACCCAGGGGTCTAGGCATGACGACGCCCAGATGTGACTGAAATCTTTTAATCTCGCTCCCACCTGCCTGATCTCCAGGCTGGGAGGTCCACCGTCATGCAGAAGATTTTGAGGAAGCAGAACCTGATTTCTGTTCCTGAGATCCTGTTGATGCAGGTTTTCTGGATTTTCCCCGACCTCCTCTAAAGAAGGTGGATGAGGCTTTGGATTTTTTAACTTTTGCGGTCCGAAAGGACTGCAGTGTAGATGTAGGATAAGATTTCCTAGCTGGTGGTGCTGCTGAGGGAAGAAAGGTGGACTTACCCGCAGTTGCCGCGGAAATCCACGCATCCAATATGTCCCCAAACAGAGCCTGACCTGTGAAGGGTAGGCTCTCCACACTTTTCTTGGGTTCTGCATCCGCAGTCCATTGGCGTAGCCAGAGACCTCTGCATGCCGAAACCACCGTGGAAGTAGCCCTCGCATTCAGCATGCCAATGTCCTTCATGGCCTCCGCCATGAACCATGCACAATCCTGTATGTGACGCAAAAACAAATCAATGTCACACCTATCCATAGTATCTAAGTCCTCAAGTAATGTGCCTGACCACTTTACTATGGCTTTCGAAATCTACGCACAAGCAATGGTGGGCCTTAAAGCTACACCAGTAGCTGTGTATAGTGATTTGAGCGTAGTCTCAATCTTGCGGTCAGCCGGTTCTTTTGAAGCGGTTGAAACAGGGACAGGTAAAGCCACCTTTTTTGACAACCTAGACACAGAAGCGTCTACTATAGGGAGATTTTCCCACTTTTTCCTGTCCTCTTCAGGGAAAGGGAAAGCAATGAGAACCCTTTTTGGGATCTGGATTTTTTTCTCTCGGTTTTCCCAGGATTTTTCAAAAAAGGAGTTTAACTCCTTGGAAACCGGGAAGGTCAGTGAGGATTTCTTAATTTCTGTAAAATAAGATTCCTCTATCTGGTCAGGTACCTTTCAGATATATGTAAAATGTCCCTAATGGCTTCAATCATTAGTTGCACCCCTTTAGCAAGGGATGCACCCCCCCCCCCTTCATATCCCCATCACCGTCCCCTGTATCTGAGTCGGTATCAATGTCGACATGCATTATCTGGGCAAGTGTACGTTTTTGTGGGTATGTAGTGGGGGGAGGGGGTCTTAGACGAAGCAGTGGGGACTGAGTATATCAAACCCTCCACAGGTTTTTTTCAAAAACTGTGTCTCTTTCTCATTATGTGACATCCTTGTTGAAATTTGGGATATCATTCCCCTTATAGAATCCACCCATGCTGGCTCGGATACAGAAGGCTGAGAAAGCATATTGCAGTCCTGAGTACATGGAAGAGACTCTTCAGGAGAAGATACACACTCTGCATCACAGGATACAGAGTCCTTGGACATGGTAATGTGAGATACACACACACACACACACACACACAGGAAAATGTCAGACACAGTTTCCCCCAAAGTACCTTCAGAGAGCCAAAGAGTATAAGGAGCCAGCCACACAGCGCCACTGCACGCAATTATTATGATAAAAGCGCAGCGCCGGTTATCTAACCTTAAGAGGTTAACTTAACACTACCAACTCACCCTCCCTTCCGGTCTATAACACCCTGGTACCGCTGAGGATAGCTGGAGTTATGTAGAGGGCAGCGCTCCCTGTCAGCGTTCTGATCTCCAGGGAGAAAATGGCGCTGGTGAGTGCTGGATCCGCTCTGAGGAGAAGTCCCGCCCCCTGTAATGGTGCGCGGCTTCCCGCACTTGTTCTATTATACTGGCCTGAGGTGTTGCTGCTAACAGCGGGATTAGCCCGTTAGTTGATCTGACCAGTGTAGGGTAACAGCACTGGCTCAGGACACCCCTCAAGCACACACACCAAGTGTTACTGAGCCAGCATTGGAGCACAACATGTCAGAGCTGCGCTCCCACCCTTGTGCCGCCATTCCTGCCGGCGACCCGCTTATCGGGTCGCCTGCGCTGTACTCACCACTCTTCTTTCTTCTGGCTCTGTTAGGGAGTGGTGGCCGTGCTGTGGGAGTGAGCGGTCGCCTCGTGGGCTTGCGATCAGCACCCTCAGGAGCTCAGTGTCCTGTCAGCGGAGATAGAGAACCATTAACTTCTAGAGTTGGTTCCTACTCCCCCCCCCCCCCCCCCCCGTAAGTCCCACGAAGCAGGGAAGCTGTTGCCAGCAGCCTCCCTATAACCTAAAAACTCTTTTAAAAAAAAAAAAAAAAACTAAGAAAACTCCTAGGAGCTTCCCTAGCTATGACCGGCTCCCCCGGGCACATTTTCTAAACTGAGTCTGATAGGAGGGGCATAGAGGGAGGAGCCAGCCCACACTATTAAACTCTTAAAGTGCCCATGGCTCCTGGTGGACCCGTATACACCCCATGGTACTAATGTGGTTTTAACATGATCAAACAAATAACCCCCATACATCTGCAATGAATTGTTGAAATTTCCCCTGATGTTTAGGTTGGGGAATTGGGAATTACAGACTTCTAAACCCGCTGCCTTGGTACCCTCAGTCTACTAAGCCCCGATGCCTTGGTGCCCTCAGTCTATTAAGCCCTGATGCCTGGTGCCCTCTGCTTCCTAAACCCCGCTGCCTTGGGGCCCTCTTCCTCCTAAGTCTGCTGCATTGGTGCCCTTGGTCTTCCCAAGCCCACTGCCATGGTGTCCTTGGTCTCTTAAGCACGCAGCCTTGCTGTCCTCTTAAGCACGCTATCTTTGTGTCACACTTGTCTCCATCTTCTTTACTCCTAAAATCCAATCTCTCACCCTATATTTCAACTTTGAAATACAGTATTGCTAGAATATGCTCTTTGACACCCAAGCTGCAACCAAAACACTTATCCATTCAATCATCTCCTGACATGAACTTTTTCAACTCCCTCCCTACCTGTAATTACCCTCACCAAAGTATCGTTGCTTAAACCATCCTGAACGCAGTGGCAAGACTGAGGTTTTCCTTCTTGTTGTTCCATATCTGCTGCATCATTCCCTTCACTGGCTCTGTGTCTTCTGGATTCCAACTCAAATTACTCACCCTCATTTACAAAGCCGTCAACACTACCTACCTCTACATAGATATCAAAATCAATCTCAGAATACTTTCCCTGAGACCCTCATAGAGCAACCTAATAACTGAAACCTCATCCATATCTCTTATAAACACCTTTCATCTCTCCCACCGGTTATACTGCTCCCATTCTCTACCACATCCCTACTAAGTCTCCCAGACTTTAAATCTTTAATTGCTCTCTAAAACAAAAAAGAGACTACACTATTTCCCACAGATACTACTCACATACTGTGGGTTCATCCACACAAGTCTCCTAAATTATACTGTAAACAATACTCGCTTCTCTTATCTCAGCTGGGCCATTTTTCGACTACACTGCAACAGCAGGGTCCATGAACCTCAATATCGCAACATCTGCATTTCTTCTGTCTTCCCTGTATGTCCCTTTCCCCTCCAGGTCCATGTGTATGACAATGATGGCTTACAAATTAGCAATATTACAAAAGATAACGCTAAGAGTCTAGTGTAATCAATTTTGTCTCATTTGTTTATTAAGACATTTTAGGAGTTGTGTTTGACATGACATTCATGTTCAGTAGAAACAGAAGAATCCAGAGTAATTCCAATGAGAAAACAAAACTTATTCTCCAGGTCTATTTGCAGATTTATACTAGGGCAAAGGGTGCCAGCTGCAGGAACATTTTGCCATACTAATCAAAAACCTTCAAATTCTGCTGACAAATGAGGTGCCTAGGTCTCCATGTTTGTCTAAAGCCAACCCCTAATGTTTGCATGAGAAAATTGGTCACAACCAGTGTCGGCTCCAGAGGTGAGGCTGCAGTGCAGTCCAAAACTGAAATAGGGGCGACAAACCAACTGTCACCCCAAACTGACTGACTGCCAGTTGGTGAGACTCCCCTATTTGAATTTTGGACTGCGATGCAACCCACCTCTGGAGCTGCCACTGGTCACAACCAAAACAAAATTGATACAGAGTCTAAGGGCAATATTCAAGTATCCGCCCCCCCCCCCCCCCTCCCTTCCGCCGACAGTATTCTAATGTAGCTGCAGACAGGCGCGGCAAGTTAATTTCAGCTCGCTACACCTGGGGGCATCGAGCTGAAATGCACGTAGATTGACCCGTTTGGGTGCCAAAAAGGAACTTTTCATACTCGTGCCCATTACTTTAGTCTGGTTTAGGTGCTTTAGGCGCCTAAACCAGAGTGTAATGGGCGCGATAAGTGGGGGTATTTGAATATCGCCCCTCAATCTCCCGTCACTTTAGACGGGAGATCGGGGGTGCAACAACATTTGAAATCCCCCCTAAGCATCACAATACTTTGTAATGGACCACAACACACACACAAAAATGTATAATAATGTAAAAATTTCACAGTTAAATAAATGTAATGAAGTTGAATCTCCAGGAATATTGCTCTTTGATCCTGCACTCAGAATTTAATTTCATTACATAAATTTTAGTAAGTTATTTTATTTTTATTGTATTGTTAAATATTATGTTGATTCTTAGAGGGGAGTTTAACTGTTATGGGCGCGGCGATAATTAATGGGTGCCCAATGACGCAATTCAACTGTTTTAGCTGCTCATTATCGCACTTGTATCGCCCAAAAGCATCAACTTTAAGATGAGCCAGACTTTTCGCACATTTCTGATCACCACCTCAGGAGGTTGTAAGCATAAATGTGGGCAGCTGCGGCCCTGGGGCCTGATCAAAGCAACAATTGAATTGCCTCCATCATAGCACCTCTTAATATCTTTAGTAATAGGGTGTGCAGTCCAGCCCCTTCCCCCCCACACCTTTTTTTCCTCTATATTTGTGTATAAATTGAATTGCTGTCAGGCAGCCACTGCTAACAGGTGTCCAAAAAACTATTGAATTTCCCCCTTAGTCGTTATATCAATTTGTTCCGACTGTGACCTACGCTTTGTTATTCACAATTTTCTCTTCTTGCAAACAGTTCTTTACCATATGCAGCTCCTTTAGGTTTTTTATTTTTCCCCTACAGCTTTCAGGTCCTTGAGGCGGAAATATGGATTTGGCCTCTGTTGGTTCTTTTGCCTGATTCGGCAACTCAGCGAATCACTGAAACATACAGTACACTGTGTATGGAGTACACTAATTGTGGACCCGAGTAAGCTTTGCTAATTTAGCAAATTTGCAACTGCTTCCAATCGCATGCTGGGGGCCGCCCAGCACAGGACAAGGCCGCCCAGCATACTAATGGTGGCCAGTAAATCGATCGTAATTAAACTGCGATTGCATCACTGAATAAAGGAAGCCCCCCCTGCCCGAGCAGCCTGGCTGCGGAAGCCAGTCGAGCCGCTGACATTTTCGCCGAATCGGCCGCGTGTAAACTCACATGGCCGCTCCAAAAACTGCCCGGACCCATCCCCGTTTCCGACGCCATGCCACCGCAATGCCGCACCGCCATCCAGCAAATGCCTTTGTCAATCAGCCAGAGGCACTCGCATCAATGCCAACGCATTGCCGGGCCCACGCAGACCGGGAACTGCTCGTGTGCACTCGTTAGAAAATCGTCAGTATGCAATCCATACTGAATAAGGCCTTGTGTATGGCGTTTATTCACAAAAGTGTTTCAGATGGATTCCAAAGCTCTTGCCCTGAGACAGATTTGGCCCTGTAGTCTCCGACCAGGCCAGCATATAAAATATAACCTGTGTTTCCTTTTGAAGATCTTGAACTGTTTTATGGACATTTTATTTTTAATAGTCTAACTCCTTGATATCACTTTGGTAGAAAAGCCGCTTCAAAAACTGTTCTTCACTGAAGGATCTTTATTTTTTTTCTAACTGCTTTCTTGTAATTTTGCAATAACTACCTGGAAAGGTCGTATTTTCTACAGGCGATTTTTCTTCTCCTGGACTTCATGACAAACGCCTTGCATAGGACTGATTATTTCTCTTGATATACAATAAAAATAGAGGCAATGTCTGACCTTTGTGTTATGATAGACCATGTGGCAGTTTGATTTGTTCTGTGGTATATCAAAGTGGACGCCTCACCGGATGAAGAAGACTGGATCCCTGAAAAGAGCTTGATTTGATAAATTAGCTTTTATACCTGGAGATCAAGGGCCTTATTTACTAAACAGTGCAGAGTTATTAAACACTTTGGTGTCAGAAGCATCCCTTGCAGGTAAGTATAGGATCAGGCCATAGGGTGTTGTGTGCGGTGGGCTTACCCGCCTTGGCCCTAACTGCCTCCAAGGTCATTTGTTTATGTCTTCCTTTAGCTCTTTTATTTGGTTTTCAGCTGCCTCCAAAGACTTGAACAAATATTCTTCACTAGCACATTAATCACTAAATGCTGACTGCTGGCAAGCTCAGATGTGAAGGTCTGTATGTTCTCTCCTTCATGTCTGAACAGTATCTATATTGCAGCAAAGCGTGCTTTAACTCTCGGTCTGCCGCAAACAGAAGACCAACTGTAAATATTTGCAGAGAACACGCTTTTTACCAGCACATGGGTTAAAGCATGGTCCAACGTGTTTACCCAACGTCAATTACAAACAGGTTATAATGTGCAGTGGGTCTGGGGTTATATATAAGCTGTCTACATTCCTAGATCCTTAACATCAACAGTATATTAAGCCACTTTTTCAAGACGATGAGACGCAACGATGCTTTTTCAATAAAGTTTGTAACTGATTTCTTTGAACAATGTGGGAGAATTGTGCCCTTGAAAATAGGTTACATTTAATTAAATGTAAACCTTCTCCAGCATCTATTCTGTGTGTGTACCGTTGAACTTGTTTAATATTTATTCTCTAACACAATGGTTCTCAATCATTTTCCACCTGGGTACCCCAAGGCAGCCATTTGTGTTATTTGTAACCCCAACATTTGCAAAGAAATACATTTCTAATGAATAAAATTGCTGTTAGATAAAATGTTTATGCATCTCTATGTATAAAGTATTAAATGTGTTATAAAATAAAAAATAAAAAAAATGACACTAGAATAGATTTGTATAAATATTATGATCATAAATTACAATTTATGAAAAATGTAAAATGGTCAGTTAAAATGTAGTCCACATACGCTTTCTTTTATGCAGATACACCATTTAACATTTGTAGGGTCCTACAGAAATATTTTCAAGCACCCCTGAACATCACTGCAAGCACCCATGGGGGTACAGTATTGGTTTGGCAGGTCGACCCTACTTAGGTCGACAGTCACTAGGTCGACACTGACATGGACAAATGGTCTACACAGGACAGGTCAACACATGAAAGGGTTGACATAGCTTATTTTATAAAAAAGAAAGATTTTTTACTTTTTCATACTTTACCATCCACGTGGACTACAAGTGGGAATAGTAACCTGTGCCAAGTGCAGCGAGGAACCTTGACCGCAGTATGGCGAGCGAAGCAAGCCACGCAAGGGAGCGCGGTACACTAATTGGGGTTCCTGGTCATGTTACAGAAAAAATGACACCAAAAACAGTTAAAAAAATCCATGTTGACCTTTTCATGTGTCGACCTGTCCCGTGTCAACCGTTTTCATGTGTCGACTATTTGTCGACGTCGACCTTAACATGGTCGACCATTCATACCAAAACCTGGGGGCACTAGTACTCCAGATTAAGAATCATTCTTCTAACACATCAAATAAAAATAGGATTTTGGTACCTACCGGTAAATCCTTTTCTCTTAGTCCGTAGAGGATGCTGGGGACTCCAAAAGGACCATGGGGTATAGTCGGATCCGCAGGGGCTTGGGCACACTATAAAGACTTAAACTGGGTGTGAACTGGCTCCTCCCTCTATGCCCCTCCTCCAGACCTCAGTTAGAAAACTGTGCCCAGGAGGGATGGACATTTCGAGGAAAGAATTTATCGCTATAACACATTAAGTGTCATACCAGCTCACACCTCAAACACCGTAGAACATGGCATTCAGTAGAATACCAGCCAACGGCATGAACAAAACACAGCCACATGCTGAGAAAATATGTAACACAAACCGTGTGTCCACAGAAGCAAAAATAAGACCCCGCATGCCATGTAATGAACAACGGTAGCAACCGCCTAACAGAGAAAACACACCACCAGGGTGTAACCAAAAGCAAAAACTGCAGACACAGTACGCACTGGGACGGGCGCCCAGCATCCTCTACGGACTAAGAGAAAAGGATTTACCGGTAGGTACCAAAATCCTATTTTCTCATACGTCCTAGAGGATGCTGGGGACTCCAAAAGGACCATGGGGTTTATACCAAAGCTCCAAAACGGGCGGGAGAGTGCGGACGACTCTGCAGCACCAAATAAGCAAACAAAAAAAGTCCCCAACAATCAGGATATCAAACTTGTAGAGCATAGCAATAGAGTTTGATCCCGACCAGGAATCCGCTCGGCAAAGTTGACCCGCCGGGACTCCCCGGGCATCCGTCCAAGATAAGCCCATCTTCCCAGAAGAATGGACCTCCAACTACTTCGGTGACGGCAATCCAGCCGTAGAATGAACATGCCAAACCGCATCACAGAATCAGAGTGTAACAGACTGCAAACCATGCTGGGAACATGCCAGACAAATAGAGCTTCTGTTACTCCACACTGAGCCAAATTGGCGACCTACATACTCAAATCCCCGGCTAGATCGAGGAAATTTGAATCAGCTAATGCTTAAATAACTACCAGCAACAAAATAGGCAGATTTCTGCTAAACCCAGAAACCACTCTTGGTAGAACTACCAACCGAGTACCCAATTTCTCTCTATCCACCTGAAAGATCAAACACGGCTCTTGTGAGACAAAAACACCACTTCCGACACCCGCCTTGCGGATGTTAAAGCCAATAGCATGACCACCTTCCGAAAGAGAAATTTTGTAAAGAAACTTATTAGGCTTGCCTCCACACTGGCTTGTAAAGTATGGATAAGCACGACCTAGCTGAAAGACTTCCATAGGAGTCTTCGTGGATACACACCGAGACATATAAGTACTCCAACTACGGTGGTAACTCTTTGTCGTTCGTTCTTTCCTAGCCTGAAGAAATGAGGAAACAACTTCACCGGGAACACCCGTTCGGCTTAGGATATGGCATTCAACCGCCTCGCCACCAGACGTAGCCGCGGTAAGTCATGCTACACGCCCTGATCTTGTTGTAACATTACCTCACGTAGAGGAAGAGGGCCGTAATCTTCTATGAGTAACCATGAAAAACTGGATAGCCAACCCTCGCTGGCTAGACCGGATTCAAGAGGATCCCCGGAACCTTCTAACATCTTCCGCTCACCACCGCCAGAAAAGTGAAAGCGGAGAGGCCACATAGACCGACTAAAAACACCCACGGTGTCACGAGGATGTCCACTACTATATCTTAAGTGTCCCTTGACCTGGAACAATCTTCTTGAGGCCTCTCGTTGAGGCGAGACGCCCACATGTCCAATTGCGACACTCCTCAAAGACTTGTCACGTCTGGGAAAGCTTCTCGATGATGACCGAATATTCTCCGGCTGGATAACGCGTCAGCAGAGGAAATCTATTTCCCGGTCTTTTACCTTCGGAACGAAGACTGCTAATATAGCGTTTTCCAGACCCCCACTTCAACTGCAAACTGCGCAACTTCTGCCATTGCCGCTTGCTCCATGTTCCGCCATAGCGGCCTACCTACGCCACTGCTGACAAGTCGTCCGGCAGAACTAACACGGGTAGAACACGAAGAATACGTTCGTCGAAAATAGCTCTTAATTCCAGAAAGCTTACAGCAGACAAGTTTTTTTAACTTGACTATATCCTCTGGAAATACGTCCCTTGCAAAGGACTGCTCCCCAGCATCGGAGATCTGTTCGCACGAACACCAGGATCTAAAACTGGATCCCGAACCTCATTCCTCTAGAAGGAGAGAACCGAGCAGACATCACAGGAGCGATGTCCTGGCCGTTTGGATTATATTCCGGTACATGCGCAGGTGAGACCCAGACCACATTCCCAACTGGTCCCATGAAAACCACTCTGGTAATAGACCTGCTCACCAACAAAGGCCTCTTAGGCCGCAGCCATCTGTTTTATAAACTGAACATATTGATGAGGTGTCACCTCAAAACCGATCCAACTCTGGATCCTCAGACCTCTTTCCACAGGAAAAACACCGAACCATAACCGGTCAGCATCTACTCTGAAACCCACTTTCGACATCTGCGTCGTTGGGAACAACAGCCAATCCCTGTGTCTAAAAACAGTCAGAGAGAAATAACGATTTGCACCGTAATACAGGGACAGCCCGAGACTGTCCTGAACCTGACGCACCTCTGTATGGCGTCGCGTACTACCTCCACTTCCAGAAGGGAACGGCAACAACTATTAGAAAAACAGTAAGGGAAAACAACCGGAACTCAGAATGTCCCCCTTTAGATTCTATGAATAACTCACAGGTCCTAGTCTATTCCTGGACTAACTGAAATTTAGCAGACAAGTGGTCACCGGAGTGGAAACCCGCCAGATAGACTCAGCGACAAGTGGTGGATGTAGTGGAAATAGAAACGACATCCACTTCTGCAAACCTAACAAGGCTGCAGAACACTTACCTTTTCACCTTTCACTGTTTGCGCAGAAAAGGAAAAAAGAACGGTATCGAAACGGTTAAAAATGACTGCACCCCACAAAAAAATGCATCACCAACCGTCGTGAAGGAGGCTAACTCACGAAATTAGATTTACCAGAGGAATCCGCCGAGATTGACTGAACAGAGGCCACTCCCACAGCTGTACACCTCCCTCCAGCATCTCCCGGAGACATCCTCCGCATTTTTCCGGTCACACCTCCTGCTGTCACGTGGCAGCCTGCTGTAATATTATAAGGTAGAACAACCATAGGCAAGCCAACTCACTCTGGGTAGGGTAATACAGTCGGGTGCCTACCCGAACACAACACTTTCTCAAGTGCATACAGTGCAAATAAGGTCAAAATATAGAAATAAAATTTCACTTAGCTGCCTGTGTATGATCCTTTGCGACCGGGCTCTGCGTCGACCAGGAGTTGACTGTCATAATTTTCTCTCCGCGTTGTGAAGAGAATAATATTCGGACTCCTTGAGAGGATCGAAACCAACTCGTCATGGCAAATCTAGAGCTTCACAACAGAGCGATCAGCACATGATAAGAATACCTGTACCATTATTTCAGCATTCATTGATAAACATCCTGCAACACATACTAAAACACATATATCCAAATAATGCATATATAAACCCATATCTACATATATAAACATATAGACGTAACCTATATGCAAGTGGATTGTCCCGACCAGCCAGGTCCCTAGAGACAGTAATGTGTTGTGAATGTGTATGATCATGTACGGACATGCTCCCGATGTGGATCTACCCGGAACGTTATGGTCGACAGAAACTTAGTAAATGTCGACAGCAAGGACTAGTAAGCGGGCAAAAAATAATAATAATAACAGGGAACCCCGAGAGGTCTGAGGGAAGCATACAAATACAATTTTGATAACACTCCCCACACAAACACCTGAATATATACATACACACATATATATATATATATATATATATATATATATATATATATAAAGGTACAAGGCAATAACAGCCTGACAATTTTTCACCCAGGAAATACCGTTGATACCAACAGGGTATCACAAACCACTGTGACTTCCCTAATGTGTTAACTGTTTTAAGCACACAAAAACCAACTTGGTAATACTTAATTTTTTGAATCAAGTACAGCCGTGCGTCGGCGCAGCCACCAGATATCCCCATAACCGCTCGTGACTAAGCCCCCACACCCATAGACACATGTCGACTAACCAATAGTGGGTAAACTAACAGGGAAACAGTGAATGTATGTATTACAACAAGGATTATGCATCCCTTATCCAACATAATGCTATATGACCCATACAGCATTAAAAACACTGTGTCCCCTCTCCATCTTACTATACAGCAAGTTCTGGCGGGGATGTGAGGAAAATGGCGCCGACTCCCTTCTTAGGACTAAGCTCCGCCCCTTAAGCAAAATATATAAATTCTGGGCCCTTATATAGTGTAAATCCACTATATATATATATATATATACACACACACTCTCAAAACACTGCCGTTCAGGGCGCCCCCCCTGCACCCTGGTCAAACGTTGGTGTGTGGGAGCACCGGCGCGGCGCGCGACCGCCTTTATGCCTGGCGGTATTGCGTGTGGCGCCGGGGATGTATAAATAAACTATGCAGCCCAGGGCGCCCCCCTCCCTCCCGGCGCCCTGCACCCATGGAGCTGGCGTTGGGGGAGAAATGGCGCGTAAATCGCTGGAACATGCTGGCGGGGTCCGGGGCATGGAGCCCCGGCACCGCCAGTTTAAACCTCTTACAGCCTATAATATGCTGCCCAGGGCGCTCCCCTTACCCCCCCCCCCCCCCAGCGCCCTGCCCCCGTGAGAGCCGGCGGCGGGGAGGAAACGGCGCGCTGTTATATGCTGGCGGGGGTAGGAGAGACAGTGCCCCAGCACCGACATGCTTTCATGCCAGCCTTAAAAGAAACAGTAACCTGCTGCCCAGGGCGCTCCCCCCCAGCGCCCTGCACCCTGTGAGTGCGTTGGTGTGTGGGAGCAAGGAGTGTAGCACGATCTGTTACCTCCGTTACTGAAGTCTTCTGCCGTCACTGAAGTCTTCTGTTCTTCACATACTCACCCGGCTTCTTTCTTCAGGCTTCTGTGAGGGGGGTGACGGCGTGGCTCCGGGAACAATCAGCTAGGCGCACCAAGTGATCGTACCCGATGGAGCTAATGGTGTCCAGTAGCCGAGAAGCAGAGCCTTTAAACTAAGAAGAAGTAGGTCCTGCTTCTCTCCCCTCACTCCCACGCTGCAGGGAGCCTGTAGCCAGCAGGTCTGCCTGAAAATAAAAAACCTAACAAAGTCTTTCAGAGCTCCCCTAGTGTGTGACCCATCACTCCTGGGCACAAAGTCTAACTGAGGTCTGGAGGAGGGGCATAGAGGGAGGAGCCAGTTCACACCCAGTTTAAGTCTTTATAGTGTACCCAAGCTCCTGCGGATCCGTCTATACCCCATGGTCCTTTTGGAGTCCCCAGCATCCTCTAGGACGTATGAGAAAACCAGAAAGCATCCTCTATCATGGAGAGAAGGGCAAGTACAACTACAAATACTCTTCACTCTATTTCCAAGTTGCTACAGGTCAATTGCCCATACTGGTCTACAATAGTTACATAGCTTCCTTCACAAATATTTTCGCTCAACACATGGAACCGTTGTGTCCGTAGTAATCATTTTATCTCCTACTAATACCTCTTTTTCACCTAAATATATAGTCCGACCTAGGTTTTCGGACACTGTCCCAACCCAGGTCACACCCAGTTTACATTAAACCTTCGACACGGGTCATTGTTGCATAAAATGCAACAAGGGTCTGATATCTTCAATATATCATCTCTAAATCACACGCAGCCAGATCCCAAGACTTTCATGAATTGTATTAGGAAAGCGATGTGGGGAAGGCTTTGTACCTGGATAAGTGGGGCTGACTTAGATTCACTGTAGCTTATTGATGCTTCCTTATACTAATATTAAGGAAGGAAACAAATAGTCAGCAAATAGAAACTGCAGGGGGCGTAAATGGTTTAGACCAGAATGCTAAAGCAGTGCCACTGAGCATCTCTGAACACAGGACAGCCAGCCAGTCATAAATCTGCATCAATTGCCGGGGGGGGTCTGGGGTCTTCATAAAGTTTTGTAAGCAGTGCGAGTACGCTTACAAACAAAAGGGGTAATATAGCTAACAATAGTGAAATACAAAGTCAGGGTGAGTTAAAGCAGGGAATGTTGTAAGACATAACAGCTTAGCTAAAGAGAGCACCAGATCCTCCAGGTAACACCTGCAGATTGGAGCCAAAGCAGCCACCTGTAAGGCAAGATTGAAATTAGGGGTCGGGCTGCCCCTAGGCACATCATTACCAGTTGACCCCATCATGCCTGTCCTCGTCATGTTGAGGCCCCCCCCCCACCACAATTTACTGACCATTGCCCCTCCTCCCTCACCAGTTACACAATAGAAACAAAACAGTTGTAATGACAACAAAAAAACAACAACAAAAGAAATCACCTGCCCATCAGCCTAGCAGGGCTCTCATGCAAGTACCCTGTAGGAAATACACCATTACTGTAAGGCACAGAAGTGCTGCAACGCCGATCAGAGCATGTGCATGCTGGAGGAGTCCACAGGGCCTTGGAACCCACAGCAGGCTTTGAGCGGCACCACAGGTCCGGGAGAGGCGGCGGAGGCATCCTCAGGCTGAGACAAACAGCAGCCAGACAGGTAATAGACAAAATTGCAGGATAGCTATACAGGATCCACAGCATGAGTCCTACTCCATGCCTGTCCAGGCCACACCCCTGCTTTTCCATCTTTAGCAGGACTGTGGAACAGCTACCCAGCTGGGACATGTCCGACCTCAGCAGTGTCTGATACCGATCGGACCTCTTCCCTATCCTGAGAGCTCAATGCTCCATCTCTTTGGAGCTCAGTGTGGACCTACACCACTTCATAAAGGCCCATGTACATGGGCCGATGCGGGAGAGATGTGTGCCGAGCGAACCGCTCAGCACACATCTCTCCCGCCGCTCAGCACAGCGCGATGTGTGCTGAGCGTGCGGATGGGGGGGCGGATGCTCACTTCACCCAGCGGGTGAAGTGAGCGACCCGCTAGATTGCCCTGCATGCAGGCCAATCTAGCAGCAGCGATAGCGATGTGCGGGGCTGCTCATCACTATCGCTGTAGGGGGTACACACGGAGCAATAATGCTGAAATTCTAAGCAATCTAGTCAGATTGCTTAGAATATTGCTCTGTGAGTACCCCCCTTAACTCCTCACTTGGACAGGCTAAGTACCCCACGTGACTCACACTGTGCTTAATGCATTTGTTTGGAAAATCAAACTGTATTGTGATATTTGCTGCTAAAACGGCCAATTATTTGCCTTTATTCTCCACCACACCGAGTGATGAACTAGCACCATCTTCAAATTAATTCAGACCTGGAAACATATACTTTAACAAATGTCCCTTCAAAAAATGTTTTGTGTCCAGCAGTATTATGCAATTTTATTCTATTGTTGACAATTACATATTATTGTGTTCATCCATATGTTGATGTACTTTATTTCTCTATTTCTTAATAAAATAGTATATATATATATATATATATACACACACACACACACACGTTAAAAAGCAGATCGTTTCTGCCACAGGTGATTAGACACACATGCAGCATAATGACCGTTTACATGAACAGCGCAGTCTCCCCCCTGTTCTCCCCATCAGACTGTTGTTCTGGAGGGTTTTTGCAAAATATCCTCGACTGCAGCAGCATCTCACAGTCAGGGCCAGCCACAGTTAATTGTGTTTTTGTACCATATGACCAGGAACCTACTGGCATTGTGTTTGTATCATCTTTCACAGTAATAAAAAACGTGTGTAAAGCCGATGTTTTGAGGTCTTTGCTAGTCACTGCTGGCAAACGTTACCAGAAAAACACAACGCAAACATAACACAGCAGAACACTAGTAAAGAATGCAAGTATGTGTTGATGATCCCACAATTTAATTTTTTAGTTTTTGTTAAATGTAAAAAAATAAGATTTTACTTACTGGTAAATCTATATCTCGTAGTCCGTAGTGGATGCTGGGGACTCCGTAAGGACCATGGGGAATAGACGGGCTCCGCAGGAGACAGGGCACTTTAAGAAAGAATTAGGAATACTGGTGTGCACTGGCTCCTCCCTCTATGCCCCTCCTCCAGACCTCAGTTAAGGAAACTGTGCCCGGAAGAGATGACAGTACTAGGAAAGGATTTTGGAATCCAGGGTAAGACTCATACCAGCCACACCAATCACACCGTATAACTCGTGATAACATACCCAGTTAACAGTATGAACAAGAACAGAGCACCAGATAAACCTGATGCAACCATAACATAACCCTTATTTAAGCAATAACTATATACAAGTATTGCAGAAGAAGTCCGCACTTGGGACGGGCGCCCAGCATCCACTACGGACTACGAGAAATAGATTTACCGGTAAGTAAAATCTTATTTTCTCTAACATCCTAGTGGATGCTGGGGACTCCGTAAGGACCATGGGGTTTATACCAAAGCTCCCAAACGGGCGGGAGAGTGCGGATGACTCTGCAGCACCGAATGAGCAAACACAAGGTCCTCCTCAGCCAGGGTATCAAACTTGTAGAACTTTGCAAAAGTGTTTGAACCCGACCAAGTAGCTGCTCGGCAAAGCTGTAATGCCGAGACCCCTCGGGCAGCCGCCCAAGAAGAGCCCACCTTCCTTGTGGAATGGGCTTTTACTGATTTTGGAGGCGGCAAGCCAGCCGCAGAATGAGCCTGCTGAATCGTGTTACAGATCCAGCGAGCAATAGTTTGCTTTGAAGCAGGAGCACCCAGCTTGTTGGATGCATACAGGATAAACAGCAACTCAGTTTTCCTGACTCCAGCCGTTCTGGCTACATAAACCTTCAAAGCCCTGACTACATCTAGTAACTTGGAATCCTCCAAGTCACGAGTAGCCGCAGGCACCACAATAGGTTGGTTCAAATGAAAAGAGGACACCACTTTTAGCAGAAATTGTGGACGAGTCCGTAATTCTGCCCTGTCCATATGGAAAACCAGATAGGGGCTTTTATGTGACAAAGCCGCTAATTCTGACACACGCCTAGCCGAAGCTAAGGCCAATAGCATGACCACCTTCCACGTGAGATATTTTAACTCCACGGTTTTAAGTGGCTCAAACCAGTGTGATTTCAGGAAACTCAACACCACGTTAAGATCCCAAGGTGCCACTGGTGGCACAAAAGGGGGCTGAATATGCAGCACTCCCTTTACAAACGTCTGAACTTCAGGAAGAGAAGCCAGTACCTTTTGAAAGAAAATGGATAGGGCTGAAATCTGGACCTTAATGGACCCCAATTTTAAGCCCAAAGTCACTCCCGACTGTAGGAAGTGAAGGAAACGGCCCAGCTGGAATTCCTCTGTAGGGGCATTCCTGGCCTTACACCAAGCAACATATTTTCGCCATTTACGGTGATAATGTTTAGCCGTCACGTCCTTCCTAGCCTTTATTAGCGTAGGAATAACCTCATCCGGAATGCCTTTTTCTGCTAGGATACGGCGTTCAACCGCCATGCCGTCAAACGCAGCCGCGGTAAGTCTTGGAACAGACAGGGCCCCTGTTGCAACAGATCCTGTCTGAGAGGCAGAGGCCATGGGTCCTCTGTGAGTATTTCTTGTAGTTCCGGATACCAAGTCCTTCTTGGCCAATCCGAAACAATGAGTATTGTTCTCTCTCCTCTTTTTCTTACGATTCTCAGCACCTTCGGTATGAGAGGAAGAGGAGGAAACACATAAACCGACTGGAACACCCACGGTGTCACTAGTGCGTCCACAGCTATCGCCTGAGGGTCTCTTGACCTGGCGCAATACATTTGTAGCTTTTTGTTGAGGCGGGATGCCATCATGTCCACCTGTGGCAGTTCCCATCGATTTGTAATCTGTGCGAAGACTTCTTGACGAAGTCCCCACTCTCCCGGGTGGAGGTCGTGCCTGCTGAGGAAGTCTGCTTCCCAGTTGTCCACTCCCGGAATGAACACTGCTGACAGTGCTTGCACGTGATTCTCCGCCCAGCGAAGAATTCTGGTGGCTTCCGCCATCGCCACCCTGCTCCTTGTGCCGCCTTGGCGGTTTACATGAGCCACTGCGGTGATGTTGTCTGACTGAATCAGCACCGGATGGTTGCGAAGCAGAGGTTCCGCTTGACTTAGGGCACTGTTTATGGCCCTTAGTTCCAGGATATTGATGTGCAGACAAGTCTCCTGACTTGACAACAGACCCTGGAAATTTCTTCCCTGTGTGACTGCCCCCGACCCTCGGATGCTTGCATCCGTGGTCACCAGGACCCAGTCCTGAATGCCGAACCTGCGACCCTCGAGAAGGTGAGCACTCTGCAGCCACCACAGAAGAGACACCCTGGCCCTGGGGGATAGGGTGATCAGCCGATGCATCTGAAGATGCGATCCGGACCACTTGTCCAACAGATCCCACTGAAAGGTCCTCGCATGGAACCTGCCGAAGGGAATGCCCTCGTATGACGCCACCATCTTTCCCAGGACTCGCGTGCAGTGATGCACCGACACCTGTTTTGGTTTTAAGAGGTCTCTGACCAGAGTCACGAGCTCCTGAGCCTTCTCCGTCGGGAGAAAAACCTTCTTCTGGTCTGTGTCCAGAATCATGCCCAGGAAGGGCAGACGCGTCGTAGGAATCAGCTGCGACTTTGGAATATTAAGAATCCAGCCGTGCTGTTGCAATACTTCCCGTGAATGTGCTACGCTGATCAGCAACTGCTCTCTGGACCTCGCCCCTATGAGGAGATCGTCCAAGTATGGGATAATTGTGACTCCTTGCTTTCGCAGGAGCACCATCATTTCTGCCATTACCTTGGTAAATATTCTCGGTGCCGTGGACAGACCAAACGGCAACGTCTGGAATTGGTAATAACAGTCCTGTACCACAAATCTGAGGTACTCCTGATGAGGTGGATAAATAGGGACATGCAGGTAAGCATCCTTTATGTCCAGAGACACCATAAAATCCCCCTCTTCCAGGCTTACAATGACCGCTCTGAGCGATTCCATCTTGAACTTGAACCGTTTCAGGTAACTGTTCAGGGGTTTTAAATTCAATATGGGTCTGACCGAACCGTTTCGGTACCACAAACATTGTTGAATAGTAACCCCTTCCCTGTTGAAGAAGGGGAACCTTTACCACCACCTGCTGGAGATATAATTTGTGAATTGCCGCTAACACTATTTTCCTCTCTATGGGGGAAGCTGGCAGGGCCGATTTGAGGTAACGGTGAGGGGGCATCACTTCGAATTCCAGCTTGTATCCCTGAGATACAATCTGTATAGCCCAGTGATCCACCCGTGAGCGAACCCACTGGTGGCTGAAATTTCAGAGACGCGCCCCCACCGATCCTGGCTCCACCTGTGGAGCCCCAGCGTCATGCGGTAGATTTAGTGGAAGCCGGGGAGGACTTCTGTTCCTGGAAACTAGCTGTATTGTGCAGCTTCTTCCCTCTACCCCTGCCTCTGGCAAGAAAGGACGCACCTCGGACTCTCTTGCCTCTTTTGTGATCGAAAGGACTGCATTTGGTAATAAGGTGCTTTCTTAGGTTGTGAGGGAATATATGGCAAAAAAATTGACTTCCCAGCCGTAGCTGTGGAAACTAGGTCCGAGAGACCATCCCCAAACAATTCCTCACCCTTGTAAGGTAAAACCTCCATGTGCCTTTTTGAGTCGGCATCACCTGTCCATTGCCGAGTCCACAGGACCCTTCTGGCAGAAATCGACATTGCATTTATTCTAGAGCCCAGTAGGCTAATGTCTCTCTGGGCATCTCTCATATATAGGACCGCGTCATTTATATACCCCAGGGTCAGTAATATAGTATCCTTGTCCAAGGTATCAAGTTCCTCAGATAAAGTATCTGTCCATGCTGCTACAGCACTACACATCCAGGCCGACGCAATTGCCGGCCTTAGTAGGGTACCTGAATGTGTATAAATGGACTTCAGGATACCTTCCTGCTTTCTATCCGCAGGATCTTTTAGGTTGGCCGTATCCTGTGACGGCAGGGCTACCTTCTTAGATAAGCATGTCAAAGCTTTGTCTACCCTAGGGGAGGATTCCCAGCGTAACCTGTCCGTTGGCGGGAAAGGATACGTCATAAGCAACCGTTTGGAAATCTGCATTTTTCTATCTGGAGATTCCCAAGCTTTTTCACATAACTCATTTAACTCATGTGAAGGGGGAAAGGTCACCTCATGCCTTTTTCCCCCAACATATAAACCCTCTTGTCAGGGACTGGGTTTTCCTCTGAGATGTGCAATACATCCTTCATTGCTATAATCATGTAGCGGATGGCTTTAGCCATTTTAGGCTGCAACTTTGCATCATCGCCATCGACACTGGAGTCAGAATCCTTGTCGATATCTGTGTCAACAATTTGGGATAGTGGGCGCTTCTGAGACCCTGACGGCCTCTGCGCTGTAGGAGCAGGCATTGGTTGAGACCCTGACTGTCCCAAGGCTTCAGCTTTATCCAACCTTTTATGCAAGGAATTAACATTATCATTTAAAACCTTCCACATATCCATCCAATCGGGCGTCGGCGGCGATCCCACATTCATTTGTACCTGCTCTGCTTCCACATAGCCTTCCTCGTCAAACATGCCGACACAAGCGTACCGACACACCACACACACACAGGGGATGCTCTATTTGAGGACAGAACCCCCACAAGGCCTTTTGGAGAGACAGAGAGAGAGTATGCCAGCACACACCCCAGCGCTATATGACCCAGGAATTACACACTAACTTAGTGTTTACCCAGTAGCTGCTGTATATACTGATTTTGCGCTAAATTTATGTGCCCCCCCTCTCTTTTTACCCTCTTTCTACCGTGAATCTGCAGGGGAGAGCCTGGGGAGCTTCCTCTCAGCGGAGCTGTGGAGAGAAAATGGCGCTGGTGAGTACTGAGGAAGAAGCCCCGCACCCTCAGCGGCGGGCTTCTGTCCCGCGATTTTGTGTAAAATAATGGCGGGGGCTCATGCATATATACAGTGCCCAACTGTATATATGCCCACTTTGCCAAGAGGTCTCTAATTGCTGCCCAGGGCGCCCCCCCCTGCGCCCTGCACCCTACAGTGACCGGAGTGTGTGGGTTTAATGTGGGAGCACTGCAGCTGTGCGCTAACTCATGTGAAGACTGGAGTCTTCTGCAGCCGCTTTTGAAGTCTTCTTGCTTCTCACGCCGGCTTCTGGATCTGCGAGGGGGACGGCGGCGCGGCTCTGGGATCGGACGACCAAGGGTGCGTTCCTGTGTTTGATCCCTCTGGAGCTAATGGTGTCCAGTAGCCTAAGAAGCATGACCTATCCACAGTGAGTAGGGCTGCTTCTCTCCCCTCAGTCCCACGTAGCAGAGAGTCTGTTCCCAGCAGACCTCTCTGAAAATAAAAAAAAATCCTAACAAAATACTTTCTATTCAGCAAGCTCAGGAGAGCTCACTAAAGTGCACCCAGCTCGTCCGGGCACAGATTCAAACTGAGGTCTGGAGGAGGGACATAGAGGGAGGAGCCAGTGCACACCAGTATTCCTAATTCTTTCTTAAAGTGCCCTGTCTCCTGCGGAGCCCGTCTATTCCCCATGGTCCTTACGGAGTCCCCAGCATCCACTAGGACGTTAGAGAAAATATAATAATCAGGATTTGAATCAGGGACCTTGTACACTGTGAATTTGGGATCCTGCTGGTTGAGCCAAGGCATTGGCTGTTTGTTCAGA
The DNA here is from genome assembly GCF_028390025.1 of Pseudophryne corroboree. Classification (NCBI taxonomy): domain Eukaryota; kingdom Metazoa; phylum Chordata; class Amphibia; order Anura; family Myobatrachidae; genus Pseudophryne; species Pseudophryne corroboree. The sequence continues at coordinate 914,402,880 of NC_086445.1, read as the reverse complement.
TCTCTGTTTTGGACACGCCTGAACTTTCTGTGATGTCCCTGCGCTCTTCATTCTTCTGGGCCACAGCCAGTCTCCTGCAGGCTGAGCGTATATAAGGCAGGATATCAAGCCATTCATTGCTGGTTAGTTCCTGTTTTCTGTTAGATGGGTGATTTCTGACTGATCTCTGTTATTTACTTGGATTGTTTGGACCTCTCCCTATCTGCTCCTGTGATTGACCTTGGCTTGTCTTCAGATTTTTCTCAACTGCTGTCTGCCCTGAACCAAATGCTGACCTTGCTTAATCAGCTGCCTGCCCTGTACCCAGACAGAATGCTTGCCTTGCGTAGTCTGCTAATAGAGATGAGGGAGCGAAGACCTCATTAGGAGAATTATCCTATCCATACACTAGTGCGATATTGCACGTGTTTTCATGCCATTGCGACGAGTTCCTGAGATGGATAGCATGAAAAACATCAAATTGCATGTACTTTTCTTGGGCTCCCGTGTGTCACCCAGCGCAATCGCAGATCACAGGTGCTGCACGTGAGATTTATCTCAATTGCATGGAAATAGGTTTAAGAACATTACATTGGCTGAGATAAATCACATGTAAAAATACACTCAAGTATGAAATCGCAATTGCAGGCCTCCCGGATAGCTCCTGTCCAGATTGCAGGAAAATTGCATGGAAGTCATTGCTGAGATACATCTCCCTAGTGTATGGGGCCCTTTATAGACCGTGTCTCCTGGGTAAGCATTACCAAGCCTAAACTGATCACCATCAAAACTTACCCTTTACCAGATCAAGTCTCATAACATTAAGTTGGAATTGGGGTCTTAGACACACTGGGTTCTGTTATCTTCCCACTTATATTTATAGTATTAGCAACAAAACCATTAGTATTACATCATGAAGATGCTTACAGAGAACCATATGAATTACAATTATATCACTTATGTTGTATAGAATGTAGCAGCAATCAGTATTTGCTAATTTATAGGTATTTAGGCCTACTATATCTTATCACTGTCCTGTTCCATGCAATAGTGTCCTCTACACGGAATATTCCCAACTGGTTATATTAGTCTTCAAAAGATATCTTACAGCGTTATAACTCTGGAATTATATATCTCCAGCTCTTTGGCACTTACCCCTTGTTTCTATATAAATATGTACCCAAGAAGCCCATATCTACACCTAAGTATCAAAGCTTACACACAAGGTCGGAATTTACATTCTCTATGAGATTACCTGTTCTTCATCTCTCATCTGCTGCCGCCCTGATCGTTACCTGGGACTGAGCCCCCCAGCTCACAAGTCAATAACATCTGCCAGTCAAACCTACTGAAGAACATATACAGTAGTTACCATAGTGGACTCAGTTACCTGGAGTGACGGCACAAACTGGATGGTGCTGACAAAGGCCAGAGAGGAACCATGTGGAAAGTTAAAACGAATGGTGTCCACAAAGTGTGATGTGTCGATCTTTATATCCACAAAGACGTACAGCGTTTGAATTCCATGCGATGCATCAATAGGAACTATAGGATTGAAAGATAAATGTCAGATATGTATGCAATGGGGATTTGAAAACTTATCAGTTCCAGACTTGTGCATATTTAGGCCCAGATTTATTAAACCTTGGAGAGTGATACATTTCACAGTGATAAAGTACCAACCAATCAGCTCCTAACTGTCATTTTTCAAGCACAGCCTGTAACATAACAGTTAGGAGCTGGTTGGTTGGTACTTAGACAGTGTAATGGAACTAAAATGCTTCAATTACAATTAGGATGTGCACAGACTCTGCCATGCAAACATATACCTATAAAGCCATTTTCACAAATACATACAGAAGGCCTTATCGACAGTCATTGCATGCCATTGCATGTCCCGTCTCCACACTATTGCTGAGAACGCAATTTCACGCAGACATCCTTCTAATAGCCTTATTATAGACCGCAATACCATATAGTATTTTGCAGACCAGAATACAACTGTTCTTCCATTCTCCTAATAAGGATGCTGTCAGCAGGAATGTATGGGCAGTGATAAAGCCACCATTGTCATTGGAGCTGCTAAGTAGAGGAGATGGGATTCCTCTCCTAGAATGGAAATGGAGCAATGTGCTGATAATAGACGGGGGGAATAGGACTGATGCTATCAAGAGTCTTTTCAGTAAAAAGCGTTCCTGAATTTAACAGAATGTGCAAACCAAGATGACAGAGCTTTGTACGGGCGAGAGAAGAAAAACGTTTTTTAATGTTACCAAGCTCTGAGGAAAACAGAACCGAAACAATGGCGGTATTTCAAACCTGCGGTTACAGTATTATACAGAAAACCTGGCCCTAGCACTATTTATGGACAAACTGCAGAAGCACGCAATGCCTTCCTCCATGTTGGCCACAGAGTTTCTCCTGTCATTACTTTCACCACAGGATGTTCCCGTGTCACAGCACATCAGAAAATCTGACAGACATGTTTAACAATGAGACCCCTATTTAATTCTTACTTTCTTATTTTAACATATAAACTGATTTTTAGTATTTAAAGGTTCTCCTCTGAAAATGATTTTTTCAGCTTGTCGCAGTTTATAATCCCACACAACAAGGTTGTCCATCAATTCTTACTACTGGGTCGAGCTTGAAGGTTTTGCCTTTAATGACAGTTGCTTCTCGGCATTGAGAACTTTAATTTATTATTATTATTATTACCAGTTATTTATATAGCGCACACATATTCCGCAGCGCTTTACAGAGAATATTTGGCCATTCACATCAGTCCCTGCCCCAGTGGAGCTTACAATCTATATTCCCTATCACTTGTACACACAGACACATTCACGCTAGGGTTAATTTTTTGTTGGGAGACAATTAACCTGCCAGTATATTTTTGGGATCGTGGGAGGAAACCAGAGTATCCGGAGGAAACCGGAGTATCTGGAGGAAACCCACGCAAGTACAGGGAGAATATACAAACTCCGCACAGTTAGGGCCATGGTGGGAATCGAACCCATGACTTCAGTGCTGTGAGGCAGTAATGCTAACCATTAAACCATGTTTTGCAGCTGCAGTACACAGTCCCGGCAGGCTCCTGCATCAGATAAGAGGCCCCGGCACTGCCCCAGCTCCGGACTGCCAATGTGGGTGAGAAGATGCCATTATGTACAGATGTTGGGTTGCAGGCCGTAGTGAGATGAAGTAACTTCCTACCTTGGACTAATAACTGCCTGCTGTCGGAGCAGTGACTGCCATAGTGGAACAATTTGGACATTAGACACAGGTACCAGTTGGTGGTAGGCAACAGGGCATGGCGTCCTGCGCGCAGCAGCTGTCTGATTTACTCGTCCAAAGATTTATTTTATGCGACTGGGCTGATTAGAAAACACAGACTCATTGAAATTAATTAGGCCTGTAAATAAAGACAATATTTTATTCCACGAAAGGTGTCAAGTCTCTGTCTGCTAAACGCAGACAGTCAGTAATGCATCTTCTCTTATAATTACTGAAGGCAAATTGGCACTTTCCCTGAGCGCTGTGCTCCTTCTGAATGTATGTGTGTACTTGTGCAGGCTTCCGCGCACCAGAGGTGTACACGGAGAAACACCAGTCAGAGGAGACTAGGCCAATTTAAAGGTGTGTAAAAGGATTAAGGAGTCTATGTACGAAGCCTTGGAGAGAGATAAAGTACCAATCAATCATCTCCTAACTGTCATTTTTCACAGCGAGAAACATGGCAGCTAGAAACTAATTGGCTGGTTCTTTATCCCCTTCCACTTTAGCTCTCTCCACAGCTTAGTACATAGACCCCTAAACTGATAGTGACTTGTGTGATGCTCGCATTCTAACTGCTGATAAGATTACCAGCAGGCACCTTACTAGGTGTGCCAATCGATGATTCAAACCATACAGTACGTAAATGGTCTTCAGACAATGGTTTGGTGGCAAACCCCTTGATAGACAACCCTACCCCTCAATGTTGATTATGGGCCTGATTCAGAAAAGTCCACAAACCAGAGATATTATTGGCATTCGGCACATGTATCTAAGTCACACTGCCATATGGCGCGATGAGCGACAGCGCTCTCAGTGTACATAGAGATTGACAGTCAGGGACCATTTGGGGGAGGTAATGGACAGTAGCGGCAATATACAGGCATGTCGCAACAATTTTGGTGACGTATTTGAGGTGGCTATATGATGATAGGTCAGGTGAAATTATGTCTCCCTAGTGGCTTGGCATTCAAAAGAGGTGTCACCTCATAAATTCAAGGGATAGCTGTAGTAAGGAAGCCCTCTAGGGTACTGTGATGTAAGCATCTAATTTGGGTGATAAATTGTGTCTACTTATATATATGAACCAGTAGTACAGTGAATACTGTAGACATATAGATAGTATGTATTGTCTTATCCACCAATCCAATAGGTTGATATAGTTACTCGTCAGATAAACCTCTGATGCTGTCCCAAAGTGCTGACCACAGTCACCTGAACCCTGTATATGCACATGGTTTGTAGAGTACAGACAATATGATGGTTCTTAAATCCATGTTCTTGATGGGGTTGTGTAGGTAGGTTGTTCATGCATGTAATACGTGTAATGTATTGTCCCAAAAGGCAGGAGGACCCGTGGATGACTGTTAATGGTGTGCTCCTCTGCCACGCACATGTACTAGCTTAAGTAGATAAATTCACCATCTACCCACCTCAGAGATAAAGTGTGCAGCATCAGGGACAGACAGATACAATAACACAATCAGGGGTGGTAAGGTTGAAGTTACTTACCCGGAAAACCTCTGTGATGTTGCTGGTTCTGGCTGTTCCGGTGCTTTGTTTGTTTTGTCCTGCAGGATGTGTGCGTGTGAGGGGATGAGGGGTCTACTCGGGTTGTTTGGAATAAGGAGAATAAACTCAACCTTGGTTCAAATCCTTTCATTATTTAATATGCTGGTATAAGCATGCCTGTATGTTCAGCCTGAGGCTGTACAGTGCAGGAGACTCTATTCCAGTGGTAGCCAACCCTGGTCCTCGAGAGCTACCAACAGTTCATGTTTTCCAGCTCACCTAGCAGGTGCACAGGTGTAGTCATTACTAACCGACATTTTAAAAGATCCACCGTTGGAGCGAATTACTTCACTTGTGATTCTGTGAGGAGACATGGAAAACATGAACTGTTGGTAGCTCTCGAGGACCAGGGCTGGCTACCCCTGCTCTATTCCATAATTATAAAAGATCATGTGTAGTATAAGTGTAAATCAAATATGCCAAACGATCTACAGAAATATCCCAATGCGTTCTGTCCCACTGGCTGGACTTTTTAAGGACTGAAAAACCCTTCAGGCTGCAACTGGCATCCTGTACACGTCTACAATGTCTCCAGCTCCTTATCTCCTGCTGCCATGAAGCCCAACCATAGGGATACTGCAAACATTGATAATAACCAATCTGCGGCGGATGCTACTCTTTGTACTCAGACACTGGGATTTGCAAAGCCAACAAGTGGGCATCTCCATACAAATCCAGATGGCAGCGACATATGCATACTTTCGCACAGTCGCTGTGTACCAATAAGCAAATGCATTTGTGTACTTCTCGGAGTCAGAGACTACAAATCAGTATGACTCAGCATGTAGAAGCATTATCCCCTCATGATTTTTAATCTTCCTACCATTTACATCTAACTGGCCACAGATGGGTGCACACCTTTACACAGCTCCATGCCACTGAAACAGCCACACAATATAAGAAATGCTACTGTAGCATATGTTGGTGGTGCAGTTTAAGCAAGGTTCTATTTTTTTATTTAATTTTTTTGGCATGCCATGTCCACATACATTCCTCACCCCCTTTGATACTTGCACCTTTAAATCCACATATTTTGTATTTTATTCTCTCTCCACCTTGTGCATGGAAGATCCTCCACCGACGGCTGGGTGCACACTATGACAACGGATACACTACCGAAGGATCCGCCGACAGAGCGCCCGATTTGGTAAGCATAGACACTTACCAATCGGACGCTTCAAATATCTGGCCAGGCCTCAATCGGACGCTCAAAATATCTGGCCAGGCCTAAGGCTGGGTAACACACTGTCTGACGTGCACCCGATATACCATACGAGCCGCCAGCTCGTACAATATATCGGTACTATCGGACAGTGTGTACGGGAGATATTGTATATGATGCACGGTCCCGTGGCTCGTATACGACATCACATATCTTTTGTTCTGCACTTGAGAGCAAAAAAATATGTGGCTGCCATGCATGCTCTGGGATGTTGGCGGATGTGGTCGCAGCTGATACATCATACAGTGTGTATGCTCTTACGATATATCGTTTGCAATATCACATCTGCCTAACATCCTGTAGTGTGTACCCAGCCTTACTGTGATGATAGATCCCAGTAAGACTTTTAACCCTAACCCTCATCCAACCCCAGGACTTAGTGTCAGGATTCTGATCATTGGGATGCCACTGTCGGGATCCTGACCATATGCCCTCTCCAACTATGGCTGCACATACAGTATGCTTAGCCAAATGGATACATTTTTTAAACTCTCTGGACAGAAGGATTGGTTTCACCTTGGACCTGGTTAGTGCTGTCAGATGACCACACTCATAGGCCAACAATGCCTATTACTTTCTAAACACTCTCAAGCAGTCCTGTGCATTTAGGATGACATACATAGCAACGTCTTGCAAAAAAATAAATAAATAAATGAGACTGCCGATGACTTCTTCATTGTCTATACTACATCACACAGAAGGTCTTCACACCTTGACAAAGGGGTTAAGAACCCTGAAACGTCGTAATTGATGTTGTAATTTTCTTCATATATTTTGATATCCACAAGACTCCAAGTGCCGCAGTCCCTTTTCCTTTACTGCATCTACCTAACTAAGGGAACCGGAGCACATTGATATTCAGTAGAGTGCCGGGCTGTGTGCGAGTGTTGTTTTTATTTTTTATTTTTTATTATTTCTTATTATAGTTCTGCATGAGTATTTCATATAGTATGCACTCTGTATCTAAAGGTTGCAGAACCAGGAACCATTTGATATGCAGAATGTTGCTGCCAGTACTGTAATAAACACTATGGAATAGTACAGTATACAGTATTTCCTCTTTAGTAACTGAGGAAGAAATCTTTGATGATAAATTATCATAGTAGAATCATGTCTCATCCTACATAAAGAAACAAAACATACTTGCAATGAGAAAAAAAATCATTCCGCAACATTGATTTGAGCGAAAAATAAAAAAAATGTAATCTATGAAATTTGCTCATAATTAAAAAGATCTATTTACACAGTCAAAACAATGATCAATGAGTATTATCAGTACTATCTCTGCAATCATTTCAACAGTACTGTTAAAATACAATGCAATAACTAAAACATTAAATGAAATACATGCAATGGAACTAGCTAGACATGAATGTTGTCTATGAAGATAATCTACCGCTGGGCACATTTCTTTTAAAGTTACAAAACGGGACTAAAAGTCACAAACTGATAAAGTTTACAAGAAATGTAAAAAAAAAAGAAAAATAGGATTTTAAATACCTACCGATAAATCCTTTTCTCGTAGTCCATAAGGGATATTGGGGACAGATTAGTACGATGGGGTATAGACGGGTCCAAAGGAGTCAGTGCACTTTAAATTTCTTCAACTGGGTGTGCTGTCTCCTACCCTCTATGGCCCCTCCTACGGGTCAGTTATAGGTAAAACAGTGCCTGAAGAAGAATGACATACTTGAGAGACGGAACATAACAATAAGCGTGGTGAGATTTACACACCAGCACACCAAAACATAACCGGGCCAGCAACGGCTAGTGGCAACAACCGCTGAACAGGTAACACCCAACAGGGAACCTGCAGAAAGTCACCGCACAGAGACGGGCGCCCAATATCCTTTATGAACTATGAGAAAAGGATTTAACTGTAGGTATTTAAAATCCTATTTTCTCTAGCATCCATAAGGGATATTGGGGACAGATTAGTACAATGGGGATGTCCCAAAGCTTCCAGAACGGGCGGGAACGTGCAGAGACATCTGCAGCACCGCCTGCCCAAACTAGGTATCCTTTTGGCCAGGGTATCAAATTTGTAGAACTTCACAAAGGTGTTCGTCCCCGACCAGGTAGCAGCTCGGCACAGTTGGAGGGCCAAGACTCCACGGGCAGCCTCCCAGGAAGACCCCACCGATCTCGTAGAGTGGGCCTTCAGAGACTGTGGAACAGGTAAGGATGCCAACACATAGGCCTGTTGGATAGTAAGCCGAATCCAACGACCAATAGACTGCTTTGAAGCAGGGCAACCCTTACAGCATGAACATGGAATCCGTCTTTCTGATCCAAGCCGTCCCCTTGACATACATTTTCAAGGCTCGCACTGCATACAATGCCTCCGGAGTGGCAGAAGTGCCATAAGCGGACAGATTCACAATATTCTGTTTCAAGTGAAACGCAGAGACCACCTTCGGCAGGAACTGCTATCTAGTCCTGAGCTCCGCTCTGTCCTCGTAAAAGATCATATAGGGACTTTTACATGATAAGGCCCTAACACGTCTAGCAGAAGCCAGGGCCAGTAACATCACCGTCTTTCACGTGAGGTACTTGTCTTCTACCGTCATCAGAGGTTCAGAGGTTCAAACCAGGAGGACTGTAGAAAGCGTAACGCCACATCCAAATCCCAAGGTGCCGTATGTGGCACAAAAAGAGGTTGTATGTGAAGCACCCCTTGCAAGAAGGTCTGAACTTCTAGCAGGAGAGACAACTTCTTCTGGAAGAAGACGGAAAGAGCTGAAATCTGGACCTTAATGGATCCAAGACGTAAGCCTTTATCCACTCCAGCCTGCAGGAAACAAAGGAATCTTCCCAAGAGGAATTCCGCAGATGGATATGTGCGTTCCTCACACCAAGAGACATATCTCCGCCAGATAGGATGATTGTGTTTTGATGTCACAGGCTTTCTGGCTTGCACCACAGTGGCAATGATCCTTTGGGAAAGCCCTTTGTGAGGTAAGATGCTCAGCTCAACTTCCATGCCATCAAACGAAGCTGCCGTAAGTCCGGGTAGACGAACGGTCCTTGCTGAAGAAGATCTCTTCTTATCGGTAGAGGCCAAGGGTACTCTACGGACATGTCCAGAAGAGCCACTTACCACGCTCTTTCGGGGCCCATCCGGGGCAATCAAGATTGCCTGTACCCCCTTGATGCCTGATCCTCTTGAGCACCCTGGGGATTAATGGAATCGGAGGAAATAGGTAGACCAGCTGGTAAGGCCAAGGTGTTGTCAGTGCATCCACTGTGCTCACCTGAGGGTCTCTGGTTCGTGAGCAATAGCAACAAAGCTTCTTGTTGAGGCGAGAGGCCATCATATCGCTCTGTCGGCAGCCCCACCTGTCGATGATCTGTTGAAAAACCTGAGGGTGTAGTCCCCACTCCCCTGGGTGGAGATCGTGGCGACTGAGGAAGTCCGCTTCCCAGTTGTCCGCCCCTGGAATGAAGATTGCGGACACTGCTCTTGCATTTCTTTCCGCCCAGAAGAGTATTCTTGACACTTCTCGCATGCAGGCTCTGTTTCTTGTCCCTCCTTGTCGACTGATGTATGCCACAGCCGTGGCGTTGTCCGACTGAACCTAGTTCGCCCGATCCCAGAGTAGAGGGGAGGCCTGAAGCACCGCATTGTAGATGGCCTGAAGTTCCAGAATGTTGATAGGAAGGAGAGCTCTTAGGATGATTACCTGACCTGGAACTGCGCCCCTTGGGTGACAGCTCCCCATCCTCTCAGACTTGCATCCGTCGTGAGAAGGATCCAATCCTGAATCCCAAAGTGTCGACCTTCCAGAAGGTTGGAAGACTGTAAGCCACCACAGGAGTGAAATCCTGGCCTGGGGTGACAGCCGAATCATCTGGTGCATCTGAAGATGGGAACCAGACCACTTGTTCAGGATATCCAATTGGAACAATCTGGAATGAAACCTATCTACTGTATCGCCTCGTACGAGGCCACCATTTTTCCTAACAATTTTATGCAAAGAGGATTGGATACTCGAGCAGGTCGGAGCACCATGCGAACCATTTCTTGAAGTGTTCTCTGGGAGGAATACTTTCTGTGCTACAGTATCCAGGAGCATCCCCAGAAACAGGAGCCGCTGAGACGGTTCCAGGTGGGACGTCTGCAGATTGAGAATCCACCCGTGATGAGACAAAAGGTGGACAGTGCGATCTATATGGAGCAATAGAAGATCCCTGGAACTCGCTTTTATCAGGAGATCGTCCAGGTATGGAATTACATTGACCCCCTGGACCCGGAGCTGAAACATAATTTCCACCATCACCTTCGTGAACACCCTCGGAGCTGTAGACAGGCGGAAGGGTAACGTCTGAAACTGGTAGTGATCGTTCAGTAGGGCGAACCGCAAATAGGCCTGATGAGGAGGCCAAATTGGGATATGGAGATAAGCGTCCTTGATATCCAGGGACACTAGGAATTCCTGTTGTTCCAGGCCTGTGATCCATGCTCTCTAAGATTCCATCTTGAATTTGAAAAACTTCAGGTAAGGATTCAAGGACTTCAGAATGGGTCTCACAGACCTGTTTGGTTTTGGTACTACAAATAGACTGGAGTAGTAACCCTGTCCTCGTTGTTGTAGGGGTACTGGAACAATGACCTAGGACGGGAACAGCTTGTTTACGGCCAGTAGAAGCGTACCACGCATATTTTCCAAAGCTGGTAAGCCTGATTTGAAAAATCGTTGTGGCGGAGAACCGTCGAACTCCAGCTTGTAACCCTGAGAGACAAGGTCCCTTACCCAAGCATCTTGGCAGGAACCGTCCCAGATGTGGCTGTAGTGACATAAGCGAGCTCCCACCACGAGATCCCCTCGGGGTGGGTGGGCACCATCATGCTGAAGTCTTTGTGGAAGCAGAACTTGTGCTCTGGTCCTGAGATCCGGCAACGGCTGGCTTCTTAGGTTTACCTCTGGAGCCTCTAAGCTGCATTGGAGGCACCCCGGGCCCTAGATCGAAATCTGGAGGACTGAAAGGGGACGGGTAGGTACGCCTAGCAGGCGGAGCCCCCAAATGGAGAAACGTGGATTTCCCAGCAGTAGCTTTGGAAATCCATGTGTCCAATTCACCTCCAAAAAGCCATTCACCTGTGAAGGGAAGAATTCCACATTACCTTTGGAGTCAGCATCAGCAATCCACTGACGCAACCATATGGCTTTGCGTGCTGACACAGCCATAGCCATGGTCCTAGCATTAATATTGCCAATCTCTTTAAGGGAGTCACAGAGGACTCTTGCCGTGTCCTGAATGTGTTTTAGGAAAGTTACCGTAGTGACTAAGGTCATATCACCCGAAAGACCTTCCTGAATTTGAGTAACCCAGGAATGAATTGCATGTGTCATCCAGCAACCTGTAATGACCGGTCTTTGAGCTACACCTGCAGCAGTGTATATAGATTTCAGGATGGCCTCAATTTTCCTATCTGCCGGGTCCTTTACCGTAAAGGAGCCCGGAGCAGGGAGTACAGCCTTTTTAGAAAGACGAGAGACTGAGACGTCTACTGCTGGAGACTCTTCCCAGAATTATCTGCCTTCAGGGGCAAAGGGGAATGTATGCAGAAACAGTTTGTACACCTGATATTTCTTATCTGGCTTCTTCCAGGCTATTTTAAATAAGTCATCCAATTCCTTGGAGTCAGGAAATGTGACTGTCAGTTTGTTTTGTGGGAGGAAAAATGACTGCTGATTATTGGCATCCTCCAGGGGGAACTTTAACACATCCCGAATAGCCAATATGAAGGGTTCAATACCCTGTGTAGGGGTGGAATACCCGCTTATGGGGTTCACATCATCCCTGTCATCCTGTATATCATCATCATCATCAGTATCTGATAGGAGTGCAGGTAGAGCATGTTTTTGTGCACCTGTAGTGGACAGGGGGGATGTTTAGCAGCTAGATTTGCCAATACTTGTTGAAGTTCCTGAGTCTTATTGGCATTTGCAGTGAGTTGAGATGACATATCAGACATCATAGTTTTTATAGTCCCCAGCCAGGAGGGCTCTTGACTCTCCCCCACATTGTTATCAGCATTTTGTGATGACTGACTACACTGCTCACATGAAATTGAGCCAGATGAGCTAAGGGAAAATCTAGTATTACACACACTGCATAACTTCTGTTTTACCATTGTGAAAAACAGGTATAATACAGATACAAGACAGCCTGAAATACAATACCACCCTGCCCTATTGCATGTGAGAGGAGACTCGAGAGAGAGGACACCAGCGCACCCAAAGCTGCACAGTCCCAGTGAGGCCGTCAGCATTTCACATAAACATATAAACAGTGAGACTGTCTTTGAAATTCCCTCAGAGGGATGATATTTGTGCACAATATAGCGGTTCTCCCCCTCTACACCCGGTACCAGTGATCCAGCGCGTGACCGTTATGGAGGAGCTGTGTGTGTTATGGAGGAGCTGTGTGTTATGGAGGCTGCTTTTGCTTATGCAGAGGAAAGCGCCAAAATGTCGCTGAGCCCGCTCTGATGTAGCTCCGCCCCTCACCATGGCGCCGGAGCTACTGTGTAATCTTTATACTGGCCATGTCTCCTAAGTGATTGTAGCCTCACATAAATGCTTGTACAAGGTATATTAGACAAAAAAAACAACAGGATTTTTCCCATGCACTGCTGGCTGTTAGTAAGAAGAACTATATACTAAGTAATAATAGAAAATTTAGAGCTCTTCGTTACATATGTTTTGCAAAAGATATGATAAGCCTCCAGGCCACTTCACGGCTGCTCTATTACTGGAGGTCCCTAAAACTAAGCACAAGTCCAGGGCTTGGACCCCACAAAGTCGGCTCAGGCCTGTCCACCCCAGGGCAGCACACCATTGAGATACTATAGTGTTAATATGTGTTAATAAGAAAGAAGCAGAAGCTATGTGTTAGAAATTGATACAAAAATAAGGGTGTTAATAAAATACTCAAAAGAGTAATATTAGTGGAAAAAATAGGAGTGTTACATAAGTGCTAAATAAATATTATGGCGTGCTACCCCAAGGTAGCCCAGTCACACTAGACCTGGGGGGGTACCACTCCCCAAACTCACACACAGCTTGATTAGAGCAGTTTGCCATTATTTATTACAAGGCATATTAGCCAGTCTCACACAGGGGCTACAGCTGGTCCCCCCCCAGGAGGGACCCATACACCTCACCCGCGCTTCTGCCGCACAGTGAACCGGGGGAACCCCCTAGCAGGGTCCCCGGTGTGTACTCACCACCGATGATCACCTTCAGGCAGCGTTAGGGGTGTGCCGCATGCTGCGGCAGCCAAGGCGCAATGCCCCGCTGAACAGACAGAAATTGAAGAAAAAACTCTGGAGCTTGCAGAGTGTGCATCCTCTCCTGAGGGCACTTTTTTCTAAACTGACCTGTAAGAGGAGGCATAGAGGGGAGGAGTTAGCACACCCAGTTGAAGAAATTTAAAGTGCACTGGCTCCTTTGGACTCGTCTGTACCCATTGTACTAATCTGTCCCCAATATCCCTTATGGATGCTAGAGAAAAAATAAAAATAAGAATTTACTCACCGGTAATTCTATTTCTCGTAGTCCGTAGTGGATGCTGGGGACTCCGTAAGGACCATGGGGAATAGCGGGCACTCTAAAGAAAGATTTAGTACTATCTGGTGTGCACTGGCTCCTCCCTCTATGCCCCTCCTCCAGACCTCAGTTAAGGAAACTGTGCCCGGAAGAGCGGACATTACAAGGAAAGGATTTTGGAATCCAGGGTAAGACTCATACCAGCCACACCAATCACACTGTACAACTTGTGATAAACTTACCCAGTTAACAGTATGAACAACAACTGAGCATCACTCAACCGATGCTACATAACCCTTTGTTAAGCAATAACTATATACACGTATTGCAGAAAGTCCGCACTTGGGACGGGCGCCCAGCATCCACTACGGACTACGAGAAATAGAATTACCGGTGAGTAAATTCTTATTTTCTCTAACGTCCTAGTGGATGCTGGGGACTCCGTAAGGACCATGGGGATTATACCAAAGCTTCCAAACGGGAGGGAGAGTGCGTATGACTCTGCAGCACCGAATGGGCAAACACCAGGTCCTCCTCAGCCAGGGTATCAAACTTGTAGAACTTTGCAAATGTGTTTAAACCCGACCAAGTAGCTGCTCGGCAAAGTTGTAATGCAGAGACCCCTTGGGCAGCCACCCAAGAAGAGCCCACCTTCCTTGTGGAATGGGCTTTCACTGATTTTGGATGCGGCAATCCAGCCGCAGAATGAGCCTGCTGAATCGTGTTACAGATCCAGCGAGCAATGGTTTGCTTTGAAGCAGGAGCACCCAGCTTGTTGGATGCATACAGGATAAACAGCGAGTCAGTTTTCCTGACTCCAGCCGTCCTGGCAACATAGATCTTTAAAGCCCTGACTACATCAAGCAACTTGGAATCCTCCAAGTCACGAGTAGCCGCAGGCACCACAATGGGTTGGTTCAAATGAAAAGATGACACCACCTTTGGCAGAAACTGCGGACGAGTTCGCAATTCTGCCCTATCCATATGGAAAACCAGATAGGGGCTTTTACATGACAAAGCCGCCAATTCTGACACACGCCTAGCTGAGGCTAGGGCCAACAGCATGACCACTTTCCACGTGAGATACTTTAGCTCCACTGTCTTAAGTGGCTCAAACCAGTGGGATTTCAGGAAAGCCAAGACCACGTTAAGATTCCAAGGTGCCACTGGTGGCACAAAAGGAGGCTGAATATGAAGCACTCCCTTAACAAACGTCTGAACCTCAGGCAGTGAAGCCAGTTCTTTTTGAAAGAAAATGGATAAGGCCGAAATCTGGACCTTTATGGACCCTAATTTTAGGCCCATAGTCACACCTGACTGTAGGAAGTGCAGGAATCGACCCAGCTGGAATTCCTCTGTAGGGGCCTTCCTGGCCTCACACCAAGCAACATATTTTCGCCATATACGGTGATAATGTTTTGCTGTCACGTCCTTCCTAGCCTTTATCAGCGTAGGAATAACTGCGTCCGGAATGCCCTTTTCTGCTAGGATCCGGCGTTCAACCGCCATGCCGTCAAACGCAGCCGCGGTAAGTCTTGGAACAGACAGGGCCCCTGTTGCAACAGGTCCTGTCTGAGAGGCAGAGGCCATGGGTCCTCTGTGAGCATTTCTTGCAGTTCCGGGTACCTTCTTGGCCAATCCGGAACAATGAGTATTGTTCTCACTCCTCTTTTTCTTACGATTCTCAGTACCCTGGGTATGAGAGGAAGAGGAGGAAACACATAGACCGACTGGAATACCCACGGTGTCACCAGTGCGTCCACAGCTATCGCCTGAGGGTCCCTTGACCTGGCGCAATACCTCTTTAATTTTTTGTTGAGGCGGGATGCCATCATGTCCACCTGTGGCAGTTCCCATTAATTTACAATCTGCGTGAAGACTTCTTGATGAAGTCCCCACTCTCCCGGGTGGAGGTCGTGTCTGCTGAGTAAGTCTGCTTCCCAGTTGTCCACTCCCGGAATGAACACTGCTGACAGTGCTTGCACGTGATTCTCCGCCCAACGAAGAATCCTGGTGGCTTCCGCCACTGCCACCCTGCTTCTTGTGCCGCCCTGGCGGTTTACATGAGCGACTGCAGTGATGTTGTCTGACTGAATCAGCACTGGTTGGTCTCGAAGCAGAGGCTCCGCTTGACTCAGGGCGTTGTATATGGCCCGTAGCTCCAGGATATTTATGTGCAGACAAGTCTCCTGACTTGACCACAGCCCTTGGAAGTTTCTTCCTTGAGTGACTGCCCCCCACCCTCGGAGGCTTGCATCCGTGGTCACCAGGACCCAGTCCTGTATGCCGAATCTGCGGCCCTCGAGGAGGTGAGCACCTTGTAGCCATCACAGAAGAGACACCCTGGCCCTGGGGGACAGGGTGATCATCCGATGCATCTGAAGATGCGATCCGGACCACTTGTCCAGCAGATCCCACTGAAAGATCCTCGCATGGAACCTGCCGAAGGGAATGGCTTCGTATGACGCCACCATCTTTCCCAGGACTCGTGTGCAGTGATGCACCGACACCTGTTTTGGCTTTAGGAGGTCTCTGACCAGAGTCACGAGCTCCTGAGCCTTCTCCTCCGGGAGAAACACCTTCTTCTGGTCTGTGTCCAGAATCATGCCCAGGAAGGGCAGACGCGTCGCAGGAATCAGCTGCGACTTTGAAATGTTCAGAATCCAGCCGTGCTGACGCAACACTTCCTGAGAGCGTGCTACGCTGATCAGCAACTGCTCCCTGGACCTCGCCTTTATGAGGAGATCGTCCAAGTATGGGATAATTGTAACCCCTTGCTTCCGAAGGAGCACCATCATTTCCGCCATCACCTTTGGTAAAACTCTCGGTGCCGTGGACAGGCCAAACGGCAACGTCTGGAATTGGTAATGACAGTCCCGTACCACAAACCTGAGGTACTCCTGATGAGGCGGATAAATGGGGTCATGCAAGTAAGCATCTTTGATGTCCAGAGACACCATAAAATCACCCTCTTCCAGGCTTGCAATGACCGCTCTGAGCGATTCCATTTTGAACTTGAATTTCTTCAGATAAATGTTCAGGGATTTTAAATTTAAAATGGGTCTGACCGAACCGTCCGGTTTCGGTACCACAAACATAGTGGAATAGTAGCCCCTTCCCCGTTGAAGGGGGGGGAACCTCTACCACCACCTGCTGGAGAAAAAGTTTGTGAATTGCCGCCAACACTATCTCCCTTTCCATGGGGGAAGTTGGTAAGGCCGATTTTAGGTAACGGTGAGGGGGCGTCACCTCGAATTCCAGCTTGTATCCCTGAGACACAACTTGTATAGCCCAAGGATCCACCTGCGAGCGAACCCACTGGTGGCTGAAATGTCGGAGACGCGCCCCCACGGCTCCTGGCTCCGCCTGTGGAGCCCCAGCGTCATGCGGTGGATTTAGTGGAAGCCGGGGAAGACTTTTGTTCATGGGAACTAGCTGTATGGTGCAGCTTTTTTCCTCTACCCCTGCCTCTGGCAAGAAAGGATGCACCTCTGACCTTCTTGCTCTTCTGAGAACGAAAGGACTGCATTTGGTAATACGGTGCTTTCTTAGGCTGTGGAGGTATCTATCTCCTCAGACAGAGTATCCGTCCATGCAGCCACCGCACTACACATCCAGGCCGAAGCAATTGCTGGCCTCAGCAGTGTGCCAGAATGTGTATAAACAGACTTCAGGATAGCTTCCTGCTTTCTATCCGCAGAATCCTTTAGGGCGGTCGTATCCTGAGACGGCAGGGCCATTTTCTTAGACAAGCGTGTCAACGCCTTGTCTACCCTAGGGGAGGATTCCCAGCGTAACCTGTCCGTTGGCGGGAAAGGATACGCCATAAGTAATCTCTTGGAAATTATCACCTTCCTGTCAGGGGAATCCCACGCTTTTTCACATAATTCATTTAATTCATGTGAAGCGGGAAAAGTCACTTCATGCTTTTTCTCCCCATACATATAAATCCTCTTGTCAGGGACAGGATTTTCCTCAGAAATGTGTAATATATCCTTCATTGCTACAATCATGTAGCGGATGGCTTTAGTCATTTTAGGCTGCAACTTTGCCTCATCGTCATCGACACTGGAGTCCGATTCCGTGTCGACATCTGTGTCAACTATCTGTGATAGTGTGCGCTTTTGAGACCCTGACGGCCTCTGTGCTGTAGGATCAGGCAAGGGTTGAGACCCTGACTGTCCCAAGGTTACAGTTTTATCCAATCTGTTATGCAAGGAGTTTACATTATCATTTAACACCTTCCACATATCCATCCAATCAGGTGTCGGCACCGTCGGCGGCGACACCACACTCAGCTGCACTTGTTCTGCCTCCACGTATCCTTCCTCATCAAACATGTCGACACAGGCGTACCGACACACAGCACACACACAGGGAATGCTCTGACTGAGGACAGGACCCCACAAAGGCTTTTGGGGAGACAGAGAGAGAGTATGCCAGCACACACCCCTGCGCTATATAACCCAGGGATTACACTGTACCTTAGTGTTTACCCCGTAGCTGCTGTTAAATATATTTCTGCGCCTAAATTTATGTGCCCCCCCCCCCCCCCCCCCTCTTTTTACCCTCTATTGCACCTGTATACTGCAGGGGAGAGCCTGGGGAGCGTCCTTCCAGCGGAGCTGTGAAGAGAAAATGGCGCTGGTGTGCTGAGGAAGAAGGCCCCGCCCCCTCAGCGGCGGGCTTCTGTCCCGCTTTAATGTGTAATATGGCGGGGGCTCAGGCATATATACAGTCCCAGACTGTATATATGTCTATTTTTGCCAAACAGGTAATTAATTGCTGCCCAGGGCGCCCCCCCCTGCGCCCTGCACCCTACAGTGACCGGAGTGTGCGGTGTGCTGTGGGAGCAATGGCGCACAGCTGCAGTGCTGTGCGCTACCTTAAGTGAAGACAGGAGTCTTCAGCCGCCGATTTCGATGTCTTCATGCTTCTGCTGCTTCTGTTCTTCTGGCTCTGCGAGGGGGACGGCGGCGCGGCTCCGGGAACGGACGATCAAGGTTAGGTACCTGTGTTCGATCCCTCTGGAGCTAATGGTGTCCAGTAGCCTAAGAAGCGCTACCTAGCTGCCGTGAGTAGGTTTGCTTCTCTCCCCTCAGTCCCTCGTAGCAGAGAGTCTGTTGCCAGCAGAAGCTCTCTGAAAATAAAAAACCTGACAAAATACTTTCTTTTCTAGCAAGCTCAGGAGAGCCCACTAGGAGCACCCAGCTCTGGCCGGGCACAGATTCTAACTGAGGTCTGGAGGAGGGGCATAGAGGGAGGAGCCAGTGCACACCAGATAGTACTAAATCTTTCTTTAGAGTGCCCAGTCTTCTGCGGAGCCCGCTATTCCCCATGGCCCTTACGGAGTCCCCAGCATCCACTAGGACGTTAGAGAAAAGTTAAGATAAGCAAGTGGATCAAAACTGTTACTCACTCAGAACATTGTGCACCTTAAGTCACACAGCCCTCTGACTAACTATGCCATGAGTTAAGGTGGGTACACACTAGTAGATATATCTGCAGATCAATTGATCTGCAGATATATCTATGGACGGATCGGGCAGTGTGTTCAGCATACACACTGCCCGATCTGTCGGGGACTGACATCATGAACTGGGGCGGGCGCCAGTTCAGCTGTCAATCACCGCCGGCCGCCGCAGCATGTGTACGGGCGGTCGGCCGACCGCCCCGTACACACACAGCGACGCGCCAATATATCAGTAGATATATTGGCCGTCGGCTGTGCTGCGCGGCCGACGCGATACGTCTGTGAACGACGGAGTTCACAGACGTATCGGCCGTACACACTGGCCGACGCTCCCGCGATATATCGTCCGTTCAAGAGAACGGCCGATATATCGACCAGTGTGTACGGGCCTTTAGGCTCCGGTTCCATCAGAATTTTATAATCAGTAAATGTTTAGGAATGTTTGTGATTTTTTTTCTTCTGCTAACGAAAATGTTGCTTTTATAGTCCACTTGCTTTTTACAGCTTGTGTGTGAAAGGCTAGAGCGTTTTACATTCATTACAATTGACTTGGATATCAGCAGTTTTTTTTTTTTTTTTTTTTTTTTAACATCTGCTCTGTGGAAATTCTACATGCAGCATTCATGACTGGAGACACTTTGGAAACAGCTAGCGTGCCAGCAAAGATCAGTAGAAGAAAGACTTCAGTCAGTGACATGAATTAACAGGCGATATCTGTTGCTTTTTGCTAACATATAAAAAAAGAAGGTGCAACATCAGACATCAGTGAAAGACAAAATTTGGGGAAGAATTTGCAATTTGCTTTCCAGCCAATTGTCTGGTTAAAGAACTGATTACTGTAATCAACATACAAACCAACAAAGCAGCCTAACTACAATAATTGAGGCCTATGTTTTTTTACACTAGGAAGCTGAAATCATAAACGGACTGTTCTAGTAGTCTCTCTTATTGTACAGTGATACCACATGCTAATCATACAGTATGTGCCACAATGTAATCTTCCTTAAAATTACACATTACTGTAATTTAATATACTACATAGACTATTTCTCTTCAATACTGTACCTATCTTTCTAAAAACCCTACAGAAATACAGGTGCTTTATTTCAAATGAGTCCACCAATTTAACGGTCTAATCTCTTCTAAACATTTTCTGGAATAGTTTATATATAGGGTATTTTGCAGTCAAAATATTTTTATTCAGGAATTAAATGTAAATAAGATATTCAATGTTTTAATTTGAAAGAGAGCATATGTACATATCATATCTGGAATGGCCACTGTCTTTAACAAGTATCTGGCTATTTTTAATACTCTTTCCTACCAGACCCTCCTCATCGCTCTTCTTTCTTTTTGGTTATTTTTGGGCTGATTCCATCATGTACGAACTTCAAAGTTCACCACATCTGGGACATGCTGACAGTTTCCATGACAACAGAATACGGAGCACAGGAACGCCTTAAGAACAGAGTGTAGCACCAACAAGCTCAGCTCCTACCGGGTAAACAGCATCATGCATCCAGTAGCCAGACTGCGAGTTCTGCCCTTTAAGCCCCCAGGTCTATAACAAGGGCAAAGGCCATAAGTAAAAATTAAGGGGAAGAGGAGTACATGTGGTGGCATGACAACTTCATGCTAAAAATAAGATTTTAAACCTACCGGTAAATCTATTTCTCCTAGCCCGTAGAGGATGCTGGGGACACCGTAAGGACCATGGGGTGTAGACGGGCTCCGCAGGAGACATGGGCACTCTAAAGACTTTAGATGGGTGTGCACTGGCTCCTCCCTCTATGCCCCTCCTCCAGACCTCAGTTATAGAACTGTGCCCAAAGGAGACGGACAGTACGAGGAAAGGATTTTTGTTAATCTAAGGGAAAGATACATAGCAGCCCACACCATCCACACCGTACAACTTGGAACACACGTACCAGTTAACAGTATGAAACAAAACAGCATCAGCCAGAGACTGATCAAAACTGTAACATAACCCTTATGTAAGCAATAACTATATACAAGTCTTGCAGAATGTTGTCCGCACTGAGACGGGCGCCCAGCATCCTCTACGGACTAGGAGAAAAAGATTTACCGGTAGGTTTAAAATCTTATTTTCTCTTACGTCCTAGAGGATGCTGGGGACTCCGTAAGGACCATGGGGATTATACCAAAGCTCCAAACCGGGCGGGAGAGTGCGGATGGCTCTGCAGCACCGATTGAGCAAACATGAGGTCCTCATCAGCCAGGGTACCAAACTTGTAGAATTTAGCAAAAGTGTTTGAACCAGACCAAGCAGCCGCTCGGCAAAGTTGCAATGCCGAGACACCTCGGGCAGCCGCCCAAGAAGAGCCCACCTTCCTAGTGGAATGGGCCTTTACCGAATTTGGTACCGGCAATCCAGCCGTAGAATGAGCCTGTTGAATCGTGTTACAGATCCAGCGGGCAATAGTCTGCTTAGAAGCAGGGGCGCCAACCTTGTTGGCTGCATACAGGACAAACAGTGCCTCTGTTTTCCTAACCCGAGCCGTCCTGGCTACAACCTTTAAGGCCCTGACTACATCAAGAGACCAGGAATCCTCCAAGTCCCCCGTAGCCACAGGCACCACAATAGGCTGGTTTATATGAAACGATGAAACCACCTTAGGCAGAAATTGAGGACGTGTCCTCAACTCCGCTCTATCCACATGGAAAATCAGATAGGGGCTTTTGTGAGACAAAGCCGCCAATTCAGACACCCGCCTCGCAGATGCCAAGGCTAACAACATGACCACTTTCCAAGTGAGAAATTTCAACTCAACCATTTGAAGAGGTTCAAACCAGTTTGAATTAAGGAACTGTAACACCACGTTAAGGTCCCATGGTGCCACTGGGGGCACAAAAGGAGGCTGGATGTGCAGCACTCCCTTTACAAAAGTCTGGACTTCTGGGAGAGAAGCCAATTCCTTCTGAAAGAATATTGACAGGGCCAAAATCTGTACCTTAATAGAGCCTAACTTTAGGCCCATATCCACTCCTGTCTGCAGAAAGTGGAGAAAACGACCCAGGTGAAAATCTTCCGTAGAAGCATTCTTGGCTTCACACCAAGATACATAACTCCTCCAGATACGGTGATAATGTATCGCCGTCACCTCCTTCCTAGCTTTTATCAGAGTAGGGATGACCTCCCCCGGAATACCTTTCCTAGCTAGGATTTGGCGTTCAACCGCCATGCCGTCAAACGTAACCGCGGTAAGTCTTCGAACACGCAGGGCCCCTGCTGCAACAGGTCCTCCCTGGAAGGAAGAGGCCACGGATCTTCTGTGAGCATTTCCTGAAGATCTGAATACCAGGCCCTCCGAGGCCAATCCGGAACAATGAGTATTGTCTGGACTCTTTTTCGTCTTATGATTCTCAGTATTTTTGAGATGAGTGGAAGAGGAGGGAAGACATAGACCGACGGAAACAGCCATGGTGTCACCAGGGCTTCTACTGCTACCGCCTGAGGGTCCCTTGACCTGGAACAATACCTCCGAAGTTTCTTGTTGAGGTGTGACGCCATCATGTCTATTTGAGGAAGCCCCCAACGACTTGTTACCGCCGCAAAAACTTCTTGATGAAGACCCGACTCTCCTGGATGGAGGTCGTGTCTGCTGAGGACGTCTGCTTCCCAGTTGTCCACTCCCGGAATGAAGACTGCTGACAGCGCGCTTACGTGATTTTCCGCCCAGCGAAGAATCCTGGTGGCTTCCGCCATTGCCACTCTGCTCCTTGTCCCGCCTTGGCGGTTTACATGAGCCACTGCTATGACGTTGTCTGATTGAATCAGAACAGGTAGGTTGCGAAGAAGATTCTCCGCATGTCGTAGGCTGTTGTATATGGCCCTCAATTCCAGCACGTTGATGTGTAGAGAAGCCTCCTGGCTCAACCACAGTCCCTGAAAATTTCTTCCTTGTGTGACTGCTCCCCATCCTCGGAGGCTCGCGTCCGTGGTCACCAGAACCCAGTCTTGAATGCCGAACCTGCGACCCTCTAGAAGGTGAGCACTCTGCAGCCACCACAGGAGAGACACCCTGGCCCTGGGGGACAGGCTTATTTTCTGATGTATTTGTAGATGGGACCCCGACCATTTGTCCAAAAGGTCCCACTGAAATGGCCTCGCATGGAACCTGCCGAAGGGTATGGCCTTGTAGGCCGCCACCATTTTTCCCAGTACTCGAGTGCATTGATGAACTGACACTGTTTTTGGCTTTAACAGGTCTCTGACCATGCTCTGGAGTTCCTGTGCTTTTTCCGTTGGGAGAAAAACCCTCTTCTTTTCCGTGTCCAGAATCATGCCTAAAAATGATAGCCAATTCGTTGGAATCAACTGCGATTTTGGCAGATTTAGGATCCAGCCGTGTTGCTGCAGCACTCTCAGGGAGAGTGACACGCTTTTCAGCAACTGATCTCTCGATCTCGCTTTTATCAGGAGATCGTCCAAGTATGGGATAATTGTGACTTCTTGCTAGCGTAGAAGCACCATCATTTCCGCCATTACCTTGGTGAAAATCCTCGGGGCCATGCACAGCCTAAACGGCAACGTCTGAAACTGGTAATGACAGTCCTGTACAGCGAATCTCAGGTACGCCTGATGAGGAGGATAAATGGGGGCATAAAGGTATGCATCCTTTATGTCTAGTGACACCATAAAATCCCCCCCCCTTCCAGGCTGGAGATCACTGCCCGGAGAGATTCCATCTTGAATTTGAACTTTTTTTTAGATACAGGTTTAGGGATTTTAGATTTCGAATGGGTCTGACCGAGCGATCCGGTTTCGGGACCACAAATAGAGTTGAATAGTACCCCTTCCCCTGTTGCACTAGGGCAGGGGTGGGGAACCTCAGGCCCGAGGGCCGTATAAGGCCCGCAGAGCCACTTGATCCGGCCCGGCCAGGCTCACCTAGCCGGGCGCCCGCTGAGATTTTGTTACTAGTGGGCGCCTGGCTTCTTACCCTCAGTTGCAGCCGGAGGCAGGAGCTCACTCCTGAGCTCCAGCTTCCGGCTTTGGCAGTGTGCTGCTGAGCGGTGTTAGGGGAGAAAGGTCATGACTTCTCTCCCATAGTTCTGAGGAGCAAGCGGCCAGGCGGAGGGCAACGGTCTGGAAGCAGGAGCGGGGCTGGTGAGTATTGTCGTTTTTTTTCTTTTAATGTGTGTGTGTAAGCGTCGATACTAGGGGGCATATCTAATGGGGCATAACAACTAACTGGTGGTATATCTAATGGGGCATAACAAGTGACTGGGGGCATACTTACTGGGGGCATATCTACTGGGACATAACAACTGACTGGGGGTATATCTACTGGGGGCATAAGTACTGACTGGGAGCATATCTACTGGGGGCATATCTACCGGGGCAGGCTCATTTTTAAGTTGATAATTTTTGTATGGCCCCCGAAGGATTTTATAAATATCCAAATGGCCCTTTGTAGAAAAAAGGTTCCCCACCCCTGCACTAGGGGAACCTTGATAATCACTTGCTGTTGACGCAGCTTTTGTATCGCAGCTAAAACTATTTCCCTCTCTGGGGGAGAGGCTGGCAAAGCCGACTTGAAAAATCGGCGAGGAGGCACCTCTTCGAATTCCAGTTTGTAGCCTTGGGATACAATTTCTATCGCCCAAGGATCCAAATCTGACAGAACCCAGATCTGGCTGAAGAGTCGAAGACGTGCCCCCACCGGTGCGGACTCCCGCCGTGGAGCCCCAGCGTCATGCGGTGGATTTTGTAGAAGCCGGGGAGGACTTCTGTTCCTGGGAACTAGCCGTAGCAGGCATTCTTTTCCCTCTACTCTTACCTCTGGCGAGGAAGGAAGAGCCCCGGCCCCTTCTGGACTTATGCGACCGAAAGGACTGCATCTGATATTGAGGTGTTTTCTTTTGCTGTGGGGGAATATAAGGCAAAAAAAGATTTACCCGCGGTAGCTGTGGAAACAAGGTCCGTGAGGCCCTCCCCAAATAAAACCTCACCCTTGTAAGGCAAAGTTTCCATATGTCTCTTTGAATCGGCATCACCCGTCTTTTGGCGGGTCCACAGGGCTCGCCTAGCAGAAATTGCCATGGCATTGGCTCTTGAACCCAACAGCCCGTCTCTCGCAGCATCTCTCATATATAACGCTGCGTCTTTTATATGACCCAAGGTCAATAAAATGCTATCCTTATCTAGGGTGTCAATGTCAGATGACAAGTTATCTGTCCATGCTGCTATTGCGCTACATACCCATGCCGACGCTACTGCTGGCCTTAGCAAGGCCCCATGTATGTGTATAAATTAATTTTAAGGTAGTCTCCTGTCTGCGATCAGCAGGATCCTTGGGGGCTGCCGTGTCTGGAGACGGTAGCGCCACCTTTTTGGACAAGCGCGTCAAAGCCTTGTCAACCCTGGGCGAGGATTCCCACCGTAACCTGTCCTGTGTAGGGAAAGGATAAGCAATAAGAATTCTCTTGGGAATTTGCAGTTTCTTGTCTGGAGTTTCCCAAGCTTTTTCAAATAAAGCGTTCAGCTCATGAGATGGGGGAAAGGTTACCTCAGGTTTCTTCTCCTTAAACATGCATACCCTCGTGTCAGGCACTGAGGGGTCCTCTGTGATATACAAAACATCTTTTATTGCAATAATCATATAATGAATACTTTTGGCCACCTTTGGGTGTAATCTCGCATCATCGTGTCGGTATCAGTGTCTGCTACCTGGGACAGGGGACAGGGGACGTTTATGAGACCCTGAAGGGCCTTGTGACACAGTCAAAGCCATGGATTGACTCCCTGCTTTTTCTCTGGACTCTGCTTTGTCCAATCTTTATGTAATAGAGACACATTTGCATTTTAAAACATTCCACATATCCATCCAATCAGGTGTCGACTGTGCCGACGGAGACACCACAATCACCTGCTCTACCTCCTCCTTAGACGAGCCTTCCGCTTCAGACATGCCGACACACACGTACCGACACACACACACACACACTGGGATATAGATATATATATATATATATATATATATACGGAGACAGTCCCCCAATAAGGCCCTTTGGAGAGACAGAGAGAGAGTATGCTAGCACACACCCAGCGCCACTGGACACTGAGACAAAATCCCAGTCTGTACAGCGCTTTTATATATCAATAATACACTCACTGCGCCAAATAAATGTGTCCCCCCCCTCCTTTTTGCCCTCTGTACTTGTGTTCAGCAGGGGAGAGTCCGGGGAGCAGATTCTCTGCAGCGTGCTGTGGAGAAAATGGCGCTGGTTATTGCTGGAGGATCAAGCTCCGCCCCCTCAACGGCGGGCTTCGGTCCCGCTCAAATTCTTTATACTGGCGGGGGTTTATTTAATATACTGCCTCCGCAGTATATATATGTCAGCCAGTGTCCCTTGAGGTTTATTATTGCTGCCCAGGGCGCCCCCCCCTGCGCCCTGCACCCATACAGTGCCGTCAGTGTGTGTGAATGTGGGAGAAATGGCGCGCAGCGTTACCGCTGCGCGGTACTTCAGTGAAGATCTGAAGTCTTCTGCCGCCTTTGAAGTCTTCTTTCTTCTTATACTCACCCGGCTTCTATCTTCCGGCTCTGTGAGGAGGACGGCGGCGCGGCTCCGGGACGAACAGCGAGGATGAGACCTGCGTTCCAACCCTCTGGAGCTAATGGTGTCCAGTAGCCTAAGAAGCAGAGCCAATCATTTAAGTAGGTCTGCTTCTCTCCCCTCAGTCCCACGATGCAGGGAGCCTGTTGCCAGCAGTGCTCCCTGAAAATAAAAAAACTAACAAAAGTCTTTTTCAGAGAAACTCAGTAGAGCTCCCCTGCAGTGCATCCAGTCTCCTCTGGGCACAGGATCTAACTGAGGTCTGGAGGAGGGGCATAGAGGGAGGAGCCAATGCACACCCATCTAAAGTCTTTAGAGTGCCCATGTCTCCTGCGGAGCCAGTCTATACCCCATGGTCCTTACGGAGTCCCCAGCATCCTCTAGGACGTAAGAGAAAGCCTGTTTGGAAACACAGAGACAGAGTCCCACAACACAAGAGTCAAAGGATACGGAGGAAGGGCACATCATAAATGAACGTCTGCCATCAAGTGACGGCTTGCAGAAGTGGTATACTGTAGTTTGCAGGAGGAAAGAGAAGAGAAGGGCATGATTAAGGTATCCAGAAGCCCTCGGCTGATACACTTGCAGAGTGCCTCACGTACCCCTTCATACGAGAGCTCACATTATACAGATGAGTCCTCATATCTAGCCTCAATGCACCATGTAACGTAGTTTACAGCTGAAAATGTGTCTTCCTTGCAATGCAACTAGGATGCACCAGGAGACTCTGCTGATTAATTTTATATGCAACACTTTTATATCTGTGTGCAACGGAGTGTGTTCACGTAGCACAGTGGAACTTGGCATGGAAAAAATCTGCAGCCGCTGCATTGTAGCACTTCGTATACAGATTCAGAGACTCAGTAGCACACAGATATAAAAGTGTTGCATATAAAATTAATCAGCAGTCTCTTAGTGCACCCCAGTCGCCTCGCATTTCCAGCAACAGACGCCCGACACTTGCACTCTGACAGGACCTGGTGTGCCGAGAAGGGCTATATAGTGTGACTGCAGAAATGATGTATGAGGACATATATGTAGTGTCCCCCCAGCTTTGTCTCACACAAATCACATTATAGTGTCATCCCCAGCCCACATTACAGAATCAATACATGATCCTCTTGCTACCCCAACACAGCTGTCAAAGTGAATTGAGTCATAATGGAAAAAAGTTTCCTCAGTGCTAATAGAAAATATTTCTTAATCTAGTATATAAAAGCGAAAATTTGTCCTTCTGTCTTTCTATACAAATCCACAGTTTACAAGCGAAAACCTTAAAGTTTTACATACGAGCGTATTAAAGCACGGCGGAGGCAACTAAAACAATTAGAAATCCCTAGCACCCCTAGGAGGGAGGAAACAGAAGCACAGAGTATATCAGGAGACAGCATAACTCCAGCAATATACTCGTAGATTGGTACACATATGCCTTACAATCTGGAAACAAACAATGTGGGGGGTGGGGGGAGACACCCCTGGAATCCCAATGGGTGAGGCAGCAGCATTGAGTATTTCAGCAGACAGCATAACTCTGGAATGCCTGCAGCAATTTACAACAAACTTGGTACAGATATGATGTTCACTCTGGAAACAAACACTGTGGGGGACAGAAACCCCTAGCACCCCTAGGGGTGGAACAGCAGCACAGAGTATGTCAGCAGACAGCATAACTGTGGAAGGCCTGGAGCAGTTTACACAAAACTTGGTACACATCTGACTTGCAATATAGGAACAAACTTTGTGGTGGTTAGATACCCCTAGCACCCCTAGGGGTGAAGCAGCAGCACATAGTATTTCAGGAGACAGCATAACTCCTGAATGCCTGGACCAATTTACAACAAACTTGCTACACATATGACTTACAAGCTGGGAACAAACACTGTGGGCGGAAGACACCCCTAGCACCCCTAGGGGTGAGGCAGCAGCACAGGTTTTTCAGCAGACAGCATAACTCTGGAATGCCTGGAGCAATTTACACCAGACTTGCAACACATATGACTTACACTCTGGGATCAAACACTGTGGGGGTAACACACCACTAGCACCCCTAGGGGTGGGCCAGCAGCACACACTATATCAGGACATACATGATATGTCAGTGATGACAGGGCTGCATGTGACAGGGCCAGTGACATGATGTGAGGAGGGGAATGCAGGTAGCACAAACCCACACACAGAGTTATATAGTGGAAGTAGCACAGTCCCCCAGCAGCACAGAGTATATCAGGAGATACATAATGTGCTGCACTATTTAAGAAACTGTAAAAAAAACAACGATAATTTCACAGGGGCACTGGCATGATGTGAGGAGGGGAATGAAGGCAGCAGGAAACCACAGACAGAGTTGTATAGTGGGAAGATCAGGGTCCCTTTGGGGACCAAAAAGGGGTCCATACACTACACAAAGTGTGTCAGGGAAGCAAGATATGCCTACAGTATATACTAGATCTCAAACCAACGTAAATTAACAAACTATCAGTCTAAATTACCATTCTCATCCCGTAGCAAAGCACGGGTATTCAGCTATCTACAATGTTATTTATACTGTGTGTTTAATATTTACATTAAATTTTTGTAAACAGACATTCTTAAAATCCCGGGCAACGCCGAGTAGTCCAGCTAGTATATAGTATATAATAAAAAAAAATAATGAGTACCCATGTGCAAAAAAGATAAATAAAAACAAGAATACAGCAGCTAGTTCCAAACATTGAATCTGTGAAAAATCCTACCTAAGCACAAGAAAAAAGAAAAGAAAAAAGTGTGGTACTGCGCTAACAAAATAGATATTAAATAAGGTTATATAACACTGGCTGGGAAGTAAGTGGCAAGACACAATAATAATAATAATAATAATAACAACAATAATAATAATAATACAGATTGTACAAAACAAACACCCACTATATATATATATATATATATATATATATATATATATATATATATATAATACAGCACTGTGCAGATGTTGGAAAAGAAGCTGCAAAGTATGAATGCTTTCAAAAATAGCAGTGTTAATAGTTTATTTTTTCTAAATTAACAAAATGCAAAGAGAGTGAACAGAAGAGAAATCTAAATGAGATCAATATTTGTTGTGACCACCCTTTGCATGCAAAGCAGCATCAATTCTTCTAGGTAGACTTGAACAAATGTTGAGGAAACTCAGCAGGGAGGTTGTTCCAAACATCTTGGAGAAAGTGTACTGTACATTTGCTACTGTACATCTACTGAATACCCGGTGGTGCCGATTCTTTATTCGTTACCTAAAATACACAAGAGTTTAGTTAATCCACCGAGTAGGCCCATCATTGCTGCTCGTGACATGATGGTTTGTTTCAGAAGATCGCCACTTACATTGATTCATTACTACAGCCTTGTATTGTTGATAACGAACGTTATTTACTTGATACCACTTCTTTCATCAACTGCATTAGGACACTTGGTAACATTCCAGTCAACAGTATATTGTGTAGTGTAGACATCTCTAGTCTTTACTAGTGATGAGCGGGTTCGGTTCCTCGGAAACCGAACCCCCTACGAACTTCACCCAT
Source organism: Pseudophryne corroboree (assembly GCF_028390025.1). Lineage (NCBI taxonomy): Eukaryota > Metazoa > Chordata > Amphibia > Anura > Myobatrachidae > Pseudophryne > Pseudophryne corroboree. Next base: position 914,372,664 of record NC_086445.1, on the reverse strand, counting down.
TTTACACGGGTCCGAGGCATACTCGGATTCTCCCGTACGGCTCGGTTACCCAGAGCGCGCCCGAACGTCATCATCCCGCTGTCGGATTCTCGCGAGATTCGGATTCTATATAAGGAGCCGCACGTCCCCGCCATTTTTCACTCGTGCATTGAAAATGTTAGGGAGAGGACGTGGCTGGCGTCCTCTCCGTTTATTAATGTTGCTGCAAATATTTGTGCTTATTGCTTATTTGTGGGGACTGGGGAGCAGCTGTATTATATAGGAGGAGTACAGTGCAGAGTTTTGCTGACCAGTGACCACCAGTATTATACGTTCTCTGCCTGAAAAACGCTCCATATCTGTGCTCAGTGTGCTGCATATATCTGTGCTCACGCTGCTTTATTGTGGGGACTGGGGACCAGCAGTATTATATAGGAGGAGTACAGTGCAGAGTTTTGCTGACAGTGACCACCAGCATATATAGCAGTACGGTACGGAAGGCCACTGCTCTACCTACCTCTGTGTCGTCAAGTATACTATCCATCTAGATTCTATACCTGTGGTGCATTTTAGTTTTGCAGTTTGCTGACAGTGACCACCAGTATATATAGCAGTACGGTAGGCCACTGCTCTACCTACCTCTGTGTCGTCAAGTATACTATCCATCTAGATTCTATACCTGTGGTGCATTTTAGTTTTGCAGTTTGCTGACAGTGACCACCAGTATATATAGCAGTACGGTAGGCCACTGCTCTACCTACCTCTGTGTCGTCAAGTATACTATCCATCTAGATTCTATACCTGTGGTGCATTTTAGTTTTGCAGTTTGCTGACAGTGACCACCAGTATATATAGCAGTACGGTAGGCCACTGCTCTACCTACCTCTGTGTCGTCAAGTATACTATCCATCTAGATTCTATAACTGTGGTGCATTTTAGTTTTGCAGTTTGCTGACAGTGACCACCAGTATATATAGCAGTACGGTACGGAAGGCCACTGCTCTACCTACCTCTGTGTCGTCAAGTATACTATCCATCCATACCTGTGGTGCATTTCAGTTGTGCGCAGTATATATAGTAGTAGGCCATTGCTATTGATACTGGCATATAATTCCACACATTACAAAATGGAGAACAAAAATGTGGAGGGTAAAATAGGGAAAGATCAAGATCCACTTCCACCTCGTGCTGAAGCTGCTGCCACTAGTCATGGCCGAGACTATGAAATGCCATCAACGTCGTCTGCCAAGGCCGATGCCCAATGCCATAGTAGAGAGCATGTAAATCCAAAGAACAAAAGTTCAGTAAAATGACCCAAAAATCAAAATTGAAAGCGTCTGATGAGAAGCGTAAACTTGCCAATATGCCATTTACGACACGGAGTGGCAAGGAACGGCTGAGGCCCTGGCCTATGTTCATGGCTAGTGGTTCAGATTCACATGAGGATGGAAGCACTCATCCTCTCGCTAGAAAAATGAAAAGACTTAAGCTGGCAAAAGCACAGCAAAGAACTGTGCGTTCTTCTAAATCACAAATCCCCAAGGAGAGTCCAATTGTGTCGGTTGCGATGCCTGACCTTCCCAACACTGGACGGGAAGAGCTTGCGCCTTCCACCATTTGCACGCCCCCTGCAAGTGCTGGAAGGAGCACCCGCAGTCCAGTTCCTGATAGTCAAATTGAAGATGTCACTGTTGAAGTACACCAGGATGAGGATATGGGTGTTGCTGGCGCTGGGGAGGAAATTGACAAGGAGGATTCTGATGGTGAGGTGGTTTGTTTAAGTCAGGCACCCGGGGAGACACCTGTTGTCCGTGGGACGAATATGGCCATTGACATGCCTGGTCAAAATACATAGGACCGCATTCATCAGAAGTCAGTGACAAGTTCAAAAACTTTGGATGACAGCGGAAGCAGTCCACTGACCACTAAATCCCTTCCTCTTGTAACCAAGCTCCTGCAAACCACACCACCAACTCCCTCAGTGTCAATTTCCACCTTACACAGGAAAGCCAATAGTCCTGCAGGCCATGTCACTGGCAAGTCTGACGAGTCCTCTCCTGCCTGGGATTCCTCCGATGCATCCTTGAGTGTAACGCCTACTGCTGCTGGCGCTGCTATTGTTGCTGCTGGGAGTCGATCGTCATCCCAGAGGGGAAGTCGGAAGACCACTTGTACTACTTCCAGTAAGCAATTGACTGTCCAACAGTCCTTTGCGAGGAAGATGAAATATCACAGCAGTCATCCTGCTGCAAAGCGGATAACTCAGGTCTTGTCAGCCTGGGTGGTGAGAAACGTGTGTCCGGTATCCACCGTTAATTCACAGGCAACTAGAGACTTGATTGAGGTACTGTGTCCCCGTTACCAAATACCATCTAGGTTCCATTTCTCTAGGCAAGCGATACCAAAAATGTACACAGACGTCAGAAAAAGAGTCACCAGTGTCCTAAAAAATGCAGTTGTACCCAATGTCCACTTAACCACGGACATGTGGACAAGTGGAGCAGGGCAGACTCAGGACTATACGACTGTGACAGCCCACTGGGTAGATGTATTGCCTCCCGCAGCAAGAACAGCAGCGGCGGCACCAGTAGTAGCATCTCGCAAACGCCAACTCGTTCCTAGGCAGGCTACGCTTTGTATCACCGCTTTCCATAAGAGGCACACAGCTGACAACCTCTTACGGAAACTGAGGAACATCATCGCAGAATGGCTTACCCCAATTGGACTCTCCTGGGGATTTGTGACATCGGACAACGCCACCAATATTGTGCGTGCATTACATCTGGGCAAATTCCAGCACGTCCCATGTTTTGCACATACATTGAATTTGGTGGTGCAGAATTATTTAAAAAACGACAGGGGCGTGCAAGAGATGCTGTCAGTGGCCCGAAGAATTGCGGGCCACTTTCGGCATTCAGCCACCGCGTGCCGAAGACTGGAGCACCAGCAAACAGTCCTGAACCTGCCCTGCCATCATCTGAAGCAAGAGGTGGTAACGAGGTGGAATTCAACCCTCTATATGCTTCAGAGGATGGAGGAGCAGCAAAAGGCCATTCAAGCCTATACATCTGCCCACGATATAGGCAAAGGAGGGGGAATGCACCTGACTCAAGCGCAGTGGAGAATGATTTCAACGTTGTGCAAGGTTCTGCAACCCTTTGAACTTGCCACACGTGAAGTCAGTTCAGACACTGCCAGCCTGAGTCAGGTCATTCCCCTCATCAGGCTTTTGCAGAAGAAGCTGGAGACATTGAAGGAGGAGATAAAACAGAGCGATTCCGCTAGGCATGTGGGACTTGTGGATGGAGCCCTTAATTCGCTTAACCAGGATTCACGGGTGGTCAATCTGTTGAAATCAGAGCACTACATTTTGGCCACCGTGCTCGATCCTAGATTTAAAACCTACGTTGTATCTCTCTTTCCAGAGGTTCAAAGACCTGCTGGTGGGAAAATTGTCACGTCAAGCGGAACGTGACCCGTCAACAGCTCCTCCTTCACATTCTCCCGCAACTGGGGGTGCGAGGAAAAGGCTAAGAATTTCGAGCCCACCCGCTGGCGGTGATGCAGAGCAGTCTGGAGCGAGTGCTGACATCTGGTCCGGACTGAAGGACCTGCCAACGATTACTGACATGTCGTCTACTGTCACTGCATATGATTCTGTCACCATTGAAAGAATGGTGGAGGATTATATGAGTGACCGCATCCAAGTAGGCACGTCAGACAGTCCGTACGTATACTGGCAGGAAAAAGGCAATTTGGAGGCCCTTGCACAAACTGGCTTTATTCTACCTAAGTTGCCCTCCCTCCAGTGTGTACTCCAAAAGAGTGTTTAGTGCAGCCGCTCACCTTGTCAGCAATCGGCGTACGAGGTTACTTCCAGAAAATGTGGAAAAGATGATGTTTATCAAAATGAATTATAATCAATTCCTCCGTGGAGACATTCACCAGCAATTGCCTCCAGAAAGTACACAGGGATCTGAGATGGTGGATTCCAGTGGGGACGAATTAATAATCTGTGAGGAGGGGGATGTACACAGTGAAAGGGGTGAGGAATCGGAGGATGATGATGAGGTGGACATCTTGCCTCTGTAGAGCCAGTTTGTGCAAGGAGAGACTGATTGCTTCTTTTTTGGTTGGGGCCCAAACCAACCAGTCATTTCAGTCACAGTCGTGTGGCAGACCCTGTCGCTGAAATGATGGGTTCGTTAAAGTGTGCATGTCCTGTTTATACAACATAAGGGTGGGTGGGAGGGCCCAAGGACAATTCCATCTTGCACCTCTTTTTTCTTTCATTTTTCTTTGCATCATGTGCTGTTTGGGGACTATTTTTTTAAGTGCCATCCTGTCTGACACTGCAGTGCCACTCCTAGATGGGCCAGGTGTTTGTGTCGGCCAGTTGTGTCGCTTAGCTTAGTCACACAGCGACCTTGGTGCGCCTCTTTTTTTCTTTGCATCGTGTGCTGTTTGGGGACTATTTTTTTGAAGTGCCATCCTGTCTGACACTGCAGTGCCACTCCTAGATGGGCCAGGTGTTTGTGTCGGCCACTTGTGTCGCTTAGCTTAGCCATCCAGCGACCTCGGTGCAAATGTTAGGAGTAAAAATAATATTGTGAGGTGTGAGGTGTTCAGAATAGACTGAAAATGAGTGTAAATTATGGTTATTGAGGTTAATAATAGTATGGGATCAAAATGACCCCCAAATTCTATGATTTAAGCTGTTTTTGAGGGTTTTTTGTAAATAAAACACCCGAATCCAAAACAAACCCGAATCCGACAAAAAATTTTCAGGGAGGTTTTGGCAAAACGCGTCCGAATCCAAAACACGGCAGCGGAACCGAATCCAAATTTCTGGTGCACATCTCTAGTCTTTACACGGTCATTCCCAATGACAAGGGACTTTTGGCGGTCCGCAAGCTGCTTACCGACAATAGGTTGTATTCTGGTCCTGATATAAATTTTGTGGTGAATTTACTGGAGTTGGCTTTGACACACAACTATTTCCTATTTGACGGCAGGTTTTACCTGCAGGTAGCTGGGTGTGCGATGGTGTCCCCTGTGGCCCCATCGTACGCTAATACCTATATGTTCTGTGCGGAAAAATAAATCTTTTTTGATGGGTGTGTGTCAGAGTCAATTCTGGTATATAAAAGATACATAGATGATCTTTTCATCATCTGGTTAAAATCTGAGGAAGATTTTATTTCATTCATAAATGAACACAATAATTCCAAACATCCAATTAAGTTTACTTGCAATACTAGTAAGGAATGTGTCAATTACCTTGATGTATCAGTATCAGTTTGCAATGGAGTGTTGCACACTAAACTGTACCACAAGCCTACAAACCGTAATACTTTATTGCACTCAGAAAGCTTTCACCCTAGACCACTTAAGTACGGACTCCCGTATTCCCAGTTTTTACGGGCAGTACGCATCTGTAGTGATAGAGATGTAGCGCGCAAACACATTGATGAGATGGTGATTAAGTTTAGACAGAGGGGATACCCTATGGATACATTATTGATGGCTAAATCCAAAGGGCTGAACATGAATAGAGAAACATTACTATCAGTGAAACACAAAGAATGTGACAGGGAGCGTTTGCCTTCGGTAAACCATTTTAATACTTGTAGCAATTCCATTTCTAGAACAGCTAAATCCCTGTGGACAATTGTAGGGACAGACAAAGATTTAAATTTGAACAATGTGTCCATTATGCCCACATACACCAGGGGAAAGAATATTAGGGATTGGATTATGGCCCTCATTCCAAGTTGTTCGCTCGCTAGCTGCTTTTAGCAGCAGTGCACACGGGTGGTATTCATGTGACCGACGGTCGGGAGACCGACGGTCACATGACCTCCTCCAGCATCCCGATCCCCACTATCCCGATGGTCGGCATGCCGACCAACAGGGACTATTTCCACTCGTGGGTGTCCACGACACTCAGAGTGGGAATAGAACCCGTGGCGACCGTAGGTCGCCACAGACAGTGGCAAACGCAGGATTTGCATGGGGGGGTTTCCAGAACTGGGCGGAGCCAATCACGGGGGTGGGGACTGAGGTGACCCAGTATATGCTGGGTCCGTAAAACTAGTGTGTCTGTGTGTGTGTATATATATATATATATATATATATATATATATATATACATACATATATCTACACATATATATATATATATACATACATACATACACATATACATAGCATATTAAACATGCATAAATATATATATATATGTACACACACATATATATACATGTGTATATATATATATATATCTCATGTGTGTGTGTGTTTATATGTATGTATGTATATAAATGTGTATATATGTATGCACATGGATATATATGTACTATAATTAAAATAAAGTAAACTTTTATTGCACTTACAAGTGCCACCAGGAAGACAGCATGCTGCAGAGGACGCTAGACAGTCATTACTAATACTCATGCAGCTTAATAAAAAAAAAAAAAAAAAAAAAAAAATTTTTTTTTTTAGTGGAGGGGGGTTTCTGGGTGCTCGGAAACCCCCCTGGGTGCGCCACTGACCGAGCCCGCAGCGTGGCGAGCGCAGCGAGCCCGCAGGGGGCTTGCTGCACTCGCCCCTCCCCGCCGGGATCCCGGCGTCGGTATGCTGCCGGGATCCCGGCGTCGGTAAGCTGACCGGCGGTCAGGAGACAGCCGGTCAGCCATACTACACCCGTGCACACGCTAAGCCGCCGCCCTCTGGGAGTGCATCTTAGCTTAGCAAAAGTGCGAACGAAAGATTAGCAGAACTGCGCGTGAAAAATGTCATGCCGTTTCTGAGTAGCTCCAGACCTACTCCTATCTTGCGATGAATGCAGTCTGTTTAGTTCCTGGTTTGACGTCACAAACATGCCCTGCGTTTGGCCAGCCACTCCCCCGTTTCTCCAGCCACTCCTGCATTTTTGCCTGGCACGCCTGCGTTTTTTAGCACACTCCCTGAAAACGCTGAGTTGCCGCCCAGAAACACCCACTTCCTGTCAATCATACTACGATCATTTGAGCGACTGAAAAACGTCGCTCAAGCTTGGGTAAAACTACAAACTTTTGTGTGAAAGTACTTAGCGCATGCGTGCTGCGTACCATGCGCAGAATTGCCACTTTTTCACTTGATCGCTGCGCTGCGAAAAACGGCAGCAAGCGAACAACTCGGAATGAGGGCCTATGAGGACTGATATTACCGGTCTTCACACGACACAGAGTGAGCAAAATTTCATGGCACTTAGAAAGGGATGTTTTCGGTGCCTCAACTGTACCGCATGTTGGTCTGACTACTGGTTCGTTCTTCTTCCATCCTCACAGTGGACACAAATATTCTATTGATCATAGGGTTACCTGCACCACTAAATTTATCATTTATCTCATCACTTGCCCATGCGGGCTTTGCTATGTTGGCAAAACTGACCGCACTTTGAGGGAGCGCATGGCTAACCACAAACCAGCGATTAGAAATGCCCTCACATCTGGGAACAGCGACCAACCTGTTGCCCGGCATTTCGTTCAGACACATCACAGTGTAGCTACACTAAAGTACATGATTATTGATCATGAGCCTGAGAGACTCCGGGGGGGGGGGGGGGGGGGGGGGTGTGATAGGTCGGCTCGATTATTAAGGAAAGAATCCCGATGGATTTTTGAGCTTCAAACTTTGGCCCCAAAAGGCCTTAATGAGACGGTAGGACTTTGCTGCTTTCTGTGACGTATGGGTTAATAAATAGTGTTTGGACATGAAATGTAATTTTGTAATTTTTTTGTTCTTGATTCATTTCCCGTGGGAGTGATAAGCCCCCTTTTTTGATACATATATGCATCTGTGTAGAGGGCCGATTCATGGTGCCACTTTTGTATATACTTTTTGTTTAAATTTGTGTATATGTTTTTGTATGTCATTATTTCACCTGGTTGTTTGTTGTTTTTATATACTGATGTTATTTATCTGTATATATTTTAATCTATTGCAATACATTTATTGGTTTATTGGTGGGTTTGTTTATAAACAGTGCCCGGGTGATGTGGCTCGGCTTGGTGACGTCATTAGTAGGCGTCTCCGGCCGGACCTGCGACCGAGTGCAGTGCACGTGGTAGGGAGATGCTATAAAGGTATGCCTTTTGCTCTCTATGTTTGTAATCTGATGAAGAGGTGAATAAACTTCGACTGTTAAGGACCAGTGGCTAAGTAGCGGAGTCAAGGAGGGCACCGGAGCAGTAACTATATTATATATATATATATATATACATATATATATATATATATATATATAATACAGCACTGTGCAGATGTTGGAAAAGAAGCTGCAATGTATGAATGCTTTCAAAAATAGCAGTGTTAATAGTTTCTTTTTTCTAAATTAACAAAATGCAAAGAGAGTGAACAGAAGAGAAATCTAAAGGAGATGAATATTTGGTGTGACCACCCTTTGCATGCAAAGCAGCATCAATTCTTCTAGGTACACATTTTGAGGAAACTCAGCAGGGAGGTTGTTCCAAACATCTTGGAGAACGTGTACTGTACATTTGCCAAAGGTGGAGAAAGCAGGATCTGGTCGGTATCCTGGCAGTCAAAATCCAGGCACCAGCATCCCTAACGAGGGTTTGCCGGGGCTGTGGACAGGTAAGCTGCGGGTTGGAGGTTTAGGGTTAGGCACTCCTGGGGAGGGTTAACTGCAATAAGTCAATTATAATTACTAGGGTTTGCTTAGCTCCTAAAGTAGGTAAATTACAGTATAAGGCCTGATACCCATTAGCATGTTAGGAGAATGTATGTTGATGATTAGCAGACATTGGATCGCATTCCTTAATGTCACCACATCAAATGCATTTATTCAAAAGTGTAGTGTTTTTTTCACATACTATCAAGTCCATTTTTTCCCACTCAGTGTACACTGAAAGCATTGAGGTCAGTCGATCGGCTTCCATTGACCTCTCCGAATTAAAATACAAGAACTTGATAAAAGTCACCATTCACATTAATTCACATTTGCAATGTAGTATTGCTAGTATTGTTTAAATGCTACTTGGTGTAAATAGAATTAGGACCCCTTATAGACTTTAATCAGAGGAGGGCAACAGGCGGCTGCCTGCCTGCCTGTAAACCTTCCCCTAAACCCCAAGCTCTGTGTGCCGTACATTTGGTGAGTTTAAGGGGGGGTATGCAATTTGCTCCGGTAATCTCAGAGCTGTTGATTTCGCCCCCTTGCCTATTCAATTGAGGCCCATTTTCACCCATTTTTTAGGGACATTTTCACCACTGAATTTCACCTTTTTTTGTGGAAAGGCATTGGCACATAAAAATGCCTTAAAATCGTCGAAAACGTTCTGCGTTTTCGCTGGCGCAGGTGAGAAAACATGTGGATTCGCCGATTCAAATGTTTTTCGCTCCTGCTGAATTTTTGCCTAGATGAAAAAACAGCCCTGCTATTGAATAGGGTGAATTCCCATTTGCCCTAAAAATAGCGAAAAGTACCGTTTTTTTCGCCTAGGTGAAAAAAACTGACCTAATTGCATAACCCCTTAAGACTAATTGGAGCCCTTTGGGGCTGTTTTTTCATTCTTCAAATTAAGGGTTGTAAGCAAGCCTTTTGAAGGTAGGAGGACTACAAATGTGCTCTTGCTGTATGCATTTGGTTGCCCATTATTGCCTCCTAACATCAACAAATGCCATAAACATATTGCACTATTCAACTACAATCTACATTGTAAACCACAGTAGTATAAAAAAAAAAAAAAAAACATTTTGTATGAATCTGTACCCATCTGTATCAACATGTGATTATAAAACCCGGGAGCACCTAAGTTTTAAGAAGAGAATAATGATTGCTGATGCAGCTAATGTCTCAATCTTTGACAAAAAATATTACTGGTATCTGTACAATACAGACAGAGCACACTGGAGATTAATTATATGCTGTGAGAGCTCAGCACTTTCTCTTGTTCTTGCTATATGTGAACAAATACACCCATGCACAGGGATAAAGCTGTAACTCTTTCCCAATATCCCCATGCACAGGAATAAGGCTATAACTCTTTCCCAATATACCCATGCACAGGGATAAGGCTGTAACTCTTTCCCTATACAACCATGCAGTATTTTTCTGCTTGCTCCAGGTTTCTCGAACACAAGCGTATTTTTTATATTTTTTTATTCCCTTTAAGTACAAATCTACAAAATGCATTAGCGCTTCATAACCTTAAAGCCACTTACCAATAGACCTAAAATATTCAATTAAATTATTTTAATAGTTTTTTTTTTTGGCTCCAGTGACAACTTGTCACTTTGCAGTTGCTGTTGACTGCGGTGGCAGGATAGCAGTATCCCCGGATGCAACACTGCAAGATCTAATACTTTAATTCACTGCATGTGTAAGTTCCCTCCTCCTGCCACGGAAAGTGTGACTGCATTTGATGAGCAATAATTGGTGTTTTCCTATTACTATTAGGTAACCAGCCTAATGGAAAGGTTGTTTAATTTTATTTTCTTTATATTTGTAGGCTTACAAATCTGATGCTCATCTATTGTTATGTCAGACATACAATGTTCATGGGTGTAAATTCTATAAAAGATAGATGTATGCCCAGTTGATCATGTGACATAGGACCATGGCCAGGCTGGAAGCCATGAAAGTAGCGGGAGGTCAAGCCACTATCGATATTAAAGTATTGTGACACAGGCAGGACTGCCTGGTAGAACCAAGACAGACAGTAGTAGGAGTAAATACGTTAAAACAAAAAACACAGCTGCTTTGTGTAGAAGAGCAAACGTCCCACGAAATAGGGGTATATTATGTATAGGTTCAGTGACACGCCAAGTAATGTATGCTTTACCGCAAATAATAGGATTTTAGTACCTACCGGTAAATCCTTTTCTCTTAGTCCGTAGAGGATGCTGGGGACTCCAAAAGGACCATGAGGTATAGACGGATCCGCAGGAACTTGGGCACACTATAAAGACTTAAACTGGGTGTGAACTGGCTCCTCCCTCTATGCCCCTCCTCCAGACCTCAGTTAGAAAACTGTGCCCAGGAGAGATGGACAATTTCGAGGAAAGAATTTATTGTTATAAACACGGTGAGTGTCATACCAGCTCACACCTCAAACACACCGTAGAACGTGGCATTCAGTAGAATACCAGCCAACGGCATGAACAAAACACAGCCACATGCTGAGAGAATATGTAACACAACCCGTGTGTCCACAGAAGCAAAATTAAGACCCTGCATGCCATGTAATGAACAACGGTAGCAACCGCCAGACAGAGAAGACACACCACCAGGGTGTAACCAAAAGCAATAACTGCAGATCCAGTACGCACTGGGACGGGCGCCCAGCATCCTCTACGGACTAAAAGAAAAGGATTTACCTGTAGGTACTAAAATCCTATTTTCTCATACGTCCTAGAGGATGCTGGGGACTCCAAAAGGACCATGGGGTTTATACCAAAGCTCCAAAACAGGCGGGAGAGTGCAGACGACTCTGCAGCACCTAATGAGCAAACATAAGGTCCCCAAAAATCAGTGTATCAAACTTGTAGAGCATAGCAATAGCGTTTTGATCCTGACCAAGAATCCGCTCGGCAAAGTTGAACCGCCGAGTCTCCTCGGGCATCCGCCCAAGAAAAGCCCATCTTCCCAAAAGAAGTAACCTCCACCGACTTCGGTGATGGCAAATCAGCCGTAGAACGAACATGCCAAACCGCATCACAGATTCCGCATGTAACAGACTGCATAACGCAGTCTCCCAAACCAAGCTGGGAACATACCAAACAAACAGGGCTTCTGTTTCTCCAAACTGAGCCAAATTGATGACCTACATACTCAAATCCCTGGCCAGATCAAGAGAATTTGAACCAGCTAATGCCTAAGTAACCCCCGGCATCAAAATAGGCCGATTCCTGCGAAACCCAGAAACCACTCTTGGTAGAACTACCAACCGAGTACTCAATTCCTCTCTATCCACCTGAAAGATCAAAAAAGGCTCTTGTGAGACAAAACCACCACTTCCGACACCCGCCTTGCGGACGTCAAAGTCAATAGCCTGACCACTTTTCAAGAGAGAAATTTCGTAAAGAAACTTATTAGGCTTGGCTCTACATCGGCTTGTAAAGTATGGATAAACACGACCTAGCTGAAAGTCCTCCATAGGAGCCTTCCTGGATACACACCGAGACACATAATTACTCCAACAACGGTGGTAACGCAGTGCCGTTCGTTCTTTCCTAGCCTGAAGAATTGAAGAAACGACTTCACTGGGAACTCCCGTTCGGCTTAGGATATGACATTCAACCGCCCCGCCGTCAGACGCAGCCGCGGTAAGTCCTGATACACGCCCTGATCTTGTTGTAACATTACCTCACGTAAAGGAAGAGGGACGTAATTTTCTATGAGTAAACCATGAAAAACTGGATAGCCAACCCTCGCTGGCTAGACCGGATTTAAGAGGATCATCGGAACCTTCGATCATCTTACGCTTACCACTGTCAGAAAAGTGAAAGCGGAGAGGCCACCTAGACCGACTCAAAACACCCACGGTGTCACGAGGATGTCCACTGCTATATCTTGAGTGTCCCTTGACCTGGAACAATCTCCTCGAGGCCTCTCGTTGAGGCGAGACGCCAACATGTCCAATTGCGACACTCCTCAAAGACTTGTCACGTCTGGGAAAGCTTCTCGATGATGACAGAATTTTTCCCGGCTGGATATCGTGTCCGCAGAGGAAATCTATTTCTCCGTCGTTTACCTCCGGAACGAAGACTGCTAATATAGCGTTTACCAGACTTCCCACTCAACTGCAAACTGTGCATCTTTTGCCATTGCCGCTTTGCTCAATCTTCCGCCATTGCTGACAAGTCGTCTGGCAGAACTAACATAGGCAGAACACGAAGAATACGTTCATCTAAAATAGCTCTTAATTCAAGAAACCTTACAGCAAACAAGTTTCCCAACTTGACCTCATCCACTGGAAATACGTCCCTTGCAAAGGACTGCTCCCCAGCTTCGGAGATCTGTATGCACGGACACCAGGATCTAAACCTGGATCCCTAACCTTCATTCCTCTAGAAGGAAAGAACCGAGCAGACACCACAGGAGCGATGTCCTGGCCGTTTTGATTATATTCCGGTGCATGCGCAGGTGAGACCCGGACCCCATTTCCAAATGGTCCCATGAAAACCACTCTGGTATTAGACCTGCTCACCGAAAAAGGCCTCTTTGGCCGCACCCATCTGTCTTATTAACGGAACCTATTGAAGAGGTGTCACCTCAAAGCCGATCCAACTCTGGATCCTCAGACCTCTTTCCACAGGAAAAAATAAGAATTTACTTACCGATAATTCTATTTCTCGGAGTCCGTAGTGGATGCTGGGGTTCCTGAAAGGACCAGGGGGATAGCGGCTCCGCAGGAGACAGGGCACAAAAAAGTAAAGCTTTTACCAGATCAGGTGGTGTGCACTGGCTCCTCCCCCTATGACCCTCCTCCAGACTCCAGTTAGGTACTGTGCCCGGACGAGCGTACACAATAAGGGAGGCAATTTGAATCCCGGGTAAGACTCATACCAGCCACACCAATCACACCGTACAACTTGTGATCTAAACCCAGTTAACAGTATGATAACAGAAAGAGCCTCTTAAAGATGGCTCCTTAACAATATAACCCGAATTTGTTAACAATAACTATGTACAGTATTGCAGATAATCCGCACTTGGGATGGGCGCCCAGCATCCACTACGGACTCCGAGAAATAGAATTATCGGTAAGTAAATTCTTATTTTCTCTATCGTCCTAAGTGGATGCTGGGGTTCCTGAAAGGACCATGGGGATTATACCAAAGCTCCCAAACGGGCGGGAGAGTGCGGATGACTCTGCAGCACCGAATGAGAGAATTCCAAGTCCTCTTTTGCCAGGGTATCAAATTTGTAGAATTTTACAAACGTGTTTTCCCCCGACCACGTAGCTGCTCGACAGAATTGTAATGCCGAGACCCCTCGGGCAGCCGCCCAAGATGAGCCCACCTTCCTTGTGGAATGGGCCTTAACAGATTTAGGCTGTGGCAGGCCTGCCACAGAATGAGCAAGTTGAATTGTGTTACAAATCCAACGAGCAATCGTCTGCTTAGAAGCAGGGGCACCCAACTTGTTGGGTGCATATAGTATCAACAGCGAGTCAGATTTTCTGACTTCAGCCGTCCTTGAAATGTATATTTTTAAGGCTCTGACAACGTCCAACAACTTGGAGTCCTCCAAGTCGCCAGTGGCCGCAGGCACCACAATAGGTTGGTTCAGGTGAAACGCTGATACCACCTTAGGGAGAAAATGCGGACGAGTCCTCAGTTCTGCCCTATCCGAATGGAAGATTAGATAAGGGCTTTTATAAGATAAAGCCGCCAATTCAGATACTCTCCTGGCGGAAGCCAGGGCCAGTAACATAGTCACTTTCCATGTGAGATATTTAAAATCCACCTTTTTCAATGGTTCAAACCAATGGGATTTGAGGAAATCTAAAACTACATTTAGATCCCACGGTGCCACCGGAGGCACCACAGGAGGCTGTATATGCAGTACTCCTTTAACAAAAGTCTGTACCTCAGGAACTGAGGCCAATTCTTTTTGGAAGAATATTGACAGGGCCGAAATTTGAACCTTAATAGATCTCAATTTGAGACCCATAGACAATCCTGATTGTAGGAAATGTAGGAAACGACCCAGTTGAAATTCCTCCGTCGGAACACTCCGATCCTCGCACCACGCGACATATTTTCGCCAAATGCGGTGATAATGTTTCGCGGTGACTTCCTTCCTTGCCTTAATCAAGGTAGGAATGACTTCTTCTGGAATGCCTTTCCCTTTTAGGATCTGGCGTTCAACCGCCATGCCGTCAAACGCAGCCGCGGTAAGTCTTGAAAGAGACAGGGACCCTGTTGTAGCAGGTCCCTTCTCAGAAGTAGAGGGCACGGGTCGTCCGTGACCAACTCTTGAAGTTCCGGGTACCAAGTCCTTCTTGGCCAATCCGGAGCCACTAGTATTGTTCTTACTCCTCCTCACCGTATAATCTTCAATACCTTTGGTATGAGAGGCAGAGGAGGAAACACATATACTGATTTGTACACCCAAGGTGTTACCAGTGCGTCCACAGCTATTGCCTGTGGATCTCTTGACCTGGCGCAATACTTGTCCAGTTTCTTGTTGAGGCGAGACGCCATCATGTCTACCATTGGTCTTTCCCAACAGTTTATTAGCATGTGGAAGACTTCTGGATGAAGACCCCCCTCTCCCGGGTGAATATCGTGTCTGCTGAGGAAGTCTGCTTCCCAGTTGTCCACGCCCGGGAAGAACACTGCTGACAGTGCTATTACGTGATTCTCCGCCCAGCGAAGAATCTTGGCAGCTTCTGCCATTGCACTCCTGCTTCTTGTGCCGCCCTGTCTGTTTACATGGGCGACCGCCGTGATGTTGTCCGACTGAATCAACACCGGTTTTCCTTGCAGGAGTGGTTCCGCCTGGCTTAGAGCATTTTAGATTGCTCTTAGTACCAGAATGTTTATGTGAAGAGACTTTTCCAGGTTCGTCCATACCCCCTGGAAGTTTCTTCCTTGTGTGACTGCTCCCCAACCTCTCAGGCTGGCGTCCGTGGTCACCAGGATCAAATCCTGTATGCCGAATCTGCGGCCCTCCAATAGATGAGCCTTTTGCAACCACCACAGAAGATATACCCTTGTCCTTGGCGACAGGGTTATTCGCAGGTGCATCTGAGGATGCGACCCTGACCATTTGTCCAACAGATCCCTTTGGAAAATTCTTGCATGGAATCTGCCGAATGGAATTGCTTCGTAAAAAGCCACCATTTTTCCCAGGACTCTTGTGCATTGATGTACAGACACCTTTCCTGGTTTTAGGAGGTTCCTGACAGGTCGGATAACTCCTTGGCTTTTTCCTCGGGCAGAAAAACCTTTTTCTGAACCGTGTCCAGAATCATCCCTAGGAACAGCAGACGTATCGTCGGAAAACAGCTGCGATTCTTGGAATATTTAGAATCCAGTCGTGCCGTCGAAGAACTACTTTAGATAGTGCTCTTCCGACCTCCAACTGTTCTCTGGAACTTGCCCTTTTTAGGTCGTGCAAGTAAGGGATAATTTAGATGCCTTTTTTCTTTGAAGAAACATCTTTTCGGCCATTACCTTGGTAAAAAGGCCCGGGGTGCCGTGGATAATTCAAACGGCATCGTCTGAAACTGATATTGACAGTTCTGTACCACGAACCAGAGGTACCCTTGATGAGAAGGACAAAATTTGGACATGGAGGTAATCCTTGATGTCCAGGGACACCATATAGTCCCCTTTTTTCCGGTTCGCTATCACTGCTCTGAGTGACTTTATCTCGATTTGAACCTTTTATGTAAGTGTTCAAAACATTTTAGATTTAGACTATGTGTCACCAAGCCGTCTGGCTTCAGTACCACAATATAGTGTGGAAAAATAATACCCTTTTCCTTGTCGTAGGAGGGGTACTTTGATTATCACCTGCTGGATATACAGCTTGTGAATTGTTTCCAATGCTGCCTCCCTGTCGGAGGGAGCCGTTGGTAAAGCAGACTTCAGGAACCTGCGAGGAGAAGATGTCTCGACTCTCCAATCTTTACCCCTGGGATAATACTCGTACGATCTAGGGGTCAACTTGCGAGTGATCCCACTGCGCCCTGAGACTCTTGAGACTACCCCCCCACCTTGAGTCCGCTTGCACGGCCCCAGCGTCATGCTGAGGACTTGGCAGACGCGGTGGAGGGCTTCTTTTCCTGGGAAAGGGCTGCCTGCTGCAGTCTACTTCCCTTACCTCTATGTCTGGGCAGATATGACTGGCCTTTTGCCTGCATGCCCTCATGGGAAAGGAAAGATTGAGGCTGAAAAGACGGTGTCTTTTTTAGCTGAGATGTAACTTGGGGTAAAAAAGGTTGGATTTCCCAGCTGTTGCTGTGGTCCCCAGGTCCGATGGACCGACCCCCAAATAACTCCTTCCCTTTATACAGCAATACTTCCATCTGCCGTATGGGATCTGTATCACCTGACCACTGTCGTGTCCCTGACATCTTCTGGGAGATATGGACAACGCACTTATCTTGATGCCAGAGAGCAAATATCCCTCTGTGCATCTCACATACATATATATAGAATGCATCCTATTAAATGCTCTACATGAATAAAATATTTTCAGTCAGGGAATCCGACCAAGCCAACCCAGCACTGCATCTCCAGGCTGATGGCGATCGCTGGTCGCAGTATAACCACCGTATGTGTGTATATACTTTTTAGGATATTTTTCCAGCTTCCTATCAGCTGGCTCCTTGAGGGCGGCCGTATCTGGAGACGGTAACGCCACTTGATAAGCGTGTGAGCGCCTTATCACCCTAAGGGGTGTTTCCCAACGTACCCTAATTTCTGGCGGGAAAGGGTATAACGCCAATATTTGCTATCGGGGTAACCCTACGCATCATCACACACTTCATTTTATTTTATCTGATTCAGGAAAAACTACAGGTAGTTTTTTCCACTCCCACATAATACCCTTTCTTGTGGTACTTGTAGTATCAGAAACACGTAACACCTCCTTCATTGCCCTTAACGTGTGGCCCTAATGAGAAATACGTTTGTTTATTCACCGTCGACACTGTATTCAGTGTCCGTGTCTGTGTCTGTGTCGACCGACTGAGGTAAATGGGCGTTTTTTAAAACCCCTGACGGTGTTTCTGAGACGCCTGGACCGGTCCTAATAGATTGTCGGCCGTCTCATGTCGTCAACCGACCTTGCAGCGTGTTGACATTCTCACGTAATTCTCTAAATAAGCCATCCATTCCGGTGTCGACTCCCTAGAGAGTGACATCACCATTACAGGCAATTTCTCCGCCTCCTCACCAACATCGTCCTCATACATGTCGACACACACGTACCGACACACAGCACACACACCGGGAATGCTCTGACAGAGGACAGGACCCACTAGCCCTTTGGGGAGACAGAGGGAGAGTCTGCCAGCACACACCAAAAACGCTATAATTATATAGGGACAACCTTATATAAGTGTTTCTCCCTTATAGCATCTTTTATATATATACAATATCGCCAAAATCAGTGCCCCCCCTCTCTGTTTTAACCCTGTTTCTGTAGTGCAGTGCAGGGGAGAGCCTGGGAGCCTTCTCTCCAGCTTTTCTGTGAGAGAAAATGGCGCTGTGTGCTGAGGAGATAGGCCCCGCCCCTTTTACGGCGGGCTCGTCTCCCGCTATTTTTGAAGTTAGGCAGGGGTTAAATATCTCCATATAGCCTCTGTGGGCTATATGTGAGGTATTTTTTGCCTCTAATAAGGTTTTTATTTGCCTCTCAGAGCGCCCCCCCCAGCGCTCTGCACCCTCAGTGACTGTTGTGTGAAGTGTGCTGAGAGGAAAATGGCGCACAGCTGCAGTGCTGTGCGCTACCTTTATGAAGACTCAGGAGTCTTCAGCCGCCGATTTTGGACCTCTTCTCTCTTCAGCGTCTGCAAGGGGGCCGGCGGCGCGGCTCCGGTGACCATCCAGGCTGTACCTGTGATCGTCCCTCTGGAGCTAGTGTCCAGTAGCCAAGCAGCAAATCCACTCTGCACGCAGGTGAGTTCACTACTTCTCCCCTAAGTCCCTCGTTGCAGTGATCCTGTTGCCAGCAGGACTCACTGTAAAGTAAAAAACCTAAGCTAAACTTTCTCTAAGCAGCTCTTTAGGAGAGCCACCTAGATTGCACCCTTCTCGTTCGGGCACAAAATCTAACTGGAGTCTGGAGGAGGGTCATAGGGGGAGGAGCCAGTGCACACCACCTGATCTGGTAAAAGCTTTACTTTTTTGTGCCCTGTCTCCTGCGGAGCCGCTATCCCCCTGGTCCTTTCAGGAACCCCAGCATCCACTTAGGACGATAGAGAAACACCGAACCTTAACCGGTCAGTATCTACTCTGAAACCCACTTCTGACATCTGCGTCGTTGGGAACAACAGCCAATCCCTGCGCTGAAGAACAGTCAGAGATAAACAACGATATGCACCTTCATACAGGGACAACCAGACAATGTCCTGAACAGCACCTCTGTATGGCGTCGCGTACTACCTTCCCTTCCATAGGGGAAAGGCAAGATCTATTAGAAAAAACAGTAAGGGGAAACAACCGTAACTCAGAATGTTCCCCTTTGGATTCTATAAATAACTCACAGGTCCTAGTCTATTCCTGGACTAACTGAAAATTAGTAGATAAGTGGTCATTGGAGTGGGGACCAGCCAGATAGACTAAGCGACAAGTGGTGTATGTAGTGGAAACAGAAAACTACGTCCACTTCTGCGAACCTAACAAGGCTGCAGAACACTTACCCTTTCACCTTCCACTGTCTACACAGAAAAGGAAAAAAGAACGGAATCGAACCGGTTAAAACGACTGCATCCCACAAAAGAATGCGTCACCAACCGTTGTGAAAGAGGCTAACTCACGAATTCAGACTTACCAGCGGAAACAGCCGAGATTGACTGAACAGAGGCCACACCAAACAGCTGTATACTTCCCACCAGCAATTCCGGAGACCTCCTCCGCATTTTTCCGGTCACACCTCCTGCTGTCACGTGGCAGCCTGCTGTAATGTTATAAGGAAGAATAAACATAGGCAAGCCTACCCACTCTGGGTAGGATAATTCTATCGGATGCCTACCCGACCACAACACTCCCTCAAGTGCATACAGTGCAAATAAGGTCAAAGTATAGAAATAAAATGTCACTTAGCTGCCTGTGTATGATCCTTTGCGACCGGACTCTGCGTCCACCAGGAGTTGACTGTCATAATTTTCTCTCCGCGTTGTGAAGAGAATAATATTCGTACTCCCTGAGAGGATCGAAAACAACTCGTCCCGACCAATCTAGAGCTTAACAACAGAGCGATCAGCACATGAGAAGAATACCATTATTTCAGCATTCAGGGATATACATCATGTAATACACAATAAAACACATATATATCGTAACCATGCATATATAAACAAATATCTACATATATATACATATAGATATAACCTATACGCAAGTGGATTGTCCAGACCCGTCAGGTCCCTAGTGACAGTAATGTGTAGTGAATGTGTATGACCATGTACCGACGTGCCCCCGATGTGGATCTACCAGAAACGTTACGGCCGAAAGAAACATAGTAAATGTCGACCGCCAGGAATAGTAAGCGGGCAAAAATAATAATAATCTTGGAACCCCAAGGGGTCTGAGGGAAGCATACAAATACAATTGTAATAACACTCCCCCCACATATATATATATATAATAAGAATTTACTTACCGATAATTCTATTTCTCGGAGTCCGTAGTGGATGCTGGGGTTCCTGAAAGGACCATGGGGAATAGCGGCTCCGCAGGAGACAGGGCACAAAAAAGTAAAGCTTTTACCAGATCAGGTGGTGTGCACTGGCTCCTCCCCCTATGACCCTCCTCCAGACTCCAGTTAGGTACTGTGCCCGGACGAGCGTACACAATAAGGGAGGCAATTTGAATCCCGGGTAAGACTCATACCAGCCACACCAATCACACCGTACAACTTGTGATCTAAACCCAGTTAACAGTATGATAACAGAAAGAGCCTCTTAAAGATGGCTCCTTAACAATATAACCCGAATTTGTTAACAATAACTATGTACAGTATTGCAGATAATCCGCACTTGGGATGGGCGCCCAGCATCCACTACGGACTCCGAGAAATAGAATTATCGGTAAGTAAATTCTTATTTTCTCTATCGTCCTAAGTGGATGCTGGGGTTCCTGAAAGGACCATGGGGATTATACCAAAGCTCCCAAACGGGCGGGAGAGTGCGGATGACTCTGCAGCACCGAATGAGAGAATTCCAAGTCCTCTTTTGCCAGGGTATCAAATTTGTAGAATTTTACAAACGTGTTTTCCCCCGACCACGTAGCTGCTCGGCAGAATTGTAATGCCGAGACCCCTCGGGCAGCCGCCCAAGATGAGCCCACCTTCCTTGTGGAATGGGCCTTAACAGATTTAGGCTGTGGCAGGCCTGCCACAGAATGAGCAAGTTGAATTGTGTTACAAATCCAACGAGCAATCGTCTGCTTAGAAGCAGGGGCACCCAACTTGTTGGGTGCATATAGTATCAACAGCGAGTCAGATTTTCTGACTTCAGCCGTCCTTGAAATGTATATTTTTAAGGCTCTGACAACGTCCAACAACTTGGAGTCCTCCAAGTCGCCAGTGGCCGCAGGCACCACAATAGGTTGGTTCAGGTGAAACGCTGATACCACCTTAGGGAGAAAATGCGGACGAGTCCTCAGTTCTGCCCTATCCGAATGGAAGATTAGATAAGGGCTTTTATAAGATAAAGCCGCCAATTCAGATACTTTCCTGGCGGAAGCCAGGGTCAGTAACATAGTCACTTTCCATGTGAGATATTTAAAATCCACCTTTTTCAATGGTTCAAACCAATGGGATTTGAGGAAATCTAAAACTACATTTAGATCCCACGGTGCCACCGGAGGCACCACAGGAGGCTGTATATGCAGTACTCCTTTAACAAAAGTCTGTACCTCAGGAACTGAGGCCAATTCTTTTTGGAAGAATATTGACAGGGCCGAAATTTGAACCTTAATAGATCTCAATTTGAGACCCATAGACAATCCTGATTGTAGGAAATGTAGGAAACGACCCAGTTGAAATTCCTCCGTCGGAACACTCCGATCCTCGCACCACGCGACATATTTTCGCCAAATGCGGTGATAATGTTTCGCGGTGACTTCCTTCCTTGCCTTAATCAAGGTAGGAATGACTTCTTCTGGAATGCCTTTCCCTTTTAGGATCTGGCGTTCAACCGCCATGCCGTCAAACGCAGCCGCGGTAAGTCTTGAAAGAGACAGGGACCCTGTTGTAGCAGGTCCCTTCTCAGAAGTAGAGGGCACGGGTCGTCCGTGACCAACTCTTGAAGTTCCGGGTACCAAGTCCTTCTTGGCCAATCCGGAGCCACTAGTATTGTTCTTACTCCTCTTCACCGTATAATCTTCAATACCTTTGGTATGAGAGGCAGAGGAGGAAACACATATACTGATTTGTACACCCAAGGTGATACCAGTGCGTCCACAGCTATTGCCTGTGGATCTCTTGACCTGGCGCAATACTTGTCCAGTTTCTTGTTGAGGCGAGACGCCATCATGTCTACCATTGGTCTTTCCCAACAGTTTATTAGCATGTGGAAGACTTCTGGATGAAGACCCCCCTCTCCCGGGTGAATATCGTGTCTGCTGAGGAAGTCTGCTTCCCAGTTGTCCACGCCCGGGAAGAACACTGCTGACAGTGCTATTACGTGATTCTCCGCCCAGCGAAGAATCTTGGCAGCTTCTGCCATTGCACTCCTGCTTCTTGTGCCGCCCTGTCTGTTTACATGGGCGACCGCCGTGATGTTGTCCGACTGAATCAACACCGGTTTTCCTTGCAGGAGTGGTTCCGCCTGGCTTAGAGCATTTTAGATTGCTCTTAGTACCAGAATGTTTATGTGAAGAGACTTTTCCAGGTTCGTCCATACCCCCTGGAAGTTTCTTCCTTGTGTGACTGCTCCCCAACCTCTCAGGCTGGCGTCCGTGGTCACCAGGATCAAATCCTGTATGCCGAATCTGCGGCCCTCCAATAGATGAGCCTTTTGCAACCACCACAGAAGATATACCCTTGTCCTTGGCGACAGGGTTATTCGCAGGTGCATCTGAGGATGCGACCCTGACCATTTGTCCAACAGATCCCTTTGGAAAATTCTTGCATGGAATCTGCCGAATGGAATTGCTTCGTAAAAAGCCACCATTTTTCCCAGGACTCTTGTGCATTGATGTACAGACACCTTTCCTGGTTTTAGGAGGTTCCTGACAGGTCGGATAACTCCTTGGCTTTTTCCTCGGGAAGAAAAACCTTTTTCTGAACCGTGTCCAGAATCATCCCTAGGAACAGCAGACGTCGGAAAACAGCTGCGATTCTTGGAATATTTAGAATCCAGTCGTGCCGTCGAAGAACTACTTTAGATAGTGCTCTTCCGACCTCCAACTGTTCTCTGGAACTTGCCCTTTTTAGGTCGTGCAAGTAAGGGATAATTTAGATGCCTTTTTTCTTTGAAGAAACATCTTTTCGGCCATTACCTTGTAAAAAAGGCCCGGGGTGCCGTGGATAATTCAAACGGCATCGTCTGAAACTGATATTGACAGTTCTGTACCACGAACCAGAGGTACCCTTGATGAGAAGGACAAAATTTGGACATGGAGGTAATCCTTGATGTCCAGGGACACCATATAGTCCCCTTTTTTCCGGTTCGCTATCACTGCTCTGAGTGACTTTATCTCGATTTGAACCTTTTATGTAAGTGTTCAAACCATTTTAGATTTAGACTATGTGTCACCAAGCCGTCTGGCTTCAGTACCACAATATAGTGTGGAAAAATAATACCCTTTTCCTTGTCGTAGGAGGGGTACTTTGATTATCACCTGCTGGATATACAGCTTGTGAATTGTTTCCAATGCTGCCTCCCTGTCGGAGGGAGCCGTTGGTAAAGCAGACTTCAGGAACCTGCGAGGAGAAGATGTCTCGACTCTCCAATCTTTACCCCTGGGATAATACTCGTACGATCTAGGGGTCAACTTGCGAGTGATCCCACTGCGCCCTGAGACTCTTGAGACTACCCCCCCACCTTGAGTCCGCTTGCACGGCCCCAGCGTCATGCTGAGGACTTGGCAGACGCGGTGGAGGGCTTCTTTTCCTGGGAAAGGGCTGCCTGCTGCAGTCTACTTCCCTTACCTCTATGTCTGGGCAGATATGACTGGCCTTTTGCCTGCATGCCCTCATGGGAAAGGAAAGATTGAGGCTGAAAAGACGGTGTCTTTTTTAGCTGAGATGTAACTTGGGGTAAAAAAAGGTTGGATTTCCCAGCTGTTGCTGTGGTCCCCAGGTCCGATGGACCGACCCCCAAATAACTCCTTCCCTTTATACAGCAATACTTCCATCTGCCGTATGGGATCTGTATCACCTGACCACTGTCGTGTCCCTGACATCTTCTGGGAGATATGGACAACGCACTTATCTTGATGCCAGAGAGCAAATATCCCTCTGTGCATCTCACATACATATATATAGAATGCATCCTATTAAATGCTCTACATGAATAAAATATTTTCAGTCAGGGAATCCGACCAAGCCAACCCAGCACTGCATCTCCAGGCTGATGGCGATCGCTGGTCGCAGTATAACCACCGTATGTGTGTATATACTTTTTAGGATATTTTTCCAGCTTCCTATCAGCTGGCTCCTTGAGGGCGGCCGTATCTGGAGACGGTAACGCCACTTGATAAGCGTGTGAGCGCCTTATCACCCTAAGGGGTGTTTCCCAACGTACCCTAATTTCTGGCGGGAAAGGGTATAACGCCAATATTTGCTATCGGGGTAACCCTACGCATCATCACACACTTCATTTTATTTTATCTGATTCAGGAAAAACTACAGGTAGTTTTTTCACTCCCACATAATACCCTTTCTTGTGGTACTTGTAGTATCAGAAACACGTAACACCTCCTTCATTGCCCTTAACGTGTGGCCCTAATGAGAAATACGTTTGTTTATTCACCGTCGACACTGTATTCAGTGTCCGTGTCTGTGTCGACCGACTGAGGTAAATGGGCGTTTTTAAAACCCCTGACGGTGTTTCTGAGACGCCTGGACCGGTCCTAATAGATTGTCGGCCGTCTCATGTCGTCAACCGACCTTGCAGCGTGTTGACATTCTCACGTAATTCTCTAAATAAGCCATCCATTCCGGTGTCGACTCCCTAGAGAGTGACATCACCATTACAGGCAATTTCTCCGCCTCCTCACCAACATCGTCCTCATACATGTCGACACACACGTACCGACACACAGCACACACACCGGGAATGCTCTGACAGAGGACAGGACCCACTAGCCCTTTGGGGAGACAGAGGGAGAGTCTGCCAGCACACACCAAAAACGCTATAATTATATAGGGACAACCTTATATAAGTGTTTCTCCCTTATAGCATCTTTTATATATATACAATATCGCCAAAATCAGTGCCCCCCCTCTCTGTTTTAACCCTGTTTCTGTAGTGCAGTGCAGGGGAGAGCCTGGGAGCCTTCTCTCCAGCTTTTCTGTGAGAGAAAATGGCGCTGTGTGCTGAGGAGATAGGCCCCGCCCCTTTTCCGGCGGGCTCGTCTCCCGCTATTTTTGAAGTTAGGCAGGGGTTAAATATCTCCATATAGCCTCTGTGGGCTATATGTGAGGTATTTTTTGCCTCTAATAAGGTTTTTATTTGCCTCTCAGAGCGCCCCCCCCAGCGCTCTGCACCCTCAGTGACTGTTGTGTGAAGTGTGCTGAGAGGAAAATGGCGCACAGCTGCAGTTGCGCTACCTTTATGAAGACTCAGGAGTCTTCAGCCGCCGATTTTGGACCTCTTCTCTCTTCAGCGTCTGCAAGGGGGCCGGCGGCGCGGCTCCGGTGACCATCCAGGCTGTACCTGTGATCGTCCCTCTGGAGCTAGTGTCCAGTAGCCAAGCAGCAAATCCACTCTGCACGCAGGTGAGTTCACTACTTCTCCCCTAAGTCCCTCGTTGCAGTGATCCTGTTGCCAGCAGGACTCACTGTAAAGTAAAAAACCTAAGCTAAACTTTCTCTAAGCAGCTCTTTAGGAGAGCCACCTAGATTGCACCCTTCTCGTTCGGGCACAAAATCTAACTGGAGTCTGGAGGAGGGTCATAGGGGGAGGAGCCAGTGCACACCACCTGATCTGGTAAAAGCTTTACTTTTTTGTGCCCTGTCTCCTGCGGAGCCGCTATTCCCCATGGTCCTTTCAGGAACCCCAGCATCCACTTAGGACGATAGAGAAATATATATATATATACATACACACACAAATACAGGTACAAGGCAATAACAGCCTGTTAATTCTTTTACCCAGGAAATACCGTTGATGCCGACAGGGCATCGACAGTCCACCGTGTCTCCCCAAGCGTGTTTACTTGTTTTTAAGCACACAAAAGCAACCTGCTAATACTTAGTTGTTTGAATCAAGTACCACCAAGCGTCGGCGAAACCGACAGTTATCACCACAGGAGCTTTTGACAAAGCCCTCACACCTGTCGACACACGTCGACTAAGCAATAGTGGGTAAATAAACAGGGAAACAGTGAATTTATGTAACACAACAAGGATTATGCGTCCATTATTTAACATAATGCTATATTACACCCATATAGCATTAAAAAAACACTGTGTCCCCCCTCCTTCTTACCATACAGTAAATCTTGGCGGGGACCTGAGGAAAAATGGCGCAGACTCCTGTGTAAGGGCTAAGCTCCGCCCCCTCCCGGCGCGCTTAAGCCCGCCCAAACATATATCTTAAATTGAGCTGGGGACCTATATACAGGGATTAATCCCCTGTATATACCCCTATATATCCAAAACGCAGCCCAGGGCACCGCCCCCCCCCCCCCCCCCCCCCCCCCGCCAGCACCCACGGAAACCGTTGGTGTGTGGGAGCGCTAGAGCGCAGCGCGCACGTTGCGGTGCCCTGGCGGGGTGAAGACACCCGGAGTCCGGGTATGTTCCCCCGCCCGGGAAGATTCAAGACATGCTGCCCAGGACGCTCCCCCCCCAGCGCCCTGCACCCATGGAGCCGGTGGCGGTGGAGAGATGGCGCACAGTGTGCTACAACACGCTGGCGGGGTCCGAGACACGGAGCCCCGGCACCGCCAGCTTAACTCTGCAAGTTGTAATATGCTGCCCAGGGCGCTCCCCCCCAGCGCCCTGCACCCGTGAGAGCCGGCGGCGGGGAAGAAATGGCGCCTAGTGCGCTACACATACTGGCGGGTGTCCGGTACATGGAGTCCCGGCACCACCAGAGTGTCACACAGAGAACTGTTAAATGTCTGCCCAGGGCGCTCCCTCCCCAGCGCCCTGCACCCGTAGAAGCCGGCGGCGGGGGAGTAATGGCGCGCAGTATATGCTGGCGGGGGTATGGGACACGGTGCTCAGGCACCAAAATGCTTTTCTGCCAGCCACAAAAAGAAATCAGCAACCTGCTGCCCAGGGCGCTCCCCCCCCCCCCCGCCCTGCACCCTGTGAGTACGTTGGTGTGTGGGAGCATGGAGCGCAGCGCGACCGCTGTACCTCCGTTACTGAAGTCTTCTGCTGTCACTGAAGTCTTCTGTTCTTCACATACTCACCCGGCTTCTTTCTTCTGGCTTCTGTGAGGGGGGTGACGGCGTGGCTCCGGGAACAAGCAGCTAGGCGCACCAAGTGATCGAACCCTGGAGCTAATGGTGTCCAGTAGCCGAGAAGCAGAGCCTTGAAACTCACAGAAGTAGGTCTGCTTCTCTCCCCTCACTCCCACGAAGCAGAGAGCCTGTAGCCAGCAGGTCTTCCTGAAAATAATAAAGCTAACAAAGTCTTTTAGAGAAACTCAGTAAAGCTCCCCTAGTGTGTGACCCATCACTCATGGGCACAAAGTCTAACTGAGGTCTGGAGGAGGGGCATAGAGGGAGGAGCCAGTTCACACCCAGTTTAAGTCTTTATAGTGTGCCCAAGCTCCTGCGGATCCGTCTATACCCCACATGGTCCTTTTGGAGTCCCCAGCATCCTCTAGGACTTATGAGAAAAGAAAAATGGTAAAATTGTCAGTGTGTGGGAGGGAGATAAATAAGACCATATTACGGAATTGTAACTGGAAACATAGGTAGGTACAAAGGGGTCTATTTACTAAGCCTTGCATGGAGATAAAGTCGCTGGAGATAAAGTACCAGGGGGGGGGGGCAGATGTAACATGTGCAGAGAGAGTTAGATTTGGGTGGGTTATATTGTTTCTGTGCAGGGTAAATACTGGCGGCTTTATTTTTACACTGCAATTTAGATTTCAGTTTTAACACACCCCACCCAAATCGAACTCTCTCTGCACATGTTACATCTGCCCCACCTGCAGTGCACATTGGAGGTCATTCCGAGTTGATCGCTCGCTAGCAACTTTTTGCAGCTCTGCGATCAGATAGTCGCCGCCTATGGGGGAGTGTATTTTCGCTTTGCAAGTGTGCAAACACCTTTGCAGCCAAGCGGTACAAAAACAGTTTGTGCAGTTTCTGAGTAGCTCTGGACTTACTCAGCTGCTGCGATCACTCCAGTCTTTTTGATCCTGGAATTGACGTCAGACACCCGCCCTGCAAACGCTTGGACATGCCTGCGTTTTTCCAAACAATCCCAGAAAATGGTCAGTTGACACCCATAAACGCCCTCTTTCTGTCAATCACCTTGCGATCGACTGTGCGAATGGATTCGTCATTAAATCCATCGTCCAGCACCGATCCTCTTTGTACTCGTACGACGCGCCTGCGCATTGCGGTGCATGCGCAGTTTTGCAGAGTTTTAACCTGATCGCAGCGCTGCAAAAAGTTGCTAGCAAGCGCTCAACTCGGAATGACCCCCATTGTTTTGCCCATCTGCTAACAAATTTGCTGCTAGGATCAGGTCTGAATTAGGCCCTATGTGTTGTGACCAGAGCTTGCGAAGCAGACTGTATCCACCCCCCTCTATTCCCCTAAAAGGATCCTTAGTGCTAAGCACACCATGGGAGGTGCAAGAGGAGCAGTAAACGGAACAAACTGCCCAAACTCCTGGTCAGATCCTGATAAAGCTGTCCCAATCAGGATGGATCAGGCCCTCAAATCGGGACTGTCCCACCTAAATCGCTAAAAGGTAAGGTAAGAGAGAAGAGAACAGGGGGCACAGATGCTACAGAAAAATAGGCAGTGACCACAGAAGCAAAAGGGACATCTTAAAGTCCTACCTTATCTTTTCTGCTATCAGAACCACTAAGTTTATCTTTCTAGGTTCTTCAACAAGGCATTTTCTAGCAAAAATGCAGAGCTGCTAATTGTTGCTGCCCTTCGTTACAACAGGAGTGGGCTATGGGCACAGCATGCACCTGTAGCCACAGAGCAGGGTTGTGTAGTATCTGCAGGTAGCAAAAATATACTAAGCAATTCTACCTACATGATAACAGGCATTGGTGAGTTAACCACACACAAAAAAAAGATGGCAATGAGTTTAGTAAAAGTATTGGAATGGTTTATAGCCATAGACCAGTGATCTCCAACCCGTAGCTTGCCGTAGTATTTTCGGTAGCTCACAGAGCGCACGGGCTTGGGCAGTCACTGGTACTCCTCCTCCCTTCATTTTTAATATGGTGCCGGCCGTCAGCCAATCAGAGCTCGTGGAGCAGCAGTGGCGGCACCTGATTGGCTGCCGGACTGCAAGTTTTGATTGGCTCACTTACCGGCACCATATTTTAAATCCCCGCCGCAGCCAGAGACTCTCACCCTCACCGCAGCCGCTCTTCGGACTTCACAGGAGAGGCGCGCACTGCGCTCTCCTCCCCTTCTGTCCCTCGTACAGGAGGAGCAGCACCGGTGGCAGTAGAAGAAGCCTGCAAGGGTTAGCACTGTGTGGGGCACTGTATCGGACACTGCGGGGGGGGGGGGGGGGGGGGGGGGGCATTTTATCTGGCGCTGCGGGGGGGGGCATTTTAAATCGCACTGCGGGGGGCATTATTTGTATATCTGGCACTGCTGGGGGGCATTATTTGTATATCTGGCACTGCTGGGAGCATTATTTGTATATCTGGCACTGCTGGGGGGCATTATTTGTGTATCTGGCACTGCTGAGGGGCATTATTTGTGTATCTGGCACTGCTGGGGGGCATTATTTGTGTATCTGGCACTGCTGGTGGCATTATTTGTATATCTGGCACTGCTGGGGGGCATTATTTGTGTATCTGGCACTGCTGAGGGGCATTATTTGTGTATCTGGCACTGCTGGGGGGCATTATTTGTGTATCTGGCACTACGCGGGGGGGCATTACTTGTAGTTGTGAGGCCACACCCACTTTCGCAGGAACGCACGCGCATTGGGGGGATGGGGTAGCTCCGTCAGAGGTTTTATTTTCCGAAAGTAGCTCACACCCCAATTAAGGTTGGAGACCACTGCCATAGACTTTCTGTCTCTCCCCTCCAGGAGGAGACAGCCTGGTCAGCACTGCTTGTGGCGGGGTGTGGTGCGACAGAGAGCAGGGTGGGGGCACGGCATCACATAGGAGGTGAACAGGGGGTGTGGCGGATGTGAGATCTCCAACATTGTACAGCGGTGGTGTGGCTAAAATGCCTTGATTCAGCGCAAACTGCATCATCACACGCCCGCGACCAGGTAGTGGCCAGCACTGGGAGACTCACCCACTGTTCCAGGTGGCCGGGAGCGCCACCCAATTTTCGTTGCGGGAGAGCAGACAAGTATGTATATACCAGTGTCTCTCAACTGAAGTCCAGGAGTATTTCAAACAGGTCACGTTTTCCGGCTTTCTCTCTGCGGCAGCTGGTAAGGTAATAACTGACCCAGCAGAAGAGATCAACTCATCTGTTTATGAGTAATGAAATCCAGAAAACATGACCTGTTGGGAGTACTTGAGGACCTGTGCTGAGAACCACTGGTATATACCAACCTAAATAGATATTAATAAACATGTCTGAAGGTGCAACTGAAACATGACAAGAAGTGTAGAAAAGCTGCAGGGCCACAGGTGTGGCACAGATAAGGAGTTCAGAAATAGGTCCCTGTTGATGTCAGGAAAGTGCTACCGAGGAGAAAGCTCAGAAAAGCTGTAAAAACTGGAATAAGATCAAAAGCAAGAACACGTAACCGTGTAATCACACAAAATTGTCACAGATACTTTGCAGATGACAGCAGTTCTGGGCACAGCTAAATAAAAAGATGACCAGAGTGCGCTACACACACAAATGGGCAGCATTATATGTGCAGCTTATATACAGTAACTCGCCAGACACAGGCCGAGCGACAGAGGGAGAAGAGACGTCTCGTGATGGACAAAGTCAGAGGATAGTTGGCAGCAGGTGGATGAAAGCCAAGTTTATTCCTCTGAGACACAAGCTGTATGCGTGTGATGGATCTCACCCAAGAGGGAAATTAATGAAGAGGAATAGTCAGAGAAGCTGCATTCCTACATCTGACATATTGATCAACTTACTGAATCAAAGTTATTGACCCAAAAGATGTTCTCTGTCCCAGGACAGAAAAACACTTGCAGCATGCTATGCATACAGAAGAGGGCAGTGCAGAGCTCAGGTGGATGTGGTTAACCCTTTCAGTGAAAGGTAATTTAAAGCAAGTCTCTAGATGGCAATCTGCATAGGCAACAAAGACGGGTTAATGTTCTAGAATGGTTACTACTAGCTCAGCCCTTGTAATACAGTTCTAACCACTGAAACGAGTGTCTCTGTCCAGCATGGTACTGTATCTCCTGTACAGTACTTTAGTGTTTATACTGTTTCTATGGAGGCTTTATGGAGCATATGAGGTTACCAAAGTGTTTTTTACTACAGCTCACAGAATATAACATAATATATTATTACAATTCACAGAAACAACGATCTTGGACCATTGTGTTTAGCTGTGGATTTTAAGCTGTTTTAGTTACCATGACGCTTGATATATGGAAAAAAAAATTAAAGCAAACTGTATTGAAAACCTTACTTACACACTTCAATACAGAATATCCCTGGGATCACGTGGACATGCCCCACAAATAGGTTTGATTTTGGACTAGTGTGTGTCTAGCTGATGCTCCCAGCACATATCTAGGTGCTCCTTTATCTTGGTGGTGCGATGCGATGCGTGCTTAGCTGTGCCAAGATGGATTAATATATATATATTAATATATATATATATATATATATATATATATATATGTATGCATTGGAAGGTTTTGTTTTTTTATTTTTTACAGTGGGCAAAGGGTGCCTAGAAGGGTGTGGCTTAAAAGACTGGCAATGAATAGGGCGACATCATATAGTCGACATGCATTAAAACGACGGGTCAAAAAGTCAACATGGAAAAGGTTGACATTACATAGAGGTCGTCATGGAAGTGGTCATTTTTTATGATTAACCATATCTAAACCAAATTAGCATAAACATGTACCCCTGCTTCGCTCCCACGCTAGGCAACCGTTGTCAACGTGAATGGTAAATGATACAAAAATAAATAAACAAACTTGGGTCGACCATATGTGTGTAAACTATAGTCATGTCGACATATTGAACCGGTCGACCTTTAGCACTGTTGACCTAATGCATGTCAAGCAGATGGTGTTGACCTATTAATTGTCTACCGGTCATCCGGAACCCGCCTAGAAATGAGCATCTCCGCTGCAGTGCAGTCAAAAAGTGCCAAATTAGATACTTAAAAACATAGGATGAGATCAAATCTCCGGCGGCTCAGTACTACAGAGTCTTATCTCATTTTACCAATCTTACTGTGCAAAGCAAAACCTTACCCCCATCCCTCCTATTGTACGAGGTTACATTTTACACAATCCTATCTTGCTGTATTTTGGTCCACAAATTGAGACACACCTGACGGAATGTAAGGTGCGTCATCAGATGGGAACTTGCCTATGTAGGTTTTCCAGACATCACTAGTTATTATGGAGAAACAGACGGGCAGCTCACACAGTTGTTTTAAATGTATTTTATTTTAAATATAAACACAGCAATAGTGCAGCATGGATCTTTTTTGCGGTTATTGAGCCAGTATTGACGTACAAAAAAGGTGAAACAATATTGTTCCAAAAACAGATACCGAAACAGATAACGCAATGCAAGTATGCCACCAGTGGGGCATGAACATTCTGAATCTCACACCCCTACACATAATAGCCTTGCCTCATACATTTTACAAATGTAATGGTGCCCATACACTTGTGAGATATTAGGTGCTATCCTTCGATTTCGACCACATCTGTAAAGAGAAATCGAAGGATTGTATGCACTTTTAAGGTACCTTGAGATGCGATGCGCGGGCACGCCGGTCGAATATCGCGTCTCAAGATATTATGTGTTGCACTTAATATTTCTCGCATCGCAGTGCGATCACATGTGGTTTTAAGACCACATGAGATAAATCGCACTGCAATGTGCGATGGGCACCCGCCGGGAGCGGCCAGAGGCCGCTCCCACTCGGCGGTGACGTGCCCATCATGTGATTACCATGCGATCTATTGCATGGTAATCACTTTGGCAGTTCAGGTGTGATTTCATTGCACCTGAACTGCCGGTGCGATGTCGCGTCGCGGGGCATCGCACAAGTGTATGGCCAGCATTAGCTCTTGGGACAAAAAGACAGCAACGTATTCAACCTAAAAAGTGGAGTAGTTACCCTTCGCAACTAATCAGCTTCTACCTATCATTTTATCAACCGTATTAGAAATACCACTGCACCAAAAAAGACCTTTCCATTAAGGTCCATCTTTGTCACAATGCAACAAACAAAAACACAACATAAATTTAGTTTGCAACTTTGATCACTTAGCCTGCAGTGTTTCTAGAGTTGTTATTGCACATTTCACCCATGAACAACTGAAATGAAGAGAGAGATATAAACTTACTGAGGCAGCTGTGCCCATAATGCACCAGGAAGTCAGCTCCTAGCGCCCGTGCAGTGTAATCATCCGCGCAGCACGCTCCGTATGTCACATCTCCCATCACCACGGTCTCTGCCGACGTGAATCTACGGCCAAGAAACAGGGACATGAGACCAGCAGGGAATAGTCATTGCTGACTTAAGAACACATGATAAATGATGTGTA
Organism: Pseudophryne corroboree; assembly: GCF_028390025.1. Classification (NCBI taxonomy): domain Eukaryota; kingdom Metazoa; phylum Chordata; class Amphibia; order Anura; family Myobatrachidae; genus Pseudophryne; species Pseudophryne corroboree. The sequence goes on along the minus strand of NC_086445.1, from coordinate 914,338,921 downwards.
TTATAAGGGCATGTGTAGATGGAGAAAAAAATATATATTTTCCAAACTCCCATTGCAATTTAAACAGAAATGGCATAAGCAAAGTAATATACACATTAGTGTTGGTCTGTTACTACCACCAGGCTAGAGACTGTTTGCACTCGTTAATGGTGTGAAAAAAATATAACATTCCACTTGTAATTCTAGCAGAATACATTGCTGGATTAAAATCCAGGAACATAACGTACACTCTGAATACACGGTTATATAGCACCCAGTAGTGGACAGTTGTCTTCAAACCAACAGTAATGCAGGTCACTGATCTTATTGAAGCAGATAGAATGAGCATGATCTGTCCTTGTATGAGGCAGTCTTCAACCTGCACCAACAGGCCCCAGGCCCAAATGTATTAAGCCTTACAAAGTGATAAAGTAGAGAGTGATAAGGGGTCTATTAATGAAGCAGTGAAAAGTGTGGAGAAGTGAGCAGGTGGAGAAGTTACCCAAGGCAACCAATCAGCTGCTCCATATTATTTTATAGTATGCAAATTATAAATGTTACTTCAATGCGGATTGGCTGCTATGGGCAACTTCTCCACTGGCTCACTTCTCCACACTTTTCACTGCTTCATGAATAGACCCCCAAAGAGTGATGAAAGTACCAACAAATCAGCTCCTGTCATTTTTCAATCACACCCTGTAACATGGCAGTTAGGAAGCTGATTGACTGGTACTTTATCACTTTTTAAGGCTTAATAACCAGCCCCCAGTAATGTTGCAATTCTTTCACTTGACCAGAGTGTAGAATATGTTCTTCCAATACCTGACAGCAGTCACACAGAATCCTGCATACTCCTGCACCTGACACTGCTTACACAGAGCACTGCTTCCTCTTGCACTTGACACCGCTCATAAAGCACCACTTCCTCCTGCAGGACGAAGCAGTATTCAGTGTGAGGGGTGGTCTTCAGTATGCCGACTGACGGGATTCCGGCGCACAGTATACCTTTGTGAGTTGTCTCTGTGTGTGTGGTGTCAGGTGCAGGAGGAAGCATTGCTCTGTGTGAGCTGGCACAACCCACACAGAATTGCTTCCTACTGCACCTGACACCACCTAACACTGCTTCTTCCTGCATGACACAATTCGCAGAGTACTGCTTCCTCCTGCACCCGACAATGCTTACACAGAGGACTGAATCTTCCTGCACAAAAAGAGTACTGGTACCTAGTGATGAGCGGATAAGTGGTACCTCCTACAGCTGATACGCCCACACAAAGTTCTGGCCCCTCGTTCACCTCTGTGTTTGCTGCTCCAACCTCCTAGCTTTAACCCAACAATTCTCTGTTGGAAGCTATCCTAAACAGGGCCCCATCTTTCTTCTGCCAGCTGTTCCTTGCCTACCTTTTATGTCAATACAGGTATGTCATATTTATCCTATTAAACTGGTAACACCAACTAGGCATTAAATCGATGCGGTTGGCTGCTGCCATGTCACGCACTCTGCAGGATCAGTCAGAAAGCCATGGAAGTAGCCAAATCCTGGAATAAGGTTCCATGGCACATTCACGTGAAACCAGCTGGAATTACTCATTCATGACAGTTCTTCTTAGCAGTACACTCATTCACAAACGGATACATTATTAACAGTTTTATTATAAATAGGTCCATCTGCTTTTCTAATTAATGAAGAATTTATACCAGATTTGCAGTTTACATTACAGAATCCTAAAGTTCGGTTTTTAAATCCATTCACAATTCAGCATCTGCATGCCAGATTGCATGACCCCTTCAAACCAAGACCCCACAAGTTATTAAGATATATCGCCAACAACACATGTCTACAGCATAATACATACACTTAATAGCATGGCCAGTAACCATACTGGACACTAAAAAAGTTTTTTTTTATCATCAATACGTTAGCATAGATTGACTGATAAAGTCCAACACACAATGACATTGCCCTGTAAGTGCACACCGAAATAGTAGGCACTAACAAGACATACCATAGTAATAACAAGAAATTAGTAGTCAGCAGATTTAAGAAACTCCAACAAAACCAAACTAATGCAGCTGTAGAGATAAAATCTGCGCCACTCCCAGCTCCCAAAGTCCATTACACAGCAGCTCTCAGTCCATTAAGCCCATTCCAAGGTCTTACTCTCTGCGCCAAGTCTCCAGCCATTCCCAAGGCCTTGCACTCTGCTCCAGAGCTTCATTTCATTATGGTTACCAAGGCCTTACACTTTCATTCAGCTATTCGTCCCACGTCTGTCTCCAGGGATTTGCTGCAGTTCAGTGTCATATCTCCTCCTGGGCCCAATGTTTTAACCTAATTTTGCAGCTCCGAGTCCTCTTGCTTTCAAAATACTTTTAAGCTCTGATTCAGTCTCCAATCCCCTACTGTAACCAGGGCATTGCTCTCTGCTGTAGCTCAAATCAAAGCAGTCTATCCTCATCATCATTTCATCCATTCATCCAATTGTACAAACAATTTGAGCACATTGTTAACATGTTTTTGCTAAAAAAAAGAACTAGCCTGGCTGTCTGCGACGTGCGGAACTGATCACAATTACTGGACATGTTTGTCTACTCTAAAATTGCTGCTCAATGGGGTTTCTGAATCAGAGTTGATCATATACTTTATTTATACTTTTGGTGTATCCCTTTCCATGTTTGCTGATAGTTTATAAGGGGTCAATTCAATTAGACATCAGTGGGGGAGGGGGACACACGAGTTGTCATTGCAACAGCATAGAAACAGCATCAACGACAGGTGGACTGGTAAAGAAGATCTAGGTCAACAGTCATTAGGTCAACCCCATATGGTCGACATGCATTAGGTCAACACTGACAAAAGGTCAACACAGGAAAAGGTCGTCAGGTACGAAAGGTCGACACATGAAAAGGTCATCAGGTACAAAAGGTCGACACACGAAAAGGTTGACACAGCAAATGATAGACACAAAAATGATCGACACAACATTTTTTTTTTTCATTGTGTGCGTGTTTTCACCGTCAGAGCACAGGGAATCTCAATTAGTGGACTGCGTTCCCTTGCATGGCGAGCGAACTGTGTGCAGGTTACTATTCCCAATTGTAGTCCACGTGGATGGTAAAGTATGAAAAAGGAGTAAAAAATTTAAAAAGCACTTAAAAAGCTGTGTCAACCATTGCCATGTCAACCATTTGAACCTCTTGACCTAATGCAGGTCAACCATATGGGGTCAACCATTTGCTTGTTGACCTAGACATTTTCTATATAAACACTGGAGCCCTTCTGAATTTACCCCCTATCTTGCCTTGGACTCGTAGATTTTTGTACACAGCCGTATGCCGCTGCGTACAAAAGTCTGGCAGTACTGTAAGTGCAGCATATAAATGCACATAGCTGCAGCCACGACTACCGTGCCTGATTGAATTAACCCCTTTGACTGAGCTCATAAGGATTCAAGGTGTTTTTAGTTTCATTTTCCTGGGTGTCTAAGGGAATCTGTGGTACAATCTAACATTTACAGCTCTAGCAGATCTCGACACACATCCTCCAGGCGGCCAGTGCAGGGACGGCATCACTGATGATACTATGGAAGTTGGATGGTGTCAGAAGCTGCTATATCAATGACTTTCTAGCCATAAAAGGAGAAATGAATACATTATTTCTTGCATACAGTATCTTCAATTTAATAGAGATGCTGGATTATGGTGATGCTACTGAGCCGGGCTGCAACTAGGACTTTGTGGGCCCCATAACGTTTGAAGGAGCTCCCAATGACTCTAGAGACACATCTCTCTGCAGACGCACCAACATATAGTGGGCCATGCCTAGTACTGACCACGATATGCTTATTGCAGCATATCATCATCATATATTAACACCCACAAGTCTCTTCATCCCCTCATATCCATATTATCTTCCAACATTACCCCATTCTATGATAGCCAACAAAAACAATGCTCATAGTAGTGCCCTAAGTTATTTTGTGCCCCACATTATTGCCCGTGTATAGAATGCTCCACAGACGTGCCCTAGCTTAATTTTCTAGTAACAGCCCCCATTCCCACTCTCATGTGTGCAGGCCCCGCCCATGTCTCCTGCTTTAACTTATTAAACCTCTTCTGCGGTTAATTCCTTTGTCAATCTCCTCACTGGGACAGCATCAGTAGAGAAACAGGTGGAGGAGCCCCCAGTAGACTGAGATCACAATAGTAGAATGCTGGGAACATCTCTCCCTGCAGCATTCAACTTTGCTGTCGATGAGAGCTGGGTGCAGGTGAGGCAGGCCCCCTAAGCCTACGGGTCCCCATACCAAACTATGGTGGTCATTCCGAGTTGTTCGCTCGCAAGCTGCTTTTAGCAGCTTTGCACACGCTAAGCCGCCGCCTACTGGGAGTGAATCTTAGCATAGTAAAATTGAGAACGAAAGATTAGCAGAATTGCGAATAGACACTTCTTAGCAGTTTCTGAGTAGCTCCAGACTTACTCGGCAACTGCGATCAGTTCAGTCAGTTTCGTTCCTGGTTTGACGTCACAAACACACCCAGCGTTCGCCCAGACACTCCCCCGTTTCTTTAGACACTCCCGCGTTTTTCCCAGAAACGGCAGCGTTTTTTCACACACACCCATAAAACGTCCAGTTTCCGCCCAGAAACAACCACTTCCTGTCAATCACATTACGATCACCAGAACGAAGAAAAAACCTCGCAATGCCGTGAGTAAAATACCTAACTGCATAGCAAATTTACTTGGCGCAGTGCGAACATTGCGCATGCGCAATTAGCGGAAAATCGCTGCGATGCGAGGAAAATTACCGAGCGAACAACTCGGAATGAGGGCCTATAGTCATGCCTCTATTGCTGAGGTAGAAGAAGTAGGATACAAAGTAGCCAACAACTGATGTTTGAGAGATAAATCCACTTCCAAACTTTACCTAAATTCTATGGATTCATATACTCTAGATTGGTAAGGCCCTTTATTTTTGCTTTATACTGCATCCAAGCTTCAGCTGTGCCTCTACATTTAATAAAAGAGTGGGAAGGCTTTTAAGGCAAGAGGCAAACTTTGAGAAGTGTATTAGAGTGATTGGGGATTAAAGGGCATATGGAGGAGTTATAGTGGAGTGAGCATAGTGAACGATCTGAGGGGTTTGAATGGCAAGTGGGGTACTTTTTTTGTGTGTGTAATTAACAGTATTATTTGAACTTCTTTCTGGGATTAGGGTGATGTGCGGCCTGTTTGAAAATGTTTATACTGAGCTGAGAAAAACACGTTACATGGAAAAACCGGAAATACGATAGAGAAAAAATTTCACAATGGTGTTTCAATGTGCATTTACAGTATCTTACCATTCCATTGGAACTACGTCAGTTTAATAACAGTGTTTTGGATTTTCAGTTACATTTCGCAAGGGAATAAATATATATGGAGAGTGTTGCATGTATATTCATGGTGCTACAAAGTGCTATTTTAATAGCAAAAACATGTCACCTATCATTTTCTCATCTGTGAATGTGACTCCTGCAGCTGGGTCTGAGCGGGGTGAGTGATTTGATGCTTTCATATCGACACACAGAAGCATCGTGGAAACGTGAAGGCCTGTTTTCACTCTTTGTGCTAAATGTAATAGCTTGCGAGCTGCCGGAGGTACGGGACTGTCCAGTTTTTAAAGCAGCAATCCTTTACAAGGCAAAACAAACCTGGTTTTGCCTTGTAAAGGATTGCTGCTTTAAAAAAACTGGCAGACTCGCACTAAGTCCCGCACCTCCGGCAGCTCACATGCGGTTACATTTAGCCCTACGTATTTGACAGTCCCAAAACCCACAGCAACATACTTAGCAGTTGGCCACGTAACTACAGATGTGTCCTCAAACATTGTTGCATACCGTGTAGCGGGCGACATGCAACTCATGCCTGCTCCTTGTGTTATAAGTCCTGTTATAAGTTGCATTATAAATTTAATGTCATGTTATAATTGTAACGTGCATACTACTTTCTGTCCACCAGATGTCGGTTTTTCTAAACTGTACAGCGCATGCCTCATATAGCCAACGGACCCTTCCTAGCGCCGCCTGCTGATTGGCTGACATTTATTGTGACAATAAAGAACCATTAATCACTTCCCTTTATAAAAAATAAAAGGTCCCCTTCTACAAAATACAATGCCATGCTGCCGCTCTGTTCACACAATTCATTTTGTTGTTACATTGTGTACTAAATCCTGGATTTTATTAGCATAAACAGCTTTATTATCTCAGAAAGATTTTCAGGTTTCTTTGCTATCAAATGGACAGAAATATGTAATACACTGTACCACTGGCTCCCCATCTCATTAAAATGACTTCCAGATGGTCTCCATTGCTGAGCCGCCACGCTTGGTGGACTCAATCCGACTTTTTTTTTTAAACGGGGCTGCAAATCAGACAAAACACATCACATATACACCTGGGGTGCTTACTCTTACCATGGTTGGCTGTGGCCTAACGAATACAGACACCGCATGCAATGCGTGCAGCCCCGGGATCGATACCCAGCGGGGTGTGCTATTATTATTTTTTTTAATGTATTTATTTATAATTTTTTACTGCAATAAAGTTATTTGGTGTGTTGCTACTTCCCTTTATATAAAAAAGTCCACTTTTACAAAATACAATGCCACGCTACTGCCCTGTTCACACTATTCATTTTGTTGTTACATTGTGTACCAAATCCTGCATTTTATTAGCATAAACAGCTTTATTATTTCAGAAAGAATTTCAGGTTTCTTTGCTATCAAATGTACAGAAATAAGTAATGCACTGTACCACTGGGTCCCTATCATTAATATGACTTCCAGATGGTCTCCATTGCTGTGCCGCTACGCTTGGCGGATTCAATACTTTTTTTTAAACGGGGCCGCAAATCAGACAAAACACATCACATATACACCAGGGGTGCTTGCTCTTACCACGGTTGGCTGTGGCCTAGTGAATACAGTCACTGCCAGCATTGCGTGCAGCCCCGGGTTCGATACCCAGCGGGGCGAACAATTTTTATGTATTTATTAATGCAATAAAGTTATTTGGTGTGTCGCTTCTTCCCTTTAAATCTGAAAAAAAAAAATCTCATCTACAGTATTCTATGCCACAGTATGATGAGGCGCTATTTACACTGTATTGTTCAGTCTAGGCAGCTCCCTACACTGCAGTATGCAACTTAATGCAGGCTTCTGCACCTCCCCCCATTGATTACTCATTAGTATTCATTCCCACTGAGCTCATTGTATGCCTGTACCAAAGCACCTCCCCCAGTCATGGGGGAGGTGCTTTGTGTACTTGTACAGGTATTGTGAATTAGTGCTTTTGCACCTCCACCCCACTATAGTATCACTCATTACTAGAATGGCTGGGGGAGGTGCATTGGTACAGGCATACAGTGAGCTCAGTGGGAATGAATACTAATGAGTGATCAATGGGGGAGATGCAGAAGCCTGCATTGAGTTGCATACTGTAGTGTAAGTAGCTGCCTAGACTGTGAACAATACAGTGTAAATAGCGCCGCATCATACCGTGGCATAGAATACTGTGGTAGAGATTTTTTTTTTTCAGATTTACAGGGAAGAAGCAACACACCAAATAACTTTATTACATAAAAAAATAAAAAATAATAAAAATAATAATAATAATTGCGTGCCTCGCTGGGTATCGAACCCAGGGGGTGCACGGATTGCAGGCAGTATCTATATTCGTTAGGCCACAGCCAACCGCGGTAAGAATAAGCACCCCAGTGTATATGTGATGTGTTTTGTCCGATTTGCGGCCCCGTTTAAAAAAAAAAAAGTCGGACTGAATCTGCCAAGCGTGGCGGCACAGCAATGTAGACTATCTGGAAGTCATTTTAATGAGATAGGGACCCAGTGGTACAGTGCATTACATATTTCTGTCCATTTGATAGCAAAGAAACCTGAAAATCTTTCTGAGATAATAAAGCTGTTTATCCTAATAAAATCCAGGATTTAGTAAACAATGTAATGACAAAATGAATAGCTAGCGCAAAACGGGCGGCAGCGTGGCTGGGGGAGGTGCTTTGATACAGGCATAGTGAAATCAGCGGGACTGAATACTAATGAGTGATCAACGGGGGGAGTTGCAGAAGCCTGCATTGAGTTGCATACTGTAGTGTAGGGAGCTGCCTAGAATGTGAACAATACAGTGTAAATAGCACTTCATCCATACAGTGGCATAGAATACTGTAGATGAGAATTTTGTTTTATTCAGATTTAAAGGGAAGCGACACACCAAATAACTTTATTGCATTAAAAAAAAAAATACATTTAAAAAAAATAATAATTCTATACGATATATTAGAAAGGAGGGGTTTTGGACGGAAATTCCAATCTTTACTAAAAAATTTCTATACCCAACCATACACCTCCTTACTGATTAATGGGACTAAGGGGAATAACATTGAGCTTACCAGAGGGACGAGGCAGGGTTGCCCCCTTTCGCCCTTGCTTTTCAACTTGGCACTGGATCCCATGTTGCGGGTGCTACAGAATTGGTCCCAATTCAGAGGCATTAGCATTGGCGTGGAGGAGGTAAAGATATCGGCGTTTGCCGACAACGTCCTCTTATTTTTGTCGGAATCAAGGAGGGCCCTGGGGCCGCTGATAGAACGTGTCAGAGAATTTGGGCAGGTATCGGGGTTCGAGGCCAACTTTGAAAAGTCCACGGCCCTGTATTTAAAACCAGGCTGCGCACGCCTGGTTTCGGGAGGCCCCAGTTAGTTGGACAACTAAAGCAATTACTAATCTAGGAGTACAGATCACCAAAAATTTGAACAACTTGTACAGTCTTAATCTAAAGCAAATCGTGCACAGTTTGAGGGAAGATACAGAACGTTGGAAACATCTTAAAATATCATATTTGGGCAGAGTGAACTTGGTAAAAATGATTCTATTTCCTAGACTTTTATATCCATTGCAATCCCTCCCTATTTTATTGTCTAGGAGTGCTACGACAGAAATTAATAAAATAATGCGTACATTTATTTGGAACGGTAAGCGGGCACGAATTAGTTTGGTGAAAATTGCAGCAGCATAGACATAATGGAGGTGTGAATCTCCCCAATGTATCGGAATATAGTCATGCCTCCCATTTACGCTATTTGAGAGATTGGATACACGGTGAAAATATGTACTCCATTACGACCCTGGAGACTGCCTTCTTAGGTGGTGGTAGTATCTCTTTCCTGGATCTACATGAAGCAGGGATACCCACTTCGGTTCGCGCGAATCCACTGCTGATGTCCACTCGGAGAGTTTGGCACATCTTACAGCGTAAATGCTCCTTGAAGCCACATGTGTCCCTTTTCCTTCCCCTAGTCTGCGATACCCGTTTTCAGGACGGAAACGCGAGCCACCCTTTCACTTTCTGGGAAAGGCATGGCATTACTCCATACATCAAATTACAAATGGTGAGTCGCGAAAACCACTCACGCTTGCACAGGCGGTGGCACTCTTTCCAATATTGAATAGGTTTCCCTTAGCATACCTACAAGCTCAACATTACGTGGCTGTTGCTTCTAGGTTGCTATCCCCGCAGGATTATGACAACCCGTTAGATAAATTATTAATGGTTGGGAAGGAACCCCTTTTCCAAGGAAATCTCTATCCATTATTAATTAATTCTTGCACACGCCCTTACAATATGATGACATGACAACGGGAATGGCACAATGGAGAGATTATTTTCCGTCTCTTACTATGACAAAATTGTTGAGGTCCTTTGAGCTATCCATTAAATTAGTACCTGCTGCGTCCTATGTTGAACTCTTTTTGAATGTCTGGCATAGAACGTATTTGTCGCCACACCGTAGACACCTAATGGGTTTGTTGGAAGACTCCTCATGCCCTAGATGTGGTACACAACGGGCTGAGCTGTTTCACTGCCTATGGGGGTGCCCCATAATCCGGAGATTTGGGTCCAGATATGGAGATACGTTACCCAACACCTAGTTAACTATTTACCGCTTACCCCTGAATGGGCAATAGTTGGTATAATGCCGGAGGGTACTAGGGTGGCACAGGGGTTTAAAAAATTGTTGATAATTTCTGCAGCAGCTAAAAAATTTATTTTACAGATGTGGATACAGCCGTCGGCGGCCCCGCCAATATCACTTTTCCTAGGGAAGGTCTTTCATATTTTCAGAATGGAATGGCTGGAGGCCTCTTTACAAAAGGAAAGGTTTACCATGACATTTTTCGAGACATGGGAAAGCTATATAAAAACCTTGTCCCGCCCATTAAAGGAACAGGTGTGGAGATGTTTTAACAACACTTTATTGTACGAAACTAGAATTTATGGACAGGACCCCCCAATTTCATTTGATGATGATTAGTTTTTTACCAAGCTCGATTTAGGGGGGAACATAATGCTCTACTCTGAGAGAGAGTGGACGTGGATGTTGATGTGGACATGGATCCGGGCTCACACTGTTTGTCTTCAATACCTGAAGGAACCTTTATCGTGACTCTAATATGTATATTGGTTCACACTACTGTTTTACTTTTATTATTTGATAGACAAACGCTTATGCTATAACTTTCACTGATTGTATACTTTGATGTACTTTATTGTGAATTTCTTGTTATGCTTCAACTGAAATAAAAAAGTAATAAAAAAATAAATAAATAAAAAAATAAGATTTTACTTACCGATAAATCTATTTCTCGTAGTCCGTAGTGGATGCTGGGGACTCCGTCAGGACCATGGGGAATAGCGGCTCCGCAGGAGACAGGGCACAAAAATAAAGCTTTAGGATCAGGTGGTGTGCACTGGCTCCTCCCCCTATGACCCTCCTCCAAGCCTCAGTTAGGATACTGTGCCCGGACGAGCGTACACAATAAGGAAGGATATTGAATCCCGGGTAAGACTCATACCAGCCACACCAATCACACCGTACAACTTGTGATCTGAACCCAGTTAACAGTATGACAAACGTAGGAGCCTCTGAACAGACGGCTCACAACAATAACAACCCGATTTTTTTGTAACAATAACTATGTACAAGTATTGCAGACAATCCGCACTTGGGATGGGCGCCCAGCATCCACTACGGACTACGAGAAATAGATTTATCGGTAAGTAAAATCTTATTTTCTCTGACGTCCTAAGTGGATGCTGGGGACTCCGTCAGGACCATGGGGATTATACCAAAGCTCCCAAACGGGCGGGAGAGTGCGGATGACTCTGCAGCACCGAATGAGAGAACTCCAGGTCGTCTTTAGCCAGGGTATCAAATTTGTAGAATTTTACAAACGTGTTCTCCCCCGACCACGTAGCTGCTCGGCAGAGTTGTAATGCCGAGACCCCCCGGGCAGCCGCCCAGGATGAGCCCACTTTCCTTGTGGAATGGGCCTTGACAGAATTTGGTTGTGGCAAGCCTGCCACAGAATGTGCAAGTTGAATTGTGCTACAAATCCAACGAGCAATCGTCTGCTTAGAAGCAGGAGCACCCAGCTTGTTGGGTGCATACAATATAAACAGCGAGTCAGACTTTCTGACTCCAGCCGTTCTTGAAATATATATTTTCAATGCCCGGACCACGTCCAACAACTTGGAATCCTCCAAATCGTTAGTAGCCGCAGGCACCACAATAGGCTGGTTCAGGTGAAACGCTGACACCACCTTAGGCAGAAAATGAGGACGCGTCCTCAGTTCTGCCCTGTCCGAATGGAAAATCAGATATGGGCTCTTATATGATAAAGCCGCTAATTCTGATACTCTCCTGGCTGAAGCCAGGGCCAGTAGCATGGTTACTTTCCATGTAAGATATTTCAACTCCACCGATTTGAGTGGCTCAAACCAATGGGATTTGAGAAAATCCAAAATTACATTAAGATCCCACGGTGCCACTGGGGGCACAACCGGGGGCTGTATATGTAGTACTCCTTTTACAAAAGTCTGGACTTCAGGAACTGAAGCCAATTCTTTCTGGAAGAAAATCGACAGAGCCGAAATTTGAACCTTAATGGACCCCAATTTGAGGCCCATAGACAATCCTGTTTGCAGGAAATGTAGGAATCGACCCAGTTGAAATTCCTCCGTGGGGGCCTTCCTGGCCTCACACCACGCAACATATTTTCTCCAAATGCGGTGATAATGTTGTGCAGTCACCTCCTTCCTGGCTTTTACCAGTGTAGGAATGACCTCTTCCGGAATGCCTTTTTCCTTTAGAATTCGGCGTTCAACCGCCATGCCGTCAAATGCAGCCGCGGTAAGTCTTGGAATAGACACGGTCCCTGCTGAAGCAGGTCCCGTCTTAGAGGTAGAGGCCACGGATCCTCCGTGAGCATCTCTTGAAGTTCCGGGTACCAAGTTCCTCTTGGCCAATCCGGAGCCACGAGTATCGTTCTTACTCCCCTTTGCCGTATAATTCTCAGTACTTTTGGTATGAGAGGCAGAGGAGGGAACACATACACTGACTGGAACACCCACGGTGTTACCAGAGCGTCCACAGCTATTGCCTGAGGGTCTCTTGACCTGGCGCAATACCTGTCCAGTTTTTTGTTGAGGCGGGACGCCATCATATCCACCTTTGGTTTTTCCCAACGGTTCACTATCATGTGGAAGACTTCTGGATGAAGTCCCCACTCTCCCGGGTGTAGATCGTGTCTGCTGAGGAAGTCTGCTTCCCAGTTGTCCACTCCCGGAATGAACACTGCTGACAGTGCTATCACATGATCTTCCGCCCAGCGAAGAATCCTTGCAGCTTCTGCCATTGCTGTCCTGCTTCTTGTGCCGCCCTGTCTGTTTACGTGGGCGACTGCCGTGATGTTGTCCGACTGGATCAACACCGGCTGACCCTGAAGCAGGGGTTTTGCCAGACTTAGAGCATTGTAAATCGCTCTTAGCTCCAGTATATTTATGTGAAAAGACATCTCCAGGCTTGACCATACTCCCTGGAAGTTTCTTCCCTGTGTGACCGCTCCCCAGCCTCTCAGACTGGCATCCGTGGTCACCAGGACCCAGTCCTGTATGCCGAATCTGCGGCCCTCTAACAGATGAGCACTCTGCAACCACCACAGAAGAGACACCCTTGTCCGTGGTGATAAGGTTATCCGCTGGTGCATCTGCAGATGCGATCCGGACCATTTGTCCAACAGATCCCACTGAAAAGTTCGTGCGTGGAATCTGCCGAATGGAATCGCTTCGTAAGAAGCCACCATCTTTCCCAGGACTCTTGTGCATTGATGCACAGACACTTTTCCTGGTTTTAGGAGGTTCCTGACAAGTTTGGATAACTCCTTGGCTTTCTCCTCCGGAAGAAACACCTTTTTCTGAACCGTGTCCAGAATCATTCCCAGGAACAGCAGACGTGTTGTCGGTGTCAACTGAGATTTTGGAAAATTCAGAATCCACCCGTGTTGTTGCAGCACTAATTGGGTTAGTGCTACTCCGTCCTCCAGCTGTTCTCTGGACCTTGCCCTTATCAGGAGATCGTCCAAGTAAGGGATAATTAATACGCCTCTTCTTCGAAGAAGAATCATCATTTCGGCCATTACCTTGGTAAAGACCCGAGGTGCCGTGGACAGTCCAAACGGCAGCGTCTGAAACTGATAATGACAGTTTTGCACCACGAACCTGAGGTACCCTTGATGTGAAGGGCAAATTGGGACATGCAGGTAAGCATCCTTTATGTCCAGGGACACCATAAAGTCCCCTTCTTCCAGATTCGCTATCACTGCTCTGAGTGACTCCATCTTGAATTTGAATTTCTGTATGTACAGGTTCAAAGATTTCAGATTTAGAATAGGTCTTACCGAGCCGTCCGGCTTCGGTACCACAAATAGCGTGGAGTAATACCCTTTTCCTTGTTGTAGGAGGGGTACCTTGACTATCACCTGCTGAGAAAACAGCTTGTGAATGGCTTCCAATACCGTCGCCCTGTCTGAGGGAGACGTTGGCAAAGCAGACTTTAGGAACCGGCGAGGGGGAGACTTCTCGAATTCCAACCTGTAACCCTGAGATACTACCTGCAGGATCCAGGGGTCCACCTGTGAGCAAGCCCACTGTGCGCTGAAATTCTTGAGTCGACCCCCCACCGCTCCTGAGTCCGCTTGTAAAGCCCCAGCGTCATGCTGAGGGCTTTGCAGAACCCTGGGAGGGCTTCTGTTCCTGGGCAGGGGCTGCTTGCTGTCCTCTCTTACCCCTTCCTCTGCCCCGGGGCAGATATGACTGTCCTTTTGCCCGCTTGTTCTTATAGGACCGAAAGGACTGCGGCTGAAAAGACGGTGTCTTTTTCTGTTGGGAGGGGGTCTGAGGTAAAAAGGTGGATTTTCCGGCAGTTGCCGTGGCCACCAGATCCGATAGACCGACGCCAAATAATTCCTCCCCTTTATACGGCAATATTTCCATATGTCGTTTAGAATCCGCATCACCTGACCACTGTCGCGTCCATAAACTTCTTCTGGCAGATATGGACATCGCATTTACTCTCGATGCCAGAGTGCAAATATCCCTCTGAGCATCTCGCATATAAAGAAAAGCATCCTTTAATTGCTCTATAGTCAATAAAATACTGTCCCTATCCAGGGTATCAATATTTTCAGTCAGGGAATCCGACCAGACCACCCCAGCACTGCACATCCAGGCTGAGGCGATGGCTGGTCGCAGTATAACACCAGTATGTGTGTATATACTTTTTAGGGTAGTTTCCAGCCTCCTATCAGCTGGATCCTTGAGGGCGGCCGTATCAGGAGACGGTAACGCCACTTGTTTTGATAAGCGTGTGAGCGCCTTATCCACCCTAGGGGGTGTTTCCCAGCGCGCCCTAACCTCTGGCGGGAAAGGGTATAATGCCAATAACTTTTTTGAAATTAGCACTTTTCTATCTGGGTTAACCCACGCTTCATCACATACATCATTCAATTCCTCTGATTCAGGAAAAACTACAGGTAGTTTTTTCACCCCCCACATAATACCCCTTTTTGTGGTACTTGCAGTATCAGAGATATGCAAAGCCTCCTTCATTGCCGTGATCATATAACGTGTGGCCCTACTTGAAAATACGTTTGTTTCTTCACCGTCGACACTAGATTCAGTGTCCGTGTCTGGGTCTGTGTCGACCGACTGAGGTAAAGGGCGTTTTACAGCCCCAGACGGTGTCTGAGACGCCTGGGCAGGTACCAACTGGTTTTCCGGCCGTCTCATGTCGTCAACTGATTTTTGTAATGTGCTGACATTATCACGTAATTCCATAAACAAAGCCATCCATTCCGGTGTCGACTCCCTGGGGGGTGACATCACCATTATCGGCAATTGCTCTGCCTCCACACCAACATCGTCCTCATACATGTCGACACACACGTACCGACACACAGCAGACACACAGGGAATGCTCTTATCGAAGACAGGACCCCACTAGCCCTTTGGGGAGACAGAGGGAGAGTTTGCCAGCACACACCCAAGCGCTATAATATATATGGGAACAACCTTATATAAGTGTTGTATCCTTATAGCAGCTTAAATATATAAAATATCGCCAAAAAAAGTGCCCCCCCTCTCTGTTTTACCCTGTTTCTGTAGTGCAGTGCAGGGGAGAGTCCTGGGAGCCTTCCTCACAGCGGAGCTGAGCAGGAAAATGGCGCTGTGTGCTGAGGAGAATAAGCCCCGCCCCCTATTCCGGCGGGCTTTTCTCCCGGAGTTTGAGATATCTGGCAGGGGTTAAATACATCCATATAGCCTCAAGGGCTATATGTGATGTATTTTTTAGCCATAAAAGGTATTATACATTGCTGCCCAGGGCGCCCCCAGCAGCGCCCTGCACCCTCCGTGACCTATGGTGTGAAGTGTGTGACAACAATGGCGCACAGCTGCAGTGCTGTGCGCTACCTTCATGAAGACTGAAAAGCCTTCTGCCGCCGGTTTCTGGACCTTCAATCTTCAGCATCTGCAAGGGGGGTCGGCGGCGCGGCTCCGGGACGAACCCCAGGGTGAGACCTGTGTTCCGACTCCCTCTGGAGCTAATGGTGTCCAGTAGCCTAAGAAGCCAATCCATCCTGCACGCAGGTGAGTTGAACTTCTCTCCCCTAAGTCCCTCGAAGCAGTGAGCCTGTTGCCAGCAGGACTCACTGAAAATAAAAAACCTAAAAACTTTTTCTAAGCAGCTCCTTAAGAGAGCCACCTAGATTGCACCCTGCTCGGACGGGCACAAAAACCTAACTGAGGCTTGGAGGAGGGTCATAGGGGGAGGAGCCAGTGCACACCACCTGATCCTAAAGCTTTATTTTTGTGCCCTGTCTCCTGCGGAGCCGCTATTCCCCATGGTCCTGACGGAGTCCCCAGCATCCACTTAGGACGTCAGAGAAAAGATAATAATTGCATGCCCCGCTGGGTTTCAAACCCGCGGGGGTGCACGCATTGTGGGAGGTGACTGTATTCGTTAGGCCACAGCCAACCGTCGTAAGAGTAAGCACCCCTGGTGTATATGTGATGTGTTTTGTCTGATTTGCAGCCCCGTTTTAAAAAGTCGGATTGAATCCGCCAAGCGTAGCGGCACAGCAATGGAGACCATCTGGAAGTCATATTAATGAGATAGGGACCCAGTGGTACAGTGCATTACATATTTCTGTCCATTTGATAGCAAAGAAACCTGAAATTCTTTATGAGCTAATAAAGCTGTTTACGCTAATAATATCCAGGATTTAGGGGGTCATTCCGAGTTGATCGCTCACTAGCTACTTTTTGCAGCCGTACGAACGCATAGTCGCCGCCCACTGGGGAGTGTATATTTGCTATGCAAGGGTGCGATCGCATGTGCAGCCGAGCGGTACAAAAATAGTTTGTGCAGTTCCTGAGTAGCTCAGAACTTACTCAGCCCTTGCGATCACTTCAGCCTGTCCGGTCCCGGAATTGACGTCAGACACCCGCCCTGCAAACGCTTGGACACGCCTACTTTTTTTCCAAACACTCCCAGAAAATGGTCAGTTGACACCCACAAACGCCTTCTTCCTGTCAATCTCCTTGCGATGGGCTGTGCGAATGGATTCGATAAATCCATCGCACAGCAATGATCCGCTTTGTACCCGTACGACGCGCCTGCGCATTGCGTTGCATACACATGCGCAGTAGTGACCTGATAGCTGCGCTGCAAAAAACAGCAGCGTGCGATCAGGTCGGAATGATCCCCTTAGTAGACAATGTAACGACAAAATAGACGTTATGGTAAGAACTTACCGTTGATAACGTGATTTCTCTTATGTCCACAGGTATCCACAGGATAACATTGGGATATGCCGGAGCGACAGCGGAAATGGCACCAAACGGTCACGAGCTTTCTGGCCTCCCAGGATGCATTGGGGCTTCACCATATAATCCCGCCCACTGACTCAGTCAGATCAGTTTTTTCCACAGCAATTAGGCAGGAGCATCAGGTAGAAACCAATTCAGGCGATAAGAACACACATGCACACCCTTCCATGCAAGATGGAACAGGTTTAGTGATTGTAAAGATCCTCAAATCAGCTGCGTCAGGGTGGGACCCCTGTGGATATTAGAGAAATCACGTTATCAATGGTAAGTTCTTACCATAACGTCTATTTCTCTGGCTGGGTCCACAGGTTATCCAAAGGATAACATTGGGATTCCCAAAGCCATTTTTAGTGGTAGGGACGCTCCTGATTACACAGGAGAACCTTTCGCCCGAATTCTGCGTCATGATACGCAAAAGTATCCAAGGTATAATGTCTAATGAATGTGTTTATGGAAGACCATGTGGCTGCCTTACAAATCTGTTCTGCTGAAGCACCATGTTGCGCTGCCCATGAAGGACCACCTTATGTGTAGAGTGAGCAGAGACATTAGCCGGAGTAGGGAGATCTGCATGAGAATAAGCTTCTGAAATTACCATTCGGAGCCATCTTGCCAGCGTCTGGTTACTAGCAGGCCATCCTCTTCTATGAAATCCGTAGAGGATGAAGAGAGAATCTGTTTTTCTGATGGAACTAGTATGATCTATGTAGATTCTTAATGCTCGGACTACGTCCAGCGACGCTTCTCCCGCAGACAGTCCCGATACCTGAAAAGCTGGGACTACAATCTCTTTGTTAAGGTGAAACTTTGAAACCACCTTCGGAAGATAACCAGATCTAGTTCTGAGAACTGCTTTATCTGGAAAAAAACTTAGGAAAGGAGACTTACACGACAGTGCTCCTAAATCTGATACTCTTCTAGCTGAGGCCATTGCCAGTAGAAAGAGTACTTAGCCATTAACCATTTAAGATCTGCTCTCTTAAGTGGTTCAAACGGAAGTCCCTGAAGGAATTTAAGAACTAGATTCAAATCCCAGGGAGCTGCAGGAAGAACAAATGGAGGTTGAATGTGTACAACTCCCTGAAAGAAAGTACGCACATCCTGTAAATCAGCAATCTTTCGCTGAAACCATACAGTTAATGCTGATACTTGAACTCTCAAGGAAGCTACTTTCAAACCCTTATCCAATTCTGCTTGAAGGAAACCCAAAATCCTGGATACTTTAAAAGATCTTGGATTCAAACTTTTTCCACTACACCAATGAATATAGGCTTGCCATATTCGATGATAAATATGAGCTGAAGGTTTTCTTGCTCTAAGCATAGTTTGAATTACTTGTTTTGAAAATCCTCTAGCTTCTAAGATAGAGGTTTCAACAGCCACGCCGTCAAACACAGACGATCCAGATGGCTGTGACAACAAGACCCTGCATTAGCAGATCTGGACATTGAGGGAGCAGTATCGGTGCTTCCACGGACATTCTCATGCCTTCTTGGCCAAGCTGGAGCTATTAGAATTATGGCTCCTTTTGCTTGCTTTATTTTCCTCACTACTCTGGGTAACAGAGAGATTGGAGGGAACAGATATGCCAGATGAAATTTCCATTTCACTGACAGTGCGTCTACAAGGACCGCTCTGGGATCCTTTGTTCTTGATCTTGTACCTTGGAACTGTGTTGTTTAGACGAGACGCCATGAGGTCTATTTCTGGTAGACCCCACCTGTTCACTATTGTCTGAAATACTTCTGGGTGTAATGCCCATTCGGTTTCCCCTGATGATTGAGGTACGCTACTGCTGTCGCATTTTCTGAGCGAATCTGGACCGGTCTTCCTTGCAGACTGTCCTTTGCCTGAACTAGAGCCATATAAATGGCCCTTATTTTCAACAGATTTATTGGCAGGCGACTTTCCCTTATGGACCATTTTCCCTGGAACCAAAGGCTTTCGAGTACCGCTCCCCAGCCTTGCCATCGAAATGGCCGAAATTTTTAACCCCTAGTCTTAGGGTTATAACTAACCAGAAATCTGACCTTTTTGGATTCAGCTTCCGATTCTAGAATATCAGACAATTGTTTCCCAAACAATATATTACCATTGAAAGGCAATGCTTCCAATTCTTTCTTGGATTCAGCATCTGCTTTCCAAGTGCGTAGCCAAACTGCTCTACGAGCGGCTACTGTCAAGGCTGATGCTTTAGAAGCAATCATACCCATATCAATTGCTGCTTCTTCCATATATTGGGCAGCTTGTCTTAAACGGCCTAAATGATACTCCTGCTTCCTATTAAGGGAGCAGAGGCCATTCTCTAGTTCCTACATCCATTCTACCATTGCCTATGCCATCCAGGCTGAAGCCATAGCAGGCCTTACCACTGCTCCCGAGAGAGAAAATATACTTTTCAAGAAGCTATCTACCCTTCTGTCTGTGACATCATTTAGTGAGGTAGATGACAATGGTAAAGCAGATTTATGCACAAGTCGCAGTACATGTACATCTACTGTCGGAGGAACTTCTCTTTTTGAACAATCCACAGCAGGAAATGGATAATAAGAATCCCATTTTTTCGGAATCTTGTATTTTTTACTGGGCGTCGCCCAAGATTCTTCCATCATTTCCGTCAGATCCTCTGACGCTGGGAATTCAGTTTTAACGGTTTTTGTTCGTTTAAACACAGGTTCTTTAGATTTTGACACTGTTTTGGCTGTTTCCTCCAAAGAGAGAATAGCCTTCATTGCATCAATAAGTTCACCTACATCCTCTGAGCTGAAACACTGCGATTGATCATCATACAGAGTATTTGAATATACGGTATCATCATCTGGTGTATCATCTTGTGTAGTCTGCAACATAGATGTATCTGTCTTAGTCTTACCTGTACCTTGGTTACTTGTAGAAGCTACTGGAAACAGACCATAGGAAGGGAGCTGCATGTATGGGTTAACCTATCCCCTGGGGTTGTGCTGCCGGAGTTAACCTGTCCGCTATTGAAGACACAGTCTGTACGAACATACTCCATGGTGGCTCTGCTGGTTGTTGAACCAATTCCTGTTTTTTACTTTGCTGAAAAGCAAAACAGTTCGCACATAACCCCTCATAAGTGACCAACTGGCCTATGGGGGTAATTCCAAGTTGATCGCAGCAGGAAATTTTTTAGCATTGGGCAAAACCATGTGCACTGCAGGGGGGGCAGATATAACATTTGCAGAGAGAGTTAGATTTGGGTGGGTTATTTTGTTTCTGTGCAGGGTAAATACTGGCTGCTTTATTTTTACACTGCAATTTAGATTGCAGATTGAACACACCACACCCAAATCTCTCTCTCTCTCTCTGCACATATCTGCCTCCCCTGCAGTGCACATGGTTTTGCCCAACTGCTAACAAAGTTCCTGCTGCAATCAACTCAGAATTACCCCCTATACCAATTAACCCTGTTTTACAAGTTAAACATGTTAGGGATGTAGGAGTGCCTGATAAATTCTCCTCGTCACTTTTGCAGCTCACAGACATGGAAAAAATTCTGTTTATGACTACACAATTTGTGACTGAAAATCATCTATATATAGATATATAGAAGTGAGATCAATCTGACCACAACCGTGCACCTGAATTGAGGTTCAGAACAGGACTGACAACATAAAAAAGTCAGCACACATACTAGCAGTCAGTCACATGTTAAAGCATTAAACATTGTCATATGAGAATACAATCGCCATCATAATAACTTACAAGTAAGTAGGAAAATTGTATTTCTGTTTTTAATTGTTTTTTTTCAAACATCACATGCAGAACACAGTAATATACAGGTCTCATATGCAATATGTACCAAAATTAACAATTCATACTAACAAGTAGAGAGAATTTTTAGTACTGTATACCCTTCCTCCATAGAGCGGGATACAGGGAGACTCACCACACTTCCATATCCAACAAATACGCTCGCAAGACGCTGAGTGGATTCAGACGCTACTGGTGTACACTGCCGTTCTGATAACTGATGAAAAGACATGGACGCTCACAAACGGACACGGACGCTCAGTGAATGCCACGCGTATGCAGACGCTAAGGCCTGCGACTTGGTTCGGCAATCTAGTGTACACAACCGCAGCGTCTAAGCTGCGACCGAGTACCCTCGTGGTAGCGTCTGAGACGGAAGTGAGGTCATTCAGTTCATGGACGGGAGACGCGCGGAAACTGGTCATGAACTTGGGGGAGGGGCGGCCAGGAGAGCGTCTGATTCCCCCGTTGACTTAAACTTTAAGGATTGCGGCCTCAACCTAGTCCTGGCGTCTATGATCCCTAAAGCATAGCGCTGTCGCACCTAAGAGTGTTCGGCGCATCAACACACTGTCTTTAGTCTCCACAAAAAGCAGTGTAGCGGTGTCCGAAACCCCTAGTAAGAGGAAATCCATAGACTTACCTTTTCCCCATGCTCCGGCCACAGCCTGGTTACGTCTGCTGGACCTGCTAGAACATCCGACACAGACGCCCGTCGAGATAACACTGTACCGCGAAGGTAAGCGTTGTTGCGACCCGGTGGGGAGTTGTTGGAGCGACTGTTTCTAATATGCGTTTAAGACGCTGTTAAGAAAAGTCACTCAAAAAACCAAAGTAACACTATAAAAATAAAATAATAAAAAGCTACAGGCTGTTATAACAGCAGCCCTGTGACCATGGCCAGCTCCTTGCCGCACCAAACAAAAAACTTATCTGACTGAGTCAGTGGGCGGGATTATATGGTGAAGCCCCGATGCATCCTGGGAGGCCAGAAAGCTCGTGACCGTTTGGTGCCATTTCCGCTGTCGCTCCGGCATATCCCAATGTTATCCTGTGGATAACCTGTGGACCTAGCCAGAGAAATTAACTGTGTTAACAGGGCGGCAGCTTGGCATTGTATTTTGTAGAAGGGGATTTTTTTTTATAAAGGGAAGAACGTGATTGGCCAGCCTCTCACAGATCACTGCCACAGCATTGTATTCAGCACTGTACTCTTAACATGGAGCATTTGCTACCCAGCGGTTAAACTGTGTATTACACAACACACGCAATAACGTTATTTACAACTCGCAACTGAGGATCCTAAATAGTGCACTATTAGCAACAATGTTTGATGACACATCTGTATCATGGGGCATTAAGCCTGGAGAAGTAATAAAGCAGTGATAAGTGCAAGGTGATAACGCACCAGCCAATCAGCTCCTGTCATTTTTCAAGACCGTAATGATTGGCTGGTGCGGCATCACCTTCCACTTATCACTGCTTTATCCCTTCTCCTGGCTTAATACATCTGTCCCATTGTGTTAAAGTTTATTTTAAAATAGCATCCATAAAAGACTTGCCCTCAGATGCAAACCCCCACCAACCAATCCACTGAGAAAGAAACCTTCATTTTTATTACGGTCTTCGTTATGTGCATCTGCAAGTGAGGAATTAATGTCACAGGTATTCTAGCGTCCAGCAAGTGTGTCTGAGTCATAAAGTAGTTCATTGAAATTCCATAGATAAGGGCAAAGAAATAAATCCCAAATTATTTCATATCAGAACACAAAATCCAGTAGGGATTTTTTACTTATTATTTTATTAATTCACTGCAAAAGGTGAAAAGTAGGAAATGGAGAGGCAATTTATAAAGCGCCTGCTAAGAAACAGCTTGTACCTTTAAATTGACTGCTTCAAAAGTGCAACCAACAGCCCTATAATCAGGCTGGAATAATCTCAGATCTGTGCCTGAAGCATCAGATGCTATGTTTAGCAATTATCCCTTTCCCTCCCTGTGTGCAAGAGGTGAGTCTGATGGGCAGAGAGCGGAGTGATGAAGCCCAATGGGCACTTAACAGGTGATATTAATAGTGATCGGAAATGACAAACTGTTATAACAGCAACTGCAGGAAAGGTAGAGAGGGAACTTCACCAGGGAGACTGTAAGAGCAGAGATGGCAGAGACCCATTGTTTTTAAATTTAACCTAATTGCCTTTAGATCACATTGCCAATGCTTGTGCTGTACAGAGACAAATTGGGTTAACGGTTGTGTTTCAACCCCAGCAAAGCAATGTTGTAATATGCTGTAATATGGAACATTTACAGATATGATCAAGAGTGGTGTCATAGCAGGGACCTTCCAGGCTAAAAGCTGCCATGAGGTTTTACAAGAGGGGGAGAAAAAAAAAACACAAAAGGAGGAAATATGAAAAGAGAAAGTGGGAGCATTAAAGCTCACTCTAAGATAAAAGGTAAAGAATGAACAGAAATAGACCTTAGAAAGCACACGGTACAAGATGTCACATGCATTCCAAAAATAATCCAGTGTACTGTAAATCAAAAGTAGGACTAGAACCGTGTTGGCTAGACACATGCAAAATAAGATATTCAACACTGATGAGAGGCAGGAGAGAGTACGCACTGTCCTTACAAATGTATTACAAAGCACACTGGATCGTTAATTAAAAAGGTGCTTGTGTCATATGTCCTCTTATGCTAATGACTTCGTGGAAAGATGCAAATAATAGTATAATAATAGTAAAAACCCCAGCAACTATCCACAGTATGTTCAGCTCCCATTGTAATGTATATACAAATGTGAAAAATGAAAAAAATAATTCACTCAAAGGTACCGGAATAAATGAATGGTGTAATCTGGGATTAAGTGAATTTGACAAATGACACTTTTGGTACCTCTGTAGAAAATACACAATCAAATGTATTCATTTAGCGCTGCTAATAAAAATCTGTCACATGTCTCATCAGCAAAATGGCAGTAACGACAACGGTCACAACTCTTCCTTGCCGCAAGTGAAGATGAAAGGTGTTCTTTTCCCCAACAATGCAGGTGGACTGGCGGTGCTTTACCCCAATGGTTCTCAACCGCGGTCATCAAGTACCCCCAACAGTTCATGTTTTCCAGGTTTCCTCACAGGATTGCAAGTGAAATAATTTGCTCCACCTGTGGGTCTTTTATAATGTGTCAGTGAGTAATGAATACACCTGTTCAACTGCTAGGAGACCTGGAAAACATGAACTGTTGGGGGTACTTGAGGACCGAGGTTGAGAACCACTGCTTTACCCTATTTGAGGTCTGCCTTTGAGTTGCGGTGCCATTGCCGGCATTTCTATGCTGTTGCAACAGCCACTTGCGCCCAATAGGATTGACCCCAATGTTAGGAATGGCACCACAGACTCATATTTCACCTAATTGTGGATGCACCACATTCCTAAACATGTGAAAACTGCAAGGAGGCAGCTGTGTA
Source organism: Pseudophryne corroboree (assembly GCF_028390025.1). Taxonomy (NCBI): domain Eukaryota; kingdom Metazoa; phylum Chordata; class Amphibia; order Anura; family Myobatrachidae; genus Pseudophryne; species Pseudophryne corroboree. Next base: position 914,314,414 of record NC_086445.1, on the reverse strand, counting down.
TGAACGAGTCCTGAAAGTGACGGATTTCTGGAACATATTTTCCAATCGATAAAAGATCTTGATCGTCATTACTTAAATTTCCTGATAAGCAAGTAATTCATTTATATTTTTCTTCCCTGGAAGGGTAAATTGAAATGTGCTCCCTTACTCCAACAACCGACCTTGTCTGTGTTACAGCGACTCGTCCAGCACTACTTCCGCCTCTACAAACAAATGAAACCCTAGGTATAGACTAGGAAGGTCTTTTTCAAATATGTGGACTGCAAAGTGCTATGGCTTCGCACCAAGGGCCTGATTCCGCGATAGACGCAACAGCAATGTGAAAATATGCACAAAGATGTTGCATCCTAAAACACAGCATTGGGTCATCTGCGAGACCATCGGTCATTGGAGTACCCTGAGGTTACGCAGATCGGCCCTCAAAGCCCTAGCCTCTGTACTCCCAGAAAGTGGGGGCGACATGCCTCAATTTTACATACAGGAAGCTGGCACCACCCCCCAAACTTCAGCAGCCTGTCAATCACACGACTATGTAGGATCCGTCCTGCAGGAACGACCCCTACCCATTGGAGATGTTTGCAAACCCGATGGTCTCTGAATTAAGCCCTATAACTACTATTTGGACTCAGTGTGAACCACAACAATTTGAACGCAATGTCAACCACAACATAAAAGTGCTTATCAGTGTGCAAAGTACAAATCGCAGCAACAGCCAGTCTCCTTCCACTTTACAGACTCCCAATTTTCTCCAAATATGTGTTAGTCTGCCATTATTCATCAGAGAGAGAGAGAGAGAGAGAGGACATCAAGAAGCTATTGTTGGCAGCTGGGGGTGGGGGGAGCTAACCAGTGGCCGTCAGCTGGGGGTGGTGGTGGGGGAAGCGCAATGGGTGATTCACAATTAAGGGTGGAAAAAAGTAGATCAAAGTTGAAAGGGGTGGGGTGGGGGGGGACAACAGGTGGGTTGTATATAAACCATATGGTTTGCAATGTGAGGGTTATTCCCTGCAATAAGGTTTGCTGTGTGGGTGGATATTACTCATTAATGAATATAATGCTATAAAGCACAGGTTCTCAAACTCGGTCCTCAGGACCCCACACGGTGCATGTTTTGCAGGTCTCCTCACAGAATCGCAAGTGAAATAATTAGCTCCACCTGTGGACCTTTTAAATTGTGTCTGTGAGTAATTAATACACCTGTGCACCTGCTGGGTTACCTGCAAAACATGCACTGTGTGGGGTCCTGAGGACCGAGTTTGAGAACCACTGCTATAAAGTAATTGCAATATTAATACTTTCCTTATTTGGGACTTCAGCATAAAAATAATTGCATTGGTAGATCAACATACACAGTGTCATGGCATGAGAAAGGCTGTAATCCATATTGGGACCCTGGGGCTCTGCCGACGTAGGCGTATGAGTGACGTGAGGAGGATGTAATACCTGTGTGCTCATGGAGTGATTCTAAGTGTGGCTTGATGGTAAAAGGCTCATTTACAGGAGAGTAAGCATACTAGTGACATCTGGGAACCACGGATTGGTTATATGCAAGGATACTGAAATGGATCCAGAAGTCACCAGGTGACCTCTCACCTAATGATCAGCGAGACCAGTCAGGCCAGAGACCCACTCCAGAAACAAAGCAACTTCTGGAACTCCAAGCAGCATAGTACTGACAGCATGGAACCGGAATCCAAATCAGGAATCGAAGTCGGTTACGGAGTTATGTAACCAGAAAACAGTTTGATAAAGCTATAGCCACGGTCCTGCTCTGACGCACTAACAGAGGAACAATCCAGGTAAATCAGTACTGGACTGGAGACCGGAGTGCATAGACTGTAACCTGATCTCGTACTCCAGCCCTGGAACCTGTACACTATACTGCTAGCTCAAGACAGCACACAGTACTGGGAAACCAATAATAATCAGTTAGAAAATACCGTAACCTGAGTGAACCTCAGAGTATAGGTTATACTTGCAAACACAGTCCATGAAAGTAACTGGTACAATTCCGAGTGGATTCCACAAGAATGGTTAGCGGCGAGTACAGCAGCAGATGAGATGAACCGCAGGTATACCGGCTGGACTGGAGATGAAGTGGTGGAAGCAAGTCTGTGTGCAGTGGAAGCCACAGCCCTGATAGATTTTACACAGAGGTAATGAAATCCACTGAAAGCTGGCAGATACATATACTGAAGATGTAGCAGTTGTAGGATATGTAGATATAGGGTCCGATTCAGTACCCCCCCCCCCCCCCACAATGAAGCAGAAATTGCAATCGCATCACACAGTTTCTGCTTCACCGCAGAAATGAGGGATGCCTCCTGCGGGTGATGCCATGTTCCCGATCGCGGCGGTTGCGTGTGACGCTGCGATCACGCCCCCGCTACGCCCCATTTGCGCCGCACTGCACCCCGTTTGGCCGCCTCTGCAACGCTCTGTCTCCTCACTGGAAATGGAGCGTTGCCCACCCCGCTACCACCTCTGCCTGATTGACAGGCAGAGGCGATCGCAATTTCTGCAGCCCTCCCGCAGAAAATGCAGGCGCATGCGCACGATGGGCACTGCACATGCGTCTGCATCTTTTTCTCATTTTTTGCAGTTGGATCGCACACTGCGATCCAACCTGAATCAGCCCCATACTGAAGATGAAAGCAGGTACAGAATATGCAGATATACTGAAGACAGTTACTGAAGAAGGATTTGCAGATATACTGGAGATGCTTAAACAGCTACAAGAGATAAATATAGCCTGGCGATGTAAGCAGATGTAGGGAAACTGGATATGCTGGAGGGAATCCAGGAATGCTGAAACTGTAGCAGTGTTGATCAGTACACACAGTAGTTAGAAATGGGAGGCAGTCAATCGACTGCCGGTCGGGATCTTGACTGCCAGGATACCGATGCCGGAATCCTGACACCTGCTGCAATACCGCCGGTCGGAACCCCAACTGCCAGCTACTATCCTCCACCCAAGTGGAACCCTGTGGCGACCGGAGGTCGCCAACGCGTACGAAGCGTGGGGAGCGCAGTGAGACCGCAGGGGGACAGGCTGCGTTTGCCACCGGGATCCCAGCTGACGGTCTACTGACTGCTGGGATCTCATACTGATCCCGCTGGAAACAGCACTGAGCAGGATACCAGGATTAGCTGACGGCAGCACTGAGCAGGACACATGGAAGTGCTGGACAGTGGACACACGACATATGGAGGAGCTGAAAAAAGGAACACGCTGACACTGGAGAGGGACAGCGATATAGTTCTAGCAGCATTCAGGTAACAAAGACCTGTGATCAGGAAGGGTATGAGACTCAGGGTCGACACACATTAGGTCGACAGTGACTAGGTCGACACAGGAAATGGGTCGACACTGTCATTAGGTCGACATGAACAAGCAATTAGTGCACCGTGTCCCCAGGTGCCTTGATCCGCTACCGCTGCGCTCGGCACAGGTTACCTTTCCCAATTGTAGTCCATGTGGATCGTAAAGTATGAAAAAGTTAAAAAAAAATTAAAAAATGTGAAAAAAACGCATGTCGACATTTTTCCATGTTGACCTTGTTCATGTCAACTTTTTTCCATGCTGACCTTGTTCATGTCGACCTTTTTCCATCTTGACCTTGTTCATGTCAACCTATTTCCTATGTCGACCTAGTTCCTGTGTCGACCTAATGTGTGTCGACATAGAGTCCGGAAACCGATCAGGAACTATCCCAGAAGGAAGGCGTTGCTCTGACATGGTTTACTGGGAGTCTCAGGTTTAAATAAGAACAGAAGGAAGTCCATTGGTGGCTGTAGTCAGATGAGCAATGCAGCACTGAGGTTGGCTGAATGAATCACATGACAAGATATCTACAGAGAGCATACAGGATGTTTTAGAGGTTAATAACAGATCAGGATTTCAGATCACTGCTGTAGACATACTGTAGGAGTGTATGAACCAGCTACCTTTGCAATTAACAGCTGCAGTCTGGGAATCACAGGTGCATAGGGGATTACCGAAACAGCACAGTGTCAGAACAGAGCAATGATGAGATTGGAGACTTGCCGAGTAAGCCGATATGACAGTACAGGTTGAGTAGCCCATATCCAAATATCCGAAATACGGAATATTCCGAAATACAGACTTTTTGGAGTGAGAGTGAGATAGTGAAACTTTTGTTTTTTGATGGCTCAATGTACACAAACCTTGTTTAATACACAAAGTTATTAAAAATATTGTATTAAATGACCTTCAGGCTGTGTGTATAAGGTGTATATGAAACATAAATGAATTGTGTGAATGTACACACACTTTGTTTAATGCACAAAGTTATAAAAAATATTGGCCAAAATGACATTCAGGCTGTGTGTATAAGGTGTATATGTAACATAAATACATTCTTTGCTTAGACTTGGGTCCCATCACCATGATATCTCATTATGGTATGCAATTATTCCAAAATACGGAAAAATCCCATATCCAAAATACCTCTGGGCCCAAGCATTTTGGATAAGGGATACTCAACCTGTACTGGGTTTGGTAAATAATGCTAAGACCACGATTCATGACACACAGCCTGTGCAAAAAGTACATCCTATTTGTCACAATTCACAATCACTTATACAGATTTAAATTCCATATGTGTAATCTATAGATCTATATACAGTGCAAAATTGATTTGGCAGAGTATAAATACAGCTGTCCAAACTTGTACAGTGATCCTGGGAGACTCAGTCTGAATGTGAGTAAAGAATGAATTTACCAAATCAGAAAATCTATAGAAATTCAACAGTTCTAAATAACATGTCCCGCTGGTAACCTGGACCTGCTGCAATAAGATAATTGCATTAAATAGAATTGTATTGCTCCATAGTAAATAAAAATGCCTTCTATATTAAGTCAATTATATGTGCTTACTTTTTGTTCACAGAAAACCTGTGACTGGGAAAAAGCGTCTTGATTTACTGGATTGTGAACAAAAAACAAACCGCAGTACAGTTCACTGCATAAAGACACACAACAATAAAACATTTTTGTGCAGTCCTTACTTAATATAAATAAAATGCACTGGGCAGGAACATGTTAGACTACGGTGCTATACACACATGCATTTTTATCATTATGTTTTGGACAGAGCCTGCACCCAGGTTTTTGCTGTTATTTTTCATTTGAACCAAAAGGTAAAGTGAAAATCCCAAAGAAGCCTCAGGCAGAACAGTATGCCTTTTATTTGTTTTTTTTTGGTATGTTTGATACTGATGCTTGCGACACAG